>NC_140020.1:12555520-14002708 GCF_964263955.1 Coregonus lavaretus | reverse complement strand
CACACACTCATTTATATTCCTGTACAGAACAGAATGGCCTTACAGACTAGCCAGCTAGCAGAAGGCTTGGCTTCCAACACAGCTGGATCCTTTGACATGTGAGGAAACGGCCAGCTGGGTTGTTATGCTTCCTCACTGTCAGAGCCCCATTACTGCTGCAGAGCTGCTCTTTAGGAACATACTGCCTGATTGATGCTGCTTTGGAATGCCAACTAGCAAGCAGAGAGAGAGAGAGAGAGAGAAGAGAGAGAGAGAGAGAGAGAAGAGAGAGAGAGAGAGAGAGAGAGAGAGAGAGAGAGAGAGAGAGAGAGAGAGAGAGAGAGAAGAGAGAGAGAGAGAGAGAGAGAGAGAGAGAGAGAGAGAGAGAGAGAGAGAGAGAGAGAGAGAGAGAGAGAGAGAGAGAGAGAGAGAGAGACATAATATGACATTTGAAATGTCTTTATTCTTCTGGTACTTCTGAGTGTAATATTTACTGTTAATATTTATTGTTCATTTCAATTTTGTTTACTATCTACTTCACTTGCTTTGGCAATGATAACATATGTTTCCCATGCCAATAAAGCCCTTAAATTGAAATTGACATTGAATTGAATTGAGAGAGAAAGAGAAAGAGAGCGAGAGAGAGAGAGTCTGTCTTGTCTACCGTAGCGCCTGTAGGTTACAGAAAACACACCCCAATAGACACACATGAATACATATCTAACGTCAAAATATTCTGCTTACGTTTGACTGTCACTTTGACATAATTTGTGGTGCAATATTTTAAAAATGCCAATTAATTTTGATTGGGGAAAAAACACCATTGTACTGAACTTCCAGAACCCCACAGACCAATGTCAAGATGGTAATTCAATTCAAGAGTAGACCTTGTCTCCCATACAGAGATCCAGCATTGTCTGTGCGGATGAAAGTCATCAATAACCACAACTTCTCATGCTTCTTATACAGTGAACACAGTTTCCCAGACTGTAGGACTGTGATTGGCAGAAAAGTAGTGTTCTGAACTCCTGAGGTCAGCTTTCAACAGCAGTGAAGACAATTGTGCTTTCGATTGAAACTATCTCATGCCATCAGAGCTGTGCTATGTTTTTGACCAGCATACTGTAGGTCGCACGCACACACACACACACACACACACACACACACACACACACACACGCGCGCGCGCGCGCGCACACACACACACACATTTCCATCCCACTTTCTCTGCATATTACTTTCTCCTGCATCCACACTGGGAGTTAGCTATAGAGCAGTGACAGCCACTTTAAGCACTCCTCGGTGAGAAGAGAACAGAGCAGGTCTGAATGGCCGCAGGTGGTGTTGGCCCTCTCCACACAATGCCAGAATAAATTTGCTGGTGATGTTGAGCGAGGTGCAAGAGGGCTGCCAAATTGGCAGGGAGGGTGCGGGCGGTCTGCACAGGAAGTCAGCACGCAGGCAGGGCCCAGTTCAAAGGAGAAGTGCCCTGGAGGGAGACTCGGCTCTCACTCTCTCTCTCCCTTTCTCTCTCGCTCTCTTTGTCTCTCGCTCTCTTTGTCTCTCTCTCTCTTTCCCTCTCTTTTTCTCTCTCTCTTATCTCCCTCTCTCATTCTCTCTCTCTCTCTCCTACTCCCCCCGTCTCTCACTGGTACTTGCCTGATGAGATTTCATCCGAAGGTATACCACTCAGCCACCTGTAGAGACGTCTCTTCTTCTGCCAAACGTTGACATCCTTAAGTGTACCCGGCCTCTGTTTGGCTGCCTGCTCGAAATACACTGCTGTGAAACTATCTCACACTCCACTCAGTCCCTTCCTCAATCTGAAGAGGGTATTTTAACAAGATCTTGTCTGGGACTAAAAGTGCATCACAACAAAATAACTCCTTGGATAACAACCTGGGGACTAACTGAAATGTAAAGGTAATTTATTAACATATAGATTCATACTGTTACTTAATTGTGTTACAATATACAATATGCTGACTAAATGGAATGACATTTGAATGGGGGTAAATAAAACACTAATTCAAAATGTCATTGCTCAATGTCAGTGTGTAGATGTCCAGTCAGTAGGCTTGAGGTGAGGTCTGTGTTGAGTATGTCACTGTTGGCAGGGCCAGCAGCACATTAACACAGCGACTTCCACTGTGACTCCCAGGACTACTGAGTGATGGGATAAACCATAGGTTAGGGTTTCATTTTAACTACCAGACAGCTACACTGGCAGATCACAGTGGATTTAAGTGATAAAGAGTTCATATATAACCTGTTCTTGTGGAGGAAATTATGTACAGCTCTAGCTATATAAAACTTTCTGACTAATATGTAGTTTTGGAGGTCAACCGTTAAATCAGACATTAAAAACAAAGTTAGTGAAATGTTTGAGAACTGAAGGCCACATGTAAACCATGCATTGTCAACTGACAAACATAGACCTCACTTTTTCTCAATGGGATTTATAGCACTGTACTTGCAACTTTATTTAAGTGTAATATTTACACAACATGTTAAAAGAAATCCTGCTGATTGCACTGTGAAAACAATGTCAGTGGGTATTCCAAAATGTTGGCTGTCATTAAGGGGTGACAGTTGGGTTTCCTAACTCTGCTTAGCAACACAGGAATTAATTTATGTTTGAGTTCCTGGCTGCTGACTGAGACGGAGGTGGTGTGATCAACACGTAATTACCATCACTCTTATCGGCCTCATCTGCTGCAGTGTGACACCCTAATTGTGTTGTGTTGGAAATGGCGCCTTGTCCTATACAACAACCAAGGAAACGGGCAGAAAACATGGAACCCCTTTTACATTGACTTTCCAAGAGTTAAATATTCAATTAACATATGCTCACCTGGAGCCTGTATAAGGCCACCATTACACTTGTACACCTGATAAGTACACTTCAGATAAGTGCCAACTCTTCTGTATCAGTCATAGCAATGTACAGTGCATTCAGAAAGTATTCAGACCCCTTGACTATTTTCACATTTTGTTACGTTACAGCCTTATTCTAAAATAAATTAAATGTTTTTTTTCCCTCATCAATCTACACACAATATCCCATAATGACAAAGCGAAAACAGGTTTTTTAAAATGTTTGCAAATGTATTAAAAACAAAAAAAAGAAATACATGATTTACATAAGTATTCAGACCCTTTGCTATGAGACTCGAAATTGAGCTCAGGTGCATTCTGTTTCCATTGATCATCCTTGAGATGTTTCTTCAACTTGATTGGAGTCCACCTGTGGTAAATTCAATTGATTGGACATGATTTGGAAAGGCACACACCTGTCTATACAGTGGGGGAAAAAAGTATTTAGTCAGCCACCAATTGTGCAAGTTCTCCCACTTAAAAAGATGAGAGAGGCCTGTAATTTTCATCATAGGTACACGTCAACTATGACAGACAAAATGAGGAAAAAAAATCCAGAAAATCACATTGTAGGATTTTTAATGAATTTATTTGCAAATTATGGTGGAAAACAAGTATTTGGTCAATAACAAAAGTTTCTCAATACTTTGTTATACACCCTTTGTTGGCAATGACACAGGTCAAACGTTTTCTGTAAGTCTCCACAAGGTTTTCACACACTGTAGCTGGTATTTTGGCCCATTCCTCCATGCAGATCTCCTCTAGAGCAGTGATGTTTTGGGGCTGTCGCTGGGCAACACGGACTTTCAACTCCCTACAAAGATTTTCTATGGGGTTGAGATCTGGAGACTGGCTAGGCCACTCCAGGACCTTGAAATGCTTCTTACGAAGCCACTCCTTCGTTGCCCGGGCGGTGTGTTTGGGATCATTGTCATGCTGAAAGACCCAGCCACGTTTCATCTTCAATGCCCTTGCTGATGGAAGGAGGTTTTCACTCAAAATCTCACGATACATGGCCCCATTCATTCTTTCCTTTACACGGATCAGTCGTCCTGGTCCCTTTGCAGAAAAACAGCCCCAAAGCATGATGTTTCCACCCCCATGCTTCACAGTAGGTATGGTGTTCTTTGGATGCAACTCAGCATTATTTGTCCTCCAAACACGACAAGTTGAGTTTTTACCAAAAAGTTATATTTTGGTTTCATCTGACCATATGACATTCTCCCAATCCTCTTCTGGATCATCCAAATGCACTCTAGCAAACTTCAGACGGGCCTGGACATGTACTGGCTTAAGCAGGGGGACATGTCTGGCACTGCAGGATTTGAGTCCCTGGCGGCGTAGTGTGTTACTGATGGTAGGCTTTGTTACTTTGGTCCCAGCTCTCTGCAGGTCATTCACTGGGTCCCCCCGTGTGGTTCTGGGATTTTTGCTCACCGTTCTTGTGATCATTTTGACCCCACGGGGTGAGATCTTGCGTGGAGCCCCAGATCGAGGGAGATTATCAGTGGTCTTGTATGTCTTCCGTTTCCTAATAATTGCTCCCACAGTTGATTTCTTCAAACCAAGCTGCTTACCTATTGCAGATTCAGTCTTCCCAGCCTGGTGCAGGTCTACAATTTTGTTTCTGGTGTCCTTTGACAGCTCTTTGGTCTTGGCCATAGTGGAGTTTGGAGTCTGACTGTTTGAGGTTGTGGACAGGTGTCTTTTATACTGATAACAAGTTCAAACAGGTGCCATTAATACAGGTAACGAGTGGAGGACAGAGGAGCTGTGAGAGTTACAGGTCTGTGAGAGCCAGAAATCTTGCTTGTTTGTAGGTGACCAAATACTTATTTTCCACCATAATTTGCAAATAAATTCATTTAAAAAATGTTTTTCTCATTTTGTCTGTCATAGTTGACGTGTACCTATGATGAAAATTACAGGCCTCTCTCATCTTTTTAAGTGGGAGAACTTGCACAATTGGTGGCTGACTAAATACTTTTTTCCCCCACTGTATAAGGTCCCAAAGTTGACAGTAAATTTCAGAGCAAAAACCAAGCCATGAGGTCGAAGGAATTGTCCGTAGAGCTCCGAGACAGGATTGTGTCGACTGCATTGAAAGTCCCCAAGAACACAGTGGCCTCCATCATTCTTCAATGGAAGAAGTTTGGAACCACCAAGACTCTTCCTAGAGCTGGCCGACCGGCCAAACTGAGCAATCGGGGGAGAAGGGCCTTGGTCAGGGTGGTGACCAAGAACCCGATGGTTACTCTGACAGAGCTCCAGCGTTCCTCTGTGGAGATGGGGAAATCTTCCAGAGGGACAACCATCTCTGCAGCACTCCACCAATCAGGCCTTTATGGTAGAGTTGCCAGACTGAAGCCACTCCTCAGTAAAAGGCACATGACAGCCCGCTTGGAGTTTGCCAAAAGGCACCTAAAGGACTCTCAGACTATGAGAAACAAGATTCTCTGATCTGATGAAACCAAGATTGAACTCTGGCTTGAATGCCAAGCGTCACATCTGGAGGAAACCTGGCACCATCCCTAATGTGAAGCATGGTGGTGGAAGCATCATGCTGTGGGGATGTTTTTCAGCGGCAGGGACTGGTAGACTAGTCAGGATCGAGGGAAAGATGAACGGAGCAAAGTACAGAGAGATCCTTGATGAAAACCTGCTCCAGAGCGCTCAGGACCTCAGACTGGGGGGTGAAGGTTCACCTTCCAACAGGACAACGACCCTAAGCACACAGCCAAGACAACGCAGGAGTGGCTTCGGGACAAGTCTCTGAATGTTTTGAGTGGCCCAGCCCGAGCCCGGACTTGAACCCGTTCGAACATCTCTAAAATATGTTTTTGCTTTGTCATTATGGGTTATTGTGTGTAGATTATGGGGCTCCAGGGTGGTGCAGCGGTCTAAGGCACTGCATCTCAGTGCTAGAGGTGTCACTACAGACCCTGATTCGATTCCAGGCTGTATCACAATCCGGCCGTGATTGGGAGTCCCATAGGGCGGCACACAATTGGCCCAGCGTTGTCCGGGGTAGGCCATCATTGTAAATAGGAATTTGTTCTTAACGGACTTGCCTAGTTAAATTACAATACAATTAATATAAAAGAAGATTGATGAGGGAAAAAAACAATTTAATCCATTTTAGAATAAGGCTGTAACGTAACAAAGTGAGGAAAAAGTGAAGGGTTCTGAATACTTTCCGAATGCACTGTAAGTAGGTTAAAGGACTGTTGAATGATTCACTGCACCACAACTATCATAGTTATTTGTGTTTTCAATTAAAACGTATGACTCAGTGACTGACATTGTGAGTGTCTCAGACAGTCTCGCTTGGTAATAAAATGAAATGATGTCTCTGTCACGCCCTGGCTCTGGGGACTCTCGTATGTTGAGCCAGGGTGTTTATTTTGTTTAGGTTCTAGTCGTTGTCTATCTATGTTGGCCTGAGTGACTCCCAATCAGAGGCAACGAGTGTCAGCTGGTTGTCTCTGATTGGGAGCCATATTTAACTGTCTGTCTTTCACTTTGTGTTTGTGGTTTCTTGTTCTGATTTGTGTTATACTGTAGACGTCACGTTATCGTTGTTGTTTTGATCGCGTGATCATTAATTAAATAAATATATAATGTTCGCATTCAGCGCTGCGCCTTGGTCTCTCCCTGACGATCGTGACAGTCTCAAAGAAAGTGGTTTTAAAAAGGGAACAATATGATATTGTAAAGTAAAACATTTGTTTAAACTTCTATTATTTATATTGTTATTTTTTGTGAGTTGGTAAGATCTCATTGGAAGCGCCAACCCAACTTCAATTACAAAAAGTCACGAATACTATGCAAATGCTATCACTAATTCTGCCATTGTGTGCCAAATAAAGGGGGAAAATAGAAATTAAACAAGGGGGAGAAGTTAATCAAGCCTTTTTAACCATTTCACTAGAACCATTTCAAAAGCCCCTACAGTAGCGTCTCACTCAGCACGGTGGTCCTGTTTTGTGGGACCTGATTTTGAAACCCGGCTCCGAGCTACAAAGGCTTTTCTATTTGCTCTGCAGCATAAATTAAAAAGAGTACAATCAGAGCAATCTAACAGCAATAGCAGCCCAGAGTCTGAACTGTGCTCTGGTCACGTTCTGAACTCTTGTCTTAGGGATTTTCCCAAAATCTTTACCCTGCTTCAATGGAAACTGTATCAGTAATTCAGTAATTAAACATGGTAAAGAGGGGGGGGGGGGGGGGGGGGCACAGCCATCAATGTCTTTTCCACACCCCTGTCTCTTCTGGGGAATGTACTGGAGCTCAGATTCCACACCCTGCGCCCCTCCGATACCATCTCTGGAACGTGTGCGGTTAAGCGGCCACAATACGCGCTCTGACAAAGGTCGCACTAATAAAGGGGGGTCGTGTAAGTAGCTGGTTCACTTTGCATAATCATGAGCTGTGCTGAGGGGCTCAGCCTATTGTACCCATCCTCTTTGATTCTCTAAGTAGGCTGATGTTTTGTATGTGCTTGAAAGACAGTGATGTAATCAACCTTTTCTTATTAAACGTGACAAAATTACACACTCCTATCATTGACCGTCACCGACCGTTTAAAGACTTAAACCATACAGGTTTACATGGTGGATTTAATTACACTACATAACGAAAAGTATTTGGACACCTGCTCGTCGAACATCTCATTCCAAAATCATGGGCATTAATATGGGGCCTAGCCCGAACCATGAAAATCAGCCCCAGACCCATTATTCCTCCTCCACCAAACTTTACAATTGACACTCTGCTTTTGGGCAGGTAGCGTTCTCCTGGCATCCGCCAAACCCAGATTTGTCCGTAGAACTGCCAGATGGTGAAGCGTGATTCATCACTCCAGAAAACGCGTTTCCACTGCTCCAGCCGACGCTTGGCATTGCGCATAGTGATCTTAGGCTTGTGTGCGGCTACTCGGCCATGGAAATCCATTTCATGAAGCTCCCGATGAACAGTTATTGCGCTGACTTTGCTTCCATAGGCAGTTTGGAACTCGGTAGTGAGTGTTGCAACTGAGGACAGACAATCTTTACACACTACATGCTTCAGCGGTCCCGTTCTGTGAGTTTGTGTGGCCTACCACTTTGCGGCTGAGCCGTTGTTGCTCCTAGACATTTCCACTTCACAATAACAGCACTTACAGTTGACCGGGGCAGCTCTAGCAGGGCAGAAATTTGATGAACTGACTTGTTGGAAAGTTGGCATCCTATGACGGTGCCACGTTGAAAATCACTGAGCTCTTCAGTAAGGCCATTCTACTGCCGATGTTTGTCTATGGAGATTGCATGGCTGTGTGCACAATTTTATACACCTGTCAGCAACCTGTCAAATAGCCGATGTGTCCACATACTTTTCTATATACAGTGTATTTATATGCAGTGGAACGAGCCAAAAGCTTAATTCTAATTTGTAATGAATAATTCCGATTTCATTATAATAACAAATCAGAGACAAGAGAAAACAGTCTTGCTTTGGAACTGTCTGCTGTACTGGCACCACTGTAGAACCAGATCTGACAGGGCTTGTTTTTCAATTGCATAGCATAAGACCACAAAACAACATACATTCAAATTGTTATTTTACTCAAAGCAATGTCTCACAGAATAATAAAACATGAAATCCCCATATTTGGTGACTAGCCTACATAATGTTTGTATTGCCTTACATATCTTCATATATGTAATTCAAATTATGTGCACCTAGTTGAACCAACTGCAAACGAAACCATTAAAGCTCTTACTATTGGTTTAGTGTGATGAATAGTCAAAACAAATGAAATGTTACATTATTCTCAATGGCCAAAGCTTTATCAAAGAGTAATGTCGCATCTCTTGAGAAGTCTTCTGAAACGCTGGTTCCAGCTGTACCTTGGGGACCTCAGTGGTTGTTTGTCTCTCACCACTCTTTTGCTTTATAAATAGACCTGAACAATGGCTCACAGAAGACATTGTCTATTTTGTAGACCACAAAAAGGGTCACAAACAAGAAAGCGCATGTTTGCAAAAGTCAAAAATGTCTTCACATTCAGCAACATATGCCAAATCAACCGTGAAGTTGTTTTGAAAGCAAAGACACACAAAAACACACTCTGGCACAGAGGAATTCAGACTTCATTTCTAACTTTAAAATTAGCTACAATGACAGTTTTGCCACCACAGCTCTATTCGACAGTCAAATACAGAAAGGGCACAAGAGTACAAATCTAATACCAGGGTAGTTGGAGTAGAGGGAGGCGCGTAGTGGGGTGGTATGCTGTTCATGAAGCAGCAGTCGGTTCAGGTGTGGACAGATGGGGAAATGGAGCTCATATGAGAGTGATGTGAACATTTGACCTTTCAGTTTGGGTGAGGAGGAACGCCGCACGCCCCCATGCTGACCAGCTTTCCATTAGACCTGGCCCTGACGCTGCCCTTCCCCTCACACTATTAACAGCCGGTCCCCAAGGGTCCCAATCACGTGGATACAAGGGTGGCACGGCGGGCCCTCAGAAACCCGTTGGCCTGGGATGGAGGTACAAGGTGACTGATGAAGGATTGACCCAGGCAACTGACGACCACCCTCAATGCTCCCGGCGTTCCCTTCCCTCCCGTCTCTCGGACTCATACAGGCTTCACAGCTCAGCACACATTTAACACAAAGGTTTGAGTGAACCTTTGACCCTTGCCAATGCCCTCTTGAACACAGTTTGGGGAGAGAAAAAAATGTATCACTAGATTTTAATTACAAGATTTGGTAATAGCAGAGATTTTCAAGGCACCTGTGATGTTTTGGAAATACTCAAATCAGAGTTCAGTTCAATGCCATACATGGCAATGACAGTGTAATGGGATTTACACACAAACATACACACACAGGAACCTCTGTTGCTACTTGAAAGTCTCCTCTGACTCTGAGAAAGTGTGTCTCACAGACTTCATTTAGCCCACAGAGGAATGTCTGCCTCACTACCATTTGATACCACAGAGTTTCTCAGTATTTAGAATTCCCAAGGTGAGTCTAATGTTTTATGGGGTGTCTGAGAGGACAAAAGGGATTCACTCCAACCACTGTCTCCTAAAACAGGAGCAGAATAACATTCACTGGAAGACAGTGAAGCCTTTTCTGCAACTATGAGTAATGGGAAAGCACTCTAAAACGTGATATAAAACAAAATGCATGACTAATGGAAAAATATTATGTGGACAGGAACGCTCATGAAATTACCAACATGGACTGATGTCCCCTTCTGGGATGCTTATTTGGTTAAATCCATTTAACATGGTGATAAACAAGTAATAAATCATTATTATGTGTAATAATTATTCCTGTAATAAGTATTTTTGGCACAGTGTAGCCTATTGAGGACCAAGCTGTGGGGAGAATAATGTAGACTACAAAATGCATAGGCTAACTTCTGCAAGGAATAGGTGGCAGGCCTGGGCTATTTCCATAACATTGTCTATTTACTGTTTCTTATAGTATCAGCCTATGGTCTGGAAAAACTGTTTAAAAAATATATCACAGACAACCATGGGAATGTGGCAGAGGAAACCAGGGTCCCCAGTGGGAAACGGTGGTATAGAAACCCAAATACCACGGCGTGAAGCAATCAATGGCGTCCATGTCAATGATCAATTAGCACGCTGTCGAACACACCTTTTCCACTACCCTCGCGCCGCCCGCGCGCCCGCCTCTCTCCCACCCATCTGGTGTTCTCACAGGCTCCCAGAGGCTGGCCCGGGCACTTCTCATTAAGGAGTTATGTGTAACACAAACAAACCCGCTCTCCCAGAGTGTTTATCTCATGGCACAAAGCACTGTGTGCCCGCACATCAAAGACTGTGGGAACAGACGACGCTCCGCGCAGCAGCTGCTCTGAGATTCTGTCCACACCCTTCCTGTTTGCCGCGGTCTACCTCGGGGCTATTATTTTCCCTACAGCCCCACGACGAAACCCCCCCCTACTGCCGTGGCCGCACCGTGTCTTTCCAGGGGTCTGCGTTTCAGTTGCCCACTGTGATATCTTGAGCTGGCTGGCATTCTTCTCTCAGGGCGCTGGGGTGATAGAGGCTTGATCAGAAGTTAATTAGCAATATCAATTGAAAGTATGTGCTTCCATGCAGAAAGTAATTGGTATTAATTGGGAATTAAGTATTTACTATCTGAAAATTACTTTGTAGAGGAAGATTTATAGAACAGATTTACAACTAACTGAATAGCATACAAAGCTACCTTTATGTTATTGCCTGTACAAAATAACACATATTGGTCCCATAAAAACAACAAATAAATGTTAATTTATGTTCTCTTATTCATCACATTGTTTAAGTATTACTCATATCCAGTGTCTGACTTCAATTGCAAGCTCTTTGGTAACCTTCATTGCAATTTGAAGAATGTGTTATAAGAGAGGTTACAGAGCACCTAATATCTATGTCCAGTGACAACAACATCACAACTCAGGGGATGTGGTTATGTGTGTCCCGTGGTAGGTCTGTGGGACCTCTGCCCTGACCACCCCCTGGGGAGGCCACGTTTCCTGTGTGTGGCAGGTTGTTTCTTCTACAATTGTACTGTCTCGCACAGTGTCTTCCAATGGAACAGACAGGGGCTGCAAACAAACCAATCAGTTTGATCTATGTGTCTAAACTGTGTGAAATCAACAGGTAGGACAGGAAATACACAGCGTTAAATAAAATGACAAAAAAGCGTCCATAACCCAATGTTAAGACATTTTTCTCCCACACTTCTCAACATTGCCAATGTAAAAGAGGACATCTTCACAATAAATATATTCAGGAAGTTCCTCTTGTTCTTTTTCAGGACCTGATACAGTAGCTCTTAACTAAGACAGTTCTCTTCCTTTGTGCACAGAAAATGAAAAACAGTGAAAACAATAAAGTCCATTGAGAGAACATGTAAGTAGGCTGGGACATTAAAGTGGCATTTTAGATGAGAGGAGTCTTGTTTCAGATATCAAACACTTACAGTCTACAGTGTTACTTAAAAATTTTACTTTTGGTCAGGGGCCCCTGATCTTAAAACATGAAAGCCATGTGCAGGATGTGTGGCTGGTGTGTGTGTATCAACGTGCGTGCATGCGTGTGGTGGCTACTGGCACCTGCTCTGCCAACACTGCTGGATTTCACCAAACTAGCCCTAATTTCCATCTCAAAGGGGCAAGTTGTAAAATAAAATAAACGTATTATCTGCCTTTTGGATCTGATTTTTGCTGGTAACTGAAAAGGGGCCTAATTTTACCATTATACCAACCCTTTGGACTGCAGCCTCCAAACAGAGAAGAAACCATAGCCATAAGAGGAAGCTAGGTAGGAAAGAAAAAGCATGATGGGGAGCTAGCTGGATGTGATGCAGGATATGAGGTCATGGATGTGTGGAAGCATCCACTCTGGGTCCAAAAAACAGTCCTGCTCTGAGAAGTGCAGAAGCGATGAAACATGTCAAGAGCCGGCTTCCGTTCCCTTCCATGGTCATTCATCTCAAACTGCAGTGGGTCAATATAACAGCCTTGCCTAAACCCCCATTCCACCCTGCTGGGCTTTCATCTCTGAGGAAAATTGTTTAATTGGGGGTAAAGAGACACAAAAATATCTCAACACTGCCCTTTTGTAGTGGGTACATTAGATCACATCATCGATGCTAATATCTGTCTAAGTTTGTGTTCTCAGCCAGGCCAGTGGAGTGGTCACACAGTGCCGGTGAGGAGGGGCCCTTCTCTTAACCCTGCACGGTCCGTTCCCTACAGGCCTTGGCTGGGGCCTGGCCCGGACCCTAGAGCATACTGAGGCCCCTGTGTGTGTCGTGCCAGCCCTCTGTCACCGCCCGTTATTTACTCTGTCCCCTTGGCAGTCAGGCCCTGTCAGGTTACAGTCTGGGAAAGAGGAGAGGATGTGGCTTCGTCTTCATCGGTGGACCTGAACCAAGACCAGCAACCAGATCCATGACAGGAAAACAAAGAGCGTGGTTACGAACAATGGCAGCGACGGCCATTGGCTTGGCGCCGCAGTCACGCAGGGCTGCAGCATGCCTCTGGGCAGCCAGCTTGGGTCCCATGGACTTCTCTAACTACCAGTTAACCCTCCACAGATGCTTGGTCAATAAGAAGAATAGAGTGTGCCATTATGCCTCATAGATTTGTCAGCTTATCCTGTTGACCGGTCTAACAATGGGCAGCCACTTCCAGGTCCATTCACTGCCCAAGTTTCACTGAGATCATGTAAATAGATTATTCCAAGAGGCCACTAATCTTCTGGTCCCATATCCTTTTATGAGGTAAGCATGGCTTGTCAATACTTTCAACAGGAACAAATGAACAGATAAATCATTCACGCTTTCTACAATCAAGCCATTATTGTGTGAGTGGGCGATGCTACTGCAGGCAAGGGTCTTTTATATGATAAAACAGAACCAAGTCCTCTTTTAAAATGACTTTAAAGACTTTTGAATATTCAAAAATGGCCTTGACATCTAAGTAGTAAAACCGACTCCTTAAATCATTGTTTTTGTTTTCCTTTCCCTCCCAGGTCGGTTTCTAATGCAGGGTGATAAATCCTCCTAGTCCAGGCACGTGATATCTGCCAGCCCAGTGGGAAAGAGCAGAGCAGTTTGTATCTGGGAGTTATCGTGGACACCTCTCTCCCCCCCTGCGTCTATCTGTGGTGGTCGGTGTGAACGGCCTCAGATTCCTCTGGATGATCTGCGGGCCCGTTGATGACAGGTATTTTCCAGGCCTGGGCCTCTGCAGCCACAGCTGTCCCTCCCAGTGTTTCCCGCGCTGAATGTGTGAAGAGGCGCTGGACGTGTGGGTGATCGGGGGGCCTGCAAGCACCCGTCCGCCCCCTTGGCCACCACCACGCGCCCCGATAAGGGAGCTGACCCCGCTGTTGTCACATTCTTTCAGAGATTATCCATGGTGGTTGGGGCAGATTGGACTGGGCTCCCTGGGCATAGAGAACCAGAGAGGAGGGGCAGGGGTCAAGCATGTGTGGTAGTAGTGCCCTTCAGGTCTTATCACTGATAAGCTGTAGCGCTTTAGTGTCTTCCCAAAAGTGATGGGGGACCATGAAAAGCCCATCTTGAATTAGAATAGCATTAATCTCAAGACTGGCCTTAAATAAAGGGACATTCCCATGATGCAGCTGGGCTTCTAGAAATGTTGGTCATATGGGAATTGCTATTGCTTCGTATGATATTTATCATATACTTGCATTTGGTAAAACCTTCTTTTTTTAAACGTTTTTTATGGACAGTTAAAATAAGGTGTTACCCACACATCAATGCCCATAGTTCCCATCCGTATCACTCATCACAAGCTCCCTGAACTCGCCAGTGTGTGAACACAACCTAATTGTCATTTCACAGGCATCCTTCATAGCGGGAAAAACACAGTCATAGGACAACGTGGGGCACAGCCCATAACAACAATATTTAGCATTGTTTATCAGGAGCCAGTGACCGGCTGTATCAGTGTTGTGGCTCTTGTGGGTCTTGCCCTGATAGTATCCGGCCGAGAGCTGCTTCCTGGACAGCCTTGTGGCTCCTCAGGGCCAGCGGGTCCACACCCACCCCAAGGAGAGATGGCCTGTCTGGGGCTGGGCGCTGGAGGGGAGAGGTCAGTCTGGAGACCCTGAACACAGACAGTGTTTTTACTAGGACATCTGTGTAAAACCTCTTGCATAACAAAACAGCTACTCAGTTACCTATTCAATTCTGTACTAATGGTATTGGTTAATTCTGATTTTCTGAAGTTCAAACAAAGTGTAAGAGAAGCATGTGCACGTGTGTGTTGTTGGGGGTGGGGGGGGGGGTCAAAATGTACTCCCATGAACGACAGTAGTGGACTACAATACTATGGGGAAGGGTCAGTGGTTTCAAAGTAGACCAGTGAGACCACTGCTGTATCCTGCAGGCCAGGGAAGCGACTTCACAGTGGTCAGGTAAATGTATGTGTGGCTGATGACTTCCTCATTCCCAGCTGCTACTTGCTTTAATTTACCACGGGAGTCCCTCAGCGTGCATAGCGCATGCTGTGTGTGTGTGTGTGTGTGTGTGTGTGTGTGTGTGTGTGTGTGTGTGTGTGTGTAGTGGGACTGGTCATAGGTCATGTGAACATAAATCATCAATTTATTGTGCCTTTCCTTCTTCTAGAGGTGAAAACAACACATTGGATACTGCCACTGCAGACTTGAATTAATGAGTTGAATGGGTATGGTGGAAAGCTTTGCAATTCAAAGGTGAAATAGAAAACAAGCTGTTTTAACAATTGAGTCTAGAGACATACAGTGCCTTCTGAAAGTATTCAGACCCCTTGACTATTTCCACATTTTGTTACGTTACAGCCTTACTCTAAAATTGATTAAATTGTTTTTTTCCCCTCATCAATCTACACACAATACCCCATAATGACAAAGCAAAAACAAGTTTGGAGAAATGTTTGCTAATTTATTAAAAATGTTAAACTGAAATATCACATTTACATAAGTATTCAGACCCTTTACTCAGTACTTTGTTGAAGCACCTTTGGCAGCGATTACAGCATCGAGTCTTCTTGGATATGACACTACAAGCTTGGCACACCTGCATTTGAGGGGTTTCTCCCATTCTTCTCTGCAGATCCCCTCAAGCTCTGTCAGGTTGGATGGGGAGCGTTGCTGCACAGCTATTTTCAGGTCTATCCAGAGATGTTCGATCGGGTTCATGTCCGGGCTCTGGCTGGGCCGCTGAAGGACATACAGACACTCCTGCGTTGTCTTGACTTTGTGCTTAGTGCTGTTGTCCTGTTGGATGGTGAACCTTCGCACCATTCTGAGGTCCTGAGCGCTCTGGAGCAGGTTTTCATCAAGGGTCTCTCTGTACTTTGTTCCGTTCATCTTTACCTCGATCCTGACTAGTCTCCCAGTCCCTGCCACTGAAAAACATCCCCACAGCATGATGCTGCCACCACCATGCTTCACCGTAGGGATTGTGCCAGGTTTCCTCCAGACGTGACGCTTGGCATTCAGGCCAAAGAGTTCAATCGTGGTTTCATCAGACCAGAGAATCGTGTTTCTCATGGTCTGAGAGTCTTTAGGTGCCGTTTTTGGTACCCTTCCCCAGATCTGTGACTTGACACAATCCTGTCTCGGAGCTCTACGGACAATTCATTCGACCTCATGGCTTGGTTTTTGCTCTGACATGCACTGTCAACTATGGGACCTTATATAGACAGGTGTGTGCCTTTCCAAATCATGTCCAATTAATTGAATTGAACACAGCTGGACTCCAATCAAGTTGTAGAAACATCTCAAGGATGATCAATGGAAACAGGATGCACCTGAGCTCAATTTCGAGTCTCATAGCAAAGGTGCTGAATACTTATGTAAATAAGGTATTTCTGTTCGTTTTTTAAAATACATTTGCAATAGATTCTAAAACCTTGTTTTGACTTTGTTATTAAGGGGTATTGTGTGTAGATTGCTGAGGATTTTTTTTTTTAATCCATTTTAGAATAAGGCTGTAAAGTAACAAAATGTGGAAAAGTCAAAGGGTCTGAATACTTTCCGAAGGCACTGTACATGTGGTAGGGAGACCCATAACTTCCTAAGGCATGTATCCTGACAGGAAACTCAGGTCACTAGACAGGAAATAGAAACAGTGGAATGGAACACCCATCTGTAATATGTCTATAAATATGTTCTATACCACTTCTTCCACAGGGATGCCAAAGCTCTCTCATTAAAACAAAAAAAAAACATACCACCAGATGAGTGAATGTGCTCGTCCTCATGAATTCGAGTTCTCTGGCATGAACATGCATACCTACCCTATGGAGTGATGCAATCTGGAGACACCTTATCTGGACCAGGAGCTGTCAATGCAGAATGGGGGAAGATTTGTGGGCTGCTGGATAGAGCCTCTGAGCCTGTGCCTGTGAGGGGGAAACCTCCGGACATGTTGGTTTTAAAAAGGCCTGACAGAAGTACAGCAGTGTGATAGGGAGAATGTCAGGAAGGGACCTATTATTCTGTGCCGTTTTGTTCCAGTGTTGGCCTGTACAACGCCTGGACCCAGTCTGCCGTGTTCTCGCTTCCCAGGATATCCGACTCACGGCTGCTGCTCCGACTAAAAGCCAAATATTTCTCTCCTGAGACGCACACCACTTCCTGATATAGGATGCACTTGCTTGTCTCTCTGTGACCTTAAAACACTAATAAAGGGCCTATAATGTAACTGGAGTCCAGAGGTTTGGAATCCGCCCAGCCAGGGCATTGTCATAGTGACTGCTCGTTCCCACTCTCAGAGAAAATAAACAGAGGGTCATTTGTCTCTGGACAACAATAAGGAATAGTCTGGATTGTTTGGATAGGACTGGATTGTTGTTTTAGCTAACCTGTTGTAATGATATACACTAACGTTTTGATATTAAATGATTGTCCTAAACACCCAAAACAGAAGTCTAAAATAATTGTAAATATTAAATAGACAGTTTAGGGCTGAATCATTAATGATACAAGCAATCAAAAACAGGGTGCTAACAGGTGCAGCTCTCAGTGCCCTTCAAAATTAATGGATTTATTCAGTAGATCCAAGGTCTGTATTGGACATTCTGTAAGACATCCATTTGACATCCATTTGTTTTTCACTCATTTTGGGAGTGGCTAAAGGGGACGTCCTTGTCGGAGCCCAAGAAAAGAGAATACATCTGTTGCCATGAAGCGGTTAACTTTGTTTAAAGAAGGCAGCTCACAGGGTACTAAGGGCAGCCTTGTATTAGGAGGGCTTGAGATTGTGGCTGTTGCTGCTGTTTTCATTGTGTGCTGGGGACTTGGACTAGAACAATAATGCATGTAATGCTGATTTTGGAACGACTCCACACAGCCTTTCCCAGGCTGGGCAGCCTTGGGAACAACTGATACCATGGCACACCGGGGCTGGGGCTTGGGGCTGCGGCTGTGGCATGGGGCTGGGTTTGGGACTGTAGCCGGGCCCCCATCGCATGGCACAGGGGCAGGGGCTGGGGCATGGGACAAGGCAGAGGCACGGAGCAAGTATGTTTGGGATGACAAGAATCCTTCCTTCTGCATGGGAATGGAGGACGCAAGCACACACACTCTCTCTCTCTCTCTCTCTCTCGCTCTCTCTCTCTCTCTCTCTCTCTCTCTCTCTCGCTCTCTCTCTCTCACACAAACATTCTCGCTCTCTCTCTCTCACACACACACACACACACGCACATACTGTACACACAGTACATTATGCCCTTGCGCACGTCGCCCAAGGCTGGACCAGCCTCATGCTCAGACTATTCTAAGAGGTGACACCAGACATACTGTTTCAAGACGCCGTCAAGGAGACTCGACAACGGCAGCCATATTCTGACTAATGTTTTCAAGTCATGTCCTGCATCTTTATCAGTGGCTCTTGTTTTCTATCTCCCAAGGACAGAACGTGAAAACATACAGACAAAGGAGGAGGAGATGGAAGTTTTATCCCCCTTTTGTCAAATTAAATTACACTGTTTTGGAGGATCTGGAGGACACGTGAAATGAATTCTCGAATACTTTGCCACCTGTGTTGCAAATTATAATATCAAAACTACTTTTGAAATCATTTTCAAGGGTCTTTGTGACCTGATATTGTTATAGATGTCATTAGATGGTCGGCTTGATCACAGCTAGTCATTAAACATGTTAAAGGAATGCATTTACAGTAACACACTGGTTTAAAACGCAGATATCTCTCATCATGGGAGGGATTGGTAGGGAAAGTCCCAATAGGACTAAATGTTCTAATTACTCCTCTATTCCCTGGGTCACACCTGAAAGAGCTTGTGCAGGACACTGGGCTATGAGAGGGTGTTGACAGGTAATTTCAGAACCCGGAGGTCTACCGGGAGTAGAGACCAGCCTCTCAGACCCAGGAGGTGGGGGGAGTAGAGACCAGCCTCTCAGACCCAGGAGGTAGGGGGAGTAGAGACCAGCCTCTCAGACCCAGGAGGTAGGGGGGTAGTAGAGACCAGCCTCTCAGACCCAGGAGGTAGGGGGGGGGGGGGAGTAGAGACCAGCCTCTCAGACCCAGGAGGTGGGGGGAGTAGAGACCAGCCTCTCAGACCCAGGAGGTAGGGGGGTAGTAGAGACCAGCCTCTCAGACCCAGGAGGTAGGGGGGTAGTAGAGACCAGCCTCTCAGACCCAGGAGGTAGGGGGGGGGGGGAGTAGAGACCAGCCTCTCAGACCCAGGAGGTAGGGGGAGTAGAGACCAGCCTCTCAGACCCAGGAGGTGGGGGGAGTAGAGACCAGCCTCTCAGACCCAGGAGGTAGGGGGGTAGTAGAGACCAGCCTCTCAGACCCAGGAGGTAGGGGGGTAGTAGAGACCAGCCTCTCAGACCCAGGAGGTGGGGGGAGTAGAGACCAGCCTCTCAGACCCAGGAGGTAGGGGGGGGGGAGTAGAGACCAGCCTCTCAGACCCAGGAGGTAGGGGGGGAGTAGAGACCAGCCTCTCAGACCCAGGAGGTAGGGGGGGGGGAGTAGAGACCAGCCTCTCAGACCCAGGAGGTGGGGGGAGTAGAGACCAGCCTCTCAGACCCAGGAGGTAGGGGGGGAGTAGAGACCAGCCTCTCAGACCCAGGAGGTAGGGGGGGAGTAGAGACCAGCCTCTCAGACCCAGGAGGTAGGGGGGTAGTAGAGACCAGCCTCTCAGACCCAGGAGGTGGGGGGAGTAGAGACCAGCCTCTCAGACCCAGGAGGTAGGGGGGGAGTAGAGACCAGCCTCTCAGACCCAGGAGGTAGGGGGGGAGTAGAGACCAGCCTCTCAGACCCAGGAGGTAGGGGGGGGGGGGGGGGGGGAGTAGAGACCAGCCTCTCAGACCCAGGAGGTAGGGGGGGAGTAGAGACCAGCCTCTCAGACCCAGGAGGTAGGGGGGGAGTAGAGACCAGCCTCTCAGACCCAGGAGGTATATTTCTAAGCTTTTATATCATGTTAGTTCAATTGGGCATACAACAAACACAAACAATGTGAAGAATAGGGTTACGAGCAATGGTGTCGGCAGAGGGGGCGACGCTTGGCTAGCGGTAACCTCCCTGTCGCACCAGCCCAGCCTGTGTTCCTGGCCGCCTCTCACACGGCGATTGGGTTTCACTGCAGTGCGGTGAGCTGTGGGAACGAGTCACCACACTGGCAGGCTGCCTGGGAGACTGTGCTATCCTCCACCAGGGGTAAGGCACATGACAGGGGGGGTTTGTGCACCAAACAATGCGCTATCTTCACTGTTTAACCCAGGAAACTAACTACAGCTGGAGCCTCCAACTGGCAGGGGACCCAGTTAATTTGTGCCCCTCTCGTTGTGTGTGTGTTCCTCTTAATTGCCTTGTCGTGAGCTACTTCTCTCACAGGAACTGCAACGTGTTTAAAACCAGAAGCAACATTTGTCTTTGGTTTATTTTTCCTTTCTTTTGGATCGTCAGTTATATTTACCTTTTTTGTGTGTTTTTATTTTATCTTTATCCCAATTTCTTTACTTCAGTTCCAAACAGCGCTCCCTATCTGTTGCAAATCTGCTTTGGGTCCAAGGCTGCATTTTCACAAGCAACCCAATTCTGATATTTTTTCCACTAATTGGTCTTTTGACCAATCAAATCAGATCTTTTCATATCAGATCTTTTTCAGAGCTGATCGGATTGCCTGTTAGTGAAAAACAGATCAGAAACGTAGCCATAGTGGCATATCTCTAAACAGATTATTAAGATGTGTGAAAATCTCTTTTACCAAGGCTCACATCAGATGTTTTTGTCACCCCCATGTCTCCATCTACTCGTTTTATAGTCCTTGATGTTGAGTAGACATTCTCAGTTCAAGACCAGGTGTAGACTCTTGACATACTCCATGCAAGTCCATGATGTCATACACACTACAGATAGATGTTCCTTCCTTCCCCTCCCTGGGGGCAGATTAGGATTGCTTATGGTCAGGATGTTCAGTTCCACCATCTTCAACTTTCCTTAGATTATCTAACTTCTCTCAAACACACCATCCCTTTGACAGCCATTTCATAATAGGCTAATGTGATCAATTATGAAAATGTATTTCTTCAGGTTATTATGGCAAACTATTCAACACATAATTCAAAAGTGTATATCTCTGCATATCAGTGGGGAATGATGGTGGTTACAGTTCTGGGGGGAAATAAAAAAAAGCAGTAATAGTTCTATAATATGTCCTAGTCCCTATCTCCACTGCTGCTGGAAATACCCACATAGCCAAACATAGAAAAAAAAGTTGTCCTAGTTGTGTAAAATGAATTTGGAGACATGGATACTTGCAGGAGGGGTTGCTCAGAGGAATGAATTTCTCACTGAAGATAAATGATTTTAGCAACATAAAGTCTATATATTTATCAATTATTATATATTTCTACTTTTTCTTTTTCAAGTTCAGGTAACGGTTTGGCTACTGTAATTGATTATTCCCTGCCACACATATCTGTTTTGTTATGGTTGAAGCAGTGTTATATGTCCTGTGTATGGTCTGTCACATTCCGAGTTCTTGTAAACAGTTCCTCACGCTTCTCGCGGCTCGCGGGTGTCTTAAACAGTACTAAAACTGGGCAGTCAATTATCTAGGGAACTTGGTCCAGCGCTGCACCACAAACCTCTCTCTCCTCATTGCTCAGTGGCTCGGGGCGTGTTTTTTCTGCTGTGGGTGTTGCCAAGCAGGACGTTGGCGGCTACGCTCCCCTGCATCTGTGATTGAGGCTCCAACGGTTCGTGGGAAAGCTGTACAGAGGGAATTGTACACGCACCAGTCAAGTCTACCTGGACGCGCACCCATCCACGGATACGTTCATATAGACATAGCGTGTGTATGACCATGATGAGGCCTTGTGAGGATAGTACTTCTGACAGCGACATGGATGAAACTATTGATGTCGGCAGTGAGAATAATTATTCTGGGTAAGTTCATAAAGATTTGGGGTAAATATTGGGTAGATACAGTATGTCACAAATTGGTTAGGCAACATTTTTCTGCGTGTGCACCACAGAGGGCAAAAATGATTAAACTTTTAAGTTGAGTAAAGTTTATCAAATGTGCATGCCGAAAAAGTTTCACTCTGGTGTAAACCTTCAGGTGACAAGTGCAAATCACCTTGATGTGTGGTTCATGAGCCATGCAGGCAATTTTGGAGAATTCTCTTTAAGGTATTTTAAATACAGGATTAATGGTGTTATCAAAATATGCATTGATGCATAAATTACACAAAGTAAACTGTGTGGTTTTGGATAATTGCTCATCCATAACAAAAATAAAACATTCTGTTTAGTAAAATGAATATATATATATATTTTGTTTGTCCCATGCAGGCACAGCAATGGATCATTTATTAGATGTGGCTCCCCAACAACAACAACCCAAGTTATGGCAAGAAAAAAACGAAGAGGGGTAATTATTTATGTAGTCGTTTATCATCATCATTATTATTATGTATTACTTATTATTCAATAATGTAGTTTAATTTAGTTGATTAATTCGACTATTTTAAAAACGAGCACACATAAGACTTGAAAAAGACACATGCACATGAGTAAAATCATCGCGGATAATACACAATAAAGTCTGGGACTTATTTATATTGTATCCTTTTATTCAATTGTAGTCCTCTTTATTGTGTATTACTTATTATTTAAACATGTATTTAATTATTGTTGCGTTATTGTTAAAAGTATTATTATTAGGCCTTGTATTGTTATATTTCAAAGTATGCAATAAAATATTTGTCTATCGTAGATCATCGAGAAAAGAAGGAGGGATCGAATCAATAATAGTTTATCAGAGTTACGTCGACTTGTCCCAACTGCATTTGAAAAACAAGTGAGTTGAAATTATATCCTCTCTCATTTCTAAAAGGAACTTACACAAAAGTTTCATTTTCATCAAAACAGTTATGACAGTTTGTGGGTCATTTTCATTGATAGTTATGAGAGTTCTAAGCCTCATACATCCTATTGCTCCTTGCAGGGTTCAGCCAAATTAGAGAAGGCAGAAATATTGCAGATGACAGTGGATCACCTAAAGATGCTGCAGGCCACTGGCGGTAAAGGTAAGGAGTTCACTGGTTGCATCTCTCTGCTCTCTGCCTTACTGTGTAGTGAAATCTGAGCAAGCAGTCCCCTTTGACAAGATTGAAGGAGTGGAAATCAATGCTAATGGTAGGTTTGAACTTGTGGAAAAGCGCTGCTCGGACTAAAGGAGCACTTGACCCTGGGATTGTGTTTGCTTTCATAAATCCGTGGGAGGGGAGAAGGCTGCATTCATAGGTTGCCCTGTCGGGGGTTTGTTTGGGGTTTCCAGCAAGTGTAAAAACGGGTGAGACAAAACAAACACATCCCAGCACAAACACATCCCAGCACAATCCCAGACTGTTAAGGTTATGCCTGGAGGCACAGCCGGAGCCCTAATGGTCAGCCTGGGAGACCAGCGTGTATCCATCCCACACCATTTAGTAATCACTCCCATCAGTAGCTGCTGGCTACATTACAGATCCTTAGAGAGACTGCCAGTATTTATAGGTGCTTGGCATTCATAATATCTCTCTCTCTCTCTCTCTCTCTCTCTCTCTCTCTCTCTCTCTCTCTCTCTCTCTCTCTCTCTCTCTCTCTCTCTCTCTCTCTCTCTCTCTCTCTCTCTCTATCTCTATCTATCTAGGGTACTTTGATGCCCACTCCCTGGCCATGGACTTCATGAGTGTGGGGTTCAGGGAGTGTCTGACGGAGGTGGCCAGATACCTGAGCTCTGTGGAGGGATTAGACAGCAGCGACCCCCTGCGTGTACGCCTGGTCTCCCACCTCAGCACCTGCGCATCCCAGAGGGAGGCGGCTGCCATGACCTCATCTATGACACACCACCAGCAGGCTCTCCACCCTCACCACTGGGCCGCCGCCTTCCACCCCTTCCCCACCGCCTTCCTCCAGCAGAATGGACTGCCCTCCTCAGACAACGCCGCCAGCAGACTGTCTGTGGAGGTGCCCCAGCGCGGCTCAGCCCTCCTAACGGCCACCTTCTCCCATACCGACTCCTCTCACAGGGCGCCCTCTAATGGCAGCGTGGCTCCCTGCGTCCCCCCGCTCTCCACCTCCCTCCTGTCGCTATCGGCTACTGTTCACGCCGCGGCAGCTGCTGCTGCGGCCCAGACTTTTCCCCTGTCATTCCCTGGAGGATTCCCCATCTTCACACCTCACAGTGTGAGCAGCACAGCGTCTATGGTAGCTTCAGCTGTGAGCCCCTCCATATCCACCTCATCCACCTCACAGCAGAGCAGAGACCGAGAGAGCAGCAGCAGCAAACCGTACAGACCTTGGGGAACAGAAGTAGGAGCCTTTTAAGTGTTTGACTTTTCGAAGGTCTCAGGGTGGCTAGAGGACTTCCACACTTTGAAGATAAAGGAACAATACTGTTTTATTAACTATGGCTTGTTTTTTTTGGTGTCCATGGACTTTTATTCCACCAGCTTATTTCATGTCTGACTGTGTGCAGATTCAGAGCAAATCCAAGTTCTCTTATGGGAGAGCGACAGAGGATAATTAAATCCACTTAAAATGTATTAATGATTTATTTTGATTGAATAACAACACTGAAATTGGACCTCTCTAGCTCCGGTCTTTTTCTCCGTCTTCAGTGTCAGTTTGTTTTCATAATTTTCTTAACACTGTCACTAGACCATTTGCTTCCCCAAAATTGGCTATTTAATTCATATTATTATGAGTACTATTTTCTGAATATGTGAAATGGAAACAAAATTCCTTAAAATATCCAGCAGAAGTTTTGTTTTGCTCTGACCTCAACTCAGTTGAGATTCTCTTGGTGGGGAAATAGTGTGATAAACACTCACAAAGCACCTACTGGGCTCAGACGTCAGTTCAACGTCTACTTTTGATTTACATTTGGTTGAGTTGTCAGCTAACGTGAATTCAACGTGAAATCAACCAAAAATGTCACCATGTCATTGGATTTAGGTTAAAAGTTGGGTGAAAGAAATACGAAATGCCCTTACGTTGATTACTTTTTCAAATTCAAATCAGTTTTGCACTGTGATTCAACGTCATCCCATAGATTTTTTTGAGATGAAATGACGTGTAAACAACGTCTATTCAACCAGTTTGTGCCCAGTGGGCAGTGTCTTTAGGAGTTGTTATAATCAATCAAATGAAGAACCAAAGGGTTTGGAGATAAACAGTCAATGAATGAATCAATGCAGAGTGTTTCTAATCTAATCCATTAACTTACACGTTTGTAAATATGAGATGAACTAGAAGCTATATGGAAGATAGAAGAATACATATTTGGTGATGCATTTACATTTTCTGCTGGAAAGAAGAGACAGGCGCTTTTTCCTTTAGAAACTACAAAAACAACACATCACATAGCCTAGCACTTCCAACTGCAGTTCAATGATACCACTGTAACTTGTTTGGCTTTTTTATTTTGTATTCTGTTGTAACCGTTTTCTATGCAAACAAGCCCTCTAGGCCTACTCTACAGATGTCACTGATTAAAAATATTTTTTTATATATTTGGCCACTCAGAGCATATTCTTCTTTGTTTTCACCACAACAGATCAATGGAGCCAGAGTGTGTGCCAATGCTCTAACGCCATAATAAAATAAATTGTTTTTTGAAGACCACAAAGTTTAATCTATTTTGGTGAGGGAAAATATTCATCCTTCCTGTTATGTGTTGTTGAGAGGATGGGGAAAACAAAACTCCCTAAGACACACATACATAAGTACAATTGCATAACTGGCACTGTCTGGCACTGTCTGTGCACAGTGTTGTAAATCAGTCACTAACATTTCTACAGCCTTTCTAGACAACAACTCACCCTATTCTGTAATTATATCTACTATAGGGACTTATAGACTTTGACGTTCCATGTGTCTATTGTGCCACTTGTAGACTGCACCTCTAGTTGATTGTACGCTATAATGTTATTGGTTAGCCTATGGTAATGTGAGATGGTATTCAAAGGGGAAAAAGGGAATCTGTACAGAGTCTGGTTCGGTTATTTTCTCCCTTGGAGAAAGAACTTGTCAACGCAATCGCAGGGTATCAGCATCCCTGACGAACCACTGGTTTGGAACTGAAGTCCCACTGGGCACAGACGTCAGTTCAACGTCTAGTTTTGATTTACATTTGGTTGAGTTTTCAACTAACGTGAATTCAACATGAATTCAACAAAAATGGTCACGTCATTGGATTTTGGTTAAAGGTTGGGTGAAAAAAAGAGGAAATGCCCTTACGTTGATGACTTTTGCAAATCCAATCAGTTTCCCACATTGATTCAACGTCATCACATTGATTTATTTGGTTGAAATGACATGGAAAAAACATTGATTCAACCAGTTTTTGCCCAATGAGGTATAAAGGCAAAACAACTTTGGTCACTCATACCAAGATGGTTATTTATACTGGCCTAATCCACTCTCTTTATCACGAGTCTGTTAGAAAGATTTACGTTAGTAAATCACTGTAAAACCATTAAATTCCTTGAGAGAAAAAGTATCAGCATTTCCGCCTACTGCCCACCGACAATCATGGGAACAGCGCTCGGTCATAAATCCGAGGGTTATCTGCTTTGCTCTGGACTGGTTCTCACGCCGGGGCGAGCGCATTGAAGTGGCTGTCATAAATCACATGATCCACAGAAACATGAAATGGCCAATGCTGTGGGATGGCCTTACCCCTTGATCATGACTCTCAGTTCCATTACATTGCACATAAGAGTCATTGGACCAAGGCGTCTTCTGATCCCCGACGCTCAATCTGAACCTTAACACATGTCGCTTGAGGTGCGGCATTGGAAGCATAAGGACCTTATCTTTCAATCATTTAAAAAAAACAAAAGGTTAAATTGATACACACCTTCATAGGGTTAGGCTTCCCACACGGCCATATCTCCATGTTACAGAGCTTGTTTACAGGAAACAGACGGAAGACAAGAGGTGACCACCTGTGCTAATTAGCCACCTAGTATGCCTCGAACACCTTTGTGTAAGCGTATCTCGGGAAATGTAGCGGAAGTGTAGTTTCGTTAGATGGATGCACCCATAGCTGTGTGGCTCTGTGCAATCCTGCTACAGTAAGTGTTTCTTTTTAATTTGAAGGATTCTTTCTCGCTGATGAAAGGTAAGGGCCATATGATTCGAAAGTCGTATCGCAAGCGATGATTATTGATGTTTCTAAACGTTAAAACACAGCGGCGGGATTGTAGTTCACATGAGGCAGTCGTGGGCGAAGCTAATGGCTGAGAACTGTAGGGAGAAGGAAGAATGCCGCCTAGAGTTTTCGAGAGCTAAGATAGACTGTGCTGGTCTGTACACCTTTTAGTAGACTTCATCATCATCGTTTATCATTGTTAAATCTAATGTTTATCGATTCCATATGATTATGATTATTTTATGAAATTGTGAGACTACTATAATGTGTTGAGATGCATCATATCTCGGTTATCAATGTGCCTTTTTTAGCGGGTAGCCTAATTCAAATATTTTTTCCATTTATTAGGCGGCAAAATTTAAATTCACATTGACAACTCAACGGATTTGATGTTCTTACATTCATTAAGACTGATTCAATATCATCAATGAAGCTTAGTCAAGAAGGCCAAAATACTTAACTTTTTACTTCAAACGTTATAATTGCCAAACTTAACAGTTTGATCTAAGTCTTAAAATTATTATTATTTTAAACATTTGTGATCATGTTGCAACAAGTGTTTTTTTATTAAATTGAAAATAGCCTACTTCTTATAGGCTATAGGATTAGTTTCAGTAGGTTGTCCCACCATCTAAAGTTAGGCCTACCTAACGAAAAACAATACTAAAGAAACCTGACAATCTGCAGTTGTAGGCTACAGGTGACAAATAACATTCTATCACTTACACATGAAGTAGGCTAGAATATGGTTGATATGTTCAAGTGAGTGATTGCAGGAACCCATAGCAATGTCGCCACCTTGTGATTAAATATATTCACCCATTAGCCAATCCACAGACATTAATTTGAACCATTTGGACCCAGAGAATAAGATACATCTATGACTGGGATGTAGGAATACAATTATTAAAGTGGTACCCTGAAGTGTGACTGTTGACTGCCTATTGCTCATATGATAACCCAAGAGGGCTGATTTGGCATCAGTAAATCAACGCTCAAAGCCATTCGACCAATGAGATGCTTGCAAGAAATAATGCATCAATCTGAAGGCTTGTGATCTTTGTTCTTCCACTGTGATCTCTCAGCTGAACATCAAAACACGGAAATGTCGAGACCAGACCATGTAATAGGGTCGTCACAAGTTACTACAGCCACAAAGTAATAAACCCCACCCATTTTTACAATTTATCTTCTTAAAATATGATTTTAAACATAACATTAACCACACTGCTAACCTTATGCCTAACCCTAATCTTAAATTAATTAAATATTTACAATATAGAACATTTTGACTTTGTGGCTATGGTAACTAGTGGAAACCACGTAGCTGGGTCTCTACTTCATCAAACAGAGGAACACTTGGTTGTTGTAAAACCCACACAGTTTTATGAGAATACAATGTAGCAAAGCTTTATTAATCAGCAAAGTATATATATATACTTTTTTTTGGGGGGGGGGGTAGATCAGCTTAATATTGCAGATACAGTGGGGGAAAAAAGTATTTAGTCAGCCACCAATTGTGCAAGTTCTCCCACTTAAAAAGATGAGAGAGGCCTGTAATTTTCATCATAGGTACACGTAAACTATGACAGACAAAATGAGAAGAAAAAAAATCCAGAAAATCACATTGTAGGATTTTTTATGATTTTGTTTGCAAATTATGGTGGAAAATAAGTATTTGGTCAATAACAAAAGTATCTCAATACTTTGTTATATACCCTTTGTTGGCAATGACACAGGTCAAACGTTTTCTGTAAATCTTCACAAGGTTTTCACACACTGTTGCTGGTATTTTGGCCCATTCCTCCATGCAGATCTCCTCTAGAGCAGTGATGTTTTGGGGCTGTCGCTGGGCAACGCAGACTTTCAACTCCCTCCAAAGATTTTCTATGGGGTTGAGATCTGGAGACTGGCTAGGCCACTCCTTACGAAGCCACTCCTTCGTTGCCCGGGCGGTGTGTTTGGGATCATTGTCATGCTGAAAGACCCAGCCACGTTTCATCTTCAATGCCCTTGCTGATGGAAGGAGGTTTTCACTCAAAATCTCACGATACATGGCCCCAATCATTCTTTCCTTTACACGGATCAGTCGTCCTGGTCCCTTTGCAGAAGAACAGCCCCAAAGCATGATGTTTCCACCCCCATGCTTCACAGTAGGTATGGTGTTCTTTGGATGCAGCTCAGCATTCTTTGTCCTCCAAACACGACGAGTTGAGTTTTTACCAAAAAGTTATATTTTGGTTTCATCTGACCATATGACATTCTCCCAATCCTCTTCTGGGTAATCCAAATGCACTCTAGCAAACTTCAGACTGGCCTGGACATGTACTGGCTTAAGCAGGGTGACACGTCTGGCACTGCAGGATTTGAGTCCCTTGCAGCGTAGTGTATTACTGATGGTAGGCTTTGTTACTTTGGTCCCAGCTCTCTGTAGGTCATTCACTAGGTCCCCCCGTGTGGTTCTGGGATTTTTGCTCACCGTTCTTGTGATCATTTTGACCCCATGGGGTGAGATCTTGCGTGGAGCCCCAGATCGAGGGAGATTATCAGTGGTCTTGTATGTCTTCCATTTCCTAATAATTGATCCCACAGTTGATTTCTTCAAACCAAGCTGCTTACCTATTGCAGATTCAGTCTTCCCAGCCTGGTGCAGATCTACAATTTTGTTTCTGGTGTCCTTTGACAGCTCTTTGGTCTTGGCCATAGTGGAGTTTGGAGTGTGACTGTTTGAGGTTGTGGACAGGTGTCTTTTATACTGATAACAAGTTCAAACAGGTGCCATTAATACAGGTAACGAGTGGAGGACAGAGGAGCCTCTTAAAGAAGAAGTTACAGGTCTGTGAGAGCCAGAAATCTTGCTTGTTTGTAGGTGACCAAATACTAATTTTCCACCATAATTTGCAAATAAATTCATTAAAAATCCTACAATGTGATTTTCTGGAGAAAATAAATCTCAATTTGTCTGTCATAGTTGACGTGTACCTATGATGAAAATTACAGGACTCTCTCATCTTTTTAAGTGGGAAAACTTGCACAATTGGTGGCTGACTAAATACTTTTTTTCCCCCACTGTACAGTGGGGAGAACAAGTATTTGATACACTGCCTATTTTGCAGGTTTTCCTACTTACAAAATATGTAGAGGTCTGTAATTTTTATCATAGGTACACTTCAACTGTGAGAGACGGAATCTAAAACAAAAATCCAGAAAATCACGTTGTATGATTTTTAAGTAATTAATTTGCATTTTATTGCATGACATAAGTATTTGATACATCAGAAAAGCAGAACTTAATATTTGGTACAGAAACCTTTGTTTGCAATTACAGAGATAATCCGTTTCCTGTAGGTCTTGACCAGGTTTGCACACACTGCAGCTGGGATTTTGGCCCACTCCTCCATACAGACCTTCTCCAGATTCTTCAGGTTTCGGGGCTTTTGCTGGGCAATACGGACTTTCAACTCCCTCGCGTGCGCTGCAGGATTTTAATCCATGACGGCGTAGTGTGTTACTAATGGTTTTCTTTGAGACTGTGGTCCCAGCTCTCTTCAGGTCATTGACCAGGTCCTGCCGTGTAGTTCTGGGCTGATCCCTCACCTTCCTCATGATCATTAATGCCCCACGAGGTGAGATCTTGCATGGAGCCCCAGACCGAGGGTGATTGACCGTCATCTTGAACTTCTTCAATTTTCTCCCTGATGTCCTTACACAGCTCTCTGGTCTTGGCCATTGTGGAGAGGTTGGAGTCTGTTTGATTGAGTGTGTGGACAGGTATCTTTTATACAGGTAACATGTTCAAACAGGTGCAGTTAATACAGGGTAATGAGTGGAGAACAGGAGGGCTTCTTAAAGAAAAACTAACAGGTCTGTGAGAGCCGGAATTCTTACTGGTAGGTAGGTGACAAATACTTATGTCATGCAATAAACTGCAAATTAATTACTTAAAAATCATACAATGTGATTTTCTGGATTTTTGTTTTAGATTCCGTCTCTCACAGTTGAAGTGTACCTATGATAAAAATTACAGACCTCTACATGCTTTGTAAGTAGGAAAACCTGCAAAATCGGCAGTGTATCAAATACTTGTTCTCCCCACTGTAGATTGTAACTTCCATCAATGTAATTGTCTGCATCACTTCCAATCCCCCATGTTTATATATATATATATATATATATATATATATATATATATATATATATATATATATATATATATATATATATATATATATATATATATATATATACACACACATACACATACACATACACATACACATACATATACATATCCTTAAAAAATATATATATATATTCCCCTTTATTACTGTCCAACCCCACCACCCTTTCCCTACTTGGAGTAAACTAGTGAACAACAATGCTTAGGCCTCTACTTCCAGCTTATACTTACTATCTACATTTTATGGACACAGTCAATTTTACAATAATTATATTTTGTTTGTTTTTTCTCCTGAACTTCTTCTACTCTCAACCTCTCCGATAATTTTCATAATGTCCATCTGGTTTGCTTCTATATGCCATATCTTTCCAACTGAGCTCTTTCAAGTATTTGATCCCCTGCTGATTTTGTACGTTTGCCCACTGACAAATAAATTATCAGTCTATAATTTTAATGGTAGGTTTATTTGAACAGTGAGAGACAGAATAACAACAACAAAATCCAGACAAACACATGTCAAAAATGTTATAAATTGATTTACGTTTTATTGAGGGAAATAAGTATTTGACCCCCTCTCATTCAGAAAGATTTCTGGCTCCCAGGTGTCTTTTATACAGGTAACGAGCTGAGATTAGGAGCACACTCTTAAAGGGAGTGCTCCTAATCTCAGTTTGTTACCTGTATAAAAGACACCTGTCCACAAAAGCAATCAATCAATCAGATTCCAAACTCTCCACCATGGCCAAGACCAAAGAGCTCTCCAAGGATGTCAGGGACAAGATTGTATACCTACACAAGGCTGGAATGGGCTACAAGACCATCGCCAAGCAGCTTGGTGAGAAGGTGACAACAGTTGGTGCAATTATTCGCAAATGGAAGAAACACAAAAGAACTGTCAATCTCCCTCGGCCTGGGGCTCCATGCAAGATCTCACCTCGTGGAGTTGCAATGATCGTGAGAATGGTGAGGAATCAGCCCAGAACTACACGGGAGGATCTTGTCAATGATCTCAAGGCAGCTGGGACCATAGTCACCAAGAAAACAATTGGTAACACACTACGCCGTGAAGGACTGAAATCCTGCAGCGCCCGCAAGGTCCCCCTGCTCAAGAAAGCACATATACATGCCCGTCTGAAGTTTGCCAATGAACATCTGAATGACTCAGAGGAGAACTGGGTGAAAGTGTTGTGGTCAGATGAGACCAAAATCGAGCTCTTTGGCATCAACTCAACTCGCCGTGTTTGGAGGAGGAGGAATGCTGCCTATGACCCCAAGAACACCATCCCCACCGTTAAACATGGAGGTGGAAACATTATGCTTTGGGGGTGTTTTTCTACTAAGGGGACAGGACAACTTCACCGCATAAAAGGGACGATGGACGGGCCATGTACCGTCAAATCCTTCCCTCAGCCAGGGCATTGAAAATGGGTCATGGATGGGTATTCCAGCATGACAATGACCCAAAACACATGGCCAAGGCAACAAAGGAGTGGCTCAAGAAGAAGCACATTAAGGTCCTGGAGTGGCCTAGCCAGTCTCCAGACCTTAATCCCATAGAAACTCTGTGGAGGGAGCTGAAGGTTCGAGTTGCCAAACGTCAGCCTCGAAACCTTAATGACTTGGAGAAGATCTGCAAAGAGGAGTGGAACAAAATCCCTCCTGATATGTGTGCAAACCTGGTGGCCAACTACAAAAAATGTCTGACCTCTGTGATTGCCAACAAGGTTTTTGCCACCAAGTACTAAGTCATGTTTTGCAGAGGGTCAAATACTTATTTCCCTCATTAAAATGCTAATCAATTTTTTACTTTTTTACATGCGTTTTTCTAGATTTTTTTGTTGTTATTCTGTATCTCACTATTCAAATAATCCTACCATTACAATTATAGATTGATTATGTCTTTGTCAGTGGTCAAACGTACAAAATCAGCAGGGGATCAAATACTTTTTTCCCTCACTGTATATACTTATTATGGACACAGTATGCTTACATTATTAGTTATCTTGTTATTATTTGTTGTTAGTTGTTATTAGTCCCATCCTTCAATTCCATTCAACACCTCCCATCTATCTCTTAACACCATCCATATAGGATTTCTATTTGCCATATATATTTCAACTGTACTGTGATGTCTTACAAAAGTTCTGAACATTTCTATTCTCATTGTTTCTACAGATTGTGAATTGAAAATAAACATTTTTGCTAAAAGTATTATTATGTTATTGATCGATTGACTATGACTTTTCAGATCACCCAGTAATGCTATCTGAAAGGTTAGCTCCAGGTAAATATTGCAATCCTTTAGCCATTCCTGGACCTGTGTCCAAAAACAAGCTACAAATGGACAGTACCAAAACAAATGATATAATTATTCTGTCTCTTCTTAGCAAAATCTGAAGAGCTGGGAAGATTGTATCCCCCATATAAATAACATTCTATTGGTAGCAAGAATTGTATATAATCATTTAAATTGAAAGATTCTAAGTTTTGAATCCGGTGTCGTTTTGCGTATCAGTTCATAAACACTATGCCATGGGATCGGTATGTCAAAAATCTCTTCCCAATCTATATGGGATGGCTGTCAATCCTTTGGTCCTTAAATGAAACTGATATACTTTTTTATTTATCACAGTTTTCCTTAACCAATTATGTTCTTTAATGCAAGGCCGACAGACAAGTTCCTTACTTTCTCCCCCTTATTTTGCTAATAAACCTTGCTAATAAACCTTTAAACATGTCTCTCTGGGGTTTATGACGTTGTGGCTGTGGTAACTAGTGACGAACTTGACATAGTTAGTCGGCCTACTCACCAAACTACTTGAAACGGTTATGAATACATTCAAGTTTCCTGCTTGACACGTCTATGCAGTGGAGATATCACAGTTTATTCCAACACAAGTGGAGTGTGCGACATCCCAGTACTATGGAATTGCAGATTAATAAACACTGTATTCAATAAATCAGTCTCATGACGATGAAATCATATAGGGCGGGCTCAGGAAAATTGATCATCAACTTAAACAGCAGATAACTACTAGCTAGTGTTGGGATATATTTTCTTATAACTAGATGTGATGCCTAGCTTAGAAAGAATACATTAATGATTAAACATAATAGGTTTGTGCTGTACTGATATAGATTGTTTAACATAACAAGCTGTGATTAATGTGAGGAACCGTTAGGGGGTAGGCTGAGACAGACTTGTGACTCACATACACACACACTGCCTCTTTGTTAAACCGCTCAAGGACAAAGTACTGCAACATGAAAAATAAAACTGTGTCTGGGGTTGCTGACTCGAGACAAGTGGTGAAGATAACAACTAATGCCTGGCAACAGTGAAGCGCCAAGGGTCTGGGACCAGCCTGTGCGCTAACGATAGGCTGAGTAAGTCTAAACCATGCTCAGCCTCTACTCTGATAGGCCTGCTTGGAGCAGGAACTATCTCTGTCAGAGTATTAAAATAATAATTTTGGGTTGGGACAGTTAGTTCTCTGACTGCCCTGCGTGGTTTTTCAGTGGGCCCGTATATACGAACATCATATTTACCATTCAAGTGTTTGCATTAATTAAAATACTAGTCTATTTTAGAAGACGTGTATTGACCTCTTTTTGTTCCTATACCAGATTTGAATTGACGCAACTTAACACTAGTTACCGGTAATCTCAACTCAATTACCCAACTTTTGCATGCAAAGGACCCACTCGGGGACACTAACACTGCAAAATAGGCTACCAGAGGTCAATAGAGAGGAGAAAGTCACATAACCGTCAGGGTAGCCAGTAGCCCTTAAGCATGCCACATAAGAGTAATTACACGTAAATCTTTGGAGAAGGCGTCTTCCGTATGCGGGAGTTTTGTTAAGAGCCCCGACACACGGTCTAAACATTAACAGGCATCACTTGCAAGCATTAAGGACCTTTCATATCTACAAGAAATAATTTTCAGAGAACAAAAGGTTAAATTGATACACACCTTTATAAGGTTAGGGTTCCCACATGGCCATATTTCCATGTTACAGCGCTTGTTTACGGAAGACGGAGTAGTCCACTCCATCTTCCGTCTCCACCTGTGCTAATTAGCTTTCTGTGTCTCCGAACACCTGTGTGTAAACGGAAGATTGACACCTCAAACGTGTTATCACTGTAAAATACTGTTGGCTGCAACTGTGTTAAAATTGGTTAAATCAGTGTACAGTAAGTGTTATTTTGCTTTTATTTTATTTGGATAGGGACAAGTACAAACCCATTTACACATTGAACAAACAATCGTCCGATGCATTGCACTAGGGTTTCTAGCTCACACTAATTTCAACACCTGTCCCTAGATGGACTTTAATGGAAACAAAAGGAAAGAAAGACATCCTAAAAAATAGAATAAATAATAGAAAATAACATATGTACATTATCATAATTATATCAACAAAGCAAATCTCCTCATATATATATATATATATATATATATATATACACCCCTAATATTTACAATGGTCTTAAATGGGTCTGTTGATAACACACAGCAGTTCATACATGATTTAACTGTTGGAGCTGTAGCAACCAGTTGTTGGTGGTTCTTTTGAATGTATTGAAATGTTCCAGCAGTTTGTAATTCTAATAAAATGTGTGAAATTATTTTTATGTGATATGAAAGTAGAGGGATTTATGTTTCTAGAACCGTACCTCAATTGAGAATCGATTCACGTTTAGATGGAGTATTTGGCTGTTTTGGCTTCCAGAGCCAATTCGCCTTTAAACAGAACATATAAGGTCCTTGGGAGTAACATTAGAATCCTTTAGTCCATTATTGAGCTAGGTAGCCAGCATATTCCGACCCTGCCGTTATGCTTGTTTACACTGAGCTGCATGGGGTCGGAACGTAATCATGGTTCGATTAAGACACTGTGGAGCCGGTGCGAGATACCTCATGCTAACTAGCTGATATGACGTCTTTTATACAGGATTTGTTAAGGTGACTGATAACTATTCTCTTGCATCCTGAATTACTTGGTACCAGAGAAACTCATCATAACACTAGCAGTAGCTACCACAACCATTTTGGATTGGCAGTGTCAGCCAATCGGCTCCTTTGATGTTCAACACAACGTGCCATTCCATAATGGCTGCTGTGGCTACTGCTAGCTACCATGAGGAGGGCTGGCTCTGCTAGCTACCATGAGGAGGTCTAAGAGAGAGAGAGAGGGAGGAAGAGGGTGAGCTTGAGTCAGTTAAAAATGGCGGGAAAAAGAGAGATGGTTTGTTAAAGAAGAATGGTAGAAAGTGTAAGCAGAGTGAGTTGAAGACAGGAGGAGAAATGGAAGGGAATGAGGGCGAGGTATTGGAGGTGGTAGGTGTGGTGAAGTTCTCGGAGGCCGAGGTTTGCACCGAGGGTCAGGATAAAGATGAGTCTGACAGTAGGAGTGAAGTTTTTGGTAAAAGTGGACCCTTGCCTTTTGGAGATCCATTTGTGGTTTCAGGGTGGGTGAAAACAGAGTTGGGTGCTGTGGAATCGGTGAGGGTAACCAGAAGTGGTCTAGTGATAATTGTTTGTGTTTCTGCTGGTCAGAGAGAGCAGGTACTCCGTGTTAAATGAATGGGTGCAAGATATGTGAATTGTTTTGCTCTCGAGAAAAGGGCGCCATTGAAAGGCGTGATTACTGGGGTAGTGGTAAATGTGAAAGCTGACCAACTGAAGGGGAAGATTCACAGTGTTTGTGATGCTCGTTGTTTGGTGCGACGCATACAGGGAGGCGTGAGTGGAGAAACAGAAGAGTCATTGTCTGTTCTTTTGAGTTTTGATGTTGAGTCTTTGCCCGACAAAGTGATGTTAGGATATATAAGTTATCCGGTACTTGCTTTTGAGCCGAATAATTACGTTGTTACAGGTGTCAAGTTTATGGGCATGTGGCAGCAGTGTGGAGGAGGGAGGTTCCTAGGTGTGACAAGTGATTAGAAGGGCATCAGACAAAGGAATGTGTAGCATTGGGGATATTGTGGTATGTGTTAATTGTAGGGGTGCCCATGGGGCTGGGGATCCGAAATGTCCGGTGCGAGAGAGGCAGGTTGAGGTTTCCAGGGTTAGAGTAGTGTAGAAGTTGTCATATGCTGAGGCAGTGAAGAAAGTATAGGAAGATGGGTCAATGGGGAGGGATCCTGAGAGGAATGGTGTGAGTAGTAGATCTGTACCAGTACAGAGGGATAAACCAACAAGTGATATATGTTTCAGTAAAATTGGATTTTTGGCATTTATAGCAATGGTTATCAACTGTACTGCAGGGATGGAACGTAAGTAGCAGAAAATAGAGGTTGTGGTGGCAGCTACAGAGAGGTATTTGGGTGTGTGAGACTTGACATCAGAAGAGTTACAGGGTGTGTTAAGTGGTGGTGTCCCATCCTTTCAGGCTGTTGGCCTGAAGTAGGAATACATATATTTAAATAGTGGAGTATGGTAGTTATTATTATAGTTGTTTTTTGTGTGTGTGTGTGTGTGTGTGTGTGTAGTGTTAGATGGTAGGGTATTTGTTGTATCTTTTATTTTTTTAAGCAAAGTATAAGGGAGTTATACTCCAGTCTAGTAGGTGGCGGTAATGCAACATTGATTGGATGCCAAGCGTCGTTAAACCTCATCGAAGAAGAAGAAGGTTCTGTTGGTTTGTATTTCCGAAGTAAACACTTGGACAATACGTAAACAATGGCAGAGTGTAACCGAACCACAGACCGAATGTTGTCGAATTTTAATTTGTAGTAAGAAGCAAGCACTTCCAGCTGATTGGAGGAAACGTGCTTCGGTCGACAACGTTCGGTTATGTTTCGACTATTGTTTACATATTGTGTATCTCGCAAAGCGTCAGGAGATTGGAAATACAAACCGGAAATACAAGTGGACATAGCCATATACAGACCGGCGCCCCAAGAAGTCGTATCTTATCTCCACTTCCTACCGTCAAAAGGGTCAACTGCACGAACCACCGGTAAAGTACGTTTTAAATACAATGTTATTAAACATTCTGGCTTGTAGAGACTCTTTTTTTAGGGCAACTTCTTTCAGACTGAATAGCCATGGGGTAACCATGGCAACAGTCTGACGTATTAGGCAATGTTTGTCATGTGTGGCCAATTTCAGGTTTGCTGCTTGTGCTGGTGCAGTTTAAGTTGATTAACATTCTGTACTTCCTGAATTTACTGGAATTTCAGTTAAATTAACCCCAACCCTGCCACTCATACACACACTGATAGTCAAACTGGATTGGATGAAAATTTGTTTGGCTTTATTTATTGTTTTATGATAGCCCTATGCTAATGAGTGGAGTGGAGTATGAAAAAAATAAAAATGAAAAATGTATGCACTCACTACCTAACTGTAAGTCGCTCTGGATAAGAGCATCTGCTAAATAACTAAAATGTAAATGTCAAATGAGTTGTGTTGTTCCAACAGTGGGATCCCAGCCGTGGCTGCCAGTCGCTCTGCACACTCCAGGGTCATGAAGGGGCCATCTACAGCACACTGTGGTCTCCTCACATCGAGTACAGTTATACTTCACTTGGTCATAAATGCTTCAGATATTAAATTAGTTGAAGTAGCATTTCAATTCTCTAGCTTGATCGAGGTTTATGTGACTGTTATCAGGTAAAATGAATTGTAATGCCTTGTCATCACCACATGGTATCACTAAAGCTCTAGTTCTGATACACGGGTCCTTGGCACTCTGCCTCTGGAAGCATAGTGTACAGCTGCTGCTAATCATTTTAAATTTTAGTCATTTAGCAGACGCTCTTATCCAGAGTGCAAACATTTTCATACTGGCCCCCCGTGGGAATCAAACCCACAACCCTGGCGTTGCAAGCGCCATGCTCTACCAACAGAGCTACACTAATCAGTACACATGTAGCCTTTCATAGTAAGTATTTTCATATTGTTCAATTCTGAATGATAGAGTAGAGAATATAGTAACTTATGCTTCTAAAATGGTTAAGATCTAAGGCCTACACTAATTATTACACAATAGTTAGGGAAATCTGCTTTTAGTTTATTTGCACCCAATGTATGGAACAACCTACAGAGTTCCCTACCACTAGATGTACTGGTGCCTCTCGGGCTGTTCAAATTGTTGATTGGGGACCACTTTGCTGAGTAATGTGATTGTTTCTCTTGATTGTGTTTATTTGTATTATGTTTAGTAAATTGTGTATATCCATATCTCCCTTGTAAAAGAGACCTTGGTCTCAATGGGACTCCCTGCTAAAATAAAGGGGAAATAAAAAGGACTTACCTGCATTTATCGTGAGCGCATATCTTGATCAGTTATCTGGATCATGTGACTTGCGGTGTTCTTGTGCTGCTCGTGAACATGACATTGTTTCTATTAAAAAACAGACACATGGTCCTCTTTTCGCAGACAGCTGCCACACTGTGATCTTATCTAACATGAGGTGTTTAGCCTACAGTGTCCTCCCTCCCACAATCAATTCCCAGTCGCAGCACACTGGGGCCTGGTGCTAATAGGGTTTGTCACCGCTGATAAGTGTTGGGCCCTGGATGCTACATTGAGGCCTGATGGGTATCAGAGCCTCTCTGTGGAGACCATATCAGAATTAACCAGGCTCTGTTTGCTCAGACATAACTGTATTTTATGTGGCTGTCTTATGATCTATAGTCTGTGTGCCAGTGTTCAGCCAGGGAGTCATAAGATATGAAGACAAGGTACTAGCCCAGCATGCAAAAATTGGCATGGGGTGTCATAAGGACGTTGTTTCTTTTTTTGAGTGTAAATCATGTGTTCTAGTTAAGGGGACATCCATTTTTTTGCCGCTGGGTTGAGTGGGTTCATGTATCAATGGTTACATGTTTCTGTGTGCGAAACTGTGAAATGTGACACAGAAAATGTTAAACCAGGGTGTTTATCGGTTTATGAATCTACTCTTGTTAAGGGTTTAGATTTTTAAAGATGTATCAGAAAAATATATAGGTTTATCAGGGAATGCTATTTATTGTATTTTTATTTAACCTTTATTTAACCAGGTAAGCCAGTTGAGAACAAGTTCTCATTTACAACTGCGACCTGGCCAAGATAAAGCAAAGCAGTGCGATAAAAACAACAACACAGAGTTACATATGGGGTAAAACAAAACATAAAGTCAAAAATACAACAGAAAATATATATACAGTGTGTGCAAATGTAGCAAGTTATGGAGGTAAGGCAATAAATAGGCTATAGTGCAAAATAATTACAATTAGTATTAACACTGGAATGATAGATGTGCAAGAGATGATGTGCAAATAGAGATACTGGGGTACAAATGAGCAAAATAAATAACAATATAGGGATGAGGTAGTTGGGCGGGCTAATTTCAGATGGGCTGTGTACAGGTGCAGTGATCGGTAAGGTGCTCTGACAACTGATGCTTAAAGTTAGTGAGGGAGATAAGTGTCTCCAGCTTCAGAGATTTTTGCAATTTGTTCCAGTCATTGGCAGCAGAGAAATGGAAGGAATGGCGGCCAAAGGAGGTGTTGGCTTTGGGGATGACCAGTGAGATATACCTGCTGGAGCGCATACTACGGGTGGGTGTTGCTATGGTGACCAATGAGCTAAGATAAGGCAGGGATTTGCCTAGCAGTGATTTATAGATGGCCTGAAGCCAGTGGGTTTGGCGACGAATATGTAGTGAGGACCAGCCAACAAGAGCGTACAGGTCACAGTGGTGGGTAGTATATGGGGCTTTGGAGACAAAACGGATGGCACTGTGATAGACTACATCCAATTTGCTGAGTAGAGTGTTGGAGGCTATTTTGTAAATGACATCGCCGAAGTCAAGGATCGGTAGGATAGTCAGTTTTACGAGGGCATGTTTGGCAGCATGAGTGAAGGAGGCTTTGTTGCGAAATAGGAAACCGATTCTAGATTTAACTTTGGATTGGAGATTCTTAATGTGAGTCTGGAAGGAGAGTTTACAGTCTAACCAGACACCTAGGTATTTGTAGTTGTCCACATACTCTAGGTCAGACCCGTCGAGAGTAGTGATTCTAGTCGGGTGGGCGGGTGCAAGCAGCGTTCGGTTGAAGAGCATGCATTTAGTTTTACTAGTGTTTAAGAGCAGTTGGAGGCTACTGAAGGAGTGTTGTATGGCATTGAAGCTCGTTTGGAGGTTTGTTAACACAGTGTCCAATGAAGGGCCAGATGTATACAAAATGGTGTCGTCTGCGTAGAGGTGGATCTGAGAGTCACCAGCAGCAAGAGCGACATCATTGATATACACGGAGAAAAGAGTAGGCCCAAGAATTGAACCCTGTGGCACCCACATAGAGACTGCCATAGGTCCAGACAACAGGCCCTCCGATTTGACACATTGAACTCTATCTGAGAAGTAGTTGGTGAACCAGGCAAGGCAGTCATTTGAGAAACCAAGGCTATTTAGTCTGCCAATAAGAATGCGGTGGTTGACAGAGTCGAAAGCCTTGGCCAGGTCGATGAAGACGGCTGCACAGTACTGTCTATTATCGATCGCGGTTATAATATCGTTTAGGACCTTGAGCGTGGCTGAAGTGCACCCATGACCAGCTCGGAAACCGGATTGCATAGCGGAGAAGGTACGGTGGGATTCGAAATGGTCGGTGATCTGTTTGTTAACTTGGCTTTCAAAAACTTTCGAAGGGCAGGGCAGGATGGATATGGGTCTGTAACAGTTTGGATCTAGAGTGTCACCCCCTTTGAAGAGGGGGATGACCGCGGCAGCTTTCCAATCTCTGGGGATCTCAGACGTTACGAAAGAGAGGTTGAACAGGCTAGTAATTGGGGTTGCGACAATTTCGGCGGCTAGTTTTAGAAAGAAAGGTTCCAGATTGTCTAGCCCAGATGATTTGTAGGGGTCCAGATTTTGCAGCTCTTTCAGAACATCAGCTGTCTGGATTTGTGTGAAGGAGAAGCGGGGGGGGCATGGGCAAGTTGCAGCGGAGGGTGCAGAGCTGGTGGCCGGGGTAGTGGTAGCCAGGTGGAAAGCATGGCCAGCCGTAGCAAAATGCTTTTTGAAATTCTCGATTATTGTAGATTTATCGGTGGTGATAGTGTTTCCTAGCCTCAGTGCAGTGGGCAGGTGGGAGGAAGTGCTCTTATTCTCCATGGACTTTACAGTGTCCCAAAACTTTTTGGAGTTAGTGCTACAGGATGCAAATTTCTGTTTGAAAAAGTTAGCCTTTGCTTTCCTAACTGCTTGTGTATATTGGTTCCTAACTTCCCTGAAAAGTTGCATATCGCGGGGGCTATTTGATGCTAATGCAGTACGCCACAGGATGTTTTTGTGCTGGTCAAGGGCAGTCAAGTCTGAGGAGAACCAGGGGCTATATCTGTTCTTAGTTCTGTATTTTTTGAATGGGGCATGTTTATTTAAGATTGAGAGGAAATTACTTTTAAAGAACAACCAGGCATCCTCTACTGACGGAATGAGATCTATATCCATCCAGGATACCTGGGCCAGGTCAATTAGGAAGGCCTGCTCGCTGAAGTGTTTTAGGGAGCGTTTGACAGTGATGAGGGGTGGTCGTTTGACCGCGAACCCGTTACGGACGCAGGCAATAAGGCAGTGATCGCTGAGATCCTGGTTGAAGACAGCGGAGGTGTATTTAGAGGGTAAGTTAGTCAGGATGATATCTATGAGGGTACCCATGTTTACGGATTTAGGGTTGTACCTGGTAGGTTCGTTGATAATTTGTGTGAGATTGAGGGCATCTAGTTTAGATTGTAGGATGGCCGGGGTGTTAAGCATATCCCAATTTAGGTCACCAAGCAGTACGAACTCTGAGGATAGATGGGGGGCAATCAATTCACATATGGTGTCCAGGGCACAGCTGGGGGCTGAGGGGGGTCTGTAGCAAGCGGCAACAGTGAGAGATTTATTTCTGGAAAGGTGGATTTTTAGAAGTAGAAGCTCAAACTGTTTGGGCACAGACCTGGATAGTATGATAGAGCTCTGCAGGCTATCTCTACAGTGGATTGCAACTCCACCCCCTTTGGCAGTTCTATCTAGACGGAAAATGTTATAGTTGGGGATGGAAATTTCAGAATTTTTGGTGGCCTTCCTAAGCCAGGATTCAGACACTGCTAGAACATCAGGGTTGGTGGAGTGTGCTAACGCAGTGAATAACTCAAACTTAGGAAGGAGGCTTCTGATATTTACGTGCAGAAAACCAAGGCTTTTACGGTTACAGAAGTCAACAAATGATAGCTCCTGGGGAGTAGGAGTGATACTGGGGGCTGCAGGGCCTGGGTTAGCCTCTACATCACCAGAGGAACAGAGGAGGACTAGAATAAGGCTACGACTAAAGGCTTTAAGAACTGGTCTTCTAGTGCGTTGGGTACATAGAATAAAAGGGGCCGATTTCCGGGCGTTGTAGAAAAGATTCAGGGCATTATGTACAGAAAAGGATATGGAAGGATATGAGTACAGTTGAGGTAAACCTAAGCGTTGGGTAACAATGAAAGAGATAGCATCACTGGAGGCACCGATTGAGCCGGTCTCGGCGTGTATGGGGGGTGGAACAAAGGAACTATTTGAGGCAGTTTGAGAGGGACTTGGGGTTCTACAGTGAAATTGTATAATAAGAACTAACCCAAACAGCAATAGGCAAGGCATATTGACATGGGAGAGAGGCATAAAGCAATCACAGGTGTTATTAGAGAGAGCTAAGACAACAACTGGTAATAGCGATAAAGTTTGGGCTGAGGCTAAACAGAATAAACAGGACAGGGTACCGTGTAAAGGAACAGTCCAGCAGGCATCAGCTGTGCAGCTGAGTGATCATAAGGTCCAGTGAACAGCAATATGTGAGTCCGAGAGCAGTTCAAATTGGTGCTTCAGCACAGCTAGCAGGAAGCACAGTTGTAGTTTGCGTGTGCTAGCGGGCTGGGGCTAGCAGATGGATCTTCGTTGGTCGTCGCAACGGGAAGCCTGTTGAAACCACATCAGACGATTTCGTCGGCAAACCAGTCGTGTTGGATCGGCGGGGCTCAGTGTCAACACTAGGAGGTCCCGTCCGGTTGACAGAGAGGTAGATAGCCGGGAGATGGGCCTGAGGCTAGCTCAAGGCTAACTGGTGCTTGCTATGGAGCAATGGTAATTAGCCAACAACAGGTTGCAGCTAGCTGGTTGCGATGATCCGGCGCTAGGGTCCAGTGATTCCGGCAGAAAGTCCGATATGCTCTGGGTCGATAGCACGCTGTGCAGACTGGCCGACGAATTGTCCAGGCTAGAGCTAGAGCTGGCTGGTGGATAGTGTAGGCCACAGACAATGGTGAAGACGCTAACAGTGACTAATAGCAAGTAGCCATTCAGTTGCAGCTAGACTAGTTTCAGCTTAAGGTTCTTGATGAAAGTTATAAAGAAATAATAGAATCCTTTCCACGTTGGGTGAGGCGGGTTGCAGGAAAGTATATTTAGTTAAAGAATGAAAAGTAAAATTGAGAAATATATACAAAATAGACAAAAAAAAACAAGAAACTGGATATTTACATTAGGACACAGAATAAAACCACGACCGCACTGCTACGCCATCTTGGATCGTGCTATAGGCCTATTACTAGTCAGATAGGTGTCAAAGATCAGGAATAACAATGATTTGATAGAGGGGATAGTTACCTTTGTAAGAGCTGGGGAAATGATGTTGTTGACATTATGTGTTCCTAAACAGCAGCCGGATGTAGGTACTTTGGTGTTTGATGACTCTGTTAAATAACTTGTTGTCACGGTCTCTCCCCTCGTGACATTAGCATGAGAGATAATGTCTCTTCAAAGTCAGTGGCTGCTTTGAAGAGTTGGGGGTAAGGGGGTGTGAATCTTCCCCTCCACCAGTGATCTATTTCACTGTAATTAAACATTTCAGCAGAGCCCTGAGCGAACCACAAATCAAAGTTTCTATTAAACGACAGCATCTAGGTCACCCCAGCCACTGAATATTGACATAGCTAATCTCTCAAACTTTGGAACAATTTTCATTAATCTCCTCCTTCCCTTCATCGTGATTCGCTTTCATAATGGGCTAAGGTTTTTTCCCGGTCCATTCTGAAAAGGCATCAAGGAATGAATTTGCTGCAGTGGTTTCAGTCAGTGGGCGTGAGAGTGGGAGTTAGTCTCTGAGGTTGCTGGCTCTCTTCGTTACTGGAACGTAAGGCACTCTGGACAGGAGATATGAAGAATTCAGCCATACTGCTCTTATACTGCTGTAAATGTAAATTGTGCTGCTATATTAAGATGCTGTTTCCCTTACCACTGGGCCATGAAACCATTGAGAGCTACAGTATGTGACTCAACAAAAGGTTGTGATGTATTGTAGACTAAGACAGAGAAAAGAAAGCAATGTGCACATTTCCTTGAGCAGACATCAATGTATTTAATCTCATTTAGATTTAAATGGACTTCACAGAAATTAGATGAACTTCAGAGTATTTAGATGAATTTCACAGAAGAGATGCCAAAGAACTTGCTTAAATATCCAATGCAGCTGTTTTTATCTCAATAGCTAATCTTTTCTGGGTAACAATTAAGTACCTTACTGTGATTGTTTTCAATTAATATTGTCAAAAATAAACAAAAATATCTTCTTGCTAAAGCGCAACCTCTCAAGCAAGAATTTTGCTAGGACTGTCTGGGTGGGGATAGGAAAACTGAAAACTAGCTGTTATTGGCAGAGAGGTTTGGAACTCTCTTTCTTATTGATCTATTAACTAATTTACCACCTAGTGATGTCACCAGGCAGGCCAAAACTCCATCCCACCAAAACAGGTTGAAATTTCAGGGCTGACAAGGTGAAAAATCTGTCTGTGCCCTTGAGCAAGGCACTTAACCGTAATTGCTCCTGTAAGTTGCTCTGGATAAGAGCTTTTGCTAAATTACTAAAATATAAATATACATTTCAAACATGTTATTTAATCTTTAGATTTTGGACTAGATGGGAAACACTCTCAAAATATAAATGTCAACCTTAATTTTGCATTATTGTAGCATGCAGTAGTGTAGTATTGTATAGGGTGAAATGTTGTTAAGTTGGCATTGGTCTGTGGAGCTGACGCAGCAGGTTGCCATTGATACATTTAATAGACACTGAACGCCCTGCCGAGGTCACTCACTGCAGACTGCAGAGGGAGTGGCCTAAAAGCCCATTGTTAGAATCTCACCAGGAAGCCCCTTCCAGCTTGGGTCTGAGTCAGGATTTCCGTTAGTCTGTAATAGTCAGCTTTTGGACGTAAAAATACATAAATAGAAAAGCACAGATTTATTGGCACCGGCTTATCAGTCCATGGGTTCATTTGCATAATTTTGTGGAACTAAATTGGCACGTGTGTATATTCGTTATGCATCTTATTTATCACACTCGCACAGCATGCAGATACAGAGCCTTTGAGCAGAAAATCTGTCAGACTTCTTGACTTTTTCCACATTTTGTTACGTTACAGCCTTATTCTAAAATTGATTAAATCGTTTTTCCCTCATCAATCTACACACAATACCCCATAATGACGAAGCAAAAACAGGTTTGTAGAAATTGTAGCAAATAAAAATTTAAAAATTTAAAAAACGGAAATATAAGTATTCAGACCCTTTACTCAGTACTTTGTTGAAGCACCTTTGGCAGCGATTACAGCCTCAAGTCTTCTTGGGTATGACGCTACAAGCTTGGCACACCTGCATTTGGGGAGTTTCTCTCATTCTTCTCTGTAGATCCTCTAAAGCTCTGTCAGGTTGGATGGGGAACGTTGCTGCAAAGCTATTTTCAGGTCTCTCCAGAGATGTTTGATCAGGTTCATGTCCCGGCTCTGGCTGGGCCACTCAAGGACATTCAGAGACTTGTCCCGAAGGATCTCTCTGTATTTGCTCCGTTAATCTTTGCCTCGATCCTGACTAGCTTCCCAGTCCCTGATGCTGAAAAACATCCCCAGAGCATGATGCTGCCACCACCATGCTTCACCGTAGGGATGGTGCCAGGTTTCCTCCAGACTTGACGCTTGGCATTCTGGCCAAAGCCCTTCTCCCCCGATTGCTCAGTTTGGCCAGGCGGCCAGCTCTAGGAAGAGTCTTGGTGGTTCCAAACTTCTTCCATTTAAGAATGATGGAGGCCACTGTGTTCTTGGGGACCTTCAATGCTGCAGACATTTTTTGGTACACTTCCCCAGATCTGTGCCTTGACACGATCCTGCCTCGGAGCTCTACGGACAATTCCTTTCGACCTCATGGTTTGGTTTTTGCTCTGACATGCACTGTCAACTGTGGGACCTTATATATAGAAAGTGTGCCTTTCCAAATCATGTCCAATCAATTGAATTTCCCACAGGTGGACTCCAATCAAGTTGTAGAAACATCTCAATGATGATCAATGGAAACAGGATGCTCCTGAGCTAAATTTCGAGTCTCATAGCAAAGGTTCTGAATTCTTATGTAAATAAGGTATTTCTGTTTATTATTTTTAATACATTTGCAAAAAATTCTAAAAACCTGTTTTATGGGGTATTGTGTGTAGATTGCTGAGTTTTTTATGATTTTTTATCCATTTTAGAATAATGCTGTAAATTAACAAAATGTGGAAAAAGGGAAGGGGTCTGAATACTTTCCGAATGCACTGTATAAGCCCAATCATTGCGCAACAATTCTAAATACAATTGTGTGTTGAAAATAGTTTTGGGCCATGATTAAAAATAGCTACTATTTTTATTTCTCAACTGGTAATTGAAGGGCGCTTCCCATTCGCCATTCAATGCATAGGCAACGGAAGGCAGGCTTCATCAACACATCACACACCACTTTGCAATGAGCTGGAGGCAGTATGCATTTTGAAAACGTATAGCTACTTAATTGTTAGAAACCTGAACGTTTTACTACATATTATGAGGCATGTTTTACCTTGCTTCAAAGTAGCCTAGGCAAAATCCAACCATATCAGTGGAGGCAATTATTTTATAAAGACTTCCATATGCTATTGAAATCAGTAGCCTATTTGTCTCATGTTCTGTTGGTTTTCAACTTTCTTTCATTGTCCGGTAGCCAAATGAACATTCACACGTAGCCTACTACCTTGTGCGCATTTCTGTGCTAATAATGTTAAGAAATAATAGTTTATCAACATTGTAAGCTAAACATTCTGATCTGTTGCATCAGATTCATTGCTTTTTAACGTTATTGTTTAAAATATATATATATATAGCCTAGGCCTACTGGTTGTATGAATTTGGGATCTATAGTCCCACAACTGTCCCAGAGTCTGTTTGGGCTAGTTCTTTCTCGACAAGCTGACCAATAGAATAGGTCAACTTTTCTACTTTGGGGGATAGTAGATTGACATAGGCTCATAGGTGGCACGTCCATAAGGCTAGGGGAAGCTAAGCTTTCCCTATGTAAATGTAATTAAATTGCCAAATGATATAGCCTAATTAGCCTACTCCTGTCTATACAGAAATAAATAGAATCAATCACCAAAATAGGCTACTAAAGCATGATTTGACCACAGGGGATCATTAGCTTCACCTAGCCTTAAAAATAAATACATTGTGGATTGTTTTAAATCGCATTGCCTACAGTGGGAAGGAAAGGCAGCGCGCGTGGCAAATACCAAATAGATTGTTGAGTTGCAACTGTCAGTGAAACGTAGAGGCCCAGCCAGGCATATCACAATATTTCGCATGAAAACATACTGTAGTTTGGAAAGCAAATGGGTATTGCTATCTTTTCATTATCAAAATTCTCAACTTAATTGAGCGAACAACAGTGGGCCTATAGCCTATCTTATTGGCACCAGCAGGGAGAGCATGGGCCATGTCCCCGGTGGGTGCGCGCTGCCATATTCACTCTTTATCATTGTTGGGTCAGTGCCACTTAAAAGTTAGTTTTTGGACAATAATTGCCTCCTCCAGTTTAGATGGATGTCATATTCTATTTGTGTCTCCCCTTTTCGTAGGCCTATTATATGGACAATGCCGTTTTTATGGATCTGTTTGTCAGTGTCAGCAGTGTAGGTTACCCTATAATTTGTCGTATTAAAAAAGACACTCATCAGCACAACGGTAGCCAGATGTAGCATTTTAAGAGGGTCTGGACAAGATGCCCCCCAACCCCTCTCTCTCTCTTTCTCCCCAGCTCTCCCTAACCCCACCCTCCCTCTCTCTACCCTCCCACCCTCTCTCCATCCTCCCACCCTCTTTCCTCTTTTTCTAAAACACATACTTAGACCAGGGTTTCCATTATGAAAATGTGGCGCCAGACATTTGACTGGCAGCATTTTAATTTACCGGACATTTGCACTAGACCTTATGATCTCAGTCTGCAGCTGGCATGTATAGACGTCTAGAGAACTTTCACTAAGACACGAGTTGGAGAGGACAATCCCTCTCAGACAACCGCTGGTACATCTGATGTACCCATTCTAACCACAACTACAACCAGAAACTCTACCAAGGACATTGGGATCTCTGGTGGGCAAACCAGAGTCCTACATCATCAACTCAACTATCGAGGACAGCTACACGTATATACATGTTGCATTTCTAATCCGAATTAGCGATTTATTAGGGTTTTAAGCATTTGTATTTCCGTGAGTGTAGTTTCTAAAGTAACCATGATAGTTTGAATCTCTGTCTCTCCCTTCCACTCTGACCTTCCTTCTACCCAAGCATTCATGCTATTGTTAGTCCAGTCCACTAGGGACCTGTTTTCATTGTATTACGTTAGTAATCAATGACCTGTGTGTTTGTATTGTGTTATTATTTAGTTAGTTAGTAAATAAATAATTAAGCCAATTTGTGTATTGCTGATTCATCAATAAGGTTAGGGTTCTTGCAGGTTCAAGGATTATGCGACGTTCAGAATGAGACTGATAAGAGGTAATTATTTAATAAGTGACTTATTGATATATAACATATATATATCTTCTAAGAGTTTAATTCGGGATATGGTAACTCGTTAAACAACTTATTCCGTGGTGCTGTAAGTCGCTCTGGATAAGAGCGTCTGCTAAATGACTAAAATGTAATGTAATGTAAATGCCCAAAATTCCTAATGAGTTAATTGTTACATGATTAATTTAATCGAGTGACAATTAAAAAGAGTTAGGTGATTCGATAAATAACAGTCATACATTCAAGTAAGTCTGTCACGACAACAGGGAGGTGCAGGCTGGCCATCCCATCCCACAAGGCAGAGATCCTCAGCTGTGACTGGTGCAAATACAATCAGGTACGTGGTACTTTACTGCAGTTCAGGACCTAAAGAGTTTGAGGTTTCAAATGCTTACGCTTCAAACCATTAATAAAACTCATCCAGGGACTGACTCACATTATCATTGAGGTCAAGAACAGTGGTGTCGAGAACAGAGATACTGTAAAAGCACCTCTGCCATATCCTAGCCTCACTGTCATTGTTATTAATGATATTGCATATTTATATGTGAGAAGACCTCTATATGTTGAAAAAGCTATTGTCTCAGCATTTCTTAACATGTATAGATTAATATTAATAAAAGTTGATAAATGCTTGTGTTAATACAACATGTACCGTTGGGATAATACTTTAACCCACTCTGTCTGGACAATCCTCAGAATGTGATAGTAACTGGAGCAGTGGACTGTAGCCTGTGTGTGTGGGACCTACGGAATGTCCAGCAGCCTATATCCCGACTACTGGGCCTGTCACGACTTCCTCCGAAGCTGCCTCCTCTCCTTGTTCGGGCAGGCTTTGGCGTTTGTCATCACCGACCTTCTAGCCACTGCCGCTCCTCATCTCATCATTCCATTTGTTTTGTCTTGTTTTTATACACACCTGGTTCATATCCCCTCATCAGTCCCTGTATAAGTATTCCCTCTGCCCCCCATGTCTTTGTGTGATTGTTTCATGTGGAGGTGTCGTTAGCTCGATGGAGCTTTATGTATTGTATCACCGGGATATTCACCTGTGTGTTTTGTTTTTCTTCAGTGCGGCGTTATACCGCACTGTCGTATTTTACACATTGCTGCGTACCGCTGTATTTGCCGAATAAACCATTTATTCTGTGATTTACCCCTCCTGCGCCTGACTCCGTCCAAATCACCCGCTACAGGGCCATTCCTACACCATACGAAGAGTAAAGGTAATGTGCCATCCATCATTCACCCATACACCATCCTCTCAGATGCAAGAAAAGTATTTTCCACGGTGTTGTTATGTTAGCAAATCGCCAGCTGTTAGAAGCAGGAAACAGCTCAGCCTATACTTGGCAGAACATGCAGCAGGCCCCTTTGTTTGTATACCTGCCTAGCGCTCTGTTCTGGAGAGATGGTTCTGGCATGATCAAAGCACCGAACTGAATGGAGTTAACAAGCACAGTACAGTACGGGCTGCTGGGATCACAGGCAGCCCTGCAGTACATTGTGCCTGCTCACAGATTGTCAGTATGTTTTCTCTCTGCTGTGGCGACGGCTATGGATTTTTTTCTCCCCTCCAAGATCTGTTTAATGGACTTTGCGGGAAAGGTGGTGGGTCGGGTGAGTCAGTCGGCAGGCCCTAGCTACAATGTCCAGTCAAACAGCAACCAATTAGTCAGATTAAACATAAGTGACCTCACACTGACCCCCGACAGACGGCCCAGCATGCGTCTAGCCCTCATCGGCCCTCATCGCATGATCCGTGTGATTCTCACCCCTCATAAGAATGGGGAATCACCCTGCCACACACCACTTTAACATCACATAATCAGCAAGCGCTAGCTACAACACAATCAGCTGGAAGTCAGCTGCTTTCAGGACAGATTTTTAGCAGGTGTGGGTAATCAATAGATGCAGGATGTTCGTGGCGGACTTCATCTTGATGTTTCCAGCGTGTTTGTAAATCTGCCAACAGGTATGGATTTTCTTAAGGCAGTCGTTAACATGAGGTTACAAATGAAGCATATCAGCAAGTCTGGGAGCATACTGGAAAGAGTGCTCAAAGTAAATGAAATAGTGCTTGTATTGGATAGGTAATATAGATAAGAGCAGAGATTTGATTGCTTTCATTTAACAACATCAAAACCCATAATTAAGGATGTGTTCAAATGTTTAGTCATGGTTGTATATGTGCCAGCCAATTTCCCCCTCACCTTTTAATAAAGAAGTGTATATCTTATTCTTATGGCTTTCCCCACAGTTCTGTCCATTCAACCAGACAGTGTTGGCCTCCTGTTCCTATGACTTCACAGTCAAGTAAGACTCTCTAATTAGGGATTCCAGTGATTCTTGTTTTGCTTGCTATGCACAGTAAAACATGATATTCCCCTGTGGTTGAAAAATATCTAAAGACAAATGCCACATTGACACAAGATTTAATTTGTTAAACACATTAAACTTTGCAGTGTCAGACCTTTACTAACACCTAGTAAAGTCAGTGAAGCGTGATCACAAGATGAGAATGTTTCCAGGAAGAAGGTCAGTCTCCTGGAATTATTACACAAATGGACCTCCAGGAACACTCGTGTTTAAAGGTTTGTAGAACGATGCGTAGATATGGATACAAGCAATAGTTGGAAGACAAACCACAATCATAATGTGTTGCGTGGGGTCAAAAAATCTGTAGGTAGACTGGATTATTTTTATTTGGGGATGCATATTCTCCATCTCTGAGTTTAAATATATGGGTTCATCTTTGCATGAAGACGATCATGATCCCAATTCACAAACAATGCAGACAGTCAAGGGTGTTTGTTTAGCGTCATGTATGTACAGTACCAGTCAAATGTTTGGACACACCTACTCATTCAAGGGTTTTTCTTTATTTTTACTATTTTTTACATTGTAGAATAATAGTGAAGACATCACAACTATGAAACAACACTTATGGAATCATGTAGTAACCAAAAAAGTGTTAAAATAATCAAAATATATAGCCACCCTTTGCCTTGATGACAGCTTTGCAGACTCTTGGCATTCTCTCAACCAGCTTCATGAGGTAGTCACCTGGAAAGCATTTCAATTAACAGGTGTGCCTTCTTAAAAGTTAATTTGTGGAATTACTTTCCTTCTTAATGCATTTGAGCCAATCAGTTGTGTTGTGACAAGGTAGGGGTGGTATACAGAAGATAGCCCTATTTGGTAAAAGACCAAGTCCATATTATGGCAAGAACAGCTCAAAAAAGCAAAGAGAAACGACAGTCAATCAATACTTTAAGACATGAAGGTCAGTCAATACGGAAAATGTCAAGAACTTTGAACGTTTCTTCAAGTGCAGTCACAAAAACCATCAAGCACTATGATGAAACTGGCTCTCATGAGGACCGCCACAGGAATGGAAGACCCAGAGAAAACCTCTGCTGCAGAGGATAAGTTTATTAGAGTTACCAGCCTCAGAAATTGCAGCCCAAATAAATGCTTCACAGAGTTCAAGTCACAGACACATCTCAACATCAACTGTTCAGAGGGGACTGTGTGAATCAGGCCTTCATGGTCGAATTGCAGCAAAGAAACCACTACTAAAGGACACCAATAATAAGAAGAGACCTGCTTGGGTCAAGAAACACGAGCAATGGACATTAGACCGCTGGAAATTTGTCCTTTTGGTTTTTAGTGATTTTTGGTTCCAACCGCTGTGTCTTTGTGAGACACGGTGTGGGTGAACGGATGATCTCCACATGTGTAGTTCCCACTGTAAAGCATGGAGGAGGAGGTGTGATGGTGTGGGGGTGCTTTACTGGTGACACTCTCTTTGATTTATTTAGAATTCAAGGCACACTTAACCAGCATGGCTACCACAGCATTCTGCAGCGATACACCATCCCATCTGGTTTGGGCTTAGTGGGACTAACATTTGTTTTTCAACCGGACAATGACCCAACACACCTCCAGGTTGTGTAAGGGCTATTTTACTAAGAAGGAGAGGGATGGAGTGCTGCATCAGATGACCTAGCCTCCACAATCCCCTGACCTCAACCCAATTGAGATGGTTTGGGATGAGTCGGACGGCAGAGTGAAGGAAAAGCAGCCAACAAGTGCTAAGCATATGTGGGAACTCCTTCAAGACTGTTGGAAAAGCATTCCAGGTGAAGCTGGTTGAGAGAATGCCAAGTGTGCAAAGCTGTCATCAAGGCAAAGGGTGGCTATTTGAAGAGTCTCAAATATATAATATATTTTGATTTGTTTAACACTTATTTTGGTTACTACATGATTCCATATGTGTTATTTCATAGTTTTGATGTCTTCACTATTATTCTACAATGTAGAAAATAGTAAAAATAAAGAACAACCCTTGAATGAGTAGGTGTGTCCAAACTTTTGACTGGTACTGTATGTATAAATTAAAACCATGTTTGAGAGCATATCTAGCACAGAGTTTACTAACATTAGCACATGGCTTGCAGATAATAAGATATCTCTGCACTTAGGTAAAACGGAGGCAATTCTTTTTAGGTCCAGACCTAAATTGTGTAGGTCCTCTAAAATCAAAATGGAGTTAGGGGGAGAGGTTCTGACTGCCAAAACCTCTGTTAGCTACCTTGGATGCATCATTGATGGAAGCTTGGGGGTTATGAGCATGGTCATTAAAGTGCTAGGGAAGGTTAATGCTAGGACCACGTTTTGGGCTAGAAAGTCCAAGCTGCTTGATAAGGACTCCATGAGAGTGCTATCCACTGCCCTCATTTGATGACATTTGACTACGCTAGTACTTCATGGTTTGGGGCTTATCTAAGCTTCTGAAGGGGAAGCTCCAGATAGCCCAGAATACGCTGATCAGGGTGGTATTGAAGCCTGATACTTTCAGGAACTCAACTGGCTGCCTGTTGAGGCTAGGGAGTCCCAGATTAGACTGGGTCTGGTTAGCAGGATTATTTATGGTTCTGCACTCCGATATCTGACTGTTTACGTTCCCCATGTTAGGGATGCACACAACCACAGCACCAGATCAGGTGTTGCTAATGTGTGCTTATACAGGTTCAGGAGTAATGCTGGGAAATGTACTTTTTTGTATAGAGGAGCATCAGAGTGGAATGAGCTGCCTCTGCCCATAAAAACGATGTTCTCTCTGGGCAGCTTAAAGAAAAATGGTTAAATCCTGTCTGATGTCTTGTCTACCCATATTAATGTCCCTTCCGGTATAACTACAATAAAGAAATAGATGTTTTTCTTCTTTGTTTGATGGTTTTTATATATTTTGCTGCCGTACTGTGTACAACAGTGTTGCCGATCTTGTCACAAGAGAACAACAATAGAAATGAGTCTGTGATGATTTTACTCGTTTAAAAAAAGGTTGAATTCATAAACTAAACTAAAAAACACGCCTCCACCAACAGAGCCCACGTCATCAGAGCAGGCCTCCCCAGTGCAACAACTTGTCTATCTATCTGGTGGTGTGCAGAGGGCAGGTTGGCTGGTTGGCTACTGAGGTTTGGACCAGCACCAGCCTGACTTTTATTGTTCTGGCCACTGATCGGGCTTACCAAAGAAAACCTTTCCACCCAGGAATTAGTCTTTTTTGGGACATTTTTCTTTGATATGCCCTATCACTTGATTACTGTCATACTGTTTGCTGAAGCACAGAGGCCTACCTGAACTCTTAAAACACATACCACACATATGCTGCTATTCACTCTTCACTTTCCTTGACCTGGCTTTTTGTTTCCACTGTCACGTGAAAGTCAGTGGCTATGGGAGAGCACTCCTACATATTATAGTCCTCCTTGTGTATCACCCTGGTGCCTCTGCGCTCCTGGGCACAGAGCAGGATCATGAGACTTTCACACGTGGCACATGACAATTCTTGCCTCAAGACTAACTTACAATATTGTGTTGTTCTGGCCTCAGTGACTTTTATACGTGTGTAACATTATTCACATTTGTGTATGTGTAACTGGCCGGGTATTGAACCAGGATTGTCAGTGTAACTTGCGAGACCACGTGTGCCTACTGAGCTAAAGCCGAAGTACGGCTGCTCTGGAAGCTAAAACAAGTTTACATAGGACTCGGTAAACAACTCCTTGATCATTACTGTTTAGAGCAGAGCGTGTTTTACCATTAGGAACAAGTTGTTGTCTCATATTCAGCTAAGACACCAGGTAATTATTGTACTGTACTGCACTGCATCGATCACCTTCGCTTTAAAGGTAATTAACATAAATTATTTTCCTAAGATCGCCATGGCGCTGCTGAACAAAAGCTTTGTTTGCCTATAGATCGAAAAAACGGCTGTGCCTTGTGTGTCATGCCTGTACTGCACATTCATTAGAAGGCATGGGACTGGATTGAGGCGAAGGCATTGGTTGTAACACAGACCTCATCCCAGGCCTCATGTTGGGTGTCTTTAGAATTCTGCCAGCTTCTCGTGTTTACATGACATTATGTGTCCTGTTTGATTCACAGTGCTAGGTGAGCTTGGGTTGCCACGGTGGGCTCTGTTCATTCAGGAGTGTTGGGACAGGAGGTAAACGATGCGCTGGCCACTGCCTCCTGTTATTGTAGGGCTAATTATAGCAGGATATTGCCTCACATGATTTAGCCTAAGCGCTGGCTGGGCATTGTGGCAGGAACGAGAGCGTGAGCCACCTACATTGCCTTAGCCAGACCATGTCATCACTGGGCCTGGATCAGATTTACTGTTTGTTTCCACAGAAACTTAATGAGTGTGAGTCATGGAGATAGACCGTGTCATCTTCTGAGTCCTACCGACACTACTCGCTTAAAGTTAATGGGTTGTTATATACAGTGGTATAACGTACTTAAGTAAAATTACTTTAAAGTACTACTTAAGTAGTTGTTTTGGGTACCTTTACTTTACTATTTATATTTGACAACTTTTACTTTTACTTCACTACATTCCTATAGAAAATTATGTACTTTTGTCCATACATTTTCCCTGACACCCAAAAGTACTCGTTACATTTTGAATGCTTAGCAGGACAGGAAAATGGTCTAATTCACACACTTACCAAGAGAACATCCCTGGTCATCGCTACTGCCTCTGATGTGGCTGATTCACTAAACACATGCTTCGTTGGTAAATTATGTCTGAATGTTGGAGTGTGCCCCTGGCTATCCGTCAATTTAAAAAAACAAGAAAATGGTGCCGTCTGGTTTGCTTAATATAAAGAATTTGAAATGATTTATACTTTTACTTTTCATACTGAAGTATATTTAAAACCAAATACTTTTAGACTTTTACTCAAGTAGGATTTTACTGGGTGACTTTCACTTTTACTTTAGTCATTTTCTATAAAGGTATTATTTATTTATTTAAAAAAAAAAAAATTTGGCGGGGGGGTAGATCAGCTTAATATTGCAGATAGATTGTAACTTCCATCAATGTAATTGTCTGCATCACTTCCAATCCCCCCATGTTTTTTATATATATACTCCCCTTTATTACTTTTCAACCCCGCCATCCTTTCCCTACTTGGGGTAAATTGGTGAACAACAATGCCCAGGCCTCTACTTCCAGCCTATACTTACTATCTACACCTTATGGACACATTCAATTTTACAATAATTCTATTTTATTTGTTTTTGCTCCTGAACTTATTCTACTCTCAACCTCGCCGATCATTTTCATGATGTCCATCCAGTTTGCTTCTATATGCCATATCTTTCTAACTGTGCTCTTTCCCAAAAGCTCCCAAAATACAACCTATATACTTTTTATGGACACAGTATGCTTACATTATTAGTTATCTTGTTATTATTTATTGTTATTTGTTATTAGTCCCATCCTTCAACTCCATTCAATACCTCCCATCTATCTTTTAACACCATCCATATAGGAGTTCTATTTGCCATATATATTTCAACCGTTATTAAGGTATTTATACTTTTCCTCAAGTATGAATATTGGGTACTTTTTCCACCACTGGTTATGTACTGTAGACTAAAAGGGGGAAGCCTTGTTCTCTTTGTGGATCTGTTTCATTCTTCTGTTGAACACCGATCTATCATTTAGACTAGAGAACACTCAACACATATTTTATTTTCCAAGACTAATTTCTGAGTTTGTATTCATCCTCCGCATTGTTTTTCCAAACCTCTTGTTTCCTTTGATTATAATGCCTTGTGCATTCTCTCTTGGTAGCCTAGTGGTTAGAGCGTTGGGACAGTAACCGAACGGTTGCTTGTTCAAATCCCTGAGCCGGCGATGTGGAAAAATCTGCCATTCTTCCCTTGAGCAAGGCAGTTAACCCCAACAACAACTGCTTCCCGGGCTGCGATGACGTGGAAGTCAATTAAGGCAGCCCCCTGCACCTCTCTGATTCAGAGGGGTTGGGTTAAATGTGGAAGACACATTTTGGTTGAATGCATTCTGTTGTACAACTGTCTAGGTATCCCCCTTTCCCAATCCTACCTGTTAACGTCCACTGGGCTCCAGTCCCACAGTGCAGTTATAGCATGGGAGAGGCTTAACAGCTTTCTTTCTATAATATCACTCTAAATGACTGACTACCCTGGCACACATAAATAACAGGCCTTGGCCGTGCTCTATGGCAGTGTTAGTATTATTGCTCCCCTAATGTATTTCAATAGGCCCAGAGTATTTTCTAAATAAATTATTTAATTACATTTGCAAAGTGGATCAGTCTGGCGCGCGCTGCGTCAGGGCTTTGAGCCACCACCCCCGCCGTCAGAAGGGGAAGGGGGGGGAGATAAATGGCTTTTCAATTAGTGTGATTGTGTTTTGTTGGGCTGCGTCTGCTTCCACAGACTCTGGGACTGCTCCAGGACAAAGCAGCCATTGCTGGAGACATTGGAGCACCTGCATCAGTATCGTCTACCATCTCACTGGCCCATACTTTCATCTCAGCCACAAGACTCAGCCATTGGACCCCACCACCTTGGAAAACATCGCTGCAAGAGGTTCCGACGTAGCGACATAACACCACAGTGGACACTTACCACTGCAGGCACTTAGAGAAAAACTCTCAAATGCTACTAGTGCCTTTTCCCGAGGGATACGTTGCACTGAAGAAAACTGTTGCTTAGAGTAAATGTATTCTTATAAAGTATACTGCAATTCTGTTCTATCTATCAATCTGTCTTACAGTAGCTAGCATCCATTAACTGAATTCTCCAGTGCCTCCAGTCAACATCCCTCACAAAATGGTTGATATCGGTCTAGCTATCAATCTAGCAGAACCATATGATTGAAAACGTCACTCTCACGTCTTCTTATGCCTACCCCCTACCTAGCATCTAGTCTTACAGTGAGGGAAAAAAGTATTTGATCCCCTGCTGATTTTGTACGTTTGCCCACTGACAAAGACATGATCAGTCTATAATTTTAATGGTAGGTTTATTTGAACAGTGAGAGACAGAATAACAACAAAAAAATCCAGAAAAACGCATGTCAAAAATGTTAGAAATTGATTTGCATTTTAATGAGGGAAATAAGTATTTGACCCCTCTGCAAAACATGACTTAGTACTTGGTGGCAAAACCCTTGTTGGCAATCACAGAGGTCAGAAGTTTCTTGTAGTTGGCCACCAGGTTTGCACACATCTCAGGAGGGATTTTGTTCCACTCCTCTTTGCAGATCTTCTCCAAGTCATTAAGGTTTTGAGGCTGACGTTTGGCAATTCGAACTTTCAGCTCCCTCCACAGATTTTCTATGGGATTAAGGTCTGGAGACTGGTTAGGCCACTCCAGGACCTTAATGTGCTTCTTCTTGTGCCACTCCTTTGTTGCCTTGGCCGTGTGTTGTGGGTCATTGTCATGCTGGAATACCCATCCAAGACCCATTTTCAATGCCCTGGCTGAGGGAAGGAGGTTCTCACCCAAGATTTGACGGTACATGGCCCCGTCCATCATCCATTTGATGCAGTGAAGTTGTCCTGTCCCCTTAGCAGAAAAACACCCTCAAAGCATAATGTTTCCACCTCCATGTTTGACGGTGGAGATGGTGTTCTTGGGGTCATAGGCAGCATTCCTCCTCCTCCAAACACGGCGAGTTGAGTTGATGGCAAATAGCTCAATTTTGGTGTCATCTGACCACAACACTTTCACCCAGTTCTCCTCTGAATCATTCAGATGTTCATTGGCAAACTTCAGACGGCCCTGTATATGTGCTTTCTTGAGCAGGGGGACCTTGCGGGCGCTGCAGGATTTCAGTCCTTCACGGCGTAGTGTGTTACCAATTGTTTTCTTGGTGACTATGGTCCCAGCTACCTTGAGATCATTGACAAGATCCTCCCGTGTAGTTCTGGGCTGATTCCTCATCGTTCTCATGATCATTGCAACTCCACGAGGTGAGATCTTGCATGGAGCCCCAGGCCGAGGGAGATTGACAGTTATTTTGTGTTTCTTCCATTTGCGAATAATCGCACCAACTGTTGTCACCTTCTCACCAAGCTGCTTGGCGATGGTCTTGTAGCCCATTCCAGCCTTGTGTAGGTCTACAATCTTGTCCCTGACATCCTTGGAGAGCTCTTTGGTCTTGGCCATGGTGGAGAGTTTGGAATCTGATTGATTGATTGCTTCTGTGGACAGGTGTCTTTTATACAGGTAACAAACTGAGATTAGGGGCACTCCCTTTAAGAGTGTGCTCCTAATCTCAGCTCATTACCTGTATAAAAGACACCTGGGAGCCAGAAATCTTTCTGATTGAGAGGGGGTCAAATACTTATTTCCCTCATTAAAATGCAAATCAATTTCTAACATTTTTTACATGCGTTTTTCAGGATTTTTTTTTTTGTTATTCTGTCTCTCACTGTTCAAATAAACCTACCATTAAAATTATAGACTGATAATTTCTTTGTCAGTGGGCAAACGTACAAAATCAGCAGGGGATCAAATACTTTTTTCCCTCACTGTAGCTCTCTCATGACTGTTTACATTGTTCAGCCTGAGAGCACTGGCACAATAGACTGATAGGACGTAATAAGCTCTATTGTAAAGGTTAGACATCGTTACTAGGGATGTCATTATTCACATGACACTGATAGCTTGCCTGTATGATTCCCTGGAAAAAGGCTGTCACATACATAATCTGGTCAACATAACTGTGGGTGTGCAGAGTGTCCACGCACTAGGGATCCACAAACACACAGAGAGAGAGAGGTCTGTGGTGCAGTCTGCGGGGTCTGGACTGTAGTTCCAAATCAAATCGTATTTGTCACATGCACCGAATACAACGGGTGTAGACTTTACCGTGAAATGCTTGCTTACGAGCCCTTCCCAACGATGCAGAGTTATAAAAAAAAAATACATAATAATAATAATAATAATGATACAAATAAAAATAGTAACACAAGGAATAAAATACACAATAATGAAGCTATATACAGGGAGTACCAGTACCAGATCAATGTGCAAGGGGACGAGGTATTTGAGGTAGATATGTACATGAAGGCAGGGTAAAGTGACTAGGCATCAGGATAGATAATAATAAGAGTAAAATAAAGAACAGTGTAGCAGCAGTGTGTGTGTGTTGAGTGTCAGTATAGTGTGTGTGAGTGATTGTGTGTATACACTGAGTGTACAAAACATTTTGAACGTCTGCTCTTTCCATGACATAGACTGACCAGGTGAAAGCTATGATCCCTTATTGATGTGACTTATTAAATCCACTTCAATCAGTGTAGATGAAGGGGAGGAGACAGGTTATAGAATGATTGTTAAGCCTTGAGACTATTGAGACATGGATTGTGTATGTGTGCCATTCAGAGGGTGAATGGGCAAGACAAACGATTTAAGTGCCTTTGAATGGGGTATGGTAGTAGGTGCCAGGCGCACCGGTTTGTGTCAAGAACTGCTACGCTGCTGGGTTTTTCACGCTCAACAGTTTCCACCACCCAAAGGACATCCAGCCAACTTGACACAACTGTGGGAAGCATTGGAGTCAACATGGGCTAGCATCCCTGTGGAACGCTTTCGACACCTTGTAGAGTCCATTCCCCGACGAATTGAGGCTGTTCTGAGGGCAAAAGGGGAGGTTGCAAGTGCAACTCAATATTAGGAAGGTGTTCTTTATGTTTTGTACACTCAGTGTACATCGTCTTGTGAGTGTGCATAGACGAGTCAGTGCAGGATAGGGTCAATGCAGATAGTCTGGGTAACCATTTAATTAACTATTGAGCGCTATTATGGCTATTTAGCAGTCTTATGGCTTGGGGGTAGAAGCTGTCTCGGAGCTTATTGGTCCAAGAGCCGATGCTCCGGTGCCGTTTGTCGGACGGTAGCAGAGTGAACAGTCTATGGCTTGGGTGGCTGAAGTGTTTGGTAATTTTCCGGGCCTTCATCTGACACCACCTGTATTAGAGGTCCTGGATGGCAGTGAGTTCGGTGCCAGTGATGTACTGTGCCGTCCGCGCCACCCTCTGTATCGCTTTGCGGTCGAGGGCAGTGCATTTGTGGTGATGCAGCCAGTCAAGATGCGCTCGATAGTGCAGCTGTATAACTTTTTGAGGATCCGAGGGCCCATGCCAAATCTTTTCAGCCTCCTGAGGGGGAAGAGGTGCTGTCGTGGCCTCTTCACGATTGTTTCGGGTTTGTGTGGACCACGTTAAGTCCATAGTGATGTGGACACCAAGGAACTTGAAGCTCTCGACCTGCTCTACTACAGCCTCTTTCTACTGTATTCCACGATCAGTTCCTTGGTTCCCAGAGGTCTCATTTATTAACTGTGTGTCAATTTCTCACAGAATGTTGGCGTACGTGGAGGTTCTAGGATTTGCGTGTGCAACTAATTTAATGGGATTTATCAAACTGTCGCACACAACAGATATGCATGTTTTCATTGATAAATCAGAGCCATACTATATTTGTGCACTCGTAAAGGAGCGTTACAACCCCGCCTCAAACGCCCTCCATTCACCTTTTATGGTAACAGAAATGCCCTATGATTTGCCTTATGCCCTATGATGTTCTGTATGATTTGGAGATGTTGGAACTGGGCCATGACAGTTTCTAAAATAAAGCGCAATGGCAAATTTGATCACATTTATGTAGAGGTGTGGGCAGAATGTTTTAATCTTTTTCAGTGACTTTTTCAAACAAAAAATGCATGCCATCTATAGCGAGTGCTAAACACTGGCAGCGCATTCTGCAAGTTTGATTGTCTATTCGAACAATGTAAAAGTGCGAGGACAGACGCTGGGAGACGAGAAGCAAGTACAGGGAGTGAACATTTATTGAGAAAAACAGAAAGGAACAAAACACCGACAGCGTCTGGACAACGGAAAACGAAACAACATTAATGCTGGCACGGGGATCAAACAGAGGAACAGGCAGATATTCGGGAGGTAATTAAGCCGTGTTGAAGTTCAGGTGAGTGAAGTGCTGATGCGCTGATGCGCGTAACGATGGTGACAGGTGTACGTAATGATGGGCAGCCTGGCACCCTCGAGAGTGGGAGCAGGCTTGACAAAAAGTAAATGCTACACCACACAAATGTTGTTCAATATTTTGATTATCAATAGATGATGGTGTTTTTATCTCCTGCCTTTGTATAGGCTCTGAATTTAAACAGGCTATGATGTTGCACGCCTATCGCACAGCAATACTGTAGCCTACTGTATACCCATACTGTCAAGTATTGTAAATAGGCTACTGGCCTATTTACTTTAGAGCATATTTGGCTAACATTTGTTGTGTAGTGGGAGTAAACCAGTTGTCATGTCAGAAAATGAGAGATGTGATTTAGGCCTATATAATAAAATAATAATAATATGCCATTTAGCAGACGCTTTTATCCAAAGCGACTTACAGTCATGTGTGCATACATTTTTACGTATGGGTGGTCCCGGGGATCGAACCCACTACCCTGGCGTTACAAGCGCCGTGCTCTACCAATTGAGCTACAGAGGACCACAAAGAAACACATTAGTCTACATGCTGCCATGCGATCTCCTTGCCAACGGCAAATGCATCTGTTTTATCAATAGGCCTACGTTATGTTTTCATTAGCCTACCATTATAATTATTGTGCATCAAACACCTCCATTTCCATCAAAATAACAATATTTGCTTGCAATACAATTGATCAACCACTAGAAGTTGTGCGGACGCATGGTTTCAGATTTGAGTGGAGATGCGCACACTTTCCCGTCAAGTTCAAAACTGCTAAATACCAACCTGGCGCACGCAACATTTAGTCTTTAGTCTTTTTTGTGTGCACTCACCTTTGATAAATGAGGCTCCGGGGAAGCTCGCTGTCAGGCCTGACACATCAGTGCTCAGTGTGATGAATGAGAGGTCAGCAGGTCAGACCAGTCAATGAGACATCACAGCCAGGCTCTGACTCAGACAACAGCAATCAACTACTGCACACTTCACTTCTCCACCTAAAACACAATGTACTACAGGATACCTCAATTGTGCATATATTAGAAAGGAAAGGGAGACTTCTATATTTGAAATGTTTGTCAGAATATCCTTTTGGATTACCTTGAGGATAATCTTGAGGAGCTAAGCAAATATGGTTTTTCTTGAACTTTTTTTCCCTTTCCAGATATAAATTGATTTAGAAAAAAATATGGCTTTTAACATTCTGTTTTTAAAGCAGTGGGAATGGCATCTCAGTCATCCATTTAGGTCTTGTCCTTAACATAATTTCAGTTACCCGTAAAGTTTGTAAATACTTTGTTAAGGGTCCAATGCAGCCGTTTTTATTTCAATATCAAATCATTTCTGGGTAACAATTAAGTACCTTAACGTGATTGTTTTCAATTAAAATGGTCAAAAAGAAACAAAAATAGCCTCTTAGCAAAATGCAATTTCTCAAGCAAGTATTTTGAGTGGTCAGAGAGGGGCCTAATGGGAGGAGCGTAATGGGAGGGATGTTTAACCTGAAAACGAACTGGCAGAGAGGAGGGCAAACTCTCTTTGTTATTGGTCTATTAACTTATAACCCACCCAGCCAAACAAGCTGACATTTCTGTCTTTTGAAACAGCGCTTACACTAAAAGTGTATTATCATAATTTCCACAATTTCACAGTATTATTCCAACCTCCTAGTGTGCAAAATATATGTAAAGCACATGAAAATCCCTATTGTAACTGCACTGACCCTTTTCAGGATATGCCTGCACTTCTTCAGATTCACAAATTTGCCCTGCTTGTTATGAACGACGTACCCGTCATCTCCAGTTAGCCAAACTCAGCTCATCTGGGGGCTGAAAATCTCTTTCTGGCAGATGTGTGACAGTTGCACATCTCCGGCTGCAAATGGAAGTCGTGCCTACCCAGCACAGCTACACAAAAGCTTTCTTGGCGCTCCAAACAATTTGTTGGGATAAGTGTGTTTGTGCAAGCATGCATTTTTCCTAATTTGTTCTCTGTCAGGCGCAGGTTTGCCTGTTGCCAACCTGCGGGGGTGCTGGAGGGTTTGGTTAGCCGTGCCAGGAAGAGTTGGCATGCAGTATGGAGGCGGGGAGATACTCATGCAGCAGTTCTTCTCTCCCTCTCCCCATCAGCGGAGAGAATAAACCGCAGACTAAAGCACATAGCCTCCAAACCTCTATTGCATCATGCCAAGAAGATACAGCCTTTACACAGCCTGCTTCCCTCTCCAGTCTCCACGTGACTGGAGGTCTCCTACAGTACAGCCCCCAACCTTCTCCCTCTGCCAACACACAGCGCACCACTGCCCCCCAGCCACCTACCCTCTCCCCAGCTAATGTACAGAGCGGTTCCCCACCCCCCACCCTCCCCAGGGCAATGCTGCATGAAATTCAGTGGTTCTCCCTTAACCCTGCTTCATTCACACGTGTCTGATTGATCACCTCTCTCTAGGTTTGCGCTAGCCTCTGACCAGCTGTATAGTCGTTGTGCTGTGAAGTACACCACACCACACAGTACCACAACACCACACAGCACCACCACAGCACAACACCACACAGCATCACAGCACCACACAGCACCACAACACAGCACCACACAACACAGAATCACAATACCACACCGCACCACACAGCACCACACAGCACTACACAACACCACACAGCACCACACAGCACCACACCACACAGCACCACACCACGCAACACCACACCACACCACAGCACCACACAACACCACACAACACCACACAGCACCACACCACACCACACAACACCACACCACACAGCACCAAACCACACAGCACCACACCACACAACACCACACCACACAGCAACACACAGCACCACACCACACAGCACAGCAGCCTCCCCTCCCCTGCATAGACCCTCCAAACTGCAGCAATTAATGTTAACAGTTCCTTATGGAGCAGGAGTTTAAGCTGCTTTGAGGCCAGGCAGGGGTAATACATCACAGAGGGGGAGAATATGACAGCTATTCTAACATGTAGAGGAAATTCACAAAGAGGCTCTCACACTACAGCTGCAAGCGCAGTCTTCAGAATTCCCAATAGTTGTCCACCCCACAAGTGTGTGGAGAAATCCGATTTTTTAGTATGGGATCGGACCTCTCCACCCTCTGCCACCCAGCAGGGACTGGGGATAGGGTTACCCCTCAGGGGTCATTCCTCTTCCTGCTTTACCCTCCAGACTGCTGCAGTGCTGGCCTCTATGTGGCTTTCACTTTATGTTTTGCCATTTTTTCCTTCAATGGAAGAGTCATGAGCTGCTTGGCAGCGAGACAGTCTCCTCTCTGTAGTACTCCCCCCCCTCCCACCGAGATACACAGGAGAGGAAATTAAGTATGGAGCTCATTGGAGACATTTATTTCGGGCTAAATCATACTGGCCGAATTATATACTGTAGGTCATGTTTGTTTTTTATGACCCTCCATACTTCATTGTTCATAAAAGAGAAAGCATCTTAGCCTTTCTTCAAATGTATGTGGATCGATAAGCCAATATATCATTTGTTGTGTGTGAAGACTTTTGACTGCCATGCCATGGAGCTTTTTGTCTTTGGCGCTAAAAGGCCAGATCAATTTGCCATGCATGCTATTGGATAGCATTGTCCTTGTCTTTATGAAGACTGGATGAAAGTGGACAGTATGTAATTCAGTTGACAACCATGACATGCTGTACGTCTGGTAGAGTTCAAACTAATAACGAACCCCACTAAGGCTCAAAGACATATTTGTCTCCACATTGTTGAAAAGGCATTTTGAGGCCTTTTTGAAGGTGCTTTAAAAGCAATGACTGCTTGAATTGTCCATTTTCTTTCAATCTCCACCCAGACGCTGTACCCACAGCATGTAAAATAATATTGGACATTGCTAAATAAGTGTGTGCAATTCTGTGTCCCAACACTAAGACACTATAAAACGTTCAATGCTATTATAGGAACAAAGTACAACTGTGTACCGAAACTGCCCTCAAAGCTTTCCATCCAACTCTCAAATCCCACCTATTGTATGAATGTGACCACACAACAAGTCACATGCATCCTAATATATCATAGTCCTCTGTCTGACACCAGTTCGAAACCCAACAAAACTTAATTTCTCATCATGTGAAATCACATGATGATGTCATCTCCATCCCTTAGATCACCTGGAATCTCCTTTTGATGAGTGCAATCTGTCTGTGTGTTCACAGGTGGTGGACTGCTCCTAGGTCAAAATCTACACACCTCCATGCCTGGCTGCCCCTCCGCCCAGTGCACCGTAGAGAGCTCATAATTGCCCTGCCGCAAGGAATGGGACAGAGGACTTTTAGGACGGCCTGGGCTTCAATCACAGCTGTGGAGTTTGCCAAAGCTTCACTGCGGCTTTCATAGTGTTGCTATTAAGAGCCCCCACACACAACAGAGCCTGAATACAGATGGGAAAACAGGGATTCCTCCGTAGCTCAACACACAGGTCTGAACTCTATCAATGATCTTCATCAGACTGTCCATTGCATTACAATGTTCATTCTTAGGATATGAAAGTAAATGTCATGAATCTGACTGAAGGTTCTGTGATCCCTGGAAGAACAGGTGAGGGGAGAGATCCCTAATTTAGCCCTCAGCGATCCCAGCTTGGTGCTGCTTAATGCATATGAGTTACGCTAATGAGGTCTGATCCGAATGTTCTCTGGAGACATTCTTTTCTGTGTGAGTAATTTTCGTAATAAAAGTGACTGCACTCAGGCTCTGAGGGCACTCACTCTCTCTTTGAAGGTCTTACATGAAGCAGAGTCACTGGAGAGCTGTCTGGCATGCACAGGCCTGAAATAGGCACACATTTGCTATAACTCTCTTTGAATTAGTTATTTACAATCTTTGCAATTGTTTTTTTTGCATGGAGACTGAATTCATTGTCTTTCACCACTTTATTCTAGTATGAAAAATGTATGCACTCACTAACTGTAAGTCGCTCTGGATAAGAGCGTCTGCTAAATGACTAAAATGTAAAATGTATTCTGTTGCCTATAGGCCTACCTTTATGTTAGTGTTTATGTTCATTTTTGCTGTTCATGTCTTATCAATATTTGCTTGGAGCTATGGACTAAATTACTTAATGGCAATAACACTGGATGCATTCTTATCACTTGTACAGTAATTCCTCCTGGTCGATATGGGAGAACTAACGGGGAATATTAGAATTTGCCTTTCTTGGCTCAAAATGTGATATCATCATGAAACATTCTAATTAAAATTATTTTAAATATATTTTGTATGCCTATTGTATTTTAATTATCCACCCTAATGTTGATTTTCCACACTGTAAGCTAAATTGGCGTGGTCAAAATGAATCTATAGATATAGTTAAGACATCAGAGACAGTAATGAGTGGTTGAGATAACAACATTATAGTGAGGGATCGAGGATTCTCCTCAAAGCTTTGTCCCTTAAAGAATATAAACTGGGTCCATGTGCCCGGCTCCCCGTTCATCATGGCACTACAGACAAAGACAAAATGTGCCTTTGAATGGGGTATGGTAGTAGGTGCCATGCGCACCGGTTTGAGTGTGTCAAGAACTGCAACGCTGCTGGGTTTTTCACGCTCAACAGTTTCCCGCGTGTATCAGGAATGGTCCACCACCCAAAGGACATCCAGCCAACTTGACACAACTGTGGAAAGTATTGGAGTCAACACGGGCCAGCATTCCTGTGGAACGCTTTTGACACCTTGTAGAGTCCATCAGAACTGAAGAATTGAGGCTGTTCTGAGGGCAAAAGGAGGTGCAACTAAGTTAATATAGGAACGTGTTCCAAATGTTTTGTACACTCAGTGTAGATCTTCATCGTATCTGAGCCTACAACACAGCCCTGGACTTCCCTACTGGATTTACTTACATTTACATAATTTAGCAGACATTCTTATCCAGGGTGACTTACTGGCGCATTATGGTGAAGTGCCTTGCTCAAGGGCACATCAGCAGATGTTTCACCTAATCGGCTTGGGGATTCGAACCAGTGACCTTTCTGTTACTGGCCCAACGCTCTTAAGCGCTATAGGCTACCTGCCGCCCCACTGGCTGGCTGTGGCGCAGCAGTTGGCACCTTCTTGCTGAAACTGAAATGCTGTGTGTTGAAACACTTGCAATTGAGTTGCTTCTGTGTTGAGCACATGCAGCTGACATCACAATATATCAGATGGCATATCCACATATATAAAGATTTTCAGGACAATTTACTTTAGACTGTGAAGATCTAAGCAGAAATGTTGATTGACAAGAATAGAATGCTCTCTCCAGTGACTTCACTCTAATACGCCTATACACATGGCCTATGGACTACTATTCTATACAGTGGGGGAAAAAAGTATTTAGTCAGCCACCAATTGTGCAAGTTCTCCCACTTAAAAAGATGAGAGAGATCTGTAATTTTCATCATAGGTACACGTCAACTATGACAGACAGAATGAGGTAAAACAAATCCAGAAAATCACATTGTAGGATTTTTTATGAATTTGTTTGCAAATGATGGTGGAAAATAAGTATTTGGTCAATAACAAAAGTTTCTCAATACTTTGTTATATATCCTTTGTTGGCAATGACACAGGTCAAACGTTTTCTGTAAGTCTTCACAAGGTTTTCACACACTGTTGCTGGTATTTTGGCCCATTCCTCCATGCAGATCTCCTCTAGAGCAGTGATGTTTTGGGGCTGTCGCTGGGCAACACAGACTTTCAACTCCCTCCAAAGATTTTCTATGGGGTTGAGATCTGGAGACTGGCTAGGCCACTCCAGGACCTTGAAATGCTTCTTACGAAGCCACTCCTTCGTTGCCCGGGCGGTGTGTTTGGGATCATTGTCATGCTGAAAGACCCAGCCACGTTTCATCTTCAATGCCCTTGCTGATGGAAGGAGGTTTTCACTCAAAATCTCACGATACATGGCCCCATTCATTCTTTCCTTTACATGGATCAGTCGTCCTGGTCCCTTTGCAGAAAAACAGCCCCAAAGCATGATGTTTCCACCCCCATGCTTCACAGTAGGTATGGTGTTCTTTGGATGCAACTCAGCATTCTTTGTCCTCCAAACACGACGAGTTGAGTTTTTACCAAAAAGTTATATTTTGGTTTCATCTGACCATATGACATTCTCCCAATCCTCTTCTGGATCATCCAAATGCACTCTAGCAAACTTCAGACGGGCCTGGACATGTACTGGCTTAAGCAGGGGGACACGTCTGGCACTGCAGGATTTGAGTCCCTGGCGGCGTAGTGTGTTACTGATGGTAGGCTTTGTTACTTTGGTCCCAGCTCTCTGCAGGTCATTCACTAGGTCCCCCCGTGTGGTTCTAGGATTTTTGCTCACCGTTCTTGTGATCATTTTGACCCCACAGGGTGAGATCTTGCGTGGAGCCCCAGATCGAGGGAGATTATCAGTGGTCTTGTATGTCTTCCATTTCCTAATAATTGCTCCCACAGTTGATTTCTTCAAACCAAGCTGCTTACCAATTGCAGATTCAGTCTTCCCAGCCTGGTGCAGGTCTACAATTTTGTTTCTGGTGTCCTTTGACAGCTCTTTGGTCTTGGCCATAGTGGAGTTTGGAGTGTGACTGTTTGAGGTTGTGGACAGGTGTCTTTTATACTGATAACAAGTTCAAACAGGTGCCATTAATACAGGTAATGAGTGGAGGACAGAGGAGCCTCTTAAAGAAGAAGTTACAGGTCTTTGAGAGCCAGAAATCTTGCTTCTTTGTAGGTGACCAAATACTTATTTTCCACCATAATTTGCAAATAAATAAATTAAAAATCCTACAATGTGATTTTCTGGAGAAAAAAAATCTAAATTTGTCTGTCATAGTTGACGTGTACCTATGATGAAAATTACAGGCCTCTCTCATCTTTTTAAGTGGGAGAACTTGCACAATTGGTGGCTGACTAAATACTTTTTTTCCCCACTGTATCACAGGAGGTTGGTGGCACCTTAATTGGGTAGGACAGGCTTGTGGTAATGGCTGGAGCGGAATGATTGGAATGGTATCAAATACATCAAACACATGGTTTCCATGTGTTTGATGCCATTTCATTTACCTTGTTCCAGCCATTATTATGAGCCGTCTTCCCCTCAGCAGTCTCCACTGGTATATATTCTTAAAGTTCGACTTAGGGCACGAAAAATTGTCCAACTCAGCCTCTTTCAAAATTTTCAAACAGAAATGGGATGTGCCTTTGGTGGTTCATCAATATGTCATTCTGGTCATGCGTAGCTAGTACATTAGCTAAGCTAGCCACTGTAGCTAGCCAGTAACTCCTCCTGTATGTGTTCACGTCATTTCACAGGATTTGTTTTTGGACGGAAGCTGTAGAGATCGGTAAGAAATGGCACTTCTGTAGCCACATATCTTATTCATCCATTTTATTACATTTTTGTTGCATTAAATGACCTGGTATGATGGTGCATTGATCCGTTATACAGTTTAAAGCCGTTATTTATTCATTTTTTACCCAAAGTCGACCTATAACATGGAGAACATTACAGTCAACATATGCATGTGGTTATAAGAATAAAGATAAACAATAATTTATTTGAATAATTGGATAACTTCACAAACAAAGTGACAAACTCAACCCTGTCACAGTCTCACAACTCTGTTATGATCAAACAAAGTGACAAACTCAACCCTGTCACAGTCTCACAACTCTGTTATGATCAAACAAAGTGACAAACTCAACCCTGTCACAGTCTCACAACTCTGTTATGATCAAACAAGTCATGGGGTTGAGTGTGACTGGGTTGAGTGGTGCTCCTCATGTGGTGAACAACAGGAGACCACATGGCATGCATGAAATTAGGAAATTGCATATATTTTTGCAATAAATAAGTTTTGATAAGTAATTGTTTTCTATCTTTTTTGCTGTTATTGAGAAGTGGAAACTTCTAGGAGCAACAACAGCTCAGCCCCGAAGTGGTAGGCCACACAAGCTCACAGAACGGGACCGCCGAGTGCTGAAACACGTAGCGTGTAAAAATCACCTGTCCTCGGTTGCAACACTCACTACCGAGTTCCAAACTGCCTCTTTTTATTTATTTTATTTTATTTCACCTTTATTTAACCAGGTAAGCCAGTTGAGAACAAGTTCTCATTTACAACTGCGACTTGGCCAAGATAAAGCAAAGCAGTGCGATAAAAACAACAACAACACAGAGTTACATATGGAATAAACAAAACGTACAGTCAATAACACAATAGAAAATCTATATACAGTGTGTGCAAATGTAGTAAGTTATGGAGGTAAGGCAACACATAGGCCATAGTGCAAAATAATTACAATTTAGTATTAACACTGGAGTGATAGATGTGCAGAAGATGATGTGCAAATAGAGATACTGCGGTGCAAATGAGCAAAATAAATAACAATGTAAATAACAATATGGGGATGAGGTAGTTGGGTGGGCTAATTACAGATGGGCTGTGTACAGGTGCAGTGATCGTTAAGCTGCTCTGACAACTGATGCTTAAAGTTAGTGAAGGAGATAAGTGTCTCCAGCTTCAGAGATATTTGCAGTTCATTCGAGTCAGATATACCTGCTGGAACGCAGTGGCGGCTGGTGAAAAATATTCTCGGTGGGGCTGTGCCATACTTTTTTTTTCCTGTAACCATCGCGATATATTTTAACACAAACTGCAGGACAGCAGTGCTCAGTGAAACATTCAGTAATTATTTAATGCCAATATTAAAAAGTTGAGGCATTCTTACACAAAAACATATTACACAAACCCAAGCCTTTCATTTGCATTTAAAGTGAACTTTTCACCATTGGTAGTAAACAGGCAACGCAACAGGCATGCTGTCAGAACAGAGTGGAAAGTGGACAATAACATGAAATTATTATAAAGTTTATAGGAAATCTTACACTGTATAAAAGGATGTATAATATAGAAATGGATATCAAGTGGATGAACTCAAACCTTTGACTGGAAGAATAGCATACAGTATTTTATGATCATACTAAATGTGACTAATTGTTAATGTGCTCCAGAACTGCAACAATTAATTGATACAAACAACATATATACAGTAATATTAGCAAAGACACTATTAAGACTTTCTAGAGTACCATATATAACTGGATTTTTTATGCTAAGGTCAACTATATACAAAGAAACATGCGGCCAGAGCTGCTCTGTGTGTGTGTGTCTGTCATCTTATTTGTACAGGAATTTTGCCCGTCTGTCCTTCTGAGTGGCAAACCTCTCAATGACCCTTTGATTAAAGTCAGGAATGTCCCTGACAAGTTTCTTCTCCATGGAGAGCATGGCCAGAGCGTTCAGGCGATCCTGTGTCATGCTGTTTCTCAGGAAGGTCTTGATCCTTTTCAGTGTAGAGAAGCACCTTTCTGACTCAGCAGTTGTCATGGGTGTGGTGATGAGGATCTTGAGGAGGCTGGCAGTCTCTGTGAAAGTGCTCTGAAGGTTGTTCTCCATGAAGAACTGGTACAGGGGCACTGCACCACTACAAGCCTTGAACTCACTGTTCTCATAGATGAGGGACAGTTCGGTTTTGAGCTTGGCCTTGTTCAACATGGGGTACGCCTCCACGGTTGTTTCAAGCGCTGTATCGGGGAACTTCACACTGTGTTGTGGGAACAACTCTCCGTGCAATAGTGTTGCGCTGATGAGGTGCTGGGTGAAGGAGAACCTCTCTTTGGCATGACTCAGGATGGTATCACATACCTGTAAAAGATACATCATCAGCTTTAATTTGCAATTAAGCTATTTTGATGCAAGTGATCCTGACTGACACATGCCTATGTCCAACTCAAGTATATGATTACCAAGGTGCTGATTGTTCAGGGTTTTGGCTACATACTACCAGGCCTGAAAATAGTTCTAGGGGGAAACACTGACAATTACATCACAACTTACCTCTATAGCCAACCTCTGTTGTTCTCCTGGTCCCAGCATCCTCCGTCGCTTGATGGGCTGTTGCTGCTCGTCAGATGCGCTGTCCCCACACAAAGAGGGAATTGAGGCCCTGGGTCCAAAAAATAAAGTTTAATTTGATAACTTGCAATCAGACTTCTTAACTCACTGTAATTCCCCCTCAACACACAACCAGTGACTTTATATATATATATATATATATATATATATATATATATATATATATATATATATATATATATATATATATATATATATATATATATATATATAGACAGACAGACAGACAGACAGACAGACAGATAGTGTGTATATACACACAAACTATGTCTAGTAACTGCTTTTAACCTGTGATGTACATAATTAACTGATGTTATTACGTTTTAAAGCCTTTTTCTATTACATTTGTGAGAGGGATGCAACATCATTTTGTTCTGCTGTGCACTTAGCAATAAAGTTAATCTTCAATAACAACTAGGCCTCTTCTAGAAATTGACCTGGTGGACACCTGAATAATTATTACAAACTGTGTAGTACTTTCCTGCATTATTATCAACGTCTGATTGTGTCTTCTCTTTCCTTTTAAAATACTAAAACAAATATAATTGTGACGGCTCTATGATAATCACTCACTTTGATGACCAGACACATTTAGGCTTTTAAACTGTTGTAAGTGAACTATTCATCTTTCTAACAACATCTTTATCAGCCAATAGTAAATATAGTTATTTACCTGATTGTTAGCATGCTGTCTGTGAACCTCTGGACAAGTGCTTTAATGAAGACAGGGTCGATGTTCCTCTTCTGCAGCTGGCTGAAAAGCATGTCCACATTTGGCATGATCTTGTGGAACAGTGCCAGGAAAAAACAGAAAGCCTCGTCTTCGAGCATCCTCACAAAGCCCCCCGCCTCTCTGACAGTCGGGGCATCAAAGTTCCCAGAGTCTCTGATGGTCTGGAAACACGTTAGGAGGTCATCCCTGTACTCGTACACAGTGTTTACAGCGCGACTGTGGAAGTTCCACCGTGTTGTAGAGGCTCTGGGGAGTCTATGCGCAACCACTTCGTCAAGCACGGTGGTTCGCTTGGGAGACCTGGAGAAGAAAGCAGAAAATCCTGCAAGGTCGGAAAAGAAAGTGCCGATCCTGGGGATGCGTGAAGTAGCCTGCTGCATGATGAGGTTCAGCTGATGTGCATAGCAGTGGACGTAGTGCGCATTTTCGTACACATCCACTATTTTACGCTGCACTCCGCCAGTGGCTCCCCTCATCACACTTGCTCCGTCGTAAGCCTGGGCAATAAGTTTGGCCTTTTGTCCATGTGAGAGTATGGTGCTGAGCCTCTCCAGCAGCGCTGTAGCGATGGTGTCGGCGGTTGCGTTCTCGATCAAAATGAACTCGAAAAAACGCTCTTGGACGTTACTTTTAGCATCGATGTAGCGTATCACAAGCACCAACTGGCAGTGGGTGGAAACGTCAGTCGTCTCGTCAGCTTGAATGGCGATAAAATCAGCACTCTTTACTTCCTCCAGGATGTAATCCTTAAGCACTGACAGCATACAGTCCAACAGCTCGTTCTGTATCGTCTTTGACGTGCCCTTAAAAACGGTAGCTGTCTTCAGGTGCTCCTCCAGCACACTGTCGAGGGAGGCAACAAAATCCACTAAGCCCCGGAAAATGCCGGGGTTGTCCGAGGAGTCAGTCTCCTCGTGCCCACGCAAGGCCAACTCAAAAGCCCCACAGAACTTCACACAATCGATAATTTTGGATAGAATGTGCCTGTTTTTATCCACCTCCTCATTGTGTTTCCTCACCGCAATCCTGTGGCCGTCATCCAGCTGCGTAGCAATGTTCACCCTTCCTAATACAGCTAGCTTTACAGAGTTGTCCATGTGTGCCCTGGTGTTCTCATGTTTCTTTACCTTCTCTGACAGGTGCTTCATATCCCTCACTCCGGTACCTGTCCATGCTGAATCTGACCCCGTCGTTTTAAAAAGCAAGCACGGAAAGCAAAATAAAGCATTAGCATCAGTGCACCCAGCTAGCCAAGCCTTCCTGGTGTACCAGCTACGGGAGAAGCCGCGCATATACTGCTTCCCTTTCTCGCTAGCCTGCTGTCTGATTGAGAGGTCAGGTTGATCTGGGCCCAGCTCTTTCACCCGAACTTTCTCTGACAAAGTTCTCCTCTCAAACGGATCTTGGAGGAGAGATTTCACCGAGTTAGGGTTGGGTCTTGGAGGAGTAACGTTTGCGCTCACCATTGTCGTCTAGTAAAAATGGCGCCACTGGAGCCCGGTCCTTATTTTATCAGGGGCGAGCTTGGGGCGATAAAATAATCGCCCTCCTTGGATTCGAATTAAAATCGCTGATTAGCTACATTTTATGTCATACATTCATATCTTAAATTAGCAATTGGCTTAACTGCTACGTAGACCCGCCTCCTCGGGGCACTTTCTGTATCGCCCAGAGCTGACGAGGCGTTTGACAGGCAGAGGAAAGGTTGCGAATATGATTTTCTATCATATCTTACACATATTACTGTGTGCATTCCATATTTCAAACACACAAATATTGACATACTGATGTTTTTATTATTATTATTATTATTATTATTATTATTTATTTTTTTTTTAAATAATTTTATTTAAGGGGGCGGCGCCCTAGCGCCCTCTATCGGCCAGCCGCCACTGCTGGAACGCATACTACGGGTGGGTGTTTCTATGGTGACCAATGATCTAAGATAAGGCGGGGATTTGCCTAGAAGGGATTTATAGATGACCTGGAGCCAGTGGGTTTGGCGACGAATATGTAGTGAGGGCCAGCCAACGAGAGCGTACAGGTCACAATGGTGGGGAGTATATGGGGCTTTGGTGACAAAACGGATGGCACTGTGATAGACTACATCCAATTTGCTGAGTAGAGTGTTGGAAGCTATTTTGTAAATGACATCGCCGAAGTCAAGGATCGGTCGGATAGTCAGTTTTACGAGGGCATGTTTAGCAGCATGAGTGAAGGAGGCTTTGTTGCAAAATAGGAAGCCGATTCTAGATTTAACTTTGGATTGGAGATGCTTAATGTGAGTCTGGAAGGAGAGTTTAAGGTCTAACCAGACACCTAGGTATTTGTAGTTGTCTAAGTCAGACCTGCCGAGAGTAGTGATTCTAGTCGGGCGGCGGGTGCAAGCAACGTTTGATCGAAGAGCATGCATTTAGTTTTACTAGCGTTTAAGAGCAGTTGGAGGCCACGGAAGGAGTGTTGTATGGCATTGAAGCTCGTTTGGAGGTTTGTTAACACAGTGTCCAGTGAAGGGCCAGATGTATACAAACCGGTGTCGTCTGCGTAGAGGTGGATCTGAGAGTCACCAGCAGCAAGAGCGACATCATTGATATACACAGAGAATAGAGTCTGACCGAGAATTGAACCCTGTGGCACCCCCATAGAGACTGCCAGAGGTCCAGACAACAGCCCCCCCCCCCCCCCCCCCCCCCCCCCCCGATTTGACACATTGAACTCTATCTGAGAAGTAGTTGGTGAACCAGGCAAGGCAGTCATTTGAGAAACCAAAGCTATTTAGTCTGCCAATAAGAATGCGTGATTGACAGAGTCAAAAGCCTTGGCCAGGTCGATGAAGATGGCTGCACAGTACTGTCTTTTATCGATCGCAGTTATAATATCGTTTAGGACCTTGAACAGGTGCACCCATGACCAGCTCGGAAACCAGATTGCATAGCGGAGAAGGTACGGTGGGATTCGAAATGGTCGGTGATCTGTTTGTTAACTTGGCTTTCAAATACTTTCGAAAGGCAGGGCAGGATGGATATAGGTCTGTAACAGTTTGGATCTAGAGTGTCACCCCCTTTGAAGAGGGGGATGACCGCGGCAGCTTTCCAATCTCTGAGGATCTCAGACGATACGAAAGAGAGGTTGAACAGGCTAGTAATAGGGGTTGCGACAATTTTGGCGGCTAATTTTAGAAAGAAAGGGTCCAGATTGTCTCTGGAAGCAACATCAGCTCAATAACTGTTTGTCGGGAACTTCATGAAATGGGTTTCCATGGCTGAGCAGCCACACACAAGCCTAAGATCACCATGTACAATGCCAAGCATCGGCTGGAGTGGGGTAAAGCTCACCGCCATTGGACTCTGGAGCAATGGAAACACGTTCTCTGGAGTAATTAATCACGCTTCACCATCTGGCAGTCAGACAGATTAATCTGGGATCGGCGGATGCCAAGAGAACGCTACCCAATGCATAGTGCCAACTGTAAAGTTTGGTGGAGGAGGAATAATGGGCTGGGGCTGTTTTTCATGGTTCGAGCTAGGCCCCTTAGTTCCAGTGAAGGGAAATCTTAACGCTACAGCATACAATGACATTCTAGATGATTCTGTGCTTCCAACTTTGTGGCAACAGTTTGGGGAAGGTCCTTTCCTGTTTCAGCATGACAATGCCCATGCACAAAGTGAGGTCCATACAGAAATGTTTTGTCGAGATCTGTGTGGAAGAACATGACTGGCCTGCACATAGCCCTGACCTCAACCCCATCGAATACCTTTGGAATGAATTGGAATGCCGACCGCGAGTCAGGCCTAATCGCCCAACATGAGTGCCAGACCTCACTAATGCTCTTGTTGCTGAATGGAAGCAAGTCCCTGCAGCAATGTTCCAACGTCTAGTGGAAAGCCTTCCCAGAAGAGTCGAGGCTGTTATAGCAGCAAAGGGGGGACCAACTCCATATTAATGCCCATAATTTTGGAATGAGATGTTTGACGGGCAGGTGTCCACATACTTTTGGTCATGTAGTGTACATAAAAAAAATGCTTTATAAATTAGACCCAATACTTAAAATATACTTTAAAATGTCAGAGGGACTCAAATCGTACCGGTTTCGTGGAATGACCCCTTGATTGTGAGTAAAAGGCAACCTTTGTTGCGGTAAATGTGTTATTCCACAGCGCAACTTCTGCACTTAATTAAGAATTGTGGCCATGCAGCTCTCTGCTGCTAGAGGGACATACTGGTGGGCTTACTCATATGCACGTCGCACTGTACTTTAGTTCTTTCCCAACAGCTATTTTCGCAGTCTCTAGTCTCTCTCTGCTGTGTCCAACAGCATGTGAAGGAAAAGAAAGAAAGCTAGAATTTCTCCAACATAACAGGTAATTTAATTGATGAAAAACGCATGCTAGCTGGCTGCATATTTAAACAGACCGATCAGAATACCCAAGATTTTTTTCTCTTCAACGTTTTAGGACCAGTCTCTATTTGCTTTTACGGACATCTTTATATTGAAAGGTCCTGCTTGTAATTAAAACATTTTCCTGACATTAATAAATTTGACATTTATAGCTGTGCGTTCAAGGAGGAAGACTGTACAGTGTTTACGCAACTTTATTCCAAGGGACTAAGCGCTCAAAAAGACACCGCTATTTTCCTTTTCCTGCTCTTTCGTAAAGGGAAATTCAAGGCAAGCATGGAAGTTTGTAAAGGTCGTTTACTTGGTATCTCAGTCGCTGTTGCTCATGGATTTTTCTCGGGATCGTTGAACATTTTACTAAAATTTCTCATCACGACTTATAAATTCAACTACCTCACTCTCATCCAGTGCCTCACCAGCACGCTGGCGGCGATTACACTGGAGATACTGAGGAGACTGGGCAAAGTAGACATACCTCCGTTCAGTCTTCAACTAGCCAAAGTCTTCGGAGGTGTTTGTATTCTGTCCACATTACAGTCCACTCTAACACTATGGTCTCTCAGAGGACTGAGTCTACCCATGTATGTTGTTTTTAAACGGTGTCTACCGTTGGTCACCCTAGGCATCGGCGTGTGCTTTCTGAAGGACGGTATCCCGTCAGTGGGGGTCATAACGGCGGTGCTCATCACTACTGGAGGAACAGCTTTAGCTGGTAAAATTACACTTATTCAAATAACATTAACTTCTACTGATGCAGTTAGGTAAAGTAGAAACGAAACATTATAATTGATTCTAAATTGCCTAGTCATAGGTTGCATATTATGCAGTAAGTTTTGATGAGTGTGTATAGGCTTCAAACTACCGCATACCAGCAATAATCTATCCTAGAGCTAATATTACAAATACACGAATGGGGTTACTATAAAAATAAAAAATAAAATAAAAATTAAGTGATTACCACAGTTTTTTCTAGAAACGTCCCTTTGGTAAAGTATCCAGATGCAACTGTTCTCAATGTTGCTGCTACTGTGAGTAAAGTTCAGCACCATGCTCTGTCCCCTTTACACCATACATTTAACACACATCCTATCCAAATGAATCATATGGATAGAATGTGTGTTAAAGATGTGGCTCCACACGACTTTTTAATAATGTTCAGAGCCCTAAGCCATTGCATCATTATACCTTACAATAGGTTTCACCCCCCAAAAATTAATGTAATCACTATTTTTTGTTTTCTGTTCTTGTTTTTTTTGACACTGTGTCTGTGTTTACTCAGGGTCTGGTGACGTGATGGGTGACCCGTATGGCTACGTGACGGGCGTCCTGGCTGTGATCATCCACGCCTCCTACCTGGTCCTGATCCAGAAGACCAGCACAGACAGTGAATATGGCCCCCTCACGGCCCAGTACTCCATCGCCATCATGGCCTCCCCAGTTCTCTTAATCTGCTCCATTGTCAGCATGGACTCCATCAACATGTGGAGCTACACAGGCTGGAGTAACCCCTTCATCTCAGGCATCTTCTCCCTCTGCATAGTCATCGGCTGTGCCATGAACTTCACCACGCTACAATGCACCTACATCAACTCGGCTGTCACCACCAGCTTTGTGGGTGTGGTGAAGAGTATCGCCACCATCACAGTAGGCATGCTGGCCTTCAGCGACGTGGAGCCCACCAGCCTGTTTGTTGCCGGCGTGGTGGTCAACACGGTGGGCTCCATCACCTACTGCATCGTCAAGTACTTTGAGACCAGGAGGAAGACCCTCTACCAGGACCTGGAGGAGCAAAGCAAGGACGAGAGCCTGCCTGGACAGCCTTACATCGAGAAGAAGCCACCCAACGGAGACCTGGAGCCCCTGCCCAATGGTCACGGAGGGTCAGGCGGAGGATCGATTAAACAGGTCCCCACACAGGACCACCTCCTCAATGATCAGAGCCTCAGTGACTACCTACCTCCAGACACCAGCAACAGCATGGAGTCTGTAGATCTCCAGAGAGAGGCCTTCCATAACGAGAACCAGGCCAACCAGTCTGTGAGTGACAGTTACGTGGGGGTGTGGAGGTCCATCCGTAACCTGCAGTTCTTGAAGAAAGACAACTTAATAGATAATATGGAGGTGCAGAGCCCTTGATGGGGAATCTCTCTATTTTCAAAGGGTGCATGTTTTGTCAGTCATTTCTGTTTATGTTTTTTCTGTTTGTTTGTGAGACTGGTTGGACGTTGGGCACTGATTTAATGTTTTGAGATCCGTATTTTTCTCACGCACATGCATTTATGGAACAAGAAAGTATTTTTGAGAAGATGGAGTGTTTATATGAATTGGAAAAAATATACTGACTATTTATAAAAGCATTTATGTTTCAATGTTTTATATTGATTTATCAGTCATATTAATAACAGGTGAATAGTTGATGGTAAATTGCTAAAAATAGGGGTCAAAGACAACTAATACCATAGTAATGGAATACCACCTCAGCTTCCCCCAACCACTATTTTACAGTGTGGTAAACAAAATTAATGGTCTGTGTGACAGTGCATTGGGTAAGGTTGAAATTGATATGTAATTACATGTTATAGAAAGATTAATACCAGTTTTTGTATGATTCAATTTAGTTGCATGTAATGTTACTGCCGGTCCAGATTCGGTATGGTCCATGAATTGTGATATTTGGCAAGTGAAGAGCAATAGCAACCTCCATTTGCATGTACAATGCAAAGTACATAAAAATAAATGAAACTCTTCCACTGTGATGTTGGCCTCTTCTTATGATAAATCCATACAGTGAAATCCATGGTAAATGTTTTAGCCATATTGCCTTTCCATTGAGAAATATTTTTGAATTACCAACAATAGATAACTGTTGCGGTAAGGTTCACTTATCATCAACACAATATAGGCATACTGAAAATGTCTCCCTGGGGCAGATAGATATGAGGTAATTGTATTTGTGAGGAGATCATTATCAGTAGAGCATATAGATCCTTAATGTCAACATTAGATTGGAAAGAGACTAGAGAATGACTTCGATCCTACAGAACACATCACTTCTCTTATTGGCTCATTAGTCAAAGTAAACCACAACAATTCCCTCTGAGAAAGTCTCAACTGCTCTGGTGTAGAAAACGCAGCTATTTCATATCACACCCAAGGAGGATGCCTGTGTCGTGATTCAAGTAATACTGTATACATATCTGTAAGGTAATGCATTCTCCAACATGTTTTAGAACCCATCCTTATCTAAACGCATGCAGTGAGAGTGTGTTCTTCCAGAGTACCTGCAGGGAGAGGAGAGGGAGAAGTGTGAGCAATCTGTCCCCTCACCAACCAGAAAGAGAGAGGCCTGCAGTCAGCGTGTTAGCTGCAGGAAAATCCATCCCAAAGTGCCTTTGAAATGCTTCATTGGGACTCTGGAAGTACAGATAGACCAGGAACTATGAGTGCTGATAACAGAGGACTTCAAGAAACAGGAATAGAAAAAAATGCAACTTTGTAAAGGAAAAGGGGTTGGTTGGTGAGTTTGATCACATCCTCTCTTTTGGAAGGGGGAATGTAGATTAATTCAGTCAAATGTACAGGAAAGGAAACACCATGCACAAGTCTAAGTGGTTTTTTAATTAAACCGTATTCAAGATTGGATCTTATGCTGCATTCCAATATTTTCCTATTTTCAATGATGCTGTTATCCGGGTATTGTCTCTGTAGACCACTGATTGTGGAATCACAGTGATATTTAAACACCTCATTAACCATATCTGCATGGATGCTCCTAACTCCGTACAATCCATACCATGCAGCTACACTTTCTCATTTTGGCCTGCCCATCAACACAGCCTCTCCCTAATCCTCATCTATGTAATAGGGAAACTACTTTAATGAAATGTAATCTGTTTTGGAAACGTTCATTTCCATTTTCCGTTTTTGCTAGCACTTACAGTGCCTTCAGAAAGTATTCATACCCATTTACTTATTCCACATTTTGATGTGTTACAGCCCAAATTAAAAATGGACAAATAATTGTTTTAATGAAAACATGTATCTTTATCCATATTTTTGCTCATTTATAAAAAATGAAATGCAGAAAAATCTCATTTACATAAATATTCACACCCCTGAGTGAATACTTTGTAAAATCACCTTTGGCAGTGATTACAGCTGTGAGTCTTTCTGGGTAAGTCTCTAAGATCTTTCCACACCTGGATTGTACAACATTTGCACATTTTTCTTTTCAAAATTCTTCAAGCTCTGTCAAATTGGTTGTTGATCATTGCTAGACAACCATTTTCAGGTCTCTTCATAGAGTTTCAAGTAGATTTAAGTCTGTAAAACTGTATCTCGGCCACTCAGGAACATTCACTGTCTTCTTGGTAAGCAACTCCAGTGTAGATTTGGCCTTGTGTTTTAGGTTTTCGTCCGGCTGAAAGGTGAATTCATCTCCCAGTGTTTGGTGGAAAGCAGACTGAACCAGGTTTTCCTCTAGGATTTTGCCTGTACTTAGCTCCATTCTGTTTCTTTCTTATCGTGAAAAACTCCCCAGTCCTTAATGATTACAAGCATACCCATAACATGATGCAGCCACCACTATGCTTGAAAATATGAAGAGTGGTACTCAGGAATGTGTTGTATGGGATTTGCCCCAAAAATAATATAATATAATATAATACTTTGTATTCAGGACAAAAAGTTATTTGCTTTGCCACAGTTTTTGCAGTATTACTTTAGTGCCTTGTTGCAAACAGGATGCATGTTTTGGAATATGTTTTATTTTGTACAGGCTTCCTTCTTTCCTATCACAGCCATTAAACTTTGTAACTGTTTTAAAGTCACCATTGGCCTCATGGTGAAATCCCTGAGTGGTTTCCTTCCTCTCCGGCAATTGTGTTAGGAAGGATGCCTGTATCTTTGTAGCAACTGGCTGTATTGATACACAATCCAAAGTGTAATTAATACACCATGCTCAAAGGAATATTAAATGTCTTCTTTTTTTTTGTATCTACCAATAGGTGCCTGTCTTTGCGGGGCATTGGAAAACCTCCCTGGCCTTTGTGTTTGAATCTGTGTTTGAAATTCACTGCTCGACTGAGGGACCTTACAGATAATTGTATGTGTGGGGTACAGAGATGAGGTAGTCATTCAAAAATGCATTTTTTATTAATTTGTAAAAATGTCAAAAAACATAATTCCACTTTGACATTATGCGGTATTGTGTTTAGGCCAGTGACCAAAAAATCTATATTTAATCCATTTTAAATTAAGGCTGTAAAACAACAAAATGCAGAAAAAGTCAATCGTGTGAATACTTTCTGAAGGCACTGAATTAGCAAGTAATTTAAGAAATGCCATGGTGAAACAGGAAAAAGTCTTCCAGTCAGATGCACATTTATTTTAATATCGCTGAGCTTTCGGTCAGTTGAAATACAAGAGGGACACAACTGATTACCAGCTTAACCAAGTCTACAAGTGGACATACAGTATGAGGACCCCACGAAACAACATAACCCACCAAAGGGAAGCCATCCCCACCACCAATCGGACTTTGCGGCAGACAGTGACTTCCCAAGTGACTCAGACTCCAATCAGAGCGGCTATTACCACCAAGACCTCGGACACCAGAGATAAAAAAAAAGGGCAGACTGGGCACAGGAAAACGAGGAGGCGCAAGAAGAAACCACGCTCCCAGGATCAGGCCCTTCACCCGCCAACCGGCGGGGATGCTGTAATCAACTTATCTGATAAGGTAGTTACCACACATCAGCTGTCTGCCTTAAGTAAAGGCCTCTCTTTTGTCCCCACATGAAGCTAACTCTTTTGAAATAAAGACCGATCTTTGTAGCTACATTTTTTATAATCAAACTTAGGTATACAGTAGGTGGAGGAGAGGCACTCGAAGCGGCCTGCTGGTTCGACTTAGGAGGCGCGCACACCACCCACCGCTTCCAAGTATTCTACTTGCTAATGTTCAATCTTTGGTTAACAAGGTCGACGAACTACGGGCAAGGATTTCTTTCCAGAGAGACATCAATGCCTGTAACATACTCTGTTTCACGGAAACATGGCTCTCTTGGGATATTCTGTCGAAATCGGTCCAGCCAGATGCGTTCTCAGTTCATCATGCAGACAGGAATAAATATCTCTCCGGGAAGCAGAAGGGCGGAGGTGTGTGTTTCATGATTAACGACTCATGGTGTAATTGTAGTAACATACAGGAACTCAAGTCCTTCTTTTCACCCGACCTAGAATATCTCACTACAGACCCGGGTTCGATCCCAGGCTGTGTCACAACCGGACGTGACCGGGAGTCCTATAGGGCGGTGCACAATTGGCCCAGCGTCGTCCGGGTTAGGGGAGGGTTCTAGCGACTCCTTGTGGCGGGCCGGGCACCTGCAAGCTTATTTTGGTCGTCAGTTGAACTGTGTTTCCTCTGACACATTGGTGCGTCTGGCTTCCGGGTTAAGCGGGCGGGTGTTAAGAAGCACGGTTTGGCAAGTCATATTTCGGAGGACGCATGACTCGACCTTCGCCTCTCCCGAGCCCGTTGGGGAGTTGCAGCGATGAGACAAGATCGTAATTGGATCGCAATTGGATATCACGAAATTGGGGAGAAAAAGGCAGTAAAATAGAAAAAAACTAAAAACATTTCTAAAAACCTGTTTTTGCTTTGTCATTATGGGGTATTGTGTGTAGATTGATGAGGCAAACATTTTATTGAATCAATTTTAGAATAAGGCTGTAACGTAACAAAAGGTGGAAAAAGTCAAGGGGTCTGAATACTTTCCAAATGCACTGTATGCCTCAAGTATCAAATCTTTCCATTCACACCTTCTGTAGAATTGTGGAACATGACGTTTTAAACTATAATAATATTTTTCTGTCTAAACCGACTTATTCTCCAAAGGATGTGAGCCAAGATGAAAAACTAGCCATTCAGGAACTTGCTAAAGATACGCATTAAACCTGCCAATAAGGGAGGAGCTATAGTCGTTCAGAGGCTTATTGCCAGCTTGATGATGAACATTTCTATAGGAAACTCAGAACTGACCCTACATCTGACTTCCATACAACTATCTGACATTTGGTCTTAATCAGAACTGGATCTCTAAGCATGAATTTGACTACCTTCATTGCAAATTCCCTGTCATGCCTGTTCTATATACTACCTAAGATCCATAAGAGCCTATACAAACCTAAGGGCAGACCCATCGTTGCCAGTATTGACTCTCTTCTAGAGCCACTCTCCAACTTTGTTGATTCTTTCATTAAGCCTATTGTGCAAAAACTCTACAGATGTAATTAACAAATATCAGAACTGTCTAATCTCCATTTGATCTAGAGAGCCTCTACACAAATATCTCTCATGAAAAAGGCCTAGATGTACTGGGATATTACCGACAGGACCGTGACAGAGAAATGTCACCACCTACTGAATTCATCTGTGGACTGGCTTCTCTAGTTCTCAAGCTCAACTACTTTGCCTTTGAAAAACATTTTTCCTTCAAGTCAGTGGAGTTTATATGGGCTCCACCTTTGCCCCTAATTATGCTAATAAATATGTGGGCTATTTTGAGCAAAAGTTTATCTGTGATGAGACCAGGAACCCTTACTTCTCCAAGATCCTCAAATGGTTCAGGTATATTGATATTCCCTGTGTGTATTGGCACTGAACAAGAACTCCATGAATTCATTTCCTTTTTGAACAGTATGAACACTGACCTGAAGTTCTCTATTGAATAGAAGTTCTGAAACCATAGGTCTGGAAAAAGATAATGTTCAAGGCGTGATCACATGCAACACAAACATTTTGGATTTACATCCTATGCTGTGTTTGTGTACATGGGCAAGACATCCAGAAGATTGAAACAGAGAATAAGTGAACATAAGAGTTCTATAAGACGTAAGGAAGAAATGACCCTGTTGCTTGTCACTTTGTCCAGTGCTCTCACAGTGTGTCTTCTCTACAATTCTAGGGCATTGAGCAGGTGGAAGTGTAACCAAGACGACAAGACAACGACCGTAAACTGTGCCAGAGAGAACTCTTCTGGATTCATACTTTAGGCACCCTACAGCCGTTAGGACTTAATGAGGATTTTGATATGAGGGTCATGTTGTAATTGTAGCTCCCCTCCCTGGTATTAGGGTGTCCTGTATTCATGACGGCCCTAGTGGCCTGATACATCCCAGACAGGTTACCTTAACCTTTTCCTTTGTCTAGTTGTTTTCTAAATTTCTCCTGGTTCTACATATGTACATATAAAAGTATGTGGACACCCTTTCAAATTAATGGATTCAGCTATTTCAGCCACACCCGTTGCTGACAGGTATATAAAATCGAGCACACAGCCATGCAATCTCCATAGACAAACATTGGCAGTAGAATGGCCTCACTGAAGAGCTCAGTGACTTTCAACGTGGCACCGTCATAGGATGCCACTGTTCCAACAAGTCAGTTCGTCAAATTTCTGCCCTGCTAGAGCTGCCCCTGTCAACTGTAAGTGCTGTTATTGTGAAGTTGAAACGTCTAGGAGCAACAATGGCTCAGCTGTGAAATGGTAGGGCACACAAGCTCACACAACGGGAACGCGTAAACATCGTCTGTCCTCAGTTGCAACACTCACTACCGAGTTCCAAACTGCCTCTGGAAGCAATGTCAGCACAATAACTGTTCGTCGGGAGCTTAATGAAATGGGTTTCCATGGCCGAGCAGCCGCACACAAGCCTAAGATCACCATGCGCAATGCCAAGCTTTGGCTGGAGTGATATAAAGCTCGCCACCATTGGACTTTGGAGCAGTGGAAACGCGTTCTCTGGAGTGATGAATCACGCTTCACCATCTGACAGTCCGATGAATGAATCTGGGTTTGGCAGATGCCAGGAGAACGCTACCTGCCCAAATGCATAGTGCCAACTGTAAAGTTTGGTGGAGGAGGAATAATGGTCTGGGGCTGTTTTTCATGGTTCGGGCTAGGCCCCTTAGTTCCAGTGAAGGGAAATCTTAACGCTGCAGCAAACAATGACATTCTAGACGATCTGTGCTTCCAACTTTGTGGCAATAGTTTGGGGAAGGCCCTTTCCTGTTTCAGCATGACAATGCCGCCGTCCACAAATGGTTTGTCAAAATGGTTTGTCGAGATCGGTGTGGAAGAACTTCACTAGCCTGCACAGAGCCCTGAACTCAACCCCATTTGGGATGAATTGGAACGCTTACTGCGAGCCAGTTCTAATTGCCCAACATCAGTGCCCAACCTCACTAATGCTCTTGTGGCTTAATGGAAGCAAGTCCCTGCAGCAATGTTCCAACATCTAGTGGAAAGCCTTCCCAGAAGAGTGGAGGCTGTTATAGCAGCAAAGGAGGATCAACTCCATATTAATGCCCAGGATTTTGGAATGAGATATTCGATGAACAGGTGTCCACATACTTTTGGTCATGTAGTGTATATAACTTTGCGTTCTGAAAGTATTCAGTCGTAGATTTAGTGTATGTTTTCTTTATGTGTCCTTTTCTTTATTTTCTTTTGCCATTTTTCATCTTTATTGCTGTCTTTGAGAGTATGGGTTCTTTATTCTAACAACACATTCTCTGTGTACATGGGTTTTTGTTCTTGTAGAAATACATCTATAACATGTTCTGTTCTATCCTGTATTTCTATCTGATAGTATGACACCTTGTGGCCCTTTTGGGTACTTTAGATTACCACAGATTTCTGCAATTAACTCTGGCTGCTGTGTTGGCTTATTTGTCCCACTATTGTTTGTGGAGATATGCTCTGATGAAGATCGATTGACCAAAAGCTCAGCTATATTAAAATAAATATGCGTCTGACTGGAAGTGTGCAGAGACTTTTTCCTGTTTCTCCAGTTTTGCCTTTTACCTGCAGCACCTTCACAAATTAGCTTTGGGTGTGCGGTAGATTCTACGTATTATCTCCAAGAAATGCCATGGTAACATGGTAATTATACAGTAATAACCTGTCATGCAATGGAGCTTCACATTTGAACCCGTAGCTCATGAAAAGTGAATGCTACTATTATGCACTAAAAGATGTCATTTACCAGTTGATCAGACATTAAGGTTATTTGATACCAGAAATATACCATCAAAGTCACCCTTTTCAATATTTTATTTCAGTTTTCTCTGTTAAAGTTACATATTTTGACAGTTAGCATTGAGGCGAACGCAAAGGTAATGATCAGTTCACCAGCATATTTCTATTCACACAAATTAAACATCCCTCATGCATTACATTATTAATGGCATGATCACAATGGGGGGATTCATAGAACTCTCCTTGACAGTCTGCTGAGTGTGAATCATAACACTTCTCAAAATGTGATTCTGTTGACGCCTACTGGGAATATACTACCAAATTCAAAGGTATTCAATCCAGCAACAGCCATGATTCAAAGCTATTGTATGATGTCCCTTGTAAGGTCTTATGAGTCAGCTGCCATTGTCCCCATTCTGTGCTACCATACCACACAGTCAGCACAGTCCTACCTGGGACTAGAGCCCACAACCCTCTGATTTACACTAGGGAAGGTTCCAAGCTTTTTTATTGACTAGTCGAGAGATGTGATTTTGGAGTCACTTTTATTGTAAATAACAATATATCTTTCGAAAACACTTCTACAATAATGTGGATGCTACCATGATTACGGATAGTCCTGAATGAATCGTGAATAATGATGAGTGAGAAAGTTACAGAGGTACAAATATCATACCCCCCCAAAATGTGTCTTGGGGGTATGATATTTATGCAGTTATGCAGGCTTTTTTGTTCAAACCCAGTGCTACCCAGTGGCGACCCGGCATTCATGTTTTGAGCCCCACCTGTTTTTTGTTGTTGCCTGTTTTGCCTGTTATTTTGGCATTAATACGTGTCACATATCAGTTTGCAAACAATGTAAAAAATAATCTTTGAGTTAATAAAGCCACTTACAAACATGGTCTCTTTTTTGCTTTCTTGAGTTAGGCAGCCCCAAAATGCAGGTGTTTCAGCCTAGCTCAGTGCTTTCTGTGGTGGTGGGGCAGCCAGCGGAAAATACCGAGAGTAGGGGTTGGTAATGTTCTTTAGTTGCGCCATGATTGGCTCAGTGTTTTGTCACTCATGGAGACACTACGTCACCACAAAATCTACAGGGAGAGCTAGAAAGTTCAAGCCCCTTGGGTGCTGCCATAGATTTACCCTAGAAGTGCCCATCCAAGAAGGCTGAAGGTCATTGGCCACAGATAAAATGACATCAAATCATGTTATATCTACCGTAGCTTTGATTGGACTGATCATGTCAACATCATACTTTCAAAATCTTGGCTAGCAAGCTAGACAAGCAGTCATCATCATGAATCAAGTCGACAATATACTGGCAAATCCTTTTCAATCCTTGTCATATGAAGATAAATTATAGATAAAACGTATTGGTGCTCATCGGCCATTAGACATAAACATTACACAACAAGTTGGAAATCGCAGTTTCAACAATGAGTGGGTTGGACGGAATCAGTGGCTAACTGCAAGCATTGCAAAGCAATCACTAGCCTGCTATTCAGTGGAGAGGGTGTGTGGTCCAAGTCTGGGTTTAATGCTCTCTTTTCCAAGCTAAAAAGGATAAACATTCACATGCAACACCATGGGTCTGTCACGTTCGTTGTATAAAGGATCGGACCAAGGTGCAGCGTGGTATGCGTACATAGTCGTTTATTTTAATAAACACTGACAAAATAACAAAATCCAACAGAACGTGAAGTTCAAGAGGCTAAACATCAGACAAGCCAAACAGAAACAAGATCCCACAACTAAGGTAGGTAACATGGCTGCCTAAGTATGATCCCCAATCAGAGACAACGACCGACAGCTGCCTCTGATTGGAACCACACCCGGCCAACATAGAAATATATAAATTAGATTTCACACCCTGACCCCCTCCCCCCCAAAGGTGCGGACTCCGGCCGCAAAACCTGACTCATTAGGGGAGGGTCCGGGTGGGCATCTAGCCTCGGTGGTGGCTCCGGCTTCGGACGTGACGCAGGCAGTAAACTCTTCTCCCATCCTGCCTCCCCTTTGCACGCCCGGTCCGGTCTGGACCCCGGCGCGATGCTCCCCCTCTCAGTCCTCCCACAATGCACCAAGCCCTGTCTGGACCCTGGTGTGGGAGCCCTCGACCCTGGAGAGGGGCTGACGTCTGGTCCCGGCCCAGCAGTCCTCCCGCGATGCACCAAGTCCTGTCTTGACCCTGGTGTGGGAGACCCCGACCCTGGAGAGGGGTTGACATCTGGCTCCGGCTCGGACCCCGGTGGAGCGGATGGCTCCGGCATGGGGGAAGGGTAGACGACCGGACCCGGACTGGGCACCGGTGAAGCGGACTGCCCCGGCTCTGGTAGGGAGCAGATAACCGGAGCTGCACTAGGCACCGGTGGAGCGGACTGATCTGGCACTGGAGTGAAGCAGCTGACCGGAGCTGGACTGGGCACCGGTGGAGCGGACTACTCTGGCACTGGAGTGGAGCAGCTGACCGGAGCTGGACTAGGCACCGGTGGTGCGGACTGCTCTGGCACTGGAGTGAAGCAGCTGACCGGAGCTGGACTAGGCACCGGTGGCGCAGACTGCTCTAGCACTGGAGTGGAGCAGCTGACCGGAGCTGGACTAGGCAACGGTGGTGCGGACTGCTCTGGCACTGGAGTGGAGCAGCTGACCAGAGCTGGACTCTCTGGACTGCAGACCATCGCAGGAGGCTCCGGGCCATGGATCATCACTGGAGGCTTCGTGCCATGGATCATCACTGGAGGCTTCGTGCCATGGACCATCACTGGAGGCTTCGGGCCATGGATCATCACTGGAGGCTTCGTGCCATGGACCATCACTGGAGGCTTCGGGCCATGGATCATCACTGGAGGCTTCGTGCCATGGATCATCACTGGAGGCTTCGTGCCATGGATCATCACTGGAGGCTTCGTGCCATGGATCGGAGCTGGAGGCTTCGGGCCATGGATCATCACTGGAGGCTTCGTGCCATGGATCATCACTGGAGGCTTCGTGCCATGGATCATTACTGGAGGCTTCGTGCCAGTGCGGGGCGCTGGCACAGGACGCATTGGGCTGTGGACACGCACCACTGGTTTGGTGCGAGGAGCAGGCACGGGCCGTACCAGGCTGGGGACACGCACCACTGGTTTGGTGCGAGGAGCAGGTACGGGCCATACCGGACTGGAGACACGCACCACTGGTTTAGGGCGAGGAGCAGATACGGGGCGCACCGGGCTGGGGACACGCACCACTGGTTTGGTGCGAGGAGCAGGTATGGGCAGTACCGGACTGGAGACACGCACCACTGGTTTGGTGCGAGGAGCAGGCACCGGGCTGGAGACACGCACCACTGGTTTGGTGCGAGGAGCAGGCACGGCCCGTACCAGGCTGGGGACACGCACCACTGGTTTGGTGCGAGGAGCAGGTACGGGCCATACCGGTCTGTGAAGGCGCACTGGCGGCACAGTTCGTAAAGCCGGCGCATAGCCTGGTGCCTGTACGGTCACACGCTCCTCAAAGCGAGTGCAGGGAGTTGGCTCCGCCAGCCTCTGCTCTCAGGACCGAGCTCTCTGCTGCTGGAGGGTTAACTCCTCTCTCAGCTCCTCCTGTTGCCTGGCCAGCTCCTCTCTCTGTGCATCCACTGACTCCTTCTCCCTGTGGGCCTCCTGCAGCGCCTCCTTCTGAACTCTTAACTAACATCTCCCGTAAGGCGGTGGTCTCTGAGGAGCGATGGGGTGAGGTTGTGTTCCTCTAGATTGAGGTTGTGTTCCTCTAAGCGGGGAGGTAAGCTTGGCTTCTTCTTTATATGTGTCGAGTAAAGCTTAAACCATGCATTTAGATTGTCGGTCGGTATTGTAGTTAGGTATTGTAGGTAGTTTATCCAGGTAGTTATTGTAGGTAGTTATTGTAGGTAAGTATTGTAGTGTATTCGACTGAGCCTGGTGAAGCACGAGGCTAGCTAGCTAACCCACTACCTGGACCATTAAAGCTAGCTAGCTAGCGGGTAGCAACACCGCAGCCACTGCTTAAACCATGCATTTAGATTGTAGGTAGGTATTGTAGTTAGGTATTGTAGGTAGTTTATCCAGGTAGTTATTGTAGGTAAGTATTGTAGTGTATTCGACTGAGCCCGGTGAAGCACGAGGCTAGCTAGCTAACCCACTACCTGGACCATTAAAGCTAGCTAGCTAGCGGGTAGCAACATCGCAGCCACTGCTAGCTGGCCAACTATACCAGCTAGCAGTACTGTAGCAACTAAATACATTTCAACGGAACGATTTGATTAGTGTAAAGTTAGCTAGCTACATAGTTGTCTTGGTATCAAAGACAAAGGTGTAGTATAGAGAAACTATCGAGGTTAGCTAGCCAGCTACATTTTCAAACAGTCAACACCGCAGCCACTGCTAGCTAGCCAACATTACCAGCTAGCAGTACTGTATCATTTTAGTCATTGAGAATTTTGCAACGTAAGCTTCACTTTCTGAACATTCGAGATGCGTAGTCCACTTGTGTAGCTGGCATGACTGACTTTGTGCTAGCTAGCCAACGTTTAATTACTTCTGCGTTATGAAAGGAACTAGACACGGACATGAATGATCCATTGGTAATTTGTTGTAACCAAGTATTGGTGCTAAACCGTGTGTTATTGGATGCTAGCATGCTAGTTAGCTATGGCGTCATAGGATACGGTGCCCTGGGCGGTTTTCACAGAAGAATACTGTACCAAGTTAGCTAGCTGAATAAACTAAGTTAGTCTATTCCTGGAAACATTGAACTACTGTAGATTACAGCAATTATAATTTCTAAAGTGGAAGTTGGAAGAGTTGTATTTGAGTGTTTCAGTGAAAGGTTAGTGAGGGAGGCCTCGTTTCCCCAGATGTTAAGTTAATTTCATTCCGATCTCCTTTGCATTAGTGTAGCCTTTTCTGTAGCCTGTCAACTATGTGTCTGTCTATCCCTGTTCTCTCCTCTCCGCACAGGCCATAAAAACGCCTCACACCGCGTGGCTGCTGCCTCTCTAACCTGGTGGTCCCTGCACGCACGACCCACGTGGAGTTCCAGGTCTCCGGCAGCCTCTGGAACTGCCGTTCTGCGGTCAACAAGGCAGAGTTCATCTCAGCCTATGGTACCCTCCAGTCCCTCGACTTCTTGGCGCTGACGCAAACATGGATTACCACAGAAAACACTGCTACTCCTACTGCTCTCTCCTCGTCTGACCATGTGTTCTCGCATACCCCGAGAGCATCTGGTCAGCGGGGCGGTGGCACAGGAATCCTCATCTCTCCCAAGTGGACATTCTCTCTTTCTCCCCTGACCCATCTGTCTATCTCCTCATTTGAATTCCATGCTGTCACAGTCACTAGCCCATTCAAGCTTAACATCCTTATCATTTATCGCCCTCCAGGTTCCCTTGGAGAGTTCATCAATGAGCTTGATGCCTTGATAAGTTCCTTTCCTGAGGATGGCTCACCCCTCACAGTTCTGGGTGACCTTAACCTCCCTACGTCTACCTTTGACTCATTTCTCTCTGCCTCCTTCTTTCCACTCCTCTCCTCTTTTGACCTCACCCTCTCACCGTCTCCCCCTACTCACAAGGCAGGCAATACACTTGACCTCATCTTTACTAGATGCTGTTCTTCTACTAATCTCACTGCAACTCCCCTCCAAGTCTCCGACCACTACTTTGTATCCTTTTCTCTCTCGCTCTCCTCCAACACTACTCACTCTGCCCCTACTCAGATGGTAATGCGCCGTCGCGACCTTCGCTCTCTCTCTCCCGCTACTCTCTCCTCTTCCATCCTATTATCTCTTCCCTCTGCTCAATCCTTCTCCCTCCAATCTCCTGATTCTGCCTCCTCAACCCTCCTCTCCTCCCTTTCTGCATCTTTTGACTCTCTATGTCCCTTATCCTCCCGGCCGGCTCGGTCCTCCACTCCTGCTCCGTGGCTTGACGACTCATTGCGAGCTCACAGAACAGGGCTCCGGGCAGCCGAGTGGAAATGGAGGAAAACTAGACTCCCTGCCAACCTGTCATCTTTTCACTCCCTCCTCTCGACATTTTCTTCCTCTGTTTCTGCTGCTAAAGCCACATTCTACCACTAAATTTCAAGCCTCTGCCTCTAACTCTAGGAAGCTCTTTGCCACCTTCTCCTCCCTGCTGAATCCTCCTCCTCCTCCCCCTCCCTCCTCCCTCTCTGTGGATGACTTCGTCAACCATTTTGAAAAGAAGGTTGACGACATCCGATCCTCATTTATTAAGTCAAATGACACCGCTGGTCCTGCTCACACTGCCCTACCTTATGCTTTGACTTCTTTCTCCCCTCTCTCTCCAGATGAAATCTTGCGACTTGTGACGGCCGGCCGCCCAACAACCTGCCCGCTTGACCCTATCCCCTCCTCTCTTCTCCAGACCATTTCCGGAGACCTTCTCCCTTACCTCACCTCGCTCATCAACACATCCTTGACCACTGGCTATGTCCCTTCCGTCTTCAAGCGAGCGAGAGTTGCACCCCTTCTCAAAGAACCTACACTCGATCCCTCCGATGTCAACAACTACAGACCAGTATCCCTTATTTTTTTTCTCTCCAAAACTCTTGAGCGTGCCGTCTTTAGCCAACTCTCTTGTTATCTCTCTCAGAATGACCTTCTTGATCCAAACCAGTCAGGTTTCAAGACTGGTCATTCAACTGAGACTGCTCTTCTCTGTGTCACGGAGGCTCTCCGCACTGCTAAAGCTAACTCTCTCTCCTCTGCTCATCCTTCTAGACCTATCTGCTGCCTTTGATACTGTGAACCATCAGATCCTCCTCTCCACCCTCTCCGAGTTGGGCATCTCTGGCGCGGCTCACTCTTGGATTAAGTCCTACCTCACAGGTCGCTCCTACCAGGTGGCGTGGCGAGAATCTGTCTCCGCACCACGTGCTCTCACCACTGGTGTCCCCCAGGGCTCAGTTCTAGGCCCTATCCTATTCTCTCTATACACCAAGTCACTTGGCTCTGTCATATCCTCACATGGTCTCTCCTATCATTGCTACGCAGACGACACACAATTCATCTTCTCCTTTCCCCCTTCTGATAACCAGGTGGCGAATCGCATCTCTGCATGTCTGGCAGACATATCAGTGTGGATGACGGATCACCACCTCAAGCTGAACCTCGGCAAGACGGAGCTGCTCTTCCTCCCGGGGAAGGACTGCCCGCTCCATGATCTCGCCATCACGGTTGACAACTCCATTGTGTCCTCCTCCCAGAATGCAATGAACCTTGGCGTGACCCTGGACAACACCCTGTCGTTCTCCGCTAACATCAAAGCGGTGACCCGATCCTGTAGGTTCATGCTCTACAACATTCGCAGTGTACGACCCTACCTTACACAGGAAGCGGCACAGGTCCTAATCCAGGCACTTGTCATCTCCCGTCTGGATTACTGCAACTCGCTGTTGGCTGGGCTCCCTGCCTGTGCCATTAAACCCCTATAACTCATCCAGAACGCTGCAGCCCGTCTGGTGTTCAACCTTCCCAAGTTCTCTCACGTCACCCCGCTCCTCCTCACACTCCACTGACTTCCAGTTGAAGCCCGCATCTGCTACAAGATCATGGTGCTTGCCTACGGAGCTGTGAGGGGAACGGCACCTCCGTACCTTCAGGCTCTGATCAGTCCCTACACCCAAACAAGGGCATTGCGTTCATCCACCTCTGGCCTGCTGGCCCCCCTACCTCTGCGGAAGCACAGTTCCCGCTCAGCCCAGTCAAAACTGTTCGCTGCTCTGGCACCCCAATGGTGGAACAAGCTCCCTCACGACGCCAGGACAGCGGAGTCACTCATCACCTTGCGGAGTCACTTGAAACCCCACCTCTTTAAGGAATACCTGGGATAGGATAAAATAAATCATTCTACCCTCCCCCTACCCCCCCCCAAAAAATTAAAAATAATAATAATAATAATAATAATAATAATAATAATAATAATAATAATAATAATTGATATATTGTAAAGTGGTTGTCCCATTGTGTCACACCCTGGCTCTGGGACTCATTATGTTGAGCCAGGGTGTGTTCATTTCTATGTGTGTATTTCTGTGTTGGTGTTCATTCTAGTTTGTTGTATTCTATGTTTGCCTGAGTGACTCCCAATCAGAGGCAACGAGTGTCAGCTGTTGGCTGGTTGTCTCTGATTGGGAGCCATATTTAACTGTATGTTTTCCCTTTGTGGTTGTGGGTTTTTGTTCCGTGTTCGGTCATTGATACCGTGGACGTCACGAGTCGTGTTTTGTTTTGTATTTTGATGCTTTAACTAATTAAAGTATGTTTGTTCATCACGCTGCGCCTTGGTCTACTCCTTACCTCGATCGTGACAGAAAAACCCACCATGCAACGACCAAGCAGCGTGTCCAGGGGCAGCCCTTGGGGTGGACATGGGAGGAAGCGCCGGGAAAGGCCCTGGCGAAAGAGGAGCAGCGTGTCCAGGAGCAGGCAGCCTGGACATGGGAGGAGATATTGGACGGTAAAGGGTCCTGGACTTGGGGGGAAATCCTGGCCGGGATGGATCGCCGGCCATGGAGTGAGACAGTGGAGAGGCGACGGAGAGAGGAGCAACGGCGTGATCAGGGTCGTCGTCGGACGGTCGTGAGGCAACCCCAGAAAATTTTTAGGGGGGGGCACACGGCATGGACGACGGGGCTGACGGAGGAGAAAAGGGGGCGGATCCAGAAGGCCACCAGGCCAGGGGTTCACCGCCCTGTACGTCCTGTGCGGATGCCTCACACAGAGTGTGTGAGGGTAGGCATTCAGCCAGGACGGGTGGTGGCCGCTCTTCACTCCAGGCCTCCTATCCGTCTCCACAGCCCGGTTCGGCCTGTCCCTGCTCCACGCACCAAGCCTACGGTGTGCGTCGCCAGCCCAGCCCGGCCTGTCTCTGCTCCACGCACCAAGCCTACGGTGTGCGTCGCCAGCCCAGTCCGGCCTGTCCCTGCTCCACGCACCAAGCCTACGGTGTGCGTCGACAGCCCAGCCCGGCCTGTTCCTGCTCTACGCACCAAGCCTACGGTGTGCGTCGCCAGCCCGACCCGGCCTGTTCCTGCCACTCGCACCAAACCTACGGTGCGCGTCGCCAGCCCGGTCCGGCCTGTTCCTGCCACCCGCACCAAGTCTACGGTGCGCGTCGCCAGCCCGACCCGGCCTGTTCCTGCCACTCGCACCAAACCTACGGTGCGCGTCGCCAGCCCGGTCCGGCCTGTTCCTGCCACCCGCACCAAGTCTACGGTGCGCGTCGCCAGCCCGACCCGGCCTGTTCCTGCCACCCGCACCAAGTCTACGGTGCGCGTCGCCAGCCCGACCCGGCCTGTTCCTGCCACTCGCACCAAACCTACGGTGCGCGTCGCCAGCCCGGTCCGGCCTGTTCCTGCCACCCGCACCAAGTCTACGGTGCGCGTCGCCAGCCCGACCCGGCCTGTTCCTGCCACTCGCACCAAACCTACGGTGCGCGTCGCCAGCCCGGTCCGGCCTGTTCCTGCCACTCGCACTAAGCCAGGGGTGCGAGAAGTCAGCCTGGTAAGGCCCGTTCCTTCTCCACGCACCAAGCCAGGGGTGCGAGTCGTCAGCCTGGTAAGGCCCGTTCCTCCTCCACGCACCAAGCCAGGGGTGCGCGTCGTCAGCCTGGTAAGGCCCGTTCCTCCTCCACGCACCAAGCCAGGGGTGCGAGTCGACAGCCTGGTAAGGATCGCTCCTGTTAAGTCCAGTCCTGCTCCAGCCGGCGGGGCCAGACTGGACCAGGGGCACTATGGGGGGTGTATTGGAGGGTGGTGGTCAAGGCCGGAGCCAGAACCGCCGCCGAGGAGGTATGCCCGCCCAGCCCTCCCCTGGTTTGTTTAGTTGAGGCGCGGTCGCAGTCCGCGCCTTTAGGGGGGGGTACTGTCACACCCTGGCTCTGGGACTCATTATGTTGAGCCAGGGTGTGTTCATTTCTATGTGTGTATTTCTGTGTTGGTGTTCATTCTAGTTTGTTGTATTCTATGTTTGCCTGAGTGACTCCCAATCAGAGGCAACGAGTGTCAGCTGTTGGCTGGTTGTCTCTGCTTGGGAGCCATATTTAACTGTGTTTTCCCTTTGTGGTTGTGGGTTTTTGTTCCGTGTTCGGTCATTGATACCGTGGACGTCACGAGTCGTGTTTTGTTTTGTATTTTGATGCTTTAACTAATTAAAGTATGTTTGTTCATCACGCTGCGCCTTGGTCTACTCCTTACCTCGATCGTGACACATTGGCTATCATAAGGTGAATGCACCAATTTGTAAGTCGCTCTGGATAAGAGTGTCTGCTAAATTACGAAAATGTAAATGTAATGTAAAAATGTCTCCTCTCTCAGAGTACTGAGCTGAACCACCCCGTGTGCCCCCCCAAAACATTTTCTTGGGGCTGCCTCTCGGGCTTCCTTCGTGATCGGGACCTTTTGAGTCGCCGTTTATCCTTTCCTGCCTGGGCTTCTTCCTTCGTCCAGGGTCCCTTACCGGCCAATATCTCCTCCCATGTCCAGAATGTTTTCCCCACCTGTGTCCAGCATGTCTGCTCCTCCTGGCCACGCTGCTTGGTCCGTTGGTGGTGGGATCTTCTGTCACATTCGTTGTATAAAGGATCGGATCAAGGTGCAGCGTGGTATGCGTACATAATTGTTTATTTTAATAAACACCGACAAAATAACAAAATCCAACAGAATGTGAAGTTCAAGAGGCTTAACATCAAACAAGCCAAACAGAAACAAGATCCCACAACTAAGGTAGGCAACATGGCTGCCTAAGTATGATCCCCAATCAGAGACAACGACCGACAGCTGCCTCTGATTGGGAACCACACCCGGCCAACATAGAAATATATAAATTAGATTTCACACCTTGATCAACCCAACTAGAGATCTCAATGTCAGGGCGTGACAGGGTCAGAAAAAGTTGAATACATTGACCATGCTGCCAATCCAGCAAGACTTCTGCCATGTTCAAAACAACTGGAAACTCGGAACATGGAAAACTCAGACTTCAGTGAGTTCAAGACCACTGAGAACTCCGAAAAAAACGAGCTCCAACTGGGAAGCTGCGTTTTGAACGGTCATCCAACTCGGAATTCCAAGTCGGGAACTCGGGCCTCTTTCTAGAGCTATAATAAATAATAATAATATGCCATTTAGCAGACGCTTTTATCCAAAGCGACTTACAGTCATGTGTGCATACATTTTCACGTATGGGTGGTCCCGGGGATCGAACCCACTACCCTGGCGTTACAAGCGCCATGCTCTACCAATTGAGCTACAGAGGACGATGTGTTGTGTAATGCTGCCTAGAGCTCTGACCTGAAGATCATTGATGTCATTATTCGACCTTGTTTATTTCAGAGTTCCCAGTCGTCTTGAAAGCACGAGAAATACAGAAATGCCAGACTTTGATGACAAAGTTTGATGACATAATTTCCACACAAGAAGGACCGACGCACCACCTTCCTGTTCAAGTGAGCACAGCACAACAAGGTGAGTCCAAAAATGTATTGTATGCTGCTGCATAAATGATGTAATGTGCCAGGGAGATATGTATACTGTAGCTAAGAAAGTAATACTAAGTGTGTGTTGTGTAGTAAGCTGTTAGTAGCCCATGTGCCTCACCCTAACAATTTGGTCCCTTTCTCCCTCATAACTTAGCCTACTGTTCTGACTTGGTGGTGCACTTGTAGCCTATAGCCTGTTTTAGATAAATGTCATCATCGGATATTGTAAGAGCTTCCATTGTCTGCTTATATGCCCCCTTTATTTATCCTATGGTTCTGACTTGGTGTACAGGGAGAATACTGTAAGAACGGCCCATGTTCTGAATTCTGGTGCTGTACATTTCAAAAGTGCAAATAGTTATGTTGACTACATCTGTCTTAGCTCGCTCAAAAATGTCTTCATCCAAACTACAGATTGCCTCTTACCTGCTCATCATTCCCTTATGCCATAGTTTGTACATCTCAATTGTCAGTAGAAACCACATTTGTTTAAGCAAGTCATCCATATCAGTTATATATTTTTTAAAGGCAGTAAATGAGGCTGAATGAACTGTTTCGCTGCCAGACAAGGCTCCACTGATAGCCAGGTGTAGCGGTGGAAAGGATTCACTCCATGGTACTGAAAAGAAAGCTCTGCTGTTGGGACAGCTTTATATAGGCCCTAGCACTTTGTGAGCACTGTTTGTCACCGTTATAGTGCAATTAATGTGTTGTTTAGTGTTGTGTTGTGTAGTGGCTTTGCTGGCATGCATTTTTTTTGGGGGGGGAGTTTGCCCCACCAAGATTTACATGCTAAAATCACCACTGGTGCTACCACACCTGATTCTACTACTCAGCTGTTCATCAAGACCTCAGTTGTTCATCGAGACCATGAATAGTAGAATCAGGTGTGGTAGAACTGAGATTGAACAAAAAAGCCTACATACAGCGCATTCGGAAAGTATTCAGACCCCTTCACTTTTTCCACATTTTGTTACGTTACAGCCTTATTCTAAAATGTATTAAATAAATAAAATCCTCATCAATCTACACACAATACCCCATAATGACAAAGTGAAAACAGGTTTTTAGAAATGTTAGCACATTTATTAAAAATTAAAAACAGAAATAACTTATTTACATAAGTGTGCAGACATATAAGACTCGAAATTGAGCTCAGGTGCATCCTGTTTCCATTGATCATCCTTGAGATGTTTCTACAACTTGATTGGAGTCAACCTGTGGTAAATTCAATTGATTGGACATGATTTGGAAAGGCACACACCTGTCTATATAAGGTCCCATAGTTGACAGTGCATGTCAGAGCAAAAACCAAGCCATGAGGTTGAAGGAATTGTCTGTAGAGCTCCGAGACAGGATTGTGTCGAGTCACAGATCTGGGGAAGGGTACCAAAAAATGTCTGCAATATTGAAGGTCCCCAAGAACACAGTGGCCTCCATCATTCTTAAATGGAAGAAGTTTGAACCACCAAGACTCTTCCTAGAGCTGGCCGCCCGGCCAAACTGTGCAATCAGGGGAGAAGGTCCCTGGTCAGGGAGGTGACCAAGAACCCGATGGTCACTCTGACAGAGCTCTAGAGATCCTCTGTGGAGATGGGAGAACCTTCCAGCACTCCAGCTATCAGGCCTTTATGGTAGAGTGGCCAGACGGAAGCCACTCCTCAGGAAAGGGCACATGACAGCCCGCTTGTAGTTTTCCAAAAGGCACCTAAAGGACTCTCAGACCATGAGAAACAAGATTATCTGGTCTGATGAAACCAAGAATGAACTCTTTGGCCTGAATGACAAGCGTCACGTCTGGAGAAAACCTGGCACCATCCCTACGATGAAGCATAGTGGTGGCAGCATCATGCTGTGGGGATGTTTTTCAGCGGCAGGGACTGGGAGACTAGTCATGATCAAGGGAAAGATGAACGGAGCAAAGTACAGAGAGATCCTTGATGAAAACCTGCTGCAGAGCACTCAGGACCTCGGACTGGGGCGAAGGTTCACCTTCCAACAGGACAACGACCCTAAGCACACAGCCAAGACAACACAGGAGTGGCTTCGGGACAAGTCTCTGAATGTCTTTGAGTGGCCCAGCCAGAGCCCGGACTTGAACCCAATCGAACATCTCTGGAGAGACCTGAAAATAGCTGTGCGGCGACGCTCCCCATCCAACCTGACAGAGCTCAGGACTCTATCAGAGAAGAATGGATCTGCAGAGAAGAATGGGAGAAACTCCCCAAATACAGGTGTGCCAAGGCTCGAGGCTGCAATCACTGCTAAGGTTCTTCAACAAAGTATTGCGTAAGCAATCTGAATACTTACGTAAATGTATATTTTTGTATATTTTTTATGTTTCTAAACATCTGTTTTTGCTTTGTCAATATGGGGTATTGCGTGTAGATTTATGAGGGAAAAAAACAATTTCATCCATTTTAGAACAATGCTGTAATGTAACAAAATGTGGAAAAAATGAAGGGGTCTGAATACTTTCCAAATGCACTGTAAACCTGTAGCTTGTCAAGAGCAATTGTGCCCATCACTGAATTGTATTTACAAAGTTGACTATATCTGAAGTATTGTGAATTTTATACGTAGTGATAACTCACCTTTGTTTACAGGTCATGTTGTACTAGGCCTTTCTTCAGTAAACTTTAAGGTGCATTTTCATGTAAATAGTTAATGGGTACATGTCAATTATTTGGTTTGAATCCTAAGCAACCTGCCTACTCATAGTTTGAAGTACAATACCAACATAGCTACTGTAGTAGGTCAAAGCTGTGTGCTGGAAAACCTTGGTACAGCATGGGTGGAATAGGCATTGTGGTGCTCATGTGAATTTCCGACAGACCAATGCATATTCTCACAGAATTTTTGTTTTGTTTTGTTTTAATAGTCCCAAGCTCTCGTAGTCTGGCCTATAGATCATCCATCATCATTAGGCCGTGCTTCGTCCATAGCCGTCTATTACCCAGTTCTGCTGCAAATATGGGTTTCCTTTACAGAGGAGCACAAAGTGATAGACTGGAATCATGAATCTCTGATATGATCATTCACCAACCATAAAACCTAGTTCCCGATAATGAAAGGGCTTTGGAGCGGTCATGTGATAGATCCAGCTCAGACCTGTATATTACCCCATGGATCTGACTGGGAGGATGACAGACTTGGAAGCTTGGAGTGGGAAGATTTGTTGAAGGCTTTCCTGGCCATTAACGCAGTTGTCTCCTCAGGTGCACAAGGCAATTGAGCAGAATATATGTCTGGTCTCAGCACTGTTTTCAATATCACCCCACTCACCCCTCATTTGTGCAAAATAAGCAATATGACTTAAACAGACAAGCGCTCCTTTGTCTTCGTCTTCCTCAGAAGAGTGAGGCTGGCTGTCAGAGGAGGGAAAGAACTCAGTGAATGAGGGAGAGTGTGAGGACTTTACTTTGATGGTGTTTGCGGTGCGTGGCCCACATGGAAATACAGCCTACAGGTTTGAGCTGTCTTCGCTCGGTGTAATGCTGCATATCCACATTTGCCAGGCTTACGAGATTTAAATACAGCAGAGCTTGTATAGGAACTTGCTAGGTTTTTCTTTAAGAAGCATATGAATGATGTTTTTTGCCAAAGTAAAATGAATGCTCAAAGAGAAAGAAATACAACCTGTGTTTGAAAATGAAACATTGAGTGTGGCCAGAGAAAGTGAGATAAGCTTGCCTTAAGCTATCCCGTTTGTACAGTAATTACACTTCTGTACAGAGCATGAAACTGTCTCTCAGAAGTGCACCTTCCAAATCAATATCTTCCAATTCACAGTCAGTACAGATGGATAGACTGCAGATGTGCTGTTATAGGAAAAGGGCTCCATCTAGTGTACCTATGATTCTGTTTTTATGATATAAGATATGAAGTTGAGGGCACTGATGTGTACAGTAGGCCTGCATTACATGTCTTTTTTTTATATCACCACTGGGCTAGTGCTGGCCAAAAACTCAGTCTTGAAGACTTGAGAGATCTTTCATATTTAATCTGTTCCGTTTTCAAGAATGTCTGAATCATGAGGATAAAATACTAACATCCACTTAGCTCCTCTTTTCTGAATCCTGATTGGTCCATTTTGAGCAACTAAAAGGTGAGAGTACGGCCTCCCAGTGGGAACAGTACAACACAGTTAGTCATTCATTATCACTAACCAGACCATGTTAATCCTTCCTTTTCTTCAGTTCCTCTTTTCAAAAGCTTTCGGCACAGAATAGTGTTTCTCGCTTGTGTTATACCTCACAATGAACCAACATTATGCTTCTGGTAGTCTGCTCCATGTTTTTTTTTTATTCTGTGTACAACACAGGAGGTTGGTGGCACCTTAATTGGGTAGGACAGGCTTGTGGTAATGGCTGGAGCGGAATGATTGGAATGGTATCAAATACATCAAACACATGGTTTTCATGTGTTTGATGCCATTCCATACGCTCCGTTCCAGCCATTATTATGAGCCGTCCTCCCCTTAGCAGCCTCCACTGGTGTACAATATATTGTAGGCCTATATCATTGTTGGCTTCTTTATTGAGAACAAATTTTTTTCAGGGAAATCATTGGACTTTCCTGTCTATGCAAATAAAGGATATATATATATCTGTTATTTCCTTAAACACTTTACACGTTGATGTCGGTGATGCCTTGTATTATACTTAGCACATTGAGGCAATATTGACTTTACAGTGTAACCTGACTTTTAAAAGCACTTAATTTGTAATGTTTATTCCCTTTTTTCTACCTAATATTTTGGTGGGTGTGCGAGTGTGACTGTGTGTGCATGTGTGCGTGTGTGAACTGGTTAACTGTTAACAGTTGACTTTCACATGGACTGTGAATGTTCATTCTCATGATCACCTCTTTGAAGTCTACCATTTAGAATGTGAACAGAGGGACCTTTTGTTTTTGTTTGTTCCAAAAAGCCACATTAAAAAGGAAGTGGGTCACCAAAAGGCATTCACAAAGGTCAAAAAATATCTGCCTGTGTTTGATATTTAACATAATTACTTAAAAACAGATGTGTCTTTATACTGCAGAATGTGAGCTTTACTGTAGTCTCTTTAAAGGACAGAATCAGTCAGTCAGTGTCAGATAAATGATCATACACCCTGATAACTCCTGCTTCCATCTGCAGGCTTGTTAGTGGTTAATTATAAAATGATCATATAACAACAATATGATTATATTAATATTACACTGTAGGGAATCACCCACACAACTAGTCATGAATCAATGCTGAAAATGACCATCCATGTGGTGTAAAAGCCTAGTTGGTAATAATAGTCCATGCTCTGACCAATAGCTGAGGAGGTGGCAAAGCTTCCTATGGAATCTCCATGTATTCTCGTCTTCACTGAGTAGGGAGAGCGTGAGGAAACAGACTTAAGAATACATATCTTGTCATCTGTTCTAAAGAATAAAAAGTGTAGTTACTGTAGTTGAGGTTTTGACTGAGACTATCAAAATGAGAAGAAGCGCAAATAAAGGCCAATGACCCAAACTAATAAGTGTTGTTAATTATGGCCCTGTGCTGTGAAGGTGACAGATTTGAATTATGGTGTGAATCAACTCTGCATTTATCTGTGTGTTCAAACGAGGGTTTACAACCATTATATGAGAAGGTCAGTGACTCAAGAGCATAGTCTTACATCATACAGCACTGAGTGTGCACAAAAGCGATGCAATTGTTATTCTTTGGAGGTTGAGGACAGTAAGCTTTAGTGTGTGGTTAGAAACCTTTCCAGCCACACTCCTTCCTGGTTGTTAATCATCATGATGTAAAGTGGCATTGCATGTGGCTTCATATCAACTTTGTATGAAATTGTACACAAAAAAGCTATCTGGCAATACATCAGTCGTAATAAATTAGTAGAAAATAATGGATAAAAAAGGTACAAAGTAAACAAAACCTCTTCAAAAATATGTTAATTACAATCACATTGCTAAAGCAGTTACAAACCTTTTTGGATTAGTTAAAAAGATGTCCTTCATTTGATTTGGCAACTGAATCAATTGGTACATACAGCAATCTGAATTATTCTTCCACATACAGTAAACAAACTTTTTTTTGCTGTAATAATGTGTGTCCAATAGGTTAACTGTCCAATAGGTTAGTCCTTCATGTTGATCTGTAGGCTCCAGACATTCTGTAGTTTAGTCAGGTCACTCTCACCCTCACTCTCCTCTGAGGATTGCCTCACTAACACACTGGGTAAGATCTCCACCTGCTCTGACTCCCTGTCCTTCTTCCTCGCTCCATCCACTTCTGGAATAGGCTTGGAGAGCAGAGGCATCTGGAGGATCCCTGTTGTAGGGCTCCAGTCAACACAGTTACCACCACCGAATCCATCCTCTTCCTCAGACTCCTGTGGAAACAGAGCTTGCCTCTGGCTTCTGAACAGGTTGACCTGGGCTAGCAGCAGGGGCTGAGTATCCCTATTGTTAGACTGCGTCTGGTACTTTGTTGTCACCATCTGCTGCTCTGGGGCTGCTCCCACGAAGCCATAGTCTGAGGGGTAACTTTGGGGCTCCTCAGCCTTGTCTCCCCACAGGTCCACAGTGGTCTCTCTGACTGAGAAGAGCTGAGGTGCGTAGGGACCCACCTGATCAGGCGCTTTGTAACTTGCGCTCTCCACCCCCAGCTTTATATCAGACAGCAGTGGCATTCTAAAGAGCCCTGTCTTGGGGTCCTTGTCTAAACAGATCCCAGTGAAAACATTATCCACAGGCTCCTGTGAACCTGGTGCACATCTCTGTGCAATGTACGGGTTGACCTGGCTGAGACGCAGGGGCAGGGTTTTCTCACTGTCAGATGCCTCCCTTTCCCTCACTTCCGGCATCTCTGGGGCCGCTCCAACGAAGACGTAGTCTAGAAGCTCTGGTTGGGCCTCACCGAACTCATCTTCCCATGATCCCTCCTTAGGAGGCTCTATGCCAGGGGCTTGCTGGGCAGTGTAGGGTAGTACGGGCTCCCCCTCTGTTTGGTAGATCAGGGCAGGGATATTGTTGGGCTTTATGGCCATCAACTCCATGGGCTTGGCAATGTTGACCTGTACCACATTCATTTTCACAGCATGCTCAGGACAGAAGGTCTGCGGTGGGTACTGAATGTCCGATATTTCCTGAAAGACCAAAAAGGGTGACATCTTAGTAAATTGCACTTCATAGCCATTGTTGAAGGCTTCTATTAGTCACATATAATTCTTACCAGGAAAGGGGGACTTTTCTGTTTATTACCACAGACAAAGTGGTAGACAAGGCATCCGGCCAGGATCAGCGTGAAAATGGAGATAACTGATGGCACAACGGCTCCCATCAGCATCAGTAGCAGCTGGTCATAGAAGGGATCTGTAAAGACAGAGTGGTAGGGTAGAGATCAAACAAGACAGATCTATACAGTGTACAGCCATCATAGGAAGAGGAAAGCCTATAGGTTACAGCTGAGAACACACACACACCCCTTCAAACTTCAACATAATTCCATCTCTACCAGGAAGAGAAAATACCCTCTGGGAAAACACCTCAAGTCTCCTGTCACATTTACTGATAGAGAGAACAATTCTTGGAATGCTTTTGTGCTTTACCAAAACCTGTTGGGCAGGTTTATCCTGACAGACATTCATGCATGTAATAGAAGAAAAAAATCACTGCACACTAGGTAATTGGATAAACGCAAGTCTTATCTTACCCTTTGGGGTTGTTAGGCACTGCCATTCAGATCCTTGCCAAGGTATAGGAAGTGATAGAACCTGGGAATTAGCAGAGACACAATACTGGGTTTCATAGGCAAGCAACCCATATTCAAAGGATCTGTTTTCCACAGTGAAGTGTTGCTGAAAGACAAAATGGATACAGAAAGTTAAAATACACAATATAGAACTAACCCTCATTATAATCTGCATTATAAAATAATTACCATGATATAAAAAATATTGAATTGTCTATTATAATCTATTAATGCAGCAATTTGCACTGATTAAAGCTCCTGCAGGGAGTCCTACATATTATGTAATTTAATTATTTACACAGAGTTACAGTAACCAACATAACACCAACCATTTTGTTGCTTCTGTTGTCGTACACAGACAGGCTGTATGTCATCTGAGGGTAGATTTTCAACAAGGAGTACTCTTTTGTCATGTTTCCAGTCTTCCATCTCATTGGACCCTTCAGCTTGACAGTAACACTATTCTCCTTCACCACAAGTTTTACAAGTGGAGGTCCAAAGGTTGCTGTTGGAGACAATAAACATTTCATATCATTCTCTGATTTTATCTTGAAGTAGTTCGCTATGGCTCCTCATTCATAGATAAGGAAAATTATATTTGAAGAGGATCTCAACTTACTGTCAGCTTTGGGGTCAAACCTCTTTTCTGTGAATGCCCATTTGGAGGATAGGTTTGTGCCCACAGCCTTGACCCTGGCAAAGTAGCCTTCATCTAGGTCAGTAGTCTCATTGGATAGATCACACCAGGTCTGAGGGATGTCTCTGCACTGCTTCTTCACCGTCCAGCGCACCTGTGTCACCCCACTATCCATTCTATCACCATAACTAGGAGACAACAAATAAACACATCATGAGATGTGTCCTTAAATCCATGGATCATGGGTATTTATTTACAATTATAAACTGGGTGTTTCGAGCACTGAATGCTGATTGTCTGAAAGCCATGGCATTTCAGACCGTATACCACAAGTCAAAACATGTATTTTTACTGCTCTAATTACGTTGGTAACCAGTATATAATAGCTATAAGGCACTTCAGGTATTTGTGGTATATTGCCAATATACCATGGCTAAGGGCTGTATCCAGGCACTCCGCATTGCGTTGTGCGTAAGAATAGCCCTTAGCTATGGTATTTTGGCCATATACCACACCCCCTCGGCCCTTATTGCTTAACTAGTTCATGGAAATATCAGTCTCTCGTGACAAAATTGAGGAGCTGATTTGGTTCTGGGTACCAAGATTATGGAAATGTATAAAAGTGTCCTCACATTGCATACTCCACTGTGTAATGTGTGTCATTTGGTGTGTCTTTCCCAGGATGCCACTTTACAATGTTCCTCAGGTTCACAGAGTTAAAATGAACTCCTTCAGGATGCCATACAACGGACCCATGTGAGACCACTAGGACAGGAGAAAGAGCAGAAAGTAGATGATCAACTGCCAAGGGCAATTCGAATTGTCAACTTGAGACACTTTCTAGAGAGCATCACTCCCTATAAACAATTCTAAAAATGAAATAGTATTATAGCGAAATTAAGATAATTAAATTACATCCTTCTTCCTTAACATACTGTAGAATGTCTTAAAGTTGAAGAGAAACATTGTATAGAATAACAACAGGATGTTGATGTGATTAAGGTTTACATTTACGTCATTTAGCAGACGCTCTTATCCAGAGCGACTTACAGTTAGTGAGTGCATACATTTTTTTCATACTGGCACCCCGTGGGAATCGGACCCACAACCCTGGCGTTGCAAGCGCCATGCTCTACCAACTGAGCTACACGGGGCCGTTGAGGGATAAGATATTTCATAAGCCGTCACAAAGAAACACTTATTTTCCCCTGACTGCACGAGACTACATTTGTTTTCTGTGTGTTTCAGAATATCACATGTGCTCAGTTAAACACGTCTTTCAAGGACATCTCATGATTATATTAACCCTATTCATTGCACCATAAATGTAATTGAGAGCTGCTTGTTTGTTTTTCTGTAAGCTTTGCGAACAGCCTTTTTGTTGTGATCAATGCCTCAACTTAGCATTAAGTGTTACATATGTCACTACTCAACTCTGTAACTATATATTTTTTTCGATATAGCACATACTGTACAAGGTTGGTGGAAAATACAGTAGAGGGAGTGAAAACAAAAGTAAAGCAAAGTAAATGCCACCCACATACGTGTTGCAGTTGGCTACAGCTGAAGGTGTGTTTGGGCGAGTTTTAAAATGACACAAAATTATTACATTGGTTGAACATGCTTAAAATGCATTTTTAACCCTCTACTGCACATCGTTGCACTCAGGCAACAGAAAACCTTTTTGCCCCTCACACGACAGGTAGCCTAGCGGTTAGAGCACTGGGCCAGTAACTGAAAAGTCGCTGGTTTGAATACCTGAGCCGACAAGGTGAAAAATCTGTCAATGTGCCCTTGAGCAAGGCACTTAACCCTAATTTGCTCCAGGGACGCCGTACTACTATGGCTGACCCTGTAAAACAACACAATTTCACTGCACCTATCCGGACAGCGTATGTGACAATAAAAAATATTTTTTTATGCATTTTTTTTTTTTTTTTTACACATGACAATATATGATGACATGTCTGTAAACAATCCAATGAGGTGCAGAATTTGGTAGGATGTATCAGTTAGGGCAGGAAGCAGAGTGAAGTGAGAGCATTGTGTGAGCAAAGGGTCAGATACATTTAATTATTTTGCATGTTTAAATAGAGATATGTACTTGTGTAGGGACCTCTAAAGAAGCATATTTGATAGGTTTTGAACATATTTTGTTTTTATATATTTTTAAAAAAAAGTTGTATTTGTGTTGCCTCAGGGCAACGTTGTGCAATTAGGCTACTTTTCAGGGCAATGAAAGACATGTAAAATTATGTTAAATGATGGCCTTGGTCAATGTTTTTGCCAACATATCCACTGACATTGACAGGCAATTGAGCAGTTAGGATCATACCCTCTGATAGTGAGGACTGTGAGCTTTAGGACAGTGACAGTGAAGAAGAATAGACCACAGAATCAGGTTTGAGAGGCAGTGAATATTACTAGCTTATGTCCAACTTGTATTTTCTCATCAAGAGTTCTTGTTTCTACTATATCTAACTTAATAAATGTTCTGAAAATATCAGATTTTCCTTATGGCACAGCATTGCGCCATAAATGTCTGGGTGTTGGGGGTAATTTTATTTATTTATTTTTTAATGATTGATACATTATCAGAAAGCCTAAATCTTCCCCCAAAAAGCTGTGCAGTAGAGGGTTAGGGGAGAAAATGGGAATCTTAAATTATACACAACATGTGGCTTCCAAATTCATCAATGACAGCTGAACAATGACAGCTGAACTATAGCTTGACTGAAAATAATAAATTGTAGTAGCAAAATATTGAGTTCAAGGCATAATTAAACTTGCCAGTGGTTCAATATGTGATAAGATGTAAACTGCACTGCTTACCACAATAGTAAACCTTTTCCTTTTAATTACTGATTATGATACGCAGTCAATGAAAATGAAGCCTACCTGCCGTACATAGATAAATAATGAAGAGATATTTGACCATTCTTTCCCGTAGCATTGGTAAAAAGATATATATAATATTAAGCTCATGGACATTTCAACCAATATGCTACAGTAAATTATTCCGTTCGAGGAGCTCCTTCAGTGTCTTTCATGTTGTTATCTGCTTTACATTACCGTGGCCAGGTAGCCTAGTAGTCAATACTCACGTGAAATGGGCGGAGTTATTTACAGTAAGCGAGGAGGAATTTAGAATTTAGAAACACGCTCCTGTGAATGTGGGAACAAACTTGGCCTGGTGTGGTGAGATAACTCGATCTGTGATACAACTATGCGTGCCCTTATTTCAAAGAGCGCTCCATAAGCCACGCCCCAGTTGGCAGAGCTAGGCATTCTTCTTCTTCTTCTGTGGGACTACAACCCAAAAAGGTGCATTGCCGCCACCAACTGGACGGGTTGAAACCAAAACAAGAAAAAAATAAAATCCATACGTGATAGGGAAACTAACTTAATCCATCCAAATAAAATTATATATTGACAAAAAAAAACTCCCACTTCTTTCTTCTTTCAATTCTCCATATCTCCCTTCTCAGGCTCTAGGGAAAGAGAGGGTGGTACGGCTTGTGACAATATTCCATGTAACACCAAGAAATCTTTCAGCCCCAGGAACCGCTCCGCCGCTTCCACAATGATTTCTATCTTCCTGGACCTTCTCTCCACCTTGGCAGTGCCATTTATCACCATAGCTATAAAGGCCACAAATTCCACCTTCTTAACCTTTAAAATGTCAGGATCCTGCTGGTGAAAGGCAACCACTGCAGCCTGCACTGAAGACCTATCCACCACCATGGACTCTTCAAGAGCACGATTCAAACCCTCAACCTTTTTAACAGCTGCTGTATATGATATGCTCTGGATAGCCCTGACTTTGGCCACGTCATTCTCCTTCACCCTTGTGGGGCATTCGAAAGATGATGGCTTCATGATTCCCACCACAATTGCAACATGTCAAATCAAATCAAATCAAATTTTATTGGCCACATGCGCCGAATACAACAGCTGCAGACATTACAGTGAAATGCTTACTTACAGCCCTTAACCAACAGTGCATTTATTTTTAATAAAAAAGTAGAATAAAACAACAAAAAAGTGTTGAGAAAAAAAGAGCAGAAGTAAAATAAAATAACAGTAGGGAGGCTATATATACAAGGGGGTACCAGTGCAGAGTCAATGTGCGGGGGCAGCGGCTAGTTGAGGTTGTTGAAGTAATATGTACATGTGGGTAGAGTTTAAGTGACTATGCATAAATAGTTAACAGAGTAGCAGCAGCGTAAAAAGATGGGGTGGGGGGGCAGTGCAATTATTCCGGGTAGCCATGATTAGCTGTTCAGGAGTCTTATGGCTTGGTGGTAGAAGCTGTTGAGAAGTCCTCTGTAGCTCAGCTGGTAGAGCACGGCGCTTGTAACGCCAAGGTAGTGGGTTCGATCCCCGGAACCACCCATACACAAAAATGTATGCACGCACGACTGTAAGTCGCTTTTGATAAAAGCGTCTGCTAAATGGCATATTATTATTTTTTATTATAAGTCTTTTGGACCTAGACTTGGCATTCCGGTACCGCTTGCCGTGCGGTAGCAGAGAGAACAGTCTATGACGGGTGGCTGGAGTCTTTTACAATTTTGAGGGCCTTCCTCTGACACCGCCTGGTATAGAGGTCCTGGATTGCAGGAAGCTTGGCGCCAGTGATGTACTGGGCCGTACGCTCTACCCTCTGTAGTGCTTTGCGGTCGGAGGCCAAGCAGTTGCCATACCAGGCGATGATGCAACCAGTCAGGATGCTCTCGATGGTGCAGCTGTAGAATTTTTTGAGGATCTGAGGACCCATGCCAAATCTTTTCAGTCTCCTGAGGGGGAATAGGCTTTGTCATGCCCTCTTCACGACTGTCTTGGTGTGTTTGGACCATGATAGTTCGTTGGTGATGTGGACACCAAGGAACTTGAAGCTCTCAACCTGTTCCACTACAGCCCCGTCGATGAGAATGGGGGCGTGCTCAGTCCTTTTTTTTTTCCTGTAGTCCACAATCATCTCCTTTGTCTTGGTCACGTTGAGGGAGAGATTGTTATCCTGGCACCACACGGCCAGGTCTCTGACCTCCTCCCTATAGGCTGTCTCATCATTGTCGGTGATCAGGCCTACCACTGTTGTGTCGTCGGCAAACTTAATGATGGTGTTGGAGTCGTGCCTGGCCATGCAGTCATGGGTGAACAGGGAGTACAGGAGGGGACTGAGCACGCACACCTGAGGGGCCCCCGTGTTAAGGATCAGTGTGGCAGATGTGTTGTTACCTACCCTTACCACCTGGGGGCAGCCCGTCAGGAAGTCCAAGATCCAGTTGCAGAGGGAGGTGTTTAGTCCCAGGATCCTTCGCTTAGTGATGAGCTTTGAGGGCACAATGGTGTTGAATGCTGAGCTATAGTCAATGAATAGCATTCTCACGTAGGTGTTCCTCTTGTCCAGGTGGGAAAGGACAGTGTGGAGTGCAATAGAGATTGCATCATCTGTGGATCTGTTGGGGCGGTATGCAAATTGGAGTAGGTCTAGGGTTTCTGGAATAATGGTGTTGATGTGAGCCATGACCAGCCTTTCAAAGCACTTCATGGCTACAGACGTCAGTGCTACGGGTCTGTAGTCATTTAGGCAGGTTATCTTAGAGTCCTTGGGCATGGGGACTATGGTGGTCTGCTTGAAACATGTTGGTATTACAGACTCAGTCAGGGACATGTTGAAAATGTCAGTGAAGACACTTGCCAGTTGGTCAGCACATGCTCGGAGTACACGTCCTGGTAATCCGTCTGGCCCTGCGGCCTTGTGAATGTTGACCTGTTTAAAAGTCTTACTCACATCGGCTACGGAGAGCGTGATCACATAGTCATCCGGAACAGCTGGTGCTCTCATGCATGCTTCAGTTTTGCTTACCTCGAAGCGAGCATAGAAGTGGTTTAGCTCGTCTGGAAGTCTTGTGTCACTGGGCAGCTCGCGGCTGTGCTTCCCTTTGTAGTCTGTAATAGTTTTCAAGCCCTGCCACATCCGACGAGCGTCAGAGCCGGTGCAGTACGATTCAATCTTAGTCCTGTATTGACTCTTTGCCTGTTTGATGGTTCGTCGGAGGGCATAGCGGGATTTCTTATAAGCGTCCGGGTTAGAGTCCCGCTCCTTGAAAGCGGCAGCTCTACCCTTTAGCTCAGTGCAGATGTTTCCTGTAATCCATGGCTTCTGGTTGGGGTATGTACGTACGGTCACTGTGGGGACGACATCATCGATGCACTTATTGATGAAGCCAGTGACTGATGTGGTGTACTCCTCAATGCTATCTGAAGAATCCCGGAACATGTTCCAGTCTGTGCTGGCAAAACAGTCCTGTAGCTTAGCATCTGCGTCATCTGACCACTTTTTTATTAACCGAGTCACTGGTGCTTCCTGCTTTAGTTTTTGCTTATAAGCAGGATTAAGGAGGATAGAGTTATGGTCAGATTTGCCAAATGGAGGGCGAGGGAGAGCTTTGTATGCGTCTCTGTGTGTGGAGTAAAGGTGGTCTAGAGTTTTTTTTTCCTCTGGTTGCACATTTAACATGCTGGTAGAAATTAGGTAGAACGGATTTAAGTTTCCCTGCATTAAAGTCCCCGACCACTAGGAGCGCTGCCTCTGGATGAGCGTTTTCCTGTTGACTTATGGCCTTATACAGCTCATTCAGTGCAATCTTTAATGCCAGCATTGGTTTGTGGTGGTAAATAGACAGCTATGAAAAATATAGATGAAAACTCTCACATTTTCATCACTTTTATAACACATAATATGATCTTTTCCACAACTTGGATATCTCGGCTTCTCCCTTCTGCAAACACTTGAAACATGTCCAAAAGCTTTACAATGATCACACTGCATTGGTCTTGGGATAAATGCTCTGACTCTGTAGGTAATATACCCTAACTGCACTTGAGTAGGGAGAGACTCCAAATCAAAAAACAAAAGAACAGATAGACTTCACCTTTTCTTCATTCACCATACGATTCATTCGACGTGCATCAATCACTCCAGGAATATTTTTCATCTCTTCAACATGTACTTCCCACGAGACTCCAGACATAACCCCCTTGAGGGGTGCCCTGTTCCTAAGAGACACACACGACACTTCAAACTTATCAAAAAGGTTGAGACACAACACACGTTTCTTCTGATCCTCAGAAGCACAAAAAATCTAAACCAGTCCAACTCTCGTGATCCTCACAGTCTTCACTCTACTCAGCACTCTCTCCACCAGTTTGGATATCTCAAATGGATTCCTCAAGATTGGTAATTCGATCAGCTGCTCCTCATTTACAAACTGTACTCCTACAAGATACGAAGTGACATTCTCATCACTGTACTCTACTTTGCTCTGTTTTCCTTTCTTTTAATAATATTCCAATTATCCTTGATTCTACCGCCATTAGATTCAGAATCCACTTCATAATCCGCTTCCGCCACACCTTTTCCGTCTGACCTCGCACTCGCTGCAATCAGAAAATCCCAGAGCTAGTCATGTTGGACTGGGTCACATTTTAATTATTTAGAGTAAGACATTGGGGGGCGCTAAACTGACATATGGAATTGTTTAAAGATGGTCATACTATGGATCATTTAGCTATTTTATTTATTTTAGGACCCCTTTAGGTATCAATAAGTACAATAAAAAATAAAATAATAAGAAACAAGGTTTTGAAGTGTCTGTCCTAAATCTAGGAGATTATCTTGTATTAAAACAAATTATACATAATTAGCCCCTTTTTGGGGGTAGGCGCAAAACTACCTTCAATCTTCCATTCCTTTTTTTAAACCGGTACCGGTTACCTTCAGATGAGTACCCTGGGGTGAAGAGCAAAACGGAGAACACCATCATGTTCGTAAGAGTCTCCTCTTTCCATAGGTTTTAATAAGATAAAATATCTCATTTTACAATGGGTCCGCCTTGGTTCTGTGTAGCCTAGTTATGCTAATATAGGCTATGTGAGACCAATCTATTGCAGTTAATTTAGTCTTTGAGCTAATAAGTAAAATATCTTTGAGTGTATTTGAGTAGTAAACAGGTAAACAACAACGAGTCCCAGACAGTTTGCAATAGAACATACCGGAGGGGGGCATCGTTTACTAGGCTACCTACATTATTGGGGACATCTGGTTACCAGCAGTGTTTGGAATACATTGAGTTCGTTAACAAAACAGACCAGGGGACGCCTTTTCACACAGAGATTTATTTATAGCAGTGAATGTCATGTATTTCTAAGTAGCAGCCATATCAGCCAGGGAAACTAATTGTTCACACTTTGATAGAACATTCAGATTTTTTTGCCTGACTGTGGCGCTCTTTAGCCTACCTGAATTGTTAGGATTTTCTTGTGATCACAATAAAACTACTTATTGGCCTCAAATTGAGATAGAATTAAATATTCTTTGAAAAGATGGGCCTGGCTGAGAAAATAACATTCAGTTTTCTGCCTGAGTGTGGCGCTGTTTACAGCAATATTCTGGATTATCTCGTGACCAGAACAAAACTACCTATTTTACTCAACTAGAGATGAAAATAAATGGTGTTTCTTTGAAGAACTGTTTTCTCACCTTATTCTCCTTGTGGTTATCCATGGTTGTTGGTTATTTACCAGGTAACAAGAAGTGAAAACGAAACAAGGACTGAAGCAATAGACTCCTTATTTTACTTAACTAGAGATTGAAATAAAATTAAAGATGGGCCTGGCTGACATAAAAAAATACATTAAAGGGAAAGGATCCACAGACACAGAGGCTGATTATCTTCCTGAACATCTCTTTATTTACCATGCTGACTGCCATGGTTAACACAAAAGCAGGATATTGAATGCTACCTGAATTGAATCAGAAAAGTAACATAAGTAGGCCTACAGTATCAGAGCGTGGTCAAACAGGTGTGTGCTAGTTAGATTATCCAGGGTCCACAGCAACACTATTGATAATTCTCTACCCCCAGTGCATGCTCTCACTAACCCTAATATTTTCTCTGTCTCCCCTTCTGGAGGGCCTGAGGCTCTAGGACCACGACTGAGGACACCCTGGGCTGACACCTCGACGTGCCTGGCCCAATCCAAGCTGGCCACACTCTACCTGCTACCTGTCTGTTACCATGACGTCTTTATGAAAAGCAATCTGACCATAGGGTCTTGAATGTATGCTTTTATACGGTCTGTATCTTTGTATTACAGCAAATCAAATAAAGTGTATTGCAAACTGGAGGTGTGACTTCTTTCCCTAATGATTTTCTATGGCTGAGGTATTTTGTCAGCGCCACAGGCCCTCCGGAAAGAGAGACAGAGAAAGAGAAAAGTTAAGAGTTAGTGAGAGCATGGCTAAGACCATGGTAACACCACATGCACTTGGGGTAGAGAATATTCAAGTGTTGCTGTGGACACTGGATAATCTGACTAACACACACACCTGTTTAACCTCACTGTGATACTGTAGGCCTATTTATGTTACTTTTCTGATTCAATTCAGGTAGCATTCAATTTCCTGCGTTTGTGTTAACCATGGCAGCCAGCATTGTAAATAAAGAGATGTGCAGACAGATAATCAGTCTCTGTGTCTGTGGATCCTTTCCCCTTATTGTATTTTGAAATTTCAGCCAGGCCTATGTTTTCAAAGAAATACAATTTTAATTAAATCTCGAGTTGACTAAAATAAGTAGTTTTGTTCTGGTTACAAAATAATCCAGAAAATTGCGGTAAACAGCCCCACACTCAGGCAGAAAGAGGAATGTATTTTTCTCAGCCAGGCCCATCTTTACAAAGAAAACAATTGAATTAAATCTATATTTGAGCAAAATAAGTAGTTGTTGTGATCACAAGAAAATCCTAACATTTCAGGTAAAGAGCGCCACAGTCAGGCAGAAAAATCTGAATGTTCTATCAAAGTTTGAACAATTAGTTTCCCTGGCTGATATGGCTGCTATAAATAAATCTCTGTGTGAAAAGGCGTCCCCTGGTCTGTTTTGTCAACGAACTCAATGTATTCCAAACACTGCTGGTAACCAGATGTCCCCAATAATGTAGGTAGCCTAGTAAACGCTGCCCCCCTCCGGTATGTTCTAACTGTCTGGGACTCGTTGTTGTTTACCTGTTGAACCTGTTGAGGAGACTAAATTACTTGGCGTTACCTTCGATTGTAAACTGTCATGGTCAAAACATATAGATTAAATGGTTGTAAAGATGGGTAGAGGTCTGTCCATAATAAAGAGATGCTCTGCTTTTTTGACACCACATTCCAAAAAGCAAGTCCTGCAGGCTCTAGTTTTCTCTTATCTTGATTATTGTCCAGTCGTGTGGTCGAGTGCTGCAAGGAGAGACCTAGTTAAGCTGCAGCTGGCCCAGAACAGAGCGGCACGTCTTGCTCTTCATTGTAATCAGAGGGCTGATAGAAATACTATGCATGCCAGTCTCTCTTAGCTAAGAGTTGAGGAGAGACTGACTGCATCACTTCTTCTTTTTATAAGAAACACTAAATGTGTTGAAAATCCCAAATAGCTTGCATAGTCAACTTACACACAGCTCTGACACTCACACTTACCCCACCAGACATGCCACCGGGGGTCTTTTCACAGTCCCCAAATCCAGAACAAATTCAAGAAAGCGTATATTATTATGTAGAGCCATTATTACATGGAACTCCGTTCCATCTCATATTGCTCAAATGGACAGCAAACCTGTTTTCAAAAAACAGATAAAGCAACACCTCATGGCACAACGACGCTCCCCTATTTGACCTAGATAGTTTGTGAATGTATTGGTATTAATATGTAGGCTACATGTGCCTTTAATTATTTATTTTTAATAAGTTGATATAGTTCTGTCCTTGAGCTGTTCTTGTCTATTAATGTTCTGTATTATGTCATGTTTCATGTTTTGTGTGGACCCCAGGAAGATTAGCTGCTGCTTTTGCAGCAAGTAATGGGGATCCTAATAAAATACCAAAATACCAAAGACAGTACAGTTTAGAAACTCCGTGGCCGTAGCATCCAAAAGCAATCCATGCTCAGTGAATGGAGCAGAGTGCTTTTGCGATTTCTGACATGATTTCGTAAACGTTACTTTCCATCGTTGAAACATGGCGATTTCAATGGAAACCCAGCTTTCTGATTTCTCACCCACTGCACTATGGCCTACAGTAGTAAGTTTGTGGTTAGCCACATTTTACAACTATCTCAGTATGCATTATACTTAATATGCTGTCTCATTCACAAAGGTAATGGTGCATGTAGATACGAATGCCAAAACCTGTTAGCTAGTTAACGTTCTGCAAAATGAGCCATATGGCTAACGTTAACCATACTTAGCTAGCTAATGCTAGTAACCCTGATAAGTGATGCTTCCATAGTCGGAGTTACTCCTTGGCTAATGGAAAACACCGCCATAGATTTTTCAACTTTCGCCGATTCTGTTGCAAAACGTTTTGCAACAGAAACCGTTAACTCCAAATGCTCTTCAACGTGACGTAGGGCGTCAGGTAGCCTAGCTGTTAGACCAGTAACCGAAAGGTCTCTGGTTCAATACCCGAGCCGACACCGTGAAAAATCTGTCGATTTGCACTTGAGCAAGGCACTTAACACTAATTTACTCCAGGGGCACAGTACTACTATGACTGACCCTGTAAAACATCATACTGCACCTATCTGGTGTATGTGACAATACATTGTTTTTTCTGGGTTTTTTTAAACTTGGGTTCTTAAACAGAAGTTGTAGTTCATTTTAATTGAATGGCTTCAACTGTTGCCATTCCAATCTGAATAGTCTAAAAATTGCCTAAACATCAGACAGGTTTAGACATTTGGCAAACTCCAAGCGGGCTGTCATGTGCCTTTAACTGAGGAGTGGCTTCCGTCTGGCCACTCTACCATAAAGGCCTGATTGCTGGGGTGTTGCAGAGATGGTTGTCCTTCTGGAAGGTTCTCCTATCTCCACAGAGGAACTCTGGAGCTTTGTCAGAGTGGCCATCAGGTTCTTGCTCCCCTCCCTGACCAAGGCCCTTCTCCCCTAATTACTCAGTTTGGCCGGGCGGCCAGCTCTAGGAAGAGTCTTGGTGGTTCCAAACTTCTTCCATTTAAGAATGATGGAGGCCACGGTGTTCTTGGGGACCTAAAATGCTGCAGAAATGTTTTGGTACCCTTCCCCAGAGCTGTGCCTCGACACAATCCTGTCTCGGAGCTCTATGGACAATTCCTTCCTCCTCATGGCTTGGCTTTTGCTCTGACACGCATTGTCAACTGAGGGACCTTATATAGACAGATGTGTGCCTTTCCAAATCATGTCCAATCAATTGAATTTACCACAAACATCTCAAGGATGATCAATGGAAACAGGATGCACCTGAGCTCAATTTTGAGTCTCATAGCAGATGATCTGAATACTTATGTAAATAAGGTATTTCTGTTTTTTATTTTTAATAAATTAGCAAAAATGTCTAAAAACCTGTTTTCGCTTTGTCATTATGGGGTATTATGTGTAGATTGTTGAGGGGGGTTTGGTTATTTAATCAATTTTAGAATAATGCTGTAATGTAACGAAATGTGGAAAAAAGGAAGGGGGGGGGTCTGAATTATTTCCGAATGCATACCAGGGTACTGAAAGTCGGGTTAATAACACCGCTCTTGGATATTTTGTCTAAATTTCCAAGCAGCAGAAGGACAAAACGCACAGACAACCGGTAGAACAAGTTTAAATGTAATTTTATTCAACATTCTGGCCTCTAAGGAATATTTACACAAATGTCTCAGGCTGTATATACCAATGAATTGTGTATTACAGGCTAATAAGCAAACTAGTGTGCAAAGTGTTTGGCAGAAGCTGCACAATGTATCAACTTCCACAGTGAATGCTTTTGTTTATACGTTTTGTGCGAATGAATTGAACATCGCCAAATGCATCATTTTTAAAAAGAGCGCCTATTTAATGCAACCGTTAGCCCTGTTTGGACTGTATATGTTTTATTGGGGAGCTCAGGTAAGTCATTTTTATTTGGCAGGAAGGTTATTATCCCAGCCCTAAAAACCTACAGTTTTTCAGCAAACTCACAAGTCCTCTGATAATACTTATCCTGTGTGAATCGTCACCCCTGTGTTTTGAGGGATATTACAGAGTTGTAACAGGTGCTGCACCCAGTTTGGGTAAGGACATGGGAACAAATGGATGATTCTTAGATACTACTGATACACATTTTCTATAGGATTGAGGTCAGGGCTTTGTGATGGCCACTCCAATACCTTAACTTTGTTGTTCTTAAGCCATTTTGCCACAACTTTGGAAGTATGCTTGGGGTCATTGTCCATTTGGAAGACCCATTTGTGACCAAGCTTTAACTTCCTGACTGATGTCTTAAGATGTTGCTTCAATATATCTACATCATTTTCCTTCCTTATGATGCTATCTATTTTGTGAAGTGCACCAGTCCCTCCTGCAGCAAAGCACCCCCACAGCATGATGCTGCCACCCCCGTGCTTCACGGTTGGGATGGTGTTCTTCGGCTTGCAAGCTGCCCCATTTTTCCTCCAAACATAACGATGGTCATTATGGCCAAACAGTTCTATTTTAGTTTAATCAGACCAGAGGACATTTCTCCAAAAAGTACGATCTTTGTCCCCATGTGCAGTTGCAAACCGTAGTCTGGCTTTTTTATGGCGGTTTTGGAGCAGTGGCTTCTTCCTTGCTGAGCGGCCTTTCAGGTTATGTCGATATAGGACTCGTTTTACTGTGGATATAGATACTTTTGTACCTGTTTCCTCCAGCATCTTCACAAGGTCCTTTGCTGTTGTTCTGGGATTGATTTGCACTTTTCACACCAAAGTAAGTTCATCTCTAGAAGACAGAAGGCGTCTCCTTCCTGAGCAGTATGACGGCTGCGTGGTCGCATGGTGTTTATACTTGCATACTATTTTTTGTACAGATGAACGTGGTACCTTCAGGCGTTTGGAAATTGCTCCCAAGGATGAACCAGACTTGTGGAGGTCTACAAAAAATTTTCTGAGGTCTTGGCTGATTTCTTTTGATTTTCCCATGATGTCAAGCAAAGAGGCACTGTTTGAAGGTAGGCCTTGAAATACATCCACAGGTACACCTCCAATTGACTCAAATGATGTCAATTAGCCTATCAGAAGCTTCTAAAGCCATGACATCATTTTCTGGAATTTTTCAATCTGTTTAAAGGCACAGTCAACTTAGTGTATGTAAACTTCTGACCCACTGGAATTGTGATACAGTGAATTATAAGTGAAATAATCTGTCTGCAAACAATTGTTGGAAAAATTACTTGTGTAATGCGCAAAGTAGATGTCCTAACCGACTTGCCAAAATGATAGTTTGTTAACAAGAAATTTGTGGAGTGGTTGAAAAACGAGTTTTAATGACTCCAACCTAAGTGTATGTAAACTTCCGACTTAAACTATATGTACAGTAGCTTTGATTGGACTGATCATGTCAACATCACACTTTCAAAATCTTAGCTAGTAGTCATCATCATGAATCAAGTTGACAATCTACTGGTAAATCCTTTTTAATCCTTGTCATATGAAGAGGAATAATGAAGAGAAATTATAGATAAAACGTATCTGTGCTCATCGGCCATTGGACATAAACATTACACAACAAGTTGGAAATTGCAAATTCAACAAATGAGTGGTTTGGAAGGAATCGGTGACAGGGGCTAACTGCAAGCATTGCAAAGCAATCACCAGCCTGATATTCAGTGGAGTGGCTGTGTGGTCCCAAGCACTTTTCCAAATTTAAAATGATAAACATTCAACATTGGCCATGCTGTCAATGAAGCATGATTTGTGCCGCGCTCAAAACAACTGTTAACTCAAAACTGCGAAAACTTGACCAGTGAGTTCAAGACAACTGGGAAGTCGGGAATAAACCTGCTCCGACTGGGAAAATATGTTTTGAACAGTCATCCAACTCGGATTTGTAAATCCGGCCTCTTTCTCTTTCTTTGATGACAAAATTTGCCCACTGTTATGATGTATTTTCATGGTGTTGTGGGAACAAGATTACATTTATTAGATGAGTGATTCTGGGTGCCGCACAGTCTGAATACCAAGGATTCCATTATGTCGAGGGAGCTTACTGAGGTTTATCTTAGAATGATTGATGGACATGATATACTGACTTGGGGTACAAGGTAATAACATCAAAGAAGGGAGTGCCCACTGAGGGTTAACAGATGTTGTTAAAGAAACGTGTAACATGAGGTATATAAACTGAGATATTTTCTTTGTTCAGTGGTTCGGATGACAAGAGGCGAAGCACGTGACTTTTGTTAGACGAACCTGGTACCGAATGTATAAAATATTTGTATGAACTCTCCATCTAAGTGTTAAGTATATTCTTGCATCCTGAATTACTTGATACCCTAGAAACTCATCATAACAGATTGACGTCTGAACTAACAGGATGCAGTTTACAGCCGAACTAACAGGTAAGCAGACGTTCATTTTTCTGATTATGTCAAATTCTGCTTATCTGTGATGAAGCTGAGCTGTAACGAACGTTTAGAATTTAAATATTTTTTTGAGGGGAACAAATGAGTGGTATTTGAGTACGTAAATGGATGTAAGGAGAATATCATATTAGGCAATGACATGGTGCTATGATTCAAAATAGGGTGTGTTTGAAGTAATGAGTAAAAGCAACAGAGGACAAACGAGTGGGTGCAGGATTCCCTTAATGATAATACATTATAAAGAGAGTGGGTGTTAGTCCTTTAATGTTTGAAGTACATTATAAAAGAGAATGTGCGCAGGATTCCCTTAATGTTTAAAGTACATTGTAAAGAGATTGGGTTTTATTCCCGTAGTGTGTAAGGCATTATAAAAGGAATAGGTTATGGGTCTTTGATGTGGTAAATCATCATAAAAAGAAGTACAGAGTTAGTCCTTTGTGAGTTACTCAAAATGGTCAGGAGAGAGAGACGAGCAGATACAATGTAACATATTGAATCATAGCACCAATGACAAAAGTGGCAAACAGAATTTTAATAAAGATCAAATTGGGGATTTGATTCAAGTATTTGATTTACTAACATTGCATGAACTAATAATACAAAACAATGTGGAACCATATCTTAGTGATTTATCAGCATGGACAGATAATGAGTATCCTCAAGAAGGTATTTTTAAAAAGGGATAAATTACAGATAGTGTGAAAAGATATCATTGACAATATTGCTGTAAGCATCACGAAATGGGATTTAGATTATATGAAAGAGGCGTATGAGTAGTGGAAAAGTCTGTATTTTCTGGGTGGATTCCATGACAGGCAGGGCAATCCTGGAAACTAAAGTCTGTTTTTTTGGTTCCACTGGGAGTATGTTTGAAGAAGTTGATTTGTGTCAATTGAGAATTGGTTAAAAAACCACAAAAGTATTATTTGATGTGAGTACCTAGAAGTTTCTAACGTTCTATATGGAGTTTGAGACGATGTGAAAATAGGATGAAGTTTATGTGTGTAATCGATTACTAGAGAAGTGAGAAAATCATAATTAGGGTGCTATGTATGTATTAACATGCTCACCCAAACGTAGACGTACGTCATGGGTGAGAAATGATGAATACGGGTTTTCTAAATTTGTACCATTGTTAGATCCTTTGATAGAGATACGTTTTAAGAAATTAACTGCCCATAAGGAGTGGAAGTTATAGACGTAACTTTTAACATAGTACAAAGCCAATTTAGGGTTTCCATTAAACTAATTATCATTGCGGAGCTAAGGTGGTGAAGTGAAGGAATTTCATTTTGTATCAGATGGTAATATGATAAACCAGTGTAATTGGGCTATTTGTGTGATTACTAAGTCATTTCAATGGCATTGAGTAAACAAATCTGGGTTTCTGAGTGTAATTCAACTGTTGGTACAGTGGGGAAAAAAAGTATTTAGTCAGCCACCAATTGTGCAAGTTCTCCCACTTAAAAAGATGAGAGAGACCTGTAATTTTCATCATAGGTACACGTCAACTATGACAGACTGTCACGATCGCCGTATACAGATGAGGACCAAGGCGCAGCGTTGAATGCGAACATATTTATTTATATAATGATCACACGAACAAAACAACAAAACGAAAACGTGACGTCCCTGGCTACATAAACAAACCAACACGGAACAAGAAACCACAATGAATGAATGCCTATCGGCTACCTAAGTATGACTCCCAATCAGAGACAACGAGCTACAGCCGTCTCTGATTGGGAGCCACCCTGGCCAACATAGATATACAACAACTAGAACCAACACACATGAAAACTCACACCCTGGCTCAACATACTAGAGTCCCCAGAGCCAGGGCGTGACAGTACCCCCCCCTAAAGGCGCGGACTCCGACCGCGCCAACCAAATACCACAGGGGAGGGACCGGGTGGGCATTCCGCCTTGGCGGCGGATCCGGCTCCGGGCATGATCCCCACTCGCTCTCTAACCCCCCAAAGTACCCCTGGTCCGGTCTGGCCCTGCTGACCGGAGCTGGACTGCACACTGGTGGAGCGGATTGCTCTAGCTCCGGCGTGAAGCAGCTGACCCGTGCTGAACCAGGCACCAGTGGAACAGGCACGGGCTGTGCCGGACTGATGACGCACACCACTGGCTTGGTGTGGGGAGCAGGAACGGCCCGAGCCAGGCTGACGAAACGCACCCCTGACTTGGTGCGGGGAGCAGGAGCGGGCCGAACCGGGCTGACGAAACGCACCACTGACTTGGTGCGGGGAGCAGGAACGGGCCGAGCCGGGCTGACGAAGCGCACCACTGACTTGGTGCGGGGAGCAGGAACGGGCCGAGCCGGGCTGACGAAGCGCACCACTGACTTGGTGCGGGGAGCAGGCACGGGCCGAGCCGGGCTGACGAAGCGCACCACTGACTTGGTGCGGGGAGCAGGAACGGGCCGAGCCGGGCTGACGAAGCGCACCACTGACTTGGTGCGGGGAGCAGGAACGGGCCGAGCCGGGCTGACGACGCGCACCATTGGCCTGGTGCGGGGAGCAGGAACAGGCCGGACCGTACTGGGGACACACACCACTGGTCCTACGCAGGGATCTGGAATGGGCCGGACCGGACTGGTAACACACCCCAGTACCTCTCGCCGTGCCTCTACACCTTCCATCCCCTCTTCGACCAGTGGCCCCCGTAACCTGGCGGCCTCCTCTGCCAACCCGCTGGGCCGCTCTGCCGCGGTCTCCTGCTGGCCCGTCGTCCACGGCGTTAGCCCCCCCCTAAAAATGTTCTGGGCGTCTCTCCTAGCCGTGGACCAGGTCTCCATGTCCCTCGCCAGCCTTTTGCCCTTCTGCTTCCATGTCAAGCCCTTCTCTTCCTCACCCGGCTTGACCCAGTCGAGGAGGCGAAGGAGATCTGCTAGAGATCTCCCTGGCGATGGCTCCTGGACACGCTGCTTGGTCCAGTCTTGGTGGTTTCTTCTGTCACGATCGCCGTATACAGATGAGGACCAAGGCGCAGCGTTGAATGCGAACATATTTATTTATATAATGATCACACGAACAAAACAACAAAACGAAAACGTGACGTCCCTGGCTACATAAACAAACCAACACGGAACAAGAAACCACAATGAATGAATGCCTATCGGCTACCTAAGTATGACTCCCAATCAGAGACAACGAGCTACAGCCGTCTCTGATTGGGAGCCACCCTGGCCAACATAGATATACAACAACTAGAACCAACACACATGAAAACTCACACCCTGGCTCAACATACTAGAGTCCCCAGAGACAAATTGAGAAAAACATTTCCAGAAATCACATTGTGGGATTTTTAATGAATTTATTTGCAAATCATGGTGGAAAATAAGTATTTGGTCACCTACAAACAAGCAAGATTTCTGGCTCTCACAGACCTGTAACTTCTTCTTTAAGAGGCTCCTCTGTCCTCCTGTCACGGATGCCGCCGAGGCTGCTCCTCCTCCTTGCTCGGGAAGGCTTCGGCGTTCGTCGTCCCCGGAGTACTAGCTACTACCGCTTGATGTTTTCGATGTTTGTTTTGTCATGTCTAGTGGGTACACCTGTTGCGTATTCTGTATTGATTATGTCACGTATAAGTTCACCTGTTTTATGTTTTGTCTTTGTATGTTATTGTCCGCGTGTCTTGGATGCCTTGTGTCGGTGTTATACTCATTGTGTCATTTTACGAATATGGTGTTTTTTCCCTCCAGTGTTGGAGACGTTTATTTTCGTGCGTATTTCGTGTTCTAGTAAAGTCGTCTTTACTTATCCTCTGTGTCCTGCGCCTGACTCCACCACCGCATACACATCAGCCTTTGACAGAATAACAAACCAACCCATGGAGTCAGCAGGAGCAGCGGCGGTGCCCGAGTCACTGGAGGATCGGGTCAGCAGCCAGGACGCCATGATCCATCGACTCGGCTCCGCCATGCAAGACGTGATGGACACCCTGCGCCGATGGGAAAGAGGAGGTTTGCCCACACCTCCTCCTACATTACCACCACCATCGGCCAGCCCCATCATACCATCTCCGGAGTCCAGTGGGATTCGGCTCTCGCTCCCGAGGGCATATGATGGCACCGCAGCCGGGTGTCAGGGGTTCCTACTTCAAGTGAAACTCTACCTGGCCACCATACACCCGGCGCCCTCGGGATACGAGAGCGTTTCCGCCCTCATCTCCTGTCTATCCGGCAAGGCTTTGGAGTGGGCCAATGCCGAATGGAGGGGAATAGACGCCGCCACCATCAGCTACGCGGAGTTCTCCCGCTGCGTCAGGGCTGTTTTCGATCATCCCCCAGAGGGTAAAGCGGCGGGGGAGCGTCTGTTCCACCTCCGACAGGGGAAGAGGAGCGCACAGGAGTTCACCATGGACTTCCGGACTCTAGCAGCGGATGCGGGGTGGAATGAGAGGGCCCTCATCGACCACTATCGGTGCAGCCTGCGAGAGGACGTTCGACGAGAGTTGGCCTGCAGGGACACCAATCTAAACTTCGATCAGTTGGTGGACATGTCAATCCGTCTGGATACCCTGCTGGCTACCCGCGGACGTCCGGAGTTGGGGCCGTCCATTCCATCCCCCAGCACCTCCGAGCCGAGCCCAATGGAGCTCGGGGGTGCTGGCGCTAGAGAGAGGAGGAGAGAGATCCGGAGGCAGGCCGTCCTCTGCACCAACTGTGGCCGTGGAGGACACACTGCGGTTAGGTGCTGGGGAGGGCCTCCAGGGGATCGAGGCAACAGGTCACGCAGTGTTTCCCCAGGTTGCATCTCATTCCCAGCATAAGGCGCTAGTCGATTCAGGCGCAGCTGGGAATTTTATCGATCGTAATTTTTGTGTTAAGTTAGGGATTCCCCTCCTACCAGTAGATATGCCCTTTCCTATCCATGCCCTAGATAGCCGTCCGTTGGGATCTGAGTTGATTAGGGAGGTCACAGCGCCACTAAAGATGAAGACGCAGGGGGGTCATGAGGAGATCATTCAGTTGTATCTGATCGACTCTCCTGCATATCCCGTGGTGCTGGGGCTTCCTTGGTTAATCGCCCATGACCCCACCATTTCGTGGCAACAGAGGGCTCTCAAGGAGTGGTCTGACCAGTGTGTCGGGCGGTGTCTAGGTGTTTCCGTAGGGGCGACCACGGTGGAAAGTCCGAACCAAGTGCCCGCACTGCACATTCCTCCTGAGTATGATGATTTGGCACTCGTGTTCAGCAAGACTAGGGCGATGCGATTGCCACCTCATAGACAGGGGGATTGTGCGATAGACCTCCAGGCAGGTGCTGCACTTCCGCGTAGTCATGTGTATCCTCTGTCTCAAGAGGAGACGGCGGCTGTGGAGACATACATAGCCGAGTCTCTGAGACAGGGATACATACGGCCCTCCACTTCTCCTGCGTCCTCAAGTTTCTTTTTTGTGAAGAAGAAGGATGGAGGGTTGCGCCCATGTATTGATTACCGTAGTCTCAATCAGATCACTGTTAAATACAGTTATCCTCTCCCGCTGATTGCGAGTATGACGGAATCATTACACGGAGCGCAGTTCTTCACAAAACTGGATCTCAGGAGCGCCTACAACTTGGTGCGCATTAGGGAAGGAGATGAATGGAAGACAGCATTTAGTACCACCTCGGGTCACTATGAGTATCTCGTCATGCCATACGGGTTAATGAATGCTCCTTCAGTCTTCCAATCCTTTGTGGACGAGATCTTGCGGGATTTGCATGGGCAGGGTGTAGTGGTGTATATTGACGACATTCTAGTTTACTCTTCTACACGAGCCGAGCATGTAGCCCTGGTGCGTCGAGTGTTGGGTACGCTGTTGGAGCATGACTTGTATGTCAAGGCAGAGAAATGTCTGTTTTTCCATCTCCTTCCTGGGCCATCTCCTTCCTGGGCCATCGACTGTCCGCGTCAGGGGTGGAGATGGAGATTGACCGCGTTTCAGCTGTGAGAAATTGGCAGACTCCAACCACGGTTAAGGAAGTGCAGCGGTTTTTGGGTTTTGCCAATTACTACCGGAGGTTTATCCGGGGTTTTGGACAGGTAGCAGCTCCCATCACCTCCCTGCTGAAGGGGGGCCCGGTGCGTTTGCAGTGGTTGGCTGAGGCGGACAGGGCGTTTGGTAAACTGAAGGACCTGTTCACCTCAGCTCCGGTGCTGGCGCATCCGGACCCCGCTTTAGCGTTCCAGGTGGAGGTGGACGCGTCAGAGGCCGGTATTGGGGCTGTACTGTCTCAACGCTCAGGCACGCCTCCTAAACTCCGGCCCTGCGCTTTTTACTCTAAGAAGCTCAGCCCGGCGGAACGTAATTATGACGTGGGGGACAGGGAGCTGCTAGCCGTGGTTCAAGCCCTAAAGGTGTGGAGGCATTGGCGTGAGGGGGCTCAACACCCTTTTCTCATTCTGACTGACCATCGTAACCTGGAGTACATCCGGGCAGCTAGGAGACTGAACCCTCGTCAGGCTAGGTGGACCATGTTTCTGGCCCGGTTTGTTTTCAAGCTCACTTACATCCCAGGGTCCCAGAATGGTAAGGCAGATGCCCTGTCCCGGCGATATGACACAGAGGAGAGGTCCATTGAGCCCACTCCCATACTGCCGGAGTCTTGTCTGGTGGCACCGGTGGTGTGGGAGGTCGATGCGGAAATCGAGCGGGCGTTACGCACCGACCCTACTCCTCCAGAGTGTCCAGTGGGGCGGACGTACGTTCTGCTCGAGATTCGTGATCGTCTCATATATTGGGCTCATACGTCACCCTCCTCTGGACATCCTGGTATTGGCCGGACAGTGCACTGCCTTAGTGAAAAGTATTGGTGGCCAACATTGGCTAAGGACGTGAGGGTTTATGTCTCCTCCTGCTCGGTGTGCGCTCAGTGTAAGGCGCCTAGACACCTGCCCAGGGGGAAGTTACAACCCCTACCCGTTCCACAACGGCCGTGGTCTCACCTCTCGGTAGACTTTGTCACGGACCTTCCCCCTTCCCAGGGGAATACCACTATTCTGGTCGTTGTGGATCGGTTCTCTAAGGCCTGTCGTCTCATCCCAATGCCGGGTCTCCCTACTGCCCTACAGACTGCTGAGGCTTTGTTTACCCACGTCTTCCGGCACTACGGGGTACCCGAGGATATAGTGTCTGATCGGGGTCCCCAATTCACCTCTAGAGTCTGGAGGGCGTTCATGGAACGCTTGGGGGTCTCGGTTAGCCTTACCTCGGGTTTCCACCCTGAGAGTAATGGGCAGGTGGAGAGAGTGAACAAGGATGTGGGTAGGTTTCTGAGATCTTATTGCCAGGACCGGCAGGAGGAGTGGTCGGGGTATATCCCCTGGGCAGAGATTGCCCAGAACTCTCTACGCCATTCCTCTACGAATCTGACCCCTTTCCAGTGTGTGTTGGGGTATCAGCCGGTTCTGGCACCATGGCATCAGAGCCAGATCGAGGCTCCTGCGGTGGATGAGTCATTTCGGCGCTCGGAGGAGACATGGAACGCTGCGCATGTACATCTGCAGCGGGCTATCCGTAGGCAGAAGGCGAGCGCCGATCTCCACCACAGTGAGGGTCCAGTGTACGCACCTGGAGATCGAGTCTGGCTCTCGACTCGAAACCTGCTCCTTCGCCTGCCCTGCCGGATGCTGGGTCAGCGGTTTGTGGGGCCATTTAAAGTCCTGAGGAGATTGAACGAGGTATGTTACAGGTTACAACTGCCTAATGATTATCACATTAACCCCTCGTTCCATGTGTCTCTCCTCAGGCCGGTGGTAGCTGGTCCACTCCAGGACAGTGAGATACAGGAGACTCCTCCGCCCCCACTGGACATCGAGGGGGCTCCGGCGCACTCAGTCCGGTCCATCGTGGACTCGAGACGTCGGATGGGGGGTCTGCAGTATCTCGTGGAGTGGGAGGGGTACGGTCCGGAGGAACGGTGCTGGGTGCCTAGGAGGGACATTTTAGATCCCTCCCTCCTGACGGAGTTCCACCGGAGTCACCCCACGCGCCCTGCTCCGCGTCCTCCTGGCCGTCCCCGAGGCCGGGGTCGGCGCACGGCTGGAGCCGCGCGTCAAGGGGTGGGTACTGTCACGGATGCCGCCGAGGCTGCTCCTCCTCCTTGCTCGGGCAGGCTTCGGCGTTCATCGTCCCCGGAGTACTAGCTACTACCGCTTGATGTTTTCGATGTTTGTTTTGTCATGTCTAGTGGGTACACCTGTTGCGTATTCTGTATTGATTATGTCACGTATAAGTTCACCTGTTTTATGTTTTGTCTTTGTATGTTATTGTCCGCGTGTCTTGGATGCCTTGTGTCGGTGTTATACTCATTGTGTCATTTTACGCATATGGTGTTTTTTCCCTCCAGTGTTGGAGACGTTTATTTTCGCGCGTACTTCGTGTTCTAGTAAAGTCGTCTTTACTTATCCTCTGTGTCCTGCGCCTGACTCCACCACCGCATACACATCAGCCTTTGACACCTCCACTCGTTACCTGTATTATTGGCACCTGTTTGAACTTGTTATCAGTATAAAAGACACCTTTCCACAACCTCAAACAGTCACACTCCAAACTCCACTATGGCCAAGACCAAAGAGCTGTCAAAGGACACCAGAAACAAAATTGTAGACCTGCACCAGGCTGGGAAGACTGAATCTGCAATAGGTAAGCAGCTTGGTTTTGTCACGCACGTTGACTGATGACTCGTGGAACCAAGGCGCAGCGTGATAAGCATACATCTTTAATTAGTACTTAACACACGAACAAAACCAAAACAACAAACCAACGATACGTGAAGTCCTGAGGTTACACACACCAAACCTTTACGGATCAAGATCCCACAAACTAACTGGTGCCAACAGGCTGCCTAAGTATGGTCCCCAATCAGAGACAACGAGCTACAGCTGCCTCTGATTGGGAACCACCCTGGCCAACATAGATCTAAACGATCTAGAACAAAAAACATAGAAAACTAAACATAGAAAAATCCACACCCTGGCTCAACATTTAAGAGTCCCCAGAGCCAGGGCGTGACAGTACCCCCCCCCCCCCCCCCCCCCCCCAAAGGCGCGGACTGCGACCACGCCACACAAACACAAGGGTAGGGGCCGGGTGGGCATTCCGCCTCGGAGGCGGATCCGGCTCCGGGCGTGACCACCACCTTTTCTCCACCTCCCCGTTGCGCCCCTGGTCTGGTCTGGCCCCGCTGACTGGAGCTGGACCCGACGACGGTGGACCAAACCTTACCGGCTCCGGACTGGAGCCGCTGGCCGGAGCTGGACTGGACACCGGTGGAGCGGATTGCTCTGGCTCCGGAGTGGATCCGCTGACTGGAGTTGGACCGGACCCCGGTGGAGCGGATTGCTCTGACTCCGGAGTGGAGCAGCTGACCGGTGCCGGACCAGGCACCGGTGTAACAGGCATGGGCCGTGCCGGACTGGACACACGCACCACTGGCTTGGCGCGGGGAGCAGGAACGGGCCGGACCGAGCTGACGACGCGCACCACTGGCTTGGTGCGGGGAGCAGGTACGGGCCGGACCGGGCTGACGACGCGCACCACAGGCTTGGTGCGGGGAGCAGGAACAGGCCGGACCGGGCTGGCGACGCGCACCACTGGCTTGGTGCGGGGAGCAGGAACAGGCCGGACCGGGCTGGCGACGCGCATCACTGGCTTGGTGCGGGGAGCAGGAACAGGCCGGACCGGGCTGGCGACGCGCACCACTGGCTTGGTGCGAGGGACAGGAACAGGCCGGACCGGGCTGGCGACGCGCACCACTGGCTTGGTGCGAGGGACAGGAACAGGCCGGACCGGGCTGGCGACGCGCACCACTGGCTTGGTGCGAGGGACAGGAACAGGCCGGACCGGGCTGGCGACGCGCACCACTGGCTTGGTGCGAGGGACAGGAACAGGCCGGACCGGGCTGGCGACGCGCACCACTGGCTTGGTGCGAGGGACAGGAACAGGCCGGACCGGGCTGGCGACGCGCACCACTGGCTTGGTGCGAGGGACAGGAACAGGCCGGACCGGGCTGGCGACGCGCACCACTGGCTTGGTGCGAGGGACAGGAACAGGCCGGACCGGGCTGGCGACGCGCACCACTGGCTTGGTGCGGGAGCCGGAATGGGCCGGGCCGGACTGTGGAGGCGGACTGGAGGTCTGGAGCGGAGAGCTGACACAACCCGTCCTGGCTAAATGCCTATTTCCACACAATATGTGTGAGGCATCAGCACAGGACGTACAGGGCTGTGCACTCGTACTGGCGCTACAGCACGTGGCACTGGCGCAAGATATACGGGACCGAGGAGGCGTACTGGAGGCCACGAGCGTTGAGCCGGCACACCCCGTCCTGGCTGCATGCCCATCTTAGCACGACACGTGCGTGGTGCTAGCACCGGACGTACAGGACTGTGCCGGAACACTCGCGGCACAGTACGTGGCTCCGCATAACACGGAGCCTGCCTAGTCTCACGCTTCCTAGCCTGAGTACGGGGAGTTAGCTCTGCTCTAACTCTAGGCTCCACCAACCACCCTTTTAGCTCCCCCAAATTGTTTTATTGGGGCTGTCTCTAGGGCTTCCTCCTCGGCCGGTACCCTCTGCGATGCCGCTGCTCCTCTCTGTAGCGCGCCTCCACAGTCTCCTCCCAAGGACGGCGATCCATTCCGGCCTGAATCTCTTCCCAAGTCCAGGATCCCTTCCCTTCCAGGATCTCCTCCCAAGTCCAGGCTGTCTGTTCCTGGACACGCTGCTTGGTCCTTTTTTGGTGGGATCTTCTGTCACGCACGTTGACTGATGACTCGTGGAACCAAGGCGCAGCGTGATAAGCGTACATCTTTAATTAGTACTTAACACACAAACAAAACCAAAACAACAAACCAACGATACGTGAAGTCCTGAGGTTACACACACCAAACCTTTACGGATCAAGATCACACAAACTAACTGGTGCCAACAGGCTGCCTAAGTATGGTCCCCAATCAGAGACAACGAGCTACAGCTGCCTCTGATTGGGAACCACCCTGGCCAACATAGATCTAAACGATCTAGAACAAAAAACATAAAAAACTAAACATAGAAAAATCCACACCCTGGCTCAACATTTAAAAAACATAAAAAACTAAACATAGAAAAATCCACACCCTGGCTCAATCTCCCTCGATCTGGGGCTCCACGCAAGATCTCACCCTGTGGGGTCAAAATGATCACAAGAACGGTGAGCAAAAATCCCAGAACCACACGGGGGGACCTAGTGAATGACCTGCAGAGAGCTGGAACCAAAGTAACAAAGCCTACCATCAGTAACACACTACGCCGCCAGGGACTCCTGCAGTGCCAGACGTGTCCCCCTGCTTAAGCCAGTACATGTCCAGGCCCGTCTGAAGTTTGCTAGAGTGCATTTGGATGATCCAGAAGAGGATTGGGAGAATGTCATATGGTCAGATGAAACCAAAATAGAACTTTTTGGTAAAAACTCAACTCGTCGTGTTTGGAGGACAAAGAATGCTGAGTTGCATCCAAAGAACACCATACCTACTGTGAAGCATGGGGGTGGAAACATCATGCTTTGGGGCTGTTTTTCTGCAAAGGGACCAGGACGACTGATCTGTGTAAAGGAAAGAATGAATGGGGCCATGTATCGTGAGATTTTGAGTGAAAACCTCCTTCCATCAGCAAGGGCATTGAAGATGAAACGTGGCTGGGTCTTTCAGCATGACAATGATCCCAAACACACCGCCCGGGCAACGAAGGAGTGGCTTCGTAAGAAGCATATCAAGGTCCTGTAGTGGCCTAGCCAGTCTCCAGATCTCAACCCCATAGAAAATCTTTGGAGGGAGTTGAAAATCCGTGTTGCTCAGCGACAGCCCCAAAACATCACTGCTCTAGAGGAGATCTGCATGGAGGAATGGGCCAAAATACCAGCAACAGTGTGTGAAAACCTTGTGAAGACTTACAGAAAACGTTTGACCGGTGTCATTGCCAAAAAGGGTATATAACAAAGTATTGAGAAACTTTTGTTATTGACCAAATACTTATTTTCCACCATAATTTGCAAATAAATTCATTAAAAATCCTACAATGTGATTTTCTGGATTTCTTTTTCTCATTTTGTCTGTCATAGTTGACGTGTACCTATGATGAAAATTACAGGCCTCTCTCATCTTTTTAAGTGGGAGAACTTGCACAATTGGTGGCTGACTAAATACTTTTTTTCCCCACTGTAGATGTGGACACAGTCATTTGTCCTATTATCTTTAATGCTTGTTCTTGCTTCATTTTTACCATTAGCGGATGAATAAGCACTTCTGTTCCACACAGTAAGTGTGTGAGACAGAGAGACCGTTATACAGACAGTGTCTAAAATGTCTGTCTTGTGTATGTTGCTCCTCAGCTGGCCGGTCGAGATCAAAGGCAGAGACCACCTGATGTGGGTCCTCCTCCAGTTCATCTCTGGCAGCATCCAGAAGAACTGGTTCAAAGCCCTGGCAGACTTCCTCCCTGTTGACCTGCTCTACCCAGAGAAAGAGGTGTGTGTGTGTCAATGACTGTATATATCAATGGACAAAGCCATGGATCACGTGACACCTTCCATTCCTATGTGAAGAATCAATAGCGCATTGAAGCCAAATAAAGTCGGTTAAGATTAAGATGGCATCTCATGGAGACATAACATAGCAGTTTGAGCTACTCCAGGAAGTGACGATGAAGGCTAGCTCAGTGCTGCCACCTCTCATTAAGTAACTCAAGTTGAAGGCCGACCGGGGTACTGCAGGCTGCCATAAGCAACTAAATTGTCCTTACTTCTTCTGTGTGCGATTTAAAAAAAGAATTGGTTCAAAGTCATACATCTGGTGTATTAGAATCAATTATTGGTACCAATTATTGTCCTCTAAAAAATATTTTTGTAACACGATGCAAACAATGCCTGCAGTACCGCGGTTGGCCTTCAACTTCCATGGCTTCAATGAGAGGGGGCAGTCGTTCTCCCCTGGTGTGTGTACGTCTATAGGTGTAGAGGTTGGCATGCTCACTGTATCTAGAGGGGAGATCATGGAGTAGGACTATACAGTAGCATTGCCCCCTGTGTATCTGTGTGGTAGCCCAAGTAAGAAGGGACTGACTACCACACATCCATTCTCGGTGTGCTGCCTATCAGAGCTCTGAGGGCCTGTTATTTCAGTCTCCTCCATCTGTCTGAGCAGCCCCACAGGAACCAGGATGCTCCACTCTGAGCCTAGCTACATCTGGAGCTGCCATCTCCAAGGGGACGCAATTAAGGCATCTGCGGCCCCATCTCCATCAATCAACTCCCAGCCAAATCTGCCATTAGCATGCAAATATTGGATCTGTGTACTAACGCTGCACTAACAAGTTTGTTTACATCCCTGTTAGTCAGATGTTATCCTTTGCCAAGATAATCCATCCACCTGACATGTGTGGCATATCAAGAAGCTGATTAAACAGCATGCTCATTACACAGGTGCACCTTGTGCTGGGGACAATAAAAGGCCACTCTAAAATGTGCAGTTTTGTCACACAACACAATGCCACAGATGTCTCAAGTTTTGAGGGAGCGTACAATTGGCATGCTGATTGCAGGAATGTCCACCAGAGCTGTTGCCAGAGAATTGAATGTTAATTTCTCTACCATAAGCCGCCTCCAACGTCGTTTTAGAGAATTTGACAGTAGGTACAACCACAGACCACATGTAACCACACCAGTCCAGGACCTCCACATCGGGTTTCTTCACCTGCGGGATTGTCTGAGACCAGCCACCCAGACAGCTGATGAAACTGTGGGTTTGCACAACCAAAGAATTTCTGTACAAACTGTCAGAAACCGTCTCAGGGAAGCTCATCTGCGTGCTCGTCTTCCTCAAAAGGGTCTTGACCTGACTGCAGTTCGGTGTCGTAACGTCATACTTCATTTACACTGAACAAAAATATAAACACAACATGTAAAGTGTTGGTCCTATGTTTCTTGAGCTGAAATAAAATATCCCAGAAATGTTCCATACCCACAAAAAGTGTATTTATCTCAATTTTGTTTACATCCCTGTTAGTGACCATTTCTCCTTTGAGATGACTATCTGTATTCCCAGCCATGTGAAATCCATAGATTAGGGCCTACTGAATTTCTTTAAATTCACTGTTTTCCTTATGAACTGTAACTCAGTGAAATTATTGCATATTGCGTTTATTTGTGGTCAGTGTAGTTAGAGCTCTTATTAGGGGTTATTGAAGTAAAAATGGAATATCCTCAGCCTACGAGAGGCTTACAGGAAGACTTGAGGATGCGTCCTATGATGTTTTTAATTAAGTAAAAAAACACCCTGCTTGAAATGCTGTGCTAAAAATAATCTACTTAAAAATACAGTACTTTGGATCCCTGTCGTGGTTTTTTAAGGACATGCCATGTCAATGTTATTCACATTTATACTGCCCTATTTAAAACGGAATGAGTTTTAGATAATGAGTCTATATTTAAACATAACATTTAAACATTGTCGTCATTTCCCCTCACTCAGTTCAGTGTAGCCCAGTGTGTATGAAAGGAAATTACTCTGTGCTACATCACAAATAACAGATGAGCGCGTTAAAGCGTGAAGTCTTCCTCCCTCTCTTGTTGATGACTGTTGTATTTTCCCTGCTGTTAGTTGCCATTTAGAACTAAGGATAGAGAGTGGTGGTGATGAGTGTAAACAGCATCTATCCATTTCAACCTAAAAGCTATTTTTACAGAGATGAGTGGGCTCTTCTTTTTTAAGCCATGAAAAATATGCTCTGCCGGCTTCGCAGAGGATTCAGTGCTCATTGATTTTACAATAAAAAGATCAACACTTGCATATGCAGTATTCTGACAGTTTAGTGATCAAAGCCTAATAAAAAAGGTGAGCGATAACTCAATAAATAAATAAAATCTGACTAAATGTCCTGTTTCTCTCCAGCCTCATCCACAGCATCGCCACGCGGGTGATCAAGTTGGTCCACGCCAAGTCCAGCATCGCGCTGGCCACAGCCCTGGTGGAGACCTACAGCAGACTGCTGGTCTACATGGAGATAGAGTCCCTGGGCATCAAGGGATTCATCAGTAAGTCCTGGGCTGTGTTCAGCAGTGCACAACATTGTGGAATGTTCAAATAAAACATAATGTAGAACAAACATGCCTTTCACTGCAGAAAAAGGAGTCACGTCAGCTCTATTGCGGACATTTGGGTCTGCTATGTTCCAAATCAAATCAAGCTTCATTTTTACAGCACATTTCAGACATGGAATCTAACGCAATGTGCTTTACAGGAAAAAACAAACACAAAACAATTAAGATAAAAGCTGAAATATTTATTACACAACACACCTAAGATACAAAACAAAAGAATGACACAAACTGAATGACTAAAAAGCATTCAAAGGAAAAGCAAAGCTAAAAATGTTTTAAGATCTCTTTTAAATATGTCCACAGTCCAAAAAGTTATACTTTTGACTTATCTGTCCATAGAACATTCTTCCAAGACTCTTGATGACCATCCAGGTACTTGCAGATGCTTTTTGGCAAACTTGAGTTAACTTTTTGGACAAGATGCTTCCCATTATGTCTGGCGAAAACCAAACACTGCATTCCACAGTAAGAACCTCATACCAACGGTTAATCATGGTGATGGTTTGGGGATGCTTTGCTGCCTCAGGACCTGGACAACTTGCCTTAATAGAAGGAACCATGAATTCTGCTCTGTATCAGATAATTCTACAGGAGAATGTCAGGCCATCCATCTATCTGTATGCTGAAGCTGAAGTGCAGCTGGGTCATGCAGCAAGACAATGATCCAACAGGTGACAACAGTTGGTGCGATTATTCGCAAATGGAAGAAACACAAAAGACCTGTCAATCTCCCTCGGCCTGGGGCTCCATGCAAGATCTCACCTCGTGGAGTTGCAATGATCATGAGAACGGTGAGGAATCAGCCCAGAACTACACGGGAGGATCTTGTCAATGATCTCAAGGCAGCTGGGACCATAGTCACCAAGAAAACAATTGGTAACACACTACGCCGTGAAGGACTGAAATCCTGCAGCGCCCGCAAGGTCCCCCTGCTCAAGAAAGGACATATAAAGGCCCGTCTGAAGTTTGCCAATGAACATCTGAATGATTCAGAGGAGAACTGGGTGAAAGTGTTGTGGTCAAATGAGACCAAAATCGAGCTCTTTGGCATCAACTCAACTCTCCATGTTTGGAGGAGGAGGAATGCTGCCTATGACCCCAAGAACACCATCTCCACCGTCAAACATGGAGGTGGAAATATTATGCTTTGGGGGTGTTTTTCTGCTAAGGGGACAGGACAACTTCACCGCATCAAAGGGACGATGGATGGGGCCATGTACCGTCAAATCTTGGGTGAGAACCTCCTTCCCTCAGCCAGAGCATTGAAAATGGGTTGTGGATTGGTATTCCAGCATGACAATGACCCAAAACACACGGCCAAGGCAACAAAGGAGTGGCTCAAGAAGAGGCACATTAAGGTCCTGGAGTGGCCTAGCCAGTCTCCAGACCTTAATCCCATAGAAAATCTGTGGAGGGAGCTGAAGGTTCGAGTTGCCAAACGTCAGCCTCGAAACCTTAATGACTTGGAGAAGATCTGCAAAGAGGAGTGGGACAAAATCCCTCCTGAGATGTGTGTAACCTGGTGGCCAACTACAAGAAACGTCTGACCTCTGTGATTGCCAACAAGGGTTTTGCCACCAAGTACTAAGTCATGTTTTGCATGTTTTTAAAATGCAAATAAATTTCTAACATTTTTTACATGCGTTTTTCTGGATTTTTTTGTTGTTATTCTGTCTCTCACTGTTCAAATAGACCTACCATTAAAATTATAGACTGATCATGTCTTTGTCAGTGGGTAAACGTAAAAAAAATCAGCAGGGGATCAAATACTTTTTTCCCTCGCTGTATTGAGTGTGAGGCGGCAATTACTTTTTCACACAGGGGAATAGGGTGTTGCATTACTTTATTAATTAAATAAATAAAATAAGTCTTTATTTTGTTATTTGTTATCTCAGGTGCCCTTTATCTAATATTATGTTTTGGTTGAAGATCTTCTAACATTCAACATAAACAATATGCAAAAATAGAGAAAATCAGAAAGGGGGCAAATACTTATGTGTGTGTATATACAGTGGGGAGAAAAGTATTTAGTCAGCCACCAATTGTGCAAGTTCTCCCACTTAAAAAGATGAGAGAGGCCTGTAATTTTCATCATAGGTACACGTCAATTATGACAGACAAATTGAGAAAAACAAATCCAGAAAATCACATTGTAGGATTTTTAATGAATTTATTTGCAAATTATGGTGGAAAATAAGTATTTGGTCACCTACAAACAAGCAAGATTTCTGGCTCTCACAGACCTGTAACTTCTTCTTTAAGAGGCTTCTCTGTCCTCCACTCGTTGCCTGTATTAATGGCACCTGTTTGAACTTGTTATCAGTATAAAAGACACCTGTCCACAACCTCAAACAGTCACACTCCAAACTCCACTATGGCCAAGACCAAAGAGCTGTCAAAGGACACCAGAAACAAAATTGTAGACCTGCACCAGGCTGGGAAGACTGAATCTGCAATAGGTAAGCAGCTTGGTTTGAAGAAATCAACTGTGGGAGCAATTATTAGGAAATGGAAGACATACAAGACCACTGATAATCTCCCTCGATCTGGGGCTCCACGCAAGATCTCACCCCGTGGGGTCAAAATGATCACAAGAACGGTGAGCAAAAATCCCAGAACCACACGGGGGGACCTAGTGAATGACCTGCAGAGAGCTGGGACCAAAGTAACAAAGCCTACCATCAGTAACACACTACGCCGCCAGGGACTCAAATCCTGCAGTGCCAGACGTGTCCCCCTGCTTAAGCCAGTACATGTCCAGGCCCGTCTGAAGTTTGCTAGAGTGCATTTGGATGATCCAGAAGAGGATTGGGAGAATGTCATATGGTCAGATGAAACCAAAATATAACTTTTTGGTAAAAACTCAACTCGTCGTGTTTGGAGGACAAAGAATGCTGAGTTGCATCCAAAGAACACCATACCTACTGTGAAGCATGGGGGTGGAAACATCATACTTTGGGGCTGTTTTTCTGCAAAGGGACCAGGACGACTGATCCGTGTAAAGGAAAGAATGAATGGGGCCATGTATCGTGAGATTTTGAGTGAAAACCTCCTTCCATCAGCAAGGGCATTGAAGATGAAACGTGGCTGGGTCTTTCAGCATGACAATGATCCCAAACACACCGCCCCCGGGCAACGAAGGAGAGGCTTCGTAAGAAGCATTTCAAGGTCCTGGAGTGGCCTAGCCAGTCTCCAGATCTCAACCCCATAGAAAATCTTTGGAGGGAGTTGAAAGTCTGTGTTGCCCAGCGACAGCCCCAAAACATCACTGCTCTAGAGGAGATCTGCATGGAGGAATGGGCCAAAATACCAGCAACAGTGTGTGAAAACCTTGTGAAGACTTACAGAAAACGTTTGACCTGTGTCATTGCCAACAAAGGGTATATAACAAAGTATTGAGAAACTTTTGTTATTGACCAAATACTTATTTTCCACCATAATTTGCAAATAAATTCATTAAAAATCCTACAATGTGATTTTCTCGATTTTTTTTCTCTCATTTCGTCTGTCATAGTTGACGTGTACCTATGATAAAAATTACAGGCCTCTCTCATCTTTTTAAGTGGGAGAACTTGCACAATTGGTGGCTGACTAAATACTTTTTTTCCCCACTGTGTATATATATATATATATATATATACAGTCAAAAGTTTGGACACACCTACTCATTAAAGGTTTTTTCTTTATTTTTACTATTTTCTACATTGTAGAATTATAGTGAAGACATCAAAACTATGAAATAACACATATGGAATCATGTAGTAACCAAAAAAGTGTTAAACAAATCAAAATATATTTTATATTTGAGATTCTTCAAAGTAGCCACCCTTTGCCTTGATGATAGCTTTGCACACTCTTGGCATTCTCTCAACCAGCTTCATGAGGTAGTCACCTGGAATTCATTTCAATTAGCAGCTGTGCCTTGATAAAAGTTAATTTGTGGAATTTATTTCCTTCTTAATGCATTTGAGCCAATCAGTTGTGTTGTGACAAGGTAGGGGGGGGGGGGTATACAGAAGATAGCCCTATTTGGTAAAAGACCAAGTCCATATTATGACAAGAACAGATCAAATAAGCAAAGAGAAATGACAGTCCATCATTACTTTAAGACATCAATCTGGAACATTTCAAGAACTTTGAAAGTTTCTTCAAGTGCAGTCGCAAAAACCATCAAGCACTATGATGAAACTGGCTCTCATGAGGACCGCCACAGGAATGGAAGACCCAGAATTACCTCTGCTGCAGAGTATACGTTCATTAGAGTTACCAGCCTCAGAAATTGCAGCCCAAATAAATGCTTCACAGAGTTCAAGTAACAGACACATCTCAACATCAACTGTTCAGAGGAGACTGCGTGAATCAGGCCTTCATGGTCGAATTGCTGCAAAGAAACCACTACTAAAGGACACCAATAATAAGAAGAGACTTGCTTGGGCCAAGAAACACGAGCAATGGACATTAGACCGCTGGAAATCTGTCCTTTAATGAGTCCAAATTGGAGATTTTTGGTTTCAACCGCCATGTCTTTGTGAGACACAGAGTAGGTGAACGGATGTGTGGTTCCCACCGTGAAGCATGGAGGAGGAGGTGTGATGGTGTGGGGGTGCTTTGCTGGTGACACTGTCAGTGATTTATTTAGAATTCAAGGCACACTTAACCAGCATGGCTACCACAGCATTCTGCAGCGATACGACATCCCATCTGGTTTGGGCTTAGTGGAACTATCATTTGTTTTTCAAAATGACAATGACCCAACACACCTCCAGGCTGTGCAAGGGCTATTTGACCAAGAAGGAGAGTGATGGAGTGCTGCATCAGATGACCTGGCCACCACAATCACCCGACCTCAACCCAATTGAGATGGTTTGGGATGAGTTGGACCGCAGAGTGAAGGAAAAGCAGCCAACAAGTGCTCAGCATATGTGGGAACTCCTTCAAGACTGTTGGAAAAGCATTTCCAATGCCTCGCAAAGAAGGGCACCTATTGGTAGACATTAAAGCAGATATTGAATATCCCTTTGAGCATGGTGAAGTTATTAATTACAGTTTGGATAGTGTATGAAAACACCCAGTCACTACAAAGATACAGGCATCCATTTGCCGGAGAGGAAGGAAACCGCTCATGGATTTCACCATGAGGCCAATGGTGACTTTAAAACAGTTACAGAGTTTAATGGCTGTGATAGGAGATAACTGGGGGTGGATCAACAACATTGTAGTTACTCCACAATACTAACCTAAATGATGAGTGAAAAGAAGGAAGCCTGAATATAAATAAAAAGGCACTAAAGTAAAACTGCAAAAAATGGGGCAAAGAAATTAACATTATGGCCTGAATAAAAAGCTTTATGTTTGAGGTAAATCCAACACAACACATCACTGAGTACCACTCTTCATATTTTCAAGCATGGTAGTGGCTGCATCATGTTATGGGTATGCTTGTCATCGGCAAGGACAAGGGAGTTTCTTTTAGGATAAAAAGAAACGGAATAGAGCTAAGCGCAGGCAAAATCCTAGAGGAAAATCTGGTTGTCTGCTTTCCAACAGACACTGGGAGACAAATTCACCTTTCAGCAGGACAATCTAAAACACAAGGCCACATATACACTGGAGTTGCTTACCAAAACAACATTGAATGGCCTAGTTACAGTGGCTTAGTTGCTTGGAAATGGCTGTCTAGCAATGATCAACAACCAACTTGACAAAGCTTGAAGAATTTGAAAAATAATAATACATGTGTGCAAAGCTCTTAGACTTGCCAAGAAAGACTAGCTGCCAAAGGTGATTCTAACATGTATTGATTGACTCAGGGGTGTGAATGCTTATGTAAATGAGATATATCTGTATTTAATTTTCAAGAAATTAGCAAAAATTTCTAAAAACATGTTTTCACTTTGTCATTATGGGATATTTTGTGTAGATCGGTAAGGAAAAAAATATATTTCATCCATTTAGAATTCAGGCTGTAACACAACAAAATGTGGAATAAGTCAAGGGGTATGAATACTTTCTGAAGGCACTGTATGAATAACAGATGGCTCAATATGAGGTTCTAACTATAATAACATGATGTCCTGTTTTACCAGGCCAGCTCCTGCCCAATGTGTTCAAGTCCCATGCCCGCGGCATCCTTCACACTCTGCTGGAGATGTTCAGCTACCGTATGCAGCATATCCAGCCCCACTACTGCGTCCAGCTGCTCAGCCACCTGCACTCGCTGGCCGCCGTGCCCCAGACCAACCAGAACCAGCTTCACCCTTGGTCAGTAACCACAGGATCAGGCACAGTCATCCGCTATTTGTAGGGCCAGGAGTTTTTCTGACCAGGTTTTTAGTGCCAGGAGTTTTTCTGACCAGGTTTGTAAGGGCCAGGAGTCTTTCTGACCATGTTTGTAGGGACAGGAGTTTTTATGACCAGGTTTGTAAGGGCCAGTAGTTTTTCTGACCATAGCTCATTACAATCATGCCGACCAGATACTTCAGACAGGGAAGGATTGAGCCGAAGTAATTCAATCTTTGCCAATTCAATAAGAACGTTCCATAGAAACACCGAAATGGGTCAGCTCTTTGCAAATGCGCAACTTTCTGCAACATAACCACTAGCTTTTACAGTCACATAAAAGTAACCTTTTTGTCTGTCTGTTTCTGTGTCCTCAGTGTTGAGAGCACAGCCCTGAGGTTGATCACAGCGTTAGGGAGTTCAGAGGTTCAGCCTCAGTTCACCCGCTTCCTCAGTGACCCCAAAACAGTGCTGTCAGCTGAATCTGAGGAGCTCAACCGTGCCCTCATATAATGGCTGTAAAACTCATTATAGGTCAGTGTTTAATGCTAATTAGTAGGTTAGCATTAAGAAAACCTTCTCCTAACCCAAGACTAATTTTCCTTCCTCTGCTTTCTGTGTCCCAGATTTCTTCACAGGCTCTGACTCCATCCAGGGTACGTGGTGTAAGGACATCCTGCAGACCATTATGAACTTCACTCCTCACAACTGGGCCTCTCACACCCTCCGCTGCTTCCCTGCTCCTCTTCAGGTACAGAGAGATAGTCACTGACTGGGTTTAGGGTTTATGTCTACATAGGCGGCCATAAAGAATTATTGACTCAGAGAATCATATCACAACTAGGGTTGCAAAATTCTGGGAACTTTCAATAAATTCCTTGGTTTTCCTGAAACCCCGTGAATAAACAGGAAATCCAGAATCCTTCAACCAGGATTTCTGGAAAACCAGGGAATTTATTGAACGTGCCTGGAATTTTGCAACCCTAATCACAACAGTAAATCCCAACCCGGAGGCTTAAGTGAATATGTTATATTAATAATGGTACTACTACACAAACGGAGTCCATTCATATTTTTCGGATGCCAGACAGACATAAAGTCTCAGTGGAACGTATTAGTATCTGTCTTCACAGAACGAAAGAAAAATACATTTCTGTGTGTATTTCCCCAGGCGTTCTTCAAGCAGAACAAAGTTCCCAAGGAGAGCCGCTTCAACCTGAAGAAGAACGTGGAGGAGGAGTACAGGAAGAGCATGACCAACGAGAACGACATCATCACCCACTTCTCCATGCAGGGATCGCCACCCCTCTTCCTGTGTCTGCTGTGGAAGATGCTGCTGGAGACTGACCACATCAACCAGATCTGCTTCAGGTACACCACAAAGTATTCACTTATTTTCTATTCTATTCTATTTGACACATTATCACACACTGGTGGCACAAGACTTAACAATTTTATTTGTTAATTAATTAATTTGACTATGGACATTCATCAACATTTCAGGTTCAACATCTCTTCAACTATGATGATCTTGCCGTAGCAGGACCATATGCTGTTGATTTGTTCTTATTATATTTTTTGCTGATTGACACAGTGCATTCGGAAAGTGTTCAGACCCCTTGACTTTTTCCACATTTTGTTACGTTACAGCCTTATTCTAAAATTGATTAAATTGGGGGGGGGGGGGGGGGGGTTCCTCATTAATCTACACACAATACCCCATAATGAAAAAGCAAAAACAGGTTTATGACATTTACATAAGTATTCAGACCCTTTACTCAGTACATTGTTGAAGCACCTTTGGGAGCGATTACAGCCTCTAGTCTTCTTGGGTATGAAGCTACAAGCTTGGCACACCTGTAGTTGGGGAGTTTCTCCCATTCTTCTCTGCAGATCCTCTCAAGCTCTGTCAGGATGGATGGGGAGTGTCGCTGCACAGCTATTTTCAGGTCTCTCCAGAGCTGTTCGGTCGGATTCAAGTCTGGGCTCTGGCTGGGCCACTCAAGGACATTCAGAGACTTGTCCCGAAGCCACTCCAACGTTGTCTTGGCTGTGTTCTTAGGGTCGTTGTCCTGTTGGAAGGTGAACCTACGCCCCAGTCTGAGGTCCTGAGCACTCTGGAGTAGGTTTTCATCAAGGATCTCTCTGTACATTGCTCCGTTCATCTTTCCCTGACTAGTCTCCCAGTTCCTGCCGCTGACAAATATCCCCACAGCATGATACTGACACCACCATGCTTCACCGTAGGGATGGTGCCAGGTTTCCTCCAGACGTGACGCTTGGCATTCAGGCCAAAGAGTTCAATCTTGGTTAAATCAGACCAGAAAATCTTGTTTCTAATGGTCTGAGTCCTTTAGGTGCCTTTTGGCAATTTCCAAGCAAGTTGTCATGTGCCTTTATAGGAGTATTTTATGTATCATTAAGGCAAATGTAGGGAGATGCCAAAGGTAAAATATAATAAACATGTTTGATATTTTATAATCCAGATACATGCTTAAATAAGGAATATAGCCATGTAGTATATGCTGTGTTTTAAAAGCCACGCAGCCAATAGAATGATAGAATGAGAGGCTTCATATAGAAAAAAGCATTCATGACCTTTTGGAGTGGACATTGTGTGACAGCTGGACGTTGAAAAATAAGGATGGTGTAGAACTAAAATAAGTTAGGAATTTGCCATAAGGGGGTAACTGTATATGCCATGTACGCATGTTTGTGCATTTGTGTGTGTGTATAAAAGGGATGTCTAAGCCAGAGAGAGACAGTTGTTCCATGGAACATCTCGGCATTTGTTATTAGATAATAAAGGTCTGATTTTTGGATTCACAAGCTCCCGTTTCTTGAGTGATATTTTTGAGTTAATTACTTTTGAGTTAAATATTTCTACGACATAAATGGCGAGCTTGCCAGGATTCGAAACAGGGGTCAGAGACGGTGAATCTGCGGTTGTGAAACGGCTTGGACGGACCATACAAACAAAAGCGTCCGCTTAAAAAAAAAAAAAGGTAAGCCAAGTTCTTACTTATATAGTATAAAGTTTGTGTGGTTTGTTCCCGGGCCCGGCCTCAGCTGCACTATACCAAGTAGGTCTCTCCAAATGTAAGAACCAGAAAATTAGAGACTGGGAGCTTTTGGATTTAAAATGCATGTTAAATGATGAAAAGCCTCGAGGGTTACAATAAGTAGAAAATAGTTTAAATAGATCAGCTCGGTAGATGGATGGTCTGCTTGAGTTGGTGTGAGTCAGTCATTGTGGTTGAGTGGGGTGGGTTATCTGTCTCGTTTGAGTTGATCATTTGGTCAGTATGATTGCATCTGTTTGACAAACCGACTGTTTTGACGCGTCTTGTACTCGTCGGTGTCATTCGGTTGTTCGTCTGAACCGCTTGTTCAAGTCATTTGATTCAGTTGTTCGTCCTGCTGGTCATTCTGTTTAATCCATTGTGATTTGATTGGTTGTGGTCAAGTTGGATGATTCATCTGTCTCATTCGGGTTGCTCAACTGGACAGTCTGATCGATCTGTTTCATTCGATTGCTCAATTCGTGCATTCAATCATCGGGGTCACTTGGCTGCTCATCTGATGCGTCTGTTCGATTCGGTCGATTCATTTGATTCATCTTGCTGATCAATTTGTCTGGGTCATTTCGGCACGGGTGGCTGTCCATCTGGTTGAGCGATTAGAGAATAACATGTTAGAAAGCCTTACGAATAACGCTTTAAAACGTGTCGGGAAGTGAATCGTTTTTTAGGACTGCTTAGGTAGGCGAAATCCTGTGGAAATATCGCTTTTTCTCTGTGTCAAGGAAGTGAATCAGAGAGGAAGGGTAGAATATACAGGTCGCTTAGGAAAGCGTAGGATAGGTATAAGTCCGGGTGTGTCGAGGAAGTGTATCACCTAGGGGGCTAAATAAATATAAATCCTGTATAAAACTGTTTTCTTGTGTCGAGGAAGTGTATCAAGAAGGGGTTAAGTTTACAGGTAACTTAGAAAAGTGTGTGAAAGAGTGAGAGTGCAAGTGAGTGTGAAAATCTCTGTCCTTGGTGGGGAAAGGTTGACGCACCTTTCCTGGACCGTTACTTAAGTGTAACCTGGTAGGAAGGACACACCCGGTCTCGCACCAGGAGAGAAAGAGTGAATGGTGTGTGGATGCTCATAGAGGTAGGAACACACATAGCTGAGTGATTTAAAACTAAAATAAAACACTAGCAAGGGGAAGATTTATGAGGTGTCCACACAAATGAAAAGTGGACATCAGAAGACATTCTTTTATTATTACATAAAGAACATAGCTGAGTGATTTCAAGCTAAGATAAAACATTAGCAAGGGGAAGATTTATGAGGTGTCCACACAAAGGAAAAGTGGACATCAGAAATATTATTTTATTATTACAGAAAGAATATAGCTGAGTGATTTAACGCTAAGATAACACACTAGCAAGGGGAAGATTTATGAGGTGTCCACACAAAGGTAAAGTGGACAATAGGAGTTATTATTATTATATAAAGAGATTGTCGAATACCCATTAATAATAAATAAGTTCTGACCAAACAATAATCAAGGAAGCACAAATAGTTTAACAATAAAAGCAAATACTAATATAAAAATAATTAAGAAGGAGAAATAAAATAAATAAATAGGACAAATACAAAAATAGATTAAAAAGGAAGTAAAAAATAAATAAATAATAATAATAAATAATAATATATGTATATAGATATATATATAGATATGACCTATATATATCATATATATATATAAATATGAATAAAACGGCAGTAGAAATACTGAGTGCTAGGTATCCCTTAGGTAAGGGAGAAATAGCAAAAACATCTGAAAAATGGGAGAAACGCACCAGGAAAATGGGCACCAAATGGCCAGAAGGAGGAACATTTGATGTCACAGTGTGTGAGGAAATGGAAACACTGATAAAAAAAACATAAAGCAAAAAACACAGGAAAGAAGAGAAGCGCCAAAAGAGAAAGAGAAAAATAAGTACTCATCATGTTCAAAATAGAAGGAGAAGGATTGCTAAAGAACATGCAAGAAGCCAGAAACATGTTGAGAAAAGATTATGAGAAAACAAACAAAAAGAAGCAGATTGGTCTGTGGGACCTCCACCATATGTTTGTGGACAATATCCCCAGGTGTCCGGAGTAATATCAATAAAAGGAGAAATAGAAATGGAAGAAGAAAGACCTTTGTTTACATCCTCACAAAGGATGGAAAAAGACTCAAAAGAAAACAGAAGGAATCAAGCGAAGGGCAGAAATCAAGCCAAACAGATTGGATTGCTATGGAGAGCTGAGAGAAGCATTGGGAAGAATGAAAATGACGAAGAGAGATGATGGAGAACTCTCAGATGAAGAAATGGCAGATATTGAAGCAACAAACAAACTAATAGAGAAAGAAATGGACAGGATGAGGAGAATGTTGAGAGAAAAGGAAGAAAAAGAGAGGGAGCAAAGTGAGGTAAGACAGCGGACAGGCAGAGTGATGGAGGAGGAAGAAGGAGCAGCAGCTGAAATATGGGGAGGTTGCAATCAAGGTGTAAGGGAATAAAGATTGTGGAATAGGAGAACATTAAGAAGACCTGAAAAATACAAGGGACAATATCCAATTCTAATAAAAGGTACCCAGGCTCACTATGTTCCGTGGGGATCACAGGACCTGGAAGGATTGGTTGCCCGTCTGCCAGATTTGCATGATGGGGCTGGAAAATGGATTAGGATTTTTGAGGAACAAACCATGGGGAAACTGCTGGCTGTGGGGGATCTGAAGGCACTGTTGGCAAGGGTGGTTGGAAAGGCAAAAATGGAGGATATACTGGGGAACAGTGACCTGAGTAGAGAAGTGAGTGACCCACAAGGAGATGGGATGGACTTTGATTCACACCACCCTGAAGTCTGGCAAGCACTAAGACTGGAATACCCGGCGAGAATTGACCCCAAGTCACTGAAAGGGGGGACACTGGGAGAAACTGAGAATCCAGCTGCCTATCTACATGAACAGATGAAACGATGGAGACTGGAAACAGAACGAGATCCAGAAGGGGACCCACTGATGACAACTCTATTCTGAAACTCAATAATAGAGGCCATGCCCCAATCAGTAAGGAGCAGGCTGGAGGATGTGGTGGGACTGACCTCAAAGACACACAAAGAATTCTGTGACCATGTGATTCATGCAGTAGAAAAACACAGAAAAGATGAACAGAGACTTATGGAGCAGGGGAGAGACAGTCAGAGGAAACTGACTCAACTCCAATTGGAAGAACTGACAAACAGAGGGAAGAAGAAAATCCAGGCCCCAGTAACAGCACCTGCGAATGAAACAGGAATGATGGCTGCAGTCACTCCAGAAGGGCCATATCTGCCTCCTGCGCCACAGGCCCAAGTACAACCCACAGCACCAGTAGTGAATGTGTATGCACAACAACCCCGGCAATGGAATAATAACAATAAACAGCTAAAATTTCAGCAAAATAATCAGAAAGGAGGAAATCGGGGCCCACAAGGGCCAACTGGAATTTGCTGGGGATGCCAGCAGCCAGGGCATACCAGACGAAACTGCCCCACAAACCCCTGGCAACAACAGGGGAACAAAAACCAAAATAATTGGAAGCAACCTGACGGCTGGCAACCAAAGCAACCTAACGGCTGGCAACAAAATCAGCAACAAATCCAAGGTCCTGTGAATCCATGGGCAGGGCCCAATCAGGGGTACTAGGGGTGCCCAGAGAATCCTACCGGGGAGGGTCAGTTTCCAGTACTAACTACACGAGCTGATCAAGAACCTATGTTGCAGGTTCAAATAGAGAACAGAGGCACACCCATGATGGTTGACACTGGAGCCACTTACACCTGTGTAAGTCCAAATTATGCCTCACACCTCCCCATGTCTGGCAAATATGCCAAAACTATAGGATTCTCGGGACAAACGCAGTTCATTTCAATGACAGCTCCAGTTCGCCTGACAGCGGATGACAAATCCGCAACCCTCCCTATACTTGTATCAGAACACACCCCTGTCAATCTATTGGGAAGAGATGCCCTATGCAAAATGGGTATACAAATTCGATGTTCCTCTGAAGGGGTATTAATAGACAGGGCAGGGTTAAACTTACAAATGGTAATGAAACAGGATACAGCAAATGTCTATTGGTTAGGGGATATTGAGACAGAAGTAGATAGGGTAGTCAAGAAATGGGGTAGGTTTATTCAGGCTCAGATACCAGAAGCAGAAAGAGGAAAGTCAGAATTTCAATGCACCATGCAATATGATCCCTATCGTGATGATCTTTTAGAGCAACTGTGGTTGTTAAATGCAAATGGGAAATCAGTACCTATAATGTCTCAGTACATAATTATAGGAAAACAAGGAGCAGCAATGGAGGTGACGGACATGGATGGCTCAGACTTTGTGGAGAAATGGTACAATATTTCTGAAGCTACCCCACACATTACCTTGCTGGTTAACAAGGGAATGGAGGCCAAGGATTTGGGCCCCATGATGAAGCGAGCAAAAACAATTCAATGGAACAAGACAGAAAATTCACTGATTTATCTGTCAAGGGGTGCTGAAGGTGGGTGTGGTGCATGAATCAAGCGCAGGACGCAGAAGCTCAGTCCAAAAGACTTTAGTGCAATATTCACGTAGAAAATAAGCACAATAAGCCCGAAGGCGAAATAACGGCGCACACAGGCGTCGAACAAACGGCGCACTAACATGTGCGAAAAACCACTCCAAAACACTGGAGGGAAGTACGTAGCTCCAACACGAAACAGAAGAGCAATCACACACAAAGACAAACACACACAACGAGAACTAAATAGGACACTAACGAGGACTAACAAGACACAGGTGTACAACATCAAGACAAAACCAAACGAACATGAAACATAGATCGGTGGCAGCTAGTACTCCGGGGACGACGACCGCCGAAGCCTGCCCGAACCAGGAGGAGGAGCAGCCTCGGCCGAAACCGTGACAGTACCCCCCCCCTTGACGCGCGGCTCCAGCCGTGCGCCGACCCCGGCCTCGGGGACGACCAGGAGGACGCGGAGCAGGGCGCGCGGGATGGTCCCGGTGGAACTCCGACAGGAGAGATGGGTCTAGGATGTCCCTCCGCGGCACCCAGCACCGCTCCTCCGGGCCGTACCCCTCCCACTCCACGAGATACTGGAGACCCCCCATCCGGCGTCTTGAGTCCAAGATGGACCGAACGGTGTACGCCGGAGCCCCCTCGATGTCCAGTGGGGGCGGAGGAGTCTCCCCTATCTCATTGTCCTGGAGTGGACCAGCTACCACCGGCCTGAGAAGAGACACATGGAACGAGGGGATAATATTCTTATACTCAACAGGTAGATGTAACCTATAACACACCTCGTTCAATCTTCTCAGGACTTTAAAGGGCCCCACAAACCGCCGACCCAGCTTCCGGCAGGGCAGGCGGAGGGGTAGGTTTCTGGTAGAGAGCCAGACTCGATCTCCGGGTGCGTACACCGGCCCCTCACTGCGGTGGAGATCGGCGCTCGCCTTGTGACGAAGGACGGCCCGCTGCAGGTGGACGTGGGCAGCGTTCCACGTCTCTTCCGAGCGCCTCATCCAATCATCCACCGCAGGGGCCTCGATCTGGCTCTGCTGCCAAGGTGCCAGAACCGGCTGGTAACCTAACACACATTGGAAGGGGGTTAGGTTGGTAGAGGAGTGGCGGAGAGAGTTCTGGGCCATCTCGGCCCAGGGAATGTACCGTGCCCACTCCTCCGGCCGGCCCTGGCAATACGACCTCAGAAACCTACCCACATCCTGGTTGACACGTTCTACCTGCCCGTTACTCTCCGGGTGGTACCCTGAGGTAAGGCTAACCGAGACCCCCAAACGCTCCATGAACGCTCTCCAAACACGGGAGGTAAACTGGGGGCCTCGATCAGACACTATATCCTCGGGTACCCCGTAATGCCGGAAGACGTGGGTAAATAGGGCCTCAGCGGTCTGTAGGGCAGTAGGAAGACCTGACATAGGGAGAAGACGACAGGCCTTAGAGAACCGGTCCACAATGACCAGGATGGTGGTATTCCCCTGAGAGAGGGGAAGGTCTGTCACAAAATCCACCGAGAGGTGGGACCATGGTCGTTGTGGAACGGGCAGGGGTTGTAACTTACCCCTGGGCAGATGTCGGGGCGCCTTACACTGGGCGCACACCGAGCAGGAGGAGACATAAACCCTCACATCCCTAGCCAAAGTGGGCCACCAGTATTTAGTGCTAAGGCAATGCACTGTCCGGCCAATACCCGGATGTCCAGAGGAGGGTGACGTGTGAGCCCAGTAAATGAGTCGATCCCGAATCTCGAGCGGAACGTACTTCCGACCCTCAGGACACTGTGGAGGGCTGGGGTCGGTACGCAACGCTCGCTCGATTTCGGCATCGACCTCCCACACCACCGGTGCCACAAGGCAAGACTCCGGTAGTATGGGAGTGGGCTCAACGGACCTCTCCTCCGTGTCATACCGCCGGGACAGCGCATCTGCCTTACCATTCTGGGACCCAGGGATGTACGTGATTTTAAATACGAACCTGGTGAGAAACATACTCCATCGAGCCTGGCGAGGGTTCAGTCTCCTCGCTGCCCGGATGTACTCCAGGTTCCGATGGTCAGTCAAAATGAGGAAAGGGTGTTGAGCCCCCTCAAGCCAATGCCTCCACACCTTAAGGGCTTGAACTACAGCTAACAGCTCCCTGTCCCCAACGTCATAGTTACGCTCCGCCGGGCTGAGCTTTTTTGAGTAAAAAGCACAGGGGCGGAGTTTAGGTTGCGTGCCGGACCGTTGAGAGAGAACGGCCCCTATACCAGCCTCAGACGCGTCTACCTCAACCTGAAAGGGTAATGCGGGATCCGGATGCGCCAGCACCGGAGCCGACGTAAACAGGTCCTTCAGTCTCCTAAAGGCCCTGTCCGCATCAGCTGACCACTGCAGGCGCACCGGACCCCCTTTCAGAAGGGACGTGATGGGAGCTGCCACCTGTCCAAAACCCCGGATAAACCTCCGGTAGTAATTCGCAAAGCCCAAGAACTGCTGCACCTCTTTTACAGTGGTTGGAGTTTGCCAATTACGCACAGCGGACACACGATCCACCTCCATTCTCACCCCTGACGCGGACAACCGATAACCCAAAAAGGAGACCGACTCCTGGAAAAACAGACATTTCTCTGCCTTGACATACAGGTCGTGCTCCAACAGCCTCCTCAATACACGACGCACCAGGGTTATATGCTCGGCTCGGGTAGACGAGTACACCAGAATGTCATCAATGTACACGACCACCCCTTGTCCCTGCATATCCCGGAAAATGTCATCTACGAAGGATTGGAAGACTGATGGAGCATTCATCAACCCATATGGCATGACGAGATATTCGAAATGACCTGACGTGGTACTAAACGCTGTCTTCCATTCGTCGCCCTCCCTAATGCGCACCAAGTTATACGCGCTCCTGAGATCCAATTTTGTGAAAAACCGCGCTCCATGCAATGACTCTGTCATGGTCGCAATCAGAGGGAGTGGATAACTGTATTTCACAGTAATCTGATTGAGACCACGGTAATCAATGCACGGGCGCAACCCTCCATCTTTCTTCTTCACAAAAAAGAAACTCGAGGAGGCGGGAGAAGTGGAGGGCCGAATGTATCCCTGTCTCAAAGATTCGGCTATGTAAGTCTCCATAGCTTTTCTCTCCTCTTGAGACAAAGGATATACGTGGCTCCGTGGGAGCGCTGCTCCTGCCTGGAGATCAATCGCACAATCCCCCTGTCTATGAGGAGGCAACTGCGTCGCCCTAGTTTTACTAAACACGAGAGCTAAATCCCCATATTCAGGCGGAATGTGCAGTGCGGGCACTTGGTTTGGACTTTCCACCGAAGTCGCCCCCACGGAAACACCCAGACATCGCCCCTCGCACTGAGCAGACCACCCATCGAGAGCCCTCTGTTGCCACGAAATAGCAGGGTTATGGGTGCTTAACCAGGGAATTCCCAGCACCACTGGGTACGCAGGAGAGTCGATCAGATACAGCTGTATAGTCTCTTCATGACCCCCCTGCGCACACATCCTAAGTGGTGCTGTGATCTCCCTAATCAACCCCGACCCCAACGGGCGGCTATCTAAGGCATGAACGGGAAAAGGTTTGTCAACAGGTAGGAGAGGGATCCCTAAATCTAATCAAAACTTCCGATCAACAAAATTCCCAGCTGCGCCTGAATCTACTAGCGCCTTATGCTGGGAATGAGGTGCAACCTGTGGAAAACACACAGGTATACAAAAGTGCGCAACAGAAAGCTCTGGGTAAGTGGGACGTCTACTCACCTGGGAGGCCCCCCCAGTGCGTGGCCTGTCGTCTTCTCCCCCGGAGAACCCTACCCAGCACCTGGCCGCAGTGTGCCCTCCACGACCGCACTTGGTGCAGGAGACAGGCCCCCTCGGGCTCCTCCTCCTCCTTTCTCTAGCGCCGGCACCCCCGAGCTCCATAGGTCTCGGCTCGGAGGTGCCGGAGGGCGGAATGGACGGACCCCCCTCGGGACGTCCACGGGTGGCCAGCAGGGTGTCCAGACGGATGGACATATCGACCAACTGGTCGAAGGTGAGATGGGTATCCCTGCAGGCCAACTCACGTTGAACGTCCTCCCGTAGGCTACATCGAAAATGGTCGATGAGGGCCCGTTCATTCCACCCTGCGTCCGCCGCTAGAGTCCGGAACTCTAGAGCAAACGCCTGTGCGCTCCTCCTCCCCTGTCTCAGGTGGACTAGATGCTCCCCCGCCGCTTTGCCCTCAGGTGGATGGTCGAACACGGCCTTGAAGCGGCGGGAGAACTCGGCGTAGGAGATGGTGTTGGCGTCCATCTTCCTCCACTCTGCGTTAGCCCACTCCAACGCCTTGCCCGTGAGACAGGAGATGAGGGCGGTAACGCTCTCGTGTCCCGAGGGCACCGGGTGTACAGTGGCCAGGTAGAGCTCCACCTGCAGGAGGAACCCCTGACACCCGGCAGCTGTTCCGTCATATGCCCTCGAGAGCGAGAGCCGAATCCCCCTGGGTTCCGGACCTGGGACTGGTGGACCGGCCGATGGGGTTGGCAGGGTAGGTGGAGGTGTGGGTACCCCGCTGGCCTCCCATCGGTGCAGGGTGTTGATGACGTCCTGTAGAGCGGTCCCCAGTTGTCGTATCTGGTCATCTTGGCCGCGAACATGCTCCTAGAGCGACTCAGGCGTAACTGCAGATCCTGCTGATTCCATTGTGGTGTGTGATTCTGTCAAGGGGTGCTGAAGGTGGGTGTGGTGCATGAATCAAGCGCAGGACGCAGAAGCTCAGTCCAAAAGACTTTAGTGCAATATTCACGTAGAAAATAAGCACAATAAGCCCGAAGGCGAAATAACGGCGCACACAGGCGTCAAACAAACGGCGCACTAACATGTGCGAAAAACCACTCCAAAACACTGGAGGGAAGTACGTAGATCCAACACGAAACAGAAGAGCAATCACACACAAAGACAAACACACACAACGAGAACTAAATAGGACACTAACGAGGACTAACAAGACACAGGTGTACAACATCAAGACAAAACCAAACGAACATGAAACATAGATCGGTGGCAGCTAGTACTCCGGGGACGACGACCGCCGAAGCCTGCCCGAACCAGGAGGAGGAGCAGCCTCGGCCGAAACCGTGACATTTATCACTCAAAAGATAAAGCCTTAATCAAGATACACCATACTACAATAATGACTGGGGACCCAAGAGAAGTGGAAGTTACATCCCAACAGCTAACACAGCTAGGGGAAGCAACAGAATTTGAGGACCGGCAAAAACAGGAAATTGAGAAAAACATACCTCATGAGGTATGGTCACAACATAATACAGATGTTGGATTGGTAAAATCAGCAAGTCCTGTGTTTGTCAAAACAAAGCCAGATGTTAAGCCCCCTTGGAGGGCTCAATATCATATGAAACCTGAAGCAGAAGAGGGCATCAGTGCCACAATTGAGGGACTGATAAAAGCAGGAGTACTGATAGAAACGCAAAGTTGTTGTAACACACCTTTGTTGCCGGTCCTTAAAGCAGATGGGAAAAAGTGGAGGCTGGTACATGACTTAAGGGCCATAAATGATATAGTACAAGATTGGCCTGCTGATGTTCCAAACCCTCATACGCTACTCACCAATGTTCCCCCAGAAGCCAAGTACTTCACAGTGATTGACCTATGTGGAGCATTTTTTAGTGTGCCCCTGGCAGAAGAGTGCAGACACTTGTTTGCATTTACCTACAAAGGTAAGCAATACACATATACTCTGGATAGAGGAGTATGCGATTAAAACTGCTCCTCTGCGAGAAATCATGAAAGAAGCAGGACAACTAGACCTCAGAGCAAGCCTGGAATGGAACAGTGATGCATTGACTGCGTTTGAAACAATGAAGAAGGAGATGCAGTCAGCTCCGGCTCTAGCAGCCCCAGATTACACAAAACCATTATTGTTGTATGTGGCAAACAGATGTGATAGGTATGCAACAGCGGTACTTATGCAAGAGACATGTAGTGGAAGACGAAAACAACCTATTGCGTATTATAGTTCTAAACTAGATTCTGTTGCCCAGGGATATCCACCCTGTTATCAAGGTCTAGCTGCATTACAATATGCATATGACAAAGCGTCCACAATTACTATGGGATACCCGGTAACAATACATACACACCATAAAATAGTGGAACTAATAGAACAGGGGAAGTTTGTCCTTACCAATGCTAGAACTTTAGAATACATGACTCTATTGACCTCCTCTGCTGTTGAGGAAAGGGACTTTCCCACAATTGACTTCTCTGCCCTCACATGGTCTCCGACAATTTAAGAACTGTGGAATTGCTCTAACGGTAATAGCAGTTAACCTGGGAGAGATGGTGATGAGTCTGCCTACAACTATACAATATTCCAGAAATAGTCTTACTGGGCCAGGAAGAATTGTTGTTGTGAATAAAGAACAAGTATCGTATACAGGATGGCCTAGCTTGGGGAAATGTCAGATTGAAGGATATGCAATGTTTAGAATAAAATGCCTAAAAAATCATTGTGTAGAAGTAGAGCTAAAAGGGAATGGACATGGAAAAATAATGGATATAAAACAAGCCAAACATCTCATGATTTCATCAGTACTTAAGAAATTGGTTCCGGAAGCTAAAATAAGAAATATAATAAAAAAGCACGTACCTTTGGAAATAGCTCGAAACAGTATTTATATTCCAGCCCAAGTACTGACAGCGATGGAAACTCAAAAATCCTTTTCAATACGTAGGATAAAACCTCTGCCGGAGGAATCACTTTGTGGGTGGGCTAATTATCAAACAAGAGGAGAAGCAATCTGGGATGAATATGGCTGCCAAATAGAAGTTAACAAAGGAGACACTAGTTGGGAAATTACTTTTAAGGAATTGATTCAAGAAAACAATGCAAAGTACATATTGGAAATAATTAGCGTTAAAGGGTTAGAAGGGAATAGTGTAACAACAATGGACATTGATCCTATTTCCAAACACCAATCTAGACAGGAAGAAGAACCTGAAATAGTTAATGTAACTACAGTGGGGGAAAAAAGTATTTAGTCAGCCACCAATTGTGCAAGTTCTCCCACTTAAAAAGATGAGAGAGGCCTGTAATTTTCATCATAGGTACACGTCAACTATGACAGACAAAATGAGGAAAGAAAATCCAGAAAATCACATTGTAGGATTTTTAATGAATTTATTTGCAAATTATGGTGGAAAATAAGTATTTGGTCAATAACAAAAGTTTCTCAATACTTTGTTCTATACACTTTGTTGGCAATGACACAGGTCAAACGTTTTCTGTAAGTCTTCACAAGGTTTTCACACACTGTTGCTGGTATTTTGGCCCATTCCTCCATGCAGATCTCCTCTAGAGCAGTGATGTTTTGGGGCTGTCGCTGGGCAACATGGACTTTCAACTCCCTCCAAAGATTTTCTATGGGGTTGAGATCTGGAGACTGGCTAGGCCACTCCAGGACCTTGAAATGCTTCTTACGAAGCCACTCCTTCGTTGCCCGGGCGGTGTGTTTGGGATCATTGTCATGCTGAAAGACCCAGTCACGTTTCATCTTCAATGCCCTTGCTGATGGAAGGAGGTTTTCACTCAAAATCTCACGATACATGGCCCCATTCATTCTTTCCTTTACACAGATCAGTCGTCCTGGTCCCTTTGCAGAAAAACAGCCCCAAAGCATGACGTTTCCACCCCCATGCTTCACAGTAGGTATGGTGTTCTTTGGATGCAACTCAGCATTCTTTGTCCTCCAAACACGACGAGTTGAGTTTTTACCAAAAAGTTATATTATGGTTTCATCTGACCATATGACATTCTCCCAATCCTCTTCTGGATCATCCAAATGCACTCTAGCAAACTTCAGACGGGCCTGGACATGTACTGGCTTAAGCAGGGGGACACGTCTCGCACTGCAGGATTTGAGTCCCTGGCGGCGTAGTGTGTTACTGATGGTAGGCTTTGTTACTTTGGTTCCAGCTCTCTGCAGGTCATTCACTAGGTCCCCCCGTGTGGTTCTGGGATTTTTGCTCACCGTTCTTGTGATCATTTTGACCCCACGGGGTGAGATCTTGCGTGGAGCCCCAGATCGAGGGAGATTATCAGTGGTCTTGTATGTCTTCCATTTCCTAATAATTGCTCCCACAGTTGATTTCTTCAAACAAAGCTGCTTACCTATTGCAGATTCAGTCTTCCCAGCCTGGTGCAGGTCTACAATTTTGTTTCTGGTGTCCTTTGACAGCTCTTTGGTCTTGGCCATAGTGGAGTTTGGAGTGTGACTGTTTGAGGTTGTGGACAGGTGTCTTTTATACTGATAACAAGTTCAAACAGGTGCCATTAATACAGGTAACGAGTGGAGGACAGAGGAGCCTCTTAAAGAAGAAGTTACAGGTCTGTGAGAGCCAGAAATCTTGCTTGTTTGTAGGTGACCAAATACTTATTTTCCACCATAATTTGCAAATAAATTCATAAAAAATCCTACAATGTGATTTTCTGGATTTTTTTTTCTCCATTTGTCTGTCATAGTTGACGTGTACCTATGATGAATTACAGGCCTCTCTCATCTTTTTAAGTGGGAGAACTTGCACAATTGGTGGCTGACTAAATACTTTTTTTCCCCACTGTATGATCATTACCCAAGGACCACTAATTACTATAGCAGTAGAACCAACAAAGACAGGATTAGAAAAAATTGAAACAACTGGGTTTTTTCCAAATGTATGGGATTCTTTAACTAATTGGGGAAATCAGGAAAATAGACAATCTACTTCAGCCCCAACAGTAATACCGAAAGTAATGAAAGCATCAACAAAAATAGAAAGGCTATGGGAGGGAGCCATGCAAAATGATTGGTACAAATGGGCACAATATTCAGCTAAAATAATTAATAGAAAAACGAATTGTTTAGTATATGCTCCTTCTCCGTTAAAATAATTAATAGTAATACCAAGTCCACACAGTTACAAGGACTGTGCTAACTTTAAACGAAGCTACTGTCATCTTAAAAGAGGAGAAAGGCCCTACTGTCCTGCAGAATGTTTATAATTTTTGGGAAATCCCTATCATTACAGATTCTATAATCAAGTAGGATGGGGAGAGTGGTGTACAAAAAATGATATCAGGATAGAGCCCAGAAAAATGGAAGCACCGGAAAAATACCGTATAGATTATAATCAAAATTATGAATGCTACAATAAAACGGATGGAGAGCACGATTTGGGAAAATTTAAGGGAAAGTGTGAGACCACATGGCACCTAAATAAAGATATGTCCTGGAATGCAGATACCCCCCACAGAGCGGTTTATCAGGCAGCAGAATCAAGTACTGGGGTAATAGCTACAAATGGAGGGCCGGGTGACCCTGGGGAATGTGAAAAGCAAACACTGGCAATGCCATTGATTTTTCCTTATGAGGATCAATCGGTGGCAGTGGCAGATTTCTTTTGGGTATGTGGAGAACAAAAGATTAGAGCTACTTTGCCTAAAAGATGGAAGGGAGTATGTTCTAGAGTACAAATGCTTCAGGAGGTGGTTATATCAGAGTGGGAGGTAGACAAAACAACAAATAGGGATGCACAGAATAATAATAAAAGGGTAAAAAGATCATATGAACATGACCCCAATGTATATTTAGATGCAATAGGTCAACCCAGAGGAATTCCAAATGAATATAAGGCAAAATATTAAATTAAAGCAGGATTTGAATCAATATTTGTCTGGATTTCAACCAACAAAAACCTTGAGTGGATCAATTATATTTATTATAATAAACAAAGGTTTATTAATTACACAGACTCTGCATTATCAGCTCTAGGAGAGCAAGTACAGGCTACTAGTAGAATGGCATGGCAGAATAGGCAGGCTCTAAACTGGCTATTAGCGGAAAAAGGTGGAGTTTGTGTTATGTTTGGAGATGAATGTTGTACTTTTATCCCCAATAATACTGCCCCGGATGGTTCTTTCACTGAAGCAATGACTAAGCTCAAAGGACTACGAAAAGAGGTTAAGGATAATGCTGGGTATGATGCTCATGTTTGGGACTGGATGGAATTAACTTTGGGAAAATGGGGTGCAATGTTTACAAAAATGGCAATAATGATAGGAATATCACTTGTAGTGATGGGAGTAGTGTTTGTTGTATACTACCTCTGTTAAAATCACTTTTGATTCAAACCACAGTAAAACAAATGACTGTACAGACCATTGTTACTAGTTCAGCCAAAGAAATACACCCAGTTCAGGGAGCTCCAGGACAGTATGTAAATGAATATGGGAAGTTTTGTAATGTTAAAGGAGGACCAATGGACTGTCCATTTGGGAATCCTGAATGTTTGTATGGAGTTGTTCATGGGGGTGGGTGGGCTTGCCATGGTTACAAAGCCCAATAGAAAAATGTGGAGGTTAATCTAGAGGAAAACCTTCCAGACTTTATTGTAACCAATTCCTGACTGGGCTTTGGGTCCTCATCAGGATGGGTCAAGTAATGAGGAATATATATTGGTTTAAATATATGCATGTAAAATGTAACCACATATGGCAAGGCTAAGAATAAGTAAATGCACATGCTTACATTCATTTTAAAAATTAATCTTTGTATTTTTGGGACATTGTTGGAAGTCCCAAAAGGGGGGATTATATAGGAGTATTTTATGTATCATTAAGGCAAATGTAGGGAGATGCCAAAGGTAAAATATAATAAACATGTTTGATATTTTATAATCCAGATACATGCTTAAATAAGGAATATAGCCATGTAGTATATGCTGTGTTTCAAATGAATGTATGTGTTCTTTCACAAAAGCTCTCAACAGTATGCGTTACATTAGTTCTTTTTTAAGAAGGGGCCTAAGCCACACATCCAATAGAATGATAGAATGAGAGGCTTCATTTAGAAAAAAGCATTCATGACCTTTTGGAGTGGACATTGTGTGGCAGCTGGACGTTGAAAAATAAGGATGGTGTAGAACTAAAATAAGTTAGGAATTTGCCATAAGGTGGTAACTGTATATGCCATGTACGCATGTTTGTGCATTTGTGTGTGTGTATAAAAGGGATGTCTAAGCCAGAGAGAGACAGTTGTTCCATGGAACATCTCGGCATTTGTTATTAGATAATAAAGGTCTGATTTTTGGATTCACAAGCTCCCGTTTCTTGAGAGATATTTTTGAGTTAATTACTTTTGAGTTAAATATTTCTACGACACCTTTTACTGAGGAGTGGCTTCCGTCTGGACACTCTACCATAAAGGCCTAATTGGTGGAGTGCTATAGAGATGGCTGTCCTTCTGGAAGGTTCTCCCATCTCCACAGAGGAACTCTAGATTCTCCCATCTCCACAGAGGAACTCTAGAGCTCTGTCAGAGTGACCATCGGGTTCTTGGTTACCTCCCTGACCAAGGCCCTTCACCCCCAATTGCTAAGTTTGGCCGGGCGGCCAGCTCTAGGAAGAGTATTGGTGGTTCCAAACTTCTTCCATTTAAGAATGATGGAGGCCACTGTGCCTCAACACAATCCTGTCTCGGAGCTCTACAGACAATTCCTTCGACCTCATGGCTTGATTTTTGCTCTGACATGCACTGTCAACTGTGGGACCTTATATAGACAGGTGTGTGCCTTTCCAAATCATGTCCAATCAATTGAATTTACCACAGGTGGACTCCAATCAAGTTGTAGAAACATCTCAAGGATTATCAATGGAAACAGGATGCACCTGAGTTCAATTTCGAGTCTCATAGCAAAGGGTCTGAATACTTATGTAAATAAGGTATTTCTGTTTTATTTGTATACATTTGCTAAAATTTCTAAAAACCTGTTTTCACTTTGTCATTATGGGGTATTGTGTGTAGATTGATGAGGGAAATGTTATGTTTAATCCATTTTAGAATAAGGCTGTAACGTAACAAAATGTGGAAAAATCAAGGGGTCTGAATACTTTCCGAATGCACTATAGATAAGATAGATAGATAGATAGATAGATAGATAGATAGATAGATAGATAGATAGATAGATAGATAGATAGATAGATAGATAGATAGATAGATAGATAGATAGATAGATAGATAGATAGATAGATAGATAGATAGATAGATAGATAGATAGATAGATCTGTATATATACTGAACAAAAATATGAACGCCACGTGTGGGTCCCATGTTTCATGAGCTGAAATAAAAAGTCCCAGAAATGTTCCATATGCACAAAAAGCTTATTTCTCCCAATTTCTTTGCACAAATTTGTTTTCATCCCTGTTAGTGAGCATTTCTCCTTTGCCAAGATAATCCATCCACCTGACAGCTGTGGTATATCAAGAAACTGATTAAACAGCATGATCATTACATCATTACACCTTGTGCTGGGGACGATGAAAGGCCACTCTAAATTGTGCAGTTTTGTCACACAACAAAATGCCACAGATGTCTCAAGTTTTGAGGGAGCGTGCAATTGGCATGCTGACTGCAGGAATGTCAAAAAGAGCTGTTGCCAGATAATTTAATGTTAATGTATCTACCATAAGCCCCCTCTAACCTTGTTTTAGAGAATTTGGCAGTACGTCCAACCGGCCTCACAACCGCAGACCATGTGAAAGGGTGTTGTGTGGTAACGTTGTGAACAGAGTGCCCCATGGTGGCGGTGGGGTTATGGTATGGGCAGGCATAAGCTACGGACAACAAACACAATTGCATTTTATCGATGGCGATTTTAATGCACATAGATACTGTGGAAATTAAATCTTGAGGCCCATTGTCGTGCCATTCATCAGCCGCCATCACTTCATGTTTCAACATAATGCACAACGCCATGTCGCAAGGATCTGTACACAATTCCTGGAAGCTGAAAATGTCCCAGTTCTTCCATGGCCTGCATACTTACCAGACATGTCACCCATTGAACATGTTTGGGATGCTCTGGATCGACGTGTACAATAGCGTGTTCCAGTTCCCGCCAATATCCAGCAACTTCACACAGCCATTGAAGAGGACTGGGACAACATTCCACAGCCCACAATCAACAGCCTGATCAACTCTACGTGAAGAAGATGTGTTGCGCTGCATGAGGCAAATGGTGTTCACACCAGATACTGACTGGTTTTCTGATCCACGCCCCTACTTTTTAAAAGGTATCTGTGACCAACAGATGCATATCTGTATTCCCAGTCATGTGAAATCTATAGATTAGGGCCTAATCAATTTATTTCAATCTATACATATCATTAATAAATAGTATGAGGTAATCTGGGACCATTATAATAAGGTTAACATTTTTGATAATATGATTGTGATTGGATGAGCTCTGTTAATTTTAAGTGATTGGGGAATAGAGGGCATGGTCTCCCTGTCGTGTAGCTGCTCCCTCTCCAGACAAAGGACAGTTCCCTTTCAGTCAGTCACTCGGTATAACATACTATGGGGAGTCAACGACCAATCATGAAGGCTACGAGATTCAGCTCCGACTTAGGTGTCTGTTAGTGGGGAGAGAGTAGTTGTTCCCCTAGATGTTGTGAGTTTTGGGTCTTGGTATAGGTTTTTTTGTTTGCTAAAAGCGAACTACTTTCTGCTCTGCTTGTGTAAAAAGTGCTTTCATGCTTGAGTAAGACTAACCAGCCAAGTTTGAACGTCCGACCGTGCCCTAGGGCATGTGGTTTCACAATAAAAATAGATACTCACGAGTGCTATCCTGTTGTCTGGGGTGGACACACGCTCAGGAGGCCTTGGCTGGGACCAGTTTGTGTGACCATTGTCTCCGGCTGGCTTCAACTTCCATTGGAAGTCGGGTTGACTTTGTGAGGAAGATTGGTGGTCGGAGTTGATAGAGGTGTCATCCCAGTCAAGTGAAGCTCATTCCGGTTTCTCTGGCAGTGTTCAGAGTCCGGATTCCGAGGATGATGCACTATCCCTGATTGGCTCTGGAGGGTTTTCAAAGTGTGAATCGGATGACATCAGTCATCTTTGGATTTGGCGGAGGACAGTGAACAATTGGTGGTGAATGCACCTTCGAAGCGGAGTTCCTCCAGGTTTGGATGAAGTTATTTTACCTCCTGTCCCTGCAGCGGTGAAGCGTCGCTTACCACGGTTTAAAGATTTCGCAGATGAGTGGCGAGTTACTTCGCTCCAGAGACTAACAAGGGGCTAATCCTAGCACGGTGCTTCCGAATAAACAGCGCCGGTTCTCTGGATTCCTGAGAGGGACAGGCGGATGTATTTGAATGAACCAGTTTCGCCAACAAAGTTGTTTGACTCGGGGCCCTCCTCCCCAAGCATTTACTGTGGTAACAGTGCTCCCAAGTGGCTTGGTCAATGGGGGCAAGTTACTGGTTGCTGAGGTCCCAAACCCGGTGTGGGCCAGGTATCAGAACACACAGTTCTTTCCACATGTTCAGAAACACAGTTGTCAAGAGTGATGGATGTGACGGGAATTCACAAATCAGATATGGTTCTGCGTATGACCGCTAGGGAGCAATGCAGTTCAATCCACCGCGGTCCTGGATACCTACCAGACGGCGCTCACCTTACTGCTGTAAAGTTTCTCCACCAGGACTGTCACGGTTTTTCGACATGACATCTTGTAGTCTGGGCAGTGACGCCGACATCCTCTACCATTGATGGCTGCATATCAACTGCAATCATTTCTGTAATCAGCACTGTGATTTTCTCACTCTGTCCCTTATCGCACTGCTGCCAGCAACGGGCTGGGTCTCACGGTGCCTCCCTTTCAGCATTGCACCTGTACTGCCACTGTAGCCCAATTTCACCTCGCAAAGTTTGCATTTCATCACCTTCTCATTTAACTTCTCAAAGTATTGTCATTCAAGACTTTGCTGCTGTCGCTTCTCTCTCTCACTCTCTGCCATTTTTCCTGTGGCAGCCGATGATGATGTTCGGAGCTCTTTATATCCATGGCAAATAATTTGAAAGATGCATTTCTCCTACTTACAGCATTGTTGCGTTAGGTATTTGTTTAATTTAAATGTTTACCTTTATGATGATTATCATCGGGACCTGTTAGTGGTAGTTTTGTGATAACTGCACTGTGGTTAGTAATTTTTCTAAACGTTAACAATGCCAAATTCGTTTAAATGTCACACCCCTAGTGTCCAGGGCGCGCTTTATGCACATACATTTATATAGATAGGACCAAGGATATCCGCATTTGTGACCAGCTTTTTGTATGTCTCGCTAATCCAGCTCTAAGCAGCGTCTTTCTCATTGGATTGTGGAGGCATATCTCCCTGGCATATGACGGCAAAGGACAAGGGTTGCCTAGCAGTGTGTGTGCTTACTCTAATAGGGGTGTGGCGGCTTCTTGGGCAGTGTTCAGGGGCATGAGGATTGGTGATATCTGTGCTGCAGCGAGTTAGGGTTCTCCACATACCTTTGAGGTTTTATGCTTGGATGTAACTGCTCCCTGTGTGGCTCATAGTGTTCTTATGGCTGGGTCCGGGAGTGGGTGTTTGGCAGCGTGCAGGTTGCGCATTTATCCAGGTTACCACAGTGCCCTGTGGGTTTGAGCCTTGCACTGATGTGGCAGCGCGCAAGCACACAGTTTCCATGTTACTGCAGGTTTCCTGTGGGTTTGAGACTCGGGCTGCTGTGGTTCATCGACTCTGGTCGATGCTATGCAGCGCGCATGCGCACTTTACCAAGTTACGACAGGTGTTCTGTTGTTTTGGACCTGCGGTTCCTTGTACGAGTTCTGACATTTCAGGCTCGCAAGGTGAGTATTGTTCTTGGAACCGTGGGGTCTAGGGACTACAGTGGCAGCATGTCAGTGTGCATAGGCAAGTTTTGGTTCCCTATAGGTTCTGGTTCCCTATATGGGGCTCTGAATGTTCAGGCCTCATGAGGTTATGACAGTTCAGGCTTCTCGGGTAAGTACTGGGGAAAAAGGTGGCTTCTGTAACCCTTTTTTGGAGCTGGTGGAACCTGTGTGTGAGCTTGGGCTGCCGTGGGTCTCCTAATTTGGTACCCTCTGAGCCGGCTTGGGGCGTGAATGTATGTCCCCGTAGTACTGAGTGACCAACTGAAAGGGAAAGTAAATTTATGAATATAACTGTACGTTCTCTGAAGGAGGGAACGAGGTATACATTTTTTTGGCCCCGCGCCGTCAGGGGGTTTGGGTTCGCTGAAGAGCGGTACTGAATTGAGGAAACGGATGTGAGGCCCTGTATTATAGCCAGGAAGGCGGGGCTTTGGCCCGTTAGGCATGATTTCAGTTTGCTTCAGGTGAATAGGATTGGTCATTGACTCACCATAGTATGTTATACCTCAGTCCCTCCTTCAGGGAACAGTAGTTATATTCATAACAAGGGGTGTGCCGAGTACTCGGACAAAACGAATATCGTAACGTATATGAAGGAGGTATTTTTTTTAATGATCTGTGATCGTAAAAAATTAATGTTCAGCTGTCAGCACGCATCTCTCTTTCACTCAAACAGTGTGAAGCGCTGTGTGCTCTAAACAACTATTGGCTAGTTCTTCTGTCTGTAAAGAAACAGGGTGGGGTATCGGTTGAGCCTGCTGCAACGATTGGATTAGAACAAGTCAGTCTCCCTCTGCTCTCATTTCCCCAGACAGACACACGTGTGGCTCTGTTTCACTCAGTCACTCATCTCAGGGCACAAGTCTCCCATTCTCCAAACATTGTGTATGAATCAGAATCCGTAGCTAGTCATTGTTGTTCAATCTAGTTATTTCCTGTTGACTTTGCTGAGCCCATATGGTTGTTTTTGTCTGTCTACTTGGCAGTAGGCCTACTTTGTCTGTCCGTATAATTATTCCATTGCTGATGTCTGTCGTTATGTTGTGATCCAACCCCATGCTTGCTTGCTATTGTTATTTATTTTCGCCCAGGCATGTTTACCGAGCAACAGATCATTCTGATCATTCTGCAACAGACCCTTCTGATAACCAGGTGGCGAATCGCATCTCTGCATGTCTGGCAAACATATCAGTGTGGATGTCGGATCACCACCTCAAGCTGAACCTTGGCAAGACGGAGCTGCTCTTCCTCCCGGGGAAGGACTGCCCGCTCCATGATCTCGCCATCATGGTTGACAACTCCATTGTGTCCTCCTCCCAGAGTGCAAAGAACCTTGGCGTGACCCTGGACAACATCCTGTCGTTCTCCGCTAACATCAAAGCGGTGACCCGATCCTGCAGGTTCATGCTCTACAACATTCGCAGAGTACGACCCTACCTTATACAGAAAGCGGCACAGGTCCTAATCCAGGCACTTGTCATCTCCCGTCTGGATTACTGCAACTCGCTGTTGGCTGGGCTTCCTGCCTGTGCCATTAAACCACTACAACTCATCCAGAACGCTGCAGCCCGTCTGGTGTTCAACCTTCCCAAGTTCTCTCATATCACCCCGCTCCTCCGCACACTCCACTGGCTTCCAGTTGAGGCTCGCATCTACTACAAGACCATGGTGCTTGCCTACGGAGCTGTGAGGGGAACGGTACCTCCTTACCTTCAGGCTCTGATCCTACACCCAAACGAGTGCACTACGTTCATCCACCTCTGGCCTGCTAGCTCCCCTACCTCTACGGAAGCACAGTTCCCGCTCAGTCCAGTCAAAGCTATTCGCTGCTCTGGCACCCCAATGGTGGAACAAGCTCCCCCACGACGCCAGGACAGCGGAGTCACTGACCACCTTCCGGAGACACTTGAAACCCTACCTCTTTAAGGAATACCTGGAATAGTATAAAGTAATTCTTCTTCCCCCACCCCCCATTAAAAAAAAAAGTGGTTGTCCCACTGGCTATCATAAGTTGAATGCACCAATTTGTAAGTCGCTCTGGATAAGAGCGTTTGCTAAATGATGTAAATGTAAAAGTATAGTTCATTTTGATTGTACAAATGTTGTGGCATAGGCTAAGTGTAGGGAGAGAAGTTTTGCTCCTCTAGAAAGTGAAACAATATATGGGGCAAGCGAATTAGCCTACCTTCATCTAAATCTGTGTCTGGAATAAATGCAGGCAGGAGTAGCCAGACATGCATTAGGCTATTTATTAGCCTATTTCATTGATAATTGAATAGAACTAAGTAAGTCAGGGTTGCCCAACCATGTTCCTGGAGAGCTACCCTCCTGTAGGTTTTCGCTCCAACCCCAGGTGTTACTAACCTGATTAATCTTATCAACCTGCTAATTATTAGAATAATGTGTGCTAGATTAGGGTTGGAGCAAAAACCTACAGGATGGTAGCGCTCCAGGAACAGGGTTGGGCAGTCCTGAAGTAAGTGAATCATGTGCATTTTCACTAGTTACCACATCCACAAACTCATAAACCCTGCCTATTTCTACCATTTCTCTTCTTAAGATCTAATTTTAAACCTTAACCTTAACCACACTGCTAACCTTATGCCTAACCCTAACCTTAACCACACTGCTAACCTTATGCCTAACCCTAACCTTAACTACACTGCTAACCTTATGCCTAACCCTAACCTTAACCACACTGCTAACCTTATGCCTAACCCTAACCTTAACCACACTGCTAACCTTATGCCTAACCCTAACCTTAAATTAAGACCCAAATGCAAATTTAGTTTTCATTCATATTTACGATATAGCCCATTTCTACTCTGTGGCTGTGGTAACTAATGGAAACCCTCTGAGCTGAGTGATAGTGCATTAATGTGCACTTGAAGTATAGGCTTTACAGGCATTTAAAGCACACTTCTGGGTTTTCCGATCACGAGTAAATCCGATTATGAGTATCAAGTGTGACGGATACGAATACTAGTTTGACGAGATCGGCACACCCATGTTTATAACTGTACGTTGTGTGGATGGAAACAGCCTGACCATACACACACATACCCCTCTCCTCAACATCCCACTAGTCATTCTAATCACGAGCGCTGAAAGAGAACTACACTTGGCTAAATGTGAATCTCTACTCTCCACTATCTCTGACAGCACCGATACAGCTTTCCTGCCGCTACCATCATCTTTTAAAATTTTTCCACAGGCCCAGTCTGTACTAGCGAGGCAGTTTTAAAGTGCTTTCTGAAGCATAAGTCGTGGAGTCTGACTGACAACCTGCAGCCAGCGCCGTGCCGCTAAAGTGCTGTTGTGGATTCCCTCTCAGTGTGAAAATCAGCACAGCCTCACAACCAATCACTGGAGCCACATGGCAGGACATGTGCTGAGTGCTACTGTTCAACAGAGGCTATGTGCTATCTGATGTCTGCTCTCTCTGCAGGCCAGGGGTTTGAGGGGTTTGGAGAGCAGAGCCCTTCTGCTTATCACCAGGCAGGAGGAGTGAAAATGTGGCTGTGAAGAGCTGTTATTTGCGTAACCCTCCGGACAGAGTTTCTGCGAAAGTTATTAAACGCTCTGACTCCCTCCCTAGCACTTTCTATCCCTCTCTCTATCCCTCCCTCTCTTTTTCTATATTTCTCTCCCTCTTTCTCTCTCTCGCTCTTTATCTTTCTTTCTCTCTCCCTCCTTGGCACTTTCTCTCCAATTCTCCCTCTCTCTCTCCATCTCTCATCTGTAGGAAAGAATCTGCACCCTCTCCCCCCCACCCCACAGAGTTTGAGTGTGAGGAATGAATAAAGCCTTTTCTATTGTAAACCTGCTCTTTATGTCACTACCCTGCAGAGAGTGATGGCTTTCCTCGAGAAGGCAATCATGGGGGGCTTTTTGGAGCATTGTGTTGAGTGCCGCACGCCGCCATTTGTAATATCATTTACCGCCAGTGAAAGCCTCAGGTATTTTTCAAAAGGGCTTTGGAGGGGAAAGTGCTCTCGCTCCTCCAGTGACTGGAAGTCTGCTAATGACTGTCTTGTAATGCAGCAGAGCTGGTACAGTAAAACTGTTCTCCTCCTGTTCTCTAAATAGGGCCTGTCTACCAGGAAGCTGGAGCCTGGGGGATTGGGAGATGCCAGTGGTGGTGGTTGTGGTAGGGCCAGGTGTGGTGGTAGGAAGGGGTCCCCAGGGGGCACTACCACTGGGAAGAGGAAGGGGCTGCTGTGGGCCCCAGGCGCCCTGTCTCTGGATGCTGTTGAGGGGAACACACACACACACTCATGCACTAGAGGCAGATGGTGTCGGAAAGCTGTTTGGTGGTTGTTTGTGTTGATTGTTTAAGGGCGCTGATAGTGTTTGAGATAACAGCTTTGCATTGAATCATGAGATAATCATGTTATTGATAGATGGCCTTTTGAATTCAGAGGAACACTCACTAGTAATGATGACTCATGGTAAACAATGAGCCATGTTATGGTGCATTATGTCCATTTGACATGTGTGCTTGCATGCGTGCGTGCGTTCGTTGTGAGGTGAGGCCATCCTCCTGACCAGGCAGTGTGTCCTGTCTTGCCCCAGGGTTCTGGAGAGGATCGGAGCGCGGGCTCTGGTGGCCCATGTCAGGACGTTTGCAGACTTCCTGGTCTATGAGTTCTCCACGTCAGCCGGTGGCCAGCAGCTCAACAAGTGTATCGAGATCCTCAATGACATGGTGTGGAAGTACAACATTGTCACGCTGGACAGACTCATCTTGTGTCTGGTAAGGGAGTGAACATTATTTATAATAAGGGTTACATGGAGAAAATCAGACTTCTCTGAAATGAAAATGGATGGCCCTCCCTTTAGCAAAATATATTTTAACTAAACCCTGTCTTAACGCTTGGAAAAGTGATCCTCCCCTATACCTAAAATAATTATTTTAAACAAAGTGGATAGCAGAGAACATATCTACTGTTAACCCTCACGTCTTTGACAGACCAGAGCCTTAGATATGCAGTTTTAGAAACTGTTCTTCATCCTGTGAGAATTACATGGCAACGCAGGAATTTTGATAGCACACCGTGAACAAGAGTAGGGTTGGAAAGATCTCCTTTATAGTAAAAGTCTTGCATGAATCTATCTTCGTATTTGCAGGTCCGAGAAAAAAATGAATTTTATAAACATTTAATGCAATTCTACATCATTTTACATATTAGCAGAATATTTTTTAATACCACACAAATTACTGAAATTACAAGCTAAGAATGGACAGAGAGATAGACCAATGTGTTCATCCTTTCATATTTCTCCAATGCCAAATCAGTGTGTCTTGTTTGCAACAAAACTGTCCCTGTTTGCAAATAATTACATCCGAGATGACATTAGGAATCTGAGCAAGGTACTTTCAAAAGTTAGGCCTACATTTCCACCCGAGATAGAGTAGGCCTACCGGAGCAGAAAAATGTAAGCTTTAACTGCTGGCTACTCTTCTTCCGTGGCTTAACCCAACGAGAGCTGTCTGGGTTTAAACATCTTCTATAGTACAGAAAGTGAATAGCTTAATCAATTGATAGTGACAGAATTAGATTACTTCCCAAGCAAAGTAAATGTTATGTCTCCTCGGCTATAGAAGGTTGTAGCTCAGCCTCTGAATGTCAAAGAAACTAAACGATGATATTCCCATATGCCTCGGAGACACGTCTTTCCCAGGTATTTTACAGCTTGTTTCTAGCATAAAGCATCGCGGACCAAAGCGCTGTTATAGATCACTTTATATCATCAGATTTGTTTTATTTTCTTAAATATCTTAAGCTAATAAGGGGTAGGCCTGTGCTTTTTGCCATTTTCTTTAAGAAGAAACCCTCTCAAACCCTCTCAAACCCCCTCAATTCGAGTCCTGGTTTTAACTTAACAGCCTTTCACTAACTCGGAGGTAGGCTATTTAAAGAGTGCATGGTGGGTGGAGGGATTGACCGACAGCCTATAGCCTAATTTCGTTTGTCAAACAGGTAGGCCTACCCCTTATTTATGAAATGGGAAGAAATAGGCTACAATACAAAGCCCTCTTGTTGTTAGTAAAGTCTCATTAAAATGAAGGGTGTTTAAATTAATGATGTCTACTCGAATTTGCCTACTTAAAGCACCATGAGGTGTCCATTTCTGATTGATTGTGCCACGGCTGCTGCTTCAAGTTTCAGCACCACAATGTAAATTACTCTAATCTGGCTTATTGTGAGGTCAATAACTCTGATAAATACATAATGGGCAAGAAACATAGTTTAAATTTTTTTTTTAAATCAATTATAGTAGTAGCAAGCTATCAAAGTTGACCTCCGGTCCTCCTTCTCATCTCTTGTGCTCTCCTTCTCAAACTGAACAGAACATAGGCTATAGGCTAGTCCGCACCCAAGAGAGTGGAAGAAGCCTTTGACTCTCCTCCTGAACTGCCACCGTAGGCCTACACAGCACAGCATTGGTTAGGCAGCAGGCAAAAACGTTTTTGATCAGCAAGAGCAGAGCAGGCGGGGGCTCAGGGTTGGAATATCCCAGGAGCTATTGTAGTGTCGAGTTAAAGTGTCACTAGTTATTGCTGTAACAAAGGAGTCCGCTCATACTGAACTTTGATCATAAGGTTTATTCATATCACAAGATTTCAGCATAAGTTTACGGATGTCATGACCACCCGGAGAGCAGTGGTTCCCAAATTGCAATGTCTGCTCTAACGTTCTCTCTCTCTAGCCTACACTTATAAGATATACAAAAATATGGGTGGCTCCCTCTACTGTCCAATCCCCTGTCTTGTATGGGGCGTCACCCTAAAAACGGCTCTCTTTGAACCTAAATAAACATCCCCTCAGGTTCCACTTGAAAACATTAACAAAGTCATAATCTTAATACACTACACTATCTTAGAAATATAACTTTGCTTTGTCCTTCTCCGAGCATGCATTTCGTAGCCTATAGCCTATAGGCTATGGATCACTTGATTGAGACCACACTATAGGCGCACTTGATATTGCGAGCCCAGCAGAGAATCAGAGATGAAAGGCAGCATCGGGCAAACATCGATAAATAGTGCCTTCGGAAAGTATTCAGACCCCTTGACATTTTCCAGATTTTGTTAGGTTACAGCCTTATTCAAAAATTTATTGAATTGTTTTTTTCACCCTTATTCATCTACACACAATACCCCATAATGACAAAGCAAAAACCGTTTTTTTTTTTTTGGGCTAATTTATTACAAATAAAAAACTGGAATATTACATTTACATAAGTATTCAGACCCTTTACTCAGTACTTTGTTGAAGCACCTTTGGCAGCAATTACAGCCTCGAGTCTTATTGGGTATGACGCTACAAGCTTGGCACACCTGTATTTGGGGAGTTTCTCCCATTCTTCTCTGTAGATCCTCTAAAGCTCTGTCAGGTTGGATGGGGAACGTTGCTGCAAAGCTATTTTCAGGTCTCTCCAGAGATGTTTGATCAGGTTCATGTCCCGGCTCTGGCTGGGCCACTGAAGGACATACAGCCACTCCTGCGTTGTCTTGACTTTGTGCTTAGGTAGCGGCAGGTAGCTTAGTGGGTAAGAGCGTTGTGCCAGTAACCGAAAGGTCGCTGGTTCTAATCCCCGAGCCGACTAGGTGAAAAATCTGTTGATGTGCCCTTAAGCAAGGCACTTAACCCTAAATGCTCCTGTAAGTCGCTCTGGATAAGAGCGTCTGCTAAATGACTAAAATGTATTTGGGGATTTTGTCCCATTCTTCTCTGCAGATCCTCTCAAGCTCTGTCAGGTTGGATTGGGAGCGTTGCTGCACAGTTATTTTCAGGTCTCTCCAGAGATGTTCGATCAGGTTTAATAATAATATGCCATTTAGCAGACGCTTTTATCCAAAGCGACTTACAGTCATGCGTGCATACATTATTTTATTTTTTTGTGTATGGGTGGTCCCGGGGATCGAACCCACTACCTTGGCGTTACAAGCGCCGTGCTCTACCAGCTGAGCTACAGAGGACCACAGGCTCTGGCTGGGCCACTCAAGGACATTCAGAGACTTGTCCGGAAGCCACTCCTGTGTTGTCTTGGCTGTGTGCTTAGGGTCGTTGTCCTATTGGAAGGTGAACCTTCGCTCCAGTCTGAGCTCCTGAGCGTTCTGGAGCAGGTTTTCATCAAGGATCGCTCTGTACTTTGCTCTGTTCATCTTTGCCTCGATCCTGACTAGTCTCCCAGTCCCTGCCACTGAAAAACATCCCCACAGCATGATTCTGCCACCACCATGCTTCACCGTAGGGATGGGTCCAGGTTTCCTCCAGATGTGACACTTGGCAGACAGGCCAAAGAGTTCAATCTTAGTTTCATCAGACCAGAGAATCTTGTTTCTCATGGTCTGAGAGTCTTTAGGTGCCTTTTGGCAAACTCCAAGCGGGCTGTTATGTGCCTTTTACTGAGGAGTGGCTTCCGTCTGGCCACTCTACCATAAAGACCTGATTGTTGGAGTGCTGCAGAGATGGTTGTTCTTCTGGAAAGTTATCCCATCTCCACAGCGGAACTCTGGAGCTCTGTCAGAGTTACCATCGGTTTCTTGGCCACCTCCCTGACCAAGGCTGTTCTCCCCCGATTGCTCAGTTTGGCCGGGCGGCCAGCTCTAGGAAGAGTCTTGGTGGTTCCAAACTTCTTCCATTTAAGAATGATGGAGGCCACTGTGTTCTTGGGGACCTTCAGTGCTGCAGACATTTTTTGGTACCCTTCCCGGATCTGTGCCTCGACACAATCCTGTCTCTGCGCTCTACGGACAATTCCTTCGACCTCATGGCTTGGTTTTTGCTCTGACATACACTGTCAACTGTGGGACCTTATATAGACAAGTGTGTGTCTTTCCAAATCATGTCCAATTAATTGAATTTACCACAGGTGGACTCCAATCAAGTTGTAGACACATCAAGGATGATCAATGGAAACAGGATTCACCTGAGCTCAATTTCGAGTCTCATAGCAATGGGTCTGAATACTTATGTAAATAAGGTATTTCTGTTTTTAATTTTTAATAAATTTGCAAACATTTCTAAAAACCTGATTTCGCTTTGTCATTATGGGGTATTGTGTGTAGATTTCTGTAATCCATTTTAGAATAAGGCTGTAACGTAACAAAATGTGGAAAAAGTAAAGGGGTCTGAATACTTTCCAAAGGCACTGTATACCAAACATTAGGAATGTTGGAAAAGCATTCCAGGTGAAGCTGGTTTAGAGAATGCCAAGAGTGTGCAAAGCTGTCAACAAGGCAAAGGGTGGCTATTTGAAGAATCTCAAATATAAAATATATTTTGATTTGTTTAACACTTTTTTGGTTACTACATGATTCCATATGTGTTATTTCAATGTTTTGATATCTTCACTATTATTCTGCAATGTAGAAAATAGTAAAAAATAAAGAAAAACCCTGGAATGAGAAGGTGTGTTCAAACTTTTGATTGGTACTGTAGGTCCGTTATTATGCAGAAATCACTCCTCCATTTCCTGGTTGAAAAAATTCAAATAGTTTGCCTGATCTCAGTTTATGTGACAAAACAAGCGATGTATAATGTAGAGAATCATTGTAACTGTCACGACTTCCGCCGAGGCTGCCTCCCCTCCTTGTTCGAGCAGGTTTTGGCGTTCGTCAGCTTACTAGCTGCTGCCGATCCATTTATCATCACTCCACTTGTCTTGTCTAATTAATCACACACACCTGGTCCTTATCCCCAATTAGTCATTGTATAAGTGTTCCCTCTGCTTCCTTGTCTGTGTGGGTGATTGTTTGTAGTGAGCTGTGTGTAGCTCGGTTGAGCTAACCTTACCTTGTTGTTGCCAGGGTAGATATTTCCCCTGTGCCTGAGTTTTGTTGTCGCATGCTTGCGCAACTGTTTATCGACGGAATAAACTATTTGGAGATGTATTACTCTCCTGCGCCTGACTCCTATCACACACATCACAGAATCACCCACCCGCTATGGAGTCAGCGGGAGAAGAGCGCATGCCTGGAGTCGTGGCACGGGTCCAGGAGCACTCCACGATGCTGGCCAGCTTGGGGGAAGCGATGGATCGGGTTCTTCAGGTCGTCCAACGCCTGGAGAGGAGCAGACCCGATCTGTCGAGACCAGCTGGCCAACCGGATCCAGCCACCTACACCCCAGCACCAGGAGGGATCCAGATATCCCGACCACGGGCGTTTGAGGGGACAGCTGCGCTGTGCCAGGGATTCCTCCTCCAATTGGAGCTTAACTTCGCCAGCATCAGGCCAGCACCATCGGAGCGGGAGAAGGTGTCCGTCCTCGTTTCCTGCCTCTGTGGGAAAGCCCTGGAGTGGGCCAACGCGGTGTGGAACGAAGGAGGAGCCGTGTTGGAGGACTACAGGGAGTTCGCTCGCCTCTTTCGGGGCGGTATTCGACCACCCGAGGGTCGAGAGGCGGGTGAGCGACTGGTCCACCTGAGGCAGGAGACGAGGACCACGCAGGACCTGGCAGCGGGGTCCGGGTGGAACGAGCGGGCCCTGATCGACCATTTCCGGTGCCATCTGCGGGAGGACGTCCGATGGGAGCTAGCCTGCCGGGACACCATGTTGTCCTTCGATAAACTGGTGGACATGGCCATTCGGTCGGACAACCTGCTGGCAGCCAGAGGACGTCCTGGTAGGGGTCTGCCTGTTTCCACCCCGGAAGACTCGGACCTCGAGCCGATGGAGCTGGGTGGAGCCGCCGGCCGAGAAAGTGGAGGAGGACAGCGACAGTGCCACTCTGGTGGCACGAAGGGACAATCCACCACACGTCGTAGTCAACGTTCTTTTGGGCCTGGAGGCGGCAGGCAGGACACTCACACATCACCCCAGGTATCGAACACCCACACTTGTTCAGAGCCCTCTGTTGCGCACTGTACCCTACCTATTCACTTTCCCGATCACATGGTAGTTCCCCAGTGTAAGGCGCTAGTCGATTCAGGCGCAGCTGGGAACTTTTTGGATAGGGCATTCGCACGCCGTCAAGGCATTTCATTGGTTCCCCTCTCCATTCCACGTCCCCTCAGAGCACTCGATAGTCGACCATTAGGGTCCGGATTTGTTACGGAAGTCACTATAGCACTCACCATGATCACCCAGGAGAATCATTTTGAGCAGGTGATTTTTTTCGATTATTGAATCTCCTGCTTTCCCTGTGGTATTAGGTATCCCTTGGTTAGCACTCCACAACCCCACCTTCTCATGGCCACAGAGGGCTCTCACGGGGTGGTCGTGTGAGTGTCAGGGTAGGTGTCTAGATGTTTCCGATGGTGCAACCAAGTCCAGATAGTACCTCCACCGTGCGCATTCCCCCCGAATACCGTGATCTGGCGCAAGCGTTCTCTAAAACGCAGGCGACTAAGTTACTAACTCACCATGCGGGGGATTGCGCGATAAACCTCAGGGTAGACGCTGTACCTCCCAGGAGTCATATATACCCCCTGTCACAGGCAGAAACGGTGGCTATGGAGACATATGTCACCGAGTCCCTGCGTCAGGGGTATATACGTCCCTCCACTTCACCTGCCTCCTCGAGTTTCTTCTCTGTGAAGAAGAAGGACGGAGGTCTGCGCCCGTGCATTGATTATCGACCACTGAACAGGGAGACGATAAGATTTAGTTATCCTCTCCCCCTCATTCCTTCAGTGATTGAATCAACGCATGGGGCGCGCTTCTTCATCAAATTAGATCTCAGGAGTGCGTACAACCTGGTGCGTATCCGAGAGGGGGATGAGTGGAAGACAGCATTCTGCACAACCACGGGGCATTATGAATACCTGGTGATGCCCTATGGTTTGATGAATGCTCCCTCAGTTTTCCAGTCCTTTGTGAACGAGGTGTTTCAGGACATGCTTGGTCGCGGTGTAGTGGTCTACATTGATGACATCCTGGTGTATTCCGCTACATGCGCCAAGCATGTGTCCCTGGTTCGCAAGGTGCTGGCCCGACTGTTGGAAAATGACCTTTATGCTAAGGCAGAGAAGTGTATGTTTTTCAAGCAGTCCGTCTCCTTCCTTGGATACCGCATTTCCACCTCAGGTGTGGAGATGGAGGGAGATCGCATTTCAGCCGTGTGTAAATGGCCGACTCCAACCACAGTTAAGGGGGTGCAGCGCTTCCTTGGCTTTGCCAACTACTATCGGAGGTTTATCCGGGGCTTTGGCAAGGTCACAGCTCCCATTACCTACCTGTTGAAGGGTGAACCGTCCCGGCTCCGGTGGTCTGCTGAGGCTGACCTGGCCTTCAGCAAACTGCGGGGTCTGTTCACCTCAGCCCCAGTACTGGCCCACCCTGATTCATCACTACCATTCGTAGTGGAGGTGGATGCGTCCGAGGTTGGGATAGGAGCTGTCCTGTCTCAATGCTTGGGTACGCCACCCAAGCTCCGCCCCTGTGCATTCTACGGCGTTGGTGATCGGGAGGTGTTGGCTGTTGTCCGAGCCTTGATCGTGTGGAGGCATTGGCTCGAAGCGGCAAAACACCCTTTCCTCGTCTGGACGGACCACCGTAACCTGGAGTACATCCAGGCAGCGAGGAGGCTGAATCCTCGCCAGGCCAGGTGGGCCCTATTCTTCACCCGGTTTGATTTTACATTGTCATACATTCCGGGTACGAAGAACGTGAAGGCATACGCACTGTCCCGGCTGTATGACACAGAGGAGAGGCCCAGAGACAACACCCCCATACTCCCGGCCTCCTGCATTGTGGCCCCGGTAGTATGGGCGATGGACGCGGATATAGAGCAGGCATTACGCACAGATCCATCTCCACCGCAGTGTCCAGCTGGGCTGCAGTACGTGCCTGCTCTTATCCGTGATCGTCTGATCTTCTGGACACACACGTCACCCTCCTCTGGTCACCCAGGTATCGGTCGTACAGTGCACTGCCTGAGCGGAATGTACTGGTGGCCTACCTTGGCTAAGGACGTGAGGGTGTACGTCTCCTCCTGCTCGGTGTGTGCCCAGAGTAAGGCACCTAGGCACCTCCCAGCGGGTAAGCTACAACCGTTACCAGTTCCACAACGACCATGGTCTCACCTTAGCATTGATTTTCTGACTGATCTTCCCCTCTCCCAAGGTAACACCACCATCCTGGTCGCTGTGGACCGCTTCTCAAAGTCCTGCCGCCTCCTTCCACTGCCCGGTCTCCCCACAGCCCTGCAGACTGCGGAGGCCCTGTTTACTCACGTCTTCCGGCACTACAGGGTACCAGAGGATATAGTGTCTGACCGAGGTCCCCAGTTCATGGAACGTCTGGGGGTCTCGGTCAGCCTGACCTCTGGGTTCCACCCCGAGAGTAATGGGCAGGTGGAACAGGTAAATCAGGACGTGGGTAGGTTCCTGCGGTCCTACTGCCAGGACCGGCCGGGGGAGTGGTCGGTGTTCTTGCCATGGGCAGAATATGCCCAGAACTCTCTCCGCCACTCCTCCACTAACCTAACTCCTTTCCAGTGTGTTCTAGGTTACCAACTGGTTCTGGCACCGTGGCCCCAGAGCCAGACCGAGGCTCCTGCGGTGGATGACTGGTTTCGGCGCGCGGAGGAGACGTGGGATGCTGCCCACGTTCACCTCCAACGCGCCGTGCGTCGTCAGAAGGCCAACGCTGACCGCCACCGCAGTGAGGCCCCCGTCTTTGTACCGGGGGATCGTGTCTGGCTCTCGACCTGGAATCTGCCCCTCCGCCTGCCCTGCCGGAAGCTGAGCCCGCGGTTTGTGGGGCCGTTCAAAGTCCTGAGGAGAGTCAACGAGGTCACATATATTAACCCCTCGTTTCATGTGTCTCTCCTCAGGCCGGTGGTAGCTGGTCCGCTCCAGGAGTCTGAGGTGCGGGAGCTCTCTCCACCTCCTCTGGTCATCGAGGGGGCCCCGGCGTACTCGGTCCGTTCCATCCTGGATTCGAGGCGTCGGGTGGGGGGCCTTCAGTACCTCATGGAGTGGGAGGGGTACGGTCCGGAGGAACGGTGCTGGGTCCCGGTGAGGGATGTCCTCGATCCCTCCATGTTACGGGATTTCCACCGTCGCCATCCGGCTCGCCCTGCTCCGCGTCCTCCTGGCCGTCTCCGAGGCAGGGGGCGGCGCGCTGCTGGAGCCGCATGTCAAGGGGGGGGGGGGGGGTACTGTCACGACTTCCGCCAAGGCTGCCTCCCCTCCTTGTTCGAGCAGGTTTCGGCGTTTGTCGTCACCGGCTTACTAGCTGCTGCCGATCCATTTATCATCACTCCACTTGTCATGTCTAATTAATCACACACACCTGGTCCTTATCCCCAATTAGTCATTGTATAAGTGTTCCCTCTGCTTCCTTGTCTGTGTGGGTGATTGTTTGTAGTGAGCTGTGTGTAGCTCGGTTGAGCTAACCTTACCTTGTTGTTGCCAGGGTAGATATTTCCCCTGTGCCTGAGTTTTGTTGTCGCATGCTTGCGCAACTGTTTATCGACGGAATAAACTCTTTGGATGCGTATTACTCTCCTGCGCCTGACTCCTTCTATCACACGCATCACAGTAACATGTGAACCGCTGTGAAATGTATTTTCAATAACCAAAGATATTGTATTTTCATCTGTTTGAAGCTGGTGTACAAAACCAAAAGTAAAAGACACAAAAACGAAACTTAAGAACGGGAAGCATAGAAATAGTACAATAGAACAGATCTACTGCTTCTTATAACTGCTTTAAATAAGAATGACAGACCTATAACTCACATTTCTATGTTAATTTGGTTGGGTTGCCCAAAAGGTTACATATTGCAGTTTTAAGTTTACACTGAAAGTGTTTTTCCACCCCAAAAATTAATGAATATACAGTGGGGGAAAAAAGTATTTAGTCAGCCACCAATTGTGCAAGTTCTCCCACTTAAAAAGATGAGAGAGGCCTGTAATTTTCATCATAGGTACACGTCAACTATGACAGACAAATTGAGGGAAAAACATCCAGAAAAACACATTGTAGGATTTTTTATGAATTTATTTGCAAATTATGGTGGAAAATAAGTATTTGGTCACCTACAAACAAGCAAGATTTCTGGCTCTCACAGACCTGTAACTTCTTCTTTAAGAGGCTCCTCTGTCCTCCACTCGTTACCTGTATTAATGGCACCTGTTTGAACTTGTTATCAGTATAAAAGACACCTTTCCACAACCTCAAACAGTCACACTCCAAACTCCACTATGGCCAAGACCAAAGAGCTGTCAAAGGACACCAGAAACAAAATTGTAGACCTGCACCAGGCTGGAAAGACTGAATCTGCAATAGGTAAGCGGCTTGGTTTGAAGAAATCAACTGTGGGAGCAATTATTAGGAAATGGAAGACATACAAGACCACTGATAATCTCCCTCGATCTGGGGCTCCACGCAAGATCTCACCTCGTGGGGTCAAAATGATCACAAGAACGGTGAGCAAAAATCCCAGAACCACACGGGGGGACCTAGTGAATGACCTGCAGAGAGCTGGAACCAAAGTAACAAAGCCTACCATCAGTAACACACTACGCCGCCAGGGACTCAAATCCTGCAGTGCCAGACGTGTCCCCCTGCTTAAGCCAGTACATGTCCAGGCCCGTCTGAAGTTTGCTAGAGTGCATTTGGATGATCCAGAAGAGGATTGGGAGAATGTCATATGGTCAGATGAAACCAAAATATAACTTTTTGGTAAAAACTCAACTCGTCGTGTTTGGAGGACAAAGAATGCTGAGTTGCATCCAAAGAACACCATACCTACTGTGAAGCATGGGAGTGGAAACATCATGCTTTGGGGCTGTTTTTCTGCAAAGGGACCAGGACGACTGATCCGTGTAAAGGAAAGAATGAATGGGGCCATGTATCGTGAGATTTTGAGTGAAAACCTCTTTCCATCAGCAAGGGCATTGAAGATGAAACTTGGCTGGGTCTTTCAGCATGACAATGATCGCAAACACACCACCCGGGCAACGAAGGAGTGGCTTCGTAAGAAGCATTTCAAGGTCCTGGAGTGGCCTAACCAGTCTCCAGATCTCAACCCCATAGAAAATCTTTGGAGGGAGTTGAAAGTCCGTGTTGCCCATCGACAGCCCCAAAACATCACTGCTCTAGAGGAGATCTGCATGGAGGAATGGGCCAAAATACCAGCAACAGTGTGTGAAAACCTTGTGAAGACTTACAGAAAACGTTTGACCTGTGTCATTGCCAACAAAGGGTACATAACAAAGTATTGAGAAACTTTTGTTATTGACCAAATACTTATTTTCCACCATAATTTGCAAATAAATTCATTAAAAATCCTACAATGTGATTTTCTGGATTTTTTTTCTCATTTTGTCTGTCATAGTTGACGTGTACCTATGATGAAAATTACAGGCCTCTCTCATCTTTTTAAGTGGGAGAACTTGCACAATTGGTGGCTGACTAAATACTTTTTTCCCCCACTGTATATAATTATTTTAAATTAAATGTACACTTTGGAATTAGGAAAACGCTTAGGCAGCCCACCCAAGGATTTCAAAGGCAGAATAATCTCTGTATAGTAATAGTAATATCTCAAAAGAGCACGGATAGAGGAATCAATACAGACCCGGGTTCGATCCCGGGCTGTGTCGCGACCGGGAGACCCATGAGGCGGCGCACAATTGGCCCAGCGTCGTCCGGGTTAGGGGAGGGTTTGGCCGGCCGGGATGTTCATGTCCCATCGTGTTCCAGTTGTACGGTGTTTCCTCCAACACATTGGTTCGTCTGGTTTCCGGGTTAAGCAGCAGTGTGTCAAGAAGCAGTGCGGCTTGGCAGGGTCGTGTTTCGGAGGACGCATGGCTCTCGACCTTCGCCTCTCCCGAGTCTGTATGGGAGTTGCAGCAATGGGACAAGACTGTAACTACCAATTGGATATCACGAAATTGGGAGAAAAAAGGGGTAGAAAAAAAATAACGAGCGTCTGCTAAATGACTAAAATGTAACATTTAAATTAATGAATATTATGTCCAAATCATCATCGGTCATTGTTTTCTGTCTCTGAGCTTCTGTTGAGATTTATGAAGGAGTGAGAGACTTGTGAAATTTGCAATCATTAATGTGTTAATGTGCTATGTCTTAGCACATTATGTTGTGTAGAGAATGTTGTGTAGAGTGCACTGCAGTCCCAATGTTCAGTATAGTCCTTGACCCATCTCACCGATGGCTGGCAAGTCCCCCGGGCCGTTCCTGAACTGTGACTGGAGGTTTCAATGAGTTCCCCAACCCGGCCGCCCACGCCCTGCACACCACCTGTGTAGAGCTGATGGCCCTGGCAGTGCCCCGCAAGGACGTTGGCAATGCCCTGCTCAGCGTCGTCCTCAAGAGGTCAGCATGGGGTCAAGGCTCGTAGGTCAAACAGGGGCCGCTAACCAGCCATTGAGAGTGGGAGAAGTCTGAGAACGAGCTCTAGGCTATATAAAAAAATCAACAAAAAAAGAATATATATATATTCTGACTGCACTGCCCTGTTGATGCATGTGTAAAGTCTGTATTATTATGCAGAAGCCCTTGTGTGAGGAATGGATGATGAGTCATCTTGAAGTGTTGCTGAGTCACTGCAGTGTGTTAGTTTTCTGCAGAGCTTAATTAGACCTGTGTGCCCCTCTAGATGACAGTGTTTTTATCTGTTTGGTGTCTGTTTGGTGTTATGTTGTGTGTTGATTGGCCTTCTGATGTCATGTGCCCTCTAACAGCCAACCGCTGGTGCCTCGGGAGAATATAACTGCCTGGATGAACGCTATCGGCCTGATGATCACCGCCTTGCCTGTAATATTATTCTCTGTCCGCACACACACACACACACACACACACTAGCATAAAGGCTTTGTTACAGATCATCAAAATATTGCGCCAGGAATCTGTAGTTCACGGCATACAGCAAACTTGTTTTTCCCATTCGCACGATCAAGTTTCGACTATCCATGAAAGACAAGGTCCATAAATTGTGATCTTTTAGGGCTCACAGTGAAATTCTGGGCAGCTAGACAAGAGTGACAGCTTTACCCAAATAAACATCTACTTCATCCGTCCTCCAGACTTCTGTCTGGAAGCGTCTCTAAAGTCTGAAAAGTGAGCTTAACGTTGTGTGTATGTGTGTTTTCCTCTCTAGGAGCCTTACAGGGTGGTCCAGCAGGACCGTATCGTGAGTGTGCTGGGCAGCCCGTGCCTCACATCAGAGACTGAGTGGGTGGGGTACTCCTTCGCACTGCTGGACTTCACCGCCTGCTACCAGTCCTACTCTGAGATGTACTGCAGCTACGTGCTGGCCCTGGTCCACGCCCTCTGGCACCACTCCAGCATCGGACAGCTCTCCCTCATTCCCAAGTAAGATTCACCAGTAGCCCCCTGATTAAATGTTCTCCACCCCTCTAGTCCTGGTCCACCAGCAGCCCCCTGATTAGCTGTTCTCCACCCCTCTAGTCCTGGTCCACCAGCAGCCCCCTGATTAGCTGTTCTCCACCCCTCTAATCCTGGTACCAGCAGCTCTCTGAACTCTCAGCCCAACTGTCCTCTACCCCTCCAGCCTGGTCCTGTCTCTCACCACTAGGTCTGCTCCTAACTCTCCTCACCAAGTCAGGCCCACCAGCAGCCCAGCCTGGATTAACTGTCCTCCAGTCATGAGGTACGTCCCAATTACAGTGGGGAGAACAAGTATTTGATACACTGCCGATTTTGCAGGTTTTCCTACTTACAAAGCATGTAAAAGCGTACAAAGCATAATTTTTATCATAGGTACACTTCAACTGTGAGAGACGGAATCTAAAACAAAAATCCAGAAAATCACATTGTATGATTTTTAAGTAATTCATTTGCATTTTATTGCATGACATAAGTATTTGATACATCAGAAAAGCAGAACTTAATATTTGGTACAGAAACCTTTGTTTGCAATTACAGAGATCATACGTTTCCTGTAGGTCTTGACCAGGTTTGCACACACTGCAGCAGGGATTTTGGCCCACTCCTCCATACAGACCTTCTCCAGATCCTTCAGGTTTCGGGGTTGTTGCTAGGCAATACGGACTTTCAGCTCCCTCCAAAGATTTTCTATTGGGTTCAGGTCTGGAGACTGGCTAGGCCACTCCAGGACCTTGAGATGCTTCTTACGGAGCCACTCCTTAGTTGCCCTGGCTGTGTGTTTCGGGTCGTTGTCATGCTGGAAGACCCAGCCACGACCCATCTTCAATGCTCTTACTGAGGGAAGGTTGTTGGCCAAGATCTCGCGATACATGGCCCCATCCATCCTCCCCTCAATACGGTGCAGTCGTCCTGTCCCCTTTGCAGAAAAGCATCCCCAAAGAATGATGTTTCCACCTCCATGCTTCACGGTTGGGATGGTGTTCTTGGGGTTGTACTCATCCTTCTTCTTCCTCCAAACACGGCGAGTGGAGTTTAGACCAAAAAGCTCTATTTTTGTCTCATCAGACCACATGACCTTTTCCCATTCCTCCTCTGGATCATCCAGATGGTCATTGGCAAACTTCAGACGGGCCTGGACATGCGCTGGCTTGAGCAGGGGGACCTTGCGTGCGCTGCAGGATTTTAATCCATGACGGCGTAGTGTGTTACTAATGGTTTTCTTTGAGACTGTGGTCCCAGCTCTCTTCAGGTCATTGACCAGGTCCTGCCGTGTAGTTCTGGGCTGATCCCTCACCTTCCTCATGATCATTGATGCCCCACGAGGTGAGATCTTGCATGGAGCCCCAGACCGAGGGTGATTGACCGTCATCTTGAACTTCTTCCATTTTCTAATAATTGCGCCAACAGTTGTTGCCTTCTCACCAAGCTACTTGCCTATTGTCCTGTAGCCCATCCCAGCCTTGTGCAGGTCTACAATTTTATCCCTGATGTCCTTACACAGCTCTCTGGTCTTGGCCATTGTGGAGAGGTTGGAGTCTGTTTGATTGAGTGTGTGGACAGGTGTCTTTTATACAGGTAACGAGTTCAAACAGGTGCAGTTAATACAGGTAATGAGTGGAGAACAGGAGGGCTTCTTAAAGAAAAACTAACAGGTCTGTGAGAGCCGGAATTCTTACTGGTTGGTAGGTGATCAAATACTTATGTCATGCAATAAAATGCAAATTAATTACTTAAAAATCATACAATGTGATTTTCTGGATTTTTGTTTTAGATTCCGTCTCTCACAGTTGAAGTGTACCTATAGGCCTCGCTGGACTTCAAGCCCAAATAGATGTGCTCCCTAAAGTGTCAGCAAGTGCCTGGCCTGCTCCTGTGCCACTGACGGACTGTCATGTGAAATGACAGCAGAGCTATGGCCTGCTGAGATTATATTACTGTGAAGCAGATGGAAATGCCATCAGTGTGGGAGTGGGAGCGTGAGACGTGGGAGATCTCAAAGGGCGCCGCAGCGTTCTGACGGCAGAGCCCGGTGACGACACACCCCCAGTGGCACGGGCAGCCCCATGGCCATGCTCCCACTGTCACCAGCTGAAGTATTGAGATGGACACACACCATGAATGTGTAGGTCAGGGTTGTAGACAGACAAGATGACCTCGAGAGTCTGGTCATCTTGTCTGTCTGCAACCCTGACCTACACATTCATGGAGTGTGACTGACCATGCAACAACCCAGTGATGTGGTGTGTTCCAAAGTTTAAACAGCCAGTCAGTCCAAACACAACAGAGCACAACCAGATAAGGACATTAACTGTTACACATCACAGACATTCACTTTTTATAACCTTTAGCTTTATAGTGCTTTTTTTATAGGTCTTGTTGAGGAGTGTATTGGAAAAAGACAAGTGTTTCCTCTGCAAACATTGGTCTCCTAGAGTGTGTATATAAAAGATGACAGTTGATGACTGCTTCTCGCTCTGTTATTGCTATTCCTTTGTAATAACATGAGATGGTCCAGTGCCTTGTGACTCCCCACTTAATCATGAAAGAGGTGATTTATGTTGTATTTTTCACATGAAATAAAAAACAATAAAATGTCTTAGTACTCTGTAGTCTGTGTTGGATGGTTGTTTGTCTGATCCTCTGTGTAATTCTGTGCTGAGCTCTGTAGAGGATCTGTATTCTGTCAGCTCAGGACCTCTGCCAGATGTCTGTACAGATATAGGATCTTAATTTGATCACCCTGTTGCAGGATAACTTTGAAGTGTATTTGAGGTTTAAAAAGGCTTCTGAAGTTTGTAATTTCACGTAGAAATTTCAGACTAGATTTTTTCTTGTGAAAAATTTCCATTAATTATAATTCGCATATTTCACATTTCCTTTTGTTGCAGGATTATTTTCCTGCTGTATCAAACTGTCTCAAATTAAGATCCTGCATCTGTATGTCGATGCACAAGCACTAAGGTCAGAACAGGGTCAACAACACTTATCACTGTTCTTTAAACACAAACTGACTGGAGAGGCTTAGTGTGTTAACAACACTATCTCCACATGGTTAGAGTGAGTCAATCCACTCATAGTGAGATGTGTGAAAACATGAGAATGGATTTGAATGAGGATTGATTGAAAGTGGCTCTGAGGATGCTCTGGAACTCCTCAAGCAGAGTAAGAAGTAGTCAAGTGGATTTGATTGAATTATCATAATTAACCTCTTGTGGATTCCCTTGTCTAGTCCTTTGAGGGTGTTTCATATAGTATTCTCTTATAAATAGAAAAAACTACAGTGTTGCTAGTGTTTTTTTTAGGGGCTGACTGTGCCTGTGTTTATTTGATTTACCAGTTGTGATATGTCAGTAAAGTCCTTTAGATATGTAATTTGTGTTATTATGCCAAGCACTTCCTTCATATCTCCCATAAATTAATGTATAATTTGGGTCAATCGTGCCTTATCACTGCCTGCCTGCTGCCTTCAGTGCCAGTAGATTTTTTCAATTATTTTTCAGACATCGACAGTAAATTAGGTGTTGCTGCTAAAGCAGTCTCTTAAGATATTACCAAGTTGGAGATGGGGCTCTGGCAAACAGCATGACAGCACTAGCAGTCAGTGGGGGAATGTGTGATTTCATGTCGGCACTGATGCAAGCCCTGTGCTAACTGGAATGTAAGTAATTTGAGGTGGATACTATGCACAGTAATGTATGAGTGGTACTTCTTTCAGAAAGAGTATATGAAAGCAACTTCTTGGGAATGAGTCCAGTGTTCATTCAGACGCACAAGGCTACTCTCTCCTAAAGGAGCCTTTCACCTTCCAAGGACACTAATGTCACATTGGAATAGGAAATTAACTCATAGAGGAGAGGATTAGGGTAATCATCTACAGTGAGGGAAAAAGGTATTTGATCCCCTGCTGATTTTGTACGTTTGCCCACTGACAAAGACATGATCAGTCTATAATTTTAATGGTAGGTTTATTTGAACAGTGAGAGACAGAATAACAACAAAAAAATCCAGAAAAACGCATGTCAAAAATGTTATAAATTGATTTGCATTTTAATTAGGGAAATAAGTATTTGACCCCTCTGCAAAACATGACTTAGTAGTTGGTGGCAAAACCCTTGTTGGCAATCACAGAGGTCAGACGTTTCTTGTAGTTGGCCACCAGGTTTGCACACATCTCAGGAGGGATTTTGTCCCACTCCTCTTTGCAGATCTTCTCCAAGTCATTAAGGTTTTGAGCCTGACGTTTGACAACACGAACCTTTAGCTCCCTCCACAGATTTTCTATGGGATTAAGGTCTGGAGACTGGCTAGGCCACTCCAGGACCTTAATGTGCTTCTTCTTGAGCCACTCCTTTGTTACCTTGGCCGTGTGTTTTGGGTCATTGTCATGCTGGAATACCCATCCACAACCCATTTTCAATGCCCTGGCTGAGGGAAGGAGGTTCTCACCCAAGATTTGACGGTACATGGCCCCGTCCATTGTCCCTTTGATGCGGTGAAGTTGTTCTGTCCCCTTAGCAGAAAAACACCCCCAAAGCATAATGTTTCCACCTCCATGTTTGACGGTGGGGATGGTGTTCTTGGGGTCATAGGCAGCATTCCTCCTCCTCCAAACACAACTAGTTGAGTTGATGCCAAAGAGCTCCATTTTGGTCTCATCTGACCACAACACTTTCACCCAGTTCTCCTCTGAATCATTCAGATTCATTGGCAAACTTCAGACGGGCCTGTATATGTGCTTTCTTGAGCAGGGGGACCTTGCGGGCGCTGCAGGATTTCAGTCCTTCACGGCGTAGTGTGTTACCAATTGTTTTCTTGATGACTATGGTCCCAGCTGCCTTGAGATAATTGACAAGATCCTCCCGTGTAGTTCTGGGCTGATTCCTCACCGTTCTCATGATCATTGCAACTCCACAAGGTGAGATCTTGCATGGAGCCCCAGGCCGAGGGAGATTGACAGTTATTTTGTGTTTCTTCCATTTGCGAATAATCGCACCAACTGTTGTCACCTTCTCACCAAGCTGCTTGGTGATGGTCTTGTAGCCCATTCCAGCCTTGTGTAGCTCTACAATCTTGTCCCTGACATCCTTGGAGAGCTCTTTGGTCTTGGCCATGGTGGAGAGTTTGGAATCTGATTGATTGATTGCTTCTGTGAACAGTTGTCTTTTATACAGGTAACAAGCTGAGATTAGGAGCACTCCCTTTAAGAGTGTGCTCCTAATCGCAGCTCATTACCTGTATAAAAGACACCTGGGAGCCAGAAATCTTTCTGATTAAGAGGGGGTCAAATACTTTCCCTTATTAAAATGCAAATCAATTTATAACATTTTTGACATGCATTTTTCTGGATTTTGTTGTTGTTATTCTGTCTCTCACTGTTCAAATAAACCTACCATTAAAATTATAGACTAATCATTTCTTTGTCAGTGGTACACTTCAAATGTATAAAATCAGCAGGGGATCAAATACTTGTTTCCCTCACTGTATCATGTATTTACTTAACCTTAGTAATTCATTTCCATGCCCTAGGATTCTTATAGACACGCAGACTGACTGAGTGACAGACGTTTTGCTGAGTGATGTCATTGACATCTAACTGGTGCTGTAGGGGTGGGGAAGGGGTCAAGGGACGTGAGCGTTACACTGCAACGTGAGCATTGTGAAATCTCAACCAATCACAGCAGGCACCGCATCACTCCAGGGGCTTCTTGCAGTGCCTGCTACTGCCTAGTGCAGGATATTGTATTGTTTATTTTTGTCATTAAAATGTGTCAGTAAAACATTTGTTGTTTTATACTGCATAGTGCAAGTGATGCATGGTCATGGAAGCTCATAAGACTTGATTTGACAATCAAAAGGTTGGGCTGGACCAAAATCTCAGCCCTCCAGTCTCTCAGACGCTCAGCCTCAGCACCCCAACCTTTCCCCAGCCCCATCCCCTCCATCTGCTGCCTTGCATTCTGCCCCTGGGACTCCTGATGAAGAGTAATCAGGCCAGAGCTGTCATTAAGACTGGAGAGACAGCCAGCCCTGCTCTGGATGACAGGACGGCCATTAACTACGTGACACAGTCACAAATGGCACAAATCAACGAGCCGCGGATGTGAGATGGACGCCAGGAAATATGCATGAAATGTATTCCAGAGTGCGTCACCAGACGTCGATGTTTAATGGCTATGGCTTTTTCCTGCTGTGTTCAATCAATGCTATTTCCACATTCTTCATGTTTTCTTTCCGGCCATACCACTCTCACTGCATGTAAGAAGTGCACGCACGTAACAAGTTGACAATGAGTTGAGTTGATGTACACTGAGTATACAAAACATTAACATGACATAGACTAACCGGGTGAATCCCGGTGAAAGCTATTATCCCTTAATGATGTTACTTGTTAAATCCACTTCAATCAGAGTAGATGAAGGGGAGGAAACAGGTTAAAGAAGGATTTTCAAGCCTTAAGACAACTGAGACATGGATTGTGTATGTGTGCTATTCAGAGGGGGAATGGGCAAGACAGAAAATGTAAGTGCCTTTGAACGGGGTATGGTAGCAGGTGCCAGGTGCACCAGTTTGTGTCAAGAACTGCAGCGCTGCTGGATTTTTCATGCTCATCAGTTTCCTGTGTGTATCAACAATGGTCTCCCACCCAAGGGACATCCAGACAACTTGACACAACTGTGGGAAGCATTGGAGTCAACATGGGCCAGCATCCCTGTGGAACGCTTTCGACACCTTGTAGAGTGCCCCGACGAATTGAGGCTGTTCTGAGGACAAAAGGTGATCCTAATGTTTAGTACAATCAGTGTAGATAGTTGATTTGCAGTCACAATTTGAAATAGGAAATTGTTAAGCCTCTGCAAGAGAGAGGCACAGTTGTCATTTCCTAAACTGATGCCTTATAATCTACCCTGCTGATGACATTCACAAAGACGCGGGGCCAGACGGATTACCAGGACGTGTACTCAATGCATGCGCGGACCAACTGGCAAGTGTCTTCACTGATATTTTCAACCTCTTCCTGACCGAGTCTGTAATACCTACATGTTTCAAGCTGACCACCATAGTCCCTGTGCCCAAGGAAGCGAAGGTAACCTGCCTAAATGATTACCGCCCTGTAGCACTCACGTTGGTAGCCATGAAGTGCTTTGAAAGGCTGGTCATGGCTCACATCAACAGCATCATCCCGGAAACCCTAGACCCACTCCAATTTGCATACCGCCCCAACAGATCCACAGATTACACAATCTCTATTGCACTCCACACTGCCCTTTCCCATTTGGACAAAAGGAACACCTACATGAGAATGCTGTTCATTGACTACAGCTCAGCGTTCAACACCATAGTGCCCTCAAAGCTCATCACTAAGCTAAGGACCATGTGACTAAACACCTCCCTCTGCAACTGGATCCTGGACTTCCTAACGGGCCGCCCCCAGGTAGTAAGGGTAGGCAACAACACATCTGCCACGCTGATACTCAACACGGGGGCCCCTCAGGGGTGCGTGCTTAGTCCCCTCCTGTACTCCCTGTTCACCCACGACTGCATGGCCAAGCATGACTCCAACACCATCATTAAGTTTGCCGACAACACGACGGTGGTAGGCCTGATCACCGACAACGATGAGACAGCCTATAGAGAGGAGGTCAGAGACCTGGCAGTGTGGTGCCAGGTCAACAACCTCTCCCTCAATGTGATCAAGACAAAGGAGATGATCGTGGACTACAGGAAAAGGAGGGCCGAGCACGCCCCCATTCTCATCGACAGGGCTGTAATGGAGCAGGTTGAGAGCTTCAAGTTCCTTGGTGTCCACATCACCAACAAACTATCATGGTCCAAACACACCAAGACAGTCGTGAAGAGGGCACGACAACGCCTATTCCCCCTCAGGAGACCGAAAAGATTTGGCATGGGTCCTCAGATCCTCAAAAAGTTATACAGCTGCACCATCGAGAGCATCCTGACTGGTTGCATCACAGCCTGGTATGGCAACTGCTCGGCCTCCGACCGCAAGGCGCTACAGAGGGTAGTGCGTACGGCCCAGTACATCACTGTGGCCAAGCTTCCTGCCATCCAGGACCTCTATACCAGGCGGTGTCAGAGGAAGGCCCAAAAAAGTCTAGGTCCAAAAGGTCTAGGTCCAAAAGGCTTCTTAACAGCTTCACGCTAAGGTCTACACCTGTTGTATTCTACACCTGTTGTATTCGGTGCATGTGACAAATAAAATGTAATTTGATTTGATCAAATGTTTCATCAATGAGAACATTTGCAGAATGTCAGCCAAAATCCATCTCCTTCCATCTTCTCCCACTGCCGGCCACTGGGCTTCCTCTCACAACCATATTTGGTAGTGAGTGGAAACGCCAAGCGGAAGCTTCACATTTATACATCCAGTGAAATATCTGCGTCATTGTTCTATCTGTGATTGAGCCTTCTGCCTGATCTCATCTCCATCTCCCTTGGCCTTGTGACTATATAACCATTTCCTTCCTGCTGGGGATAGGGACTTAAGATAGGGAGTAGGAACTGCTATTCTACCTTATGTTTTAGAGCAAACTCATACTCTTTTCCATAATATGAACTGAGGTAACCCTTAACCTGATGGAACATTTCTCTTCCCCCACAGACAAAGCATGTGTTTGTATTTTCCCCGGATCCAGTACCAAACACAGTTCATTATTTTATTGAGATGTATGTGTCTCTGGCAGGGCATAATTTTTACTTTTTGGTCCACCAGCCACTGTGGCAGGTAGATTACAAAATCTACCAGCCACTCAGATTTTTTACCAGCCCCAATATTCTTTCCTGCTAAAATTACACCAACAAAACACAAAAAAACGGATGAGCATGCTTTGGAATGTTTCCAAAACAATACATGTATTACTAGTAGGAAGTAATGTGGTATATGTTATGTGAATTATTTAACAAACTATTTTAGTGTCTCTGTGCGTCTCCCAAAAGGTTGTAAGTGTCACGGTTTCGGCCGAGGCTGCCTCTCTTCCTTGCTCGGGCAGGCTTCGGCGTTCGTTGTCTCCGGAATACTAGCTGCCACCGTTGCATGTTTCTATGTTCGTTTGCTTTTGTCTAATTGTTGTCACACCTGTTTTCGTTTAGTGAATTAGTGTCCTATAAGTTCTCCTTGGGTTTGTGTTAGTGTTGTGTGTGATTGTTTTCACTGTCGTGCTTTGTTGCTGGATGTTTTGACTATTTGCTCGGTAGAGCTGTCCTCCATAGTTTGGAGAGTTTTGTCGCACCTGTCTGTGCGCCCGTTTTGTTTCGCCTGCGCGCGGAGTTTCGCATTCGGGCTATTTAGTGCTTGCACGGTTCGAGATTTCACTAAAGTCTTTGGAACTATACTTCTGCGTCCTGCGCCTGATTCCACCACCACACCCACTTACAACATCCTTGACAGAATCACACACCTTTAAATGGAAACAGCAGGAGCCGAAGCAGCGCAGGCGACGCTGGAGGACAGGGTCCGCCAGCTAGATGACCAGATCCTGCGGATGGGGTCCGCATTGCAGGAGGTGATCACCACCATCAGAGGCTGGGAGACCCGAGGGACACCTCCACTACCATCGTCCCTGCCCGCGCCATCGGCAAGTCAGCCTCTTCCCGCTCCGGAACCCAGAGGAGTTCGACTCTCGCTCCCGAGGGCCTACGATGGGACCGCTGCCGGGTGTCAGGGATTCCTTCTCCAGGTGGAGCTTTACCTGGCCACCGTGCACCCGGCGCCCTCGGGGCACGAGAGCGTGTCCGCCCTGATCTCCTGCCTTTCCGGTAAAGCGTTGGAATGGGCCAACGCAGAGTGGAGGAGAATAGACGCTAACACCATCACCTACGACGAGTTCTCCCGCCGCTTCAGGGCGGTGTTTGACCATCCCCCGGAGGGGAAAGCGGCGGGGGAGCGTCTGTTCGGCCTCCGGCAGGGGAGGAGGAGTGCCCAGGAGTTCGCCTTAGAATTCCGCACTCTAGCGGCGGATGCAGGGTGGAATGAGCGGGCCCTCATCGATCACTATCGATGTAGTCTACGTGAGGACGTCCGTAGGGAGCTGGCCTGTAGGGACACCAGTCTCTCATTCGACCAGTTGGTCGACATGTCCATCAGGCTGGATACCCTGCTAGCTACCCGCGGACGTCCCGAGGGGGGTCCGTCCAGTTCACCCTCCAGCGCTTCCGAGCCGTGCCCCATGGAGCTCGGTGGCGCTGGCACTAGAGAGAGGAGGGGTCGGAATACGAGGGGGTCCATCTCCTGCACCAACTGTGGTCGGGGAGGACACACCGCGGCTAGGTGCTGGGGATGGCCTCCTAGGGGGGAAGACGACAGGTCCCGCACTGGGGAGTCCTTCCAGGTGAGTAGGCGCCCCACTCACCCAGAGCTCTCTGTTGCACACTTTTGTATACCTGTGCGTTTTCCACAGGTAGCACCTCATTCCCAGCATAAGGCGCTGGTAGATTCAGGTGCGGCTGGGAATTTTGTTGATAAGCAATTTTGTTTAGCCTTAGGGATTCCCCTTCTACCTGTTGACGTTCCTTTCCCCGTTCATGCCCTAGATAGCCGTCCGTTGGGTGCGGGCTTGATCAGGGAGGTTACAGCGCCACTTAGGATGTGTGCGCAGGGGGGTCATCAGGAGATGATCCAGCTATTTCTGATCGACTCGCCTGCGTATCCGGTGGTGCTGGGCATGCCCTGGTTGAGTACCCATAACCCATCTATTTCGTGGCAGGAGAGAGCTCTGATGGAGTGGTCTGCTCAGTGTGTGGGTCGATGTTTGGGCGTTTCCGTAGGGGCTACCTCGGTGGAGAGTCCAAACCAGGTGCCCGCATTGCATGTTCCCCCTGAGTATGGGGATTTGGCTATTGCGTTTAGTAAGTCGAGGGCGACGCAGTTGCCGCCCCATAGGCAGGGAGATTGTGCGATAGACCTCCAGGCAGGAGCTGCGCTCCCACGGAGCCATGTGTATCCTCTGTCTCAGGAGGAGAAGAAAGCTATGGAGACTTACATAGACGAATCTCTGAGACAAGGATACATACGGCCTTCCACTTCCCCTGCGTCCTCGAGTTTCTTTTTTGTGAAGAAAAAGGATGGTGGGTTACGCCCGTGCATCGATTACCGTGGTCTCAATCAGATCACGGTGAAGTACAGTTATCCACTCCCGCTGATTGCGACCATGACTGAGTCATTGCATGGGGCGCGTTTCTTCACTAAATTAGATCTCAGGAGCGCGTACAACTTGGTGCGCATCAGGGAGGGCGATGAATGGAAGACAGCCTTTAGTACCACCTCGGGCCATTACGAGTATCTTGTCATGCCATACGGGTTGATGAACGCTCCGTCAGTTTTCCAATCATTCGTGGATGAGATCTTCAGGGACATGCAGGGGCAGGGGGTGGTTGTGTACATAGATGACATTCTCGTGTACTCGCCTACCCGAGTCGAGCATGTGGCCCTGGTGCGCAGGGTGTTGCGGAGGCTGGTGGAGCACGACCTGTATGTCAAGGCAGAGAAGTGTCTGTTTTTCCAGGAGTCGGTCTCCTTTTTGGGGTATCAGTTGTCTGCGTCAGGGGTGAAGATGGAGGTAGACCGGGTGTCATCCGTGCGTAATTGGCAAACACCAACCACTGTGAAGGAGGTGCAGCAGTTTTTGGGGTTTGCGAATTACTACCGGAGGTTTATCCGGGGTTTTGGACAGGTGGCAGCTCCCATCACGTCTCTTTTGAAGGGGGGTCCGGTGCGTCTGCAGTGGTCTGCCGAGGCGGACAGGGCATTTGGGAGGCTGAAGGACCTGTTTACCTCGGCCCCGGTGCTGGCGCATTTGGATCCCTCTTTGCCATTTCAGGTAGAGGTGGACGCGTCAGAGGCCGGTATAGGAGCCGTGCTTTCGCAACGGTCCGGCGCGCCACCTAAACTCCGCCCCTGTGCTTTTTATTCCAAGAAGCTCAGTCCGGCGGAGCGAAACTATGACGTAGGGGACAGGGAGCTGTTAGCCGTGGTACAGGCCCTAAAGGTGTGGAGGCACTGGCTTGAGGGGGCTCAACACCCTTTCCTCATTTTGACGGACCACCGTAACCTGGAGTACATCCGGGCAGCGAGGAGGCTGAACCCTCGCCAGGCGAGGTGGAATATGTTTTTGACCCGTTTCACATTCAAGATCACGTACATCCCTGGGTCACAGAATGGTAAGGCAGACGCACTGTCTCGGCGGTATGACACGGAGGAGAGGTCCGTGGAGCCCACTCCCATACTGCCGGAGTCGTGTCTGGTGGCACCGGTAGTGTGGGAGGTCGATGCTGAACTCGAGCGAGCGTTACGCACCGACCCTAGTCCACCTCAATGCCCGGAGGGTCGGAAGTACGTTCCGCTCGAGGTTCGGGATCGATTGATCTATTGGGCTCACACGTCACCCTCCTCTGGACACCCTGGTATCGGCCGGACAGTGCACTGTCTTAGTGCCAAGTACTGGTGGCCTACGTTGGCGAGGGATGTGAGGGTTTATGTTTCCTCCTGCTCGGTGTGCGCCCAGTGTAAGGCGCCTAGACATCTGCCTAGGGGTAAGTTACTACCCCTGCCCGTTCCACAACGACCATGGTCTCACCTCTCGGTGGATTTCCTAACTGACCTTCCTCCTTCACAGGGGAATACCACTATACTGGTCGTTGTGGACCGGTTTTCTAAGGCCTGTCGTTTTCTCCCCATGCCGGGCCTTCCTACTGCCCTGCAAACCGCCGAAGCACTATTCACCCATGTGTTCCGGCACTACGGGGTACCCGAGGATATTGTGTCTGATCGAGGTCCCCAATTTACCTCCAGAGTCTGGAGAGCTTTTATGGAGCGATTGGGGGTCTCGGTGAGCCTCACCTCGGGTTACCACACGGAGAGTAATGGGCAGTTGGAACGTGTGAACCAGGATGTGGGTAGGTTTCTTAGAACATACTGCCAGGACCGGCCAGAGGAGTGGGCAAGGTACGTTCCCTGGGCCGAAATGGCCCAGAATTCCCTACGCCATTCCTCCACTAACCTAACCCCTTTCCAATGTGTGTTAGGTTACCAGCCGGTTCTGGCACCTTGGCAGCAGAGCCAGATCGAGGCTCCTGCGGTGGATGAGTGGGTGCGGCGCTCGGAGGAGACATGGAACGCTGCACACGTCCACCTGCAGCGGGCCCTCCGGCGTCATAAGGCGAGCGCCGATCTCCACCGCAGTGAGGGACCGGTGTACGCACCTGGTGATTGAGTCTGGCTCTCTACCAGAAACCTGCCCCGCCGCCTGCCCTGTCGGAAACTGGGTCGGCGGTTTGTAGGGCCATTTAAAGTCCTGAGAAGGTTGAACGAGGTGTGTTACAAATTACAACTACCTGTTGAATATAAAAGTATTAACCCCTCGTTCCATGTGTCTCTTCTCAGGCCGGTGGTAGCTGGCCCACTCCAAGAAAGTGAGATCAGGGAGACTCCTCCGCCCCCATTGGACATCGAGGGGGCACCGGCGTACTCCGTGCGGTCCATCTTGGATTCGAGACGTCGGATGGGGGGTCTCCAATATCTAGTGGAGTGGGAGGGGTACGGCCCGGAGGAGCGGTGCTGGGTGCCAAGGAGGGACATTTTGGACCCGTCTCTCCTGACGGAATTCCATCGTGGGCACCCGACGCATCCTGCTCCGCGTCCTCCTGGTCGTCCCCGAGGCCGGAGTCGGCGCACGTCTGGAGCCGCGCGTCAAGGGGGAGGTACTGTCACGGTTTCGGCCGAGGCTGCCTCTCTTCCTTGCTCGGGCAGGCTTCGGCGTTCGTTGTCTCCGGAATACTAGCTGCCACCGTTGCATGTTTCTATGTTCGTTTGCTTTTGTCTAATTGTTGTCACACCTGTTTTCGTTTAGTGAATTAGTGTCCTACAAGTTCTCCTTGGGTTTGTGTTAGTGTTGTGTGTGATTGTTTTCACTGTCGTGCTTTGTTGCTGGATGTTTTGACTATTTGCTCGGTAGAGCTGTCCTCCATAGTTTGGAGAGTTTTGTCGCACCTGTCTGTGCGCCCGTTTTGTTTCGCCTGCGCGCGGAGTTTCGCCTTCGGGCTATTTAGTGCTTGCACGGTTCGAGATTTCACTAAAGTCTTTGGAACTATACTTCTGCGTCCTGCGCCTGATTCCACCACCACACCCACTTACAACATCCTTGACAGTAAGTCTTTTGGGATTTAAGTAACGGCCAGAGTCCCGGTCTGCATAGTCAGAGATATTTATTCATTGAGAATTCTGCCATCACAATTTCAGAGTCCATCTTTTATACTCATACGTCATACAAAAAGAAATCCCTCCCCTCTGTAGGTGGGCTGTAGTTTTCCACTCTAAAACAGCTCTACTGACCTTCAGTTCACACACACACACACACATATACACACATGCATACACACATACATACACACACACACACACATATCCTACTCCCTGCTTTACTCAGTTATTGCCGTTCTCACAATATTCTGCACCATGTTTTCATAACAGTTTCTCCCCTCCCTAAATTGGGAGGCCTCTTTATCTTAGTTTCTCAGTTGTCTTTGTTGTCTGGCCTAACTCTTACTCACATTGCTAAATAGTGGCTCAATGCCATAGCCTTTACTGGTCCTACACTCACACATTTCTAACACATTATACACAGTTTCAGGGTGTAATAATTAGTCATTAATAATTAATCTATCAATTCCACCCTTTGACTAAATATTACACACATACAAAATATATGTTGTTATAGAAATGAATCACACTCATTGAAGTATATAAATTGGTTTGCATATAAAAACATTACAGGTTCATCAGGGTTACCCCATGATTAAAAGCGTAACGTTACTTTTTAGCAATGGTAACTAGTACATCATAGTTAAAACGAGACTTTAATACACAAAAGATCATTACAATAACTTTTAAACTAGAGATTTATAGTTCTAGGAAAACATCCAGTCTCAAATTATCTGGATCGTCGTCGTCCTCCACCAAGCCTGGTAGGTCATATCCTTCATTCCTTAGGTCGGAGTCCGGGATTGGGCCGTATCTCACCATGTGTTGGGAAACCGCCTTGCTCACCAACCCTCAGACACAGGGAATAAGACAACATCCACAAAGAACAAGTATACCCATAGAAGCTATAACTTCACCCAGAATAGTTACAACAATAGTTTTCCATTTACCAAATATGTTATCAAACTAACCGTTTAGGGAGCTATCAATGTTGGGGATGAAAGTACAGCACATAGATCCAAACAGAACACAAACTCCATCCCGCTCAGCCAAAAGCATATCTAAAGCTATTCTATTCTGCCATGTCATTAAGCTAGTTGCCGCTGTCTGCTCAGCTAATCCCTTTATTGCATCACGAGTGTGGTTTATAAATCTTTGCTGGTTATAGTACATATAATTTATCCAACCTACGCTTTTATTAATTGTTGACCACCAGAAAATACTTGATTCAAACCCAGCTGCGATTTGATTCCTAGCTTTGAATTCTTCTGGAACCCCTCGAGGTACTCCTATCCCATCAATATATATCCTTTCATCAAAGGATCCCGGGAGGAGGTCCCACTTTCTACGTGACAACTCACCAGTCTCTGACACGTTTGATTGTTTGCGTATGTAGGTGAGTTCACAATCTGTTATCACCACACAACCATCAGATGTCAGCACGGGCCTGGTTTTGGTTCCTAAAATCCTCTGGCTGCAACAAAGAGGAGAGATTAGTCATGGTCTCTTTAGTTGTGACATTCTCTGTGTGGGAGCAGGAGCTAAGATGCCCAACCCTGTATCCTATCTTACTAGTCCTAGAAAAACAATAAGAATCCCCTGAGACTTCAAACGGAGGCAACCTAGGTCGGGGTGACTTTGTTATCGGGGGATACAGATAGTGCAAGTTACTACAAGACACCTTCACCACAGCCCCGGTCTGACTACCTCCCTCAGAGAGGTTTACAATATAGGGTGCCCCAGTTGAAGAGGATATCTCACTTGTTCAGGTCTGTAACCTGTTTTAGCGTAATTCAGACTTTCAGACAGTACCTACCCTTATATGGGTCGCACTGCCATTTCTGGTAATTCCCTACTTTCACAATACTACACCTGTCCTTAAACTGTGTATGGAGATTGACATATCCCCCCCGCTTGGTATGAGCAACTACATAGTCCCAGGATATACATGGTGACATACATATGGTGATGTCCTTCCCTACAGTACCTAGTACTTCCCCTTTCCCTACGTCTAGTTGTCTCCTATGCCTTCATAGACTGTGTTAAGTTATTATTTTATCAACTTGTTGTTAGGTTAACTACTACTTCTGGCGGATCAGGAGGGTTTGAGTGTGTTAGGAATATGGCCCCCACAATCAGACAGCTACCTACCGTCAGGAGACCTGTGAATCCCCACCCTCGCCCTGAGAACATGTCAGACGCCAAAGGCCAACCCATTGCTTTACCTTCTATCGAACTCACACAGGGATGATCAGACAGGGTAAGGGAATCTTCGTTAAGGAGCCAACCCCCGAGCCCTAGTGGTGATCGGTTCTTTCTCCTAACTCTGTGTTTGTTCGTCAGGTGTAACTGGGTTTACCTTTTTGCAGTGAGTGACATGCACCAAGGTGGATCTTTCGGCGATTCTTACAGCGAAGGCCGTCACCAACAGGACCTGATATAGACCTTCCCAACGGGGCTGCTTCCAGTTTTTCTTCTTTAGGGACTGGATCCACACCCAGTCTCCTGGTTAGATAGAGTGGGTCACCTTCTCCTTTAGTTCACCTGTGGGGCACAAAACCTCTGACATACGGGTGTGGTTAATAAATTATCTTCTCACGTGTTCTGCTAGGGTGCTCTCTAGTTCTATGTCTGCCTGTCTGGTCCTGCCAACTGTGGCATTCTGTAAGGTCTTCCAAACACTTTCTCAAAGGGGGATAACCCATCTTTATCTGGGGTTACTCTAAATTTCTTTCCTTCACTCCGTGATAACTCTATAAAATCAATTTCCAATTGCTGGAAAGGGTACTTAGCCGGAGGATACTCACCATGAGGTGCCCTTTGTCTGCCCTGGTGATTATTTTGAGCACAGATAACACATCTTGAACAAAAGTTATTTTTTATTATTATTATTTTTTTTTATAATTAGTAATCCCATGTGCAACAAAGTGTTGTCTAATCTGTTCTACCATCCATCCCTCCTTTTGACACATGTCACTGCCCATGTGTCAATATTACCACCTATCTAAACAATCACTTAGGTAATATTGGTAATTTATCATCCAATTGCCATCCCTTATTTTTATTTATTGGTAAAATAAACTATCTTAAAGTCCTCCTCTCATGCCTTTAGAATTTACCAGTGTGGATGATTAATTAACACCAGAAAGTTAAAACAGAGTTCAGAGGCAATTGAAATTCCATCCCATAGTATACCAAACATTACCATTATTCTAAATATTTAATAAATGTTACTTATCCCAAGTGTTCATTAAGTCCTCATGACATTCATTCTCATAAGAAATCATATATACCCCAAACTCAGCCAAAACTGAAAAACTCCATAAAATTCACTGTGCGTGCTCCTCCAAGACCTATCACCCTTGACCTGCTGAAAACCCCCCAAAATTGAAACAACAACCCTTTATAAACATCATACTAGGTGTGTTGTTTTTTATTTGAAAACCCCAATTAAAAAACAACAACCAAACAGCCAGGTCATGAGGACTCCTGATTTCTCTCTTCCCCTTCTGCCTACAGTTTCTTAACTGGTGCCCTTTCCTTGCACAGTAACTACACGGTTCCTCACATTCTCTAGCAAAATGTCCCGTTTTGTCACAATTGTAACACTTCCACTCACTCCTGTCTCCACTATTACCATTTCCTTCTTGTCTGTCTTTGCTACCGTAACCTCTCTTCTCTCCTAGGTATTGACTAATAGTCTCACTGTCTCTAATTCAACACAAAACCCCATCATCAAATGTACTCCCAGCAGAACTGAAAAAAAAAAAAACAGACTGTGATTTCCAGGACACTGCACCATTGTTTCTGGCCTCACTATCTCCCCGGGAATTGGCCCTCCCTCAAGGTCCCTCCCAATCTGCTCTTGGTAAACTGCAAACCTTTTATTGCTTCTGATTTCATAGGGTATTGCTTCTGATATGGCCTATGATTAGATTTGGGTATCACCTGTACTGGAATTACCCCTTTTATTAATCCTACGTCTGCTGGACCCCGGGACCACAAATGCTCTTGAACTTATTTTAAGTCTGACTCCTGTTGTTCTGTCAACAGGTATTCCTCTCCTCAGCATCTGCCATTCTCATCTAAATGTACTATCGGTGGATGGGCTGTGTTGATCGCCACTCACAATATTGACCCAATCAGTGATCCTCTTACCCTTGGATACCCACTGGCCCATGTCTTTCCAGTACTCTGCTGGCTCCTTTGCTAGGGACACATGTGGGCTCCATCTTTCCCTGAACTTTGGGGCCCTAGTTCCACCTCCACTGCTGCGTGGGTGTTGTCATAGTGAAACCATTTCAAGGCTATAGTCCTTTCTGTGGTTTTAAATAATGCTTCCTCATAGATTGCATCTGGACCTGGGTGTTTGCTATACCAGAGAGTACAGTGTAGGTCATCGGGGGACATTTTAGTGGGGCCTGGTACTACATCATCAGCAAGTTCCATCAAGGTTCGGGGATTATCAGTTATTCCCCCCTTAACAAATCTTGCCTATACCAATAACATGGTTCCCCTTCCCCACAGACCACCATATTGTCTCTGACTATGTGTACTTTCATTCCCCTCTCAGTGGAAATGACGGCCACATTCAATTTAGTCATTACATCACGTCCTAGTAAATTTACCCGACACAGCTTAGATATCAGGATGGGTATGGTTGCCTCTCATCCTGATTGGTCATGTTTTAGGGTTATTGGGGCTGATAACCTTTCAATAAATTGATGACCAGAGGCAGATCGCACTATGATTTTCTCCCCATCAATCCTGACTCCATCTGGCTTGTCTGTTGCACAGATTGCTGTCCTGCAGGCGCCCGTATCACAAAGGAATTGAATTTTCTTACCCATTACTGTCAATGTCAAATAAGGTTTCTGTTCCTGTTGAAGTGCTAAGTCAATAGTAGCCAATTCAAACACCTCACAATTTGGATCAAAGGGTTCCTTAGTCTTCCCCTCACTAGAGTCTACTATTTCTCCCTCAAGGACTAGTCACGCCTTATCTTCCTCTTCCTCACGCTCAAAGCTGGGGGATGGACTTCTCTCTCGCTCTTCTCTCTTTTCTCTCTTTTCTCTCCCCGGTTTCCCTTCTTGCCCTCTCCTTTATGTTTGCAGCGGGAAAAGTTATGGCCTATCTTGCCACAGTATTTACACGGGGCCTCACATTCTTTGGCGAAGTGCCCTCCCTTGTTACAGTTAAAGACCCTATTCTCCGCCCCTTTCATTCCCCGCCAATAGATTAGGTAAGGCTATCAGTGGGTACTGGCCCCCTCCTACTCTCTCTCTCTCTCACTGCTTCTTTCTCCTTTACACACCTTATGTATCTGTTTAAGCATGGATTTGAGTTTATCTGCGTCTAGACGTCCCTCAAAACCATACCTCTCCCTCCACCTGGTTACATAATGGAGATTTCTTCTATCCCTGGATTCCATTTTAATTACATCAAGTATTTCTCGTCCCCAGTAAATTCTGGGACCTCTTGTGAGGATTTGCCCCCCCCCCATGGTTGGTACTGTTAAAAATCCCTTAGCCACCTCTTCTATATAACAAGTCAATTTAACAAGTAATTCAAAATAGCTTCACACAACAACACCTTGAATCACCCCTTCCTGTATATGTAATCTTGACTAGTCCCCCAGAATTATCTCATACTTTTACAGAGGGATTTATCCCCACAATGTAATCTTGATAATTCCTAACAGTCTCATACAACAGGAATGGGTTCTCCCTCCTCTATACAACCACCTGGAATTATTCATGTGACTTTTGAGCAAACATTAGGTCTCACACGTATACAACCTTACATGATTATTGGTGTTATATCGGTAACCTGGAGTTTATAAGGCTCCAGAACGGATAGAGTTACAGCAAAATCTACAGTTGTTTGTGACTTTTGACTTTACTAATATTATATTTCTCACACACATGCTATTTTAATTCCTTCTGGTGTACTTTTTGTATTTGTTTAACCCGGATTATTTGTTGACTGTTCAATAATCTCTTACAGGTTCCATCCCATAGGTGTACTTTTAATAGTTCCTTCTATTTCAACACCGGGTAGTTTCTTTTGGTAATGGCCTATTACCATGAATCGTTACGGACCCACCAACAGGTTGACTAGTCCCCCAGAATTATCTCCTACTCTACGGAGGAGTCTATCCTCACAATGTAATCTTGATAATTCCTGACAGTCCCCTACATTTCACTTAAAATGGCTACGCATTGATCAATTTGCTACTTTTCAATATTTTAGCAAGTTCTCAAATCAATTTCACCAAGTAATGAATAAAGACTACTGACCTTATCCTTGCAGCCGAGATTCAATGTAGGTTTGGATTCCATCACCGTCTCTGTCATTAATCAGGTGTCCTCTGGCCTGTTTTAACCCTTAATGTCAAAGGGCAGGACTTTCTATTTACGAATGTATCATTCGCCCGTCGACGGTTTTCAGAGTTACCTGGAATGACAGAAACAGGGTATTGGAGTCCGGCTCAGAAGGACCAAGCTGTTATGTGAATTATTGAACAAACTATTTTAGTGTCTCTGTGCGTCTCCGAAAATGTTGTAAGTCTTTTGGGATTTAAGTAACGGCCAGAGTCCCGGTCTGCATAGTCAGAGATATTTATTCATTGAGAATTCTGCCATTACAATTTCAGAGTCCATCTTTTATACTCATACGTCATACAAAAAGAAATCCCTCCCCTCTGTAGGTGGGCTGTAGTTTTCCACTCTAAAACTGCTCTACTGACCTTCAGTTCACACACACACACACACACACATATACACACATGCATACACACATACATACACACACACACACATATCCTACTCCCTGCTTTACTCAGTTATTGCCGTTCTCACAATATTCTGCACCATGTTTTCATAACAGTTTCTCCCCTCCCTAAATTGGGAGGCCTCTTTATCTTAGTTTCTCAGTTGTCTTTGTTGTCTGGCCTAACTCTTACTCACATTGCTAAATAGTGGCTCAATGCCATAGCCTTTACTGGTCCTACACTCACACATTTCTAACACATTATACACAGTTTCAGGGTGTAATAATTAGTCATTAATAATTAATCTATCAGTATATTGTTTCATTTCATTTTTTGTGACCTGAGTCTTTTAACCAAAATATCACAGAGACAAAAAAATGTATCTCCCTCCTTAAGGGCTGGAGTTTACTGCGCTAACGCGACTAGAGTCATGTTTGTGCATGTGAAATTGAGTCTGACTAGTAGAAGCGTTGTCTTCTCTTCCCTAGCAGTTGAAACTAAAACATAGAGAAACAACCTAGCTTGTGAACAAAATAATGGAACTAGGCAAGAAACAGATGGACAAAGTCTCACTTCAGTAGACTTTCGTTTCAAGTAAATAAGATACACTTTTATGCCTGTGCGCAGCGCTTCTAAAAATGAATATTTCACTCAGCTCTTCACGTGCACACAGCCCCCAGCCAGGCAGTGTTCCAGCGCGAGGTGGAATAGGCTATATAGGATTCATCTTTTTATTTTTTTCATCGATTAATTTACCAGCTATAAAACAAAACGCGAGCATTTATTTGACTATTAATGTTATCATACTAGAATATTTTTTATTCACAAATGCGAGTGAAATGCTCGCAGTGGAGCCCTGACCACACACCAATGTGGCTGGTGAAATATACATTTTACCTGCCAATGCCAAAATCTACCCGCATTTGGCAGGTATTCATTTTAGGCCGTGGTCTCTGGCCTCTAGTGAACTCCAGTCATTTGCAGCGGAATGGAAAACTGCATATTTCCCCCTCCATCCTTAGTCTCTATTTTTTCACCACCAGCCAGGGTTTCCATGGTAACAGGGTGCATCAAGGAGGATTTGTGTCAACCTGGTGTTTGCCTGTCTGTCTGTCATTGCCCCCCTCATGGCTGGCATGTAATCTGCCTGCACCGTGTGCCTTGTTAAACTTGCTATTCATTACTTCTGCTACAAGCACTCACATAAGCCTCCAGAGGACTAGAGGGAGGCAGACCAGACCCCCTCTCTCCGGCTGCAGGCTTGTTCAGTCCAGAGATGAGCCTCTAGCTCTCCCAGCCTCCCTCCCTCACTCCCCAAAGAGCAGCCTTTGCCTGGAGATGTGGGCTACTGTCCAGAGATAGTGTACAGGAGTGTGTATTTATCCACGCTTGAGTGCTTGTGTGTGTGTCTGAGAGAGAAAGATAGGGAAGGAGGGAGGGAGATAATGCAGTGTCTCATGAACAATGGTAGAGTTTAATCTACAGTGATGACAGTGTAATGTGAACAAGAGACAGAAACAAAGCCAGAGCAAACCGAGTTCAGAGGAGCCTTCAGGATGGTCATACAAGAGTCATGCGGTCACCATTGACTAGCTAACACGGTCAAGGCTACTTGAGCACAAAGCAGTGTTACAGGGATTCAACAGACATTCAATTTAATTCAATAGATCTTTATTGTCCCCGAGGGACAATTCTTGACTTTGCTTCCTATTGTTTCTAGCTGGCAGATGCAGTTATATACCAGGCAGGCACACTGTAGTATAATGACATACTGAATACCATTATGATTACATGGTGGATCTGTTAAAGTAATACTCCTCCAACTTGTACACAGTGTGGCATCCATCATCGCTACCGGGGACTTAGTCATTTTTTCACAATGAAATAGGCATCAGGTAATTAGGCAGGCCAGCCCTCAGGCAGTTCTGGAGTGTTTATGAGGGAATTATAATCAGGAAGAGAGGAGTTTTGGGGGAGCGTTCAAGATGACAAGCACTCATTTTGGTAATCACACTTGATGAATAGTGCCCAGTCTACCCACACACAACTGCCCTAATCGAGACAGAGAGGCATCGAAGGCTGTCTGAAAGGCACGTGCCCCTCTCGAGAACAGAACAGCCACCAAAAATACACTAAAGTTTGTGGTCACCTGCTCGTCGAACATCTCATTTCAAAATCATGGGCATTAATATGGAGTTGGTCCCCCCTTTGCTGCTATAACAGCCTCCACTCTTCTGGGAAGGCTTTCTACTAGATGTAGGAATATTGCGGTGGGGACTTCCATTCAGCCACAACAGCATTAGTGAGGTCCTGTGTTTTCCCATGCATCCACTTCCAAGATGGCATAGCAGTGCGGTCGTGTTCTTTGTTGTGTGTCTGTGTAAATAGCATGTTTTTTTTATTTTTTTTATTTTTCGTACATATTTCCCTATCACACTTTTCATTCCTTCTACAAAGTATACTTTCCTGCAACCTGCCTCACTCAATGTGGAACGGATTATATTATTGACTTACCTTTTATCTAGAATCTCCAGTTGATACCAGCTAGCCAGCTAACTAGCTACTTGCTATTAGCCACAGTTAGCGGTTTTCACCCAGAACATCGGATTTTCTGCCGGAATAACTGAATCACTGGACATTAACACCGGATCGCAACTAGCTAGCCGCAACCGAATTGGATGTTGCTGTTTGGCTAATCACCACTGGCCCTGAAGCAAGCACCAGTTAGCCTTGAGCCAGGCCCATATCCCGGCTATCTACCTCTCTGTCTACCGGACGGGAGTAGCCAGCTAACTAGCCACTTGCCATTAGCCACCGCTAGCGGTTTCTCACCATTGTCCGTGGCCTGCACTACCTACCAGCCAGCTCTAGCCTGGACTATTATCCGCCAGTCTGCACTGTCTGCACAACGCGTTATCGAAATTAGAAAGGGGGCAAATACTTTTTCATAGCACTGTAAGTATTTGATACATCAGAAAAGCAGAACTTAATATTTGGTACAGAAACCTTTGTTTGCAAATACAGAGATCATACATTTCCTGTAGGTCTTGACCAGGTTTGCACACACTGCAGCAGGGATTTTGGCCCACTCCTCCATACAGACCTTCTCCAGATCCTTCAGGTTTCGGGGCTGTCGCTGGGCAATATGGACTTTCAGCTCCCTCCAAAGATTTTCTATTGGGTGCAGGTCTGGAGACTGGCTAGGCCACTCCAGGACCTTGAGATGCTTCTTAGGGAGACACTCCTTAGTTGCCCTGGCTGTGTGTTTCGGGTCGTTGTCATGCTGGAAGACCCAGCCTCGACCCATCTTCAATGCTCTTACTGAGGGAAGGAGGTTGTTGGCCAAGATCTCGCGATACATGGCCCCATCCATCCTCCCCTCAATACGGTGCAGTCGTCCTGTCCCCTTTGCAGAAAAGCATCCCCAAAGAATGATGTTTCCACCTCCATGCTTCACGGTTGGGATGGTGTTCTTGGGGTTGTACTCATCCTTCTTCTTCCTCCAAACACGGCAAGTGGAGTTTAGACCAAAAAGCTATATTTTTGTCTCATCAGACCACATGACCTTCTCCCATTCCTCCTCTGGATCATCCAGATGGTCATTGGCAAACTTCAGACGGGCCTGGACATGTGCTGGCTTGAGCAGGGGGACCTTGCGTGCGCTGCAGGATTTTAATCCATGACGGCGTAGTGTGTTACTAATGGTTTTCTTTGAGACTGTGGTCCCAGCTCTCTTCAGGTCATTGACCAGGTCCTGCCGTGTAGTTCTGGGCTGATCCCTCACCTTCCTCATGATCATTGATGCCCCACGAGGTGAGATCTTGCATGGAGCCCCAGACCGAGGGTGATTGACCGTCATCTTGAACTTCTTCAATTTTCTAATAATTGCGCCAACAGTTGTTGCCTTCTCACCGAGCTGCTTGCCTATTGTCCTGTAGCCCATCCCAGCCTTGTGCAGGTCTACAATTTTATCCCTGATGTCCTTACACAGCTCTCTGGTCTTGGCCATTGTGGAGAGGTTGGAGTCTGTTTGATTGAGTGTGTGGACAGGTGTCTTTTATACAGGTAACGAGTTCAAACAGGTGCAGTTAATACAGGTAATGAGTGGAGAACAAGAGGGCTTCTTAAAGAAAAACTAACAGGTCTGTGAGAGCCGGAATTCTTACTGGTTGGTAGGTGATCAAATCCCTGCTGCAGTGTGTGCAAACCTGGTCAAGACCTACAGGAAATGTATGATCTCTGTAATTGCAAACAAAGGTTTCTGTACCAAATATTAAGTTCTGCTTTTCTGATGTATCAAATACTTATGTCATGCAATAAAATGCAAATTAATTACTTAAAAATCATACAATGTGATTTTCTGGATTTTTGTTTTAGATTCCGTCTCTCACAGTTGAAGTGTACCTATGATAAAAATTACAGACCTCTACATGCTTTGTAAGTAGGAAAACCTGCAAAATCGGCAGTGTATCAAATACTTGTTCTCCACACTGTAGCTGCAATCAAATGGACGTTGTTGTTGGCTAATCAGCCTCAAGCTAACCGCGAGCCAGGCCCTTCTCCCGGCTATCTACCTCTCTAGTGTTGACACGGAGCCCCACCGATCCAACACGACTAGTCTGCCGACGAAATCGTCTGATCTAATTACAACAGGTTTCCCGTTACGACGTCGACCACGAAGATCCATCTGCTAGACCCGGCCCGCTAGCACACGCTAGCCGTGGCCTCTTGCTCGCTAGTGCTATAGGAGCCCCCGAACTACCTCCGAACTCTCCTATTGCTGTTCACGATATTATAACCGCGATCGATAATAGACAGTACTGCGCAGCCGTCTTCATCGACCTGGCCAAGGCTTTCGACTCTGTCAACCACCGCATTCTTATTGGCAGACTAAATAGCCTTGGTTTCTCTAATGACTGCCTCACCTGGTTCACCAACTACTTCTCAGATAGAGTTCAATGTGTCAAATCGGAGGGCCTGTTGTCTGGACCTCTGGCCGTCTCTATGGGGGTGCCACAGGGTTCAATTCTCGGGGCCGACTCTATTCTCGGTGTATATCAATGATGTTGCTCTTGCTGCTGGTGAAGCTCGGATCCACCTCGGACGACACCATTTTGTATACATCTGGCCCTTCATTGGACACTGTGTTAACAAACCTCCAAACGAGCTTCAACGCCATACAACACTCCTTCCGTAGCCTCCAACTGCTCTTAAACACTAGTAAAACTAAATGCATGCTCTTCAACCGAACGCTGCTTGCACCCGCCCACCCGACTAGAATCACTACTCTCGGTGGGTCTGACCTAGAGTATGTGGACAACTACAAATACCTAGGTGTCTGGTTAGACTGTAAACTCTCCTTCCAGACTCACATTAAGCATCTCCAATCAAAAGTTAGATCTAGAATCGGCTTGCTATTTCGCAACAAAGCCTCCTTCACTCATGCTGCCAAACATGCCCTCGTAAAACTGACTATCCTACCGATCCTTGACTTCGGCGATGTCATTTACAAAATAGCCTCCAACACTCAGCAAATTGGATGTAGTCTATCACAGTGCCATCCGTTTTGTCACCAAAGCCCCATATACTACCCACCATTGTGACCTGTACGCTCTTGTTGGCTGGCCCTCACTACATATTCGTCGCCAAACCCACTGGCTCCAGGTCATCTATAAATCACTGCTAGGCAAATCCCCGTCTTACCTTAGCTCACTGGTCACCATAGCAACACCCACCCGTAGTCTGCGCTCCAGCAGGTATATCTCACTGGTCATCCCCAAAGCCAACACCTCCTTTGGCCGCCATTCCTTCCAGTTCTCTGCTGCCAATGACTGGAACGAACTGCAAAAATCTCTGAAGCTGGAGACTCTTATCTCCCTCACTAACTTTAAGCGTCAGTTGTCAGAGCAGCTTACCGATCACTGCACCTGTACACAGCCATTCTGAAATTAGCCCACCCAACTACCTCATCCCCATATTGTTATTTATTTTGCAAATTTGCACCCCAGTATCTCTATTTGCACATCATCTTTTGCACATCTATCATTCCAGTGTTAATACTAAATTGTAACTATTTTGCACTTTGGCCTATTTATTGCCTTACCTCCTTATATATTCTGTTTGTATTTTTGACTTTATGTTTTGTTTACCCCATATGTAACTCTGTGTTGTTGTTTTTATCGCACTGCTTTGCTTTATCTTGGCCAGGTCGCAGTTGTAAATGAGAACTTGTTCTCAACTGGCTTACCTGGTTAAATAAAGGTTAAATAAATACAAAATAAAAGAGGTCGGGCACTGATGTTGGGCGATTAGGCCAGGGCTCTGTGCAGGCCAGTCAAGTTCTTCCACACTGATCTCAACAAACTATTTCTGTATGGACCTCACTTTGTGCATGGGGGCATTGTCATGCTGAAACAGGAAAGGGACTTCCCCAAACTGTTGCCACAAAGTTGGAAGCACAGAATCATCTAGAATGTCATTGTATGCTGTAGCGTTAAGATTTCCCTTCATTGGAACTAAGGGGCCTAACCCGAACCATGAAAAACAGCCCCAGACCATTTTTCCACCAAACTTTACAGTTGGCACTATGCATTCGGGCAGGTAGCGTTCTCCTGGCATCCACCAAACCCAGATTCGTCCGTCAGACTGCCAGATGGTGAAGCGTGATTCATCACTCCAGAGAACGCGTTTCCACTGCTCCAGAGTCCAATGATCTTAGACTTGTGTGCGGCTGCTCGGCCATGGAAATCCATTTCATGAAGCTCCCGACTAACAATTATTGTGCTGACGTTGCTTCCAGAGGCAGTTTGGAACTTGGTAGTGAGTGTTGCAACCGAGGACAGGCTTCAGCACTCGGCAGTCCTGTTCTGTGAGCTTGTGTGGCCTACCACTGAGCCGTTGTTGCTCCTAGACGTTTCCACTTCACGATAACAGCACTTACAGTTGACTGGGGCAGCTCTAGCAGGGCAGAAATTTGATGAACTGACTTGTTGGAAAGGTGGCATCCTATGACGGTGCTACGTTGAAAGTCACTGAGCTCTTCTGTACGGGCCATTCTACTGCCAATGTTTGTCTATGGAGATTGAATGGCTGTGTGCTCAATTTTATACACCTGTCAGCAACGGGTGTGGCTGAAATAGCAGAATCCACTAATTTGAAGGTGTGTCCACATACTTTTGTGTAGGTGGATCTGGAATCCACAAATCAAATAAAATCAAATAAAATCAAATTTTATTGGTCACATGCGCCGAATACAACAGGTGCAGACATTACAGTGAAATGCTTACTTACAGCCCTTAACCAACAGTGCATTTATTTTAAACAAAAAAAGTCAAAATAAAACAACAAGAAAAAAAAGTGTTGAGAAAAAAAAGAGCAGAAGTAAAATAAAGTGACAGTAGGGAGGCTATATATACAGGGGGGTACCATTGCAGAGTCACTGTGCGGGGGCACCGGCTAGTTGAGGTAGTTGAGGTAATATGTACATGTGGGTAGAGTTAAAGTGACTATGCATAAATACTTAACAGAGTAGCAGCAGCGTAAAAAGGATGGGGTGGGGGGGCAGTGCAAATAGTCCGGGTAGCCATGATTAGTTGCTTGGTTCCAAGTACAGCTCAAGGTTGCGTTATTGTTTGTTAAAAGCGATTATTTTCCAGAGAAATATAAATACATGCGCTAGTATATGTCTCTGTGCTTTTCTGTTCATTGCACTCCCTCAGACTGCAGACTGGGTTTAGGCATTGCCTCAGAGGGGAAACTGAAGACTTGGCCCGATCTCCCACAGTAACCAAGCCAAGACATTCTCTGCAGATTAAGATATTTGTTCTGGCATCTTGGTTGTGAGGGAGAAAGTAAACTCTGCTACTGGCAGGCTTCATGTAATTATTTATTAGACAAGTAACACCATCTTCATATCAATAAAGTCTGAAGATAAAATCTATTTTCATTAGCTTGATTAATCATGAACAAACTGTAAACTATTTTATTCGTAAACCTATGTGTCATCATGATGGTTTTGTGTATCCTCACAGCTTTAAGGTTAAGTGTCTGAACTCTAATTTGTAAGGTAATGTTACATGGATATCACAGCTCTTCCAGAAGCACAATCCCACAGGAAGAGTACTGATTCGAATTAGGGTTCCCTGAGCTACTGAATAGATATCGTCCCCCATCCCTACACACACAGTGAGATACCACACCATGCTCATGTGCAGCACACTGTGCCTTCTAGATATCTGGCTGCCTGTGTTGTGTTCCCCTGTTGGAGCGGTGCTGTGCTGTGGAGATACTGTAGGATGATGAAATACACATCTTCAAGCGGTTTGATGAGGCACACAAGATGAGTGCATGTATTACTGAGCTTGCGGTGTGTTAGAGCAACACAGTGGAGGGAGGCAGCAGCTAGAGCCGCGTGGGCCTCACATGATCTCCTCAACAATATTATTCTAATGAATGTTATTCCCTCACAACAGCTCTCCCTTCATGTAGTCCCGTGTAGCTCAGTTGGTAGAGCATGGCGCTTGCAACGCCAGGGTTGTGGGTTCGATTCCCATGGGGGACCAGTATGAAAATGTATGCACTCACTAACTGTAAGTCGCTGTGGATAAGAGCGTCTGCTAAATGACTAAAATGTAAATGTAATTATAATCTGGACGGCCTCTTCTCTCCCACAGCCATGTTGTCACATTGCGAGGATGGCAACAAATCTCGCTCCCCAGCCTTGGCTGTGTAATAGGGAGTGATAAAGATCTATCACAACTCTGACTAGGGGTCTCTATCAGGGCTGGAGCTTTAGATCTCACCCCGGAAGGGAGCCAGGGAGGATGGAGAGGAGCCTGGGGAGGATGGAGGGGAGCCGGGGAGGATGGAGGGGAGGATGGAGGGGAGCCAGGGAGGATGAAGAGACATGTTCCACAGGAAGTCATCACAGCCTCCACTTCATTAGCTGGGCACTAATTGGCTTTATTGCAGACGGAGAGATAAATGGATGGAGAGAGAGAGCGAGAAACAGAGAGAAAGAGAAAGAGAGAGAGAAAGGAGGAAGACAAATTCTATAGTCAATGGAGGTGTCGCTCTAAAATGGTGCTGCAGCTGCACTTTATGATATCCGTGGATGCACAACCCTGAGAAGATATAGCAACACCGAACCCTCCTGCTCCGTTTCCCACTCCCTCTTATCTCTACCCAGGCCAGTAATGAGACTGGGAAGCCCAGATTTAAAGGAGGGATAGAGAGGCAACAGCCCTACGAAATGAAAAAATACTATAGTATACTATGGTATAAATACTAAAGTATTCACTGTAGTGTTTTTGTGGGCTTTACAGTTAATACTGTAATACTGTAGTATTTACTGTAGTATACTGTAGTATTTACAGTTAACTATAGTATAAATACTGTAGTAAAAGAAAACTATAGTATATACTATAGTAATTAATGTCGTGTTTTGCGGATTGTAGTATACTGTAGTATTTACTGTAGTTTTTGCGGACTATAGTATAGTGTAGTATTTACTGTAGTGTTTTTGCGGACTGTAATATACTGTAGTATTTAGTGTTTTTGTTTTATTATCTGTGACAAAGAAGTGGATGCTTTCTCGTTGAGGAAACCTACTGGAGAAATACTAAAATAGCATAACCTGTAGGTAGGTAGGACTGTGTATTGAACACACTATGTGGTCTATACTTGGCATGTAGGTTTCTCACTCATGGGTGGCACAAATTGGGATATGGGGAATGGGAATGGGCAGGGTATATGCTAATTACATACTGTAGTATTTACTATAGTTAAAAAAGGTGTAGTGTTTTTGCGGACTGTAGTGTTTTTGAGGACATTACTGTAGTATTTACTACAGAGATTTTTTGTGGTTAATACTGTAGTATTTACTATAGTATTCTACAGTATACTACAACATTCTATAGTAAGCACTACACATGATCAAGGGATATTACAGTGTTTAGTATAGTATTCTACATTATAAACTGGGTGGTTCGAGCCCTGAATGCTGATTGGCTGACAGCCGTGGTATATCAGACTGTATACCACGGGTATGACAAAATACTTATTTTTACTGCTCTAATTATGTTGGTAAACAGTTTATAATAGCAATAAGGCACCTCCGGGGTTTGTGCTATATGGCCAATTTTCCACGGCTAATGGCTGTGTCCAGGCACTTCGCATTGAGTAGTGCATAAGAACAGCCCTTAGTCGTGGTATATTGGCCATATACCACACCCCCTCGGGCCTTATTGCTTAAGTATACTACAATTTACTACATAATTCTGTAGTAAGTCATGTGGGCTGCCCTGTGATCTCAGCTAGCCTAGTGGCTTCTGTGGAAGTGATATTGCATCAACAGAGGAGCTGACCATAGGTGATAAACTGTACGGCTGTTTTAGACTACTGCGTAGTAATGGAACAATGTGATTGTGTGATATAGTATGCTTGTTGCGATAGCTTTGTTTACTACAGGTAGTTTAAGTAGCTAGGTTCACTCACTCAGGAATAACATCTTTATCCACTTTAGACTGGTGATGGTTTCAACCCTTTCAGTCTGCCTGACTTTGCTATGAAGAGACTTGAAAATATTTGCTTTCATGGTCAGGGATAATAGTGGGCTGAAATCGAAAAGAAATGGCATTATAGCTATGGGGGCTTCTCGTGCTCTATCATCACCTCTCCCTCCCTCTCTCTCCCTAAGGCAGGGATGATGAAAGTAATGTTGAGCCATTAGTGGCCTTCATACCCACTGACCATTGTAAGGCGAAGCTGATTTACTGGAATAAATGGCTTTGTGAGCACAGACACAGCGATTTAAGTGCTGGATTAAATCAAGACTTTAACCAGACCCACTATCTGAACACTCGTCAAATATATGTGAACACCGTCACAAAGAGTGCTTTAGCAGTTCTGTGATGCATGAACCTACTCTACTGGTAGCAGTAGGGTTGTGAGTCATGTGTCAGTAATGGAGGCAGAGGGAATTAAGTACTCCTCAATGTCAGGGATCTACCTACCTGGCTACCTGTAGTAAATACATCTATCAAAACAAGCATACCGTATCAGGCTATCACATCGTTCCATCACTACGCAGTAGTCTACAACAGCAGTACAGTTTATCACCTAAGAAAGATCAGCTCTCTTGATGGAATTTCACTGCCGCAGGAGCCACTAGGCTAGTTGAGATCACAGGGATATGACAGTCTGCTGTGGCAGGGCTGCTGCCTCTCGATCTCCTCTCTATCCATACTGGCTCTATCCCTACTTTAAATCTGGGCTTCCCAGTGTCCTTACTGGGCTGGGTGGAGATAAGCGGGAGCGGGAAACGGAGCGGGAGGGTTCTGTGTTCCTCTATCTTCTCATGTTCGTCAGGCTGTGGAGGCAGTGGCTGGTGACAAGGCTAATTTTCCTGTCGGAGTAGAGGTAATAACATTAGAGAAAAAAAAGGCTTTTCTTTTCTCTCTCGTCCACCACTGCAGCCCAAGGATGTGGTACACCACAGGTCAGAATGGATGGGTGGAGCGCTGAAGTGTTCCCAGAGATGTGAGAGATGAGGGTTTCATTGTGTGTTAATTCTGGAGTTCCCATGAACCAGAGCTTTGTGAAGAGAGTTGGAGAGGGTGTCTGCAAGAGTAATGTAGGATATAGCAGACTTCTTCAACTGTTGAATTGAAGGGGAAGAATTCTCACACTAATGTATTGAATGTATTTTTGTTGTTGTTGATCATTTTGCTACTATCAGGCATGGTATTTCAAGGATATTAATACAGAAAGCTATTTAATTGATCTAGGCACTTCAACACACAATGTTTTCAGCCTTTATTCTGCCTGCTGTGTGCACTGAAGCCAGCAGCTCGCTGACAGTAACCCCTCTCTCTGTGGTCAGAAAGCATCAACAAAAGGACAGACAACAATGTTTGGAATGTGGAGAATTAAAACAAATGCAGAAAACTTGCTGTTCAATCTTTATTTCCAAGGCTTGGATGGTGGTGAAAGGAAAAAGCACCATCTCTGTGTGTACAGTATGTCGTGTCCTGCTGTGTGCCTGTTTCTCCAGTCCTAAGGTTTCCACATGGCATCATGAGGCAGAAGCATGCACAGCCTGGAGGGGGCCTGACTGGAACAGGGAAAATACACTAACACAATAAACACATGCTAACCCAGGATTACCAGCTTTTATTTTTCTAATGAAAGAGAGGAAAAAGTTGAAAGAACATATGGATCGTAAATGTGATAGTTCTATTTGGTGCATCGCCAAAATCCTTAGTAGCAATAAGAAATTGATGAAGCGAGAAAAATATCAGCTCTCCCCTCATTTAACACAAATCAAACAGCCTCATGCAGGTTAATTATTCACTGACAGTATGTGTATGTATATGTTATGTTTTGTTCCTGAGAAAATCATCTCTGCACAATCAATTTATAGATCTTTGTCTTTGTTGTCAAAACAGCAGTAACTCAACTCTCAATGAAACTGCTGGGAAGTGGCCTTCATTATCTATGGGGTAGGGGGTTGGGTGCCCAGTGCCACTAATGGCTTCCTTGTCCATGCCATGAAAAGAAAAATGCTACATTATTGTTTGTACATCTAATGAGGGGTGATTATTCTGGGGCTATTTCTATCTGTTACCCATCACTGTAAAACCAAAAGCTCTAATCTAGCTCTTCCTGCTTTAGGTCCATTAGTTCAGAATAGATCTGACAGAGATTGTTTTAATAATTAACTAATAATTAACAAAAACAGGAAAGTTCTGTTTATGAATATGTAATGAATGGAATACAAACATTGGGGATATGAGAAAAAGTTAAAATATGTTCCAGAGAGCAGAAATATTCACAAGGCGCTACCTAACCTAACAACATGCAGTTGAATGAGGTGGAAATCACAGACCTGCCAATAATGACTGTATAAAATAAATAATTAAAATACTGAGCTATATTGTATGCTCTACAAAAATTGGGAAATTATATTATTTTATATTAATAGAATTGCTCAGAGAAACAAGTAATACTTTTTTTCTCAAAAAGGTAGGGGTCAAAATTATTGACACCCCTAAAGTTTCTTATTAATAAAGTAGTGAGAAATGTAGTATTTGGTCCCATATTCGTAGCACGCAATGACTACATCAAGGTTGTGACTTTACAAACTTGTTGGATGCATTTGCAGTTTGTTTAGGTTGTGTTTCAGATTACTTTGTGCCCAAAAGAAATCAATGATAAATAATGTAGTGTCATTTTAGAGTCACTTTTATTATAAATAAGAATATAATATGTTTCTAAACACTTCCAAATTAATTTGGATGCTACCATGATAATGGATAATCCTGAATGAATCGTGAATAACAATGAGTGAGAAAGTTAGAGGGTCCAAGATCATACCCCCAAGACATGCTAATCTCTCACCGTTAACAATAACAGGGGAGGTTAGCATGTCTTGGGGGTATGATCTTTGACCCTCTAACTTTCTCAATCATTATTCACGATTCAAATCAGGACTATCAGTAATTTCAGAGTCTTATAACTAGAGATATAATAGTGGTGAGGATGGAGGTAATTTTAAAAGCATTAAAATAAATTGCTCACAGGGTTAGCTGCACAAGGTCTCTTCTACACAGGGCTGTAAAGCAGCCAGCTAGTGCATCATAAAACACAACCTTAGAGAAAAGGTAGAGAGTAAAGAGCAAATGTCTGCTATATGACCCCAGTATCGACAGTAGAATTCAGCCACCAGATAACAATGAAACACTCAACTCTGACTTCACTCATAAACATGGATTACAAATATACTGAAATAAATTGATTTGGGACTGGTATCATAACATGACACATTTAACTTTTGTGTGGCTGTTATGCCTTCACCATGACAGACAGTGGGGTTGTTCTTGAATTGCAGTGGCATTTGGGCATGGCATATTTTTTAAAATAAAATACAAACATTTATTTAAATGTATTTAGGTACATCTTCCCCTTTTTACATTACATTTTAGTCATTTAGCAGACGCTCTTATCCAGAGCGACTTACAGGAGCAATTAGGGTTAAGTGCCTTGCTCAAGGGCACATTTACGTCATTTAGCAGACGCTCTTATCCAGAGCGATCCCCAAATTGGTGCATTCACCCTATAGCCAGTGGGATAACCACTTTACAATTTTTTTTTTGGGGGGGGGGGGGTTAAATCAACTAATATGACAGCTTAAAGTGGGACTGACAGCATTTTAGCAACATTAGATCTGAATAATTCTTCCATATACACCCCTAGGAAGAATAAGACTTGGCGAATGAAAGTACTTTTTACCCCTTCTTTCTCCCCAATTGGTAGTTACAGTCTTGTCCAATCGCTGCAACTCCCATATGGACTCAGGAGGGGCGAAGGTCGAGAGCCATGCGTCCTCCGAAACACGACCCCGCCAAGACGCACTGCTTCTTGACACACTGCTCGCTTAACCCGGAAGCCAGCCGCACCAATGTGTCGGAGGAAACACCGTACAGCTGGCGACTGAAGTCAGCGTGCATGCGCTCAGCCGCCACAAGGAGTTGCTAGAGTGCGATGGGACAAGGACATCCCGGCCGGCCAAACCGTCCCCTAACGCAGACGACGCTGGGCCAATTGTGCGCTGCCTCATGGGTCTCCCGATCGCGGCCGGCTGCGACACAGCCCGGGATCGAACCCGGATCTGTAGTGGCGCCTCTAGCACTGAGATGCAGTGCTTTCAACCACTGCGCCCCTCGGGAGGCCCTGAATATGACACTTTTTTAAACATTTTCTGACAAGCGAGCACTTAGATATGGTAATTTTCATGTTTTCATAAATTCTTAGAATGTTTGTTACGTACTGTATACTAAGGCATTTGTGAAAATTCTATAGCAATAGCGGCCGTGCTTTTGGACAATTAATAGACACAGTAGTAAATAAAACCTAATGAAAACATCTTGTCTCATCCAGGACCAGTCTACGCAGACCGGTGCGCCATAGCCAATCAGAGCTACAGTAGGCCTTTATGCAAACAAGCCATTTGCACACAGGCCTCCCATCATTCACTTTGAACTGGACTGTGTGTTTACAGGCAGTTGCTACAGTGCGACTTTAGATCATTAGAACGCATTCGCCAAAAAATACACCTGAATGGATTTCTGCAAATATGTCAATACCACTTGGGAGTCCTCTTACATTTGGGAACTTTACAGTCCTATTGATCAAACAACCATGAAAAAGTAGGCTCTCTCCCACAGTTATTCACATCAACAAGATCCACAACTAATGCTAGCCGGAGAAAGACATTAATGAAGGAACATTAGATAAACCCTCTCAAACATTTTCAGCTAGTTGGTAGTCAAAATAGCACTGATAAACTATGGGGAATTGTTGCCTACTCGTCCTTCTGCAGCTTGCCTGCCAAAAATACATGCTTGTCCCAACCAAGCACCCAAAGATAACTGTCTAAAGTTGGCCAGCTTGCTAGCTAGCTACTTCCAGACACAAATGAGAGAAGACCTTACTCTGACCATTTTACTCACCCTAGCAGAGCTGGTTAGGCTGTTTACATGTTATCTAGAGCGTTTGTGACTAACTATTACTTTCTTTGCCTACGTTTACTGACACTGGTCATATTCGTTCGTAAATTCATCAGTTATTCTGCGCTCTGGCACACTCAGACGAGAGTGCTCTGAAATTGGAGTAGATAGCCAGAGTGAATTTGCCAACACAAGAGATACGCTAACTGGATAACAGTAGTTCAAGTTCTTGCTAGCTAACCAAATGACACCTGCATCTCTAGCTGTGTATAGCCAAGGAAAAACGATATGGGGGAAAAAGTCAGTCACTCACCCACTCCTCCAATCTAGCTAACGTTAGGCTCAATGTTTTTAGCTTCTACATAAATAGATATGCTAGCCTATTAGCCACATTATGACTGACATGTGATCATTGGCCTTGCTAGTTTGATTGTATTGTCATTCCCAGCCTTTGTTACGTTCGTCCATTTTGGTCCAAAATATTGAGCCATTGAAATTGAAACCGTGCATCCCGAATGGAGGCAGCAAACAATGTACCAGGCCAGCTGTGATTTACAACCTGATAGGAATATTTTTTTGGACTACCAAGAAATGTATTGGTGAATTATATTAATCATGTATTGAGTTGAATCAATATATTTTGCCAACAATGCCTTAGTGTACGTCATGGAATGTTGAGGCAAATATAACCTATTTTTAAAACCTCTTATGAAGTTGGTTTTGTAGCATAAACTGGGAATTTGATATTTTTGACTGTTTGTTTAATATCTGCAAAGTAGTTAAAACGCTATCACACTTTAATGACTTAAAGTATCAGTAGTAAGACCAATGAGACATTTTAAAGTTGAGGATTTTCTTAAATGGAGCCCACGGACGCTCAAATCTAAGGTGATGAACCCTTTAAAAATCCTTTACTAAAGTGATATGATGAATAATTTTGCTCAATGTTATCTCCTTTCATTTAAATTAACACCAAGTGACACTTTGGATTTACAGTGCCTTCGGAAAGTATTCAGACACCTTTACTTTTTCCACATTTTGTTACGTTACAGCCTTATTCTAAAATGTATCTCATTAATCTACACACAATACCCCATAATGACAAAGCAAAAATAGGTTGAGAAAATTGTACAAATATATTAAAAGTAAAAAACTGAAATACCTTATTTACATAAGTATTCAGACCCTTTGCTATGAGACTCGAAATTGAGCTCAGGTGCATCCTATTTCCATTGATCATCCTTGAGATGTTTCTACAACTTGGAGTCCACCTGTGGTAAATTAAATTGATTGGACATGATTTGGAAAGGCACACACCTGTTTATATAAGGTACTACAGTTGACAGTGCATGTCAGAGCCAAAACCAAGCCATAAAGTCGAAGGAATTGTCCGTAGAGCTCCGATACAGGATTGTGTCGAGGCACAGATCTGGGGAAGGGTACCAAAAAATGTCTGCAGCATTAAAGGTCCCCAAGAACACAGTGGCCTCCATCACTCTTAAATGGAAGAAGTTTGGAACCACCAAGACTCTTCCTAGAGCTGGCTGCCCGGCCAAACTGAGCAATCGGGAGAGAAGGGACTTGGTCAGGGAGGTGACCAAGAACCTGATGGTCACTCTGACAGAGCTCCAGAGTTCCTCTGTGGAGATGGGAGAACCTTCCAGAAGGACAACCACCTCTGCAGCACTCCACCAATCAGGCCTTTATGGTAGAGTGGCCAGACGGAAGCCACTCCTCAGTAAAAGACACATGACAGCCCGCTTCGAGTTTTCCAAAAGGCACCTAAAAGGACTCAGACCATGAGAAACAAGATGCTATCGTCTGATGAAACCAAGATTGAACTCTTGGCCTGAATGCCAAGCATCACGTCTGGAGGAAACCTGGCACCGGAGCAAAGTACAGAGAGATCATTGATGAAAACCTGCTCCAGAGTGCTCAGGACCTCAGACTGGGGTGAAGGTTCACCTTACAACAGGACAACGACCCTAAGCACACAGCCAAGACAACGCAGGAGTGCCTACGGGACAAGTCTCTGAATGTCCTTGAGTGGCCGAGCCAGAGCCCGGACTTGAAAATAGCTGTGCAGCGACGCTCCCCATCCAACCTGACAAAGCTTGAAAGGATCTGCAAAGAAGAATGGGAGAAACTCCCCAAATACAGGTGTGCCAAGCTTGTAGCGTCACATCCAAGAAGAGTCGAGGCTGTAATCGCTGCCAAAGGTGCTTCAACAAAGTACTGAGTTAACGGTCTGAATAATTATGTGCAAACATTTCTAAAAACCTGTTTTTGCTTTGTTATTATGGGGTATTGTGCGTAGATTGATGAGGGGAAAAAACTATTAAATCCATTTTAGAATAAGGCTGTAACGTAACAAATGTGGAAAACGTCAAGGGGTCTGAATACTTTCCGAATGCACTGTAGACACAAAATTATCAATAGAATTTATTACACACACTAAAAGGGTGTGATTAGCTAATAATTTTATTTAATATAGACCCCTCCCCCGACACAGTTTTCCACTGGAGGGAATCGTTGTAGTGAGTGATATTCAAGATGGTAACACCAATTACATAAAACTGAGGGACAGACATTATACTAGCAAAAAATATATATTTTAATAGCCTTTTGTTTTTATTGATCTATACAACATCTTAAATACTTTTGTTCACTTTCTAGAATTCAAAATAATAGATAGATATCTCTAAATCCCCAAAACATGTCACTACAACTATACACATCATTACTGGGAGTGGGACAAGACAATTTGCTTACCCTAAGTACTTTAAACAATGCATAAACATAGTTTTGCGGTATAAAGGACTTGCATTATGTTTTATCATTGATAAACAGTGTAAAATAAACAAAAACATGTATGATGTGTAACTGTCTTTGTTGTTTTTTTTTTATGATTGCAAAGCCAAGGGACGCAAATGCCAACAACAATTCAAGAATGACCCAGTGGCTTCAATGCAGTGGTCATATCATACTGAGAGCTATTGAGTAAAGGGGAGTTTATGACGATAAAGACTGATCTGAAGACTACACTCGTAGAAAAAGGGGTCCCAAATGGTTCTTCGGCTGTCCCCATAGGAGAACCCTTTTTGGTTCCAGGTAGAACCCTTTTTGGTTCCATGTAAAACCCTCTGTGGAAAGGGTTCTACATGGAACCCAAAAGGTTTCTACCTGGAACCAAATAGGGTTCTTCAAAGGGTTCTCCTATGGGGATAGCCGAAGAACCCTTTTAGGCACTAGATAGCACCTTTTTTATGAAGAGTGTAGTGGCTCTGGCAGGGAGTGTGTATCGATCGGAGCAGGCAGCACCAAAGATTCATAAAAGTATAGTTTCAGCCCACAGCCTGCCAATCCTGCTCCGCTCACTCTGTGCACTCCTTTGTCTTTTCCCCCTGCTTTGGCAGATGGTGCCAGAGCTGAGGCGAAAGGGAGCTTTGAGGGCGAAGGCCAAAAATATAAGTATATCAGTAAAAAAACTGAAGAACGCAGCTTGAGGCAGATGCTTTTAAAATACAGGAAGAAGTCAATGACCCATCTGTTGTGAGGAAATCCCAATATGAGGGTGCAGTGTGCATTACAAGGCTCTTCATCACAGCACCTAAGAGGGAGAGATCTTTGCCTTTAACTTTCCCATCGCCCAAGATAGACACCATAGATTCCAGGTCCCCCTCGAGAAAGTGGTTTCTAACCTCAAGTCTTTTCCTGGTTAAATAAAAACAAATCTTCATCTAAAACCCACATCCCCATGGCTTCAGACTCACTGAACAACATAGGAAACAAACTGTTAAATCAATCTTCATATCCTGATTTGTTATGGTTCTTTGTGGCTAGACATGATACACAAACTGTAGTTGACATCCAGCAGACCTGTTATACAGAACAACATCTCGACTGTGGAGACCATGAGCAAGGCAGCAGACAATGTTGTAGCATCCCATGACACATCTGTGACACAAAGCATATATTAAGGTTCTGGTGAAATTATGTAAAAGATAAACAAAAACAAGCCTCAAAATGATTAGCCCCAGTCTTTATTAAGGCCACTTTGGAAGTGGTATTTTAAGCATATCCTTTGCTAAAAGTATGTATAAAAAACTCCCCAAAAAAACACAAAAAAACTGAAATTAATAATTTGTGCATTTTTTTTGCCTACTAGTTTCTTTCTACTCTTTTCAAAATTAAACACATTCTTTTCAAATATGTAAAATGAATCATACAGAAAAACTTCCACTATGTACTTCCTGTTGTGTTTGTACTGTTGTACAGTGCATTCGGAAAGTATTCAGACCCTTTCCCTTTTCCACATTTTGTTACGTTACAGCCTTATTCTAAAATTGATAAAATAATGTTTTTTCCTCATCAATCTACACAGAATACCCCATAATGACAAAAGACAAAACAGGTTGATTTTTTTGCAAATGTATTAAATATAAAAAACAGAAATACCTTATTTACATAAGTATTCAGACCCTTTGCTATGAGACTCAAAAATTGAGCTCAGGTGCATCCTGTTTCCATTGATCATCCTTGAGATGTTTCTACAACTTGATTCAAAATCAAATCAAATTATATTTGTCACACGCGCCGAATACAACAAGTGTAGACCTTACCGTGATATGCTTACTTACAAGCCCTTAACCAACAATGCAGTTCAAGAAATAGTTAAGAAAATATTCACCAAACAAACAATAAAATAACAACAACGAAGCTATATAGCGTCTGCTAAATGACTAAAATGTAAATGTGAATATACAGGGGGCACCAGCACCGAGCATTGGAGTCCACCTGTGGTAAATTCAATTGATTGGACATGATTTGGAAAGGCACACACCTGTCTATATAAGGTCCCACAGTTGACAGTGCATGTCAGAGCAAAAACCAAGCCCTGAAGTCGAGGAATTTTTCGTAGAGCGCAGAGACAGGATTGTGTCGAGGCATTGATCTGGGGAAGGGTATAAAACAATGTCTGCAGCATTGAAGGTCCCCAAGAACACAGTGGCTGATCACAGAACACAGTGGTCATAACAGAATGATAGATCATTCTTAAATGGAAGAAGTTTGGAACCACCAAGACTCTTCCTAGAGCTGGCCGCCCGACCAAACTGAGCAATCAAGGGAGAAGGGCCTTGGTCAAAGAGGTGACCAAGAACCCGATGGTCACTCTGACAGAGGTCCAGAATTCCTATGTGGAGATGGGATAATCCTTCCAGGAGGACAGCCATCTCTGCAGCACTCCACCAATCAGGCCTTTATGGTAGAGTGGCCAGACGGAAGCCACTCCTCAGTAAAAGACACATGACAGCCCGCTTGGAGTTTGCCAAAAGGCACCTAAAGGACTCTCAGACCATGAGAAACAAGATTCTCTGGTCTGGTGAAACCAAGATTGAACTCTTTGGCCTGAATACCAAGCGTCACGTCTGGAGGAAACCTGGCACCATCCCTACGGTGAAGCATGGTGGTGGCAGCATCATGCTGTGGGGATGTTTTTCAGCGGCAGGGACTGGTAGACTAGTCAGGATCGAGGGAAAGATGAACGGAGCAAAGTACAGAGAGATCCTTCATAAAAACCTGCTCCAGAGCGCTCCAAGACAACGCAGGAGTGGCTTCGGGACAAGTCTCTGAATGTCCTTGAGTGGCCTAGCCAGAGCCCAGACTTGAACCAGATCGAACATCTCTGGAGAGACCTAAAAATAGCTGTGCAGCGACGCTCCCCATCCAACCTGACAGAGCTTGAGAGGATCTGCAGAGAAGAATGGGAGAAACTCCCCAAATACAGGTGTGCCAAGCATGTAGCGTAATACCCAAGAATACTCGAGGCAGTAATCGCTGCCAAAGGTGCTTCAACAAAGTACTGAATACTTATGTAAATATGATATTTCAGTTGTTGTTTTTTTAATAAAATTGCACACATTTTGAAAAACCTGTTTTTGATTTGTTATTATGGGGTATCGTGTGTAGATTGATGAGGTAAAAAAAAACAATTTAATCCATTTTAGAATAAGGCTGTAATGTAACAAAATGTGAAAAAAGTAAAGGGGTCTGAATACTTTCCGAATGCACTGTATCGATCTACTGTGTGTAGTACAGTAGCCCACTACAGTATCTCTAGTTCCTTGGTGCTGTCTCCGCCATGCTGGTGGGAGCTGGGAGTGTTGTCAGTCAGTCAGGTGCAGAGGGACTCCTCTGTGTGCCAGAGATCTCCCGGCGGATGCTAGCTCGGACAGCCGACTGGGATAGAAGCTCCTTTATGTCCTGTAGTTTCTGAGATAGAGACTGGTTCTGTGTGCACCGGGCCTTCCTAACCAGGCCTGCTGCATCACCAGCCTCTCCTACAGGGGACAAACAAACAAACACAAACCCAACATGATCCTCATCGCTGGTAGGTCAACCTTTTTGTAATTACATTTTTTAAAGCATATTTTACCACAGGTAGCACATGGGACCCACTCTTCATTTATCCTTCAAGGTTTAGCCACATACAGCACAGATGAGACAGGATCATGTAAACATAGTTCACAGAATATTGTCCAGCTGCATAGTCCAGCTCATTTTCCCTGGTCTCAGGTTTTTGAGTTGCAGTTCATTTTGTAGTGATGTTTTGTTTTAGCTTTGTAGAAAGACTGAATGTCTTTGTACTGACTGCACCTCGTGGAGGGCCGAGGTATAGCCTCACCTTACCAAGATCAGTCTGTAGTGTGTGTCGTGTCATGTCATGTCAGCTCCACTCTAAGCGTTGGGACGACCCACACCCCACGCAGCACATTAATCAGAACAGAAATTTCCTTCAGAAGGCCAATTCTTTCTCCCAGGGCACTGATAAAACAAGAATGAACAAAGGTCCACACTAGACAGATGGACAGATAGACATGACAGGAGGGATTGTGTGGAGGGAGGCTACCTTGAGCAGCGGGTGACAACCAGATGTTAAGGTACACAAAAAACAACATATGGATTCCACACTCAATCAAGAGTTTTGTCCCCAAAACCTTTCTTCCTTGTCTAGTAAAACACCTCAACTGGGCTTGATCCAGTAACAGTACTGCCCATTGGCTACTGGGCCGGTTGGCTGTCTGGCTGACTGCCTGCCTGACTGGTTAGGATCCAGTGCTGCCTGGGGGAATTGGCTGTGGTCACTTGCTGCTGGCAGTGGTGTCGGTGGTGGTGATGGTAGTGTTGACAGCGTTAGTGTTGAGGTTGTCTGAGGGCCGCGCCGGGTCGGATGACGCGGCCCCGTTGTGCGGAGTCTCGTCCATGAACTGCTGCACGGCCAGCAGCACGGCGTCTTCCACCAGCCTCTTACTCAGGCTCACAAGCTCCTCATCGTCAGGCTCCGGACCCCTCTTGACACCTACACAACCAACGACACCACAACAGCTAGCGTCACTCCCACACCCTGTTAATACTCACACCATGCACAGCTGCTCTAGGCTATATTACCCTTGCTCTATTCCAGCTCAGTGTCAACTTCTGTCAAAGTTGATCAGTTAGTAGTGATGGTAAGATCATACAGTATCAAAGCACATTCACAAAGAGACTGGGAAGTACATTTGTGCAATTAAGCGATCTGTGATTAAGGGAATCTGTGAATTTATTGTGGCTATAGTTGCATGAGATATTTCGTACCTGCAGTAATGTTCTCTTGTTAGCTATTGTATCAGTGACAGTCTGCCAGTGTTAGAGTGTATTCGTGTTGGGATGGTGCATTAGAGTGACAGGGGATTTGGTATTGACAGTGAGAGCACTGAGAAGATAGCTGAGACTAAAGCAGGACAAACACTGGTGTCATCCTTTCATGCTGTTGCTCCAGTAGGGTTTGTGAGTCAGTCAGCTAGTTACACAATAACATGTCAAGGGAGGGAGTCAAGGAGAATACAGTGCATTAAATGAAATGGTGCTTTGGGCCTCAGAGAGCCCACTGAGAGACAGAGAGACACGTACTTGTCCGAGCAGCCAGAGGCCCACTCTGAAAAAGATCTGCAAGACAAACAATAGCCATTTAGCAACAGAATAGCACTCCTCAACTCAAATCAGACTCCAATTCTTACAATCAGAGGAGTTTGTGTGGCAATTAGCCTATTCATTTTTTTTATTGGCTATACACATTTTGATTGATTGACAGAACATACCTTTATTGCAGCATTGAATGATAAGTTTGAGAAATGTCAACACTCATTTTGAAATAGTACTTCAAAGTACTCATAATACTTCACACATTTGATTTATGTGGTGTTTTATGGTCTTGTACACAGAGGACCACTGTCAGATTAAGAAAGGTTAAGCATATTCTTTTCTCTTAGTGTCACGAACCGGCTCGTAGCGCATAACAAATAGGGAGACAACGTGGAGATAAGGAATAACAAAATATATTTATTAACTAAAGCAAACTTATACAATTAACAATGGTGTGTGTAGTCAGTAATCAGTAGTGTAAGTGAGTGGATGCGTGCATAGATGTGATAATGAGGAGTGTTGAAAGGTGCCAAAGCAAACAACCAAACAAACAATACAGCCACACAAATGCCACAAACAATACAGCCACACAAATGCCACAAACAATACAGCCACACAAATGCCACAACCAAAATCCAACAGTGTGTCTGCATGGAGAGAGTCTCCACAATGAACAGGGGAAATGTGTATTTATCATTTCTCATTTCCCATTTCTCTGACGACCCTCCCGGCTCCGCCCACCGACATCCTATTAAGGAAAACAAGAACATAGAGCGAATTCGGCAGACAGAGTGGGAGGGTCGTCACATAGGGATGAGTCTCCATCTCCAAAGACATTTAATTAAATACTTACAGCAAAGGTGGATAAATAATTCGCTTTCTTTAAACCGCAAAGTAATGACCTTTTTTTTTTTTACCTACAGTGTGAAGATTAGAATAAAGAGTGTGCTGTTATATTAGTGACACGAGGAGAAGTTAGTTATGAGAAGTGTGAAGAAAAACATATCAACTCAATCAAGGCAGGAGAGTACACGTTGAACCATGGAAGTCCACAGAACAGAGAGACAGTGTACAATACATAGGTCGTGCATATATGTATTGTACACTGTCTCTCTGTTCTGTGGACTTCCATGGTTCAAGTATGCATACATCCATAGAACTATATCCTAGTCATTCTATTTCTAGGTATGCATACATCAATAGAACTATATACTAGTCATTCTATCTCTAGGTATGCATACAGCACATTCAGAAAGTATTCAGACCCCTTATTTAGTTAATAAAAACTGAAATAACACATTTACATAAGTATTCAGACTCTTTACTCAGTACTTTGTTGAAGCACCTTTGGCAGCGATTACAGTCTTGAGTCTTCTTGGGTATGACGCTACAAGCTTGGCACACCTGTATTTGGGGAGTTTCTCCCATTCTTCTCTGCAGATCCTCTCAAGCTCTGTCAGGTTGGATGGGGAGCGTCGCTGCACAGCTATTTACAGGTCTCTCCAGAGATGTTCGATCGGGTTCAAGTCCAGAGACTTATCCTGAAGCCACTTTTGCTTTTTCTGGGCTGTGTGCTTAGGATCATTGTCCTGTTGGAAGGTGATCCTTCGCCCCCAGTCTGAGGTCCTGAGCGCTCTGGAGCAGGTTTTCATCAAGGATCTCTCTGTACTTTGCTCCGTCCATCTTTCTCTCGATCCTGACTAGTCTCCCTGTCGCTGAAGAACATCCCCACAGCATGATGCTGCCACCACCATGCTTCACCGTAGGGATGGTGCCAGGTTTCCTCCAGACGTGACTCTTGGCATTCAGGCCAAAGAGTTCAATCTTAGTTTCATCAGACCAGAGAATCTTGTTTCTCATGGTCTGAGAGTCTTTAGGTGCCTTTTTACAAACTCCAAGCGGGCTGTCATGTGCCTTTTACTGAGGAGTAGCTTCCGTCTGGCCACTCTACCATAAAGGCCTGATTGGTGGAGTGCTGCAGAGATGGTTGTCCTTCTGGAAAGTTCTCCCATCTCCACAGAGGAACTCTGGAGCTCTGTCAGAGTGACCATCGGGTTCTTGGTCACCTCCCTGACCAAGGCCCTTCTACCCCGATTGCTCAGTTTGGCCCGGGCGGCAAGCTCTAGTAAGAGTCTTGGTGGTTCCAAACTTCTTCCATTTAAGAATGATGGAGGCCACTGTGTTCTTGGGGACCTTCAATGCTGCAGAAATGTTTTGGTACCGTTCCCCAGATCTGTGCCTCGACACTATACAGTCTCGGAGCTCTATGGACAATTATTTCGACCTCACGGCTTGGTTTTTGCTCTGACATGCACTGTCAACTGTGGGATCTTATATAGACAGGTGCGTGCCTTTCCAAATCATGTCCAATCAATTGAATTTACCACAGGTGGACTCCAATCAAGTTGTAGAAACATCTCAAGGATGATCAATGGAAACAGGATGCAACTGACCTCAATTCCGAGTCTCATAGCAATGGGTCTGAATACTTAAGCAAATAAGGTATTTCAGTTTTTCATTTGTAATACATTTGCAAACATTGTCTGTAGATTAATGAGATTTAAAAAAAATCCATTTTCGAATAAGGCTGTAACGTAACAAAATGTGGAAAAAGTGAAGGGGTCTGAATACTTTCCGAATGCACTGATACATCCATAGAACTACTGTAGACTACAGACTTTTTTTCTTCTAATCTAACCAGAATATTGAGCAGCCTGAGAGGCTAAACTCTATTCCATTAGCTGCTGCACAACATTATGAGAGCAGTAAATGCTCCCTCAGCACCCATAATAGTGTGAGAGATAAGGCTGACAGATTAAGAGCTGGCCAGCAGGGCATATCAGAGAGAGAAGTGGTTCACCTTTTCATTTGGACTGAGAGGAGGGAAGCCCAAACCCAGACTGTCCTAGGCTCGTAATCATGGCGATAGCATTAGAATGAGTTTGAGAGTATTGTACTATGCAGGTATCGAACACCACTCTCTCAGCCCGTCTCTCTGTTGCCCTCTCTCCTCCACTCTTGTGGCCAGACATTTCATTAGAAATGCCAGAAATGTAAGTTGTTTTTCTCCATCCCTGGGAGGGGGAGCGGTGCGGTGGAGCCTGCCTAGAGGTATTTCCTGAGGAAACGGCAGCTCCATTAGGGAGATCCTGAGAGGATAGTTCCTCCTAAACCACCAGGTCATCTGAGGGAAATGACGCGACAGGGGACCTGGTGGCATGACAAGGTTGTCATTGGGTCCCAACTCCAATCTGTCCTAACGAGGTTAGCAAAGGCTATGTATGTGATAGAGAGAGACAGCCAGTATGAGAGGGAGTAAAAAAAACTAATGGCAGGAGAGAAAAGGAGTGCCCTCTTCACCAAGGCCACAGTGGACGCATTAAAGCAGTCAGAAAGACAGAGAGGAATGCAGACAGGCAGCAACAAATCAGGACAACATAATGCCATTAGGCCATAGCAAGAAACCAATCAAGGGTTCTCTCCCAATATGGATGCAGTGTAGAACACACGGAAACAAGAATTGTATCACAGATACAAATAAGGCAACTAGCACTGTGATTTTCTGTGTGTCTGTGTCACTCCCCCGGCTTTTCTCTTTTCTCCTCCAGTGGCTACTAACTGCAGTGTGAAACCAGGCATACCGATCAGCTCTAGCTTGATACATCTCCCCCATCCCCTCCTACCCCCAACTCCTCCCCGCCATGATGCCTTTTAAAATCCCAAAGCCATTATGTCGCCCTGTCGGGGTTGTCAGAGGCTAAGGGCTCACAGTTTGTGCCGGTGGAACAAAAGACAGCCCCCTTTTTCTGTGGGAAAATACAGACACCCTTTCACAGTATCCACACGGACAGCCAGCGGCCAAACAAGCACATGCTTCTCGAATCCAGCTGTGCTCACGAGGTGTGGCGACATCACAGTCACATCACCCAACAAGCATCTGACCTCTTACAACAAACCTATTCACCCCTCTCACTCTCTCTCCCTTTACCATCCCTCTACTTTCCCTCTCTCACTCCCCCTCTGTCTAGCTAGAAGCCCCCTCTCTCACTCCCCCTCTCTCTAGCTAGAAGTAGGGCAAACAGGTTCTCAGAACAAGGCAAGCTCTCTGATTGCAGTGTTTCAGAGAGAAAGGGCTGCATAGAGTTGGAGACAGAAAAAGAATGCAGACAGAAAATCCTGCCAAATCAAAAAAGACATCCCAATTTAACCTAGCTTTGCCAGACTGGAAAGACCTTTGGACCAATTCATAAAAATGTCTTGAGAAATGAAAAATGAATTGGTTGGCAGCATGGGAGCTGCCAGCGCTAAGAGTGCTGCAATGCCCATTGTTGGAGAGGCTGTTAGCGCACAGCAGCTTTAGAAAGAGAAACTGGCACTTTGACAGACAGCCCCAATTCCACATCTACACACTAGTTACAGAGACAGGAGCACGCACGTTTATGGCATGTGCACGTCGTTGGACTATAAACTCCTCCGCAATGCCAAGATAAGACCTAAAGTGCAAATACAAGTACACACACATACACACACACACACACACACACTACAAACACAATTATGGACACTCCGATACAAACACAGACACACACACTCAAAGGTACACACAATTTAATGATGATCCCGTTTATTTCTCCTATAGATCTGATTTAGAGTCCCAGCCACATGCAAACCATAAGACAGACAGACATACACTTACTGATCTTCTCCTCCGCTCGGGAGAAGGGAAAGCAACACAACTGCCCCATGGCCGCACCTCTCTCTCTCTTTCTTTTCCCCTCTCTATCACTCCCTACTGTATTCCACTGCAAACGGATGAGTGGTAAAATCCAGCACAGCTTCCACACCGCCTGAGATGGAGTGAGTGAATGAGGGAGTGAACGAGAGGCTGAACGCTGCGCTCGCTCTGTGATAGAGAGGGGAGGGGTGTGTGAGTCAGGGTTTCCGTTAGGAAAATGTGGCACCGGACAACGTGACTGGGAAGATTTTAATTTACCGACAATTTGAGAAATGTATCAGACCCATATGCATTGGGTGAGTAACCCATTAGGGCGTCCACCCACGGTTCTCTGAATTAAAGAAATCACATTTAGATTATGGTAATGCATCTTAACAGAACATGCAACTCATGTAATGAAGCAGCCAATAAAATGTCATTTTCAAACATTTGCCAAAATGCAATTCGCGGGAAAACACCATTCTAAACAGCGCACCTGAGAAAACACCATTCTAAACAACGCAGTGATGAAAATTGTGCCTTTGGCTCTGGACTACGAAAGACAGTTGATATGAAAACCAATAGAACAGGAGAGAAATGACATAGCGGTGGGTCCAATAGGGAAGTAACTGAAAATACATACAGTTACTCCTGTCTATACAGAAATAAATTCAGTCATTCAAAACACTTCACCAGAAAGCCTGACTTAGCCACAGAGGAATTGAGGATCATTAGCTTCTTTAAAAAAATAGCTGTGGATTGTTTCAAATGTGAAGCCCGCAATCTGGGCAGCGCGCGTGGCTCAAACGTCTCCCGCCAATTCTTGCACATTTATTGTTTCATTGTGTGAATTGTTCGCCCTTTAATTATTTTAAAAAAATCAATTTCCCATTACATACACTGAGTGTACAAAACATTAAGAACACCTGTTCTTGCCATGATATAGACTGACCAGGTGAATCCAGGTGAACGCTATGATCCCTTATTGATGTCACTTGTTAAATCCACTTCAATCAGTGTAGATGAAGGGGAGGAGACAGGTTAAAGAAGGATTTTCAAGCCTTTTGACAATTGAGACATGGATTGTGTATGTGTGCATTATGTGCCTAATGTTTTGTACACTGAGTGTATATCAAAACTATAGTTCCTCACAGTAAGCCATTTGAAAAATCTTTCCAACAATCTCCCCCTCGATAATCACCAATCCTCTGTGTGAAAGAGCAATGGAAGTTATAGGCCTACTCCTGCATTGGCCTATAGGCTATGAGTTACAATGCACTCATTTCTTTAGCCGCCAATGGATCACGGTGTATCAATGTGTCCATACGGCAGAGGCTGGTGATCACGCATGAGTTGAAATTCAGAAATGTATGATTAACCACGAGGACAATGATTTTGAGAAACGAAAACGTTATTATTGAAATTAAACTCATCCACAAAAATTTGCACATGAAAATCATAACTGGCACGCAGAATGGTAGAAATGGTAGGATACATTGTAAGCTTCCCCAAACTTGAAACTCAAGCGCCACCTAAGTCTTTATAAAATAATTGCCTCCACATTTCCGTGGTAGGATTTAGCCTATAGGTAAGACATGCCTCATAATATGAAATAAAACAATGAAGTACAGTGAGGGGAAAAAAGTATTTGATCCCCTGCTGATTTTGTACGTTTGCCAACTGACAAAGAAATGATCAGTCTATAATTTTAATGGTAGGTTTATTTGAACAGTGAGAGACAGAAGAACAACAAAAAAATCCAGAAAAACACATGTCAAATATGTTATAAATTGATTTGCATTTTAATGAGGGAAATAAGTATTTGACCCCCTCTCAATCAGAAAGATTTCTGGCTCCCAGGTGTCTTTTATACAGGTAACGAGCTGAGATTAGGAGCACACTCTTAAAGGGAGTGCTCCTAATCTCAGCTTGTTACCTGTATAAAAGACAACTGTCCACAGAAGCAATCAATCCAAATCCAAACTCTCCACCATAGCCAAGACCAAAGAGCTCTCCAAGGATGTCAGGGACAAGATTGTAGACTTACACAATGCTGGAATGGGCTACAAGACCATCGCCAAGCAGCTTGGTGAGAAGGTGACAACAGTTGGTGCGATTATTCACAAAAGGAAGAAACACAAAATAACTGTCAATCTCCCTCGGCCTGGGGCTCCATGCAAGATCTCACCTCGTGGAGTTGCAATGATCATGAGAATGGTGAGGAATCAGCCCAGAACTACACGGGAGGATCTTGTCAATGATCTCAAGGCAGCTGGGACCATAGTCACCAAGAAAACAATTGGTAACACACTACGCCGTGAAGGACTGAAATCCTGCAGCGCCCGCAAGGTCCCCCTGCTCAAGAAAGCACATATACAGGCCTGTCTGAAGTTTGCCAATGAACATCTGAATGATTCAGAGGAGAACTGGGTGAAAGAGTTGTGGTCAGATGAGACCAAAATTGAGCTTTTTGGCATCAACTCAACTCACCGTGTTTGGAGGAGGAGGAATACTGCCTATGACCCCAAGAACACCATCCCCACCGTCAAACATGGAGGTGGAAACATTATACTTTGGGGGTGTTTTTCTGCTAAGGGGACAGGACAACTTCACCGCATCAAAGGGACGATGGACGGGGCCATGTACCGTCAAATCTTGGGTGAGAACCTCCTTCCCTCAGCCAGGGCATTGAAAATGGGTTGTGGTTGGGTATTCCAGCATGACAATGACCCAAAACACATGGCCAAGGCAACAAAGGAGTGGCTCAAGAAGAAGCACATTAAGGTCCTGGAGTGGCCTAGCCAGTCTCCAGACCTTAATCCACTAGAAAATCTGTGGAGGGAGCTAAAGGAGTGGGACAAAATCCCTCCTGAGATGTGTGCAAACCTGGTGGCCAACTACAAGAAACGTCTGATGATTGCCAACAAGGGTTTTGCCACCAAGAACTAAGTCATGTTTTGCAGAGGGGTCAAATACTTATTTCCCTCATTAAAATGAAAATCAATTTATAACATTTTTTACATTAGTTTTTCTGGATTTTGTTGTTGTTATTCTGTCTCTCACTGTTCAAATAAACCTACCATTAAAATTATAGACTGTTCATTTCTTTGTCAGTGGGCAAACGTACAAAAATCAGCAGGGGATCAAATACTTTTTTCCCTCACTGTATGTTTTCAAAATGCATACTGCCTCCAGCTCACATTGTAAAGTGGTGGGTGACACGCTGATAGCCTGTTGCCTGCACTTGAATGGTGAATGGGAGGCAGGCTTCAATTACCAGTTGAGAAATAAAAATAGTAGCTATTTTTTATCGTGCACCAAAACTGTTTTACACACAGGATTGCATTTAGAATTGTTGCACAGTTAATGGGATAATAAAGGCCCATGTTTTACTGCAGTAGCAACCAGCTGAGGAGCTGCAGGAGAAATCCTGCTCAAAATAGGCTCTGTATGCTGGGCGTGTGATAGTTGTGTTGGATACATAAGATACATGATGCCTAACAAAAATACAAGGCCACTAAACTATGCAAATTACCCTATAGACCGATAAGCATGACGGTCAAACGTAATTACGTCGACTGGTATTTCAATCAATGAATAAAAAGCATTTTGCAACAGGACTTTTTTTTTCTTCTCTTGGTCATTTTGGCCGACAACAGTTTTATTTATCGGCTTTAAAAAACAACAAATTGAAGCACTACGACTGTCACTCACATTTAATGAGCTAACCTGCAGACCCAAAAGATCAAATAAAAATCACACCAACAGATCAAAAATGTCAACGTGCAACAGAATGCTGTAAGTGAAAATCCAATCATCCTTTTATTTTTATTTATATATTTTTTCTCTCGCAAATATATATATATATATATATATATATACATATATATATATATATATATATATATATATATATATATATACACACACATACACACAGTGGGGAGAACAAGTATTTGATACACTGCCGATTTTGCAGGTTTTCCTACTTACAAAGCATGTAGAGGTCTGTAATTTTTATCATAGGTACACTTCAACTGTGAGAGACGGAATCTAAAACAAAAATCCAGAAAATCACATTGTATGATTTTTAAGTAATTAATTTGCATTTTATTGCATGACATAAGTATTTGATACATCAGAAAAGCAGAACTTAATATTTGGTACAGAAACCTTTGTTTGCAATTACAGAGATCATACGTTTCCTGTAGGTCTTGACCAGGTTTGCACACACTGCAGCAGGGATTTTGGCCCACTCCTCCATACAGACCTTCTCCAGATCCTTCAGGTTTCGGGGCTGTCGCTGGGCAATACAGACTTTCAGCTCCCTCCAAAGATTTTCTATTGGGTTCAGGTCTGGAGACTGGCTAGGCCACTCCAGGACCTTGAGATGCTTCTTACGGAGCCACTCCTTAGTTGCCCTGGCTGTGTGCTTCGGGTCGTTGTCATGCTGGAAGACCCAGCCACGACCCATCTTCAATGCTCTTACTGAGGGAAGGAGGTTGTTGGCCAAGATCTCGCGATACATGGCCCCATCCATCTTCCCCTCAATACAGTGCAGTCGTCCTGTCCCCTTTGCAGAAAAGCATCCCCAAAGAATGATGTTTCCACCTCCATGCTTCACGGTTGGGATGGTGTTCTTGGGGTTGTACTCATCCTTCTTCTTCCTCCAAACACGGCGAGTGGAGTTTAGACCAAAAAGCTCTATTTTTGTCTCATCAGACCACATGACCTTCTCCCATTCCTCCTCTGGATCATCCAGATGGTCATTGGCAAACTTCAGACGGGCCTGGACATGCGCTGGCTTGACCAGGGGGACCTTGCGTGCGCTGCAGGATTTTAATCCATGACGGCGTAGTGTGTTACTAATGGTTTTCTTTGAGACTGTGGTCCCAGCTCTCTTCAGGTCATTGACCAGGTCCTGCCTTGTAGTTCTGGGCTGATCCCTCACCTTCCTCATGATCATTGATGCCCCACGAGGTGAGATCTTGCATGGAGCCCCAGACCGAGGGTGATTGACCGTCATCTTGAACTTCTTCCATTTTCTAATAATTGCGCCAACAGTTGTTGCCTTCTCACCAAGCTGCTTGCCTATTGTCCTGTAGCCCATCCCAGCCTTGTGCAGGTCTACAATTGTATCGCTGATGTCCTTACACAGCTCTCTGGTCTTGGCCATTTTGGAGAGGTTGGAGTCTGTTTGATTGAGTCTGTGGACCGGTGTCTTTTATACTGGTAACGAGTTCAAACAGGTGCAGTTAATAAAGCTAATGAGTGGAGAACAGGAGGGCTTCTTAAAGAAAAACTAACAGGTCTGTGAGAGCTGGAATTCTTACTGGTTGGTAGGTGATCAAATACTTATGTCATGCAATAAAATGCAAATTAATTACTTAAAAATCATACAATGTGATTTTCTGGATTTCTGTTTTAGATTCCGTCTCTCACAGTTGAAGTGTACCTATGATAAAAAATTACAGACCTCTACATGCTTTGTAAGTAGGAAAACCTGCAAAATCGGCAGTTTATCAAATACTTGTTCTCCCCACTGTATATATATATATATATATACACACACACACACACACACACACACACATACATACATATATACACACACACACACACACACACACACACACACATACATACATACATACATACATCCACACACATATATATACATATACATACACACATAAAGTTGAAGTCGGAAGTTTACATACACCTTAGCCAAATACATTTAAACTCAGTTTTTCACAATTCCTGACATTTAATCCTAGTAAAAATTCCCTGTCTTAGGTCAGTTAGGATCACCACTTTATTTTAAGAATGTGAAATGTCAGAATAATAGTAGAGAGAATTATTTATTTCAGCTTTTATTTCTTTCATCACATTCCCAGTGGGTCAGAAGTTTACATACACTCAATTTGTATTTGGTAGCATTGCCTTTAAATTGTTTAACTTGGGTCAAACGTTTCGGGTAGCCTTCCACAAGTTTCCCACAATAAGTTGGGTGAATTTTGGCCCATTCCTCCTGACAGAGCTGGTGTAACTGAGTCAGGTTTGTAGGCCTCCTTGCTCGCACACGCTTTTTCAGTTCTGCCAACAAATATTCTATAGGATTGAGGTCAGGGATTTGTAATGGCCACTCCAATACCTTGACTTTGTTGTCCTTAAGCCATTTTGCCACAACTTTGGAAGTATGCTTGGGGTCATTGTCCATTTGGAAGACCCATTTCCGACCAATCTTTAACTTCCTGACTGATGTCTTGAGATGTTGCTTCAATATATCCACATAATTGTCCTTCCTCATGATGCCATCTATTTTGTGAAGTGCACCAGTCCCTCCTGCAGCAAAGCACCCCCACAGCATGATGCTGCCACCCCCGAGCTTCACGGTTGGGATGGTGTTCTTCGGCTTGCAAGCCTTCCCCTTTTTCCTCCAAACATAACGATGGTCATTATGGCCAAACAGTTATATTTTTGTTTCATCAGACCAGAGGACATTTCTCCAAAAAGTACAATCTTTGTCCCCATGTGCAGTTGCAAACCGTAGTCTGGCTTTTTTATGGCGGTTTTGGAGCAGTGGCTTCTTCCTTGCTGAGCGGCCTTTCAGGTTATGTCGATATAGGACTCGTTTTACTGTGGATATAGATACTTTTGTACCTGTTTCCTCCAGCATCTTCACAAGGTCCTTTGCTGTTGTTCTGGGATTGATTTGCACTTTTCGCACCAAAGTACGTTCATCTCTAGGAGACAGAAGGCGTCTCCTTCCTGAGCGGTATGACGGCTGCGTGGTCCCATGGTGTTTGTACAGATGAATGTGGTACCTTCAGGTATTTGGAAATTGCTCCCAAGGATGAACCATACTTGTGGAGGTCTACAATTTTTTTTCTGAGGTCTTGGCTGATTTCTTTTGATTTTCCCATGATGTCAAGCAAAGAGGCACTGAGTTTGAAGGTAGGCCATGAAATACATCCACAGGTACACCTCCAATTGACTCAAATGATGTCAATTAGCCTATCAGAAGCTTCTAAAGCCATGGCATAATTTTCTGGAATTTTCCAAGCTGTTTAAAAGGCACAGTCAACTTAGTGTATGTAAACTTCTGACCCACTGGAATTGTGATACAGTGAATTATAAGTGAAATAATCTGTCTGTAAACAATTGTTGGAAATATTACTTGTGTCATGCACAAAGTAGATGTCCTAACCGACTTGCCAAAACTATAGTTTGTTAACAAGACATTTGTGGAGTGGTTGAAAAACAAGTTTTAATGACTCCAACCTAGGTGTATGTAAACTTCCGACTTCAACTGTACATATCCTTTTTTAAATTATATTTCCCTTCATTTCTTTCCAACTACACCACCCCTTCCCAAATTGGAGTAAACTAGTGAACAACAATGCTTAGGCCTCTACTTCCAGCTTATACATACTATATACATTTTATGGACACAGTCAAATTTTGTTTGTTTTTACTCCTGAACTTCCTCCGATCATTTTCATGATGTCCATCTGGTTTGCTTCTATATGCCATATTTTTCTAACTGTGCTCTTTCACAAAAGCTCTCAACCTATAACCTATATAGTTATTATGGACACAGTATGCTTTACATTAGTTATCTTGTTGTTATTAGTTGTTGTTAGTTGTTATTAGTCCCATCCTTCAGCTCCATTCAACACCTCCCATCTATCTCTTAACACCATCCATATTGGATTTCTATTTGCCATATATTTTTCAACTGTACTGTGATGTTTTACAAAAGTTCTGAACCTTTCTATTATTATTGTTTTTACAGATTGTAAATTGAAAATAAACATTTTTGCTAAAAGTATTATTATGTTATTGATCGATTGACTATGACTTTTCAGATCACCCAGTAGTGCTATCTGCAGGGTTAGCTCCAGGTAAATATTGCAATCCTTTAGCCATTCCTGGACCTGTGTCCAAAAACAAGCTACAAATGGACAGTACCAAAACAAATGATCTAATGATTCTGTCTCTTCGCAGCAACATCTGCAGAGCTGGGAAGATTGTATCCCCCATATAAATAACATTCTATTGGTAGCAAGAATTTTATATTTTTTATATAATAATTTAAATTGAAAAATTCTACGTTTTGAATCCAGCGTTGTTTTGCGTATCAGTTCATAAACACTATGCCATGGAATCGGTACGTCAAAAATCTCTTCCCAACTATTTTGCAATCTATATGGGACGGCTGTCAATCCTTTGGTCCTTAAATGAAACTGGTATACTTTTGTATTTATCACAATTTTCTTTAACCAATTAAGTTCTTTAATGCAAGTTCCTTACTTTTTCCCCCTTCCACTTTCCTCTTCCATTTTTGCGGTAATGCTGCAATTATTTGGTTGTAATTTTGGGTAGAGCAGATCTTTTTAATTCTATGCGCTATACATTTTGCTAGAATTTTTGCATCACAACACTGAAGTGTAAGGGGCCTCCAATTTTTTCAATGAACTGGATCTTTATATTTTCCACTTGTATCCTGTTTCAGTAATAATGAAATCAGACCTTCTTCTTTAGTGTCTGATAATCTACCATTTACATAGGAGTGGTTAAAACATGCTAATAACTGCCGTCTGAGTATATCAAAAAAGGTTTGGTCTACCTCGACTGGTATCTGTTCTGTTAGACCTTCTATTTCCTTTGTTAGTGTGGACTCTTTTGTCCTAAATTGTTTTTGTTTTCGAGATGAGTACTGAATTGCATGGCCTCTAAAGGCACATTTAAAGGTGTCCCATACAATAAGGGGATTTGCTGTACTTATGTTATGTCGGAAAGAATCAGTTATAAATTCCTCTGTCCTAGTTAAAAACAAGTTATCATCCAATAGGCTTTGATAAAATGTCCAATATCCTCGCCCACGTGGAAATTCAGTAAGAGTAATGTATATTCCAATTATATGATGGTCCGACCGCGTTCTGTCCCCTATCAACACCTTTTTTAACTTTTGATGCCAACGAGAATGACATAAGAAAGAAGTCAAGACGACTAGCTTGATTGAGTCTCCACCATGTATATCTCACTAGATCAGGATATTTAAGCCTCCATATATCTACTAGTTCTAATGTATCCATGACATTCACGATTTCCTTAAGAGCATGACGGTGTTTGTTTGTAGTGCGATTTCCTTTACGGTCCATTGAGCTATTTAAAACGGTATTATAATCTCCTACCATAATAATAGTGTCTTGAATTGCTTGCAGTGTTGATAATTTATTATATATATTATCAAAGAAGTGTGGATCATCATTATTTGGTCCGTAAAGGTTAATGAGCCATATCTGTTTATGGTCCAATAACATATTTAAAATAATCCATCTACCTTGCGTATCTGTTTGGACAATTTGCACATTCGGATCGAAATTACTGTTCATTAATATCATCATCCCTTTTGAGTTCTTTGTCCATGTGAGAAGTATATTTCGCCCCCCCATTCCTTTTTCCACACAACTTCATCTAGAATTGTTGAATGGGTTTCCTGTAAACAATAGATATTATATTATTTCTCTTTGAGCCATGTAAATATTGTTATTTTGTTATTATATGGCTATACTTATTTCACCACATACCATAATGGGATACAAGTTTCAAATCTATTTATCATTATATATGGTTGTAAATTTACCAATAGAAAATACCATAGTGATTGAGTGTCCATATAGCTGTAGCATGATATTTGCATTGCTACTAAGTAACCCTCCAATTGTTCTCCACTAATTCCCCCGCTAAAGCCCCTCCCCATCCCAAGTTGGGCCGTCATCCCAGTGATCAGCATACCACCCCCGTCCCCCCGGATCCCTAGGCCCCCAAGAGGCCAGGACCCATCCATTGAAAACAGCACACAGTGCCACCCACAAAACAGAAGCAGGTCAACCGTCAAAAGCATTTCCAATGCTCTCACCTCAATACAGTGGGGAGAACAAGTATTTGATACACTGCCAATTTTGCAGGTTTTCCTACTTACAAAGCATGTAGAGGTCTGTAATTTTTATCATAGGTACACTTCAAATGTGAGAGACGGAATCTAAAACAATAATCCAGAAAATCACATTGTATGATTTTTAAGTAATTCATTTGCATTTTATTGCATGACATAAGTATTTGATCACCTACCAACCAGTAAGAATTCCGGCTCTCACAGACCTGTTAGTTTTTCTTTAAGAAGCCCTCCTGTTCTCCACTCATTACCTGTATTAACTGCACCTGTTTGAACTCGTTACCTGTATAAAAGACACCTGTCCACACACTCAATCAAACAGACTCCAACCTCTCCACAATGGCCAAGACCAGAGAGCTGTGTAAGGACATCAGGGATAAAATTGTGGACCTGCACAAGGCTGGGATGGGCTACAGGACAACAGGCAAGCAGCTTGGTGAGAAGGCAACAACTGTTGGCGCAATTATTAGAAAATTGAAGAAGTTCAAGATGACGGTCAATCACCCTCGGTCTGGGGCTCCATGCAAGATCTCACCTCGTGGGGCATCAATGATCATGAGGAAGGTTAGGGATCAGCCCAGAACTACACGGCAGGACCTGGTCAATGACCTGAAGAGAGCTGGGACCACAGTCTCAAAGAAAACCATTAGTAACACACCACGCCGTCATGGATTATAATCCTGCAGCGCACGCAAGGTCCCTCTGCTCAAGCCATGTCCAGGCCCGTCTGAAGTTTGCCAATGACCATCTGGATGATCCAGAGGAGGAATGGGAGAAGGTCATGTGGTCTGATGAGACAAAAATAGAGCTTTTTGGTCTAAACTCCACTCGCCGTGTTTGGAGGAAGAAGAAGGATGAGTACAACCCCAAGAACACCATCCCAACCGTGAAGCATGGAGGTGGAAACATCATTCTTTGGGGATGCTTTTCTGCAAAGGGGACAGGACGACTGCACCGTATTGAGGGGAGGATGGATGGGGCCATGTATCGCGAGATCTTGGCCAACAACCTCCTTCCCTCAGTAAGAGCATTGAAGATGGGTCGTGGCTAGGTCTTCCAGCATGACAACGACCCGAAACACACAGCCAGGGCAACTAAGGAGTGGCTCCGTAAGAAGCATCTCAAGGTCCTGGAGTGGTCTAGCCAGTCTCCAGACCTGAACCCAATAGAAAATCTTTGGAGGGAGCTGAAAGTCCGTATTGCCCAGCGGCAGCCCCGAAACCTGAAGGATCTGGAGAAGGTCTGTATGGAGGAGTGGGCCAAAATCCCTGCTGCAGTGTGTGCAATCCTGGTCAAGACCTACAGGAAACGTATGATCTCTGTAATTGCAAACAAAGGTTTCTGTACCAAATATTAAGTTCTGCTTTTCTGATGTATCAAATACTTATGTCATGCAATAAAATGCACATTAATTACTTTTAAAATCATACAATGTGATTTTCTGGATTTTTGTTTTAGATTCCGTCTCTCACAGTTGAAGTGTACCTATGATAAACATTACAGACCTCTACATGCTTTGTAAGTAGGAAAACCTGCAAAATCGGCAGTGTATCAAATACTTGTTCTCCCCACTGTATAGCTATTTAAAAATATATATCCATTCAAATATCTTGCATATCTTATTTTCCATCATTAGCAATTCATATGCGTAATAATGTCTGCAGTTCATGCGTAGGATTTTAACCTATAACCCGGATTGCCATTGTATTACATTACATTTTTGACAAGCAATTATTATTTTAGCCAACAATTATTGTGGTTCATCCTATATTCTCCCTAACATCCTTACCCCCTTGCAACAGATGTGGGATAAACATACACGCACATACTCTAACACACTCAACCCCTTTCCTCCACAATCAACCATAAGATCAGATGCTCAACGGTTGTTACATCCCAGACCCCAACTCAAGAAAGGACCTGATTTACGAATGCATATACAGTTACAGCTGTTTGAGAAAGCATGCAAGATTGAGCAAAAATTGATAACAATGTGAGATTTGATTAATCTATTTAATCTATGTCAAGTCCTAGGTGATGGAGATCAGATCCACCCTCTTCACCTGAGACAAAAACACTCTGGTACCAGAGTGCACAAAATTGAAAGCTCTCTCTCACAACCCCTGCTCACAGACACACGTTGGTTCTGGGATATGCAACCATTTCCTTTCTCACTCACTTAACGCCACACTTATTCAAACACAAAAATGCACACCACACCTTCCATCACAATTCATCCACACATACTGTGCCTTCTATTCGCTATGTTTTTATCTCCACTATGTTGATTGAGTACATGTGTTCTAATTAGTTGTATTTGAAGATGTATTATTTTGCTTTGTTATCTTTTCTTGTAATACCGTCTTATCCTTTTATAAAACACTATACATACTATAAATGTTATTTATTATTACAATCCCTACCATGGCTAGTATTGGGTGATCCATTATTCGACTCCTCTATTAGAACTTTCATCCTTTTATACAATTCAATAGTTGAACTATGTAATTGCTTTTAGAGGTGGCTTTTCCAGCAAAAACTAAGAATAGAAAAATGACATGTCAGGCAAAGAGCCAGGGCATACAGACCTAGCTACAGGTAATGAACACCATCTCATCTCTGATGTCCACTTCATTATTAGCTAGTGGAAAAAATGTGTCGAGTGAGTTGATGCAGCCTCAAAGCTTGCTACTAGCCAGTGAAATATGGAGCAAAACGGCCAGAGAACCACTGACTACATCTCCATGTTAAAGCAGTAGAGTAAGGCAGCAAGGAGTGTCCAGAGAGGGCATATAGGCTAGCTACAGGCAATGGCATGAATACATTTAGCAAACAATCTCATCTATGATGACCACTTTATTATTAGTTAGGCTGCTAAGCTGAAAATGTGCTGACAACATTAAATGGCTACTAAAGCATTGAAATATGGAGCCAAACTACCAGAGAACGGACTACATCTCCATGTTAAAGCAGTAGTGGAAAACAGCCAGGAGCGTCCAGATGATGATATGAGGCAGAACTTGTTTATGTTATGACCCAGTAGACACACTGCTCTGCTCTGACCCCACTCACCACTATCACCATCGCTCATCCACCATCCAAGGCCCACCAGAAGGCAGCCTGTGTGAAATACTACGCAAGGGTGACTACGGTCCTCTCCTCTCCTCCACTTAACCCTTGACATACAATATTAAATTAGCAGCAGTGGAGGCTCCTCAGAAGAGGAAGGGGAGGACCATCCTCCTCAGTGAAATAATAGTGAAACACTAAAAAAGTTATCATTTTTAGCTAAAACTATACTAAATATATTCATATGTCACCAAATAATTGATTAAAACACACTGTTTTGCAATGAAGGTCTATAGTAACTTCAATAGCACTCTCTGGGGTAGCACCATGGCGTAGCCGGAGAACAGCTAGCTCCTGTCCTCCTCTGTCTACATTGATAAATACAAAACCTAAGATGCTCGTAGGCCTCATCCCCTTCCATAGACCTACATGGTAATTATGACCACTTCCGGAGGACGACCTCCAACCAATCAAAGCTTTTGCAGTATGGATGTTGTCCATCCAATCATAAGATAAGGATCAGAAAATGAACCTAGTGTGTTGTTTTGGGGTTGTGCCGCAGAGCATTATGGGTGGGGGGGTTCTATGTGTTGAGAAGCTTGGTGAGTTGGTGACATTATTGGATAGAGATTGAAAAGTGATAGTTGAGCATTTTTTATGATATTATTCAATTCAAATTAGTTTCTTCAAATTACAGGAGACGGAGGAGGTAGATTATAAATAGTTTTCTTGGTTTTAGTGTCCTGTTAGTGCAATTTATTTAAATTTGCCTTGCTAACTTCAGTAGCAAGTAGCAGTAGCTAGCTACCAGGTCCGGTGTGCAGTTTTCGCCGCCAACGCTACCGCAAACTTTGTATACTTTTTGTTGAGAACCCCTTTCATTCTCTGGGTACACGGAAAAGGTGCGAATTAAAACCGAGGGTCGACCTCTGCCTGAGACCAGTTTCATGAAGAAGGATTAAAAAGGTGAGGGCATTCAATACCAATTGGTATCAAAAGTATAGCTGGTTACATTTACGTCATTTAGCAGACGCTCTTATCCAGAGCGACTTACAGTTAGTGCATACATTATTTTAAAAAATGTTTTATTCATACTGGCCCCCCGTGGGAATCGAACCCACAACCCTGGCGTTGCAAACGCCATGCTCTACCAACTGAGCTACCTCCCTGCCGGCCATTCCCTCCCCTACCCTGGACGACGCTGGGCCAATTGTGCGCCGCCCCATTGATCTCCCGGTTGCGGCCAGCTACAGCAGAGCCTGGATTCGAACCAGGATCTCTAGTGGCACAGCTAGCACTGCGCCACTCGGGAGGTTAACAGGGAGTCTTTCATCAAGCCGCTTGTATTGCTGGCCTTGCCTGCTTTTTGGAAAGTCAGCCTTGGGCGAAAGAGGGGTACAGTGACCTGAAGAACATCTATCGTTCAGCTAAACGGCAAAACAAAAGCAGGGAGCATATAAAACGCCCACATCAGAAAAAGCAGCAACAATCATGACGAAAGTCTGCGTATTCAAACTGCGCAACACAACGAGAAAGTAAGAAGAAACAGGGATGTTCTCAAGCGGCTTATCAACACCACTGTGTTTTTGGGCATGCAAGAATTGGCTTTTAGAGTACATGACGAGAGGGAAAGTTCCCGCTAACAAGTGCAACTACAAGGAGCTTGCCGCGGTAATTGCGCGTTACGATGCTTTACTTACGGAACATATGGAACTTTCTACTGTCTTTTCTGGGATGTTGAAATAAATTCAGAATGATTTCATAGCTTCCATCGCATCATCCATTAAAAGTTAGATTAAAGAGAGAGGTTGACGCAGCGCATGTTTTCGCGCACGCTAAAGTAGGTTTTCCACTTTCCTCCGGTATTTATTTAGCAAAGATGATAACAAAAAGCACTCCGGACAGACAAAAGCAAAAACTCATTACATAAATGTTGCAGCAGCCTAGGCTACACCTAAACATGAGAGATATGACATGCTGTATGAGATGAAAACGAGACGGTTTTTCATTCTGATCAACTGTAGGCTACTAATTAGAGCAGCTGCATACAGCCTATGTGCGCTGTCCATTTGTTCAGGGTAACTCATTGGTAACGTTATGTATTTATAGTCCATTTGTGTGTCAGGAGAAAATGTGAATGTGATCAAATTTTGTTTATATTCAAAATTGGGCTGGCTAGGCTGCCTATACGTTTTCAATCCAAAATTATTAACTGGAATGAATCAATCAGCATAATAGTGATGACAGATGTGAGTTGATTTTTTATAAGGCCTACAGTTGCCTGCATGATGCAAACATGCATAAAGCAAGCTCAGCCCTGTGAGTTCTATTGTCCATCAGTTGTTGTATCTGTGTCTGGGTAGAGGAAATCCCCCTCCTAATCTAGTCTAATTATAATTAATATAAAGAAGTATAATCCCCCCCCCCAATCTAGGACCTATGGTGCCACCAGTCTGCTTGCAGTTGTCAGTTAGACAGGTATGTGGATGATCAGGGCTTTATTCAGGAACGTTTCTTGGCCTACTATGATGTGTCAAGTGGGTGAGATGCACAGTCTGTGTTTAACTTCATGGAGAAACTTGTTTTTCAAACCTACGATGGCGCGGCTGTAATGGAATGTATCTGCCATTTGTATTCATAGCGAAGTCCTCTCCTGTTCCCTGATTAAGAGGTGATGACAACTTCACTCCACTACCATTGTCAACTCTCTCCTGACATAAACTGAAGCCACGTCTCATGTGCCCGCTCTCCAAGCACGGTGAGTACCCCTATCAATTTTCTCTCATTACTGTATGTAGAGTCAATCACATACACAAACACAATCACATTATTACACATCAATGATTTTACTCCTTGCTTGGACTAACTCATTCTTAGCTATTTTGTCTAACTGTGTAGTGTGTTGTGTTATTGTTTTTGTCTTCCCAGTCAAATCCTGTCCTGCACTGAAGTCAAGCCTCTGAACACCTCAACTCATGCCCTAATTCAATCACTGCGGTGATCCCTTCCCAACACGGTATAAGTAGCCCTCTCATTCCCATTCCCCATAATATTGTACTATAAAATGTCTTTATTAAATGCTTTAGGTAAAAATAATGAATTACTCGGATGATTTTTGAAACACACTTTGACGTCTCCGTGCGTTCCGCGCCTATACCGTGGGTCTCTCATCCTCCTCATTTTTTCAAGTCACCAGCCTCCACTGATTAGCAGCTAATTCAAACTAGTCTGTTGGTATTCAAAACATCTGTGGTTGTGGAGGAGTGAGAGATGTATATGTGGGCACACTATGGCCAGCCTGGATCTCACACACACGGCCGTGACAGGGTGACACCTGCTTAGAGCCTAATGACATGGAACTGCTCGCTGGACGTCAGCACTGCTAGATGCCTGAAGTCTCTACTAAAGGGGAAAAGTGGTATGTCTAGCTGTCTGTGGACCTTGTCTAGATGACTGTGCTGATATCAGACATAGCTCTGTTATTGTTGTTAAACACTGATAACATCAGAGCTCTTTTAGCTAGGATGCCGGTGTGTTTATTAGTTCTGTCCCACTGATGCCGATTTACAAGGTCTAGTTGCATTTGAAAGATAAAAGCTTTGATTAAATCAGATCTACCGACGTGTATTGAAAGTAAAATGCACCCGAGCATTACTTTTAAATGTTGGACAGCGTGAATCTGACAGATACTAAATGAATCAGAGACTTGTTTTGTGTGAGAAATGAATACATTCATTCAGACAGTGCAGAGACTACTGAGCCTTACAGTGTAGATCATAGAAATGTGTCTGCATCAAATAACAGTGAAATATATCACATAAGCTACATATTTCATATCGATTTAGCCTAGAGTAGACTAGATCCAATTACTGTTAAACCCATTTTAACCCTTTAGCCTGAATGAAGCCTTTAGCTTAGCCACTGAGGACCACTTATTGGATCGTTATCTAAACACAGACTGTATTATATCCAAGATGAAAGCCCATCACCATCAGATTAAATGGCGAGAGAAAATGGCTTCAGCCTGGTTTACTACAAATTCCCTCCTCGTGTGCGAGAAGGGCACCAAGGCCATTAGGGGTGTCTAGACAGCAGCTAGCGAGTGGCAGCATCCACAGAATTAATAATCCCACAACAAACAGCATCAGATCGATACAACAGCATGTTTCATATCCAGAGTCTCTGAGCGAGCAGGTAGGGCGAGGCCATTGTTGTGGGGTGGCAGGTAGCCTAGCAGTTAAAACCATTGAGCCAGTAATCGAAAGGTTGCTGGTTTGAATCCCTGAGCCAACTAGGTGAAACATCTGTCGATGTGCTCTTGAGCAAGGCACTTAACCCTAATTGCTCCTGTAACTTGCACTGGATAAGAGCGTCTGCTAAATGACTAAAATGGAAATGTTAATGTATTGAGTGCCACGACCTAAGCAGGGGGAAGTTATCGCAACCAGCATGGGTCCAACTCACCTCGCATCTTTCCTCCACTACTTACTGCTTACCAATACGGGCCCTTTCTACCACTACCCAGAATAGATCAATACAAATATATTAGTAGCGGGGGGTTATAATGGCAATCTCTATAATAAAAAACACAAGATAAGGCAACAGGGATTTTCTTGTCAATACCAGTAGCTCTGAACGCTGAGGTTTGACGAGGCAGCTGAACTTCTTATCAGAGCTTTGTTTCTCGGCCTATGGGGGCCTAAGCAGCTCTGAACTGTAATTGTCATCGATGGGACAATTTTAAACCCAAGCTGCACTCTTAAACTGTAATTGGGAGCGTTTTAGTTGGGGACAATCTTTTATTGGTATACAGAGATGACCAGTTTACAGAGGAGTATAGAGTGCAGTGATGTGTCCTATAAGGCGCATTGGTGGCAAATCTGATGGCCGAATGGTAAAGAACATCTAGCCGCTCGAGAGCACCCTTACCTGCCGAGCTATAAATTACATCTCTGTAATCTAGCATGGGTAGGATGGTCATCTGAATCTGGGTTACTTTGCCAACTGGGGTGAAAGAGGAGCGATTAGGATAGAGGAAGTCTAGATTTAACCTTAGCCTGCAGCTTTGATATGCGCTGAGAGAAGGACAGTGTACCGTCTAGCCATACTCCCAAGTAATTGTATGAGGTGACTACCTCAAGCTCTAAACCCTCAAAAGGTAGTAATTACACTGGTTGGGAGAGGGGCATTCTTCTTACCAAACCACATTACCTTTGTTTTGGAGGTGTTCAGAACAAGGTTACGGACAGAGAAAGCTTGTTGGACACTAAGAAAGCTTTGTTGTAGAGCGTTTAACACAGGGGTGTCAAACGTCCGGCCCACGGGCCGGATCAGGCCCGCAAACGGGTTTAATCCGGCCCGCGAGATGATTTTGTAAAGTATAAAAATGCGCTGCAATTTTTCAATAAAATAAACTGCTGTTCCAATTGCGTCCACTGGATGGCGCAATAGCAATTGTGTTAAGCAAGCAAACTGTTTATACCGGGGCAGAGCAAGTAGGTCAAGTCTGTGTTTACTCACAGCCGAGACATCAGTGACGCTGCAGTGAAAGCTAGCTACCTCATTGCTAATGAAATCGCAGTGGCTTCAAAACCATTTAGTGAGGGTGAATTTGTAAAAACATGCATGATGAAGGCAGCTGAGATTGTGTGCCCTGAAAATATCAGCCTGACAAGAAACACAGTTGCAGACACGATTTCCGATCTTTCAGTGGATTTGGACAGCCAGTTGAAGCAAAAAGTAAAGTCATTTATTGCGTTTTCGGTTGCAATTGATGAAAGCACGGACATTACAGATGTTGCACAACTGGCCATTTTCATCCGCGGAGTTGATGACACATTGACCGTCACCGAGGAGTTCGTGGAGTTGGTGCCGATGACAGATACAACGACAGCAGCTGATATTTTTACCGCACTCGTCGGCGCGCTGGACAGGGTCGGAGTGGACTGGTCCCGCGCTGTCAGCCTGGCTACAGATGGTGCGCCCTCAATGATCGGGAAAAAAGCAGGCGTTGTGACAAAATTCAGAGAGAAAGTGCAATCTGCAAATGGAGGACGTGATTTTTTGACTTTTCACTGTATTTTGCACCAGGAGGCTTTGTGTTGCAAGTCATTAAAGATGGATAACGTCATGAAGGTGGTCATCCAAACTGTTAATTTCATCCGATCCAGAAGCACCGTCAGTTTGACAGCCTTCTCAGAGAGAAAGACATCTATGGCCTGCCATACCACACTGAGGTAAGATGGTTAAGCCGAGGTGCTGAGGCGTTTCTTTGATTTACGAGAAGAAATTGAACAGTGTTAGAATTTCATTCCGCAGAATGGATGCAGGACCTTGCATTTATGGTGGATGTTACAGAGCACCTGAATAACTTGAACAAACAGCTGTATTATGACAGCATACGTTCTTTCAAGTTGAAGCTGTCATTGTGGGAGACGCAACTTGCCGGTGGTGATGCACCTCACTTCCCCTGTCTGAAAAATGTGTGCGCGACCCAACATGTGGCAGACATGAAGCGGTTCAAAGATAAAATAACGGGACTGTTACGGGAGTTTGAGCAACGCTTTCAGATTTTTGGTGAACTGGAGAAAGACTTCAACGTTTTTTGCTCGCCATTCACCGTGAATCCCTCTGATCTGCCCGTCAGCATCCAACTTGAAATAATAGACTTGCAGTGTGACTCGGATTTGAAGGGCAAATTTGCCGTAGCTGGCTTGGACACATTTAATCAGAATCTCTTGCCAGGTTACCCCAACTTGACAGCCCTCGCTGCAAAACTGTTGTGCATGTTTGGAACCACATATCTTTGTGAGCAAGTTCTCTGTAATGAGCATAAATAAAACAAAGCTGCGCTCAAGGCTCAGGCACAAGCACTTGAATCACATCCTGAAGTTGGCTGCCACTCAGGATGTGACGCCTGATATTGATGCGCTGGTGAAAGCTAAAAGATGCCAGGTATCAGGAGTCAAATAAACTATGCAACCCCACTTAAAGTGCTACATGAGACACCCTGATATAGTTCTGTGATCTGTGATATACCTCTGTGAATCACTGAGGCATTGTGTGTTTGTGTGTTCTTTGTCCTCAGAACTTTCAAATAACTTGAGGTGTTTTATGATTAATAGTGATGTTGTGCTTTTGGACACACTGTCCTCAGGCTCCAGCTTTATGTTTATATGTTTTTATGTTGATGTGCTATTGTTTTTAATTGATTTTATTTTATTTGTATATTTAACCTATTCTTGACTCTGTGGTTCTTGCACTTGTTTGGGGAACAGGATTTCATTCTTTTTATCTACATTTCTGCCTGAGAAATGACCCCCTGATATAGTTCTGTGATCTGTGAAACAGTTCTGTTAATCACTGAGGCATTGTGTGTTTGTGTTCTTTTTCTTTAGAATTTTCAAATAAACTTGACGTGTTTTATGATTAATAATGATGTTGTGCTTGTACTATTTTGGACACACTGTCCTCAGGCTCCAGCTTTATGTTGTATGTTGATCGTATTAAAACAAAGAAAACAATCTGAAGTTGTTGTTTTTAAGTTATATATACCATGATTTTTCCGGTCCGGCCCACTTGGGAATAGATTTTCCTCCATGTGGCCCCTGAGCTAAAATGAGTTTGACACCCCTGGTTTAACACAAAATCCGGGGAGGGGCCAGCTGAGTATAAGACTATCATCTGCATATAAATGGATGAGAGCGCTTCCTACTGCCTGAGCTATGCTGTTGATGTAAATTGAGAAGAGTGTGGGGCCTAGGATCGAGCCATGGGGTACTCCCTTGGTGACAGGCAGTGGCTGAAACAGCAGATGTTCTGACTTTATACACTGCACTCTTTGAGGTAGTTAGCAAACCAGGCCAAAGACCCCTCAGAGACACCAATACTCCTTAGCCGGCCCACAATAATGGAATGCTCTACCGTATCAAAAGCTTTGGCCAAGTCAATAAAAATAGAAGCACAACATTGCTTAGAATCAAGGGCAATGGTGACATCATTTAGAACCATTAAGGTTGCAGTGACACATCCACAACCTGAGCGGAAACCAGACTGCATACCAGAGAGAACACTAGACATCAAGAAAGCCAGTCAGTTGACTATTGACAAGTTTAACACTTTTGATAAACAGGGCAAAATAGAAAATTGGCCTATAACAGTTAGGATCAGCTTGATCTCCCCCTTTAAATAAAGGACGCACTGTGGCTGCCTTCCAAGCAATGGGAACCTCCCCAGAGAGGAGAGACAGGTTAAAAGGGTCAGAGATAGGCTTGGCGATGATAGGGGCTGCAACCTTAAAGAAGAAAGGACCTAAACCATCTGACCCAGATGGTTTTTTGGGGTCAAGTTTAAGGAGCTCCTTTAGCACCTCAGACTCAGTGAATGCCTGCAGGGAGAAACTTTGTAGCGGGGCAGGGGGAAAAAGAGGGAGGAGCATCTGGGCTAGTCGCATTAGAAGGGGTGGGAGATTAGGAAATGTTGGACGGGCAATGAGGCATGGCTGAGTCAAATAGGAATCCTGACTTAATGAAGTGGTGATTAAAGAGCTCAGCCATGTGCTCCTTGTCAGTAACAACCTCATCAACATTAAGGGACATGGGCAGCTGTGAGGAGGAGGGTTTATTCTCCAGATCTTTAACCGTTTTCCAGACCTTCTTGGGTTTAGACCCAGAGAGAGAACTGCTCCTTAAAGTAACTCACTTTGGCCTTCCGGATAGCCTAAGTGCACTTATTTCTCATTTGCCTGAACGAGAGTCAGTCAACTTGAGTATGCGTGTGCTGAGCCTTTCACCAAATGGAATTCTTGAGGTGGAGTAACTCTGCCAGATCAAGGTTGAACCAGGGGCTGAACCTGTTTTTAATTCTCATTTTCTTTATGGGGTCGTGTGTTAACAATACCACTTGAAAATATCAAAAAAGAAGGTCCAAGCATCTTCGACAGAGGGGATCAAGCTGATTCTATACCAATTTACAGAGGCCAGGTCATGAAGGAAGGCTTGCTCATTAAAGTGTTTTAGCAAATGTCTATGACAAATCAGGACAGGTTGTTTCACTGAGCAGCCATTACGAACACAGGCTATAAAACAGTGATCACTAAGGTCATTACAGAAAACACCAGACTGATACCTATCATGATTCTTTGTGAGGATAACATCAAGGAGAGTAGCCTTTTCTGGGTGTTTGGAGTCATACCTTGTGGGATTGGTAATAATCTGAGAAAGATTTAGGGAGTCCCATTGCTTTAGGACTTGGTCAGGTGGTTTAAGCATGTCCCAGTTTAGGTCACCTAGCAGGACAAATTCAGACTTAGCGTAAGGGGCCAGGAGAGAGCTTAGGGCAGGTACGGTACAGGCTGATGCTGATGGTGGACGATAACACCCAGCAACAATCAACAAAGAGCAATTTGAAAGTTGAATGCTTAAAACCAGTAAATCAAATTGTTTGGGGACAGACTTGGTGGAGACAGCCGAGCACTAAGGTGTTCCTTGGTAAAGATTGCCACTCCACCACCTTTGGAAGATCTGTCTTGCCGAAAAAGGTTTTAACCAAAAAGGTTAACATCAGTGTTCAAAACACTCTTTCTTAACCACATCTCAGTAATGACCAACACATCTGGATTGGAGCTGTGAACCCACACTTTCAATTGATCCATTTTAGGCAATAAACAGAGTTGCAAAGAAAAAGTCCAGTGTCTGTGTTCTTTTGCCCATCTTAATCTTTTATTTTTATTGGCCAGTCTGAGATATGGCTTTTTATTTGCAACTCTGCCTAGGTCAGCATCCCGGAGTCGCCTCTTCACTGTTGACGTTGAGACTGGTGTTTTGTGGTTACTATTTAATGAAGCTGCCAGTTGAGGACCTGTGAGGCGTCTGTTTCTCAAACTAGACACTAATGTATTTGTCATCTTGCTCAGTTGTGCACCGGGGCCTCCCACTCTTTCTATTCTGGTTTGAGCCAGTTTGCGCTGTTCTGTGAAGGGAGTAGTACTCAGCGTTGTACGAGATCTTCCGTTTCTTGGCAATTTCATGGAATAGCCTTCATTTCTCAGAACAAGAACAGACTGACGAGTTTCAGAAGAAAGTTCTTTGTTTCTGGCCATTTTGAGCCTGTAATCGAACCTACAATTGCTGATGCTCCAGATACTCAACTAGTCTCAAGAAGGCCAGTTTTATTGCTTCTTTAAATCAGCACAACCGTTTTCAGCTGTGCTAACATAATTGCAAAAGGGTTTTCTAATGATCAATTAGCCTTTTAAAATGATAAACTTGGATTAGCAAACACAACGTGCCATTGGAACACAGGACTGATGGTTGCTGATAATGGGCCTCTGTACGCCTATGTAGATATTCCATAAAAAAATCTGCCGTTTCCAGCTACAATAGCCATTTACAACATGAACAATGTCTACACTGTATTTCTGATCAATTTGATGTTCTTTTAAATGGACAAAAAAATTGCTTTTCTCTCGAAAACAAGGACATTTCTAAGTGACCCCAAACTTTTGAACGGTAGTGTACATTTTGAAGCTAAATGTAAAAAGATTGACAAAATATTGCTAACATGGAAAGGCAATCATCTTTCCATCCATGGAAAAGTCACATTAATATATTATTTAGCTGTCTCTCAATTCAATTATCTTCAAATGTCTCTCCCTTCGCCAGATAATACTTTTTTAAACGATATGAACAGAAAATATTTAAATTTATATGGAACAATAAACCAGAGAAATTAAAAGAAAATACATGTATAACTCTTTTCAAGAGGGTGGACTAAGACTGACTAATTTAAAAGGCCCTGGTTGCGACCTTGAAGGAGTCTTGGATACAGAAACTACAGTACCAGTCAAAAGTTTAGACACACCTACTTATTCCAAAAATTATTCAGCAACTTATTTGGTAAAACACAAATATTGAAATTGATGGACAACCTCTTTGTTGGCAATCCTTTATTGAAAAACATTTATTTTCTAAATTACATTGTGGACAAGGACGGAAAGTTTGATTTTGGAACATATGGGGATATTTGTACAACTCATGCTCAATTGGTGTCTGCTATAGCCCCCACATGGAAAGTTCAGATGAAGAAAGGAAAGCACAATTTAACTGTATGCCGTTCTACTTTTTAAAAAAAACACAAAAAATGGATACAAAATGACAAAATCACTTCTGAAATATACCAATTTACTTTGAATTTCCATAACCTATCTGCAATTCCATAAACTTTCAAACGTATTGGGAAGATGTATATGACAACCCAATAACATGGAAGCAGGCCATACATTTTCCATACAAAACATCAATAGATACATACTCAAGAGCCTTTCAGTTAAAGATATTCGATAAAATTCTGTCAACAAAGAAAATGCTTTGCATTTGGGGTATTGAGCAAGACTCGAAATGCAGATTCTGTCATGATGCCAGATGGTGAAGCGTGATTCATCACTCCAGAGAACGCTTTTCCACTGCTCCAGAGTCCAATGATGGTGAGCTTTACACCACTCCAGCTGATGCTTGGCATGGTGATCTTAGGCATGGAAACCCATTTCACGAAGATCCTGATGAACAGTTATTGTGCTGACGTTGCTTCCAGAGGCAGTTTGGAACTCGGTAGTGAGTGTTGCAACCGACGACAGACGATTTTAACGCGCTACGCGCTTCAGCACTCGCCCGTCCCGTTCTGTGAGCTTGTGTGGCCTACCACTTTGCGGCTGAGCCGTTGTTGCTCCTAGACGTTTCCACTTCACAATAACAGGGCTTACAGTTGACCGGGGATGCTCTAACGGCAGAAATTTGACGAACGGACTTGTTGGAAAGGTGGCATCCTATGACGATGCCACGTTGAAAGTCACTGAGTTCTTCAGTAAGGCCATTCTACTGCCAATGTTTGTCTAGATTGCATGGCTGTGTGCTCGATTTTATACACCTGTCAGCAACGGGTGTGACTGAAATAGCCGAATCCACTCATTTGAAGGGGTGTCCACACACACACACACAGCTTATTATTATTACTATTATATATATATAAAATAAAATAAAAAATCATCATCACCAAGCCCTCAATGAGTTGAATCAGGTGAGTTTGTCCGGGACTACAATAACAATGTGTGCCGTTGGGGGTACTGGAGGACTGGAATTGGGAAACACTGGGCTAGGGGATGGATAGTATTGGTTATTTCATCTTCAAAACCAGAAAGAAATACTGATTGCTTAAGCAGGTCTACACTTACTAAACTAACATCAGTAAAAATAAAGATTTTTAAAGATCTGTAATCTACACTACATGGTACTATAAAATAGGCCTAATAAACATAATATTTAAAAAGGCCACAGAGAGAGGCAGCTGGTAGATATGAACACAGTGGCATCGCTCAAATATAAGATTACTGTGTAAGCATGACTGAGCCCTCTAAAATATCAGATTGCCTTTGAGCAACACCGCTGCCTCCACGGCCCACACTGGCAACCCACAATCTGAGCAAAGTTAAAAGGAACAGAGCTTAATATTGGTTCAGACAACTCTTTTGATGAACACACATACTGAGTCTCTAGTGCAGGGCTCTCCAACCCTGTAACAAGTCACATAATAAGTTCATGGACTCACTCTGTGTGCAATAATAGTGTTTAACATTATTTTTTAATGACTACCTCATCGCTGTACCCCACACATATGATTATCTGTAAGGTCCCTCAGTCGAGCAGTGAATTTAAAACTAATATTCAACCACAAAGACCAGGGAGGTTTTCCAATGCCTTGCAAAGAAGGGCACCTTTTGGTAGATGGGTAAAAATAATAAAAAGCAGACATTAAATATCCCTTTGAGCATGGTGAAGTTATTAATTACACTTTGGATGGTGTATCAATACACCCAGTCACTACAAAGATACAGGGGTCCTTCATAACTCAGTTGCCGGAGAGGAAGGAAACCACTCAGGGATTTCACCATGAGGCCAATGGTGACTTTAAAACAGAGTTTAATGGCTGTGAAAGGAGAAAACTGAGGATGGATCAACAACATTGTAGTTATTTCCCAATACTAACCTAATTGACAGAGTGAAAAGGAGGGAGTCTGTATAGAATACAAACATTCCAAAACATTCATCCTGTTTGCAACAAGGCACTAAAGGAATACTGCAGAAAATGGGACAAAGCAACTAACTTTATGTCCTGAATACAAAGTGTTATGTTTGGGGCAAATTCAATGCAACACATTACTGAGTACCACTCTCTATATTTTCAAACATAGTGGTGGCTGCATCATGTTATGGGTATGCTTGTAATCGTTAAGGACTGGGGAGAGTTTTTCAGGATAAAAAATAAACAGAATGGAGCTAAGCACAGAAATTCCTAGAGGAAACCCTGGTTCAGTCTCCTTTCCACCAGACACTGGGAGATTAATTCACCTTTCAGCAGGACAATAACCTAAAACACAAGGCCAAATCTACACTGGAGTTGCTTACCAAGAAGACAGTGAATGTTCCTGAATGGCCGAGTTACAGTTGACTTAAATCTGCTTAATTGCAAGACCTGAAAATGGTTGTCTAGCAACGATCAACAACCAATTTGACAGAGCTTGAAGAATTTTGAAAATAATAATTGGCAAATGTTACACAATCCAGGTGTGGAAAGCTCTTACCCAGAAAGAGTCACAGCTGTAATTGCTGCCAAAGATGATTTTACAAAGTATTGACTCAGGTGTGAATACTTATGTAAATGAGATATTTCTGTATTTCATTTTCAATCAATTTGCAAAAATATCTAACATGTTTTCACTTTGTCATTTTGGGCTGTAGTGTTCGGGCTCTAACACAACAAAATGTGGAATAAGTCAAGTGGTATGAATACTTTCGGAAGGATAAGCAGATACACACTAAAGATACAGTGGGGGAAAAAAGTATTTAGTCAGCCACCAATTGTGCAAGTTCTCCCACTTAAAAAGATGAGAGAGGCCTGTAATTTTCATCATAGGTACACGTCAACTATGACAGACAAAATGAGAAAAAGAAATCCAGAAAATCACATTGACTCAAAATCTCAAATCCTGCAGTGCCAGACGTGTCCCCCTGCTTAAGCCAGTACATGTCCAGGCCCGTCTGAAGTTTGCTAGAGTGCATTTGGATGATCCAGAAGAGGATTGGGAGAATGTCATATGGTCAGATGAAACCAAAATAGAACTTTTTGGTAAAAACTCAACTCGTCGTGTTTGGAGGACAAAGAATGCTGAGTTGCATCCAAAGACCACCATACCTACTGTGAATCATGGGGGTGGAAACATCATGCTTTGGGGCTGTTTTTCTGCAAAGGGACCAGGACGACTGATCCGTGTAAAGGAAAGAATGAATGGGGCCATGTATCGTGAGATTTTGAGTGAAAACCTCCTTCCATCAGCAAGGGCATTGAAGATGAAATGTGGCTGGGTCTTTCAGTATGACAATGATCCCAAACACACCGCCCGGGCAACGAAGGAGTGGCTTCGTAAGAAGCATTTCAAGGTCCTGGAGTGGCCTAGCCAGTCTCCAGATCTCAACCCCATAGAAAATCTTTGGAGGGAGTTGAAAGTCTGTGTTGCCCAGCGACAGCCCCAAAACATCACTGCTCTAGAGGAGATCTGCATGGAGGAATGGGCCAAAATACCAGCAACAGTGTGTGAAAACCTTGTGAAGACTTACAGAAAACGTTTGACCTGTGTCATTGCCAGCAAAGGGTATATAACAAAGTATTGAGAAACTTTTGTTATTGACCAAATACTTATTTTCCACCATAATTTGCAAATAAATTCATTAAAGATCCTACAATGTGATTTTCTGGATTTTTTTTTTCTCATTTTGTCTGTCATAGTTGACGTGTACCTATGATGAATTACAGGCCTCTCTCATCTTTTTAAGTGGGAGAACTTGCACAATTGGTGGCTGACTAAATACTTTTTTTCCCCACTGTAATAATATTACAACAATATATCAACACACACACAGTGCTTATTTGAACAAATATAATGTAATGATGCCTCCAACTTGAGTAAGAGGACTGTCAAATAGGCCTATTGTATGCGATGAAAACATTCTTTATATCCTAGACATAGGAGTAGCACGCTCCTCTCGCCACGTTCACCCACACTACCTACCTCCCTACTGCTAGTCTGCTGACAAAATCAAATGTATTTGTCACATACACAGACTACAGCAGGTGTAAAAGGTGCAGCAAAATGCTTATGTGCTAGCTCCCTCAACAATACAGTACATTAATCAATAACAACAATGAAAGAGTCAAGTAAAAAATACGAGGTAAAAGAAGAAGTATACAGTAGATAGTAATAATGGACTGTATTACACTGTATTTACATATATAAAGTGGGTAGTGGAATCAATAGTATATAACATTTACATTTTAGTCATTTAGCAGATGCTCTTATCCAGAGCGACTTACAGTTAGTGAGTACATACATTATTTATATATATATATATATATATATATTTTAATACTGTCCCCCCGTGGGAATTGAACCCACAACCCTGGCATTGCAAACGCCATGCTCTACCAACTGAGCTACATCCCTGCCGGCCATTCCCTCCCCTACCCTGGACGACGCTGGGCCAATTGTGCGCCGCCACATGGGTCTCCCGGTCACGGCCGGCTACGACAGAGCCTGGATAATACACTGAACAAAAATATAAATGCAACAAGTTCATAAAAGGAAATCAGTCAATTGAAATAATCTATGGATTACACATGACTGGGAATACAGATATGCATCTGTTGGTCACAGATACCTTAAAAAAAGGTAGGGGCGTGGTTCAGAAAAGCAGTCGGTTTCTGGTGTGACCACCATTTCCCACATGCAGTGCAACACATGTCCTTCGCATAGAGTTGATCAGGCTGCTGATTGTGGCCTGTGGAATGTTGTCCCACTCCTCTTCAATGGCTGTGCGAAGTTGCTGTATATTGGTTGGAACTGGAACACGCTGTCGTACACATCAATCCAGAGAATCTCAAATGTGCTTAGTGGGTGACATGTCTGAGTATGCAGGCCATGGGAGAACTAGGACATTTTCAGCATCCATTGTGTACAGATCCTTGCGAAAAGAGGTGATGGCGGCGGATGAATGGCACGACAATGGGCCTCAGGATCTCGTCACGGTATCTCTGTGCATTCAAATTGCCACCGGTAAAATGCAATTGTTTTCGTTGTCCGTAGCTTTGCCTGCCCATACCATAACCCCACTGCCACCATGGGGCACTCCGATCACTATGTTGACATCAGCAAACAGCTCGCCTACACGATGCCATCTGCCCGGTACAGTTGAAACCGGGATTCATCCGTGAAAAGCACACTTTTCCACCGTGCCAGTGGCCATCGAAGTCGGTTATGACGCCGAACTGCAGTCAGGTCAAGACCCTGGTGAGGACGATGAGTACACAGATGAGCTTCCCTGAGGCAGTTTCTGACAGTTGTGCAAACCCACAGTTTCATCAGCTCATGGTAGTGAAATGAACATTCAATTCTCTGGCAATAGCTCTGGTGGACATTCCAGCAGTCAGCATGCCAATTGCATGCTCCCTCAAAACTTGAGACATCTGAGGAGTATTTCTGTCTTTAATAATGCCCTTTTGTGTGGGAAAACTAATTCTGATTGGCTGGGCCTGGCTCCCCAGTGTGATGCAAAACACAGCATAATATGATTCAAAATGCATCATACAGGGATGATTTCTGTATTTTGAATGTTACATATCTAAATAATTGCTGCTTCTTCATCGGAGGTAAACGCAAACCTTGTTTTCTTCATTCCCTACAACTCTAGGGGAACACCAGGGGAAAGCTAGTAAGTTTTACTTGCCAGAAGTTAAGCATGCTAGCCAACGTTAGCCAGGACGCTTTTTAGCATAAGCTAGGCTAGCTAGCCTCTTTGACATCAGCAAGGTCCGTTTAGAATAACCAAGCGAGTTAACACTACGTATTCTAAACAAAAGAGCTACCCCAGCAACTTCACCGTAGGGAGGCAGGAATAGCTAGTAAGAGCTAGCTCGCCTCTGCAAGTTAGCCAACCTGGCTAGCATGCTATGCAGCGCTCGTTTAGCTAGCCCGGTCTCCAAAGTCCACATAGGACCAGATCGCTTCATCAACAAGTCTGGGAAGAGGCAAGCGTAAATTGTTCCTGTTCATACCGAGATGAAAGAATGAATCCGAGCCTCACGCTTATCACCTGTGGAAGGTGGGGCTTCCAGCGAGACGCCGATTTCATTGGCCTTGTCAGGCGTGATTGTACAGTGAGGGAAAAAGGTATTTGATCCCCTGCTGATTTTGTACGTCTGCACACTGACAAAAGAAATGATCAGTCTATAATTTTAATGGTAGGTTTATTTGAACAGTGAGAGACAGAATAACAACAAAAAAATCCAGAAAAACGCATGTCAAAAATGTTATAAATTGATTTGCATTTTAATGAGAGAAATAAGTATTTGACCCCCTCTCAATCAGAAAGATTTCTGGCTCGCAGGTGTCTTTTATACAGGTAACGAGCTGAGATTAGGAGCACACTCCTATCAATCAAGCAATCAATCAATCAGATTCCAAACTCTCCACCATGGCCAAGACCCAAAACTGGGCGAACATTTTGTGGTCAGATGAGACCAAAATGGAGCTCTTTGACATCAACTCAACTCGCCGTGTTTGGGGGAGGAGGAATGCTGCCTATGACCCCAAGAACACAATCCCCACCGTCAAATATGGAGGTGGAAACATTATGCTTTCGGGGTGTTTTTCTGCTAAGGAGACAGGACAACTTCACCGCATCAAAGGGACGATGGACGGGGCCATGTACCGTCAAATCTTGGGTGAGAACCTCCTTCCCTCAGCCAGGGCATTGAAAATGGGACGTGGATGGGTATTCCAGCATGACAATGACCCAAAACACACAGCCAAGGCAACAAAGGAGTGGCTCAAGAAGAAGCACATTAAGGTCCTGGAGTGGCCTAGCCAGTCTCCAGACCTTAATCCCATAGAAAATCTGTGGAGGGAGCTGAAGGTTCGAGTTGCCAAACGTCAGCCTCGAAACCTTAATGACTTGGAGAAGATCTGCAAAGAGGAGTGGGACAAAATCCCTCCTGAGATGTGTGCAAACCTGGTGGCCAACTACAAGAAACGTCTGACCTCTGATTGCCAACAAGGGTTTTGCCACCAAGTACTAAGTCATATTTTGCAGAGGGGTCAAATACTTATTTCCCTCATTAAAAAGCAAATCAATTTATAACATTGTTGACATGCGTTTTTCTGGATTTTTTTGTTGTTATTCTGTCTCTCACTGTTCAAATAAACCTACCATTAAAATTATAGACTGATCATTTCTTTGTCAGTGGGCAAACGTACAAAATCAGCAGGGGATCAAATACTATTTTCCCTCACTGTAGATCCTTCAACTGAAGTTGTGAGAATACGACACAACAACCCCCCCCCCCCCCCCCCCCCCCCAATCAGCCACCCTAAAATTATTAAAGAGCAGAGTGATTTATGAATAGCGTATAATCCATAATATGAGAGGAACCAGCCTGCAGCATCCTTGGAGGTTGGAACAAAACTGAGACTCGTATTCACAACCCAGTAACACTATCAAATCTAAGTCTCACACACACATGGGTTAACCTCTTGCCCAACCTTACAGGGTGAGTATGGCAACAGTGTTTCTGAAACTGAGCCGTGGTGTCGGCTCCTTGACATGGGCTTCACAGCTGGCTGCTTGTGTGAGGTGAGTGAGAGGGAACCCTCAGTGTGCTGTGTCCTGTCTGTGACACCACAGTGTGACAGTGTGACTCAGTCAGGGGAGGGGAGTGGGGCCATCCCATCACAAGCCAGCTCAGTGGCCCACAGTCCTCACAGCATCACACATACACAGGACCTAGGGCAGTACTGGGAGCAGCTAGTCGAGATCACAGAGGGCTGGGGAGGGACTCCCGACCTGCCTGCTGCCAACTACACACATCTAGTGGGCAAGTCCTGGAGAGCTTGCCTAGCTGGCCTGGCACTACTGCCCAACCATAGCCTTCATCATGAGCCCAGTGACAGCTGACAGAGACCAGAGAAGAATATACTATATATGGACTCGTCAACTCACACCAGTGTTTATGTGCACTCCAATCCCAATTCTATCTTAATCATAATATCACAGTCATATTTTAATTGTGTGTGTGTTTACATATTGTTTTCAAATGAGAAATTGGCCATGGAGCTGAGCGTTGGGTGAGTTCTATTTCTGTCATGTATATCAAACACATCCTTCTTACACATCCTCCTGAATCAACACCCTTCCACTTTATAGCCTGCCTGCAGCTGACAGTTTCCTGATCCAGTTGGAGTCCTTCCAGACCTACCCTGAGTGCCAGGCTAATTAACATCACATTTCAATTGGAGCCATGTTGCTCTCAACCTGATGCTTTAAACGTTTCCATGTTAGTCATATAGACCAACCAAAAGCTCTGTGGACTAACTAATTACAGATGATGAACAAGGTCTAGGCTTAGCCCAACCACCTTCTTTTCACTTGTCGACACTATATACACATTCCACTGGGCACACACTGGTTGAATCAACGTTGTTTCAATAAATGTACGTTGAACCAACGTGGAAAAGACGATGAATTGACGTCTGCCCAGTGGGATGAACAACTTAATTCCCAGTACAACCAATTTCACAAGGTTGTTTGACAGCCATCTGAAGCAAAATTAACTTGTTTCTGTTTGTCTTAAAAAGCTTCCCTTGCAGACTAAACACACACACAACAACACACACAGCCAGAGGAGAGCACAGTGGAGACAGGCAGTGCACATTAATTAGGCTGCCCTGTTCCCACAACGCTTCTTTCCTCTTCTCAACACTTCAGCTCTCAAGTGTACTGGCTAATAATTTCCCAGCCTTAAGCTGATCTCACACTGCCAATATCTCCCTCACTGCGGGTGCATTTTACTTTTGCCAAGCTTGTTTTAGTGGCTTAGAAGAACACAAACCAAAATGTGCATATATTGATGGAGGCAAAAAGTAAACATATTAATGGGCTTCCAAACAATTAGGCTGATTTGGAAAAGGTCTGTTCTGTAGTTTACTCAGTTAAAAATAGTACATGAAAGTGAATGGCTGACAAGGATACTTGTGTTCCCAGAGGAGAACATCATCCTCAAATAATGTATTCATCGAGAGAAGAAAGCAAGCAGGAAATCTGAACAAAATAAAATAAAATAAAACAAGCACTAAAAGCCACTCAGACAGGAAGACTCAACACACAATCCCCACCAATTAGGAGTGTCTATTGATTATGAGTGTCTATTGATTGTCAGAACAAACCTGAGGAATATCAAGGCAGGTCTGTACAACAAGGATCTTAAACCTCCTAATGTTAGTCCCTGGGTAAAGAGTTGACCAGATGATGTAGAGGAAATGCAATGCCTTCACAGACAATCCCTAAAACAAAAAGGATGATAAACTCCCTCTGCTGGTCAAACTATAAACACAGCAACCCGCTATAATTCCATTCAGTAACATCCAAGGGGCAGTTTGCAAATAGAATCTAGGCTAAAACACAATAACATCCCTTGCTACATAAACTTTTCTAGGATAAATATTAAATCCCAGTAAGAAAATCCCCACTGTACTCACCGTTAGTCTATATTATTATATTTTGACTTTCCCTCAGGGTCAGTTTACCTCCCAAGTTTTGGAGTAAATCAAGTTATGTGCATAATTCATGTGATATTGAAGTTGTACAGTACAGTAGGTCTGAAGAGAAAAACGTTTTGTTTTCATCGCTTTGAATTCTAAATTATGTAAATAATGCTGACAGCAGATGAGGTTTCAGTCACAATCATTTTTTCAAGTCTGCCTCATGGTGTCTACTCACCAAAAGTGACGGAGGCCTCACGGTGGTAGTATCCATCTGGGGTCTTTTTCTTCAACATTGAGCAGAGGTCCAGTCTGAACACCCTCTCGTCTCCAAAGTGGTTTCGAACGTAGTCAGAGTACAGCTCCGGGTCCAGCTTCTTTAAACCCTGGGAGACAACACAGACAGACATGGGGACGTGCACAATGTCACGTCTGACCAGATATGGATGTTCCTGAACACACCCATCCACCCTAACCCCACACAGTAACACCCCTCCCCCACACCAGAGGAACACAGTACTCTCTAGGCTGCCTGTTGTCTGGTGGGAACGATAACCCCAGCAGGAAATGTGTCGTCCACCGCCAACAAACAGATCAAGCAGGGGGCTCCTATCTTCCCCTGCAACCCCCCAGGACAAATCCTCCTCATCCCTCCTCCCCCTTACCAGACCAGACCACTGTACATCTACTAATATCTACTGCCACCACCATCATTCACTCAGCCAGGACAGTAAACATGTCACACAGAGTGGACATCTACAAACACACTCCCTCCGAGTGAACATCATTGTTCACAATTTGATCAAAAGGGCCTTCTTCCTTCCACGGGAAAGAGACGTAGACTAAAGACAGTATCAAAGCATTGCCTTGTCATGTATTATTATAGTTTATACACTCCACAACTAGTGATTTTCATTCCCAAGTCACTGAATGATCATGCACATTTCTTGATTTCTTGACTTATTTCTTGATAATCTACACATTATTATAATCAATGACATTATCATAAGGACTTTGGTCTTGCTTCGTAGACTGTAGAAATCCATTAACATTCATTTAAATCGATGTGAGTAAATCAAGATGTCTCGACTCTAAATTGATATCACTTGGCTTTGAATGACTCAGCCTTAATATTCTCTGAACCACTAACATCATTTTACCTACACAACCAAATAAGGTATCCCTCAAAGGCAGAGAAGGTTGCCAGTCTGAAGGGACAGTGAAGCTACGCTAGACCTCCACACAGCTGTGTTCTTCTCTCCATACATGCCATTCCAGCAGGAGTGATGAGGCTCACCTGACTGTGTAGCTTAGGAGCTTTGGACAGCTTCATGAAGGTAAGGTGGGGCTTGAAGGCTTTGCTGTTGCCAGATGAGAGGCCTTTCTCCTCAAACATTTTCCTCACAAGCCCTGGAGATAATGACCAGAGACAGAGAGAGGGTGATGGGAAAAACAACAGCAGATCTATTTGTAGTGCAGGACCAAGAGGGAGAGAGCAACTTCAGCACAGGATGGTGTAAGACAAGGAGATAATCAAAAGGAGGAGAGGGCAGGGGGTATAAGAATGGGCAGTACAGGACAGCAGCTGATAACCTGTTAGTGTCTCTATTTAGGGAAGCTTTCTCCATCTAAAAAGCACAGCTTCATTGAAAACAACTTGTAATATCTAAAAAGTACAAAATAATACCAAGATATCAGATTTTGATAAAGCGAGAAAAAAGCAACATATTAAAGATGCACTATAACGCAGAAATCCATTTCCTGGTTGCTAAAATTCGACTAGTTTGTCTAATTTCAGTTTATGTGACAAAAGAAGCAAGTAGAGTGTAGAGAATCATTATACCATCTAAACCGCTGTGAAAAATATTTTCCATAACCACAAATATTGTATTTTCAGCTGTTTGAAGCTGGTGTACAAAACCTTAAGTAAAAGACGATACATAGAAGCATAGAAATAGTGCACATAGAACACATCTACCGCTTCTTAGAGACTTGCTTTCAATGAGAATAACAGATCTATAAAAACACATTTCTATGTGAATTTGATCAGATTGCCCAAAAAGTTACATATTCTCCGGTCCAGTTCTAAATTTGTTTAGGACCTATTTAACCGGTCGAGAGTTTTTTGTCACTCTTGGTGAACATAACTCAGAGAAAATACATATCACATGTGGAGTTCCACAAGGTTCGATTTTGTGCCCGGTACTGTTCAGTTTATATATGTTACCCCTTGGCAGCGTTATCAGAAAGCACAGCATTGATTTTAGCTCCACGGATAAAATATTACACTGTATTAGTGATTTACCGTGCATTCGGAATGTATTCAGACCCCTTTTTCCACATTTTGTTACGTTACAGCCTTATTCTAAAATGGATTAAATTGATTTTTCCCCTCATCAATCTACACACAATACCACATAATGACAAAGCAAAAATAGGTTTGTTGAAATGTTTAAAAACTGAAATATCACATTTACATAAGTATTCAGACCCTTTACTCAGTACTTTGTTGAAGCACCTTTGGCAGCGATTACAGCCACAAGTCTTCTTGGGTAAGACGCTACAAGCTTACCACACCTGTATTTGGGGAGTTTCTCCCATTCTTCTCTGCAGATCCTCTCAAGCTCTGTCAGGTTGGATGGGGAGCGTTGCTGCACAGCTATTTTCAGGTCTCTCCAGAGATGTTCGATCGGGTTCAAGTTCGGACTCTGGCTGGGCCACTCAAGGACATTGAGACTTTTCCCGAAGCCACTCCTGCGTTGTCTTGGCTGTGTGCTTAGGGTTATTGTTCTGTTGGAAGGTGAACCTTCGCCCCAGTCTTAGGTCCTGAGCGCTCTGGAGCAAGTTTTCATCAAGGATCTTCTGTACTTTGCGCCGTTCATCTTTCCCTTGATCCTGACTAGTCTCCCAGTCCCTGCTGCTGAAAAACATCCCCACAGCATGATGCCGCCACCATCGGGATGGTGCCAGGTTTCCTCCAGACGTGACGCTTGGCATTCAGGCCAAAGAGTTCAATCTAGGTTTCATCAGACAAGATAATCTTGTTTCTCATGGTCTGAGAGTCTTTAGGTGCCTTTTGGCAAACTCCAAGCGGCCTGTCATGTGCATTTTATTGAGGAGTTGCTTCCGTCTGGCCATTCTACCATAAAGGCCTGATTGGTGGAGTGCTGCAGAGATGGTTGTCCTTCTGGAAGGTTCTCCCATCTCCACAGATGAACTCTAGAGCTCTGTCAGAGTGACCATCGGGCTCTTGGTCACCTCCCTGACCAAGGCCCTTCTCCCCCGATTGCTCAGTTTGGCCGGGTGGCCAGCTCTAGGAAGAGTCTTGGTTGTTCCAAACTTCTTCCATTTAAGAATGATGGAGGCCACTGTGTTCTTGGGGACCTTCAATGCTGCAGAAATGTTTTGGTATCCTTCCCCAGATCTGTGCCTCAACACAATCCTGTCTCGGAGCTCTACGGACAATTATTTTGACCTCATGGCTTGGTTTTTGCTCTGACATGCACTGTCAACTGTGGGACCTTATATAGACAGGTGTGTGCCTTTCCAAATCATGTCCAATCAATTGAATGTACCACAGGTGAACTCCAATCAAGTTGTAGAAACATCAAGGATGATTAATGGAAACAGGATGCACCGGAGATCAATTTCGATTCTCATAGCAAATGGTCTGAATACTTTTGTAAATAAGGAATCTCTGTTTTTTATTTTTAATAAATATGAAAACATTTCTAAAAACCTGTTTTTACTTTGTCATTATGGGGTATTTTGTGTAGATTGCTGAGTTTTGTATAATTTTTTATCCATTTTAGAATAAGGCTGTAACGAAAACAAAATGTGGAAAAAGTCAAGGGGTCTGAATACTTTCCGAAGGCACTGTAAATACTTGGATGGCTCAAATTCCTCCAGCTAAATCAAGACAAGACCGAGGTACTTACTGTTGGAGCCAAAGCACAGAGAGAGAATATGGCCGCACATTTTAATTCACAGGCAATAAAGATAAAACACTAGGTAAAAAACCTAGGTGTTATTTTAGATTCTGAACTAAATTCCAAATCACACATTAGGAATGTGACCAAAATAACTTATTACTAACGCCGTTTCTCTCTCAGGCTGATACAGAGAGACTCATCCATGCTTTTATTACAAGCAGGCTTGACTATTGTAATGCTCTCCTGTCTGGTCTACCCAAGAAAGCCATTGGTCAACTGCAAAACATACAGAATGCTGCAGCACGGCTATTGACCAGACAGAGAGCACACATTACACTGGTTTTAAGTTCTCTGTACTGGCTGCTTGTGAGTTTTAGAATTAATTTTAAGATTCTTCTATTGGTTTTTAAATCAATCCACGATTGTGCACCGTAACATGTGTCAGACATGCTTTTAAAGTTAAGTTATCTACCCAGTAGGTCTCTCAGGTCCTCTGGCATTGTCCTTTTAACTATCCCAAAGCCTCGGACCAAGAGGCATAGAGATGCAGCCTTCAGTAATTATGCCCGCATTCTCTGGAATAGCCTGCCAGGGAACCTGAGAGGGGCTGAAACCGTGGACATATTTAAAAAAGAGATCTTAAAAACACACCTTTTTTGCTTTGCTTTTCCATAGGGTGCTTTTTAGTCGTTCAGTTTTTATTGTTATCCTTTAGTTTATCCTCGTATGTTTGATGTGTAGTAAATATTTCAGTTTTTTCCTGTGAAGCACATTACGTTGCTTTCCATGTCTGAAATGTGCTGAATAAATAAAGATTGATTTGATTTTGATATTGCAGCTTTAAATATTATTTTATGAATATAGTACTGACCCTTGGAAATACTCATACATAACAGCTTTATCCTAAATTGGCAGCCCAGCTCACATCCATATACGATTAACATACAGCTAGAAAGGCACAGTGAGAGACGTCAAAGATTCCGCACACAGGGGAGAAAAGCAGGGGGAGGAGGATGGGAAGAGGGAGAGTAAGGAGAGGGGGGTTGGGTGGGGGAGCAGTAGCCGACTAGCAGTAGCACCCACCTGCGATCTGGTCCAGTGTGGCGAGGTGCTCTCCCTGGGCCAGCGCTACAAACGCCACCTCGTTCCTGAAGTGTCCGATGCCGTGGAAGGGCAGGATGAGCTCCCGCCCCCGCAGCAGGTCCTGCAGCGCTGCCTTCATCTGGGCCACTGCACACACCGCCCTGCAGTCAGCACAGCACAGCACTGATCCTCTCCATCTCTCTCTCTACATCCTCCCTTCATCCTCTTCTCACCACCATGGTCACACACTGGCCATTCAGCTAATACATAATTTACCCCTGCAGGATTTAGTGATGCAAATATAAATTTCCTGGGATGTCTACACAGTCAGATATGTAGCCATGTGTTAATCATAGGGAGATACAGTACTAGGCCTATATATTCAGTGGCTATGGAGGTTCAAAAAAGTGGAAGTGGCTGCCTACATTGTGTTTTACTGTATGTTTTCAGAAAATAACACACTGCACTGAATATTTTCATCTATGGACAAATGATATTTTAATCAATATTATCTCTACAAATGTGTAGGATATAGAAACAGACAGAATACAGCTTCTGCTATCTATAAACAGGGGGTGGCTGTCTGATTGAAATAGATGAGATCAGCTGCAGACACTCACAAGTTGACTTCCTCTTGACTGGCCAAGTGGGTCACCAGCAGCGTGATGTGGAGACTGCCCACAGGCACCAGAGCCCTTGTGAGTCTGGAGTCCCTCTGCATCACCAGGGCCTGCACTGCCCCCACACCTTCACTGATCTGCTCAAATAGAGCATGCCATTCACTCTCTGGCCATTCAGTTCCAACAGTTGCCTTGTGATCACATTTAAAGTCAAACCTGCAGTAATGTATTCTAAATATCAGTGCGTTCATATGGAGAAACTTTTTGGAGAAATACCCCCAAATAAAAGAGGATAAGATTGACTTTTCAACCAAAAAAATCACACAATTGTACCTTGTGATTTGTGATGGGTATTGAAACAAAGTAGTTTGGGCGTTGTGTTGTCTTCTTTTTCTTTTTCTCTGTATCCTCCTCACTTTCTACCCGACCACTCTCACCTCTCTTTCGCTTCTTCTTCAAATTGGTCTCTGGCTTGGTGACTAGGGGAAATGTAGCACAATGATATTAGTGTTGTACAAGAGACAAACGTGTGATTCTGTTCTTCTGTAGTTGGATTTGACTGCCCTCCTGTAAAACCAACCACCAGTCAAGTCAACAATGCATTATTCATCGCCACTAGGCAGCTGGAGGAAATTTGAATTCAAGGGCAGCTGCGGTACAAGGAAGGTCCTTGCATCAATTGGCAACTAATACAGATAACCAGTCATTATAGACTTACAGAGTTGGTGCCACTAGTGACATTTCTGCTCTCCTACTCGACCGGAGTTCAAATGGAAAGATACCATCAACTGGTCACACTATGCAGGGCTCTACATTGCGATCATTTCACTCGCATATGCGCCTAAATATTTTACTGGATTTTTAATTTAGGAGCACCAGTGAGCCTATAAAAATGAAGGATTCTAGCTTTAATATATTGAATATTTTAATTGTGCTCCTAAATTTCTGTGTGTGCACCTACATTTTTCAACTTAGGCACACAGGTGGTCCTTGTAAAAAAAGGTCAGCGTAGAGCCCTGCCATGGGAACTACTGAACTAATCCTCTCTATGAAGGTATGTTACAACTATGTTATATTAGTCTGGAGATGTTGATTTAAGTTAGCCTAGATTTAAATGCATAAATAATATGGCATAAACTGTTTACTTACAGCCAAGGTCCTTCCATATTGCTGTACTTGCGAATGGAAATTCTGACAGAAGATTGTCAGAGCATTCTGATGACTTGGACTTCTGTTTCCTTCCATGTGGCTTTTTGGGTCTCTTCTTGATCCTCTTCACTATTTCATTTTCTGAGGAACATGGGGGAGATGATGACAGCATGTGAATGGCTAAGATAGATCCTCCAAATATCTCAGACATAATTTCCAACAAAAGCGCTCAAAGACTCTGGATACTGGGTGAATGTAATGAATGTTTGAAGCTAGTGAACACAAGCTATCCCTAAAAACTAGTTGAGCAACAGCAAAAACTGCTCATAGTCAAATTTATGGTCTGACTGAATGGATTATGTGTGTGACTCACAGGAGGCTGCTGAGGGGAGAACGGCTCGTAATAATGTCCGGAACGGAGCATATGGAATGGCATCTAACACCTGGAAACCATGTGTTTGATGTATTTGATACCATTCCACTGATCCCGCTCCAGTCATTAACACGAGCTCGTACTCCCCAATTAAGGTGCCACCAACCTCCTGTGGTGTGACTCCACCCCATCCACTGTTCTGCTTTGACAACAACAAGCATGCAAACAGTATGCTAGGCCAGACATCTTGTGATGCAGTGTGAGAGTGATGATACTGGAACTTCTGATATTAAGCCATGACACTGGCCACCACCAAGACAGTACATAACAATATAATGTACTTGGATGAAAAAAAGGGGGGCTCTATCTGTTTGTGCAGCATGTCATCCAATAAATGACTGTGGGATGCACTTTCCCTTTGATGTTACAGTGAGAAGAGTATGTTCTCACAATTCTCTAATAATAGTTTTCTATTTCAAATCAAATCAAATGTTATTTGTCACATGCGCCGAATACAACAGGTGTAGACCTTACCGTGAAATACTTACTTACAAGCCCTTAACCAACAATGCAGTTTTAAGAAAATAGAGTTAAGAAAATATTTACTAAATAAACTAAAGTAAAAAAAATTAAACAAGTAACACAATAAAATAAATAATAAATAAATAATTGGTCATTTAGCAGACGCTCTTATCCAGAGCGACTTACAGATAACAATAATGAGGCTATATACAGGGGGTACCGGTACCGAGTCAATGTGCAGGGGTACAGGTTAGTCGAGGTAATTTGTACATATAGGTAGGGGTAAAGTGACTATGCATAGATAATAAACAGCGAGTAGCTGGTGAAGTTAAGTCTTTAAATTTTCCATTGAGGTTGGACTACTTAAAATGTCACTAGTCTCAAAGCCACAAGAGGGTAGAACACATTTCAAACATTACTTGTTAGGGGAAGGTAGTTGCAGAAACAATGGAATGGTTTAGTCGACTTCCTCAATCGTTGTTCCAGATGACAATGTGTAAGACATAGATGCTGTTTTACACAGGGTCAATGAAAATCTGTAACCCCACCCCACCCTCAAACTTTGGAATCAAAGACGCCAGGTTCCACTCATTCAGCGTATTTCAGTGATGATAATAGATTTATATTTCTTACCAGGGGCGATGAGTTCGTTCACATTGCAATGCAAGTGACTCTCCTCAGCAGCAACTATAGCAGTCGATGGATCATGTGCAGGTGACAGCAAGAGGTCGTTGTCAAGTTCCATGCTGCTCGTCTCGAGCTCGACAGCATAATCAGTCCCAGTGACCGGCTGTACTCCAAATAAGTTTACCTGACCTTGAGGTAATACAGAAAAGTTTAAACTGTTTTGATTAGCTTCCTTTGTCAAATTCAGCGTGGGACTTCGTGCAGTTTGCACATTGTTGTTGTTCTCTGACTGTAAGCATTATTTGAAGCAGGCAAATCCCTCTAAATGAATTTAAGAAGTGAAGTCTGAGCATGACAACCTAAACGAGACTAACCAGCTAACGTTAGCTAGTTACATAGCATTTGGAGTAAGGACAGGTTACTCACGTGTGACCTGGACATGGGATTCAGTCTTTTAGTACTCGCTAGCTAGCTACCTTTAGCTAGCTAGCTCCTGCCGCCTGTTGGAATAAGTATACTGTAATTCAAGTTAGCTAGTGACGTCGCTAGCACACAGAAAGGCTAGCTGGCTTTGTAGAGAAGAAAAATAAATGTCCATTTATTTTCCGCATAAAGTGAAATGGTGGTTTTTGCCGCAAACCTGCAAAATGTTTGCTTACTCCTAGCTAGCAAGCGAATATGGCTCACTACACATGTAAACACAGGACTACGGATACTCCAAATGATCAAATTACATACGCTTATGACAAAAACAAACGTTACAGTGGTCATGATATGTATGCTAGGTATATTATGACATTCTCGTGCTCATTGTTACAGTTTTGGACAATCATGGCAACGTGTCACCTTTTCTATTTATTTGTCTGTAAACGGGTATTAAATTAGCTAGCTGTTCACTCTTCAGAATATATAAAAATGTCCTAATACAGATATAGTGATGTTGAGTAGGAACCTTCACTTAGCTCAATACTCGTAGGGAGCCTAATATTACCGTTACTGCTTATTAAGGTCCAAGTACTTTAATACTCAATCTAAACGTGATTCGATTCTCAATTGCGATACGGTTCTATAAATATAAAGCCCACTACTTTCATATCACGTCAAAATACTTTCACAAATGCAAAATGCACACTTACTGTACAGTTTTAAACAAAGATTTATAGAAACCCTGGAATGCTAATGCTATGTATTGGCTTTGAAGCCACAAGTTGGCCACATTGGCACTCCTCAGAAAAGCAGTCCTCCATAGGAATGAAGGGAATTCTACAGTATTTCATTTAAATGTTTGAAGGACAAAGATGTTGTTGTAGTGGGGACAGTAACATTAGCACTTTCAAAAAAGTATAATGTAAAATGTTTTTCTATATTTTATTTTTATTTTAAATGTGTATGTTTAGCTCACATAATATAATTTAAAAGTATGCATTAAGGTGTCTGTAATAGAATAAACGTGTCAAAAACAAATGTAGACATTAGTAAATGCATTTCTATAGCTTTTTTTTTTTTTACAACGGTGAGGGAGTGCCAAGATGGAGGCGCAGTGGCTTGAAACCAGCACCCCCCTGTAGTCATCTAGTGTATATATAAATCATTGGTTTTAACCGGCTTTATCACTGTTGCAGCCGAGATCGTTTTTTCCAGTGACAACACGTTTCTGGCAGCCTTCGTCCATTACAAACAATACATGTGTTCGGAGCATGCTAGATAGGTGATAACAGTTCATGCAGCTGTCTTCTGTAAACACGTGATGTAACATGGAGATGTGACCTTGTGGGAACACTAACCCTATAAAGTTGTGTATCAATTTAACGTTTTGTTTTTTGTAATAGATTTCTCTCTGATATGAAAGATTAGGACCTTATGCTTCCAAAACCGTACCGCAAGAGATGCGTGTTAATGTTCAGACCGAGCAGCAGGGATCTTAACAAAAAAGCCGTACAAAAGACGCCTTCATCCAATGACTCTGTGTAATGTAATGGAACTGAGAGTCATGATCAAGGGCTAACCTTCACTGTGCTTTGTTACTGAAACTGAAACTCAATGTTTCTGTTAACTGGTACAATAGCTAAACGATAATGGGGTGAGGTGATTACAATATTGTTTCAGACATAAGGAAGTGGATGGCTGAAAACTTTTTACTTTTAAACTCGGACAAAACAGAGATGCTTGTTCTAGGTCCCAAGAAACAAAGAGATCTTCTGTTAAATCTGACAATTAATCTTGATGGTTGTAAAGTCGTCTCAAATAAAACTGTGAAGGACCTAGGCGTTACTCTTGACCCTGATCTCTCTTTTGACGAACATATCAAGACTGTTTCAAGGACAGCTTTTTTCCATCTACGTAACATTGCAAAAATCAGAAATTTTCTGTCCAAAAATGATGCAGAAAAATTAATCCATGCATTTGTTACTTCTAGGTTAGACTACTGCAATGCTCTATTTTCCGGCTACCCGGATAAAGCACTAAATAAACTTCAGTTAGTGCTAAATACGGCTGCTAGAATCCTGACTAGAACCAAGAAATTTGATCATATTACTCCAGTGCTAGCTTCCCTACACTGGCTTCCTGTTAAGGCAAGGGCTGATTTCAAGGTTTTACTGTTAACCTATAAAGCGTTACATGGGCTTGCTCCTACCTATCTTTCCGAGTTGGTCCTGCCGTACATACCAATACGTACGCTACGGTCACAAGACGCAGGCCTCCTAATTGTCCCTAGAATTGCTAAGCAAACAGCGGGAGGCAGGGCTTTCTCCTATAGATCTCCATTTTTATGGAACAGTCTGCCTACCCATGTGAGAGACGCAGACTCGGTCTCAACCTTTAAGTCTTTACTGAAGACTTATCTCTTCAGTAGGTCATATGATTGAGTGTAGTCTGGCCCAGGAGTGTGAAGGTGAACGGAAAGGCTGGAGCAACGAACAGCCCTTGCTGTCTCTGCCAGGCCGGTTCCCCTCTCCACTGGGGTTCTCTGCCTCTAACCCTGTTGCAGGGGCTGAGTCACTGGCTTGCTGGTGCTCTTTCATGCCGTCCCTGGGAGGGGTGCGTCACTTGAGTGGGTTGAGTTACTGACGTGATCTTCCTGTCTGGGTTGGCGCCCCCCCCTTGGTTTGTGCTGTGGTGGAGACCTCTGTGGGCTATACTCGGCCTTGTCTCAGGATTGTAAGTTGGTGGTTGGGGATATCCCTCTAGTGGTGCGGGGGCTGTGCTTTGGCGGAGTGGGTGGGGTTATATCCTTCCTGTTTGGCCCTGTCCGGGGGTTTCTTCGGATGGGGCCACAGTGTCTCCGGACCGCTCCTGTCTCAGCCTCCAGTATTTATGCTGCAGTAGTTTATGTGTCGGGGGGCTGGGGTTAGTTGGTTATACCTGGAGTACTTCTCCTGTCTTATCCAGTGTCCTGTGTGAATTTAAGTATGCTCTCTCTAATTCTCTCGTTCTCTCTTTCTCTCTGAGAACCTGAGCCCTAGGACCATACGTCAGGACTACCGGGCATGATGACACCTTGCTGTCCCCAGTCTGCCTGGCCTTGCTGCTATTCCAGTTTCAACTGTTCTGCCTGCGGCTACGAAACCCCTACCTGTCCCAGACCTGCTGTTTTCAACTCTTAATGATCGGCTATGAAAAGCCAACTGAGAGACCTGAGCCCTAGGACCATACGTCGGGACTACCGGCCGTGGTGACTCCTTGCTGTCCCCAGTCCGCCTGGCCTTGCTGCTATACCAGTTTCAACTGTTCTGCCTGCGGTTATGGAACCCCTACCTGTCCCAGACCTGCTGTTTTCAACTCTTAATGATCGGCTATGAAAAGCCAACTGAGATTTATTCCTGATTATTATTTGACCATGCTTGTCACTTATGAACATTTTTGAACATCTTGGCATGGTTCTGTTATAATCTCCACCCGGCACAGCCAGAAGAGGACTGGCCACCCCTCATAGCCTGGTTCCTCTCTAGGTTTCTTCCTAGGTTTTGCCTTTCTAGGGAGTTTTTCCTAGCCACCGTGCTTCTACACCTGCATTACTAGCTGTTTGGGGTTTTAGGCTGGGTTTCTGTACAGCACTTCGAGATATTAGCTGATGTAAGAAGGGCTATATAAAATAAAATTGATTGATTGATTGATATAGAAAAGGTATTTACAAGATAATTTTCCTTCAGCTAAATTCAGAGCAAAAATGTGTCACTACATTTTGAGAGTTGTCAATCACCTTTCTGTGCGTATATACTGGTACTTCCTGAAAACAAATAGCCAGCAGCAGGTGGTGATAGAGTATCCGTTTATGCCCTGTTAGCCTAAATTAGACTAGGCCACACCCTTTATAGTAACGGAGGACCTCGGGAGATGGTAACGCACACATGCTGTGTAGATGGCCTAGTGTACACCACCCAACCCAGCCCTAGAACAAACGATACACAAAATAGATAGAATAGAGTTCTTATAACTGTATGTCTCTTTTCTTCATGTATTTAAATAACTGGCAGGAAAATATTGATTAAATCAATACATAATATACACCTTCCTGTAATAAAGACAGACGTCACACACTTTGAAGTGAAGGGCAGATCTCTAAACAAGCCAGTAGTTTGTCATTATGCAACATTGAGCTTATACAGTATTGAAATATGATATTAAAAAATGTTCATTAACATTACATTTCCATACAATCTTTTAAAAGTACACCACAGTACTTCTTCCTTGTTCACCATCCTCTCCTCAGGTAACACCTGTATTGTTTGCAGAACAAACAATGCCTTGAAAAAAAAAGGCTAATGTATGTTCTTCCCTCTACCGTTCATGCCTTTGTTTGTGTTTTGTAACTGTACACCACTGGATTTGGTTTCAGGTTGTGGGGGAGATACCTGCTATCACAAAAAGGGAACAGGTGTAATAGCAGGACCAGATTGGCGACTCGTTCTTGAACTGAACAAAAGCAGACAGGTGAACGCCTGGAGTGCCTATCTTCCCATCTTAACCCTTGGTGCCTATGTCAGTTTAAGTACACAATCTCTGAGGTGAGTGAGAATCTGAAACGCTTATATTTGCTAAAAGTTCCTTCCTCCAGGATATGTGTACCACAGGAACTAAGGATCAGGTTACAGTGCATGTTTTGTTGATGCATTTTTCATAGTAAATAGAAGAATGAAAATTTGGGTGCAATGTTAAACAACAGCTATCATTCATAGGACCACCATTTTAAGATGTTTTACATGTAAATTGTAGCTTTGTGTTTCACAAAAAACAAAAGACCTATTCTTACACAGAAATATTCTTGAAATGTACATAATCATCTCAAAGATGTGTAATTGATTGCGGTATGTACTGAATGCCAGTCATTAAAGGCATGTGCGTGCAGTCATAAAACAGATTATAAAGTGGAGGATTAAAATTCATGGCATTTGAGTCATTCAATCGGCTCCACTGTCATGCACCTGTACACCGCAAAGTCATCCTGCGTCATGGAATCCATTTATGACATTACAGAGAGGCTATTGCATGAAAAGGTTATGAAGAGAGCAGTTACTGTCATCTCAATCATCAGTCAAACACTGCCTTATAAATAGTATTTTGAACCAGGCTGACTGTGTTCAAGACTCAGCCCCAAGATAGCATCAAGAGGATTTACGTGTACACAGAGTGTGACAGTCACTGCTCCAAGTACTTATTCTCTCTCCCTCTTAATCCACTGTTTCCTTTAACACTAGCCCTCCTCATTGGTCAGTAGTAAGGGGACCTAGATCTACTGGAATTTGCCTCATCGAAGGCGAACCTGACCTAGCTCTTCTACCACAGGTAATGTTATTAACCTAGAGCAACCTCTAAGAGAGGACAGTTTGATTCCCTGGTAGTATCGCTGCACATATCATGCTAATCAACTGGAACTAGGATTTATCTGACTGTAATTGATCATCTGTGGCTTAAACAGGAAAAACTATTGAGGTACATCATTTCTCTCTTACTTCTCGTTTTAAAATAAAGCGCATACATCAACTCGGCAGGTTCAGCCCTACAGAAGCCTATAGATTGGGTCTCCAAATTTCATCTACGCAAATTATGATGGCACACAATTAAAATTCCTTTCTAACCAGCTAATCAAATCAAATCAAATGTTATTGGTCACATACACATGTTTAGCAGATGTTATTGCGGGTGTAGCGAAATGCTTTTGTTTCTAGCTCCAACAGTGCAGTGATATCTAACAATTCACAACAATACACACAAATCTAAAAGTAAAAAAATTGAATTAAGAAATATATAAATAAATATTTGGATGAGCAATGTCGGAGTGGCATAGACTAAAATACAGTAGAATAGAATACAGTATATACATATGAGATGAGTAAAGCAAAAATATGTAAACATTATTAAAGTGACTAGTGTTCCATTATTAAAGTGGCCAGTGATTTCAAATCTATGTATATAGGGCAGCAGCCTCTAAGGTGCAGGGTTACGTAACCGGGTGGGAGCCGCCTGCACAGCTATTTATATCCAATTTCACTGTGGAAAAGGGGCTGCAATACATGTCATGTTGATATGAATTTCAGTTTGCTTCCATATGGCTGGTTTCACATTCGTCACCAGGGATCATAAGGACAATTCATCTAAAACAATTGCTATGTGTATTTGCAATCCCCTTCTCCAAACGGATTACTCATTTATCTAGCTCTTATCAATAGCTCTTATCAATTTATAAATTACAGTGCATGGAGAATGCTGTTATTTCTATTGGATAAAAGAAAGTAGATGCTTTTTCCACTTGGAACCGGCAGGTTCACTCAACCTTATTGATGGTTTCCTCACGGGTAAAGGTGTTGGAATTATGTCAAGGTCAGAATATGGCGAATCTGTAGACAAACCTCCGCCACAACTTCATTTATTTGAGCTCCACGTCAAATGAATAGTGGGTTAATAGCAGGCTATTCTCATGCTTAAGTTCAAGGTCAGAATCCGCATAGAGAGAAAAGCGCATACAGAGGGAATTACGTTCCATTTAGGCATGCTTAACTCGGGTCAGAATCTGGGCCTTAGAGCTCATAGAGCCCCACAGTGGAGGTGTTATAATACCCATGAAACCTGGCGGTCAAGCAGGGAAATGGTTCCAACCGTTTTTTCCACCATTAATTTCTCTCATAGGGGATTTTAGAAACACTTAAAATAAGGGCTGTGTTTCGTGTAGGCTTACCCTGGCGTGACGTTTTGATAACCATGTAAATCTCTCTCGGACAAGGTGACTTGTGTCAATGTATTTGGCTGTATTACGCTCAGATTCGAAAATGCTAATTAGCATCAAAGTAGACATCATGCAAAACTACAAATCCCTGCAAGCTCCTGCACTTCATATCTAGCTGACACCTTTGCTAACAGGTATTGTGTCAATTTAAAACTTGTACAAGACAGTTCACAGAATTGTCCATTTAAAGAAATGTAGCCAATTTATTCATTACTTCATTTAGCTAACATTAGATAGTTAATCCAGAGATTCTTACCTTTGCCTCGATTCGGCAGTCTCGTCCAGATCATCATGGCATTTGTAGTTCTTTATGATAGCCACATTAGCAGCTAATTAGCGTTTCATTTTTGGGGGGTAAATACAGGCGAATGTGTTTATGGAAGCCGCTTTGTCCTAGAGAGATTTCCACAGTTACCATGCCAGGGTAAGCCTACAAGAAACACCTATGGGGAAAATGAATGGTGGAAGAACAGTTGGAACCATTTCCCTGTTTGACCGCTGGTTTTTATGGATGTTATTGCTCTTACTGTGGTACTCCAGTTGGGATATTATGGGTGGTAGACTTGTGGGCATTCCTAATATTATCCATGACTTCTGTCCTTTTCTGTCTGTTTACGTAGTGTAGTGGTTATCACGTTCGCCTCACACTCGAAAGGTCCCCGGTTCGAAACGGGGTGGAAACATATTTTAATGAAACAGACTAAACAAATACATAGGCCTACAGCATACATAAATAGACCAGTCTTGGACATTTCTTTCAATAACCAGAGGCAATGCAATGTTATAAAACCGGTTGTTTGGATCCTGGATGCTAGTTGGCTAGCTTGCAACGCCAGGGTTGTGGGTTCGATTCCCACGGGGGGCCAGTATGAAAAATGTATGCACTCACTAACTGTAAGTTGCTCTGGATAAGAGCGTCTGCTAAGTGACTAAAAATGTAAAATGTAAAGTCTACAGTATATGGGTGTGATCTTATGTTGCTCAACCTCTGAAAGCATATGAAACTATGAAATGAATTATAGGCCTAATTCTCCCTTTGCTTTTATTATGCACCTGTATCTCTTGGGATGAATCGGTGGATGTGCCTCTCAACTGGGATTATGGTCATCTTCTGCTGGTGAGTTGGAAGTTACTTTTACTTTGATGTGTGAAGAAAGATAAATGTTTTACATTTGTGCTTTAATCATATTTGAAATTGACCTTTCAAAACCTTCTGACAAAAAAAAATATTTTAAATGTGATTCCTCAGCCTACTTTATATGTATTATTTGGTTGGCTGAAATTAAGATGTTGGTTTTGGTTTCATCATGGTTTGATGTAGGCCTTTTGACATATGACCCTATCACATGACAGTGTTGTGAGTGACCCTTTAGACCTCCGTAACACAGTCCTATTATGAAGTACAACACAGTGGCAATGTACCAGTAAGTAACTTAATGTACCTTGTGCATTAAGTACTAGCATGTCTATGTTAAGGTAATAAACAAAGACAAGGCCATCGATCCATTTAGTTACAAGCATACTATAAGAGGCAATCAAGCATTAATAATTAACGCTCAACCTCCTAGACCTGTAATGGTATCTATTGATCCTCAGTGCCCACAACCGAATATCTGATCTGTAATGGTTATTTGATGGCAACTGAAAGTGCTAATGGTTGTGATGTGTGTGCTGATGCACAACCTTGCAGCAAGGTGGTCCATTCTTTATTTGTTTTGCCAAGTAAAGCTGTTGATATACTTCATCTGATGCTGCTGTTGTTGAACTTGAACATATGACACTGTGGTCTGTGATACTAAATTGAGTCTTTAAAAAAATGTTTAGTCTGTCCAGATCAAAATGATCCTGTGTTGTTTCTGCTCCACATTCATTTCCAAAAGAAACTGAAAGGCAATATTTCAACCAATTATAATTTTTTTTACAATTTATTTCACCTTTATTTAACCAGGTAAGCCAGTTGAGAACAAGTTCTCATTTACAACTGCGACCTGGCCAAGATAAAGCAAAGCAGTGCGATAAAAACAACAACAGAGAGTTACATATGGGGTAAAACAAAACATAAAGTCAAAAATACAACAGAAAAATTATATACAGTGTGTGCAAATGTAGCAAGTTATGGAGGTAAGGCAATAAATAGGCTATAGTGCAAAATAATTACAATTAGTATTAACACTGGAATGATAGATGTGCAAGAGATGATGTGCAAATAGAGATACTGGGGTGCAAATGAGCAAAATAAATAACAATATAGGGATGAGGTAGTTGGGCGGGCTAATTTCAGATGGGCAGTGTACAGGTGCAGTGATCGGTAAGGTGCTCTGACAACTGATGCTTAAAGTTAGTGAGGGAGATAAGTGTCTCTAGCTTCAGAGATTTTTGCAATTTGTTCCAGTCATTGGCAGCAGAGAACTGGAAGGAATGGCGGCCAAAGGAGGTGTTGGCTTTGGGGATGACCAGTGAGATATACCTGCTGGAGCGCATACTACGGGTGGGTGTTGCTATGGTGACCAATGAGCTAAGATAAGGCGGGGATTTGCCTAGCAGTGATTTATAGATGGCCTGGAGCCAGTGGGTTTGGCGACGAATATGTAGTGAGGACCAGCCAACAAGAGCGTACAGGTCACAGTGGTGGGTAGTATATGGGGCTTTGGAGACAAAACGGATGGCACTGTGATAGACTACATCCAATTTGCTGAGTAGAGTGTTGGAGGCTATTTTGTAAATGACATCGCCGAAGTCAAGGATCGGTAGGATAGTCAGTTTTACGAGGGCATGTTTGGCAGCATGAGTGAAGGAGGCTTTGTTGCGAAATAGGAAACCGATTCTAGATTTAACTTTGGATTGGAGATTCTTAATGTGAGTCTGGAAGGAGAGTTTACAGTCTAACCAGACACCTAGGTATTTGTAGTTGTCCACATACTCTAGGTCAGACCCGTCGAGAGTAGTGATTCTAGTCGGGTGGGCGGGTGCCAGTAGCGTTCGATTGAAGAGCATGCATTTAGTTTTACTAGTGTTTAAGAGCAGTTGGAGGCTACGGAAGGAGTGTTGTATGGCGTTGAAGCTCGTTTGGAGGTTTGTTAACACAGTGTCCAATGAAGGGCCAGATGTATACAAAATGGTGTCGTCTGCGTAGAGGTGGATCTGAGAGTCACCAGCAGCAAGAGCGACATCATTGGTATACACGGAGAAAAGAGTCGGCCCAAGAATTGAACCCTGTGGCACCCCCATAGAGACTGCCATAGGTCCAGACAACAGGCCCTCCGATTTGACACATTGAACTCTATCTGAGAAGTAGTTGGTGAACCAGGCGAGGCAGTCATTTGAGAAACCAAGGCTATTTAGTCTGCCAATAAGAATGCGGTGGTTGACAGAGTCGAAAGCCTTGGCCAGGTCGATGAAGACGGCTGCACAGTACTGTCTATTATCGATCGCGGTTATAATATCATTTAGGACCTTGAGCGTGGCTGAAGTGCACCCATGACCAGCTCGGAAACCAGATTGCATAGCGGAGAAGGTACGGTGGGATTCGAAATGGTTAGTGATCTGTTTGTTAACTTGGCTTTCAAAAACGTTCGAAAGGCAGGGCAGGATGGATATAGGTCTGTAACAATTTGGATCTAGAGTGTCACCCCCTTTGAAGAGGGGGATGACCACGGCAGCTTTCCAATCTCTGGGGATCTCAGACGTTACGAAAGAGAGGTTGAACAGGCTAGTAATAGGGGTTGCGACAATTTCGGCGGCTAGTTTTAGAAAGAAAGGGTCCAGATTGTCTAGGCCAGATGATTTGTAGGGGTCCAGATTTTGCAGCTCTATCAGAACATCAGCTGTCTGGATTTGTGTGAAGGAGAAGCGAGGGTGCAGAGCTGGTGGCCGGGGTAGTGGTAGCCAGGTGGAAAGCATGGCCAGACGTAGCAAAATGCTTGTTGAAATTCTCGATTATTGTAGATTTATCGGTGGTGATAGTGTTTCCTAGCCTCAGTGCAGTGGGCAGGTGGGAGGAAGTGCTCTTATTCTCCATGGACTTTACAGTGTCCCAAAACTTTTTGGAGTTAGTGCTACAGGATGCAAATTTCTGTTTGAAAAAGTTAGCCTTTGCTTTCCTAACTGCTTGTGTATATTGGTTCCTAACTTCCCTGAAAAATTGCATATCGCGGGGGCTATTTGATGCTAATGCAGTACGCCACAGGATGTTTTTGTGCTGGTCAAGGGCAGTCAAGTCTGAGGAGAACCAGGGGCTATATCTGTTCTTAGTTCTGTATTTTTTGAATGGGGCATGTTTATTTAAGATTGAGAGGAAATTACTTTTAAAGAACAACCAGGCATCCTCTACTGACGGAATGAGATCTATATCCATCCAGGATACCTGGGCCAGGTCAATTAGGAAGGCCTGCTCGCTGAAGTGTTTTAGGGAGCGTTTGACAGTGATGAGGGGTGGTCGTTTGACCGCGGACCCGTTACGGACGCAGGCAATAAGGCAGTGATCGCTGAGATCCTGGTTGAAGACAGCGGAGGTGTATTTAGAGGGTAAGTTAGTCAGGATGATATCTATGAGGGTACCCATGTTTACGGATTTAGGGTTGTACCTGGTAGGTTCGTTGATAATTTGTGTGAGATTGAGGGCATCTAGTTTAGATTGTAGGATGGCCGGGGTGTTAAGCATATCCCAATTTAGGTCACCAAGCAGTACGAACTCTGAGGATGGATGGGGGGCAATCAATTCACATATGGTGTCCAGGGCACAGCTGGGGTCTGCAGCAAGCGGCAACAGTGAGATACTTATTTCTGGAAAGGTGGATTTTAGAAGTAGAAGCTCAAACTGTTTGGGCACAGACCTGGATAGTATGATAGAGCTCTGCAGGCTATCTCTACAGTAGATTGCAACTCCACCCCCTTTGGCAGTTCTATCTAGACGGAAAATGTTATAGTTGGGGATGGAAATTTCAGAATTTTTGGTGGCCTTCCTAAGCCAGGATTCAGACACTGCTAGAACATCAGGGTTGGCGGAGTGTGCTAACGCAGTGAATAACTCAAACTTAGGAAGGAGGCTTCTGATATTTACGTGCAGAAAACCAAGGCTTTTACGGTTACAGAAGTCAACAAATGATAGCTCCTGGGGAGTAGGAGTGATATTGGGGGCTGCAGGGCCTGGGTTAGCCTCTACATCACCAGAGGAACAGAGGAGGAGTAGAATAAGGATATGACTAAAGGCTTTAAGTACTGGTCTTCTAGCGCGTCCAAATATCATTGGATACTACTGTAAATCGAAAAACATTGCAATTACAATATATTTTCAGTAGTGGGAGCCACTTCACGCCTAACACAATATGTAAATCATTTTAGGCCACCAATAGAACACGCCTACATTTACAGACTGGTAGAGGAACCAATCACAATGCATTCTCTGATACTTGTAAATTGCCTAAGCCAATTAAATTGGAGAGGCACATGCTTTTCTTTGTACTGGGCGGAGCTAGTGTATTATCGACAGATTTTGGTCTGGGAATTTCAATTTTAGGAGGTTCGCCAGAGCACATTTTCACTGGACCACGTTGTAAAAGTGTTTCTTATTTCATCTGAACTGCATCAGGTAAGTTGATTATGGTGCTACCTAATTTGCACACAATTGGTAGATTGATAAGTGAGGTTAACAAATCAGTGCTTTTAAAACGCTATTTACATCATTGTAGCCTGCTAGATAGTTAGCAATGCTATGTGGTAAAGTCATAAAACATTTCAAAATGCTTTTCGCTGGTATGAATTAGTTAACTGGTAAGCTAGCAAGCCATGCAGCTAAAAAACTCAATTTATGTGGTACGTATTGGAGCATCTCCATCTGTTCCTTGTCGAATAGGCATTTTTTCGGTTGCTTGTTAATGTTTATATAGTCCGACCCTTTCTGGAAGTTTATACTGGCCGTAACTGGAGTAAATTAAGATACTAGTTGTTGTCCAGCGAAACTGCATATTTGGTTATCAACAAACGTATTTTGACTATAACGCGTGCAGAACTGGAGAATGGGAGTTTGAATCGGAACTTTCTTTCTGGGCGTTAGAGGTTTCATGCAGAGATACGTTACTGGTTCAGTTAAATTAGCTGGCTGATTTAAAATCAATGACTGTCAATTAGCTACTTGGTTCTCTCAAGTGCCACCTAACATTTTACAAAAGACAGCTGGCTTGCTCGCTAAATTTGATTCTGTGAAACATGCATGCCGTAACTATATAAACAAGGGGTAGCTAATCATCAACCCTTTTCTATAACCATGTGTGTGCGTGCATTGGCTGCAGGAGCTTCCATTTGTTGGAAGCTCCTGCAAGTTTCTCTAGTTAATGTTAGTTATCGACGTCATTAGCTATGTGTTTCAGGATATGCCCAGCTATATTTTGGTTTGCTAGGGTAAATTATACCAACTATATAGCTTGCAGAGAACACTAAAGCGAGAGAGTGCCAATGTTAGCAGCACAACTCACGAGCGAATACTGCACCATCGATAATTGATGAGATGGCTGATTGAGAATTGTTGTTAACTAGCCAATGTTAACTACAATCATCGTAAAAAGTTGGCATTGTTAGACATACCGCAATGAATAAACTTATCTATCCGTTACTTGGCTTTCTTTACAGTGACTCACTCAAATCCTGATACAAGCTTTCGAAAGGAGTCATGAGTGCAGAAACGGCACGTGCGGTCAGCGACCCACTGCCACAGTTTGTTTGTTTGATTTCATTAGCAAAGCAGAAAGCTAGCGGATAACAAACGCTATGCTTTCTAAAATGTCCATGTGTTTTGTTTCAACATTGCTATACAAGTTTGTGCCCCCTCCTGGCTCCATCTTTCTTTTGTTGTGGCTGTAGGATGGACGGTCACTAAAAATTAAAGTAGTAGCTATGATGTTTTGGAACTTGGTAAGGTCATGAATCTGGAACGTTGAGTATTATTTTCTCTCTCCCATCCCTCTCTGGTCTCTCTGTGTTGTATCTGTGTGACACTTCCAACCAAATCCATAGCATACAGATGGCTTGCCTTCACCTCAAGGGAACGCTTCACGTGTAGACTTGTGGCAGGACAAGCTGCATTGGAGGAGAGCCAAGTGTAATTAAAACTTCACCCAAAGCATAACTATAGTGGTAGCCCCCACCCGCCCCTCCCTTTAACCTAAACCATAATCCATGTGTTTGTCAATTCCTGCAGTAAAGAAATGGCATTGAGTTTTAAACTCCCTTGTAGCCCACACAGTTGCAACAACTTATATTTGAATACATTATATCATGGTCAGAAAACGATGCTAATGTTGCAGTTATTTAGTTATTCCCTGAATCATATTGGTTTAATTAGAGGCTGACATGTTGCCTATAGTTACCCATCCACATGACCAATCGTTTTAATTTGGATCCACTGAATGAAATGGATAAAACAATGGCAATCCTAACAATCCAGACTACGGGTAATCCGCTTTGAGATGTGCTGCCCATCAGTACATGTTGATGTGTCATCAGGTGACCAAGTGTACTCTGAGTCATACATTAAACTTTACGTGTTTGCAGGAGGAGAGTGTTGGATGTTAAATGGTGCTCTGTAATGCCAGCAAGCATTGGGCCTAAACATCATTTAGAGTATACTCATGACATTTATGATGAGATGCAATGCTAAGTTATGCTTCATGACTTGTCAATACTTCCGCCTGCAAATTACTTGCAAGTTCACTTGTTTGAAAGGATGAAAGTGAACACAGTGCCTCATTGTGGCTTGTTGTGTCAGACGGCCTAATGAGACATGGTTAATTGTTAGGGGGGTTGCTTATCACATAATTACAGACAGTGGGTAGCATGGCAGTACACTGGACAGTGAGTTATTGTGTGAAGCTACTGGTGCCTTGTCAGAGTGCAGTAGGTTTGGTAGTTGGCCTATTGAGTGTAGGTGGGTTCCCTGGTTGAATTGTTGAACATCCAGCTATTCTAGTTTATTGTGCTTTATTAGTAAATGGGTCTAGGGATAGGCTAGGCCACTTTTACTAGAAAGAATGCTATGTTCCTGTGGCACAGAGTTGAACAAGGTCTTTAAGACACACTTAATTGTTAAATATTTCAGTGGGAAGTTATGGTACAACAAATCCTGGGTTTTGTGTCTGGGGCTTTTGGGCCACGCCGGACACACAATCTATGGGAATGACAGCCTTGCTTGAGATATCTTGGGCTCTAGTTTGAATCCCGGAGCCGACAAGGGAAACATCTGCCGATGTGCCCTTGAGCAAGGCACTTAACCCTAATTGCTCCAGGGTCACCGTTGATGATGGTAGACCCTGGCTGTGACCCCACTATCCAAGGGTGTCTCAGGGAGAGTTGGGATATGCAAAAAACAGATTTCCAATTCACACATGAATACACACTTGTACATGTGTGAAATAGGACAAATATAAGCGGCCACCATAGGGTATTCGTTAGGCTACTTCAGGCAAAAGCTGATGCTATCTCTTTCAAGTTACAACGAGGTGGCATGTGTCCCCTTTCCTCTGTTCAGGACCTCAGAAGTACTGGAAACTTGTTCCATCTTCTGTGTACTTTAGCATGAATGACATTGTGTGTAGTCCTCATATGTGCAGGCCTCTTCACCGACCCTGCCCCTCCCCCACATGTTAGTGGTGGTTGGACTTATCTGTGTTGTAGGCTTTCAACTTTACTTTCTCAGAGTAGACTCACTAACCATTAAAATGCTTCATATTGCCACCATTGCCAGCTGTCAGATCAAAAACTGATATGCCAATTCTAAATTGTTGCAAAGGAGGAAGAAATACCAGAGCTCTGAAATGTCAACCTCATACTGTCACTACAGGTAAGTACCTCAGATTGTGATTGGACAAAAGTGAGGTGGGGATTTACTCCAACATTGGGTCTTGTGGTGAGCTTACTGTTGGAACAGACCACTCTACGTGTCACTCAGTCTCCTAATTCTGCTGCTCACTGTGAGAGAGATTGCTTAACCATTCGGAAGGGTTATGGGAACATCCCGCTTTTAGAGTACTGTGTTCCCGACATCCTGCCTTGGCCACTGTTTTTCCACAGGGATTGTCACAATGGTTTAGGCTCTTATGGAATCACTCAACAAATAAAGATCACACACTCTGTGGAACACCAACTCTGTTGATTCTCAGTTTCATATTGAGCATTTTTCAAAGATGACCTTTCCAATCCAACACAAGGCTTTTGATTCAGTTACCTTCAAAACTCCACACAATTCTCTCAACTGAACTTGGTTGCAACAAGCTGGGTTCATTGCTGTAGCTAAACAAAAGTCAACCGTGACCAGAAATTACTTGCTCTAGTAGTAAGCCACCATGTCGAAGTGCAGCTTCTGAGAAAATCTATCAGCCCTTTGAATGGCACAATAAATGCCATTTTCTGCTCATTACTGGGGAAAGGGGGAGTTTGCCATCTCCTAGCAATTGTCCTGCTTTGAAACAGATAGGATGAAAAAGAGGTTGTTCCCCTTAGCTTGGGTTCCTGTGGCTTGGAACCTTCCCAAACATAGTTAAAAAGAGATTATCTGCAGGAGTCCGATTTTGCAGCAAGGGCTTTCCATGTCAATAAAGCACAGAGGTAATTTGGATCAAATTATACTTGTCTTGGAATCTAGGCACATTTGTCTTAGGAAAAAGAAAGTTGCATTCTTTTCAAATTTACAGCACCCCTGGGGTGTTGAGTTCAAATGGTGTTGTATTTTTAGTTATGTGGCCATACATGAGTCTTTTGCCCCATGGTAAGGGATTTTACTGCCAGTTTTTTTTCCATTTGTTTTGGGATTAAGTTCTTATACTCTGACTGTTCACAGAAGGACATGGAGCTGTTTAATGTACTAGGCCTATATGTCTTTGCTGTAGGTTTCAAAGATGGGAAACATTAGTTTAGTGAAATGCACCTTTTGAATATGCACAACAATTAGTGAAGTCAGAGGCACAGATGTTCTTCAATCCCTCCTAGTGCTATGCTCCTCTGGAGCCCTCTGTGCACAGGTACACTATATATACAGCAGTATGTGGACACCCCTTCAAATTAGTGGATTTGTCTATTTCCGCCACACCCGTTGCTGACAGGTGTATAAAATCGAGCACACAGCCATGCAATCTTCATAGACAAACATTGGTAGTAGGATGTCCTTACTGAAGAGCTCAGTGACTTTCAATGTGGCACCGTCATAGGATGGCAACTTTCCAACAAGTCCATTCGTCAAATGTTTGACCTGCTAGAGTTCCTGGTCAACTGTAAGTGCTGTTATTGTGAAGTGGAAACGTCTAGGAACAACAACGGCTTAGCCGGGAAGTGGTAGGCCACACAAGCTCACAGAACGGGACCGCCGAGTGCTTAAGCGTGTAGCATGTAAAAATTGTCTGTCCTCGGTAGGGCTGACCCCATTTAATCGTTTGGTCGATAGGCTGTTGGTCGACAGAGATTTCTTTAGTCGAGCAGTAGCAAATAATATATCATTGTGGAGGCTGTGGACGTGCTACTGAAATTGTATAGGGTTATATTACATAAGAACAATGGTGCAACACTAATAAAAATATTATTTTATAACAAATGCGCTTTCTCCCTCGTTGGATAGCAGTCGCTGTCCACGGTTCTGAAACGCATCAGTGTGCTGTTGAATTAGCGCCTTTTCTTAGACCATGTTGCTATTTGCATAATAGAAAAGTTAACCAGCATATTGGTGTTGAGAATAATGCTGGAGGCAGCAGCAGAATGAGGAGATGAGAAAATAGCCCTTGCCTTATGAGGAGCGTTCTTACTATTTAGTATAGAAGTTTGTGTGGTTCGGATCAGCTGATTCGGAGGTCAGGTATCGGAGGTCTCTCCAAATTACGGGCTAAATGTAGGAAAAAGCACAGTTTGTTTTTGTTGTTGAAAAGAGACAAAAAGCATGCATGAATGTTAACATAAGAGAAATCCTGTGGATACCGCTCTAGGTGTGTTAAGGGAATATAGCACTAGAGGACTGAACAGGCAGGTACCTGCGGATACCGCTTTGGAGAACTAAGAAAGTAGAACTCCAGAGGACTTAACGGGCAGAATAGAATCTGTGGATACCGCCCTCGGATATTCAATATATTACTAGGGGTCTGAACGGATGGAAAAAATAGAACCGTGGATACCGCTCTGGTGTAAAAACTAGAGGACTGAACGGACGGGAAAAATAGAAAATAAATGCCAAAACGTCGACTACAGAGAACCAAGCGAATTTAGATATCAGATAAGGGGATGTGAAACAGTGGAATACACAGTGACAGAAAACATGAAAGTAATAACATTAGAGGTGTACATATCAAGTGGGGAGAACAAGTATTTGATACACTGCCGATTTTGCAGGTTATCCTACTTACAAAGCATGTAGAGGTCTGTCATTTTTATCATAGGTACACTTCCACTGTGAGAGACGGAATCTAAAACAAAAATCCAGAAAATCACATTGTATGATTTTTAAGTAATTAATTTGCATTTTATTGCATGACATAAGTATTTGATCACCTACCAACCAGTAAGAATTCCGGCTCTCACAGACCTGTTAGTTTTTCTTTAAGAAGCCCTCCTGTTCTCCACTCATTACCTGTATTAACTGCACCTGTTTGAACTCGTTACCTGTATAAAAGACACCTGTCCACACACTCAATCAAACAGACTCCAACCTCTCCACAATGGCCAAGACCAGAGAGCTGTGTAAGGACATCAGGGATGTTCTAATCCCTGAGCCGACTAGGTGAAAAATCTGTCTGTGCCCTTGAGCAAGGCACTTAACCCTAATTGCTCCTGTAAGTCGCTCTGGATAAGAGCGTCTGCTAAATGACTAAAATGTAAAATGTAAATAAAATTGTAGACCTGCACAAGGCTGGGATGGGCTACAGGACAATAGGCAAGCAGCTTGGTGAGAAGGCAACAACTGTTGGCGCAATTATTAGAAAATGGAAGAAGTTCAAGATGACGGTCAATCACCCTCGGTCTGGAGCTCCATGCAAGATCTCACCCCGTGGGTCATCAATGATCATGAGGAAGGTGAGGGATCAGCCCAGAACTACATGGCAGGACCTGGTCAATGACCTGAAGAGAGCTGGGACCACAGCCTCAAAGAAAACCATTAGTAACACACTACGCCGTCATGGATTAAAATCCTGCAGCGCACGCAAGGTCCCCCTGCTCAAGCCAGCGCATGTCCAGGCCCATCTGAAGTTTGCCAATGACCATCTGGATGATCCAGAGGAGGAATGGGAGAAGGTCATGTGGTCTGATGAGACAAAAATAGAGCTTTTTGGTCTAAACTCCACTCGCCGTGTTTGGAGGAAGAAGAAGGATGAGTACAACCCCAAGAACACCATCCCAACCGTGAAGCATGGAGGTGGAAACATCATTCTTTGGGGATGCTTTTCTGCAAAGGGGACAGGACGACTGCACCGTATTGAGGGGAGGATTGATGGGGCCATGTATCGCGAGATCTTGGCCAACAACCTCCTTCCCTCAGTAAGAGCATTGAAGATGGGTCGTGGCTGGTTCTTCCAGCATGACAACGACCCAAAACACACAGCCAGGGCAACTAAGGAGTGGCTTCGTAAGAAGCATCTCAAGGTCCTGGAGTGGCCTAGCCAGTCTCCAGACCTGAACCCAATAGAACATCTTTGGAGGGAGCTGAAATCCGTATTGCCCAGCGACAGCCTCTAAACCTGAAGGATCTGGAGAAGGTCTGTATGGAGGAGTCGGTCAAAATCCCTGCTGCAGTGTGTGCAAACCTGGTCAAGACCTACAGGAAACGTATGATCTCTGTAATTGCAAACAAAGGTTTCTGTACCAAATATTAAGTTCTGCTTTTCTGATGTATCAAATACTTATGTCAAGTAATAAAATGCAAATTAATTACTTAAAAATCATACAATGTTGTTTTCTGGATTTTTGTTTTAGATTCCGTCTCTCACAGTTGAAGTGTACCTATGATAAAAATTACAGACCTCTACATGCTTTGTAAGTAGGAAAACCTGCAAAATCGGCAGTGTATCAAATACTTGTTCTCCCCACTGTACACAGAATGAGAAAATGGATACAAAAATGTAGATACGGAAAACATAGATCGCTGCAATATAACTGGAGGGATATTTAAGAGGAAACTAATGTGGATACTGATAGGGGAAAACAGTGTGTGGTCGAATAAACCAAGGCTAAATGGACCACTGGGAAAATATCTAAGAACAGGAGAGCAAGAGTGGTTCCTTAATGGGAGATGAAATAAGGGAACAAAGAATACAAATAATACTAAAAGAAACACAGGAGAAGTGGCCATATGTGGAGTAGGCCGGGATAGTAGGAAGGAACTGGAAAGTACAAAAAATTGGAAAAACTCTTGAAGAGCTAGCAGATCAAAAAGGGCTATACTTTCTAGTAATACCAATAGACAAGTTGAACCTTGGCTGGCATTGGGAGAAGAATATGGTTTTGAGAGAGGAAAGGACAGACAGGAAAAATTAGAGTAGTATTAAGAGAAGTCCAGTGGTTTATTCCAAAACGAGCAAAAATACTAAAAGAACAAACAGAAGAGAAAAACAAAGAAAATACTACTAAACCTTACATCCTGATAGGGACACTGAGACAAAATTGAGACTAGCGGTAGGAAGACCAAGAATAGAAGGAATAGAAATGGCAGGAACACCAATAGAAGTAATAAAGAAAAGGTTCTCATTGAATAAAGAAGAGATTGGAAAAATCTCTGGAAAATGGGGAAAGATAACCTGGCATCAAAATGGCCAAAAGAAGGGACGTTTGATGTGGCAGTGTGAGGAAATGGATACAGTAATAAACTATAAAGCAGGAGATGATAAAGGGAAGAAAAGAAAGAGAGAGGAAAAAGAGATTTTGAAAATGTTTTGGGAGTAAGGCAAGGGGTGGAGAGAAAGCATGGCTAAAGTTAGAATGATATTAATAGAAAAAGAGAAGTAAAAATTAATTGCACCCCCACCATACATTCAAGGGGCACAATACCCTCAGGTTACAGGACTGGTGGAAATAAAATGAGATGTAAAGATGGAAGGAAATGTGAAGCAGCAGGCCTCCACCCCAATAGAAAAAAGAGAACAAAAACTAGATATGGACTGCTATGGAGAACTGAGGGGCATGTTAGCAGAACTGGAAAACTATGGAAAAAATGGACGAGATTATGACGGGCAAAGTGAGTGGGATGATGTAATGATGAAGAATTAAAAAATTGTGCTGCCTCTGAACAAGAGTAGAGGGGGCTAGAGAAACAATTAAAAAAGCAGGAAGAAAAAGCAGGGAACAAATCCATAGTGACAACTAAGCGAGGTAGTACTTGCTCACTGGAGAAATCAGAAAAAAGATTAAGGGACAGAGACAATAAAAAAACTGAAAGATACAAGGCTCAATACCCTATTTTGATAAAAGGGACAAAAGTGTGCCCTGGGGATCTCAGGACCTGGAAGGCTTGGTGACTAGACTGCCCAACATGCATGAAGGAGCAGAAAAATTGATTAGAATGTTTTGAAGAACAAACAATGGGGAAACTGCTGGCGACGGGAGACCTGAAGGCATTGTTGCCCAGGGTGGTGGGGGTGGCCAAAATGGAGGACATGATGTTTGCTGGGGGTGTTTGCTGGGGGTGCAATCAATCAGGACATAGAAGAAGGAATTGTCCTACCAACCCGTTGCTGCCTAGGCTACCACAGCAGGACAATTGGCGAAGAAATGGCACCAGCTCAGATGCATGGCAGCAGTCTCAGACACAGGCTCCACAGGACCCAGTGAACCCATGGAGGACCGAATCAGGGATACTAAGGATGCCCAGGGATCTGATATTATACAGAACTGGTTTCAGATAATAGGAACAGAACCTCACATAACACTTCTAGTGACTGAGGGATATCAGGCAAAAGACCTAGGACCAATGATGAAAAAGGCTGAGAGTACAATGGGAAAATACAGAAAATCCATAGATTTTCCAGTCTGCTGACAACCTGATAAAAGTCCTCTGCTTTGCAGAAATGATGGGGGAACCACAAGTGGAAGTAACCGAAGAGAAACAAATGCAGGTAGTCAAGGAAGAGACAAAGCAGGAAAAGCTAAAGAGAGAAATGGAAAGTATGATCCCAGAACAAGTATCGTCAAAGCATGACACGGATGTGGGCTTGGGTAACATCAGCCAATCCGATTTGCATTAAAGTAAAAGCAAATAAAAAAACCTCAGTGGAAACACCAATATCAGATGAAACTGGAATCAGGAATTCAGGCTACAATAAAGGGACTGATAGAGGCAGGAGTACTGGTTGAGACCCAGAGTGACTGTAATACACCACTACTACCAGTACTTAAAGCAGACAAACAGAAATGGAGGCTTGTCCACGACCTGAGAGCGGTTAATGAGGTCGTGCAGGACTACCAATCAGAGGTACCAAATCCACACACACTTAACCATTTGGCATCTGGTGGAATATTTGTTTTCAGTAATAGACTTATGTGGGGCATTTTTTAGTGTGCCCCTAGCAGAAGAAAGTAGGCATTTATTTGCGTTTACATACAAAAATCAGCAATATACGTATACACGAATTCCAGTGATTTAAGCACTAGCCTCATTTATTTAATCAGGTATTGCGAGCTGATCTAGAAGATCTAACACTGGAAGGAACACTGATACAGTATGTGGACGACCTACTGGTATGTGCAACCACGATAGAACAGTGTCATCAGGATACTGAAAAAACTAGCAGAAGGAGGACATTAAAAAAACTTCAGTATTGCCAATCACAGGCGGAATACCTGGGAAGAACTATAGCCCAACAGACTAAAGCAATAGCGCCCTCACAACTGGAAGGGTTAAGTAAAGCCTCAATACCGCAGACAGTGGGACAAATGGTGACGTTTCTAGGAACGACAGAATTTAGTTTGGATTGGGTAGAAGCCTATGCAGAAAAACAGCCCCTTTTTTAAGAGGGAATAAGAGTTGAGGGCAAGGATAAAATGGAATGGTGATGCATTAGAAACAATTAAACAAGAAATGCAAATGGTCCCAGCATTAGAGACTCCAGACTATACGGAACCTTTATTTTTATATGCAGCCAACCGTTGTCAGGGATTTGCAACCACAGTACTAATACAAGAGACATGTAGGGTGGCGAAGGCAGCCAATAGCTTTTTATAGTACCAAATTAGATTCAGTAGCACAGGGTTACCCACCATGCTACCAAGGGTTGGCAGCTGTACAATATGCATATGATATAGCATCTACGATTACAATGGGATACCCGGTGGTAATCTATACTCATCATAAAATAACTGAATTAATCGAACAAGGCAAGTTTTGTGCTGACCAATGCCAGGCTATTCGAACATCTGACGCTGTTAACCTATCCAGACATAACCATAAAACGGTGTACTACAGTTAACCCGGCAGAAAGAATCCCAATAGAAACAGAAGGAGACCCACACGATTGTATAGCAGAATCCCTGACATTTACCAAATTACGACCAGATTTAATGTCAATTCCGATTTTGGGAGCTACAGAAGAATTGTTTATGGATGGATCCTGTTTCAGGGATTATGAATGCAATCATGCTGGTTATGCAATAGTAAGGAAAGGAGTAGATAACCAATTTTACACCATAGACAGTGAATGTTGTGACCAACCATGCTCTGCTCAACTAGCAGAACTAAAAGCACTAACGGCAGCATGCAACAAAGGGAAAGATAAAGAAGTAAAGATTTATACAGATTCAGCATATGCACACAGGGTATGCCACCTATTTTGAGCAGTATGGAATCAAAGGGGATTTAGAAAGACAGATGGTTGCCCAATTTTGCACTTTGAACAAATGCAAGAACTAATGAACGCGCTACTGTTGCCAAAACGAATAGCAATTGTTAAATTTCAATCACACAAGAAAGGGAATGATTATGTTACCAGAGGAAATAATGCGGCAGATGAAGCAGCAAAAATAGCATTCAAATGCAAGGTGGCAATCCAAACCCCACTCATTCTAATAGAAGCAGCCCCGGAAATAGATGATATAATCAAAATACAAGACAGAGCTGGATTATATGAGCACACCATGTGGGAGAAAAGAGGGGCTACGAAGACATACATAAATGATGGAGATCACATGATGGACAAATTGTGGCTCCCACCACCTTATTGAACTTAGTTATAGCAAATGCGCATGGTTTTGACCATTGCGCAAGGGGGAAGTAATAAGAAAAATAAAATAAAAACAAGGTTTTTGGTCTCCATACATACATGCAAGCAACTGTAGACACAAGGCTAGCAGAGTGTGAAACGTGCACAAAATAATATCAGGAAAGGAATAACGACAACAATAGGACACATCCCAGTACCAGAAGGACCATTTAAGCACCTAGTAATAGACTGTGGATATGATAAGACCAGTTAATAGTAAAAGATACATGTTAGTAGTAATATATTCAGCAGATGGGTGGAAGCAGTCCCGTCCAAGGACCATGGGTCAGGAACAGTAATAACAATTGATGAGAAGTAATGCCATGATTTGGAATTCCGACAGAGATCAGTTCAGAGAATGGTAAAACTAGTGATGCAACTGCTGCGCATAAAACAAAGACTGGGCTGTGTATATCATCCCCAGTCTCAGGGAATGGTAGAAAGAGTAAATTGGACTATAAAAGCAAACATTTGTAAAATATGTGCCAGCGCGAAATTGAACTGGGTAGATGCCCTACCTAAGGCACTAATGAGTTATCGCATGCATGCTAACAGAATAACGCACCTAACACCACATGAAATGCTTACGGGTCGACCTATGCCGGTACCCGTCCTTTAGAGGACCATATGGCGGCCCACCTCTAGGGCAATTAGAAATGGAGCTAAAAGAGTACATTAGACAACTAAGTGCTATACATGAAGTTACAGACAGCTGGTGTAACTGAGTCAGGTTTGTAGGACTCCTTGCTCGCACACGCCTTTTCAGTTCTGCCCACACATGTTCTATAGGATTGAGGTCAGGGCTTTGTGATGGCCACTCCAATACCTTGACTTTGTTGTCCTTATGCCATTTTGCCACAACTTTGGAAGTATGCTTGGGGTCATTGTTCATTTGGAAGACCCATTTGCGACCAAGCTTTAACTTCCTGACTGATGTCTAGAGATGTTGCTTCAATATATCCACATAATTTTCCTTCCTCATGATGCCATCTATTTTGTGAAGTGCACCAGTCCCTCCTGCAGCAAAGCACCCCCACAGCATGATGCTGCCACCCCCGTTCTTCACGGTTGGGATGGTGTTCTTCGGCTTGCAAGGCCCCCCTTTTTCCTCCAAACATAACGATGGTCATTATGGCCAAACAGTTCTATTTTAGTTTAATCAGACCAGAGGATATTTCTCAAAAAAGTACCATCTTTGTCCCCATGTGCAGTTGCAAACCGTAGTCTGGCTTTTTATGGCAGTTTTGGAGCAGTGGCTTCTTCCTTGCTGAGCGGCCTTTCCGGTTATGTCGATATAGGACTCGTTTTACTGTGAATATAGATACTTTTGTACCTGTTTCCTCCAGCATCTTCACAAGGTCCTTTTGCTGTTGTTCTGGGATTGATTTGCACTTTTCGCACCAAAGTACGTTCATCTCTAGGAGACAGAAGGCGTCTCCTTCCTGAGCTGTATGATGGCTGCGTGGTCCCATGGTGTTTATACTTGCGTACTACTGTTTGTACAGATGAACGTGGTACGTTCAGGCATTTGGAATTTGCTCCCAAGGATGAACGAGACTTGTGGAGATCTACAATTTTTTTTTCTGAGGTCTTGGCTGATTTCTTTTGATTTTCCCATGATGTCAAGCAAAGAGGCACTGAGGTTGAAGGTAGGCCTTGAAATACATCCACAGGTACACCTCCAATTGACTCAAATGATGTCAATTAGCCTATCAGAATCTTCTAAAGCCATGACATTTTCTGGAATTTTCCAAGCTGTTTAAAGGCACAGTCAACTTAGTGTATGTAAACTTCTGATCCACTTGAATTGTGATACAGTGAATTATAAGTGAAATAATCTGTCTGTAATAAAAATTGTTTGAAAGAGTACTTGTGTCATGCACAAAGTAGATGTCCTAACTGACTTGCCAAAACTATAGTTTGTTAACAAGACATTTGTGGAGTGGTTGCAAAACGAGTTTTAATGACTCCAACCTAAATGAATGTAAACTTCCGACTTCAACTGTATCTATCAACAGGAGAAAAGCAGGGTTCCAGAACCAGAGGTGGACCCACCACGAGCAGTGGAACCAGGGGACAAGATCTACGTCAGGGTCTTCCGGAGAAAGTGGAACGAGCCAAGAGAAGAGGGGCCCTACACCGTCAGCCAGGCCACACCAACAGCTGTACAGATAGAGGGAAGCACGACTTGGTACCACCTAAACCATTGCACCAGAGTACCACAAAGGGAACGGCGACTTGGAGATGAGGAAACGGAGGATGCTGAAACATCCGATAGGGAAGAAGAGGCAACAGGAACAGAAGGAGAGGGGATGGAAACTCAAACAGAATCCCCACTCCCTGCTGAAGACAGCCAAAATCAAAGGGTGGAGGGAGGTGGCAGCGGGAATGCTGTTGATGAGTTACATGCTCTGGTTGATTCCCTTAGTCGAGGGACAGACCTTCCAAACCCCCAAGACCTTCCAGACCTCCAGAACCCCCAGACTTCCCCACGATTTACTTCTCTGCCTTTGACTGGATCCAGTAACGAGCACTGGAGGCCGGAGCAGAGAGAAGAGCCTCCCACCAGTATTAGCACACCAGCAGTGAAAAAGACGAGAAGGATCCTTTGCTGATGCTATGAATAAACTTAAAGGACTTAGACAGGAAGTTAAGGACAATGCTGGGCATGATGCTGACACCTGGGACTGGCTGGACTTAACTCTGGGAAAGTGTTTGCAAATATGGCAATCATAATGATAGGCGTAACACTGGTGGTAATGGGAATGGTCTTTTGCTGCATACTGCCTATGGTGAAATCACGCCTGATCGAAGCCACGATAAAAGAAATGACTGTGAGAAAAATGACTGTAAGGAACAGAACCGAATGGGGCAAGAACTTGACAGAGGTGATCCCAGTCCCAGGGAAACCAGGACATTATGCAAAAACAGGAGTAGGCGATATCAATCTCCCAGACTTACAGTGAGGGGGAAAAAGTATTTGATCCCCTGCTGATTTTGTACATTTGCCCACTGACAAAGAAATTATCAGTCTATAATTTTAATGGTAGGTTTATTTGAACAGTGAGAGACAGAAGAACAACAAAATAATCAAGAAAAACGCATGTCAAAAATGTTATTTTGCATTTTAATGAGGGAAATAAGTATTTGACCCCTCTGCAAAACATGACTTAGTACTTGGTGGCAAAACCCTTGTTGGCAATCACGGAGGTCAGACGTTTCTTGTAGTTGGCCAACAGGTTTGCACACATCTCAGGAGGGATTTTGTCCCACTCCTCTTTGCAGATCTTCTCCAAGTCATTAAGATTTCGAGGCTGACGTTTGGCAACTCGAACCTTCAGCTCCCTGCACAGATTTTCTATGGGATTAAGGTCTGGAGACTGGCTAGGCCACTCCAGGACCTTAATGTGCGTCTTCTTGAGCCACTCCTTTGTTGCCTTGGCCGTGTGTTTTGGGTCATTGTCATGCTGGAATACCCATCCACAACCCATTTTCAATGCCCTGGCTGAGGGAAGGAGGTTCTCACCCAAGAGTTGACGGTACATGGCCCTGTCCATCGTCCCTTTGATGCGGTGAAGTTATTCTGTCCCCTTAGCAGAAAAACACCCCCAAAGCATAACGTTTCCACCTCCATGTTTGACGGTGGGGATGGTGTTCTTGGGGTCATAGGCAGCATTCCTCCTCTTCCAAACACGGCGAGTTGAGTTGATGCCAAAGAGCTCCATTTTGGTCTGATCTGACCACAACACTTTCACCCAGTTCTCCTCTGAATCATTCAGATGTTCATTGACAAACCTTAAAAGGGCGTGTATATGTGCTTTCTTTAGCAGGGGGACCTTGCGGGCGCTGCAGGATTTCAGTCCTTCATGGCGTAGTGTTACCAATTGTTTTCTTGGTGACTATGGATGGTCCCAGCTGCCTTGAGATCATTGACAAGATCCTCCCGTGTAGTTCTGGGCTGATTCCTCACCGTTCTCATGATCATTGCAACTCCATAAGGTGAGATCTTGCATGGAGCCCCAGGCCGAGGGAGATTGACAGTTATTTTGTTTCTTCCATTTGCGAATAATCGCACCAACTGTTGTTACCTTCTCACCAAGCTGCTTGGCGATGGTCTTGTAGCCCATTCCAGCCTTGTGTAGGTCTACAATCTTGTCCCTGACATCCTTGGAGAGCTCTTTGGTCTTGTCCATGGTGGAGAGTTTGGAATCTGATTGATTGATTGCTTCTGTGGACAGGTGTCTTTTATACAGATAACAAGCTGAGATTAGGAGCACTCCCTTTAAGAGTGTGCTCCTAATCTCAGCTCATTACCTGTATAAAAGACACCTGGGAGCCAGAAATCTTTCTGATTGAGAGTGGGTCAAATACTTATTTCCCTCATTAAAATGCAAATCAATTTATAACATTTGACATGCGTTTTTCTGGATTTTTTTGTTGTTATTCTGTCTCTCACTGTTCAAATAAACCTACCATTTAAAATTATAGACTGATCATTTCTTTGTCAGTGGGCAAACGTACAAAATCAGCAGGGGATCAAATACTTTTTTCCCTCACTGTGTATCCTGTTCCATATTACATTAGTGATGATGAAGACCCTAGAGGTTCCAGTCTGCTAGAAAGACCAGTTTAAATAGGTTATGAAAACCAGATAACAATGGATAAGTGAAGTTAGGCCTCCCTATTGTATTACCTAAGTAGCATATGTATATAGCAGAGGGAGTCCGGTTACAAGTGTCTACGGACATGGCTCTTAATCCCCTAAACAGGTTCTGCTTTGACTCAGAAAAAGTTGTCAGGGAGGTGTCCGCAAGGGAGAGCACACATGGCTAGACCTAGTAAAACAGTAGGGATGGGGTATTAGGAATATAAATGGGAACAGCTACTTTTTGATAATATAATCTGACTGAATAGGGGCTATGGAAAGAAGATTTAAAACCTATTGAATCATATGTTAGTCACTATATACATCTGTGTGCCTGTATAATTTGTGTGTGTAATGATGTGGGACCTATAAAGTCCCAAAGGGGGGATATGTTGGAGATTTGTAGTTAACTGCTCCGTCTCACATAAGGGTGGACAACATAACAAACCAATTATATGAATCGTGCATGCTGTAGAATGAAACGCCTATACACTACCGTTCAAAAGTTTGGGGTCACTTAGAAATGTCCTTGTTTTTGAAAGAAAAGCAATTTTTCTTGTCCATTTTTAAAATTACATCAAATTGATCAGAAATACAGTGTAGACATTGTTAATGTTGTAAATGGCTATTGTAGCTGGAAAAGACTGATATAAAAATAGGAATATCTACATAGGCGTACAGAGCCCCATTATCAGCAACCATCAGTCCTGTGTTCCAATGGCACGTTGTGTTTGCTAAGTTTATCATTTTAAAAGGCTAATTGATCATTAGAAAACCCTTTTGCAATTACGTTAGCACAGCTGAAAACTGTTGTGCTGATTTAAAGAAGCAATAAAACTGGCCTTCTTGACACTAGTTGAATATCTGGAGTATCAGCAATTGTGGGTTCGATTACAGGCTCAAAATGGCCAGAAACAAATAACTTTCTTCTGAAACTCGTCAGTCTATTCTTTTTCTGAGAAATGAAGGCTATTCCATGCGAGAAATTGCCAAGAAACTGAAGATCTCGTACAACGCTGTGTACTACTCCCTTCACAGAACAGCGTAAACTGGCTCTAACCAGAATAGAAAGAGGAGTGGGAGGCCCCGGTGCACAACTGAGCAAGAGGACAAATACATTAGTGTCTATATTGAGAATCATACGCCTCACAGGTCCTCAACTGGCAGCTTCATTAAATAGTACCCGCAAAACACCAGTCTCAACGTCAACAGTGAAAAGGCGACACCGGGATGCTGACCTTCTAGGCAGAGTTGCAAAGAAAAAGCCATATCTCAGACTGCCCATGTTAATCTTTTATTTTTATTGGCTAGTCTGAGATATGGCTTTTAAAAACCTCCAGACTACCCTCATAACTGTCAATTTATTGGGGAAAAAATAATGAATTACAGGGGGCAGTTTCGAAAAAAAACAAAACCCGTCCGAATCGTCTCCTGGAATAACGGACATTCTGGTGTAATAATTACATAACAAATGTTATCTCGTAATACTAGTCCAGTGCGAATAGGTCTTTGGTCACATGCATGCAATGCATACATGTGTCACGTAAAGACAGCAAGGGTTGAGGGAATAGGGAATGTTTTTCCTAAACAAATGAGGGATTTCGGTAACAGTACTTTTCAGTAATCATGTTTGTCTTCAGCAACACGGACAGCGCGATAAACACTTTGATGTTCTGTGGTGGTCGCTGCAGCAGGGAGGCGAGGGAGACAGAGCTGGTGCTAGTCAGTCACTCGCTGTCTTTTTGTTTTGCGCAGTAAGTCTGAGCCCGGCCTGGCACAATCAAATAAATTGCTGGTCGGACTCCCTCTAGTCATTTGTTTGTCTTTAATTATTTAATCAAACTGTGTGCTTAAAGCATCAGACAAGCTCAGCGAATATAGAAGATTTCCAGCCTTCCCAGAAGTGGAGGCTGTTGGTCATGCCCCTATATGTTGGTGTAGCCTACATGGTGGAGCAGTGATAAAACCCCAAGCTGTATTACATTTACATTTGAGTCATTTAGCAGACGCTCTTATCCAGAGCGACTTACAGTTAGTGAGTGCATACATTTTCATACAGGCACCCCGTGGGAAACGAACCCACAACCCTGGCGTTGCAAGCGCCATGCTCTACCAACTGAGCTACAGGGGACTACATCATGTCCAAATGTATCTCAAATTGATTTGAACATGATACTGTATAAACAAGATGTGTAGGCAGTGCAGCCCCTCTATTTACTGGAAAATCATGAATGCCCTGTGTCGCTTCCCACTTTTCCCATCAGGAAAATGTCTGCGCCACTGATTTCCACTTCCGTAGGGTGATGCCAGTGATGATCACCGCAAAGACTTTATCCTTCCGAGGGTCCTCTCTTGCTGGCTGAAATGTGTCCGTCCCCACTGTGGAATACTAATTGGAGCCGTGTTCAGAACCCCTTGTTGTATCCTCCACTGCTACAAGTAGCCTGTGCCAAACGGAGGGATCCTCAAGATCTTTAATCCACTATTAGGAGATCGCTTTAGTAAACCGAGGAGGCTATTGCCCCTAATCATCTCTTTTGGACCGCTATCTTTCTTAGCCCCAGCTAAAGAGAAATAGAAGGAAGTTCTTGACTGCTCTCATTTGCCCACAGATTTAGCTGGATTGATTCTTGTAAGGAACTTGATTAAGCTGCTGAAGGATTTCAGTTTGTGTAGTGTGGAAATGTGAGTTTGCGTGTCAAAAGATAAAGCTTTGAATTTCCTTCAAAAGGTAAACACAGCTTGGACTCCCCATAAGCCATGATAAAAGAAATCAAAGTAAATCACACCGTGAGGATGTTCTTTTGTAAACTGCATAGTTCTGGTTTCCATACCCTTTAGTGAGACAAAAAGGCCCTTGTGTTCATGCTGGAGAGGGAGAGATAAAGGGATGGGGATTAGTGGAGGAGACTGAGGAAACAGCCAGGCCTGAATGGGAAGGATGGAGTGTGTCACCACGTCAGACTTCCTGTTACCCCGGGCCTGCTCTGCGGGGGCAAAGGTCACGGGGCTGTTTAGGGCAGATTGCAGGAGGTGCTGATGGCTCCTTCTCTGGAAAACAAACATGGCCCCTAACTATCACGACTATGGCAGAGCTGGCCTGGCGGAACAGGCTGCTGCTCTGCTGCTGTCCTGTCTCCTCTCTCTCATACAGTCACACACTGAGTGTTATGAATGATCACTTTGTGTCATGCCAAAAACAGGGATGTCCCGCAAAGACTGCTGGTGAAGAGCTAAGTGTATAGTAAAACAGATCATGGGAACATTTTCAGTTTGGTGATTTACTGTCATCAGAGCCAAGAACAAGTCTAAACACCTGATTTTTAAATGATTCATATCATTACTGTAGTAGTAGTGCTAGTTGGCATTACCTGCACTAAAACTCCAGTATTTTTCCTTCATAGCTCATTCTCCATTCTTCTTTTTAAAAATAGGGAGACAATTTTATTTCCATGTCTGATCAAAACTTTTCTCATGGCTCTCTCTTGTCCTTTTGTAGCAGACATACAGTGCATTCGTAAAGTTTTCAGACCCCTTGACTTTTTCCAAATTTTGTTACCTTACAGCCTTATTCTAAAATGGATAAAATAAAATAAAAAATATTCCTCAATCTACACATAATACCCCGTAATGACAAAGCGAAAACAGGTTTTTAGAAATACCCCCATAGTAGAAAAGTTAAGTGGGCTAGATCAGCTTTAATATTGCAGATTGTGTCTTCTATCAATGTAAAATGTAAACGCAACATGCAACAATTTTATTGATTTCATGACAGTGAAAACGTAAAAATTATTTTCAACTTTATTAAAAATGAAATACAGAAATATTTAATTTGCCTAAGTATTCACACCTCTTAGTTAATACCTTGTAGAAGAACCCTTGGCAGTGATTTAACGTTCCACACCTGGATTGTACAACATTTGCCCATTTTATTATTTTCAAAATTCTTCAAGCTATTTCAAATGGGTTGTTGATCATTGCTAGATAAGCATATTCAGGTCTTGCCATAGATTTTCAAGTAGATTTAAGTCAAAACTGTAACTCAGCCACTCAGGAACATTCACTGTCTTCTTGGTAAGCAACTCCAGTGTAGGTTTGGCCTTGTGTTAAGACTAACTACCATGTCCCATTGCTGCAACTCCCGTACGGACTCGGGAGAGGCGAAGATCGAGAGCCATGCGTCCTCTGAAACATGACCCTGCCAAGCCGCACTGCTTCTTACACACTGCTCGCTTAACCCGGAAGCCAGCCGCACCAATGTGTTGGAGGAAACGTCGTACAACTGGCGACCGAAGTCATCTTGCAAGCGCCCGGCTCACCACAACGAGTCGCTAGAGCGCGATGGGACAAGGACATCCCGGCCAGCCAAACCCTCCCCTAACCCGGACAATGCTGGGCGAATTGTGCGCCGCCGACTGGGTCTCCCTGTCACGGCCAGCTGTCACATAACCTTGGATCGAACCCGGGTCTGTAGTGCCGCCTCAAGCATTGCGATGCAGTGCCTTAGACCGCTGCGCCATTCAGGAGGCCAGTCCGTAATGATCATAAGCATACCCATAACATGATGCAGCCACCAAATATGCTTGAAAGTATGGAGAGTAGTTCTCAGTAATGTGTTGTGTTGGGAGAGCCGAAGGTCGAGAGCCATGTGTCCTCCGAAACACGACCCTGCCAAGCCGCACTGTTTCTTGACACACTGCTCGCAGCGGTCTAAGGCACTGCATCGCAGTGCTTGAGGTGGCACTACAGACCCGGGTTCGATCCAAGGTTGTGTGACAGACGGTGCCCCCTGTATATAGCCTCGCTATTGTTATTTTACTATTGTTATTTTACAGCTGCTCTTTAATGATTTGTTACTTGTATTTGTAAAAAAAATAATAATAACGTATTCTTTCTTAAAACTGCATTGTTGGTTAAGGGCTTGAAAGTTTGCATTTCACTGTAAGGTCTACACCTGTTGTATTCGGCGCATGTGACAAATAACATTTGAACCTCTGGCTCCAGAATCCAGTCTGTTGTGGGTGGGTGGGACTCCGGGGCGGAACGTGGTCGGTGCTCTAGAACCCAGATGTGTTCCCTCAGGAGGTCCATTCCAGGGCTGGGCCCACGGAATAAAAGACATGACATCACCAGTCCGTCATTCCCCAGACTTTAATCCACAATAACAACTCCACCAGACTCAACAGCTGTCTGGATTAAATGGGTGTTATTCTGGGTTTGATTAAGCTGTATGATAATGCCTCTGTACTGTATGTAGTGTTGTTTTCTGTGTCATCAATATCAGAGGAATGTAAAAATCTGATGTCTGATGGAATTTGAGCCTAAATCTTTTGGCAGCATCTTTGTCAGTTTACAGAAAATGCTAGGAATTTTGACAGGCTCATTATAAAACTTTTAGTTTTCCTGCCCAGATTATTTTACATGAGATTCCACAAAAAAAGTTATCATTCAAGCTAAGCACATCATGAAGAAGGGCTCAATATGAATCTGTTTTGCAATCCTTCTGGAGCGTTTGGTGTGGGCTCCCAGAGCAGGCTGACGAAATCCAGCCCTGGCTGGAGCAGGGGTTGAAGCTGGGACTGAGGCTGAATCTAGCGCTCTGGACGGGGGTTAAGTGATATGCCCTGATTCTGGATTTCTGCCCCTCGCCACAGCAAAGTCTGCAGTGCTGCAGCCAAGAGCTTATTTTTATCTCTGGGAAGAAGAACAGTTGAGGACGCGAGGAAAAATAGGACTCTCACAATGCTATATTTGGCATGTGTCTAAGTCGGTCTTGATATCAGCATTATCAAGTCTGAACTTGGCGTTTCTGTGCTTTACCCCCTTGGCTCCCTTGGTTGTGTGCTCATGTCATGGGATAGGCTCTAGCTCATGTGTACTTACTACTGTCTATTTTACCTTTCTCTCTGATGTAATATGTAGATCCGACTAATATTAGCCTGAACCAACAGTAAACCCTATTGTCTCTGTACAGTTTGTGACATGATAAAGATCATCCCGTCATCAACAAACTGCTTTCACTTGCAAATCCTAGAGCCACATTTGATGCCCTTCATTTTTACTGTTAACTAGCTGCAGCATTCTCTGGTGTCCAAAGCAGGTAAAGAAGCATGGTTAGCTGCCTGTGTGTGTGTGTGGCTGGAGATGAACTGAATGCAATTTAGATCATGTAACTGATGGGAATGAGAGGAGTTAATCTAGGGGCCTAAATCTCTCCTTCAAAGACACTATCTAAACCAGTGACTCTCATGGATTCTCAGTTAAAAGAAACACAAGTTAACTCTAAGACTCCTATCTCTATATTATCTTTCCCTTCAAGCCACCATAAATGGCTTACCACTTAGTCCTTCAGTGCTCAACCAGGCCCTGTGAGAGCCAGACAGAAGGGCTGTTGTAGTGTGTGGTGAGTGTGTGTGAGGGAGATTGTTAGTGCTGGGCTGTTGGTGTAACAGTGGGGCACAGTAGCCCAGCGGCTGACAGTGATTGATCACGGGATTGTTGTGCACTCACAGGCAGCAGGTCATTGTAGAGGAGACTACGTTGGTCTCGCAGTCACTGCCTCAGGGATGGATGGTGACTATCGGAGGACTTCATAGACCACAAAGGAGATTACTATGCAAACAAGGATGTCGAGATGAGAGAGAATAGGAATTGAGGTTACGTTAGGTGTAGGTGGCTCAGTACGCATACAAGTGGGTTTTAACACATGGGATAAAGCTACTAGGTCTTGATAAACTCTAAATTCGCAACCTCATAAGTGAAGATATTTGAGTTTACTGGTATTGACCAACAAATCTTCTGCCTAAATATCCAAGTAAAATTGTTCCAGCATCTCATAACATGATTTTCTCATTTAACATCAACACTTTAATTAGAGCAATTTGTTCTACACCACGGAGTCTGAGGCACTGCACACTTAACATTTCCCCATGTTGTGGAGTTTCTCAGCAGTGTCAGAACCAGTGTATGTGAGCAGAGTTGAGCGGTCAGAAATCCCGTTAATCGCTCAAGCACCATTTTAACCAACACCTATTTTTTCGGTGGGATCGATTAACCAAAATTGGAGGATCCTGCATCATTTATATCTCCAGTTCTATGAACATTTTGGCGTCACAGTCGATTACAACAGGGATGGACCAAGAGTTATACTGAAGAAAAATATAAATGCAACAATTTCATAGCTTTTACTGAGTTACAGTTCATATAAGGAAATCTGTATTTTTTTTTAAATAAATTCATTAGGCCCTACCTACTTAATGGATTTCGCATGCCTGGGAATATAGATATGCATCTGTTGGTCACAAATACAGTTTAAAAAAAACTTTGCAGCCTCCTTGAATTGTGTACAGATCCTTGCGACATGGGGCCGTGCATTATCATACTGAAACATGAGGTGATGACGGCGGATGAATGGCATGACAATGGGCCTCAGCATCTCGTCACGGTATCTCTGTGCATTCAAATTGCTAACAATAAAATGCAATTGTGTTCATTGTCCGTAGCTTATGCCTGCCCATACCATAACCCCACTGCCACCATGTGGCACTTTGTTCACAACATTGACATCAGCAAACCACTCGCCCACACGACGCCATACATGTGGGCTACAGTTGTGAGGCCGGTTGGACGTACTGTCAAATTCTCTAAAACAACTGAGGCGGCTTATGGTAGAGAAATGAACATTACATTTTCTGTAAACAGCTCTGGTAGACATTCCTGCAGTCAGCATGCCAATTGCACGCTCCCTCAACTTGAGACATCTGCGGTGTTGTGACAAAACAGCACATTTTAGAGTGGCCTTTTATTGTCCCCAGCACAAGGTGCACCTGTGTAATGATCATGCTGTGTAATCAGCTTCTTGATATGCCATACCTCTCAGGTGGATGGATTATCTTGGCAAAGGAGAAATGCTCACTAACAGGGATGTAAACAAATTTGTGCACTACATTTGAGAGAAATAAGCGTTTTGTTTGTATGGAACATTTCTGGGATCTTTTATTTCAGCTCATGAAACATGGGACCAACACTTGACATGTTGCGTTTATATTGTTCAGTGTAGTATGTTCGCCACTGCTCAACGAGGATAGCATATGCAGTGGCAAGCGTGTAGCTTGTTGTTGTCGGCCAATCACAAGTCACCAAAGCGCTAATACAGTCATCGAGCCTCCGTGTGGCAAAGTTAGGAGATTATCTAATCAATGGAAGATGGAATTGAAGGAATTGACAAGGGTCAACAGGTAGGCTGCTATTTAATAATCTGAATGGAGGTGTTATTTGTAACTGAAGGAAGTGCATGCAGACTCAATTAGCCTAGCTAACTGGCTAGCTAGCAATCTTAGCCAACTAGCTTCTCTCGGTTTGATGCAGTCAAGACAGGTACTACGTAATCATATTGGATGATAAATAACCTAGCTATGACAAGCTAGAAGTTAGTCTACTAGCGCAAGTCGGCTCGGTTGGTTGCTTCCTCTCCCTCCCTCCCTCCTTGGCCGTTCGGAACGGGTCTCTATTTAAAAAAATGTATTTGTCTGGGTGGGGAAGCCCCAGGTCCATTTTGGAACGGGTCCAACTTTTTAGACCTCTACTGTGACAATCCCTGTCACAACAGACAATGCCAGGAACATTGTGAATGATGGACTGGATGGTGGACTTGGGCCACAAATAGGGTGCTTTTTGCGTATTTTGCCAAATAAACAACAAGTAACTACAGTAAATGTTGGAGTTTCATTTTTCCGCTGTACTGTAACTGAACCGTGACCCCAAACCCGCAATACGTACGGAACTGTGGGTTTGGTGAACCGTTACACCCCTACTGAATAGGTCAGGAGCCAGACGGGTAGCCTAAGAAGGAAGGAAAAGTAATTCTTTAGGATATATTATTAGCCTATTATTTCAAGGCTCTAGCTTACAAATAAATACATTGTGAAGCATTTGCGAGTGCAACACACTAGGCTGGCAGGAACATTAAAACAAATAAGCCACTCCCAGAAATACCAATCTTAACTCCTGTCAATTTGGTGAACGCCTATGTTCTATCAGTGGGTAAAATAAAACGTTTCCCCATGATTTAACTTCTAAGTGGTGTCTGTGAAAATCAGGAAATTGTGTAGGAACGCGTCATAGCTACATAATTATCGTCACTGACGATAGGTAATCACATTTTAATAACGCTTTTACAACAATGACCTGCACTCCAGATCGCCAAATCAACCAATAGATGGTATGGGCATACTTGTCTAGAACACATCCATCCGTTTTATATTGTCATGACAACGTGTATATATATATTGCTTAGATGTGCTCAACCTAAACAGTGTACTAAATTATTCAACTCCGTTTCTCCTTCAAGTACGATGTCGCAATGTGTGTCTGTGGGAAACAGATATTACTGAAAATAGGAGATGGGAATCCCATTGGGCAATGAATGGAGAAACTCCCCACCCAACTGACTGCGAACTCATTGCATTCACATTGTCATGCTGCGTCACGCTGTTGCTAAACTAATCGTCACGTTATCCCTTCTCAAAGTCAGGGTATGATTCAAGAAACCTGCCTAATTTCCTCTAGTACGCAATGTCCCAATTCCAAAGCTATGCAATATTACAGAGAACAAGTTAATTATCTCACATCTTGGAAAATATTTGCAATGTTGTTCTAATTGTTAATGACATTCATGCTAACATTCAGTTTTTGAGCTAGCGCCCAATTAATTCCCATTCACTCCTTGAAGGAGAGCACTCCTTGTCCCAGAATAGCCCACAATGCAGCGCGTGGCCCATTGACGACGCATGGGCAACGTACGCAACGTACATAATATCTCTGTGGGAAATAAATGTACACTGGTCTCACTCTGGGCAGAGACGAACTGAAAGTTGAACTCTGTGAAATAGACTCCTAAATTGATAGTGCAGTTTGTTCACATGCAGATATTGACTTTGGTATTGTTGTGTGTACCTATGTTTTCTAGCTAGCTACCTAGCATTGCATTGTGGGTTTTGTAGTAGACTTGAGCTGCAACAGATTTCCCAAAACGTTTCTACCAACCTTGTTATAACAACAAAATGAAACATTTGTTAACAATTTTTTTATTCTTCACGTATTTAACACTGTTAATCATAGGAATTTGTGGTTTGGGGTGGATTATCCCTTTTAAGTGCTCAGCATTTAATCAACATTTTGTTGTATTAAATCATTATAGTCTATAAATTGCACATATAGGCTGTGACTTACTTAGAACCAAATACAAATTTAATACAAATTTAATGAAACAAAAGCCTTATTAGTGCCTTTTTGAATTCACTTTAAGAAACACTAGTCTGGCCAGAGTCTGTCTTCAGGCTCATGCGATGGTGCCTGGAGAGCAGGCCAGCAGCGGAGTATACCCTCTCCGTTCTTGCAGAGCCGCTGGGGATGCTAAACACCCTTCGGGCCACTCTTGCCAGGCTGGGTAGGGATGCAGTTGTTGTTTTAGTTTTTCTCTATAGGTAGGCCTAAACGTTTTTATGCAAAATAACCATATCAAAACAGAAAGCTCCTTGAAAGAGCTAATATGTCAGTCCTATTGGGCCAAAATCAATGATAGCCGATTGTATAGATAATGGAACGGAACTTTTAAGAGATCAGATTTTTATATATATACACACACACACACACACACACACACACACAGAGTCAAAAGTTTGGACACCTATTAATTCAAGGGTTTTTCTTTATTTTTACTTTTCTACATTGTAGAATAATAATGAAGACATCAAAACTATGAAATAACACATATGGAATCATGTAGTAACCAAAAAAGTGTTAAACAAATAAATTAATAAAACATATATTTGAGATTCTTCAAATAGCCACCCTTTGCCTTGATGACAGCTTTGCACACTCTTGGCATTCTCTTAACCAGCTTCACCTGGAATGCTTTTCCAACAGTCTTGAAGGTGTACCCACATATGCTTATCACTGGTTGGCTGCTTTTCCTTCACTCTGCGGTCCAACTCATCCCAAACCATCTCAATTGGGTTGAGGTCGGGGGCTTGTGGAGGCCAGGTCATCTGATGTAATACTCCATCACTCTCCTTCTTGGTAAAATAGCCCTTACACATCCAGGAGGTGTGTTGGGTCATTGTCCTGTTGAAAAACAAATGATAGTCCCACTAAGCCCAAACCAGATGGGATGGCGTACCGCTGCAGAATGCTGTGGTAGCCATGCTGGTTGAGTGTGCCTTGAATTGTAAATAAATCACAGACCGTGTCACCAGCAAAGCACCCCCACACCATAACACCACCTCCTCCATGCTTTACGGTGGGAACTACACATGCGGAGATCATCCGTTCACCCACACCGCGTCTCACAAAGACACAGTGGTTGTAACCAAGAATCTCAAATTTGGACTCCATACCAAAGGACACATTTCCAGCGGTCGAATGTCCATTGCTTGTGTTTCTTGGCCCAAGCAGGTCTCTTCTTCTTATTGGTGTCCTTTAGTAGTGGTTTCTTTGCAGCAATTCGACCATGAAGGCCTGATTCACACAGTCCCCTCTGAACAGTTGATGTTGAGATGTCTGTTACTTGAACTCTGTGAAGCATTTATTTGGGCTGCAATTTCTGAGGCTGGTAACTCTAATGAACTTATCCTCTGCAGCAAAGGTAACTCTGGGTCTTCTATTCCTGTGGCGGTCCTCATGAGAGCCAGTTTCATCATAGATGGTTTTTGCTACTGCACTTGAAGAAACGTTCAAATTTTCCAGGTTACTACCTCATGACGCTGGTTGAGAGAATGCCAAGAGTGTGCAAAGCTGTCATCAAGGCAAAGGGTGGGTGTTTAGAAATTTAAAATATATTTGTATTTGTTGAACACTTATTTGGTTACTACATGATTCCATATGTGTTATTTGATAGTTTTGATGTCTTCACTATTCTACAATGTAGAAAATAGTAAAAATAAAGAAAAACCCTTGAGTGAGTAGGTGTGTCCAAGCTTTTGACATGTACTGTATTTTATATATATATATATATTTATAGTTATAGTTAGTCAGAAGTTTACATACTCTTAGGTTGGAGTTATTAAAACTTGTTTTTCAACCACGCCAAAACTAAAGTTTGTTAACAAGAAATTTGTGGAAAGTCTGTTAGGACATCTACTTTGTGCATGACAAAAGTAATTTTTCCAACAATTGTTTACAGACAGATTATTTAACTTATAATTCACTGTTTCACAATTCCAGTGGGTCAGAAGTTTACATACACTAAGTTGACTGTGCCTTTTAAACAGCTTGGAAAATTCCAGAGAATGATGTCATGGCTTTAGAAGCTTCTGATATGCTAATTGACATCATTTCAGGCAATTGGAGGTGTACCTGTGGATGTATTTCAAGGCCTACCTTCAAACTCAGTGCCTCTTTGCTTGACATGGGAAAATCAAAAGAAATCAGCCAAGACCTCAGAAAAAAAATTGTAGACCTCCACACGTCTGGTTCATCATTGGGAGCAATTTCCAAACGCCTGAAGGTACCACGTTCATCTGTACAAACAATAGTACGCAAGTATAAACACCATGGGACCACGCAGCCGTCATACCGCTCAGGAAGGAGACGCGTTCTGTCTCCTAGAGATGAACGTACTTTGGTGCGAAAAGTGCAAAAATCAATCCCAGAACAACAGCAAAGGACCTTGTGAAGATGCTGGAGGAAACGGGTACAAAAGTATCTATATCCACAGTAAAACGAGTCCTATATCGACATAACCTGAAAGGCCGCTCGGCAAGGAAGAAGCCACTGCTCCAAAACCACCATTAAGAAAGCCAGACTACGGTTTGCAACTGCACATGGGGACAAAGATCATACTTTTTGGAGAAATGTCCTCTGGTCTGATGAAACAAAAATAGAACTGTTTGGCCATAATGACTATCGTTATGTTTGGTGGAAAAAGGGGGTTGCTTGCACGCCGAAGAACAACATCCCAATCGTGAAGCACGGGGGTGGCAGCATCATGCTGTGGGGGTGCTTTGCTGCAGGAGGGCCTGGTGCACTTCACAAAATAGATGGCATCATGAGGAAGGAAAATTATGTGGATATATTGAAGCAATGTCTCAAGACATCAGTCAGGAAGTTAAAGCTTTGTCGTAAATGGGTCTTCCAAATGGACAATGACCCCAAGCATACTTCCAAAGTTGTGGCAAAATGGCTTAAGGACAACAAAGTCAAGGTATTGGAGTGGTCATCACAAAGCCCTGACCTCAATCCTATAGAAAATGTGTGGGCAGAACTGAAAAAGAGTGTGCGAACAAGGAGGCCTACAAACCTGACTCAGTTACACCAGCTCTGTCAGGAGGAATGGGCCAAAATTCACCCAACTTATTGTGGGAAGCTTGTGGAAGGCTACCCGAAACGTTTGACCGAAGTTAAACAATTTAAAGGCAACGCTACCAAATAGTAATTGAGTGTATGTAAACTTCTGACCCACTGGGAATGTGATGAAATAAATAAAAGCTGAAATAAATCATTCTCTACTATGATTCTGACATTTCATGTTCTTAAAATAAAGTGGTGATTATAACTGACCTAAAACAGGGAATTTTTACTAGGATTAAATGTCAGGAATTGTGAAAAACTGAGTTTAAATGTATTTGGCTAAGGTGTATGTGAACTTCCGACTTCAATTGTATATACTTTGCTACAATGACACACTCCTTTATGTTATGTGCACGTAGTACACCATCATGCTTTCGGGATATGTGTCTTCTCAGATTCCACAATGATTCTTTAGTTGTGGACACTACATCACCACACTCCCTCTCATGCTCTTGGTCCTCTTCATCTTTCTAAGTCACCTTGATGTGCTCCTGTGTGTTATCAGTTTTTTATAGAAAATATTTAACAAACTACATGACAATAGTTAAAGCAAGGGGCTATAGCAGCACACAAGTAGCCTACAAAAAAGCATGCTGGGCCGGGCATGCCCTGAGCTCATTAAATGAGCGGTATTGGAGTGAAATTGGAGCGGGTGAGAAGGCCGATGCTCCAGCCTTTGGGAAACTCGCTCCGATCTCCAGTCAAATTGGGCTTGCTCCGCTCACATACTCTGGTCTGAACTCTAGAGCGACACTGATTCAAACTGGCTTTTATCCTGCCATTGAGACCCTAGCTGCGTGTTACTGCCGAGGTAACAGTGTGTGCTGCATGCACAACTGGGAACTTCCTGTTGCTATAGCAACTCCTAAATCCCAGATGGGGCACATAAAGTTTGGTTTAGACGTGTTCCTCAGGAAAGTCTTGTGCTCTCGGCAGTGCTCTACACAGTGGAACAAATGAATGCTTCTGTTCCAACACTTGTGGCTTTTTGCTCTTCTCCGTATCCATTTAACAGCCAAACTTGTTGTTTGATCTCCAATAAAGGAATCCGTACTTGATGTGCTTCGATACACTAATTGTAAGTCGCTCTGGATAAGAGTGTCTGCTAAATGACCAAAAAAAAGACAGTCGCCGAAGGCTTCAGAGGAAAGAGAAAATGTACGTCTAGTGCCATGAGACCCGGGGACATGAACCCCTTTGTCTGTGGTCTTTTCATCCTTTGGGGCATCTGGACATTCCTCTTAGTTTAATCCTGCGGTGACCCTCCCAGTGATGGGGCTGTGGCTTCCCGACAGACACCCTCTTATCCATCCCGCCTCCCCTCTGCACGACACACAGCTTTGATCTCTCTTGGGGCACGCACCCCTTCGTAGGGCACACTTTGGGGATACCGACTCTTCTTCAGAGTGCCCCTCCCTAAAAAATGCAGAGTCCCCTTGCGCCATTCTCTGCTGTACAACTGTACCATGTTGGACACATGGCTGTTAACTCCCACTATCGTGTTTACTGTAGATCCATCTGTTTCACTGTACATTGACATGAGTTTAGTCCTTCCATCTGTCACCCAATGTTTCAAGTTTATTAGTCGTATGTACAGGATACACATGGTATACATCGTCCAACAAAATACTTACTTGCAGGTTCCTTCTCGACAATGCAACAACAATAAGAAATAATACAAGATAAGAATACGAACAAAGTAAATGGCAGTAGAATAGAAAAATACTTCTTTGCATAAGTATAATTTAATATAAGTATAATGTGTGATGTTAGCACTAATACTGGGATAAAGATTTGGCCAAAAGGTAGTTTAGGGCAGCGCATGCTTATGCCATTAAATCAAATCAAATTATATTGGCCACATGCGCCGAATACAACAGGTGTAGACATTACAGTGAAATGCTTACTTACAGCCCTTAACCAACAGTGCATTTATTTTTTAAATAAAAAAGTAAAATAAAACAACAAAAAAGTGTTGAGAAAAAAAGAGCAGAAGTAAAGTAACAGTAGGGAGGCTATATACAGGGGGGGTACCGGTGCAGAGTCAATGTGCGGGGGCACCGGCTAGTTGAAGTAATATGTACATGTGGGTAGAGTTAAAGTGACTATGCATAAATAATTAACAGAGTAGCAGCAGCGTAAAAAGATTGGGTGGGGGGGGCCGTGCAAATAGTCCGGGTAGCCATCATTAGCTGTTCAAGAGTCTTATGGCTTGGGGGTAGAAGCTGTTGGGAAGTCTTTTGGACCTAGACTTGGCACTCCGGTACCACTTGCCGTGCGGTAGCAGAGAGAACAGTCTATGACTAGGGTGGCTGGAGTCTTTGACAATTTTGAGGACCTTCCTCTGACACCGCCTGGTATAGAGGTCCTGGATTGCAGGACTGAGCACGCACCCTTGAGGGGCCCCCGTGTTGAGGATCAGTGTGGCAGATGTGTTGTTACCTACCCTTACCACCTGGGGGGCGGCCCGTCAGGAAGTCCAGGATCCAGTTGCAGAGGGAGGTGTTTAGTCCCATGATCCTTAGCTTAGTGAGGAGCTTAGAGGGCACTATGGTGTTGAATGCTGAGCTGTAGTCAATGAATAGCATTCTCACGTAGGTGTTCCTCTTGTCCAGGTGGGAAAGGGCAGTGTGGAGTGCAATAGAGATTGCATCATCTGTGGATCTGTTGGGGCGGTATGCAAATTGGAGTGGGTCTAGGGTTTCTGGGATAATGGTGTTGATGTGAGCCATGACCAGCCTTTCAAAGCACTTCATGGCTACAGACGTCAGTGCTATGGGTCGGTAGTCATTTAGGCAGGTTATCTTAGTGTCCTTGGGCACGGGGACTATGGTGGTCTGCTTGAAACATGTTGGTATTACGTCTGGCCCTGCGGCCTTGTCAATGTTGACCTGCTTAAAAGTCTTACTCACATTGGCTACGGAGAGCGTGATCACATAGTCATCCGGAACAGCTGGTGCTCTCATGCATGCTTCAGTGTTGCTTGCCTCGAAACGAGCATAGAAGTGGTTTAGCTCGTCTGGTAGGCTTGTGCCACTGGGTAGCTCGCGGCTGTGCTTCCCTTTGTAGTCTGTAATAGTTTTCAAGCCCTGCCACATCCGACGAGCATCAGAGCCGGTGTAGTACGATTCAATCTTAGTCCTGTATTGACTCTTTGCCTGTTTGATGGTTCGTCAGAGGGCATAGCAGGATTTTTTATAAGCGTCCGGGTTAGAGACCCGCTCCATGAAAGCGGCAGCTCTACCCTTTAGCTCAGTGCGGATGTTGCCTGTAATCCATGGCTTCTGGTTGGGGTATGTACGTACGGTCACTGTGAGGACGACATCATCAATGCACTTGTTGATGAAGCCAGTGACTGATGTGGTGTACTCCTCAATGCTATCTGAAGAATCCCGGAACATGTTCGTCTGTGCTAGCAAAACAGTCCTGTAGCTTAGCATCTGCATCATCTGACCACTTTTTTATTAACCGAGTCACTGGTGCTTCCTGCTTTAGTTTTTGTTTATAAGCAGGAATCAGGAGGATAGAGTTATGGTCAGATTTGCCAAATGGAGAGCGAGGGAGAGCTTTGTATGTGTCTCTGTGTGTGGAGTAAAGGTGGTCTAGAGTTTTTTTCTCCTCTGGTTTGCACATTTAACAAGCTGGTAGACATTAGGTAGAACGGATTTAAGTTTCCCTGCATTAAAGTCCCGACCACTAGGAGCGCTGCATCTGGATGAGCGTTTTCCTGTTGATTTATGGCCTTATACAGCTCATTCAGTGCAATCTTAATGCCAGCATTTGTTTGTGGTGGGAAATAGACAGCTATGAAAAATATTGATGAAAAGTCTCTTGGTAAATAGTGTGGTCTACAGCTTATCATAAGATACTCTACCTCAGGCGAGCAAAACCTCGAGACTTCCTAAGTATTTGATTTTGTGCACCAGCTGTTGTTTACAAATATACACAGACCGCCACCCCTTGTCTTACCGGAGTCAGCCGTTCTAGCTTGCCGATGTAGCGTATAGCCCGCTAGCTGTATGTTGTCCATGTCGTCGTTCAGCCACGACTCGGTGAAACATAAGATATTACCTTAGAGGACCAGGTTGATTCTTGTACTGTAAGTCTCTGTTCTGCTGAGAATAGGCCTACCTCTTGTCTACACTCTGGAATGGTGTGTAAAACTGGATCGTTTGAGGACCGGCTCCTCAGAGCTCTTTAAACTCCAGTCATTTAGGTTTAGATGGGAGCCAAACCACAGTGGTTAGCATGTTAAATCTTGTAGTTAGCTATCTACTGCCGCACAGAGCTGGTTTGAGACTGTTAAACTATAGCTTTGGATTGAAGTGTCCCCTGAGGAGACAGGAGAGGACACGACTGGCGGGGAGAGGGAGAGCAAGCGCTTGGTCCCTGAACGCAAGTGTCCATTAACATCCCCTCTCTTGGCACATACACAGCAGGGGTGGGGTCTGCCTCCTTCGTTCACTCTATCCCTCCTCCCTCCCCGTTATCTCTCTCTCAGCCACGTTTGGCTCCCTCTCCTCACCCTTATTCTTCTCTCTGGCTCTGTCTGTCCCCCTGAGTTTGGTGCTGAGTGCGGTAATAACCGCAGCGTGTAGAGCAGGAAGCTGATCAGCTGGAATAGAGCACAGGAAGGTGACAGGAAAGGACAGTCTGAGTTGGCCATCAGAGGGGGAGAGATCACGGTAAGGCGCTGCTTAGTGCTCACACCCACACCCAGCCCTGCACCACAACTGTGCACTGGCTTACTGTACTGAGGCTACTTCTCTGAGGCTCACGCGGCTGGCTAATAGTCAATGCACTTCATCTACCGTTCACTTTCATAGAATGACAGGTCAGCTGATTTGAGTTTAGCGGGACACAAAGAGTGCTCAGGATGCAGCCATTCCAGGAACTTGTGGTTCAAGATTGAGTAGATATGGGGATAAACCGAATATTCTTCTTTTGGAATTTGGGAACAAAATACTGGCAATTTGACTTTAGCTAGTCAATGTCCCGCTGTTAATCAGTTGGACTAATCATTGAGGGGCGTTGTCTTGGTTGTTGTTGCAGTGACATCCTTGTTTTCCCAAGCACAACATTGTCATGCCTTGTGTGTGATTATAAGACGTGAGTATTCATTATGCATGTGTGCTCTGTTGGTGACATTGTGTGTGTGTGCGTGCAGACAAAATTCCACATGTGGTATTGTCACAAAGCGTGGAGATACAAGGGCGTTTCTTTCAATGGCTTGATACACAGAAACGCAACACCGTGCTACAATAAAACAGCTAACCTGTGTCTAAAGATGAAACAGAATGGCAGCTCTGCAGCAATGGAAGGAGCCATGGCAGCCTTTTCATAGTATTCTCCTGCCACTGTTGGGGGATGTGTGTGTTGTTTTTATTGGAGGGTAGTGTCGTGGGATAAGGGGGAAATGAAAGCCTGCTTGTCGCAGATCCTTTTGAAGCTGCAGCAATCCCGGTACGGTATGCCTCGTGGGGCGCAGACACTAAGCAAAACAATCCCCAGCCAGCCACACAGCACAGCAGCACACTTAGCTGCAGACTCTGCTCTCTGCACTACCTATGGTTCACATTAAGAGGAAGAGACACTATTGAACAGTACAATAACAACAAACACACCGCAGCCAATTGGGAATGACCAGAGAGTCATAGAGTATTAAAATAAATCTCGACCGCTGTGATGGAAACAGGAAGTTCCTGTACAATTGTATAAATGCCGACAGATAATTTGTTTGTCCGACGTGGGATCTTTTTGTGTCGGTAAAATGTATTATGTGAGAAATCACAGTGCAAACTGTTTATGCGCAAATATTGATATAATAACCAATGATATGGTGTTAGGTCCTCCCACTATAACTCGGGAAACTATGCAGTTTATTAGGCTACAAATTAAATAAGTTATGATGAACTTCACAGGGTGGTGAAAGTGCACCGTGAGTAAGCTTGATGCTCCTTTCCAGTAAATACACATTCGGTGTATACTCTAATTGTCAAAATGTGCCTAATTAGTGTAATGAGGCGATATGCTGATGTGGTGTAGGGAGGTGAAGGGTTTGATACGACTGGAGATAAGCCAAGTCCCTCATCACTCAACACCTCCATGTAGCCTACACTTGAGCTGGATGTGTACAGCCAACACACACACACGCTTAAAATACCTCTGACTGTCACACCCACAGTTCTCCTAGCGTAAGTGATGATTATATAGACAACGTAAACCGAGACGCATGTTTTTACAAGCATAAACAATTAGGCTAACCATAACCCACCTCCAGGACCAGTGTGTATTTATGTATGTGTTGAGGCAATCTATGACTTCCGGTCTATTGTGTCTACTGGCTAATGTCTGTGATGATATTCGCTTCTTAAAGAAAATATCTGATGGCATGAGGTTAGAGCATGTCAGTCACGTCTCTCTATAGAGACACAATTTTGTTTTTTGCTGACAAGGATTGATTGGTTCTGACAGGCTGTGTTGTTTCACAAACTCCCATAATGTGCAAGCGTTTGCAGATTTGTGATTTTGCCTGCACTCTGCTGGGTTGGCCAGGCCATGATACCACTGAATGGCTGAGATAGTCGCTCCCCTGTTGCAAGGTTGGTAGAAATATGCTCTGGATTTCACTGTTGAGTTTTGAACCTGCAGGCTATAGTATTCAACATGGTATTCTATTTCATTTAATCTCTGTTGTGATTTCATATACCAGACTGAGCCTGCCCTATATTCAAGGGGCATTATTCAGTGTATTGATGTTTAAGTTCAAAATAGCATTTTCTTGATTAGATTAGGCCTAGATGTCACCTATTTCTTTAGAATAGATTGTGTGATTTATAGGTCGAATTTCAACCATTTGAGGTGTAGCCTAGGCCTACACAGCACGTCTTCATTTGTGATTTTGTACATGTGTCCTGAATGTAGCCCACACATCAGTGAGGAAGCAGTGTCCGTTATAATGCCATTCGTTGGGTTAAGTTGCTCACTGTTTTTGATGCGTGTCATCTACACAGTTTACTTTTTGGGCTCTGTCATTTTATTTGTTGCAACTTGATTAAGATGAATCTGAACTGAAGAAGCCCGGAATGTGTCCTCCTAGCCTGTTCTTTCGGTTACATTTGGCTACCGAAGTGTCCCTCACCCCTGTTAGTTCTTGATAGGATAATACTAGAATGTCCTTTTCTTGGTTACATTTTCAACCGTTCCCTGAGTCTTCTCAGTTGCTGCCTTCCTTAATTCCTCTGTGTCAACGTGTGTCACATGACCTGCTGTAAAATGTGCGGAACCCAAAAAATGACCATAAAATTGTTTTGTTCCTCCCTCAATAGAGTGGCCAGTCATGCGCGAGCGACCATTTTCTATTTATAAATCCCCCTGCATGCTGCCTAGTTCTGAATATTGTTCCATGAAGTGCGTGTGCTCCTCTCTCATTGATTGTGACAAAAGTAACTGCAGTGAACCATAGAATGCCAGGTACATTTAATTGATAAATTCTGACTTGATTCTAGAGGTAGCCAGCTAAGGTTAATCTCTTTTACAAAACAGATTTTCAATACAATCACATTTGTTATCAGGAGAAAGGAAATAAATGGATTTAGTCAGGGTAGATAATTTGATTAAGTGAATTTGTCTCTATAGAGACTGGCTGAGTCATTGCTCTACCCTGCAGCACTTTGTCCATTTCATTTCACAGAGGGTATGTCCTCCTCTCTGGAACATGACACTTCCAACATGGATTCACATTCTCCAAGAAACTCAACACCATTATCCAGATACTCGGCTCTAATATCATTCCATGATTTTCTGTGAAACTGAGAGAGATGGGCGTGGCAAACCTGAATCTCTTACCTTTTGAGTCCTGTTGTCATGGTGAATAAGTGTAAGTGCGTTGTGCGGAGCCGCTCCCTTGTCACTGATATTTGGGTTGAAGCCTGGTTCTGCCTGGGGCCACTGCTCCTCTCTGGTGGGGGATGCAGTTAAGTTAGCTCCTTAGCAACCAGCCATTGATGGCCACTGCACATCCCTTATCTACATGCCATTTTAGTACGCTCCAATTATATCATGTCGAAATCTGCCAAAATGAATCACGGCTGACAAAAATACAGCTGGTATTATTGCGTCATCTTTGTTTTTCCAGTTGTGTTGCATGAGAAAGAAAATAACAGTGTAGACTAGAATTGATATACACTTTGACCTACCTGCAACATGACGACAACGACACCCATTTACTAATAGACTAGTATCATATGTACTCACATCACTAGATATGTTATCTTCTCCTGGTTTAACTCTATTCCCTATCTCTCTTTCTCTGTGTGCAGTGTGACTGGGGACCATGACGACAGAGGTGGGATCTGAGACGGAGGTGAAAAAAGAGCCGGAGAAGGCGGAGGAGCAGCCTGCAGCACCTGAACCAGAACCACCAGCCACCACCCAGACAGACGAGGCCGCCGAGCAGTCCGCCAACGAAAGCCCCGCTCTGGCAACAGACTCAGCAGAGGCCCCTGCAGAGGCCAAGGAGAACCAGGAAGAGGCCCAGCCTGCCGACAACGCCACAGCACAGGAGGGAGAGGACTCCCCAGCCTCACCACCAGCTTCAGAGAAGAAAGGCATCTCCAGGTTCCTCCCTCCATGGCTTAAGAGGCAGAAGTCTCAAAGCACGGTGGGACCCAAAGAGAGCCAGGCGACGCCCAAGGAAGAGGGAGGTGTGGTCCCGGTGAAGGAGGAGGTTGAGAAGGCGGAACAGGCCAAGGCAGAGCAGACATCATCGCCCACAGCAGCTGAACCACAGGTTGAAGAAGAGAAAGTGAACGGAGAGGCGGAGCCAGAACAGAAAGAGGAAGTGAATTCAGAGGAAAAAGAAGAGGAGAATCATTCCACTGGCAGTGCAGAAACTCAGGTATACTAGCCTATATTGGCCATATAAATACTCTACACACACACCCCTAACTGTCTCTCCATTATCTTTGCAGTTGTTTTTCAATTCAACTATTGAATTGAGAACCCAGATTACTATGTTTACTGTAGCTTTACTTATCAAGATGGTCTGCTTCTTTGCTGGCTTGCTGACAGTAGCTATTAGGCTGCAGGATAACATCTCCTCGTTGTGCTTGTCGATATTCCAGCCAAACCCCAGCCCTTTTCCATGTTTCAATTTTTATCCACCCAATGACATCATCTGCAGTGATCAGGCCAATGGAAAACATGAGTTCTGCTGGTTAAAAGTGGTGTGTACTGCGATAAAAGTTATACTCATATGGTTCTCGCAGAGCTGTGCTGACAATCTATGGCACTAAGCAGAACTAGGCTACTCTTTGACAAATCACTGTTGACAAAATGGCCTGTGTTCTGTCTCTGATTCTCCTCTTGGTGATTTGTGTCTAGCCTGCTAAGGAGGAGAAAGCAGTAGAGGAATCTCAGGAGAAGAGTGCAGTGGAGGAGGAGAATAAAGAGACAGAGGAAGGAGGAGAGAAGAAGAAAGACGAGGAAGAGAGCTTGAAGCCTGAGGGAGGACATTATTTTATCAAGTCGCCGCTGAAACTGACCAAGAAGGTGAAGATGGTGATGTGTCATGTGACCATGCTTGATGGAAGCCAGTTCCCCTGCGAGGTGGAGGTGAGTGTCTTTAGTCTTTCCCATTGTTCTAAGAAAAGTAACACGCTCTATATCAAAGTCCAGATCACAGACGAGACCCTAAATATAGTAGTTTCTGATCACGTCAGATCATATGGTTGAACATTGGTGATAGAAGTCAGACCAGATGTTAAACTAGTATTTTAAGTGTTTACTATAGTGTATATTGTGAAGAGTCCCAAGGTTATTTTGAAGCTTGCGGTAATTGCCTTTTTGCTATCTTTCAGAGGAAAAAATTGGCTACCTTTTAATCCTGTGTTATGACAGATGAATAGCCTGTTCACATGTCCAACTCATTCCACAGAGGGCCGAGTGTCGGCGGGTTTTCACTCCTCCCTTATACTTGATTGATGAATTAAGGTCACTGATTAGTAAGGAACTCCCCTCATCTGGTTGTCTAGCTCAGGGGTTCCCAAACTTTTTTACTCAGGCCCCCCTTCCAGCATTGGAGAACATCCCGTGCCCTCCACATCTATTTCTATGGGCACAAGCACTGTTCATGACACAAACTGTTCACACACTTATTGTTGGTGGAGAGACAATTTTGCAGGTTTTACACTTATTTCCTGCAATTCTACACATTTTGTCAAGGGGTACAGAGAACTGTTTTAAAGTACATTTTATTTCAATTCTATACATTTTGCCATGTCTCGTGATATTTGAGCGACTCAAACATTACAACAAAATATGGGGAATTTCTTGGGGGGATGACATGGGCTAGTTGATCTGGACATTTCTGACAAGTTCTAAATAGCTCTCTAAGGTATGCAATGACTGCCATGACAAGAGGAAAACTGATGATGCACTACCCAATTACAACATTCAAGAGTAAGTTGAAAGCCGGACTGAGTTCCTCCGGGCGCGCCCCACAGTTTGGGAACCACTGGTCTAGATCTTAATTTAAAGGGAAAAAACTAAAACCAGCAGACACTAGGCCCTCCATGGAATGAGGTTGACACCCCTGGCCTAGTTGTGTATCTGCGCTAAGAAAATTCAGAACCATTGTCATGTTGTTGACATAGTATTGTCCCAGGAGAAAACATCCCTTGGCTGTACTGGAGCTGTCCACTGCAGCCTCTCCTTATTCGATGAACCTCATTACGATAATGTTGTTGTGTGCTGGAAGAGGAGGAGAGCGTTACGTATAATCCTGTTGAACAGATTGCCAGGTTTTCATGTCAGACCCATTGTTATTTCCTCCCATGCTACCGGTGGAGCCCGGGGCTATTTTTAGCTCCTCTGATGTGTACTACTACTGCTGCTGCTTCTGCAGATTATGATCTCAACAGGACATCAACCTCACGAAACTGGCACTTCACAACAACAACAAAAATATATACAGTGGGGGAAAAAAGTATTTAGTCAGCCACCAATTGTGCAAGTTCTCCCACTTAAAAAGACGAGAGAGGCCAGTAATTTTCATCATAGGTACACGTCAACTATGACAGACAAAATGAGATTTTTTCTCTCCAGAAAATCACATTGTAGGATTTTTAATGAATTTATTTGCAAATGATGGTGGAAAATAAGTATTTGGTCAATAACAAAAGTTTCTCAATACTTTGTTATATACCCTTTGTTGGCAATGACACAGGTCAAACGTTTTCTGTAAGTCGTCACAGGGTTTTCACACACTGTTGCTGGTATTTTGGCCCATTCCTCCATGCAGATCTCCTCTAGAGCAGTGATGTTTTGGGGCTGTCGCTGGGCAACACAGACTTTCAACTCCCTCCAAAGATTTTCTATGGGGTTGAGATCTGGAGACTGGCTAGGCCACTCCAGGACCTTGAAATGCTTCTTACGAAGCCACTCCTTCGTTGCCCGGGCGGTGTGTTTGGGATCATTGTCATGCTGAAAGACCCAGCCACGTTTCATCTTCAATGCCCTTGCTGATGGAAGGAGGTTTTCACTCAAAACCTCACGATACATGGCCCCATTCATTCTTTCCTTTACACGGATCAGTCGTCCTGGTCCCTTTGCAGAAAAACAGCCCCAAAGCATGATGTTTCCACCCCCATGCTTCACAGTAGGTATGGTGTTCTTTGGATGCAACTCAGCATTCTTTGTCCTCCAAACACCACGAGTTGAGTTTTTACCAAAAAGTTCTATTTTGGTTTCATCTGACCATATGACATTCTCCCAATCCTCTTCTGGATCATCCAAATGCACTCTAGCAAACTTCAGACGGGCCTGGACATGTACTGGCTTAAGCAGGAGGACACGTCTGGCACTGCAGGATTTGAGTCCCTGGCGGCGTAGTGTGTTACTGATGGTAGGCTTTGTTACTTTGGTCCCAGCTCTCTGCAGGTCATTCACTAGATCCCCCCGTGTGGTTCTGGGATTTTTGCTCACCGTTCTTGTGATCATTTTGACCCCACGGGGTGAGATCTTGCATGGAGCCCCAGATCGAGGGAGATTATCAGTGGTCTTGTATGTGTTCCATTTCCTAATAATTGCTCCCACAGTTGATTTCTTCAAACCAAGCTGCTTACCTATTGCAGATTCAGTCTTCCCAGCCTGGTGCAGGTCTACAATTTTGTTTCTGGTGTCCTTTGACAGCTCTTTGGTCTTGGCCATAGTGGAGTTTGGAGTGTGACTGTTTGAGGTTGTGGACAGGTGTCTTTTATACTGATAACAAGTTCAAACAGGTGCCATTAATACAGGTAACAAGTGGAGGACAGAGGAGCCTCTTAAAGAAGAAGTTACAGGTCTGTGAGAGCCAGAAATCTTGCTTGTTTGTAGGTGACCAAATACTTATTTTCCACCATAATTTGCAAATAAATTCATTAAAAATCCTACAATGTGATTTTCTGGAGAGAAAAAAATCTCGATTTGTCTGTCATAGTTGACGTGTACCTATGATGAAAATTACAGGCCTCTCTCATCTTTTTAAGTGGTAGAACTTGCACAATTGTTGGCTGACTAAATACTTTTTTTTGAGGGGAAAAAAGTATTTGATCCCCTGCTGATTTTGTACGTTTGCCCACTGACAAAAAAAATGATCAGTCTATAATTTTAATGGTAGGTTTATTTGAACAGTGAGAGACAGAATAACAACCAAAAAATCCAGAAAAACGCATGTCAAATGTTATAAATTGATTTGCATTTTAATGAGGGAAATAAGTATTTGACCCCCTCTCAATCAGAAAGATTTCTGGCTCCCAGGTGTCTTTTATACAGGTAACGAGCTGAGATTAGGAGCACACTCTTAAAGGGAGTGCTCCTAATCTCAGTTTGTTACCTGTATAAAAGACACCTGTCCACAGAAGCAATCAATCAATCAGATTCCAAACTCTCCACCATGGCCAAGACCAAAGAGCTCTCCAAGGATGTCAGGGACAAGATTGTAGACCCACACAAGGCTGGAATGGGCTACAAGACCATCGCCAAGCAGCTTGGTGAAAAGGTGACAACAGTTGGTGCGATTATTCGCAAATGGAAGAAACACAAAAGACCTGTCAATCTCCCTCGGCCTGGGGCTCCATGCAAGATCTCACCTCGTGGAGTTGCAATGATCATGAGAACGGTTAGGAATCAGCCCAGAACTACACGGGAGGATCTTGTCAAAGATCTCAAGGCAGCTGGGACCATAGTCACAAAGAAAACAATTGGTAACACACTATGCCGTGAAGGACTGAAATCCTGCAGCACCCGCAAGGTCCCCCTGCTCAAGAAAGCACGTATACATGCCCGTCTGAAGTTTGCCAATGAACATCTGAATGATTTAGAGGAGAACTGGGTGAAAGAGTTGTGGTCAGATGAGACCAAAATGGAGCTCTTTGGCATCAACTCAACTCGCAGGAGTTTGGAGGAGGAGGAATGCTGCCTATGACCCCAAGAACACCATCCCCACCGTCAGGTAGCTTAGTGGGTAAGAGCGTTGTGCCAGTAACCGAAAGGTCGCTGGTTCTAATCCTCGAGCCGACTAGGTGAAACATCTGTCGATGTGCCCTTAAGCAAGGCACTTAACTCTAATTGCTCCTGTAAGTCGCTCTGGATAAGAGCGTCTGCTAAATGACTAAAATGTAAATGTAAAATTTCAAACATGGGGGTGGAAGCATTATGCTTTGGGGGTGTTTTTCTGCTAAGGGGACAGGACAACTTCACCGCATCAAAGGGACGATGGACGGGGCCATGTACCGTCAAATCTTGGGTGAGAACCTCCTTCCGTCAGCCAGGGCATTGAAAATGGGTCGTGGGTGGGTATTCCAGCATGACATTGACCCAAAACACACGGCCAAGGCAACAAAGGAGTGGCTCAAGAAGACGCACATTAAGGTCCTGGAGTGGCCTAGCCAGTCTCCAGACCTTAATCCCATAGAAAATCTGTGGAGGGAGCTGAAGGTTCGAGTTGCCAAACGTCAGCCTCGAAACCTTAATGACTTGGAGAAGATCTGCAAAGAGGAGTGGGACAAAATCCCTCCTGAGATGTGTGCAAACCTGGTGGCCAACTACAAGAAACGTCTGACCTCCGTGATTGCCAACAAGGGTTTTGCCACCAAGTACTAAGTCATGTTTTACAGAGGGGTCAAATACTTATTTCCCTCATTAAAATGCAAATCAATTCATAACATTTTTGACATGCATTTTTCTGGATTTTTTTGTTGTTATTCTGTCTCTCACTGTTCAAATAAACCTACCATTAAAATTATAGACTGATAATTTCTTTGTCAGTGGGCAAACGTACAAAATCAGCAGGGGATCAAAGCAGGGGATCAAATACTTTTTTCCCTCACTGTATATATTTATTTATTTATTTTAATCGTTTCCACCGTAATTACTCTTGAAGCACTAAGATTATGATCTGTATTTATCGGTTTCATTATTATTGTTTATTGATGAGATATTATGCATTTTACCACAATTTCGAAAAAATGATAATTACCGCAACAGTTTTTCGTCCCAAAAAGTTATAAACGAATCAATTGCTAATAAAGCTTTTTTAGCTCACCTAATGAAAAGGACTGAGTTAAACTTAACACTGCAAACAAATATATAAAACATTTAATTATAAACATTTATTAAGGAATTTCTCATAACCTTTTCTGAATCTAGTTTTTTAGTCATAATTACATGTGTATTCATGTTATTTTGATGTACAAAAGGCACACTATCAGATTAAGCCAAAATTACTAAAGTATACATTTTGTTGTTCCTAATATCTCCTAAATATTGGTGCATTACGGTAATGATTTTGGAGGTGGAAAAAAGTAATTTCTCCATGGTCTTTACAGCCACTATTGGTGTATTAGGATGTGAATATGAGTGGTTTTAAGGTATTTTAGATGTGAGTTCAGATGGGCCTTTGCGCTTCAGAAAACAAAGGAATGGAGGGGTGCTCAACAACAATGACAAAAGTCCTGAAGGGCTTACCAAGAAAAACATCCAAAGGACTAAATTGAGGTAGAAAGGAGTTGGAGCACTCAAATTTTTTTAGAAAATATTTATTTATTTTAGTTCACTTTAATCCATTGTACAGGATGCAAACAGGTGACTGACGTTTCGACGTCAAGCTGACGTCCTCCTCGAGACAGCAGGAAGACGTCAGATTAAAATTGAAATGTCAGTCACCTGTTCGCATCCTGTACAATGGAATTGAAGTGAGCAAAAATAAATCAATCTCTGCTTCTTTTTGTTGTTCTTGAGTGCGCCAATCCTTTCTACCTCTAATTAGTTATTTTGATGTTTTTTTTTTGGTAAGCCCTTCTCATGTATTTTAGATGTATTTCTAAATTGAATGGTATCCTATGGGCAAGTGGCATAACATGATATGCCAATAAAGTATCTAAATAGGTGGGATATGGACCAAAAACTGTCTTGGGCTATCAAACTACAGTGTAGGTAAATGCTAAAACAGGTACACATGTCAAAATGGAGGATATCCTCCTTTAAGTTGCGGGGTTGCTCTTTACTGAAACACAAACTCCAGATGGGGGGTTTTAAGTAAATTATATCTGTAATGAGGCCCTTAGCTCAATCTGGAAGTAATAGGAGACCGCCATGACGAGTCGGCAAGCAATTGACCACATCACTAAAGCCCATTCATGCCTCCATGTTGTTAAGGTAATGGTTCTCTAAGTTTTTCCCAATTTGAGCTTTTTAGTCATTTAGGTAATGAGAAGGTCAAGCATCGTAAAGGGGGAATTTGAGAATAAGATCCTCGTTTTTGAAGGCATATAAGTGAAGAAATTAAATTAACTTGTGTTCATCTAAGGAGTACTCCTCTAGATGATGATTCGTGGGTGATTTTTTTGTTGTTACGATTTAGTTTTTACAGCAACTTCATAAAGTGTTAATGTAACGAGAAACACTATCGACAGATACTATTTTTATGGTTTATGGACAAACAACAGCAACATATCTGGTGTTTTATTCAAATAAGTTAGGTTTTTCTAAAGTAAAATTGTATAAAATGACCTGCGAATTTAATCCGGACACATTTCGGTAATGAGAATTTGGGTTGAAAATGTACAAAATTCAGATGAAAATGTAACATTTATTTAAAAGAAAACACTGTGCCAGTTGATTGTTGCAGATGCATCGTATTTTTCTAACTCAATTTGCTACTGCCATGGCAAAAACTGGTTTCATAAGAATCACCCGACTAACTAGGACACACAGCAGGGAGAGGAGAGTACCGAGAGAAGGGAACATCAGGGAGTTGAGATTAACCATTTAGCTGACTCTGCTTCTCTCAGGGACCATGACAACACAAGTGACGTTGCTAATACTGTGTTTGGTAGGTCTAAATCTCAGCCAGATTAAAGGATTTATTGTAGATTTAGGCCCATCTATGGAGTGCAATAGATTATTATTGTTGGTCTTGAGCCAGGTAATAATTAGCATGGTTGCTTATTAGATTCCGTTGTGCAAAGCAGGTGAATTAGCTTTCACTACATTGGACCATAGATCAAGTTCCTTAGTGTGTAATTTCCATGTTGTTACTCCCCCTCATCACTTCTGCCTTCAAGTTTATTTTCATTTGCGTACTAATGTACTGTCGGATGATGAGAAGTAAATAGCCTACATCATGTGTTTTTGCAGGCACCATCCCCTGCAGTGAATTCACTCTAAATGAACAATCTAAGAGAATTGCTGCTGGCGTTTTTAAGTCTGGCTCCGTTTGGGTTCTTCCATGGGTTTGAGTGATGTGGGTGGAATGACCGGTGTTGTGTATCTAGGACTGGGAGGTCATTGGACTGGACTGGGCCTGTGTCTGGTGGAGAGCTGGATGCCCTCGGATGCACGTGAAGCCTGAGTATGGGTGGGAGTAATGCGCGGGTTCCCAAACTTTCCCCTTCCAGCATTGGGGAACATCTTGTGCACTGTACGTAACACAAGCAGTTCACACTCCTCTTGTTGGTGGAGAGAACATTTTGCAGTTTTAAAGCTAATTTTCTTGCAATTCCATACATTTTGCGATGTCTAATGTGTATTCCTGTTATATTTGAGTGACTCAAACATTACAACAAAATCAATGTGGGAAAAACCTAGCGAAAAAACATTAGCTGACATGGGCTAGTTGATCTGGAAATGTCTGACGCCCCACAGTTTGGGAACCACTGATGTAATGCACTACTGGGGTAAGCGCTCGTGCTGATGAAGGTGGGTAAACGATCAGCCAATGAGCTGATTGAGGGGGCCGACCCTTAGCCCCTGACCAGGACATGATGGACGTTGGAGGGATTGGGGCGGGTGACACCCCGCCCAAGCCCCAGGGCCTGGCTGGGGTAAAAGCAGGGTGCACGGCGGGGGCTTGTCTGGTGTTCTCGTCTGGTTCTCTGAAGCCCACCACCTCCACGGGCAGGGCAGATTAGCGGGGGGTCCTGAGCCCCCCACAGATTAAACCTGTAGCATCTGCTGTCCCCCCTCAGACAAATGGCAAACCAACCAACCCAGACTGCAAACTCATAACCAGTCATCATATCTTCCAGTCAGTTAGCCAGTTATCTCTACATATAAAATACTAGAGGAAGGGAGAAGAGACAGAGAGAGGGCAGTGATCCAATGATCCACTCAGTTGGATGGATGGAGCTTCTCTATTCATAATTACAAGTCAAGTGTTAAAGCTAGTTGGTAGCGGTTGCTTAAGTCTACCTCACCAGGCTCCGATCTATTATGTTATTGCTTTTGACTGTCTCATTGGTTATTCATGTGTAGGCTAGTCATTTTACCATCTGAGGCTAGAGATGGTTGCACTGTGTGATAGACAGTGTTAATGGTGGATCCCAGGGCCGCTGAACATGCGTTTTGAGATTGAGGTTTAGTTTGTGAATGGGGCCCAACACTAATTGCTCAGTGCACAGTGATGTTTGAACAGGGACAGCTTTGTTCGCAGTTTCAGAAAAGCTGAGGCATCAGTAAATGCCATTGTTGGGGAGTATTCAGCCAGAAGACAGTGGCAAATTTATAATGAGATGTAATTCCTCCACTGCAGTCTATCTGGGAGCGTTTAGAAAATGAACGAGGACAACAAAGCGTTCCAGAGATGAACCTTCATTTTGGGGGGAGAAGCAACAGTATCCCTCAGTGGAAAACAATGACATCTCATGGTAACACACTAGGGCCACTTCGGACATTCTCAACGGTCTCCCTTTCTAAAAATGATTTATAGGTTTCTCTCATACTTGTTGTTTAGTTCCTTAATCTTCATGCAACTGATAGCTAGTGTCAATGCCAAATAAGGGCTATAACTCTTTAAAAAACTATAGCACAGCCTGAGTTTACTCTCTCTCTGATTGACTCCAAGGTACTCTCTATTATCTCTAACCTGAGAAGTTACACTGAAACCAGTGCAGAATGGTACCTGCTGGAACTCTCTCTGAGGCTATCTGGGTCTCTCTACCCGTCTCTCTGCTGGGCTGTGTAGCACCCAGGCCAGGCAGACCGAGCCCTTAGGACTCAGTGGGGCATTGAGGTGTCTCTGGTAGACTGCAGCCTGGGCGGCGCGCTCCTCTTCCCCCCTCTCTTCTCCTCCCTTCTCCTCTCTCCTTCTCCTCCCTCCCCTCTCCTCTTCCTCTCTCCTCCTCTTCTTCCTCATACGTCTCTCTCCTCCTGCTCATCCAGGGGTCTGGGCTGCTGACTGTAGAGTGGATCCACTGGTGGGATGGGCCTGTGATCCAGAGAGGGATCATCGTGTGTGTGGTGTTATGGGCATGAGGCGCCATTGGGCACTGGGCCACAGGTTAATGACTACGACGCTCTGATTATCCAATCCTTCATACTCCTGTCTCCTACTTTATTGATCTTCCATCAATCAACCCTTTCTGTAATGTCAGTGTACTGGAAAATAATATTGATGCATATCTAAAGAGGACTAGCCTATAAATCCATCTCCACTCACTCTGTAGTACCAGCAAGAGAGCTAGCGTCTATTGCATTAGCTGTCATAGAAACACACTACATAAAGCATGATTCTCATGCACTCTGACAAAGCCTTGCAACTCAAGGTACAGTACATCCTTGTCCTCACGCATACAGTATTTTCCCATGCTTTGTGAGTGCCTTGCAATATAAGAGTGATGAAACCGTAATATGTTGGTGTGTCAACAAACAGTAATGGCGTCTGGGGCTCATTAGAGATGAGGGGCACAGTCAGACAGTGCAGCAACATGGTCCTCTCCTCTTCAGCCAATGGCGTGGCTCTGTGCAGTACAATGTTGCCTCCACTGCACTCTGCTTGGCTACAGAGTCCTGCTGCATTATTTAGCCATCCAGCTCAGCGAGCATTAGGGCTCCAGTCCCCATGGACACGTTTGAGTCTAATCCACTGGAACAGCCGAGAGCTCTGGGGATCCAGAGAGACCAGCCTCACCATCACACCACACATACACACCTCTCTCTCTGCAGTGAATGCAGACACATTGTATTGGCAGATAGGAACCAAAAGGTTTTTAAGGGTGTTTGGGTTATTGTCTGTCACATTCTCTCCCCACCATTTTCTAGATTTTTCTGCGTGTGGATTTGATTCTCATCATGTTGGAGAAGAAGAGGTGGAGTGTTTCAAGCTGATTCTCTAAAAGCCTATGGGAAATTATAAAACTACGTCTGGATATTAGGATTCTTGAGTCAGACACTCCCCTCTGTCTCTTTCCCCACCCTGTCCCTCTCTCCCACCCTGTCTCTAATGCCCCAGAGACGGAACCGTCCCTTCTCTGATTGTAAAACAATATCCAGACCATCAGGAATGCTCCCATAAAGCCAAATGAGTAGAAGCAGTTTGGGTTTCCGTGTAGATTCCCAGTGTTTAATGAGGCCTAGATGTTTGGCCAAATCTGTCATTAGTTTGGTAGTAGGACAATGTGTAGGCCTACTTTGGGACTGTTTGTTTTTTTATGATGCAAATCTAAAAAAAGCCTTTTGAGGTATACCCTTTGAGTGTCCTTATAGGAATCATAGGGCTGGGAATTGCCAGGGATCTCACGATACGTACAGTTGAAATCGGAGGTTTACGTACACCTTAGCCAAATACATTTAAACTCAGTTTTTCACAATTCCTGACATTTAATCCTAGTAAAAATTCCCTGTCTTAGGTCAGTTAGGATCACCACTTTATTTTAAGAATGTGAAATGCTTTTATTTATTCCATCACATTCCCAGTGGGTCAGAAGTTTACATACACTCAATTAGTATTTGGTAGCATTGCCTTTATACCGTTTAACCATGTGCTCTGTTAAATCATTAGCAGACAGCCCAGGCCTTTTGCTTATTCCAACCCGCCAATTTCAATTAGGCTGCAGCCCTGCACCCAGCTCTAACCCATCTCCACTTGGCCTGCTAGTCCTCCTCACTGGGTGTATTGTTGGCTGTGCCACCATTTTACTCTGTGGGCTGGTTCAGCTTGGTTCAGTATGACAATTGAACATTGCACGGTATGCATCATCGCCTGCACCGCTGCATTATTGAACACACTTTGTGTGTTTTCAGGGCAACTCGCTAGCATTCATAATTCAACCACTCATTTACTGTAATGTGCCAAAGCATGACTTTATGTTCCCAAAGAAGATTTCTGGTGCTCTGTCTACACCATAAAGATAAAAAATACAGGTTAATCATCAACTTGTCAAGTCAAAGCTTGGCGCGCATGCATAGGGAATGTACACACAAACACTGTCGTAAAACGTACGCAAACTCGCTTGGCATGTGATTGCAAATGAGGCAATACTATTGCTGTGGCCTCTACTCTTCGCTGCTTCCAAGGCTAAAGCTGACAGGGCAAAGCCCTTGGTCCTGAAGTGCCTTCTGTTAGCATGTTAATGACTGAGCTAATCGACCTGCACTGTAGAGCGCTGGCCAATGGAAGAATCCTAATGAGGCTAGCTAGTAGCTCGCTAGCGTAGCATAGGCCTAGCTCCACCTCTGTAACGGATGGCTTCAGTCCATAGAGACCCATAGTGGATGATCTGCCTCCCTTGCCAAAGTTTGTTTCCATGGAGCGTTGACTCGGTAACGACAGCCCTCAGGAAGGAGCATCTACCTCAACAACACCGTGGGGCTTTGGGTCATATGTGTTTACCTCACCTCCAGTTGAACATAGCGTAAATAACGTTGTGATGTTTTTGAAAAGGCTGTAAGAGACTGTGTTAGCCTATATGGATGGAATGTCTAATACCTGACGTCTGTGACTCTGTACTTTTACAGCCACCAATAAGATTAGGTTGCTTTTCTCGTTCCAATGAGATGTAGCCATCAAACATTTTATTGGGAATTACATGACACGGAGCAGGAGACAGTAATTCATATCAAGACTATTCTGCTTGTGCTGCAGTCTCTCTCGGTCAGACACAATTATCAGCTAGGGCACAGACCTATTCCATTGCATTTGCACTGTAACCCAAGATTCAATTTGAAGCATCTGAAATCTCCTGCCTAATGAGCGAACTGACATTGTTTTTTATGTTGTTTGTTTTTTACAGTGCTGCCTAATGTACTCCAAGGCATGTCTTCCGCATTATCAATAGTAAACGTGTGTAAAATCCATTTTGCTGTGTGGCCACAATACTTATTCTGTTGACCAGTCAGCACTAAAGTGCTTTAGTAGTAGAAAGAGCTGGCCCTGAACATTTGTCCTCCCCATCAGCCTTCTGTTTATTTTATTTAACCTATATTTAACTAGGCAAGTCAATTAAGAACAAATTCTTATTTACAATGACAGTTCCCGTTCTGATTGGTCAATATGTAGCGCAGAGGGGCGTGCCATGGCGGAAGATGCAAGGTCATGTGTAAAGAGGTTTATTTGAAACCAAACAAAGGCAACACCTTAGACACACACAACTCAGAATCCACCTGGTGCCAAATCATGTCTCTCAGGGCTGCATTCCTCTGGCTACCAGGATGTTGCTGCCTCCCAGCTGATAAGATGTTGCTGCTTGCTGATGGTCTCTTTTTTTTCTCTCTAGCCCTCTCTTTTCTCCTCTCTCACTCTCTCCCTCTCTCTCTCTCTCTGTCCCTCTCTCTCTCTGTCCCTCTCTCTCTCTGTCCCTCTCTCTCTCTCTGTCCCTCTCTCTCTCTCTCTGTCCCTCGCTCTCTCTCGCTCTCTCTCTCTCTGCAGACTATCTCATGTAACAGTGTCTGTTGCCAGAGAGAGGAGAAAAGAGGCATTAAAAAAGCCTCAACAGTGTCTTTCTCTGGATACCAGCATACCTTAAATGTCTCAACTCTCCCAAGGAGGAGAAACACAAATGCACAGCCCTCTTTCTTTTTCCCTTCATCCCCCTCTGTCTAGAATGCAGTGTCATTGTCCTTTGTGGACTTTTTATGGTTATTGTCCCTCCGGCCGAGGCAATGTGTTACCCGGAGGAGGTAGTGTGTGGTAGAGTTTGTCCCTTTTGTCCACAATGCAATTCATCCCAAATTGCTCCTTCATTCCATGAGTGTCAAAGGACCAATATGCAGTGATCACGCAATCCATGGGCTTCTGTGGGGATTTTCCTGTAATGCCCATACTGTGTCTAGTTCTGCTGTGCAGGTGAATACAGGGCCAGCTGAAGAGAGCTGCCAAGCAGTCCCAAACTGCTGCATGTCTGTCTGTCTGTCTGCAGGGCAAATGTCAGCTCACACCCAAGAGATACCCCGGGGGAGTGCATTCTCTCGAGTTTATCTGACATTTTCTGCACACAACCATACAGCTGTTGTGTTCATGAGCCACATAAATGAACCCTGTCGTAACGAACTGTGAAAGATGAATTGTGTAATTTAAGGTTGTCATTTAAGTTTTGTAAGAGCGTTTTCCGTTAAATGAAATTCATGAGGAATGATGTTAGAAATATTTATCCCGAGCCCAGTTCTCTAAATAATCTGCCTCGCTGCTGTTGTAGGTCGTTATATATAAATGTCAACTGTTCTTTATAATTTATGATTAGTGTCATGATTTTCATTCTCTTCTCTTTTTTCTTCCGTCACTCTGCAGAAACGGGCGAAAGGCCAGTACCTGTTTTTCAAAGTGTGTGAAGCCCTGAACCTACTGGAGAAGGACTACTTTGGGTTGAGTTACAAAGACAACGCTGACCAGACGGTAAAGTCTTTTTTTTATTTTTTATTTTTTACATGTACAGTAAGATAGGCTTTTCCAGAACAGGGAACACATGACAAAAGCCTTCCAATCCATTAATTTTTTTAAAGTATGCTTTGTTTCTGAAGTACCAGTACTACTTTAGACCTAACTACTTCATAAAACAACATTCTCGCCTAATGGCACAGATGTTTTTGCATTTATGTCCTAAAACTTTTAATTGTTCCTCAATTAAATAATTAGCTAGACTTTTATTCTACTACAATGACTAATGGCTTGACTTGTAACTGCAACCGCATAATATCCCTCATGATCAATAGACATTCCAAACCTTTCAGCGGGCCTAATAGACCATATAATTGATTGTTTTAACAAAGGCCTGAATGAACCAACAGTGATTCTTGAAACTCAGATGGATGATAAAGTACTTCACTGTGTACTAAGTCCAGCCCATCCTCACAGGATGACTGAAGTGTGCAGTAAACCTCCAGAGAACCCAGATATGCTTCCAGGGAATAACATTAGTTCTTTTCCATATCTCTGTGGACACAGTTTATTGGGGAGCTCTGTAATATCACTGGTTGGAGACAAACGAGGCTCCGCTCACAAACTTCAGTCCAAAGTTCCTCTGCTCTCGCCCACTGCCAAGCAGGCCTGTTTCACAGAAGACCTGGGTTCAAATGAGTGTTGGGGTCAATTCCATTTCAATTCAGAAAGTAAACAAAATTCAAATTCAGAATGTTCCTAATTGAAAAGCATTGAGGATAGGCCTAAGTGTAATTTCAGTGTACTTCCTGAATTGATTGAAATTGAAATGGAATTGACCCCAACACTGGTTCAAATACTATTTGATTAGCACTTTTGGGACTTCTATTGGTTCCATTGCAACAGCCAATCAATCAAGCACACCTAAAGTATTTAAAATGATTTAAAATAGCAATTGAAACCAGGCCTTGTTCACAGACCGTATCCTCCTCACATCTTATGGCTTTGGGCCTGGATGTTAAACTCTAGCCTGCACACTGTAACTGGAGCATAATGACAGACAGTCAACACGCTCCACAGTCTGTCTGCAGGCTCCAGATCAGTCAGTGAGGGAGACTGTTGGGAGAGAATGCTGAGCTTAGTTCCACGTTGACACTGGAAACTGCAGGCTAGCCACAGGGGCGGGGGGTGGAGAGGAGGGAAGAGGCTAGACTGTAGTTTAGTGGAATGTGTTTTCATCATGTGTGTTCGTTTATATGAAAGTGGTGCACAGCAGTTCAGGGATCAGACCAGTAATGACAACCATGGCTAGTTTTGTTGTGTCTGTCTAGTGGTCTGGAGTCTGGATTGGTGCCAAATTGAGAGTTTAGCTCTTTACAGCAGCTCTGTGCCAAATGCTTCCTTCTGTGTCATGTTTAGGATTTTCTTGACATACCTGATATACTACAGTATTTGAGAAGGGAAATAAAAAAGGCCTAGTGTATTTAGATTAGTGTTCTATGTTTAGGTGGTATAGTCTTACCAAGTAGTTATTTGCAATATGGACGCTTTTACAATAAAAATATTGCCTGCATTTTTCTAACATGAGTTGTCAATCACCATGGTTACTCAACAGGGAAGATACTGTGTGTTAGAATTTCTGTATACTTGTTCAAACCAAAGCTAATATCTCCTTTGTTTCTCTTCTATAGTGCTGGCTTGACCCTACAAAGGAGATCAAACGTCAGATCCGCAGTAAGTTGTGGCTTTTTAACCTTTTGAAACATTCTGTATGAAGTGTCTCATTAAGTAACAGGGCCACCGGAGTTCACACTAATTGGCTTTACTGTACATACCAACCTAATGAAAGGCTTCCACACTATACCCTATAATTTCCCCTAGCTAAGCACCCCTATCATTCTATCCCCCAACTCTCTATTCCAATAGAACTAATGTTACTGTTGACATTTACTGGATCTTGAGCAGATACACGTTATTTTTCTTCTGCTGGGGTGACATGCTCTTTTCACATCTGGTCACTGGATTGCAGTAATTCTGGATGGGGCTGGGGGGATGCGTTTGGGATGACGTGTGTTGAGTGGAGGGAGGCTGCTCTCTGCTGAACCTCTCGGCCAGGGCAGAGAGAAGGGGGATGCTCGCCCCCCCATCGCCAGTCTGATACGTCCAGAGCACTTAGCACTGCCAGTAACACCGACCAGGCGTTTACACACACACACACACACACACACACACACACACACACACAGTATGCCCCGGAGGGAATTCACTCTAGCCATGGGAACGGCAGCTCCGAGCGGAGGTACTTTCCTGTCCAGGGCCTGGGATGCGTTACCCTGCTGTTAAAGTCTACAGCGGCCCAAAACTGGCCTCTTTCTCTCTCTTTAGCTTGATGTATCCGTTTACATCATGATCAGGGTCTCTGGGCTGGGCTGGGCCCTCCTTCAGGGGCGAGAAAGGGAATGGGATCCTCCCTCTGAAAGATGCAGCAGTCAGAAGGCTGCTTCATGTGTTGGACCCCTGCCTGGTGCAAAAAAGACCCAGAGTGCTGCCTGATAGTGATTCATGTGTTATTGTCGAACATTTAAGAGCAGATGACCGTGAGCAAAGAAATCCCCATTCTACCTGGCTGTCCAGCAGCCAAAGCTATGTCTATTTTCTAGCCTTATCTCTGTCTTGTTTGAACTACTTTAACACCTTGGATCAATGAGTGAGGAACAGATGCCCTATACTTGACTGTCAGCCACAGTTTGCTCTCTGTGAGATAAAGACAAAGGATCTGGAGCACTTGCTGATAAGTGAGACCACTGTTATACTGACTTGACTGATTCAGGTCTGTGGGCAGGCAGAGTTCACTACCAGGTCTGTAACTGAGATCACTAGGGGTTTATGGTCACTGCCTGCCTGTGGGATCCAGTGAAATGGTAGATATTGGCACACTCCATTTTCTTTAAAGGCAGTGTAGCACCTATTTCTCAATGCCAGAAACGTATATAATAGTAACCTAGAGCACCCCAAGAAAACATTCCCAAATTACAAACTTAAATCAATTGTTATAATGTTGTTCTAAATGTTGGGTTTGAGGTTTTCTCCAACTCATCTCTAACTTGGTAAAAATAATCCCACAATGCCCTGTGGTCAGCGTCACATGGTGAATTGAAAACATATACAAAGTAGGATACGTTTTAAAATTAGGTGGGCTAATTGGGCGTCTACTCGTCAGTCTGCGGGGGCACATTTCATCCCATTGTTGACTTCCAGGGCTATCAACAATGGAAGGATGACTTCAACAAGAAGTTGCTTCTCAAAGTGGATGCTGTCCCTACCATTAATGTGGCTTCTAAAGCATCTCAAACAGCCGTGAGCATTATCACTGGCATAGAAGTGAACTGGGTAAATGAAAGCGCTAGCTATGCCAGGGATGGGCAACTTTGATGGGGGTGGTGCCACAATTAAATAATCATAAGGGGCCGCAGGGGCTCGCACACACTGCAAGCAAAACATTTTAGTTTTAGCAATTTTGTAAGTAATTTCATGCAATTCTACTCATTTTGCCATGGGGTGGAGAGGAATGTTTCCCGTTTTTAATATGATATCTGAGTGTGACTGACTAAGAAAATCAATGGGGGCCCCCCAGCCAGTAATTTCACCATGACTAAGAAAATCAATGGGGGCCCCCCAGCCAGTACTTTCACCATGATAACAAGTTTAGATTACTGGCCGCAAAACGAATGTAACAATCCCACATTGTTTTTGCTGGACTATCAGTGACTGACATAACAAGAGAAACTGCTGATGCACAACCAAACTTCGAAATTGCACCTTGTATTCTACTATTGTAACTCACAACAGTACCCCGACTGAATTGATCCGAAGGCCTGCGTCCCGCGGACCGCCAATTGCCCATCCCTGCTCTATGCTAATGTTAGCTAGCTATACCTTTAGCTCATGTCTTCCATCCAAATAACACTGATAAAACGAACAAAATGTTAACATGTCTGCCAGCTGTTGGTAGCTAACTGCTGATGTTGTCATAGATGGTACAAGCCTGTGGGAAAGTGTGCTTTTCATGCTGTTTGTGGGGGCTGCAATTTGGTTGTTCTGTGGCTCTGGCTTTGGTCATGGATCCGATCGGGTGGCGTTGCTTTCTTTTGGAGGGGTGGATTGTGGATTTTTAGTTTATTTAAAGTTTATTTTGGGATCTTAGGATCAATGTGGTCACAGTTGCTTCTTGTTGAAGTGGCAGCAGCTAACGTTAGCTTGCTATAGCTAGCTATCCTCTTCCTCCATTTCTGAATGAATTTGTGGCTATTTCTTTCTAGCTGGCAAAATAAGTGAGCTAGATTTTGTGGACTGCCACATGTCGATAACATAGCTAGGTTTGTCACTGGTATGAGCTAGTTAATGTCCTATGGGAGCCACAGTACCTGCCTCCTGTTATGTTGGAGAGTTATGTTATGTTATGTGAGGAGAGTTGTAGCTAATACACCCTAGCAGTTTATAAAGAATTGAGCTAGTCTCGTTCTTTCCACATAACAATATTCTCTCTTGAACGGAGTTCATCGAGTTTCCCAGCCGTAGCCTGCCTAGGCTATATGCCTGTTCTTGAAATCAACAAAGGAAGGCATAAAGTTATTGTTTTCAAATATGTATTATTGGCACTGGCAGCTAAACTTATAAACACTAAATATACAATTGTTTACTATACTTGTCACAATTCCAGATGTAACATGCACAAACTGGCAATTTATCAGCTCACTTTATCAGCATTGCTTCGCGTAAACGCAAGAAAAATAGACTTGCTTTTTACTTTGAAGTGCTTGATGGCGTTGACACTCGCGGGCTGTCTGTTTTCTCTCATTTACTACCGCGCATTCTAATTCCAGCGTGTTCACGCTTGTTCACTTGCGTAATTGGGCATTTAGCAAGCGCTCTTATCCAGAGCGATTTACAGGAGCAATTAGGTTAAGTGCCTTGCTCAAGGGCACATCGACATGTTATTTTTTTCCAACTACTCACCTCGGGGATTTGAACCAGCGATCTTTCGGTTACTGACCCAACGCTCTTAACCGCGTTGGTACCTGCCACCCTACACACACTCAAATACGTTTTTCCACATGTAATTTATAAAATTAGATTTTCTATTGTATAAAGACTGTAGTTGTCTATGTTGTCAATATTTCAGAAAAATCCTCACATTTTCTATACTAAAAAGTGAAGTGCTACTTAGTGCGCACCAGCTTACCATGTACAGTAGGCTACAGGCAATATGTTCCTCCACTGTGAGTCATAGGAATTACGATCTTGCTTTCACTGCTTTCCGGCAGTCGTCGTGGTTTTTATATGTGGGGAGCATAAATTGTATAATTGTAAACTAACTAATAATTTTGAGTTAGAGCCCTCGGAAACTATTCAGACCCCTTGACTTTTTCCACATTTTGTTACGTTACAGCCTTATTCTTAAATGGATTAAATAAATAAAAATTATCAGGAATCTACACACAATACCCCATAATGACAAAGTTTGAAAACATTTTTTCACATTTATTAAAAATAAAAAACAGAAACCTTATTTACAAAAGTATTCAGACCCTTTGCTATGAGACTCGAAATTGAGCTCAGATGCATCCTGTTTCCATTGATCATCCTTGAGATGTTTCTACAACTTGATTGGAGTCCACCTGTGGTAAATTCAATTGATTGGACATGATTTGGAAAGACTCACACCTATTTATATAAGGTCCCACAGTTGACAGTGCATGTCAGAGCAAAAACCAAGCCATGAGTTCGAAGGAATTATCCGTAGCGGTCAGAGACAGGATTGTGTCGAGGCACAGAGCTGGGGAAGGGTACCAAAAAATGTCTGTAGGATTGAAGGTCACCAAGAACACAGTGGTCACTCTGACAGAGCTATAGAGTTCCTCTGTGGAGATGGGAGAACCTTCCAGAAGGACAACTATCTCTGCAGCACTCTACCAATCAGGCCTTTATGATAAAGTGGCCAGACGGAAGCCACTCCTCAGTAAAAGGCACATGACAGCCCGCTTGGAGTTTGCCAAAAGTCACCTAAAGATTCTCTGGTCTGATGAAACCAAGCTTGAACTTTTTGGCCTGAATGCCAAGCGTCACGCCTGGAGGAATTCTGGCACCATCCCTACCGTAAAGCATAGTGGTGGCAGCATCATGCTGTGGGGATGTTTTTCAGCGGCAGGGACTGGGAGACTAGTCAGGATCAAGGCAAAGATGAATGGAGCAAAGTACAGAGAGATCCTTGATGAAAACCTGCTCCAGAGTGCTCAGGTCCTCAGACTGGGGCCAAAGGTTCACCTTCCAACAGGACAATGACCCTAAGCACACAGCCAAGACGTCACAGGAGTGGCTTCGGGACAAGTCTCTGAATGTCCTTGAGTGGCCCAGCCAGAGCCCAGACATGAACCCGATCGAATATCTCTGGAGAGACCTGAAAATAGCTGTGCAGCAACGCTCCCCATCTAACCTGACAGAGCTTGAGAGGATCTGCAGAGAAGAATGGGAGAAACTCCCCAAATACAGGTGTGACAAGCTTGTAGCATCATACCCAAGAAGACTCGATGCTGTAATCGCTGCCAAAGGTGCTTCAACAAAGTACTGAGTAAAGGGTCTGGATACTTACAGTGGGGAAAAAAAGTATTTAGTCAGCCACCAATTGTGCAAGTTCTCCCACTTAAAAAGATGAGAGAGGCCTGTAATTTTCATCATAGGTACACGTCAACTATGACAGACAAAATGAGAAAAAAAAATCCAGAAAATCACATTGTAGGATTTTTTATGAATGTATTGGCATATGATGGTGGAAAATAAGTATTTGGTCAATAACAAAAGTTTCTCAATACTTTGTTATATACCCTTTGTTGGCAATGACACAGGTCAAACGTTTTCTGTAAGTCTTCACAAGGTTTTCACACATTGTTGCTGGTATTTTGGCCCATTCCTCCATGCAGATCTCCTCTAGAGCAGTGATGTTTTGGGGCTGTCGCTGGGCAACACAGACTTTCAACTCCCTCCAAAGATTTTCTATGGGGTTGAGATCTGGAGACTGGCTAGGCCACTCCAGGACCTTGAAATGCTTCTTACGAAGCCACTCCTTCGTTGCCCGGGCGGTGTGTTTGGGATCATTGTCATGCTGAAAGACCCAGCCACGTTTCATCTTCAATGCCCTTGCTGATGGAAGGAGGGTTTCACTCAAAATCTCACGATACATGGCCCCATTCATTCTTTCCTTTACACGGATCAGTCGTCCTGGTCCCTTTGCAGAAAAACAGCCCCAAAGCATGATGTTTCCAACCCCATGCTTCACAGTAGGTATGGTGTTCTTTGGATGCAACTCAGCATTCTTTGTCCTCCAAACATGACGAGTTGAGTTTTTACCAAAAAGTTATATTTTGGTTTCATCTGACCATATGACATTCTCCCAATCCTCTTCTGGATCATCCAAATGCACTTCAGACGGGCCTGGACATGTACTGGCTTAAGCAGGGGGACACGTCTCGCACTGCAGGATTTGAGTCCCTGGCGGCATAGTGTGTTACTGATGGTAGGCTTTGTTACTTTGGTCCCAGCTCTCTGCAGGTCATTCACTAGGTCCCCCCGTGTGGTTCTGGGATTTTTGCTCACCGTTCTTGTGATCATTTTGACCCCACGGGGTGAGATCTTGCGTGGAGCCCCAGATCGAGGGAGATTATCAGTGGTCTTGTATGTCTTCCATTTCCTAATAATTGCTCCCACAGTTGATTTCTTCAAACCAAGCTGCTTACCTATTGCATATTCAGTCTTCCCAGCCTGGTGCAGGTCTACAATTTTGTTTTTGGTGTCCTTTGACAGCTCTTTGGTCTTGGCCATTGTGGAGTTTGGAGTGTGACTGTTTTGAGGTTGTGGACAGGTGTCTTTTATACTGATAACAACTTCAAACAGGTGCCATTAATACAGGTAACGAGTGGAGGACAGAGGAGCCTCTTAAAGAAGAAGTTACAGGTCTGTGAGAGCCAGAAATCTTGCTTGTTTGTAGGTGACCAAATACTTATTTTCCACCATAATTTGCAAATAAATTCATTAAAAATCCTACAATGGGATTTTCTGGATTTTTTTTTCTCAATTTGTCTGTCATAGTTGACGTGTACCTATGATGATAATTACAGGCCTCTCTCATCTTTTTAAGTGGGAGAACTTGCACAATTGGTGGCTGACTAAATACTTTTTTTCCCCACTGTATGTAAATATGATATTTCAGTTATTTTTTATAAATTAGTAAAGATTTCTAAAAACCTGTTTTTGCTTTGTCATTATGGTGTATTGTGTGTAGATTGAGGGGGGGAAACAATGTAATCCATTTTAGAATAAGGCTGTAATGTAACAAAATGTGGAAAAAGTCAAGGGGTCTGAATACTTTCTGATGAATATCAGATAACGTCCATTATCTGCTACCTGGCCTTTAACATATGCGGTAAATCCATATTTATTAAGATGATGGCCTGTGCTGTGCTCTGTCTGGTTGGGGTTTGAGCTCTCTGGCCTCATCCTCGGGGACAGATAAAAAGACATGGAGCGCAGCAGCGGGGAGGAAATTGCCCTGACAGTCATTATTTTTCCAAAGAAATGCGGTGTAGCTTGACTACGGATGGACCTGATGTCACACGCGTGTGGGTGGATGTGATATGAGAGAGAGACACGGAGAAGGTTTTTATTTGTTTCACTTACTGAACCTATTGTGTATGATTTCACAGACCAGTGGTGTATTGCTGCCGGTGGATATGATTCTATGATATGGCACTCCCCTCCCTATGCCTGTGTGCCCTGTAATAGTACTCTATGGTGTGTGACTGGGGAATGGAGGCTAGCCTATCACATGAATTGAGGCCTCAGCTCAGACCCATTTATCTGCAGCCTGTGACTCAGACTGGAACGTTTCAAGGATAATTGAAAATTGAAAAACAGGCCAGAGATGAGGGGGAGACTGAAATCCCTTGTGCCCCTGTCACACCACCACAGCTGAGTTTTTGAAGGTCATCTTTTGTAAAAACGCTTACTTTGTATGCGTCTGCCCATGAATGCTCACTTAGAAAATGACCCTGATTTCCCAAGCTGCTTCTGTGCTAGATGACACCCGTTTTTTGCTCTCGATTTTTGTCCTCTTTCACACCTGAAATACTACACCTAATGGGACCATTGAAGCTACTGTTCTGCACAGTTTCTCTACCCCCCCCCCCCCCCCCCACACACACACACACACACACACACACACACACACACACACACACACACCAAGAAAGTACAATGTTCTTGGACAGATCAAGTGGTATTAGGCCCTATGATTGAGACAGTCATGTGTTTAGCTCCCCCATCCCAGTAGCACCAGTGACTTAACCGTCCTCTCATTCATTGTGAAGTGTGATCATCCAAACATGTGACTTGCTGTGTCTGACTCTGAGACAGCTGCCTCACATTCCAGTGTATCAGTCTTTAAACTGCCCCTAGCTTCCTCAAATGGTCACTGACCTCTCTGCTCGGTCTGGCCAAAGGACAACAGCTACAATATGACCACTGTTGTAACAGGAGAGGAACAGTGCCACTTTAGTGTGTGGGGTAATTTTTTGAATTCCTCTTTAATGACACATCCTGTATCCCATGCCCGCGCTAAGCATGTGTGAATTTGGCATGGTTTTCCTTCTCGTGTTTTGTGGATGTTTTTTAAGAGAGCATGTTTTGTATGATTTTCTATGATGTTGTGCGGACTTGAAAAGAGAGGAAGTGAATTCCTCCCCAAATTTAATGTAATTTTCTCCGCACAGTCAATGTAATTCCTTCCTTCCCTGGCTCTTCTTCCCTTCTGTTCCTTCTCACAAGGACTGGGGTTCTGGGAAGAATGAAAGCGAATCCCTGTATGATTACTGTTCCAGCATACTGTCCAGACCAGACCAGAGACACTCACTCGCCTGCAGCTACACAAAAAGGACATTACTGTTTCTCTCCACTGATGAGCAGACACAGAAAACCACATCTTATTATTTCATTATCCCTTTTCTGGATGAAAAAGCCAGAATTCCTAATACGTTTCGGACCATACATTTCAGGGAAAGAGAGTGGGAAGACCATTAAGACATGTCAGGACACGGTGGAAATTTGTTGTAAATTGAGCTGTTGCATAACATGTCTCCCACCCAGATGAGAGGGAGGGAGAGAGACTGTCATCATCCATCTCTTCTCTCACCGAGTGAAATCAGGCTAGTGCTACCCCCCCTCTCAGCTAGCGGTTGCTAGGTGACAGCCAGCCCTAGCCTATTGCTGACGTGGCTCTAGGCATCGCCACATCAAGCCAGTGGTCTGTGACTGGACACACACACAGAGATGAGGAGGTAGTGTGTATTAGCACTGCTAATCCTGTCTCATCTCACATGGCGGCTCTCTTATCGCTGACAACAGGAAGTATAACATGGAGCCCTGCAAAGGGCTCTTAAGCCCATCTGGCCCCCATCTGACCCCAACTCTATCATTCTCAAAGTAGGTTGCTAATGTAAAAGTGAATCCATATCATGATTTTGTGTTGAAGATTTGAAGTTGATTAAAAACCCTTTGTGGGATTTGTTGAACGTGTGGTTCTGAAATGTTCTCTGCTAGCTGGTTGAATCCAAATGTAGTCTATTTTACTGAGAAAATCTCCTCGGCGTGTCCAATGATGAAAACTCAAAACAGAGAGGGAGTGCAATTTTTAAAGGCCTTGTTTCTACTCTGCCATTTTAGATTAGTCTTTGTGCAGGACCAAATCAAAATGACTCTCCCCAGGCTGGCCCATGTCTTTCCAGGCTTGATCAAACTTCCACTTCAAAGCCTCTCCTCGTGGGTCTTAGCTGTTGTGTAATTGCTTACAGCTGCTCCTTCCTTCCCAGTGTGTTCTCTTCCTCTTTCCATCTCTTTGCCCCTCTCTCCCACCACACCCACACTCTCCTTACGGACAGTCGATGAGCACAGCTGTTGGAGCAGTGATGTGTTCTTCTTAGCACATCTGGCTCAGGAGGCTTCCGCCATCGCTTGTTTTTCTGTGTTGGTTATTTGACACTAAATGCAAAATTGCCTTCCTCTACATACAAACGCTCACCCAAATGCTTAGCCGGAGACACTTCATCTAGGCTTGAACACATGTGGCCTGGCGCCTCAGAGAAATGTATAATATGTTATCTTGTGTTATGATAATAAATAATGTATTTCCTTTAGTCTTTTAATCAGACGAGTCCTGTTCTCTCTGTTCTCTCTCCACAGATGCCTCCTGGCAGTTAGCGTTCAATGTCAAGTTCTACCCTCCTGATCCATCCCAGCTAACCGAGGATATTACCAGGTACTGTACTGTCTCTTTCATCAGGAAACAGAGGTCAAACAGCCACACACCACATCTGTTCCCCCAGTGTCTCATCACACTCTGCTCTGAGCCCTCACCTGGATCACTCCCGTGCACTCCCTAATCTAGCGTAGAAATGCCCTCTTTGATCTGCGCCCGTCAAAAGGTTGCAGCAGTATCGAATGCAGTGGAGCTGTCTTCAGCCTCCAGAGTTTAGTTTCAGCACAGCCCCAGATCCAAGGTCACAGGCAGTCGAGGGCAATCATCTGCACACACACCTACCTTTTTTCTCTCCCAGTGTGCCGTTACCACACACACGTTATTTCTGCTGTTGTGAGTGCAGGCTGCTGCCGTACTGTAAGGCACAGGAAAACGCCCCCACACACACCCCACTCACAACCCACAGTGTTCCTGTGCATGTTATGTCAGATCTGAAGTAGTGGGTTAGTGTCAAGAGAAACGTACAGACCAAATGTACAAAATCTATTTCATGCCTCAATGAAATGTCATGCCTCGTCTGGTCCCGTGTAGTTCAGTTGGTAGAGCATGGCACTTGCAACACCAGGGTTGTGGGTTCGATTCCCACGGGGGACCAGTACGAAAATGTATGCACTCACTAACTGTAAGTCGCTCTGGATAAGATTGTCTGCTAAATGACTTAAATGTAAATGTGGTTATAGACTGTAAATCTGTCTTTCTCTCCCTCCCCCACCCCTTTCTCCCATCTCTCTCTTTTCTTTCTTTATTTCTCTCTCTCTCTTTTTTTCTATCTTTTCTAACTTTTCTATCTTTCTTTCTATCTTTCTTTCTTTCTCCCTGTAGATATCTCCTGTGCCTTCAGCTCCGGCAGGACATAGCTTCGGGGCGTCTGCCCTGCTCCTTCGTCACCCACTCTCTGCTGGGTTCCTACTCCCTGCAGGCCGAGCTGGGAGACCACGACCCCGATGAGCAACGCCTCGACTACATCAGCGACTTACAGTTTGCCCCCTCACAGACCAAAGAGATGGAGGAGAAGGTTGTCGAGCTCCACAAAACTCACAGGTCAGGGCTTTGTGGTGTTAAAGGGATAGTTCAGCGATAACTATCCCTTTAATGCAAGCAAGAGGAAGTGACACTGACATTGAAGTCATAGCTGAAGGGGCCTCTTTAAACCCACCCGGCTGTGGGGACTGGGGAAAGACACCTGTATAGAAATTAGATTGGAAATTACCCCTGGCCTTACTAAACCCTGTGATTATCATATTTTGAATTCCCTGTTTTCAGCACCTGCCATTTATCTATTTATTTATTATTGACTTTAACTTTTCACCGCTGTGTTTGTTTATATGGGATTGTTCTATGTTTTGTCTACCATTCTAGGGGGATGACTCCTGCTCAAGCAGACACCCAGTTCTTAGAAAACGCCAAGAAGTTGTCGATGTATGGCGTCGATCTCCACCATGCCAAGGTGACTGACACACGGCACCGGGTTTTGAAATGTCCAAGCAGAAATTTTAAAGAAATCATTCCTGTATACATTTTTGGGGAAATACTAGGAAATACATTTGTGATGTTTATAAAATGCCCTGCGATGAGAAAATGTCAACCTCATAACCGTAAAAAATATGATTGAACTGTAAGCTCTTAACAAGGAGGCATAGCCTACTGGTCAGTATCCAAACTTAGTCATTAGTCGAGGAACTGTTCTACTACGCTCCATTATTTGTGTATGGAAAGTCTGTTGAAACGCCTTTGAGAGCACACAAGACTCATGGAGGCTCCTTTGATGTGGTGCGCAGTGAGTGGAAGAAAGAGGCAGGCGGAAAACACAAAGCTAAAGCAGAGAGCGGGCCGATCACCGCATCAGCTGTACAAACACATTTGGTGGAGCCGGAGCTCTTTTCACTGGGCCATCGGCATGGGAACAGCCCTGTGGAATGAAACCTTCTCTCTCCCGGTGGACTGGACATGGGTTGAAAATACTCCCAGAAATGTTCTGCTGGTCAGAGAGAGAGAGAGAGAGAGAGAGAGAGAGAGAGAGAGGGAAGGGGGGACGGAGCGAGAGAGAGAAGGGAGGGGGGAGATAAGAGAATGGGGGAGAGCTCTTAGTTCATATCCCAACCATCAGTAATCAGTGAGAAAGGTGCATTTCAGGCCCTCATGTCCTCTCTCTCTTTCGGTAGGTAGGCAGACAGGCAGGGAGGGAAAAAGGTTGTGTGGAAAAGCATGTCAAGGCCATGGGGAGTGAGAGGGCTGCAGTGGTTAAAAGCCATGCATTGGTGTCTAATAGTCACCATTCCCATCAGTGGCGATGGATTTTCCTCCTCGTTTTACAGTTGAAACACAAATCAATAGTCCCTCAGTATCGAACTATCCATACGTCCTGGACTTAAAAGGCCCTTTATGGCGTCATGCAAGTTCGATAACAACTTTAGCATTGAGTTATGGTGGGATGATTGAATATCCGTCCTTATTCAATTGTATGTAATATGTAATCTAATTCCATTGTGAGCTTTGGCGATATTAAAAATCTTCTGAACTGAAATCTGAGAATGTTGTCTGTTCTCTATCCATGTTGTCTGTACTGCTGCATACGTGACTGTGTTTTCTGTTCATTGTACTTTGCTGAACTGTTGCTTTGGCTGTTGTCTTCGTGTCTGCAGGACTCTGAGGGAGTGGACATCATGTTGGGAGTGTGTGCCAATGGCCTGCTGATCTACAAAGACCGACTCCGGATAAACCGCTTTGCCTGGCCCAAAATCCTCAAGATCTCCTATAAACGCAGCAACTTCTATATCAAAATCAGGCCGGGAGAGGTATGGAACAGCACCGCTCTCAGAGGAAAAACAAGACATTTCCACATTTTACTGTTGTCCTTTCGAAAACCCTCTCCAGAGATCAGCCGTAGGAAAGAGACTCCATCATTGAGCAAAATACTGACAATGTTAGGAGATGGTTTGATTGTGGAGATGAAAATGCTGACATTTAGGTATTTCTTTCTCAAGGCCCAATTCAAACTAGTTTTGTGGAAGGAGAGGTGGTTTTATGGGGTTTGGCCCATATCTCGTCTTTTGTGGAGCATATGTTTTCTAATTTGGCTAGTTCTAGTACTCAGGGGAACTCAGCTCTATACTCTGATGTCTTCCAGACGGAGCTGTTTGAGAGCACCGTGGGCTTCAAGCTGCCCAACCACCGCTCTGCCAAGAGGGTCTGGAAGGTCTGCGTGGAGAATCACACCTTCTTCAGGTAACGATCACACTCAGCTCCCATGTCAACGACCCCTACATCGGTTTAACCTAATCCTGTTCACCTCGAACGCACTGTCTGAACCAGGAATAACTCGTGTGTTAGGTCCTCTGAAGTCTGTTGTTTTTGAAAGATTGCACCTTTCATTAAAGTGTTCTGTTCCACATTGCAACTTTATCTATAGGCCCTGTCTAACCTGTTGACTCCGTGAAATGTGTCTATGCTAACACAGACAGTCCAAGCCCATGTCAGTGGACAGCGTTAAATGGTTTCCCCCTCCCACACTGTGAAGTGTGTACCAACTGGAGTGTGTAATTGGACGGTCTCTAGGGAGCAGTAGGTTCCTTCGATACTTCCTGTCCAATGAAAAGACAGAGGGGAGAATGAGCACAGTTGAGTGGAACAGCCGTTATGCACTTTGTTCAGGCAGCTTCTCCGTCCGAAGCCTAAAGCCATGGCAGTTATCATGCGCTTAAACTGTCTCCTTAGCTTCCACTCTGCAGGGCTGTATCATTAAGGAAGCAATTGTCCCCAGTTTTAGCCTCAGCCAGCACCATCTTCAGATGAACCTTTTCGTCGGTAGCCCTGCCACCTGGTAAATAATATACGCTCGCTGGATGATTATCTTTAAGTCTAATATTGCGGGTAATGGAGTCGCCAATGACTAAGGTTTTCAATTTGTCCGAGATAATGGTGGGAGGCTTCAGCGGCTCAGACCCCATAACGGGTGGAGGAGAGAGCTGAGAGTGCTTGGACTCTGACTCCGACTCGTTGCTTAGTGGCGAAAACCGGTTAAAAGTTTCTATCAGATGAATGATCGACACCTGTTGAGCATGCAAACAGTATTTCTTTCCTGAAGCCATGAGAAAATGTTCAGCTGTGGGGACTGTGCAGGGGGATTAACACTACCTGTATTTACTGGTGGCACGGACGCTGTATCATCCTTTCCTACACTTAAATTGCCCTTGCCTAACGATTGCATCTCAAGCCCGGCTTGCAACTCAGCTATCCTCACCATAAGGCGATAGTTCTCCTGTATATTAAGAGTACAGCGACTGCAATGAGAAGGCATCATGTTAATTCGTTTTGTTTTCGGCTGGAGGAGGTCCTGCAGATCTATGACCAGATAAAGCGTCCGGGGTGAAAAAGTACAGCAGTATGGAGACAATGCGGAAGTGCGTTGCGTCACCAGTCATGTAATAAATCCCACCTGCTGCGCCTCGCATTATTTGACAGTTCGTAAGAGGGGTGTCGGCACGCGCCAAATTGAAACCAGATATGGCATGAAGATCCTCGGCTGTTTGATCGAGCTGTTTTGTTCTTGGCACGGACAACGAGGAGGGGAGAGACAAGCCTCAACAAACACAAAGCAAAAATGACGCACTGGCTTGCCTTCAACCCAACCACTAATATCTAAAAGCCCTGTAGCACCCCTCTCTTCCTGCTCTTCTCTCCTGTCATTCAGATCCTCTGTGTACTAAAGCAACTCCTAGTAATGACTCTCCTTATACTGTCAAGTTTGAATTACAAACCCTGCCATCCACTTTAATGGTCTTGTACACTGATATAAATCGCCCCGCTTATTAGCGATTTGGGCCAAAGAGCGGCTTTTCTTGAACTGTGTTGTGAGGTCATGATGTCATGACAGGCCCTGGCTGGGCTGGAACGGAGAAGTCGTGCCGGGCTGTTGAGATCATGATGGGATCCCCAGACACCCTGACACCCCAGCAGCACGCCCAGGGCCAGCGTGTTTAAATTGGGTTGAAATCAGCCCTGGCCTACATGCCCCTGGGTTAAACAACAGAACAGACCCCGTCCTACTGTGCCTTATTTGTGGAGACAACCCTAGTATGGCTTAACCTGACACCACTAGAAAGATGGACTTAAGTGCCCCCCCCGGCCCCTCAGGCTGGGCAAAGACCTGTTAGGTTAGTGTGTGTGAGAGAGAGAGAAAATGTCTGAGTGAGGGGCCCTGCAAAGCGAATGGGGGGGTGGAGATGGGCGGACAGGAAAGCCCTGTCGCCATGGGAGATTAAGGATAGGGGCAGGGAGGATTTCGACCACCGCTCCCCCACCACCCTTGTCTCCCAATAATATCTAGTCCCAAACACAGCTGTTACAAAGAGCAGAGCCAGCGACGGAGAATAGGAGATAGCTTACTCTTCGACGCCCAGACTTTGACTTGTTTCACAGCTCATGTTCACTTACGGTCACTGACAAACAATGAGACTGTTGAATGGATCCCTTTTACCTGGGTCTTCATGAGTCATCCATAATCTCTCTATTTACACACAGAGATAGCTAGGTTTATCACTTCCGTCTCAGCGGTTAGCCTAGGTCACAGGCAGGACATTTTCATTTTTTTTCTCGTGAGAATAGATAGTACTCTTTATCTATATACTCTCACTGTCATCCAGTAAACTGAAATAACATATCCACATGGATTTTACACACTGTATATGATACGGTATTTGTTTTGTTTTCAGAATAGTTTTATCTTATTTTGGTCATGTTCTCGCTCCAGGTTGATGACTCCAGAAGCGCCCACTAAAGCCAAGTTCCTCACGCTGGGCTCCAAGTTCCGCTATAGTGGGCGCACACAGGCCCAGACACGACAAGCCAGCACCCTCATCGACAGGCCGGCACCCTACTTCGAGCGCACTTCCAGCAAGCGCATCTCACGAAGCCTGGATGGAGGTAGGCAGTGGCACTAGACGACACACACACACAGTTGGGATTTGGGTTGACGTATTCTTATGCACAGTGCCCACTACCTTGAACTATGGGCAGCGCTGGTATTCTGGTAATGAGTGTGAGTCGGTCCATAGCTAAGTCTGCAGGCGAGGAGATGAGTGTCTCAAGCAGCCGGTCTCTTTGTGACCATGAGAGTTCTCATTCAGTCAGCTCAGTGCAGACACAGTAGGGGGGCCGTCACAGAACCACAGGCTACCTCAGCCCTGCCATCAAAGAGACATTTAGATGAACTGCTGGGGAGACACTCCAAAACGGAGAGAGAGAGAAGTAGAGAAAGTAACAATGGACCCGCAGGATCAGAGGAAAACCATTACCGTGAGATGTACAGAAATAGCCCTGTTCAGATGTTCCGTGTGACAGCAATCATCAACATGCCTCAGCATGCATCCTGTTCCCATGCCAACCATTAAAATTTAGAGGGAACGCACCACTATCCTCCTAGTTTTACAGTCAGCTCAAACTGTCTTGTGAGCTGAACTATGCTGGTGTTATATACCATGTAGGCTAGTGGTTTTGCATTTAGTCAAACATGTTGCAATGACTGGGGATGATCATTCCTATAGCCTACTATTTGTCTCTCTTCCAAGTGTTTTTAGAATAACCATTTTGCAGTGTCCTGTACAATGTCAGCCAGTGTTTAGCTGTAGGCATGACATATTCCTTCACTATCATTGCTATTGGCTATATACAGGAAATGGCTCCAACATCTGTTTCCCTTTGTTGGAACTTTGGGAAGGACTGTGGATGAAACTGGACTCATTCTTGACCAGGGGATTTTAATGTGTTTCTTTGACTGGACCCGGGCTGTATACATTACATTGCACATTTAACATGGGAAAGAAACAGTGCCACTAAAGCATTAACAAGCATGAAGGATGTTGTCATTCCAAGGCTCACATAAGTTATTAGGCCTATTTCCCACCATAAAAGCATTCTAGAAATTGCTCTGAGCAAAACCTTTGCTTGATTTGGGGAATTAGACTAAAATACAGTAATACAGGACTGGCCGGCTGCTATGCAGATTGAATGCAGGTGACGCTGTAGCTGAAAGTGAAGTAGTAATTATATGGTGAAGCTTGAACATGTACAGTGCCTCGTCTGACAGAAAGATTAGTGTGTCATATTGACTGGTCAGTGTTTTGCGTCCAACTTCAGCAGCACTAATCTAGGAGGAGAATCCTAGAGGAACATGAATCACCAAAGGAATGCCGATAACTCGATACTCTACGTTTCCATGAATAGCCTACAATAACATTTAGCAAGACCAGGGCTTTCACCTTTATTCCCTCTCTGTCTAGCTTGTAAATCTAGGATAACTAAATCAACAGTCCCAAATACCCCATGTGCACTAGAGCCGGGCCATTCATTATTTAAGGGTTACTCTACTCACTCCAGCTGTGAGTTAACCTGGGCCTGCTCTGGAATATCCTTTCTTTGCTTCCTTCACTCCTCCTTTCCCCTCCTGTATGTAGGGCCTCTCTGTTGAGCCTCTTGATCATTTATCATCAGCCCAATTCACTGTGCTATTAATTCCCTCACGTTCCTCTGTAGTAGAGGGATAGATAAGAAGAGGGCGGGAGGGAACCATTTTGTTTTCCATCTGGCCAGCCGTGGAGACTTCTCTCTCTCTGCTCTGGCCCCTGACTAGGGCCCCCAGAGCTTCAGATACAGTCACAGCAGGTGTGGGACTGGGACTCTGAATGAGACAGGGCTAGCTGAAGAGAATTTGGTTCTGGTCTCTGGAGAAATCCCACTCTCACATTGCACATCAATACAGGGAGTGGCGGCTGTGCTGTGGGTGGCACGGTCGGTTACTGACGATATCAGGTTATGTATCACACCACCATATCAAACCCTCACTACTAAACCCCAAAAATCCACGACTACACCGCACCGCTCAGTCTGGTCTGCTTGAATCAGTGTGTGTGTTGGCACTGCTAAATACACTACTGTACACTACTGTACACTACTGCTAGCATGACAATTGTAGTTTGAAAAATGGATGCACTCACTAACTGTAAGTCGCTCTGGATAAGAGCATCTGCTAAATGACTAAAATGTAAAATGTAGTTTTACCCCTTTCCATCTGAATAGCTATTGGACATAGGCATTTACTATACCAAAACAAATAGCCATGTCTGGTATGTACTATGAATCCATGCAATCTTGGTCTTATCTCATCCACAAAAGGCGGGGTAAGAAATCGTTCATATGGACCTGATTAAACTGTGCTCTGGGGTTAGAGCACCTTCTGCTGGCCAGGCGTTGACATTAGCATGGTGTGCTGATTTGAAGAGCTCTCTGAAGTATGCATAAATGAATGGAGAATATTAATATTATATAAAGCTTGAATATGTGTTGTCTTGTCTGTGCTCCTTCAGCTCCAGTGATTAACGTGATCGAGGCCCAGGACTCAGCCCCCACCTCTGTGGAGAACGGCAGGGAGCCTGGCCTGGAACTCTCCTCTGACTCCAAGGTAAGAGAGGAGGGAGGGGGATGATCTAACTCAATCTCTTCTCTTTCAAGGAAGAACCAGACATCCTGTTGGATTGGAAATGAATTGTCTATGTCTGTGACTGATGCCTAATGATTTTATCTTAAAGAAATGCCCCCAAGGTTTCACTACAGGAAACTCAATTAATTATGTCTACGGTCTAGCTTAGAATTACGAGCTATAGGATGACATTCTGAACTGTCTCCTTCGTGCCGTGCTAACTCCTGTATAAAGGATCATAGTCATCCTTACTTAACAGTGACTTGGCCATAAAAGCCATGTAATTAGTTCATTATGTAACCTGTGGTACTGAGAGGAAAAGATTCAGAGGCTCATCTCTTCAGTGATAAAGGCTCAGCTCATTGGGGGCACTGTCTTAGTTGTACTAGGGCTAATGTACACCAAGAGGACCCCCTCTCCCCCTCCTACCATTGTGATATTAATCGAGACTCCACTAACTGCATTCTTGTCCGGGGGATGTTGTCCTGCCATGGTCATGGAATATTTATGGTTCTCTGGGGGTTTACCTGGAAGTTAATATTAAGGAGACAGAGCTGAAAGTAATAGAGTTTTGAATTCAAGTTGAATGAGAACAACCAGAGTATGACTGTGCTGTATCTCAATCTCTAACTCAATCGCAAAGACCTACCTGCTTTTGGGTCGCTTTAGTTTCTTCCTACTCCTGTTATCTACTCTGACTCTCTGCCTCTGTCCACTAGTGTTGTCAGTTCTGATCCTGTTGTTGTACAGATGTAGAATGTGCTTAACCCTCCTCCCCCAGCACCTCCTGGACCACCCCCTTACCTTTGACCCCTGACCTCTCACACTGCCCCCTCGTCTTCACCCGTGTCACTCTGCTGCACCCCTGACCTGACACGTCTCACTGACTAATGGTGTGTTTCTTTCTCCCCTCTCCTCTCTCTTCCTGCACACTCTTTCCTGTTAACGTTTATCATTTTTCACACATTTGTTTCTTCTCTCGGTTGTGATTATTGCTTGTGTTTTTCCCCCTCACCCTTTCCTTCCCTGCATGGTGTCTACATGTGGGGGGAAACGACGGGTCAATCACTGTGCAGTCAATCTTCATGTTCCCCCTGTCCTTCTCCTCCTCCTCAAACTCATCCCTCCCTCCCATCCTCGACACCATCTCTGAGCTGGACGTTCTGTCTGACATCTCGGAGGACGACCCCCTATCCTGGGGCCAGCTAGATGGGGATGGGGACTACCCGGGTATTTGGGTTCCTGATTTTACCCCCCAGCAGCATGCAGACAGCTTGGCTGCAGCAGAGCACTACCATCACCAGCCTCTAGAGGCCTCTCCTCCCCCCTCCCCCCTAACCTGTAGCTCAGAGCCCCAGGAAGGGTCACCCGTCCAGGCCAAGGATGCGGCTCAGTCCAGGCTGGGCTTCTCCCTGCTGGGGATGTTGACGGGCCTGCGCCTGGGCCTCCTGCCCTTCTCTCTGCTGGACGAGGACGGCTACCTCTGCTTCCCCAGCCTGCCCCAGGACTGTGCTGCCTGCTTGGTCCCCGCGGGGCTGCAGCACTACCTGCCCCTCTCCTCCCCCTCTGTGGTGCCCTCATTCATGTTCATCTTGGCTTTGCTGCTGTCTGCCTCCCAGTCCCTGGCTCTGGCCTTCCTCCTGGCCATGCCCCTGGCCCTGTCGATCTGCTACCTGGAGCCTAAGGCACCTGTCCCCGCTCATGCCCCCGTGGCCACGCCCTGCTTAGACACACACACCGACACCCACACTTTCCTGCTGCAGGAAGAGCTGTGTGACCAGCTGTGTGACCCCGCTGCCTAAATGTCACCCCCCCCCCCCCCCCCCCCCCCGGCTTCTGTCAGCTCCTCCCACCCCTCACCTCAGCCAGAGGTCTGTGTGTTCTGCCTCCCCTCCCTCCCCGTCAGCTCCTTCCACCCCTCACCTCGGCCAGAGGTCTGTGTGTTCTGCCTCCCTCCCTCCCCCTGTCAGCTCCTCCCTCCCCCTGTCAGCTCCTCCCTCCCCGTTACGTTTCACTCTCCCGTTTCCTTTCTTCTTAAAACCCTTGATTTTCTGTCTAAAATTACTAAATAGAATTTAAATTTTTCGCCATTCTTCAGAGATTTTAAATGAGTTCTTAAGACAATCATTGTTATTGTACCAGTATTGGCTGCTCTGTCATAAATCGTTTGTGTTAAATGAATACGAGCAAAATAATTTACAGCTTTTTAGTGTTGTAAAATAATAATAATTAATCCTGTTTCCCCATCTGTTTGGCTGTACATGCCTTGTTCATATACAGGTAGATTTACAGTGTACAGTTGAAGTCGGAAGTTTACATACACTTAGGTTGGAGTCATTAAAACTAGTTTTTCAACCACTCCACAAATTACTTGTTAACAAACTATAGTTTTGGCAAGTCGGTTAGGACATCTACTTTTTGCATGACACAAGTAATTTTTCCAACAATTGTTTACAGACAGATTATTTCACTTATAATTCACTATATCACAATTCCAGTGGGTCAGAAGTTTACATACACTAAGTTGACTGTGCCTTTAAACAGCTTGGAAAATTCCAGAAAATGATGTCATGGCTTTAGAAGCTTCTGATAGGCTAATTGACATCATTTGAGTCAATTGGAGGTGTACCTGTGGATGTATTTCAAGGCCTACCTTCAAACTCAGTGCCTCTTTGCTTGACATCATGGGAAAATCAAAAGAAATCAGCCACACAGCCGTCATACCGCTCAGGACGGAGACGCGTTCTGTCTCCTAGAGATGAACGTACTTTGGTGCGAAAAGTGCAAATCAATCCCAGAACAACAGCAAAAGACCTTGTGAAGATGCTGGAGGAAACAGGTACAAAAGTATCTATATCCACAGTAAAACGAGTCCTATATCGACATAACCTGAAAGGCCGCTCAGCAAGGAAGAAGCCACTGCTCCAAAACCGCCATTAAAAAAGCCAGACTACGGTTTGCAACTGCACATGGGGACGAAGATCGTACTTTTTGGAGAAATGTCCTCTGGTCTGATGAAACAAAAATAGAACTGTTTGGCCATAAAGACAATCGTTATGTTTGGAGGAAAAAGGGGGATGCTTGCATGCCGAAGAACACCATCCCAACCGTGAAGCACGGGGGTGGCAGCATCATGCTGTGGGGGGTGCTTTGACGCAGAAGGGACTGGTGCACTTCACAAAATAGATGGCATCATGAGGAAGGAAAATTATGTGGATATATTGACGCAACATCTCAAGACATCAATCAGGAAGTTAAAGCTTTGTCGCAAATGAGTCTTCCAAATGGACAATGACCCCAAGCATACTTCCAAAGTTGTGGCAAAATGGCTTAAGGACAACAAAGTCAAGGTTTTGGAGTGGCCATCACAAAGCCCTGACCTCAATCCTATATAAAATGTGTGGGCAGAACAGGGAGGCCTACAAACCTGACTCAGTTACTCCAGCTCTGTCAGGAGGAATGGGCCAAAATTCACCCAACTTATTGTGGGAAGCTTGTGGAAGGCTAACCGAAACATTTGACCCAAGTTAAACAATTTAAAGGCAATGCTACCAAATACTAATTGAGTGTATGTAAACTGTATGTGATTAAAGAAATAAAAGCTGAAATAAATCATTCTCTCTACTATTATTCTGACATTTCACATTCTTAAAATAAAGTGGTGATCCTAACTGACCTAAGACAGGGAATTTTTACTAGGATTAAATGTCAGGAATTGTGAAAAACTGAGTTTAAATGTATTTGGCTAAGGTGTATGTAAACTTCTGACTTCAACTGTATATATAGCTCTGTTATCAAGTTAGTTTTGCCCTATAAGGACGTTATTGCAGTGTTGCACCCCCTGTCCCTGTCCTGTTCACTGTTATTAGTCGCCATTTAATACACTACAGTTTCTGACATTTAATACACCACAGTTTCTGACATTTAATACACCACAGTTTCTGACATTTAATACACTACAGTTTCTGACATTTAATACACCACAGTTTCTGACATTTAATACACCACAGTTTCTGACATTTAATACACTACAGTTTCTGACATTTAATACACTACAGTTTCTGACATTTAATACACCACAGTTTCTGACATTTAGGCAACAATAAGAAACATAAATTAGGAAATGACAGATGACACAATGGTTGAATCAGCTCTACACAGAAAAATGACCAATATCCCGAGGCCAGCATGTGCACCCCCCCCCCATCCCATCATGCCTCACTCTCATGTGGGCAGAGCCTGGGCGCTCCTCCCTCAGTCACATGACATTGTACCGTTAGGTGGTGCTGCTTGGAATCAAGCTTTTCCATCATCCATTTCACCTTTTCTTTCTCCCCGACAAAAAAACATTCCCACTACAAAGACCACACAGGTAGAGGAGGAGCCTAGCGAAGGGGCGGCGGCCACACCTACTGAAGGCACTGAGGTCTGTGAGGGCAGTGGCCATCTTTACCATCATACTGCACCTTTAAGATTATTTGTAATACAGTATAAACATGGAGCTCTGGGCAGTGCAGGTGTCAAACTAACATGTCCTTTTCTCCTGGGCACTCACAGATGAAAAGAGATGAGCCAGACTCCTCCCAGCAGGTTGATTGATTGATTAACTGTGATTGGTTGTTTGATGGTGAATTTGTCTATAGATCATCTTGGTTTTTTCACATCCTCTCTGCTCTTTATTTTGTATGCTGGGTTTCACTTTTGCGGCAGGAATGTAGGCTTTGTTTTTGGTTTCTTTGTGCTGGTGCCACTGTGATGCTCTGTGACACGTGTATGGTTTTTTTCTCATGCTTACAAAAGGAGCACAACACACTGCTGTTCAACCACACGCCACCACAGCTGAACATGATGAGGATAGGACATTGTTCTGGATAGGCTTGCCTTAGCTGCAGCATTCTAAGGATGAACACCCAAATAAGCTCTACATTGTGAGGAGTAAATATTCTCTATCTCTACATATTAGTATTAGAGTTGATCACTACACAGCTAAGGTGACGTGTGGTTTGGAGAGGGTCCATTGTGGTCTGCTCTGACCAGTAGTGGACGTCCAGTGTAGTTGTGTCCCAGTCTCCACAGCCTCTGCTCTGTACTGGAACTGTCCCGACTGCACAGGTTCTCACCTCTGGCTGCTTGGGCATTTTATTTCATTTTTTATGTATTTTTCACAAATGCGTCTTCATTTTTTGATTCCACAGAGCGGAAAGTTGAGAGTGCAGGGGGAAAATATATATGTCAGACATAGCAATTTAATGTTGGAGGTTGGTATGACTGTGATAACTATTGGCCCCTAACTAAAGGGAATCAAAGCCCATGCCTGTGACCTCTCTCTTGGCTCCTGTCCCAGACTGTCTACTCCAGTTTAGCTCTCACTCTCAGGCTCTGTGTGTAGCTCTGTGTGTGTGTGTGTGTGTGTGTGTGTTTGAACACCAATGCATGATTTTGCATGTTGGATGGGGTGCATGTCCGACCAAACAGGGTTTGGGGTTTATTGGGGCGAGGGTGACCGCTGATGAGCGCTTACCCTCTCCTGTTATTGATTTGAAAATTGTTTTGGATATTTAGTATTTTCCAGTGGTGTGTTTTTAACAGGACTAATGTTGTTTCCCTAACCCATATAGGGATTTTCCTGCTCTGGTTGGCTTGATTTGAGTTGTGAATTTGTAATGGTGTAATAACAAACTAAACCTACCCAGAGTGTTCTCTAATCTCACACATTAGAAACGTGGAACTGTCATTAGTGCCCTTTAAAATCGTGTGATTACCAGAATGGCTTTTTACAGTATTTAACCCCCTAGATTCGACGTCTGCGCCCCTGCGGAAATCTAATTAGCATAAAAATCCATCAGTTTAAGCTAGAGATGTTTTTTTGCATTGGATGTGTCTCAATCCACCTCATCCAGACCATGAGACATCACAAAGATCATATTGTTATGACCCCTCTGGATCATATTGTTATGACCCCTCTATGGATCATATTGTTATGACCCCTCTGGATCATATTGTTATGACCCCTCTGTGGATCATATTGTTATGACCCCTCTGTGGATCATATTGTTATGACCCCTCTATGGATCATATTGTTATGACCCCTCTATGGATCATATTGTTATGACCCCTCTGTGGATCATATTGGTATGACCCCTCTATGGATCATATTGTTATGACCCCTCTATGGATCATATTGTTATGACCCCTCTATGGATCATATTGTTATGACCCCTCTGTGGATCATATTGTTATGACCCCTCTGTGGATCATATTGTTATGACCCCTCTGTGGATCATATTGTTATGACCCCTCTATGGATCATATTGTTATGACCCCTCTGGATCATATTGTTATGACCCCTCTGTGGAAAGATGAGAACACGATTTTGTCCTCCGTTTTGCTCTACGACCCCCACACGCGTCTTGGGACTCGTCTGAAGTCGGCACAGCCGATCTGCCAACTTCGGTCTGTTTGGGCTACAAACTTCCCCTCTGTGGAAAGGTGAGACTCTCACGAACACGTACATGTCGGTTGTTTTGCTCTAGGACGCCCACAGGCCTCACAAGACTCGTCTGAAGGTCCCCTTGTACCAGTTGAAAAAATTAATGGAAGTATATATGGAGACTGTTTTGTGGCAAAAATAAGGGTTTAAATACATGTAAAAAAAAAAAATATATATATATATATATATATATATATATATATATATATGTATATATATGTGTGTGTGTGTGTGTGTGTAACAAATGTTTCCTGATCTTTCTTATATCTCTCATATATAGGACAGACACTTCAGATCAAACTTCCTTTAGATTTATTTTGGGGATTATCTGTTGTTCCATGTAGTGAATCGGTTATTCAATTCGTTTGTATTGGCTAATAGCAATAAGGTCAAAAGTAATTTTTCATCCAATTATTTTATGTTTTTTTGATACTTCAAGGGGTCTAAAAATTCTAAATCAAATGGCTAAATGAGCCTTGGTATGACCTTAAAACATTTCCATATAGCTTAGTAGAACCATGCGATGTATAATTTCACACCTGCTGACTTGTGTTACAACAAGACTAACGCAGTTCAAAGTCCTTGTTCAACAGTCTCATAAAGGGAAAATGTATCCCTCTGGTTGGGTTCCACTGGCAGTTCCACGTTTTGATGTTCACTACTGAACTAAAGGGTAAAACTCATAAAGCCTCGCCTCACTGATGCCTCTCTCATCACAACCCTTGATCAGTGTGGATGTTTTCTACATCCTCTTCTCTAAAAGGGGTCACAACAAGTTGAACCCAGAGTGCTTTAAATTGGATATTGTTACCTGCTAGTTAGAGTGAGGTCAGGATTGGGACAGTGTGCATGACCATTTGAAATAAGTAGTACCCACTAATACCCTGTACATTCTGTGGAGTGATATTGCCTCCTGGTGGCTCCTTAGGAAATGCACTCTTTACTCTGAGCTAGGTCTAAAACGGTTCACCCATACACACACTAAAATGAACCATAAACGGGCAGTCAGTGAGGCTTGGCGTCCATCCTGTTACTATCATGGTTTACAGACTAATGCACATGTTGTCTGTTGTTCCCCCATTTTGTCCTCTCCACCATGGCTATGTTTGGCGTCCTCCTGACACTGCTAGGACCTGGATAAGACTCAGGAGGATGTTTTGAAACATCAGGCTAGCATTAGTGAGTTAAAGCGCAGTTTTATGGAGGCCACCCCTGAACCGCGTCCCAGTCAGTGGGAAAAGCGCCTCACTGCCAGCCCGGCTACCAGCCTGCGTCTGCAGGCCCAAGGGGTACGTGTCCAGCCGTGTCCTCCTGTCCCACCAGCCTGCCTGCATGTCCTCTACTCTCCTCCCTGTCTCCACCTCTCTCTGATCTGTCTCCAGTCTGCAGGGAGGCCCTGGCTCCAACCTCTATCCCCTGGTTCTGACTCTCTATGTTTGATTATGATGTGACAGTTGGATATAGAAGTATCACCCCTTCTCCCTCTTCCCCTTCTCTCTGTGGTCCTAATTCCACAAACTCTCAGCAGCACTCCATACCTCCCCTCCACTAGTCCCCTGAACAGACGAGTAGATCACTCTCTAAGAATATCACTTGTCGGTCCTCTCCACACGTCACTGGATTGCATTGCTGCTCTCTCTCTCTCTCGCTCTCGCTGTCTCGCTCTCCCATCTCTCTGACTGACTGTGTTAAGTGGATTTAAAGATATTACCCATTATCCCAACTGTCACACGAGGGCCGCTGTCTGTGGGCTCCTTAATCTACCTGTAGATACTATTCTTCTCTCAGCCAATGGCTGAGCTAGCTTCTCTTCTCCCTCAGCCAATGGCTGGCTGAGCTTCTCTCTCTACTGTACTTCACCCTGTGGCTGTTATGAACCGTCAGCCTCCAATCGAATTAATTCTGACTGTCCTTTTGCTCTGAGAGTTTAGTGACTGTCTGTCCAGATCTTAAGCACTGTGGTCTCTTTTATTTCTGTTCTGAGCTGTAGCTACACATTATATTTCAATATGTCACGCTGCACCAACCAATGTTCTTTTGCGCTTGTTTTTCTGTGCTGTTCACAATTTTCTCTGCCTCTTACGTTTTGAATTTACACAGAACATAAGGGCTTATTTGCACTACTGTTGAAAATTCCATTCTTTCTGAGCTTTAATTTTCACTGCTGTATTATTTCAAAACGGTATGCTTCATTCACGTGCACTTGTGCGTCGGTGTAAACGCTCCTCCTCCTTTCAGCTGGACAAGCCTCACTTTTGAGTTCCTACTTCAAGTGTCTCCTCTTGTGATTTCCCACCCTGTGTTTCAGACCTGTGTTTGACTGTGTTGAGTGACGTACTGCATGCCTCTTGTCACTCTGTGTCTACACCCAACAAGAAAGGTGATAGTGTTCACACACAGGCCTTGGCTGGGTCCTGGACCTGTGTGATAAACAGTGTGTGTGTGTGTGTGTGTGGCATGTCTGTGTGTTGCAGATGTGCTGCCTCATTCTTAGAACACAAACCTCCATCATCCCTGTCTCTCTCTGTGTTTCAGAGCTGAACATTTCTACTCTGTCACCTTTTCCAGCTTTCCTCTCTCCAGTTTCTCTGTGATGTCACTCTGCCGCCGTTAGCCACTGTATAGTTTTAAGGGCACTTCTATGTCTTCTGTTGTGTTTTTGTACTGTGTAGACTAGCTTGTGAAAGTGACAACTATTCTTCTTCTCTTCTCTCCATAAGTGTGTCTGTCCGTCCTCTAACTCTGACCTCTTTGCTTTGTCATTCTCTAACCCGTGTAGAGCTTAGAAGAGGAAATTACCTCCATTTTATTCAGTACATTTGCCTGTGAGTCTGGTCTGGTTGACCCCGGCTGTAGCACCATTAAGAACAGCAGAGGGCGCTGGCGCTGTATTCTCTGGCCCAATGGCCTCAGCTCCACTCACTGCCCAGGTGCTCCTCAGTACAGATCAAATAAAACCAACAAAACATCAGTGTCGTTACCATGCCACAACTAATGTATTGTCCATTGTTCCATCTCTCTGCTGCTATAGCAAGTTCATGACCAGTCCAGACCACCACACACAATCAAAGTAATGGCCGAATTTACACTGTATACACATTATTGTGACAATATGTGTCATTGGCTTGGCGATGCACAGTATGATGCAATTCTAAGTATTTGCAGATAACCTTCTTCGCAGATGACATACTAATTTTGTACACAAGCTGTAAGAGATTATAGAGCAAACAAGGCTGGCCATAAACTTCGGCGTGAATATTTTCTTGACATTTCATTATCTTCTGTCATTCGCCACTTCTTTCTCTGAATGCTCATGTTCTGACTTCTTTAAGTGTTCTGTGTGTTACTACACTATATGTTTTTATGTAGAACTGTTAAAGGTTCTATTCCTACAGATGGGTAATGAGATGGTAATGTTTGTGCATGGCAGAGAGAGAGAGTCTCTTCCTCCTAACCTGCTCAGAGGGGAACCTGTACAGTGCTATGGTAACTAACCCTAGTGATTCCTGATGCCATGCTGATGTGTGTGAGTGACCGCTGCCTGTTGGTTGCCTTTGTTCCACAGAGGAGCCCCCCACCCAGAACCCAGGAGCCTCTCCCTGACCTCACAGTGGACACGGTCGCTAAGGTGGTCCCCCCCCATCTAACATCCCCACCTTCTGCTATCTCTCCCCCACACATACTCTTAACCACCAGCTCATCTATCTTTTTTTATTCCAGATATCTCTTCTTCCAGCCATTCATCCATCTATCTCTCTGTTTGCTGTTTGCCATTATGCTGGCTGTTCTCCATCTGTTGCCATTTCCATCCATCCTTATGTTTGTTACGTTGGGTTTTTTAGTTGGTGTTGTTGTTGTTGTCCTTTGTTGGGTTGTGTGGTCATCTTTTACGTTATTGTTGTTCTCTCTCCATCCCGTTTGTTGTTTTTGTTCTCTGGTGTAGAGTTCAGATGACAAACAGAAATCAGACGAGGCGACGTGGCAGGCAGCAGAGGTTGAGATAGAAGAGACAGTAGTCGTCGAGGAGATCAGGGTGGCCCCCAAAGGCTCCGTCACCATCACCACCCCCGAGGTGGTGGTCACCCCTGTCGCCGTGGAGACAGAGGTCGAGAAGCCCAAAGACGAAGTGATAGAGGAAGTGAAGGAGGAAGTGAAGGAGGAGCAGAAGAGGCCTGTGAGCGTGTCCTCGGACAGCCACAGTGAGAGCGAGGAGGAGGAGGCGGGGGAGTACCACCCCCAGGTCACTGTCAGCGCCTCAGTGGACCAGATCAAAGAAGAGCCTGAGGAAGAGGAGAAGGAGGAAGCGAAAGACCATGAGGAACCAGAGCAAGTTGCAGAGCCAGTTGCAGAGCCAGAACCACTCTCAGAGGTCGAGGAAGAGGCCAAGCCTGCCCCTGCAGTAGTGGAAGAAACCCCTGTGGCAGAGACAGAGACGGCCCCTGTGGCCGAAGCCCCCGAGGAGGAGGAGGAGAGCACAGAGGACATCCTGGTCACCCCTCACGAGGCCCCTTACGGGCACGCCGAGGCCCCTGAGGACCAGCCTAGCCTGGTGGCCCTAGAAGAAGAGGAAGAGGAGGAGCCCAGAGTCAACGGGGACGCGTCTCACGCTGAGACGGAGCGCCTCCCCCAGGTTATTTGTTGCTCTGAGGTAAATGAATGCCTGCTGTCTCCCAGAGCTGCGTAGTGCTGAGCCGTGCACGCACTTCTGACCTTGAACACCACCCACCTCCTACCTACCTACTACATACCTAGCTTCCTACTGTACCTACACACCTACCTGCTGCTTCTCTACTCTGTCTGTCCATGCTTCTCTCGCTTAGCACCTGAGCGTCACAGCAATGAACGGCTATCTGAAGGCCTTTCACCTGCACAGCGATCGCTTGGGCTATTTTTCGAAGGAAGTGAAATGTTGATAAGTGATAATCGTAAGAAATAATGGCTAATATCCCCCAGCAGCAGCACCTTCCGTTGTGGATCTGTGCCAAAGTGCTGCCCTCCTCTGTCAATCTGTACCCCCCAGACTACTTCACTGTAATCATTACCACCTCAGTGCACCACGTTTCTGTTGGTGTTTTATTTTTACTCTACGTACTGTACTGTGTCCCTTCATACATTATACATACTGTGAGCACTATGTATCGGTCGCCCCTGGGCCCTGTGTTTGTGAATTGCATGGGAGTGGAGGCGTTGTTGTTGTGCACTGCATGTTGTGTGTGTTACAGCATGGGGAGTGTCTCCTCCCCTGTATAGGGTCTTTGTTTGTCTAAGTGCTTGGGAGAGATGTGTTATTGCCTGGTCGTTGGCATTCATTGGATTTAGGCACCACCGTGACTGTCTTCAAGGACTCGTCCTCCCAACCACTTAAATGTCACAACGTTCATTTGTGGGAACGTCAATGCATGTCTGTGTCGTGCTGTTGGTCGCCTGTGGCAAAGATCAAAGCAAAAATGCATTGTGCAGTTACATCATAATTACTTAAATTGACTTAATTTGCCTTTTTGCATTTTCAGTTGGTAACTTAGCTTGCATGTGCTTGGTTGCATGGTTACGCCAAAGAGATTGTAGTTTATAGTTATGTGAAATTTTGTAACGTCCATTTGCAGCCTGTGCGTGAGTTCTGTTCCTTCTACTTTAGAGGTTGTGCTGTGTTTGCTTTGCCCTTGCATGTGTTATTTGCGTAGTGAAGTGGACCAGCTTGGGTGTGTGTCTGTCCTGACTCTCCCTCCCTGCCCTCCAGCCTCCTGTGGTGAAGACAGAGATGGTGACCATCTCAGACACGTTTGCGGCCCAGAAGATGGAGATTGCCACTAAGGAAGTTCCCATCGTGCACACAGAGACCAAGACCATTACATACGAGGCTGCACAGGTAGGACCACTCTTTAGATAGCCCACCACAACTATATTGCTAGTGTTCAGACGGGTAATATGATGCTCAAACTGGCTCTGTGTGTTTGTTCTCCAGCTGGACGGCAGTGGAGACGGTGAACCAGGCGTTCTTATGACAGCCCAAACCATTACATCTGAGTCGCTGTGCACAACCACCACCACACACATCACCAAGGTAACTACATGTAACCACACACATCGCCATGGTAACCACACAACCAAACACACCGCAAAGGTAACCACATGTCGTCATGGCAACCACACACATTGCCATGGTAACCTCAAAGCCACATCCATCTCCAAGGTAACGGCCCAGCTCTCCCTGGTCCATTGTGTAAACACCATGGTATGAAAACTGTTTTGCTGGGAGGACTGGATTCCAATCTGGCAGCATTATTCAGTGTAATCTTTGTGCAAATGAAGAGCAGCCAACTCTGTAGTGTCGATGCTTGGGGCTGGCACCTACCCAGCCCAGGCAGCATTCCTCTGTTGTGACTTGATGCAGACTCCTAGATGCCAAACACCAGCCCCCGTACCTGGCTTAAGCAGACGCCTAACAGCAGTGGTGCACCTGCACTGCTGGACAGTGTTGCTAGCAGGCGCCTGAAGATCTCTGGTTTTCCTATGCTCTCTTGCTGGTGGCACCAAACTCATTTATACACATAGCTGGGGATGTTTTCTCTTTAAATACTCCTCCATGGGAGCACACATGTCCACAAGGAGATACTCGGGATACTTCTAAATGAAATTTCATGAAAATCAGCTCAGTGCATAATTTAAGCCTCCTGATGGATTTGTTGTTTTACTAGTACAGTATGTCTGTGCACTTATCCTGGACATCTGGCTGTTTGCAGACATTAAAAGGTGGTCTCTCAGAAACCAGGATCGAGAAGCGCATTGTTATCACCGGTGACTCAGACATCGACCACGATCAGGTGAGCGTCAGTCAGTCACACCAATCAGACACGTCCTCTGGTGGGAACCAATTACACAGTATACCACAGCAGCTTGTACTACTGAATGGAAGTTGTCGGCCTAATACAATTCTGTCACATTTGTCCATTTAGTGAACATTTATACTTAATTATGGAAATATGATATGAGAATCTATCATATGCCATACTACCAACTGTAATCAATCAATCCCTCGCTCATATTATGTGTAGTGAATATCTCAGCTGAAAGAGATGCATTGATTCCTGTGACAAGACCCAGCTCTCTGATTTATAGTGTCAAGAGTTTATTTTACCTCTGTATGAGAGCTCTGCTAATTTATCTGTTCTCTGGTGATTAAACTAAAGAGTACAGCAGACTGATACACTCCACACAGAGGTCCCTGTAGAACGGACAAATATTCACAACAACATATGTTTCCACAGTAGAAGTTCACCCCAAACCCCAAAGGGACAAGCATGGGCAGACGTCCAAGCCATTCCATTTGTACGTCCCTCCCCCTCCCCAACCCCTCCCATCCTTTGTCCTCTCATTTTATGTTTTGCAGATTTTTGTTGTTGTTGCCACCACTACTTTTCTCATCTGTGTCCATAATGCCTCCATTTTGTTTGTTTTCTGTTATTTTGTGCTCCATTATTTCCGTTAATGCCATCGTCTCCCTTTCCTTTTGGGTGTGTTGTTGCCGGGTCGTGCTGCCACCCCGGGCAGGCCTTGGCCCAGGCTATAAAGGAAGCCAAAGAGCAGCACCCTGACATGTCAGTGACCCGGGTGGTGGTCCACAAAGAGACAGAGCTGGCAGAGGAGGGCGAGGACTGAGGCACCAGGTAAGGAACAGAAGCCACCAGGAGGCTCCGGGGTGTGGTGATTAGAGGGGTTAGTCCCTCTGCTCTGACTCTACAGTAGCCCTACTAGCCCAAACCGACAGCACATCAGAGGCATCAGCTGGAAATAAGTCCCCCACAGGGTGGAACTAACTGTCTCTGTGTCTTTTTCTTTGAGTTCTTCATCTTCTCTGTTAACTCCCCGGTTGCTCTGTCTGCATTTATGACTGAGCTATTTTGGGATGAATTGTCAAAATTCATACAAAATGTCAGCAAACCAAAACATCTGCAGATGTATCATTTTGTCTGAGCAAAATGTTTTGTTTTACTGGCTTCACTAACCTTGTGACATCACTGTCTGTATTCTAACATGCACAGTGCTGGCAGACTGTGGCAGCACACTCTACACTAGACAGATGACACTTCATACACAGTGGAACAGCAGATTAATGACTATGCTAATTAATTGGTGTAAGGGAGGAGAAGAGAAAACAAATATTCCCTGTAGGTGGTTAGCTTGAAATGCCCTTCACAATAGCTCTTTCATCAGTCACTCGACCTTGTCAACCTTTGGACATGGAACCATTACAATCCATTGAGGTCTCATAAAGCTTGGATCAATCCCAGAGAATTGTTTTGAAAACACCTCAATTACTTCAGTCACAAAGCAGTATCTATGGGCTCATCAAATATGAGCCAGAAGTGGGTCCATACAATAGGATAAAATGTACCCACAGCAAAGATGAGGCTCCGAGCCAATTGTTAGGGACAGCGGATCCATGGGTGCTGGGTGGATCATATGCCTTCATTACTTTGGTATTACTCTGTATAAACTAGCTCATTGCTCTGCCTCCACCCTGTCCATATAGCGGTATATGCATGGGTCGTTTGGCAAGCTCAGACAGTCCCGGACAGCCCATCATGGCAGTTGTCCGATGCACAGGGACTTGTTTACATTATAGTAAAGCTTTGGTTTGCAATCCATCTCCATGCGGAGCCTGCTCTGCACTTCAGCAATGCAATAACTGCCAAGAGGAAAGTGGACTGAATAAAGTTGTCAATTTATTTCCACCATTTCCATTTCAGAGGTGGCCCAGATAGAGCCCCATCCAGAGCCAGCCCAGCCCGAGTGTTAGTTCTGTCATGCCTCTCCAGTTCTGCTGAATTCTGGGGAAAATGAGCATGTCTGCAGCGGCTGCTGAGAATAGAGTAACACTTTGATTGGTGAAGCAGCGTGTGTACCCTTCAATGAGAATGCTGCGGCAGCTCTTGTCAGATCATCAAGTACTTTTGTCTCGCTGTAGTCTCCCTCCTCACTACCTACCTGGCATGACGTGAGAGATACCTCTCTCATCAATATACTTTGAAGCAGGCTATGGAGTACTAGCTGGTTTGGGTTTGCCCCAAGGAGATGGTGGCTTTTAATCCAATAGGCTAGTATCTAATGAAAATCAAATGTATGCTGTATAAGCACTAAAGCTCAGGATTTGGCCACTTTCACTGAAGCAGATGAATTCTTCCTAATTAAATTAGAAAAGAGTAGATATGATCAACTGTATAATCACTGTTAATCAGTGCAAGGCAGTTGCATTACCATACCGAGTTATTTTAGGTGATTTCAATTAGAGCTCTAGACACTTCATATTTGGACCTTACCTTTAAATTACTCCAGTTGGTGGTACTCCTTCAGGCTGAATATAATATTCATTCCTCTCTCCTTCTGTCTTTCTCAGAGCTGAAGAGCCTGTGAAGTTCATACATGGATCTTTGAGAATCTCCTGTAATTTCCCAAACCAAGAGTCAACCTGGTGAGAAGACAAGGTGAAGACAACCCAGAGGCTGAACTCCTATGTGTCTGTGTTTCATCGCACACCTTCCTTTTTTTATCACTCAGAAGATAACCACTTAGCTAACATTTGTAGCATGTTTTTATTCTTTTGTGCTTTTTGCTAAAAGAAGAAAAAATTTCTCATTATTAAAACCAGGTAGGATTTATCAAGTGGTCATTTTTATTGTTGAGCAGTATTCACATTCCTAGTATGTACAGACAGCTGATGTTATGAGAAAGTACATTTCAATATCTATCTTCCTGGATTCATGCAGCTGCATGTCGACAGGTAGTTAGACTAAGTGGGTATATTAGCTTCGGACCTGGTCTTGTTCCATGTTGTCTTGGAGTCAAAATTGTATCCGTTTTTTGGGGGGGAAAGGAAGAACAGCAAATTCATTTAATTGGGTGAGTTTCCAAGGGACCAGCAAAGGGCGAAGTACAGTGTCATTTTATACATTGTAATACAGTGCCAACACATTTTCTTCTCTATGCAGTAAAAACCGAAGCATTCCATTAAAGTGCAGGTGCTTTTCCAATACCTCCCTAAAAAAAAAAATATTTGGAAACTTTTTATTTTCCGTAACTTTCCGGCATCAATAATCAGAAATATATTTGTAGAAAATGTTATTTTTGTTTTGCAATCTTTTAAACTTTTTTGTATTTATCTGTAAACTGATTTACTGTAGATGTTGATGAGGTGGGTTTGTTTTTTGACAACTAAAAGAAACACAAAATTGCCACCATTTTAATATTTTACCTGTAGATAAAGGAGATGGCTGCCTCATGCCTAGCGCTCTCTGCAATCTGACCAACCCCACCAAACCCAATGACGGTGTCAATTTGCTCTTTGGACCCTGTGTATAGCAGATCATCTTAGATTTTCAGCAGCTTGAACATTTTGTTGTGTTTTCACCCTCTCCACCACAGCCACCTCACCCTCTGTGTAACACTGTTTAAATAAACGTTTGTTATTCTCTAATTGGACGACTTTGGTTCCTTTTCACACCAAATCCTTCAGCTGCAAAAAATCTTTGCATTCTTGCTTTCATTCTAGTTGAAGCACAAAAAATACAGACCATTTTCAGACAGGTTTTCATCAGTGCTTTAGAGGAGGCTCAGATAATGAAAAGAAATGTGCAGAAGCTTATTGTGGACTTTTGGGTTCCGTGACCTTTCAACCATATGGAATCATCCGAAAAGAACTTGAAGCATTCTTAGAATTTAATACTGATGGTACAATACACACGATCATTTTAGTAATAAAAAATGCACATTGTCTCTGCATTCCAACAGTTTGTAAACAGTGATTTGGAATTCCATATTCTAGTCCTTTGCAGGTTGCTGCTTCACTCTGTGGCTTAGCTGGTGTTTTATCCATGATCTGGCGGTGGATAGTACTCAGTACTTATATTCAGCATCTCCATCCACTGTGCTCTCCAAGAAACACAATTGTGTCTGCATGTCCTGTGAGTATTCAGAGGGCTGTACTGTACCCAGCAGGGCAATATCCAGTAGGGGGCCATCAACAGTTCCCCTTCTCAGGTGTACATCCTCCCCCCAGCCCGTCGTCTCTGCCTGTGTGATGTTTTATTTTATTTTTATTTAACCAGGTAAGCCAGTTGAGAACAAGTTCTCATTTACAACTGCGACCTGGCCAAGATAAAGCAAAGCAGTGCGATAAAAACAACAACACAGAGTTACATATGGGGTAAACAAAACATCAAGTCAAAAATACAACAGAAAATATATATACAGTGTGTGCGAATGTAGTAAGTTATGGAGGTAAGGCAATAAATAGGCCATAGTGCAAAATAGGTACAATTTCGTATTAACACTGGAATAATAGATGTGCAAAAGATGATGTGCAAATAGAGATACTGGGGTGCAAATTAGCAAAATAAATAACAATATGGGGATGAGGTAGTTGGGTGGGCTAATTTCAGAATGGCTGTGTACAGGTGCAGTGATCGGTAAGCTGCTCTGACAACTGATGCTTAAAGTTAGTGAGGGAGATAAGTGTCTCCAGCTTCAGAGATTTTTGCAGTTTGTTCCAGTCATTGGCAGCAGAGAACTGGAAGGAATGGCGGCCAAAGGAGGTGTTGGCTTTGGGGATGACCAGTGAGATATACCTGCTGGAGCGCATACTACGGGTGGGTGTTGCTATGGTGACCAGTGAGCTAAGATAAGACGGGGATTTGCCTAGCAGTGATTTATAGATGACCTGGACCAGTGGGTTTGGCAAAGAATATGTAGTGAGGGCCAGCCAACGAGCGTACAGGTCACAATGGTGGGTAGTATATGGGGCTTTGGTGACAAAACGGATGGCACAGTGATAGACAACATCCAATTTGCTGAGTAGAGTGTTGGAAGCTATTTTATAAATGACATTGCCGAAGTCAGTTTTACGAGGGCATGTTTGGCAGCATGAGTGAAGGAGGCTTTGTTGCGAAATAGGAAGCCGATTCTAGATCTGACTTTTGATTGGAGATGCTTAATGTGATTCTGGAAGGAGAGTTTACAGTCTAACCAGACACCTAGGTATTTGTAGTTGTCCACATACTCTAGGTCAGACCCGCCGAGAGTAGTGATTCTAGTCGGGTGGGCGGGTGCAAGCAGCGTTCGGTTGAAGAGCATGCATTTAGTTTTACTAGTGTTTAAGAGCAGTTGGAGGCTACTGAAGGAGTGTTGTATGGTGTTGAAGCTCGTTTGGAGGTTTGTTAACAGTGTCCAATGAAGGGCCAGATGTATACAAAATGGTGTCGTCCGCATAGAGGTGGATCCGAGCGTCACCAGCAGCAAGAGCGACATCATTGATATACACAGAGAATAGAGTCGGCCCGAGAATTGAACCCTGTGGCACCCCCATAGAGACTGCCAGAGGTCCAGACAACAGGCCCTCCGATTTGACACATTGAACTCTATCTGAGAAGTAGTTGGTGAACCAGGCCAGGCAGTCATTTGAGAAACCAAGGCTATTTAGTCTGCCAATAAGAATGCGGTGGTTGACAGAGTCGAAAGCCTTGGCCAGGTCGATGAAGACGGCTGCGCAGTACTGTCTGTTATCGATCGCGGTTATAATATCGTTTAGGACCTTGAGCGTGGCTGAGGTGCACCCATGACCAGCTCGGAAACCGGATTGCATAGCGGAGAAGGTACGGTGGGATTCGAAATGGTCGGTAATCTGTTTGTTAACTTGGCTTTCTAGTACTTTCGAAGGGCAGGGCAGGATGGATATAGGTCTGTAACAGTTTGGATCTAGAGTGTCACCCCCTTTGAAGAGGGGGATGACCGCGGCAGCTTTCCAATCTCTGGGGATCTCAGACGTTATGAAAGAGAGGTTGAACAGGCTAGTAATAGGGGTTGCGTCAATTTCGGCGGCTAATTTTAGAAAGAAAGGGTACAGATTTTCTAGCCCAGCTGATTTGTAGGGGTACAGATTTTTCAGCTTTTTCAGAACATAAGCTGTCTGAATTTGTGTGAAGGAGAAGCGGGGGGGGGGGGGCATGGGCAAGTTGCAGTGGAGGGTTCAGAGCTGGTGGCCGGGGTAGTGGTAGCCAGGTGGAAAGCATGGCCAGAAGTAGCAAAATGCTTGTTGAAATTCTCGATTATTGTAGATTTATCAGTGGTGACAGTGTTTCCTAGCCTCAGTGCAGTGGGCAGTTGGGAGGAGGTGCTGTTATTCTCCATGGACTTTACAGTGTCCCAAAACTTTTTGGAGTTAGTGCTACAGGATGCAAATTTCTGTTTGAAAAAGCTAGCCTTTGCTTTCCTAACTGATTGTGTATATTGGTTCCTGACTTCCCTGAAAAGTTGCATATCGCGGGGGCTGTTCGATGCTAATGCAGTACGCCACAGGATGTTTTTGTGCTGGTCAAGGGCAGTCAAGTCTGAGGAGAACCAGGGGCTATATCTGTTCTAGTTCTGAATTTTTTGAATGGGGCATGCTTATTTAAGATTGAGAGGAAACACTTTTAAAGAATGTGGTTCTGTAGCTCAGCCTGGAGGCCATCTCCCTGGGGTGAGGGGCTGAAGACAACTCTGCCTCTACTGATATAAAGGAAGGAGAGAGTCTCTTTGTGTGTGTGTGTGTGTGTGTGGTCACATCCTCTGTCTGCAGCCAGCACTGTTTGAAAGCTGTGAGGTCTGATCCCTGCTGAGGCAGAGCTCCGTCAGTAATACCATCAGTAATGAAGAAGTGGAGAAAATATTGACCAGTGACTGAGCCTTTAAGGCCAGCTCCACACTAAGCCGCTTTCCAAAGACTGTTACAGTTCTCTCAGACGGGAAATGTTCTCAAAATTGTTAAAATGATGGTGGTTTTGTTTGTTTGAAAAGTAGAGCTGTTTCTATGCTAATGCAGCTGTAATTCAGTAATATGCAGCAGGTCAAATCCTACCAGGTTTACACAGGCTGGTTGTCCAGTAACTATGCTACAAGTAAGGTGTTACAGACAAGTTACAGATATTGACAATCTTTATATCATCTAAGTTGCTTTGGATAAAAGCGTCTGCTAAATGGCATATTATTATTATAATTGTATATTGTCTAATTTTAGATCACTGACATTGTCCAGAATCACTCATTTGTTCATTGTTATTACAGACCAAACAGAGTGCAGTTTAATTACCTTCCTTCAGCTTCCAGTTCAGGTAAACAATCATCTTTATCAGCAGCAGAGTGACAGGCAGGAAGACCACAACCCACAGCAGCCATCCAGGGACCTCCCTGAGAACCTCTCTGAGAAACAACACCAAGCTGGACATACTGATGGTTGGAGCTGGTGATGGTGAGACTGAGGCCTTTGGTCCTGTGACACGCTGCTGTAGAAATACCACTGGTGATTTAGACTTTGTTCTGTTGTTTAAACAACCCCGTGTTTACTAAGATGATTTACTGCTGCCTGGTTAATAGTTTACCCAGCCCTGGCCCCAGTGCTGGGGGGCAATCCAGACGTTAGCCCCTGTTATCCTGCTATGATGTCGTAAACATACAGAGAGTCTCCATCACTTTGTATAATTATCATTTCTCTGAGAAAGTATGATGGGTTTGATGGAAACGTCTGGTCTGTTGAAGTAAACTGGATATTTGAGAGAGTGTAATTGGCCAACAGAGATTTTGAGTGAAGCTGTTGTTGAAAGGTTATCTGTGTGAATGTCTATTGATTGGTTTGTTTAGTTGTAGTACATGTGATAGAAAATAGATTGACTTTGCTATTATACTGACCTCTGACTGTATTGTTGTGGAAGTCTCTATACTTCTCCCAAACAGTTACTTATTCAGAATACAATTGAAATCAGAATTGATAATAGATCACTGTCGTTTGTCTTCCAAATCCCCGAGCTATTTCCAGTTGTTCATATATAGGATTTAAAAGGATTAAGACTTACTTATTATTTACATTTTAGTCATTTAGCAGACGCTCTTATCCAGAGCGACTTAAAGTTAGTGAGTGCATTATTTATTTATTTATTTTCATACTGGAATCGAACCCACAACCCTGGCGTTGCAAATGCCATGCTCTACCAACTGAGCTCCACCAACATTTTTATCAATCATATTGCTTGGGGATAGAAGCTGTTCAAGAGCCTGTCAGCGATTGTCATTGGGTCTACGCTCTTGTAGTCTGAATTAATACATTTTTTATAAAAAGAAAAGTTGGGACACCTGAAAAGGGGCTGAGATACGGGACTGTCCGGAGATGACAACCTGCACTGGGCACAGATGTCCATTTTATTGAATAGTTTGGGGTATGGCCTTGTCTCAGAGGAATGCGCCTCGGAGCCAGATGCTGATGATGGAGGTAAGCAGGAGGTAAGCTTCTCATATGGTGTAGAGTAAAGCTTAACCATGTATTAGATCGTAGGTAGGTAGTTAGCTGTAGTTAGGTATTGTATTTATTATAGGTAAGTATTGTTGTTATTGTAGGTTTCCGTAGGTAATTGTAGGTTAGTATCGAAGCACGAGGCTAGCTAGCTAGCGGGTAGCTACTGGTAACGATTAGCAACGCTGGAGAGCTGGTTCCAATGTTAATGTAGTCCTAGCCAACGTTTAATTTTTTGCTTAACCATGTATTAGATCGTAGGTAGGTAGTTAGCTGTAGTTAGGTATTGTATTTATTATAGGTTAGTATTGTTGTTATTGTAGGTTTCCGTAGGTAATTGTAGGTTAGTATCGAAGCACGAGGCTAGCTAGCTAGCGGGTAGCTACTGGTAACGATTAGCAACGCTGGAGAGCTGTTTCCAATGTTAATGTAGTCCTAGCCAACGTTTAATTTTTTGCTGCGTTATGCGTTATGAAAGGAACTAGACACGGACTTGAATTATCTGTTTAGTGTGCTAACACACTCTTGGCAGTTTGTTGTAACCAAGTATTGATGCTAAATTGTGTGTTAATGGATGCTAGCTTGCAAGTTAGCTACGGCGTCATAGCTAGGCTTCGTGGGTTGTTGTGGGTAGTTACTGTGTCTTGGCAGTGTCCTCGGCCGTGCCGGCTGTAGCACGAAGCTAGCTAGCTAGCCGTTCTTCAAACAAAGTCAACACAGTGGCCATTGCTAGCTCCCCAACACGACCAGCTAGCTGTACTGTAGTAGCTAACTACAATATACTTGTCCTAGCTAGCCAACGTCTAATCATTGCTGCGTCATGAAAGGAACTTGACACAGACACGAATGATCTGTTTAGTGTGTTATCACATTATTGGTGGTTTGTTGTGACCAAGTGTTGGTGCTAAACGGTGTGTTATTGTTATTGGATGCTAGCTTGCTAGTTGGCTATGGTGTCATAGTTGGCTAGCTGAATAAAGTGGGTTGAGTCTATTCCTTTAAACATTGAACCGCTGTGGTTCACAACAATTCTGATTTCTAAAGGCGGAAGTTGGGAGAGTTTTTGTTCGGGTGGTTCAGTGAAACAATTTTAGTTTCTGAGGTAGAAGTTTTTGGTGAGGGAGGCCCTGCTCTCTCCGCTCCCAGATGCTTAGCCCATTTCATTCCGATCTCCTCTGCATTTTTGTAGCCATTTGCTACAGCCTGTCAACTATGCCTCTGCCTATCCCTGTTCTCTCCTCTCTGCACAGGCTACACAAACGCACCACACCGCGTGGCTGCTGCCTCTCTAACCTGGTGGTCCCTGCACGCACCACCCACGTGGAGTTCCAGGTCGCAGGCAGCCTCTGGAACTGCCGTTCTGCTGCCAACAAAGCTGACTTCATCCCAGCCTATGCCAACCTCCAGTCCCTCGACTTCCTGGCGCTGACGGAAACATGGATCACCACTGAAAACACTGCTACTCCTACTGCTCTCTCCTCGTCTGACCATGTGTTCTCGCATACCCCGAGAGCATCTGGTCAGAGGGGTGGTGGTACAGGAATCCTCATCTCTCCCAAGTGGACATTCTCAATTTTTCCCCTAACCCATCTGTCTATCTCCTCATTTGAATTCCATGCTGTCACAGTCACTAGCCCATTTAAGCTTAATATCCTTGTCATCTATCGCCCTCCAGGTTCCCTTGGAGAGTTCATCAATGAGCTTGACGCCTTGATAAGTTCCTTTCCTGAGGATGGCTCACCCCTCACAGTTTTGGGGGATTTCAACCTCCCTATGTCCACATTTGACTCATTTCTCTCTGCCTCCTTCTTTCCACTCCTCTCCTCTTTTGACCTCACCCTCTCACCGTCCCCCCCTACTCACAAGGCAGGCAATACGCTTGACCTCATCTTCACTAGATGCTGCTCCTCTACTAATCTCACTGCAACTCCCCTCCATGTCTCCGACCACTACTTTGTTTCCTTTTCTCTCTCACTCTCCTCCCACACTACTCACTCTGCCCCTACACAGATGGTAATGCGCCGCCGCAACCTTCGCTCTCTCTCTCACACTACTCTCTCCTCTTCCATCCTATCATCTCTTCCCTCTGCTCAATCCTTCTCCCTCCAATCTCCTGATTCTGCCTCCTCAACCCTCCTCTCCTCCCTTTCTGCATCCTTTGACTCTCTGTGTCCCCTATCCTCCCGGCCGGCTCGGTCCTCCCCTCCAGCTCCGTGGCTTGATGACTCATTGCGAGCTCACAGAACAGAGCTCCGGGCAGCGGAGCGGAAATGGAAGAAAACTAAACTCCCTGCCGACCTGGCATATTTTCACTCCCTCCTCTCTACATTTTCTTCATCTGTTTCTGCTGCTAAGGCCACCTTCTACCACTCTAAATTCCAAGCATCTGCCACTTTGAAAAGAAGGTTGACGACATCCGATCCTCGTTTGTTAAGTCTAATGACACTGCTGGTCCTGCTCACACTGCCCTACCCTATGCTTTGACTTCTTTCTCCCCTCTCTCTCCAGATAAAATCCTGCGACTTGTGACTGCAGGCCGCCCAACAACCTGCCCGCTTGACCCCATCCCCTCCTCCCTTCTCCAGACCATCTCCGGTGACCTTCTCCCCTACCTCACCTCGCTGATCAACTCATCCTTGACCGCTGGCCATGTCCCTTCCGTCTTCAAGAGAGCGAGAGTTGCTCCCCTTCTCAAAAAACCAACACTCGACCCCACTGATGTCAACAACTACAGACCAGTATCCCTTCTTTCTTTTCTTTCCAAAACTATTGAGCGTGCCGTCTTTAGCCAACTCTCTTGCTATCTCTCTCAGAATGACCTTCTTGATCCAAACCAATCAGGTTTCAGGACTGGTCATTCAACTGAGACTGCTGTTCTCTGTGTCACGGAGACTCTCCGCACTGCTAAAGCTAACTCTCTCTCCTCTGCTCTTGTCCTTCTAGACCTGTCTGCTGCCTTTGATACTGTGAACCATCAGATCCTCCTCTCCACCCTCTCCGAGCTGGGCATCTCCGGCGCGGCTCACTCCTGGATTGCGTCCTACCTGACCGGTCGCTCCTACCAAGTGGCGTGGCAGGAAGCTGTCTCCGCACCACGTGCTCTCACCACTGGTGTCCCCCAGGGCTCGGTTCTAGGCCCTCTCCTTTTCTCCCTATACACCAAGTCACTTGGCTCTGTCATATCCTCACATGGCCTTTCCTATCATTGCTACGCTGACGATACACAACTAATCTTCTCCTTTCCCCCTTCTGATAACCAGGTGGCGAATCGCATCTCTGCATGTCTGGCAGACATATCAGTATGGATGACGGATCACCACCTCAAGCTGAACCCTGGCAAGACGGAGCTGCTCTTCCTCCCGGGGAAGGACTGCCCGTTCCATGATCTCGCCATCACGGTTGACAACTCCGCTGTGTCCTCCTCCCAGAGTGCAAAGAGCCTAGGCGTGACCCTGGACAACACCCTGTCGTTCTCCGCCAACATCAAGGCGGTGACCCGCTCCTGCAGGTTCATGCTCTACAACATTCGGAGAGTGCGACCCTGCCTTACACAGGAAGCGGCGCAGGTCCTGGTCCAGGCACTTGTCATCTCCCGTCTGGACTACTGCAACTCGCTGTTGGCTGGCCTCCCTGCCTGTGCCATTAAACCCCTACAACTCATCCAGAATGCCGCAGCCCGTCTGGTGTTCAACCTTCCCAAGTTCTCTCACGTCACCCCCCTCCTCCGCACACTCCACTGGCTTCCAGTTGAAGCTCGCATCCGCTACAAGACCATGGTGCTTGCCTATGGAGCAGTGAGGGGAACGGCACCTCTGTACCTTCAGGCTCTGATCAGTCCCTACACCCAAACGAGGGCATTGCGTTCATCCACCTCTGGCCTGCTGGCTCCCCTTCCTCTGCGGAAGCATAGCTCCCGCTCAGCCCAGTCAAAACTGTTCGCTGCTCTGGCACCCCAATGGTGGAACAAGCTCCCTCACGACGCCAGGACAGCGGAGTCACTCACCACCTTCCGGAGACATTTGAAACCCCACCTCTTTAAGGAATACCTGGGATAGGATAAAGTATTCCTTCTAACCCCCCCCCCCCCCCCCCCCCCCCAAATTGTAAAGTGGTTATCCCACTGGCTATAGGGTGAACGCACCAATTTGTGAGTCGCTCTGGCTAAGAGCGTCTGCTAAATGACGTTAATGTGCCCTTGAGCAAGGCACTTAACCCTAATTGCTCCTGTAAGTCGCTCTGGATAAGAGCGTCTGCTAAATGACTAAAATGTAAATGTAATGTAAATGAGCTACATCCCTGCCGGCCATTCCCTCCCCTACCCTGGACGACACTGGGCCAATTGTGCGCCGCCCCATGGGTCTATAAACAGGTGATGTTCCCTAACTTTCATTATTGGCACGATAAGCACTGTTTGATTAAAAACATAGGCTTTACTCTCCACTGCGTCTTTGAACTTAATTAAGTTCAGCTATCGCATGCTGTCAATATACAGTGTTTGTTAAATAAACATGAGAGAATATTCCCTGCACACTAAAGATATAAAGACTCTGCCTGATATGATTAGAGGAGGGATTTACAACACTTAATGAGCAATTCTGAACCCCCCCCCCATTGGGATACTGCGATTAAAAAGCCATTTTCTCAATCATCTCCATATCAGGCCATTTCTGAGGCTCTCTTGTTTTCGTAGTTTCTTGTTCATTTGCATAGATGGAGAAATCCATCGGATAAAACTTTGATGTGCTTAGTGTGATTAATCCCTCGACCCTAGCAACTACCGTCACCGCTCAGCTATCAGATTGTGGGACAAACACTTTGACCACTAATGATGACTTCCAACCATCATGATCAATGAATTAGAATGTATCCTCTTCTCCCATTGATTAGCTTATTTTGGCAACAAATACATTTTGCACTGCCAGGCATCATGGTTTCTTGGCGATTTCTGTAGCAACTGAAGATAGAATCCTTGGTTGCTACATCCATTTTTGGACTTCTAAATTAATGATATATACCCATTGATTCTTGAAGATGCCTCATGAAATATACCCATTGATTCTTGAAAATGCCTCATGAGCTTAGTTCAGCTGTCGTACCCCATCATAACCCAAAATATTAGTTTTATTTACCCCAAAGTTTGTAATCATCTCAACATGATTTAAAACTATCATTTTGATATCATGGATGGTTAGTCCTTGCATCCATTGCTCTATCTATGAATTTGAGTTTGAATTTCTCCAGGCCCATCCCTCAGCTTTTTCCCAAAACAGAGTGGCTGCTTTATTTTTTCAATTAAGGATTCTAGCTTTAAGGAATTTTCTCTGTATCACTGGCTCTCATGTTCTCCGGAGAGAGATTGTGCTTAACATCAAACGATCACTGTGCTTATTATTGGATACAGATGTAGGCTATTCAATGGCATTCAGCATTGTAGGTGGCTATTCTATGGGTCCTAGGTCTTGCTGTACCATAGTAAGAGAATACACCTCCTGCTTGGCTTTAGACAACACAAAACCCTGAAGCTCTGTCAAGCTCAGTTCCAGACAGATAGAGCTGTGTGTGTGTGATCAAACTCCATGTGCACAGTGTCACTGTCTGGATGAGTTGAGCCCTCTCTCATAATGGAATCAGCTGGTATAATAGTCTCTTCCATCAGGCCGTGTGTCTCTTACTCGGCCATACTGCTTCACAGGAATTAGTCATGACTGACATTTCCACAGCTCGCTTGCGTCCCGTTACATTGGCACACTAACTGGGGTTTTGAATGGGTATCATGCGCTCTGGTTTGTGGGGCGGTCACAGGTTTAAGTGTGTGGTTAGGCTGGGTTTTGAAAGAGTGTAGGGGCCAGGGTGTGCTGCTTTTATATGAATAGTCGTATAGGCCTCCATGGTGCCAGAAACAACTAATATTTTGAAAGGAGGATTTGTGTCTACTAGCATGTAATTAGGATTAATCTATGATCTAAACCAGTGGTTCTCAACTGGTTTTGCCTCGGGACCCAAATTGGACCAGGTCGTCTCAGTCGCGCCCCAATATTCAGATCCCAATATTTTTTGGGGTGAAAATGCAATGTGGAAAACAATGTTTTAATGCTGTATTGATAGTAAATGTAGCAATTACAGTTGAAGTCGGAAGTTTACATACACCTTAGCCAAATACATTTAAACTCAGTTTTTCACAATTCCTGACATTTAATCCTAGTAAAAATTCCCTGTCTTAGGTCAGTTAGGATCACCACTTTATTTTAAGAATGTGAAATGTCAGAATAATAGTAGAGAGAATTATTTATTTCAGCTTTTATTTCTTTAATCACATTCCCAGTGGGTCAGAAGTTTACATACACTCAATTAGTATTTGGTAGCATTGCCTTTAAATTGTTTAACTTGGGTCAAATGTTTCGGTTAGCCTTCCACAAGCTTCCCACAATAAGTTGGGTGAATTTTGGCCCATTCCTCCTGACAGAGCTGGTGTAAGTCAGGTTTGTAGGCCTCCTTGATCGCACACACTTTTTCAGTTCTGCCCACACATTTTCTATAGGATTGAGGTCAGGCCTTTGTGATGGCCACTCCAATACCTTGACTTTGTTGTCCTTAAGCCATTTTGCCACAACTTTGGAAGTATGCTTGGGGTCATTGTCCATTTGGAAGACCCATTTGCGACCAAGCTTTAACTTCCTGACTGATGTCTTGAGATGTTGCTTCAATATATCCACATAAGTTTTCTTCCTCATGATGCCATCTATTTTGTGAAGTGCACCAGTCCCTCCTGCAGCAAAGCACCCCCACAGCATGATGCTGCCACCCCCATGCTTCACGGTTGGGATGGTGTTCTTCGGCTTGCAAGCATCCCCCTTTTTCCTCCAAACATAATGATGGTCATTATGGCCAAACAGTTCTATTTTTGTTTCATCAGACCAGAGGACATTTCTCAAAAAAGTACGATCTTTGTCCCCATGTGCAGTTGCAAACCGTAGTCTGGCTTTTTTATGGCGGTTTTGGAGCAGTGGCTTCTTTCTTGCTGAGCGGCCTTTCCGGTTATGTCGATATAGGACTCATTTTACTGTGGATATAGATACTTTTGTACCTGTTTCCTCCAGCATCTTCACAAGGTCCTTTGCTGTTGTTCTGGGATTGATTTGCACTTTTCGCACCAAAGTAAGTTCATCTCTAGGAGACAGAACGCGTCTCCTTCCTGAGCGGTATGACGGCTGCGTGGTCCCATGGTGTTTATACTTGCGTACTATTGTTTGTACAGATGAACGTGGTACCTTCAGGCGTTTGAAAATTGCTCCCAAGGATGAACCAGACTTGTGAAGGTCTACAATTATTTTTCTGAGGTCTTGGCTGATTTCTTTTGATTTTCCTATGATGTAAAGCAAAGAGGCACTGAGTTTGAAGGTAGGCCTTGAAATACATCCACAGGTACACCTCCAATTGACTCAAATGATGTCAATTAGCCTATCAGAAGCTTCTAAAGCCATGACATCATTTTCTGGAATTTTCCAAGCTGTTTAAAGGCACAGTCAACTTAGTGTATCTAAACTTCTGACCCACTGGAATTGTGATACAGTGAATTATAAGTTAAATTATCTGTCTGTAAACAATTGTTGGAAAAAGTACTTGTGTCATGCACAAAGTAGATGTCCTAACCGACTTGCCAAACCTATAGTTTGTAAACAAGAAATTTGTGGAGTGGTTGCAAAACGAGTTTTAATAACTCCAACCTAAGTGAATGTTAACTTCCGACTACAACTGTAATTACCTAGCCCCAACCCAGAAGAGACGGGATTAATTAGGCAGTCATGTTTAGACCTCCTCAGACTTTAGGAGCTAAAACCATGATACTAAACCATGATTGAGGAGAGACCGTACAGATGTAGGATCTTAATTTGATCACCCTGTTGCAGGGGATCTTTCCTGCAATGCTGGAGATTTTAAACTTGTAGTGTATTTGAGGTTTAAAAAGGCTTCTGAAGTTTGTAATTTCAATTTTGTAATTTCAGACTTGATTTTCCCTCAAATTTCCTGCTGCTGCACGGTTATTTTCCTGCTGTAGCAAACTGGCTCAAATTTAAGATCCTACATCTGTAAGTGGATGTGCCCCTACATTGATCAGGTCTGGGCCCACTCTCATTGCCCCACCATCACACTTCTATTATATGCATTCAATCACATGCCTGTCAATCATATTGACGGTCACTGGACGAGACATAAGGGAGGGGCTTCTAATAGTGTGGTTAATCAAGGTTAAATTGGTCATTGGCGTTATCATTACTGTTGATGCTGACAGTCATGGGGAGCATACTGTATAGTCACCATTTTTTCTCTCCTAGATAGGAAATGAGCATATAACATCCATTTGTATGTTGGTGAGACTACAAAAGCATTTTCAATTCCTTTCTGGAGTTTTGTTATGTATTCATCCAGAGTTGCCAATGTTCTATGCATGCCATCAGGCTTCATTTGAAACCAGCGGACTATTTCTAGTCACCAGCACTCAGCATCAACACAAGGTTATTTCAGTTTTCAAGATCACACGTTCTCAGTAATTTCTCTCTCTCTCTCTCTCTCTCTCTCTCTCTCTCTCTCTCTCTCTCTCTCTCTCTCTCTCTCTCTCTCTCTCTCTCTCTCTCTCTCTCTCTCTTCCTCCTCTTCCACCTATTGATTCTGCTCATCTCTGAAAAGATTGTTTGACCCCCTGTGTTGACCATAGTAAATGTAGGACTGCTGTCTACAGAAAGTCAGTACTGTGGGAAGTGGACCCACTACCTTTCATTGATTTGAAGATGGGATGAGATGGTCTTAACCTTTCTCCTAAACCCACACTCTGACCAGCCCAAACACATGGAACTGCTGTAGCTAATGTACTATATCAACAGATCGTTTTTATTTTTTTACCAGCTTTTTATTTCGTTTTGTCATAATTTTTTCAGAGGGTGGGGGTTACAGGCAAAAAACAATCAAATAAATGCTTACCGAAGAAAGCAAGCCTCCCACCCCTTCCCATCCCACCCAGCAACAGAGGTTGCTTATCAGTGGTGTTATACAGTCTGTGAACAAATGTAAAAAGTTGATGGTTCGGATTAAGGGATGCCAAGGTCATATTTTTTCATATTCTTTTTCCAGTTAAAGGGTTGTTCAGATTCAATTAGATCTGTGGACCATACTTTTTTAATGGCTAGCTCAGAGTATGCGCTTTCCAAAAGTTGTTTATATATTATAGAGATCTGTCCTTTTGGGAACCCAGATAATTTATTTATAAATCCCATAATTGGATTGTTCGGTAGTTGGTTTCCCAAGGGACTCGATAGGCCAGCATAGCTGACCTAAGTTGTAAGTATAGAAAAAAGGAGTTGCCTGGTAAAATGTCCGTATGTTTCAAATCTTGAAATGTTCTCAAACCATTACTGTCCATGATATCGGTAAGGGTACGGATTCCACATTTTAACATTTGGGGGGATGCAAAAGGCCGCCCTCCAGATATCAAGGCATTATTTTTAAATGTTGGAGTATGGGCATGCCATTTTGATTCCCAGTTATATTGTTTTTCAATTTTGCGCCAAAATATAAATTGTGTGAGCAATAATAGGACCAAAGCGTAGTTTACATTATTTAAGAGATATATCAGTGAAGACCACCTCTTCCAGGGCAATAGGATACACCATATTTCTCTCTATACTCAGCCAGGGGGCAGAAGAATCATGCCTAAACCAATTTAGGATGTGGCGAAATGCTAGTGCCTGGAAATTCAATTTAAAGGATGGTCCTTCTACGGCTTTCCCTCTTTGTAAATGTGTTCATTTTATCCGTGATCGTTTACCTTGCCATATACGTTTTGAAACTAATAATTTTATCCTAATAACCAGAATGGGAAGCATTGAACTACAGAAATTCAGCCGTTGCAATATATTCATTTTGACACTGAGGTCAGATTGAATTGATTTGAGCGTTCTGTTAAAGTTTCTGGAAATGGTTTTATCTAAGAAGGAAATATATCTATTCCCATATATTTAAAATGGGAAACTATTGGGATTCCATAAGTAGAGATGGAGTCCTCCATCGGGGGCTGGAGAAGATTAATTGTATAACTTGTGATGAAGCTGAATTTATCTATGATCTTCAATGTGTTTGGGAGCGATTCAAATACATTGTCTAGATATAGTAAAATATCGTCTGCATATAATGAGATTAAGTGAAAAGTAGAGTTTAGGGAAGTTGGTGTTATTTCCTTCGATTGACGAATTGCCTGGGCCAGGGGTTCATGGATAATAAGAATAGCAAAGGGGAAATTGGATCGCCTTGTTCTGATGCTTCTAGTGATTCTGAATAGAGCAGAACCAATATTGCCTGTTACAACTATGGCTGAGGTATTGGCCTATGGTATTTTAATCATATTAATGAAATTGCAGCCAATTCTCATATGTTCTAAGACAGACCAGAGATATGACCATTCTAGTCTATCAAAAACTTTATCTGTATCGAGAGATAATATAGTCCAAGGAGCTGTTGTTTCTGATGAAGCATCTAAGATATGTAATAGTTGACGGAGGTTATCCAAGGATAAAAGTTTTTTAACAAACCCTGTTTTGGTCATTTTGGACCAATTTGGGTAAGTAAGTCTCGAGATGGGACGGCAACATTTTGGAAAACCGTTGAATATCTGTGTTTATCAGGGCCGCAACTTTGGTTTTAGAAGTGGGGGGGACATAATAATAATATAAATAAATAAATACATATATATATTTATTTATTTTACAGGGTAGATCATCTTTAATATTGCAGATTGTGGCTTCCATCAATGTAATTGTCTGCATAATTTCCAATCCTCCATGTAATATTTTGTAAATATATACAGTATTAATTTTTTTACATATATTTTCCTTTATTATTTTCCCCTAACCCTACCATCCCTCCCCTAATTGGAGTAAACTAATGGACAACAACACTTAGGCTTCTACTTCCAGCTTATACAGTGAGCGAAAAAAGTATTTGATCCCCTGCTGATTTTGTACGTTTGCCCACTGACAAAGAAATGATCAGTCTATAATTTTAATGGTAGGTTTATTTGAACAGTGAGAGACAGAATAACAACAAAAAAATCCAGAAAAACGCATGTCGAAAATGTTATAAACTGCTTTGCATTTTAATTAGGGAAATAAATATTTGACCCCCTCTCAATCAGAAAGATTTCTGGCTCCCAGGTGTCTTTTATACAGGTAACGAGCTGATATTAGGAGCACACTCTTATAGGGAGTGCTCCTAATCTCAGTTTGTTACCTGTATAAAAGACGCCTGTCCACAGAAGCAATCAATCAATCAGATTCCAAACTCTCCACCATGGCCAAGACCAAAGAGCTCTCCAAGGATGTCAGGGACAAGATTGTAGACCTACACAAGGCTGGAATGGGCTACAAGGCCATCGCCAAGCAGCTTGGTGAGAAGGTGACAACAGTTGGTGCAATTATTCGCAAATGGAAGAACACAAAAGAACTGTCAATCTCCCTCGGCCTGGGGCTCCATGCAAGATCTCACCTCGTGGAGTTGCAATGATCATGAGAATGGTAAGGAATCAGCCCAGAACTACACGGGAGGATCTTGTCAATGATCTCAAAGCAGCTGGGACCATAGTCACCAAGAAAATAATTGGTAACACACTACGCCGTGAAGGACTGAAATCCTGCAGCGCCCGCAAGGTCCCCCTGCTCAAGAAAGCACATATACAGGGCCGTCTGAAGTTTGCCAATGAACATCTGAATGATTCAGAGGAGAACTGGGTGAAAGTGTTGTGGTCAGATGAGACCAAAATCGAGCTCTTTGGCATCAACTCAACTCGCTGTGTTTGAGGGAGATTGAATGTTGCCTATGACCCCAAGAACACCATCCCCACCGTCAAACATGGAGGTGGAAACATTATGCTTTGGGGGTGTTTTTCTGCTAAGGGGACAGAACAACTTCACCGCATCAAAGGGACGATGGTCAGGGCCATGTACCGTCAAATCTTGGATGAGAACCCTCAGCCAGGGCATTGAAAATGCGTTGTGGATGTGTATTCCAGCATGACAATGATCCAAAACACACGGCCAAGGCAACAAAGGAGTGGCTCAAGAAGAAGCACATTAAGGTCCTGGAGTGGCCTAGCAAGTCTCCAGACCTTAATCCCATAGAAAATCTGTGGAGGGAGCTGAAGGTTCGAGTTGCCAAACGTCAGCCTCAAAACCTTAATGACTTGGAGAAGATCTGCAAAGAGGAGTGGGACAAAATCCCTCCTGAGATGTGTGCAAACCTGGTGGCCAGCTACAAGAAACATCTGACCTCTGTGATTGCCAACAAGGATTTTGCCACCAAGTACTAAGTCATGTTTTGCAGAGGGGTCAAATACTTATTTCCCTCATTAAAATGCAAATCAATTCATAACATTTTTGACATGCGTTTTTCTGGATTTTTTTGTTGTTATTCTGTCTCTCACTGTTCAAATAAACCTACCATTAAAATTATAGACTGATCATGTCTTTGTCAGTGGGCAAACGTACAAAATCAGCAGGGGATCAAATAATTTTTTTCCCTCACTGTACATACTATATACATTTAATGGACACAGTATATTTGACAATAGTTATCATTTGTTTGTTTTTAGTCCCATCCTTCAACTCCACTCAACCCCTCCCATCTATCTCTGAACAGTTTTGAACCTTTCTATTTGCCATATATTTTTCAACTGTGCTGTGATGTTTCACAAAAGTTCTGAACCTTTCTATTCTCATAGATTCTACATATTGTAAATTAAAAAACATTTTTGCTAAGAGTATTATTATATTATTGATTGATTGACTGACTTTTTAAATCCCCCAGCAGTGCTATTTGCAGAGGAGGACATAACTTGGCTGGGGGTGTCGGGGCCCTCCCATTTTGGGGGGCATCTAAAGCACATTTCCTGCATTTCTACACAATCTAATATGACCCATGGCCCTTCTAGCTGTCTCTATTTAGATCAATAAAAAGTAGGGAAAATTGCCCAGTCATCAAGCAAGGTAAGAGATTATTAAATATGTTTTAAGTGATTGATAAGACTGTACTAGATCCATGATAATTCAATAAATACATATTGTGTTGCACCTTTAACCAATAGCCTAACAAATGAACAACTCTTAAAAATGAAGTACAAAGACAACTTTTGATTGTCTTTAAGACATCCTCTATATCAAATTTCAGCCAGACCACCTAGCCAACCCGAGCCACCACCAGTCTAGTCAATAACTCAACTCTCTCCCCAACACAACTTCCTTCCCATCTTTTTTTTTATGTCTCAAGGGAATTGTTTGGAAAACAAAAATTGAATGAAAACACACCTACACAGAAACAGTACACCTACATTAAAACACAGAAACAGTACACCTTCCATATAATAAGATTGGACACACCTACTCATTCAAGGGTTGTTCTTTATTTTTACAATTTTTTACATTGTAGAATAATAGTGAAGACATCAAAACTATGAAATAACACATGGAATCATGTAGTAACCCAAAAAGTGTTTAAAAAAATCAAAATATATTTTATATTTGAGATTCTTCAAAGTAGCCACCCTTTGCCTTCATGACCGCTTTGCACACTCTTGGCATTCTCTCAACCAGCTTCACCTGGAATGCTTTTCCAACAGTCTTGAAGGAGTTCCCACATATGCTGAGCACTTGTTTGCGGCTTTTTCTTCACTCTGCCATCCGACTCATCCCAAACCATCTTAACTGGGTTGAGGTCGGGGGATTATGGAGGCCAGGTCATCTGATGCAGCACTCCATCACTCTCCTTCTTGGTCAAATTGCCCATACACAGCCTGGAGGTGTGTTGGGTCATTGTCCTGTTGAAAAACAAATGATAGTCCCACTAAGCCCAAACCAGATGGGATGGCGTATCACTGCAGAATGCTGTGGTAGCCATGCTGGTTAAGTGTGCCTTGAATTCTAAATAAATCACAGACAGTGTCACCAGCAAAGCACCCCCACACCATAACACCTCCTCCTCCATGCTTTACGGTGGGAACTACACATGCAGAGATCATCCGTTCTCCCACACCGTGTCTCACAAAGACACGGCTGTTTGAACCAAAACTATCCAATTTGGACTCCAGACCAAAGGACACATTTCCAGTGTTCTAATGTCCATTGCTCGTGTTTCTTGGCCCAAACAGGTCTCTTCTTATTATTAGTGTCTTTTAGTAGTGGTTCCTTTGCAGCAATTCGACCATGAAGGCCTGATTCACACGGTCCCCTCTGAACAGTTGATGTTGAGATGTCTGTTACTTGAACTCTGTGAAGTATTTATTTGGGCTGCAATTTCTGAGGCTGGTAACTCTAATGAACTTATCCTCTGCAGCAGAAGTAACTCTGGCTCTTCCTTTCTTGTGGCGGTCCTCATGAGAGCCAGTTTCATCATAGCGCTTGATGGATTTTGCAACTGCACAACGTTTTTGAAATGTTCAGTATTGACTGACCTTCATGTCTTAAAGTAACGATGGACTGTCATTTCTTTGCTTATTTGAGCTGTTCTTGCCATAATATGGATTTGTTCTTTTATCAAATAGGGCTATCTTCTGTATACCCCCCCTACCTTGTCACAACACAACTGATTGGCTCAAACGCATTAAGAAGGAAGTAAATTCCACAAATTAACTTTAAGAAGGCACATCTGTTAATTGAAATGCATTCCAGGTGACTACCTCATGAAGCACGTTTCATCTTCAATGCCCTTGCTGATGGAAGGAGGTTTTCACTCAAAATCTCACGATACATGGCCCCATTCATTCTTTCCTTTACACGGATCAGTCGTCCTGGTCCCTTTGCAGAAAAACAGCCCCAAAGCATGATGTTTCCACCCCCATGCTTCACAGTAGGTATGGTGTTCTTTGGATGCAACTCAGCATTCTTTGTCCTCCAAACACGACGAGTTGAGTTTTTACCAAAAAAGTTCTATTTTGGTTTCATCTGACCATATGACATTCTCCCAATCCTCTTCTGGATCTTCAGAACTTCAGACGGGCCTGGACATGTACTGGCTTAAGCAGGGGGACACGTCTGCCACTGCAGGATTTGAGTCCCTGGCGGCGTAGTGTGTTACTGATGGTAGGCTTTGTTACTTTGGTCCCAGCTCTCTGCAGGTCATTCACTAGGTCCCCCCGTGTGGTTCTGGGATTTTTGCTCACCGTTCTTGTGATCATTTTGACCCCACGGGGTGAGATCTTGCTTGGAGCCCCAGATCGAGGGAGATTATCAGTGGTTTTGTATGTCTTCCATTTCCTAATAATTGCTCCCACAGTTGATTTCTTCAAACCAAGCTGCTTACCTATTGCAGATTCAGTCTTCCCAGCCTGGTGCAGGTCTACAATTTTGTTTCTGGTGTCCTTTGACAGCTCTTTGGTCTTGGCCATAGTGGAGTTTGGAGTGTGACTGTTTGAGGTTGTGGACAGGTGTCTTTAATACTGATAACAAGTTCAAACAGGTGCCATTAATACAGGTAACAAGTCGAGGACAGAGGAGCCTCTTAAAGAAGAAGTTACAGGTCTGTGAGAGCCAGAAATCTTGCTTGTTTGTAGGTGACCAAATACTTATTTTCCACCATAATTTGCAAATAAATTCATAAAAAATCCTACAATGTGATTTTCTGGATATTTTTTTCTCAATTTGTCTGTCATAGTTGACGTGTACCTATGATGAAAATTACAGGCCTCTCTCATCTTTTTAAGTGGGAGAACTTGCACAATTGGTGGCTGACTAAATACTTTTTTCCCCCACTGTATATATACAGTCGGGAGAACAAGTATTTGATACACTGCTGATTTTGCAGGTTTTCCTATTTACAAAGCATGTAGAGGTCTGTAATTTTTTATCATAGGTACACTTCAACTGTGAGAGACGGAATCTAAAACAAAAATCCAGAAAATCACATTGTATGATTTTTAAGTAATTCATTTGCATTTTATTGCATTACATAAGTATTTGATCACCTACCAACCAGTAAGAATTCCGGCTCTCACAGACCTGTTAGTTTTTCTTTAAGAAGCCCTCCTGTTCTCCACTCATTACCTGTATTAACTGCACCTGTTCGAACTCGTTACCTGTATAAAAGACACCTGTCCACACACTCAATCAAACAGACTCCAACCTCTCCACAATGGCCAAGACCAGAGAGCTGTGTAAGGACATCAGGGATAAAATTGTAGACCTGCACAAGGCTGGGATGGGCTACAGGACAATAGGCAAGCAGCTTAGTGAGAAGGCAACAACTGTTGGCGCAATTATTAGAAAATGGAAGAAGTTCAAGATGACGGTCAATCACCCTCGGTCTGGAGCTCCATGCAAGATCTCACCTCGTGGGGCATCAATGATCATGAGGAAGGTGAGGGATCAGCCCAGAACTACATGGCAGGACCTGGTCAATGACCTGAAGAGAGCTGGGACCACAGTCTCAAAGGAAACCATTAGTAACACACTACGCCGTCATGGATTAATTACAAACAAAGGTTTCTGTACCAAATATTAAGTTCTGCTTTTCTGATGTATCAAATACTTATGTCATGCAATAAAATGCAAATTAATTACTTAAAAATCATACAATGTGATTTTCTGGATTTTTGTTTTAGAGTCCGTCTCTCACAGTTGAAGTGTACCTATGATAGAAATTACAGACCTCTACATGCTTTGTAAGTAGGAAAACCTGCAAAATCGGCAGTGTATCAAATACTTGTTCTCCCCACTGTATATATATATATTATTTGTATTTTATTTTAGGTATTAATAAAAAAAAGTACAACACAAAATAAGTAACCATTTACCCCTTCAGAACTTTGCATTTAAGTTAGTATACTTGATGAGTTAGGGTGGTTTAATTAAAGAAAATGAAAAAAGTAGGCTAGATATAACAGAAATGCAAGCCTAGACAGTAAAATAGGATGGCTGTAGGAATAATAGCTCTTCATCCATTATCCTCATGATTATTATTATTATTAGCAATATGGTTTAAATGGCCTTAAACATAAATGTACCGTCAATTTGTATTAAGCATTTAGGTTCTCTACTAAGCAATAACAACACCTAAAAAAGGACAGGGTATGTGCAAGAAATGCAGTCTATAATTTAGATCTGTAGGCCAAGTACTTCCTGGGAGCTTAATTCAGCAGAGTAAACTGAAGGGGACAGCCATCAACAGGAAGATTTTTTTTTAAACGAACAAAAAAGGAATTGTGTGGTAGCCCATATAGGACTGGCCATCTATTCTCAAACAGTAGGACAATAAAAAATAGGGGAATAGTTTCCCATTTATATTGCCATAATTAGCCCATATAGGGATGCAATGCGCTGTATCCCCACACAAGGAAGCAGCTCCAGTCTGTATGACACTTCAGTATATTGTCCATTGTTCATTAATTGCCATGGAGTCATCATTTTCTTAATGTCCTGGACCATAGGCAATACAATAATAATGAAGTCCAATGTTCAGCAATAATAGTTTTTTTTTTTTACCCTATTGTGGGGGTGTCCTCATCATTGTCTTATGCCGAGTTCAGCATCACAGCCATAGCCTAGGCTGCATGATTGTGCGTGTATGACATACCTGAATATTGAGCCAGTCAAATTGGGGTTAGCCTAAATCTATCGGCTCGTCCCCTTGTGTATTGGGCTTGATGTGCTTCTCGAAGAAGTCTTGAGCCTCCTTGGCAGTGGAAAACGTGTGTGTTGTATTCTGGAAGGTCAAGATGAGTTTTGCCGGGTGGATGAAGCCGCATCTCAGGTTTAGCTTGTGTAGCTGGGATCTCACCTCGTTGTAGGTCGCCCTCCGTTTCAGCAGCTCGGCACTCAGATCTGGGTAAATGCTGATCCTCTTCTCAGCATAGGTCAGAGTCCCCGATTCTGCTGCGAGGCGAACAACTTGCCCTTTGACTTCTAAACTGTGGATTCGTACAATCATACAGAGGGATCCGTTACAGAGAGGACCCGTGCGGTACGCAATGTTTATCAGTGGCATGGGACCCATCTTCTCCTGCCCAAACAGTTCATAGAAAAGATTGGTCATGAAGGAAGTTGGGTTGCCTGCTTCCACACCAGTTTCAAGTCCTGTGACCCGCACATTGAATTTACAGAAAAGGTGTTCGAGTGATTCCTATTTCTTCTTTAGGAGATAGATTTTCCCCCTCTGACTTAGTTTGTGCTGTTTCCAGGTCATGGAGTCGCCCCTCTGTCACATTGGCCAAACTTTCCACTTTAGTTCAGTAGGTTTCCACTTTAGAAGTGAGCAGTGCAAGAGATTAATTTACCTGTTTTAATTGCAAGTCGAGTGCAGAGGTAATTTCCTCACGAACAATCTCTCGAATAGTACTCTTTCTGTTGTTGGGTGTTGAGAGCCGCCATGTTCCCACAGGTGAATTGTGAACGGACAGATTATGCTAGCTGCTGGAGTGAAATAGACCTGCTAGTTGTTCCTTGTAATACAGTGAATATACCTTAATATAGTGTTATATGTTGACAATTATTAGAAAAGTCTGTTAATTCATAGTTATTTTGCACACACAAAACACGAAGGGCACACGTTTCAATGAATGCCACCGGAACCGGATAGAGTGCTTTCTGTTTCTACACATAAATTGATATCTGTTGATCCCACTCCACAGCATAATGCTTCTTCAAGGTTAAATCAGGAGTTGTCTTTCATACATACCAATATGTACATTATATACACTACCAGTCAGTTTTAGAACACCTACTCATTAAAGGGTTTTTCTTTATTTTTACTATTTTCTACATTGTAGAATAATGGTGAAGACATCAAAACTATGAAATAACAAAAGTGTTAAACAAATCAAAATATATTTTATATTTGAGATTCTTCAAATAGCCACCCTTTGCTTTGATGACAGCTTTGCACACTCTTGGCATTCTCTCAACCAGCTTCATGAGGTAGTCACCTGGAATGCATTTCAATTAACAGGTGTGCCTTCTTAAAAGTTAATTTGTGCAATTTCTTTCCTTCTTAATGCGTTTGAGTCAATATACAGAAGGGGTATACAGAAGATAGCCCTATTTGGTAAAAGACCAAGTCCATATTATGTCAAGAACAGCTCAAATTAGCAAAGAGAAATGCCAGTCCATCATTACTTTAAGACATGAAGGTCAGTCAATCCGGAACATTTCAAGAACTTTGAAAGTTTCTTCAAGTGCAGTCGCAAAAACCAGCAAGCGCTATGATGAAACTGGCTCTCATGTGGACCGCCACAGGAATGGATGACCCAAAGTTACGCCTGCTGCAGAGGTTAAGTTCATTAGAGTTACCAGCCTCAGAAACTGCAGCCCAAATAAATGCTTCACAGAGTTCAAGTAACAGACATCTCAACATCAACTGTTCAGAGGACACTATGTGAATCAGGCCTTCATGGTTGAATTGCTGCAATGAAACCACTACTAAAGGACACCAATAAGAAGGAGAGACTTGCTTGGGCCAAGAAACACGAGCAATGGACATTAGACCGGTGGAAATTTGTCCTTTGGTCTGGAGTCCAAATTGGAGATTTTTGGTTCCAACTGCCGTGTCTTTGTGAGACGCAGTGTGGGTGAACGGATGATCTCTGCATGTGTATTTCCCACCGTAAAGCATGGAGGAGGTATTATGGTGTGGGGGTGCTTTGCTGGTGACACTGTCTGTGATTGATTTAGAATTCAAGGCACACTCAACCAGCATGGCTACCACAGCATTCTGCAGCGATACGCCATCCCATCTGGTTTGGACTTAGTGGGACTATCATTTGTTTTTCAACAGGACAATGACCCAACACACCTCCATGCTGTGTAAGGGCTATTTAACCAAGAAGGAGAGTGATGTAGTGTTGCATCAGATGACCTGGCCTCCACAATCCCCCGACCTCAACCAAATTGAGATGGTTTGGGATGAGTCGGACCGCAGAGTGAAGAAAAAGCAGCCAACAAGTGCTCAGCATATGTGGGAACTCCTTCAAGACTGTTGGAAAAGCATTCCAGGTGAAGCATTCTTGTACAATATATTTAATATTCTTCAAGCTCTGTCAAATTGGTCATTGCTAGACAGCCATTTTCAAGTCTTGCCATAGATTTTCAAGCCGATTGAAGTCAAAACTGTAACTAGGCTACTCAGGAACATTCAATGCCGTCTTGGTAAGCAACTCCAATGTAGATTTGGCCTTGTGTTTTAGGTTATTGTCCTGCTGAAAGGTTAATTTGTCTGTGTCTGTTGGATGCAGACTGAACCAGGTTTTCCTCTAGGATTTTGCCTGTGCTTAGCTCTATTCTGTTTTTTTTTTGTCCTAAAAAACTCCCTAGTACTTGATGATGACAAGCATACCCATAACATGATGCAGCCACCAAAATGCTTGAAAATATGAAGAGTGGTACTCAGAGATGTGTTGTGTTGGATTTGCCCCAAACATAATGCTTTGTATTTAGTACATAAAGTTCATTTCTTTGCCACATTTTCTGCAGTTTTACTTTAGTGCCTTATTGGAAACATGATGCATGTTTTGGAATATTTTTTATTCTGTACTGACTTCCTTCTTTTCACTCTGTCATTTAGGTTAGTATTGTGAGTAACTACAATGTTGTTGATCCATCCTCAGTTTTCTCCTATCACAACCATTCAACTCTGTAACTGTTGTAAAGTCACATATGTATAATTAATAACTTCACCATGCTCAAAGGGATATTCAATGTCTTCTTTTTTTATTTTTACCCCTCTACCAATAGGTACCCTTCTTTGCGAGGCATTGGAATAACTCCCTGGTCTTTGTGGTTGAATCTGTGTTTGAAATTCACTGCTTGACTGAGGTACCTTACAGAAAATTGTACTGTATAAGTGGGGTACAGAGATGAGGTAGTCATTCCAAAATCATGTTAAACACTATTATTGCACACAGAGTGAGTCCATGCAATTTATTAAGCGCATTTTGCTCCTTAACTTATTTAGGCTTACCATAAGAAAGGGGTTGAATAATTATTGACGCATTAAGACATTTTTAGCTTTTCATTTGTTATTAATTTATACAAATTTCGAAAACATAATTCCACTTTGACGTTATTGGGTGTAGGCCAGTGATACAAAATCTAAATTTAATCCATTTGGAATTCAGGCTGTAACACAACAAAATATGGAAAAAGTCATGGGATGTGAATACTTTCTGAAGGCACTGTATAGGCATTGCAGTGGAGGACTGCAGAGCTGATGATGTGTTCATATTTACCGGGGTGTCTTGGAGACATTGTTATAAAGTACATCTGTCTGTGAGGAGCTGTTTTAGGCCAGGGTTGGAAGGGCTGGGAGTTGAGATTTGGTTCTAATTAGTAGGCTGCTCTTTTGCATTGAGCAGGGTGTTATTGCTGCAATTTTATATTATGGCTTGTTTGAAACCTTTGTGTAAACGGTGTTCCTGAAAACAAGGCTGTGCTGCCAGCTGCTTCAATAGGGTTTGAATGACGCACATTTTTCCATTCTTTCAGGGTGGCAATTAGCCAGGCCCTGAAAGGTTTTTGAGCACGACAAGCTGGGTTTCTGTTCTGTCCATCAGTCCTGCTGTCTGTCTCATCTTTGTGGACTCTCCCGATCTCTCCCAACTGGAGCACAGCCAGACACTGGAAGAAGACAGAATCTGATAGGGCACTGAAAATCTAGGATGAAGCACAACTTCATATCTGACTATCATAACATGTTTATCTATTAACTGGTTACTTTGGTAGTACTGCTGGCTTGTTCTCGTTTACCAGAGCCTGCAGCTCTCTGCCATTTATATTACATATAAAGGTGGCTGAGTGTTTACACAGCTGCTTGTGTGGCTATACATCCATTTGCAAGAGAGAGGAGGAAAGGAGGGAGAGGGATTCATTAGGGAGAAATATAGTTACAGCAGGTGTTCTTCTCTGAAGCAGAATGTTTGAGTATAAGCATTTGACCTCTGCCCTCTGTGTTATCACTCCTCACAGCGAGCCTCTGTACCTTGTTGAGGGTGTGTGTCTGTGTGTCTGTGTGTCTGTGTGTCTGTGTGTCTGTGTGTCTGTGTGTCTGTGTGTCTGTGTGTCTGTGTGTGTGTGTGTGTGTGTGTGTGTGTGTGTGTGTGTGTGTGTGTGTGTGTGTGTGTGTGTATGTGTGTGGCTGTGTAAACGGCTCTTCTAACCTGTCCCTGATAAACATGTACCAGACACCCTTTCCTTTATCTCTCCCCTGAGGTCTCATTAGTTTACTGGATGCATTTAAACCTGTTTTTCATTCTATAGAAGCTGCCAAGTGTATATACCAGAATATAAAATATACCAGAATACAAACATGGATGTAAAATACAGTTTGTTAAAAGATGAGTTTGATGTTTTGTGTTGGACACAGGGGACAGTAGGAGTGATAATGATTTCTTCTTTCATCACTTTGAGTGTCGGTGAGTAACGGCTTGGACCCAAACACTGAATGCTTATCAACCAACATTTGAAATAATTTTAGTATTCTGTTAATGGATTGTGCCTCAGGGGGGACTTCCCGTTTTTCCACTTCTGTAAACACTGTTGTATGAGTGAAGAACACAGATACAGTAGGCTTGCGTCTTGACTATTCCCTCCCACGTGGGTTATGATAAAACTATTGTGTATTTCATTGTGATTTGTCTTTAATCCATCTTGTGGTACATCTTTCTGAATGTGATTATGGAACAGTAATATATTCTGGCCATCACAATCAATGTAGTATAGCTGTTATCTCGGGACATTTTACAATATACAGCACCAGTCAAAGGTTTGGACACACCTACTCATTCAAGGGTTTTTCTTTATTTTTACTATTTTCTACATTGTAGAATAATAGTGAAGACATCAAAACTATGACATAACACATATGGAATCATGTAGTAACCAAAAAAGTGTTAAACAAATCAAAATATATTTATATTTGAGATTCTTCCAATAGCCACCCTTTGCCTTGATGACAGCTTTGCACACTCTTGGCATTATTTCAACCAGATTCACCTGGAATGCTTTCCAACAATCTTGAAGGAGTTCCCACATATGCTGAGCACTTGTTGGCTGCTTTTCCTTCACTCTGCGGTCCGACTCATCCCAAACCATCTCAATTGGGTTGAGGTTGGGGGATTGTGGAGGCCAGGTCATCTGATGCAGCACTCCATCACTCTCCTTCTTGGTAAAATAGCCCTTACACAGCCTGGAGGTGTGTTGGGTCATTGTCCTGTTGAAAACAAATGATAGTCCCACTAAGCCCAAACCAGATGGGATGGCATATCGCTGCATAATTCTGTGGTAGCCATGCTGGTTAAGTGTGCCTTGAATTCTAAATAAATCACAGACAGTCTCATCAGCAAAGCACCCCCACACCATAACACCTCCTCCATGATTTACGGTAGGAAATACACATGCGGAGATCATCCGTTCACCCACACCGCGTCTCACAAAGACACAACGGTTGGAACCAGTGTGTAACAGCAAAATGTTTTGCATAAGCATGGCATATGCTGTAGATTTAGTGACATACAGCTTGACCTCTGTGTAATTGCTATTGCTGACTCCTTTTCTCCTCCTCTTCTCCAAAAAAGAAAGGGGATGGTTTCTTTAATACAGCCCATCTGCCATCATATCTGGGACAACATGGGAAGTTGTTTGCCTGCTTTGAGGTGAAATACAGTCAGGTCCATAAGTATTTGGACAGTGACACAATTTGCATAATTTGGGCTCTGTACGCCACCACAATGGATTTGAAAGGAAACAATCAAGATGTGCTTTAAGTGTAGACTTAAATTTTTAATTGAAGGGTTTTGTCAAAATTATTGTATGAACCGTGTAGGAATTACAACTGTTCTTATACATAGCCCCCCAATTTTAGGGGCTCAAAAGTAATTGGACAAACTAACATAATCATAAATTAAATTGTGAGTTTTAATACCTGGTTGCAAATCCTTTGCAGTCAATGACTGCCTAATGTCTGGAATCCATAGACATCACCAGATGCTGGGTTTCTTCCCTGGTGATGCTCTGCCAGGCCTTTACTGCAGCTGTCTTCAGTTCCTGCTTATTCATGGGGCGTTTTTCCTTCAGTTTTGCCTTCAGCAAGTGAAATGCATGCTCAATTGGATTCAGGTCAGGTGATTGACTTGGCCATTGCAGAACGTTCCACTTTGTCTTAAAAAGTTATTGGGTTGCTTTCGCAGTATGCTTTGGGTCATTGTCCATCTGCACTGTGAAGCGCCGTCCGATGAGGTTTGAAGCATTTGGCTGAATCTGAGCAGATAATATAGCCCTAAACACTTCAGAATTCATCCTGCTGCTTTTGTCAGCAGTCACATCATCAATAAATACAAGGGAACCCGTTCCATTGGCAGCCATACATGCCCACGCTATAACACTACCTACACCATGCTTCACAGATGAGGTAGTATGCTTCGGATCATGAGCAATTCCTTCCCTTCTCCATACTCTTCTCATCATTCTGGTACAAGTTGATCTTTATCTCATCTGTCCATAGGATGTTGTTCCAGAACTGTACAGGCTTTTTTAGATGTTTTTTGGCAAACTCTAATCTGGTCTTCCTGTTTTTGAGGCTTACCAATGGTTTACATCTTGTGGTAAACCTTCTGTATTTACTCTGGTGAAGTCTTCTCTTGATTGTTGACTTTGACAAAGATACACCTACATCCTGGAGGGTGTTCTTGATCTGGCCAACTGTTGTGAAGGGGTTTTTCTTCACCAGGGAAATAATTATTCTGTCATCCACCACAGTTGTTTTCTGTGGTCTTCCGGGCCTTTTGGTGTTCCTGAGCTCACCAGTGCGTTCTTTCTTTTTAAGAATGTACCAAATAGATGATTTGGCCACACCTAATGTTTTTGCTATCTCTCTGATGGATTTGTTTAGATTTTTCAGCCTAATGATGGCTTGCTTCACTGGCAGTGACAGCTCTTTGGACTTCATATTGAGGGTTAACAGCAACAGATTCCAAATGCAAATGTCAAACTTGAAATCAACTCTAGACCTTTTATCTGCTTACTTGTAAATTAACTAATGAGGGAATAACACACACCTGGCCATGGAACAGCTGAGCAGCCAATTACTTTTGGTCCCTTAAAAAGGGTGGGACCACATATAAAAAGTGCTGTAATTCCTTCACCGTTCACCCGATTTGGATGTAAATACTCTCAAATTAGCTTATATTCATTATTTAATTTCATCTCCAATATGCTGTGGTAGACCGCTAAAATAATAATAACTTGGTCAATGTCCAAAAATATATGGACCTGACTGTATGTTTTATTTACATTTTACATTTTAGTCATTTAGCAGACGCTCTTATCCAGAGCGACTTACAGTTAGTGAGTGCATACATTTTTCATACTGGCCACCCGTGGGAAACGAACCCACAACCCTGGTGTTGCAAGTGCCATGCTCTACCAACTGAGCTACAGGGGACCCCTAAAAAAATAAAGGTATGTGGCGAACCCCAACTCGCTGCAGTACAGATATCACATTTTTACATTTACATTTTAGTTACACTCCACAAGTTCACTGTAACATGAATTGAGAGAGCCATGTATTTTAACACGTAGCTACAGTAGAGATCCTAGCTGTCAGAAGGGGATTATTTGGAAAGTATTGTCAAGTTTGGAAACAGCATTACAGAGCTATGTTGTGAAGTTAAAGGCTCTAGGGACCACATTTACAGTACAAAACCTTTCTCACTGATTCCAAGTTCACATCTGGGATTTTCAGAAGGGGATAAAACAGAAGATGTTGAACACAAAAGTACAGTATATAACGGTGAAGGTAAGGAGCCGTAATGGAGACGACTTTATAGTGAATAAAAAAAGCTTCAAGGTCATACTTGATTACAAACTCTTAGCACGTCTTAATGTAAATAATGTATGTCTGTTCTGTGTTTATTCTGCTTGTAGAGAACAGTCTTGTCAAATTGTAACTTTCCTTTTAATGCGGTTTTTGACTGTGTACTTTATACCAGTCATTGCCAGGGAACAGCATTTAGTGGTTAGAACGCAGCAGATCCCACAGGACTGAAGTGTTTTTGGCTGTCTGTTCCAGGCTGGAGTCTGGGGCTGCTAGGGCAAAGCTGTGGAGAATGTTCCTATTAGTAGTAGCAGCAGAACATATTCCCTTACTGACTCTACCTGACATGTAAAAGCCTAACCCAGATACAGCCTGTCTTTAGGATCTGTCTCAATCTTTGACTTCAAATCTAAGATTAATTAGTTAAGTATACTATATCCCTCAACTTCTGTCTGAAATGTCTGAATATGCATTGGGATTGTCAATGAAAAGTTGTTAGGTAACTTAATGTCTTCACTGTGAATGTAACATCACACTTTTTCTTGTGCTCTTTTGTAGATTTGAGTTCCTTCCTAATTGGCAGTGTTTTGTGTTGCTGTTTGATTGGCGTCAAGGATTACAATGAGATTCCAGCCTCTCTGTAGAAACATGTTTTTCCATGGTTGGCATAGCAACCCAATAAATTCATCAGCATGTAATGTGTGTGTGTGTGTGAGGTTGATTAGGATTCCATCATTGGTCCTGCAATAACATGTGAACTGAAAATACTGTATTCTCAAATTAACAATGTCCTCAACTTATTCCTGTGTACTACAATATCCAGTGTCATGCATCCCATACTGGTGTACTGACAGGCTCCATTGTCACAACATCACCAGCTGTGTTGAGTGGCATGTCTACTGTATGTTGTACTGTATGTTTGTTCACAATGAAATATGATTGTCCTTATCTGTCCTGTATGTGGCCCAGCAGGTTGATGAGCTGGCCACATAGGGGGCTCCAGACTCCACACACTACCCTCAAATAGCTCAAACCAAGTCCAAGGGAGCACACCTTGGTATCATTGCCTTGTTTGGTTTGCAGACTCATCTGTCTTTCATCTGAATCCTACAGGCAGAGGAGTGTAGCGGCACTTCACTCTGGATGGGAATTACCTTTTCATTAAAGCAGATAGCAGTGAAGTCCCCACAGCTATTTCTCCTGTCAGAAACTTTTGTGTTTGGATTTTTGTATTGTACTGTACTTGAAGTTATAGAAGGTGTGAAGTGGATGGGTTGGTATGTCAGCATTGTGAACTACACTTTGAAAATGTTTAAGACACTGAGAGCTACAGTAGTTGGGTGCTACACCTTTTCTGGCATAGACAAGCGGATTATTTTCTGACGTTGTTCTAGATTGATATCAACATTAATGAATTACAGTTGATTAGATGTTTATGGAAACGGTATAACAACTAACTGTCAGTGATTCACCACTTGCTTGACACTTGCCCTTTGTGGGGGTAGAATAACAATAGCACCTGATGACTCCCCTGTCTATTGTTCTATTGAGATGGTATTTTCCCAGAGTGGCATAGAAGTACAGGCTGGAAGCTTCATTCCCTCTAGAGCCCATGACTCATTAAAACGTCCCCTGGGAGCGCTGATCTGTAACGTATAAACTCTAGACTGAAATAGATCCAGTAGCTCCTGCTGCTTCGCCCCTCCCTCTTCTTATGGTTGTAGCCCACACATCGGTCCTAATGACTCCAGAGCCAGGCCAGATTACTACCTGTCACCACTATAGGCTTTAATTACAGTGTATTTCCTGGTGAGACGAGGGAACTGACACCCCGAAGGTGAAGATTGGTTTAGGGCCGGGGGTCTCATTCTCAACAGCCTCAATCAACACTCAGCTTCATTCTCACTCAGTGCAAAGATCCATCTTGTTAGATATCATGCATCCAAAATCCAAGATCTTTGGTTTGTTGTTTTGTAAGTTGGTGACATTTTCACTCTAACGAGTATTCATACACACGTTAAGATAGATTTTCACATGGATTGCAGACAATGAATACCCTCTTCGATAGGCATCAACCTATTGATACAGTACTGCATTTTTAACATTGTACATTTAATTAAAAATACATGGGAAAGGTGCTCTATAATATCAAATCATGAATCAAGGAAATCTAAGACTAAATGGATGTTGGATCATGAGGTCAACAATGTTCCTACTAAATGATGGGACAGACCAGATGGTTGAAGACTAGAGCTGTGTTCGAATATGCTTTTAGGGTCCATAATGCAATTCTTCAGAAAAAAGGTGTGGCTTCACAACATTTTCAGATTTGAAGTCCGACGAGAGCGGATACAAATGTAAGTACAAAAAGTAAATATTCATTCCTTTAACTAATTATGACAAATGTTTAAAAAATGTTGAGCAATGTAATAAAAAAGTAATGACTTTTCAAATAAGTTGTTAGCTACGCTACTAGCCTTACGAACCGCATAGCATATCATTACAGCAGTTGCTTATATGTACCGGTATGTTAGCTAGCTACATAACGTTAGTTGGCTACTAATACATCGAACTTGCCAGTATATTAACTATTACATAGTTGTGTGAGGTATGTCTGTCTCGAGCCGCATCCAGTGCATCGCTTGTCGAGTTGAGCCATATAGGTTTTAACATAGGAATGGACACAAATAATGAAACATCAAATATAGATGGAGGAAAACATTTATTGACTTGATTATTCACGTCATTCTTAGCTTAGGGAAGTGGTATAGTCGTTGTGCTTTCTCAATGGACATTGTTAAGGAAGTCATAAGATGTCTAGCTAGTAATTTGTTATGCTAGCAAGAAGTTGCATATCAACAGCAACTTCCGGTAGACAGGCAAAGCGCTAGTACACTCAACTGAAAGGATACCGTTCATTTACAGTATACTGAAAAATGAACAAATAGTATGTAGTATATACTCATTAAGTATGTAGTATACAGTATGTTAGTATGGGTATTCGAACACAGCTTAGGCATTAGGAGTGAGGGGAAGACTGTACCTACTAAGATACTACCTCCAAGCTTTTAGTTCAGGTGTTCTGAGACTGAGACAGCTTGTCTCAGCTGAGAGAGAGGAAGAGTTGATTGTATTATCAAGGGGAGAATCTCAATTGCATACTCCTCGCATCCTCTCTCCTCACCTCCTTCTCAAAACCCATTAGAGGAGAAGGTCAGAGGGGTGGACCAATGACTTTCTCATCCAATGGGTTTTGAGATGGCGGCTAGGAGAGAGGACACGAGGAGTATACAATTGAGATTCTCCCTGTGTCAGTGCAGCCATGGTATTGCCTGTGTTTATCAGAGTTCACAGCAAAGGCTGTCTAAGATGCAGGACACTGATCTATATCGCCAAGAGATTCCCTTTGTTCTGACCTGACAACCTTTAATAATGCTATAAATAACCAATGCAATTCAATCTGACTGGAAGTGATTATTCTAAAACATACATATGTTTTTAATCTATATCCAATAACCAATGTTCAGTGATCAGTAATAATAAATGCATGTGAAAACTCAGTGTATTCTCTGTGTAATGGAACAAAGACTTGTTCAGACAGAATAAGATACTGTATCACCCTGGTGCCACAGTGCAGCAGAGTACGGCAATCAGACACACATGACTTCAGTAATTTCTACCTTTATTTCCTGATGTTATGCTGGACAGGATGAGGACATTCCTGCCAGCGGTCTGTAATATGCTTAAAAATGTATGAAGCAAAATCTGACATTATTATTGTATGAAATGGGGAGATAAAAAATATCCAGGAAAATTGGCAATTAATCTGCTGTTTGCGTGTGATGGAGGGGCTTTTAGCTGACACTATTTCTATGGAGACGGAGGATGCATCGGGCAGGGGTGTGTACTTTGGCTGTCTGGCATAAAGTGGCCAGTCAGTATCAATCCTCCGTATGTACCTCAGGTTTAGGGACTACAAAGGGAAACCCCCACAGGTGGCAGCCAATCTCAGTTTCTGCAGAAATCCAATGGTACCCACTCAGAGATCCATTGGGTGTTTGTGACGTTAATGTCTGATTGTGTAGTGGTGTTTCCTGCTATCACACTGCTGCCTGCAGGGCCTGTATGTTAAAACCATTTCTATTCTCTATTATGAATTTGACATCTTGAAATATCACATCAAACTGGCAGTGTTTAAGACCACAGCAGAATATACTGCTACAGCATGTACTGTACAGACAACGTGACTGTGAATCACACGATTAGGCAGATGCACCTCTGATTCAGAGGGGTTGGGTTGAATGTGGAAGACACATTTCATTTGAATGCATTCAGTTGTACAACTGACTAGGTATCCCCTTTCCCTTTTTTCCCTTCATATGCACATCTCTGTGTTAGCCGAGTTGATTTGCCTAATGCCAGTACACACATTAAATCATTAATGGTGACTGCAGCACTTTACAGTATCACCTCTTATTACATTTAGTAATAAATCAATACCCATTTTTTGTGACCAAACCTAAGATGATGAGTTCAGATACCCTGAACGAATTATGATGAATCACATTAGTATTGTAACTGTGCCTATTTTTCTCTTAATTGAATGATCATTGCCATTAAAAATGCATTGTGATTAAAATCAGCTCTGCCTTGCCTCTTGCTCCAGAGGCATGGCTACATGATGAATGCAGAAGAAGATGGATACTAAAAACACTGTCTGAGCAAATAATCCTCCATTTGCTCTATCCTGGCATTGTGATGGGAATCTAAACTCCTGAGTGGCGCAGTGGTCTAAGGCACTGCATCGCAGTGCTAACTGTGCCACTAGAGATCCTGGTTCGAATCCAGGCTCTGTCGCAGCCGGCCGCGACCGGGAGACTCATGGGCGGCGCACAATTGGCCCAGCGTCGTCCAGGGTAGGGGAGGGAATGGCCGGCAGGGATGTAGCTCAGTTGATAGAGCATGGCGTTTGCAACGCCAGGGTTGTGGGTTCAATTCCCACGGGGGGCCAGTATAAATAAAATAAAAAATGTATTCACTAACTGTAAGTCGCTCTGGATAAGAGCGTCTGCTAAATGACTAAAATGTAAATGTAAATGTAATGAAATACACATTCTTCCACGATTGCAAACTCCATTTCCAACAGAGAAACTGGGAATGAACGAAAATGAATTTACCAGAAGGGTGACCTGAAAACAAATGCAATGACACACATAACAGAGCCAATGAAGCTTTTCATGTGACAGTCATTGAAATGTGTTAAGAGCATATCAAATCTCTGTATTCCACTGGAGGAGGTGAGGATTGGAACTGGAATAATCACTTGGGGATTCTCATGTGGTGAATCTCATTAGGGAAAGAAGGCTGGTTGAATATAATGAGAAACTATTGGTTTCAACATATTCAACCAAATAATCATTCCATACTACCTCCATAGAGAGGCGCTATATGTGACCTTGTGATGCAACAGTATGAAGTGCAATGTCTTCCGTCAGATGGTGTCATTCTAATGGGACACGCAGTTGCAGATGGCCGTCGCACATTCTGACGTGAGACAATGGTATGTAGTGTCTATTATCTAAGTGTTGCCCATCACTTTAGTTTTACATTGTTTACATAGAGTAAAGGTCAGCCTGTCAGGATGTTTGTTAGACCTGATCTGTAGCCCGCTCCACTTCTCAAACCTCCAGCTGTTTTTGCATTACCACAGCACACTCAGTACTCTCCATTACTACTGTACAGTACATACCATGAATGAGGTAGATCTACCACCGTTTTTACTGTAACTGTAACTGAATATCATGTAACCATCTTCTAGAAGATAGAAAATATTTCAGAACAACAGCAGGCCTATTAGCACCAGCTCTGACACTCTAGAGGTGAGATCAAACATGGTTGAGGAATGTACTAGCAGAGACTACGAGGACAATGTTGAGGAGCAGGTTGCCATGGGGATATAGTCTCTCCAGCTCTCAGAAGGAAATCAGTGCATTTTTTCACAACAGTCCTTCACCTTCTTTTCAGACATCTGGCCTGCTGGCCTTACTGTGTGAAGTTACACAGCTGTGTCTGTAGAGCTACCACTTCTGTGGAATCAGATACTGTTAATTACATTTTTATTACATGTCTCTTATTCGATGAGTGGGAGGATATCTCTGCACTCTGGGAAACCCTGGTTTATTATTTAAAATGTAAAATGTAGTCTTCATCTGAATGTAATAGCAACAACAACATATATTTTAACATCTGCTTATTGTAACCTTATTACTGGTTCATACTTAGTCTCCCAAGCCAAATCAAATAAAATGTTATTGGTCGTGTACACATATTTTCCAGATGTTATAGCAGGTGCAGCGAACGCTTATAAGAAATCACGTTACGCCCTCCGACGAACCATCAAAACAGGCAAAGTGTCAGTACAGGACCAAGATAGAATCCTACTACACCGACTCTGGCGCTCGTCGGATGTGTCAGGGCTTGCAAACTATCACGGATTACAAAGGGAAACCCAGCCGCGAGCTGTCTAGTGACGCGAGCCCACCAGACGAGCTAAATACCTTCTATCCTCGCTTCGAGGCTAGCAACACTGAACCATGCATGAGAGCACCAGCTGTTCTGGACGACTGTGTGATCACACTCTGTAGCCGATTTGAGTAAAACATTTAAACAGGTTAACATTCACAAGGCCGCAGGGCCAGACGGATTACAGCTGGCAAGTGTCTTCACTGACATTTTCAAGCTCTCCCTGACCCAGTCTGTAATACCTACAGTGAGGGAAAAAAGTATTTGATCCCTTGCTGATTTTGTACGTTTGCCCACTGACAAAGAAATGATCAGTCTATAATTTGAATGGTAGGTTTATTTGAACAGTGAGAGACAGAATAACAAAAAAAAATCCAGAAAAACGCATGTCAAAAATGTTATGAATTGATTTGCATTTTAATGAGGGAAATAAGTACAGTGGGGAAAAAAAGTATTTAGTCAGCCACCAATTGTGCAAGTTCTCCCACTTAAAAAGATGAGAGAGGCCTGTAATTTTCATCATAGGTACACGTCAACTATGAGAGACAAAATGAGAAAAAAAAATCCAGAAAATCACATTGTAGGATTTTTAATGAATTTATTTGCAAATTATGGTGGAAAATAAGTATTTGGTCAATAACAAAAGTTTCTCAATACTTTGTTATATACCCTTTGTTGGCAATGACACAGGTCAAACGTTTTCTGTAAGTCTTCACAAGGTTTTCACACACTGTTGCTGGTATTTTGGCCCATTCCTCCATGCAGATCTCCTCTAGAGCAGTGATGTTTTGGGGCTGTCGCTGGGCAACACGGACTTTCAACTCCCTCCAAAGATTTTCTATGGGGTTGAGATCTGGAGACTGGCTAGGCCACTCCAGGACCTTGAAATGCTTCTTACGAAGCCACTCCTTCGTTGCCCGGGCGGTGTGTTTGGGATCATTGTCATGCTGAAAGACCCAGCCACGTTTCATCTTCAATGCCCTTGCTGATGGAAGGAGGTTTTCACTCAAAATCTCACGATACATGGCCCCATTCATTCTTTCCCTTACACGGATCAGTCGTCCTGGTCCCTTTGCAGAAAAACAGCCCAAAGCATGATGTTTCCACCCCCATGTTTCACAGTAGGTATGGTGTTCTTTGGATGCAACTCAGCATTCTTTGTCCTCCAAACACGACGAGTTGAGTTTTTACCAAAAAGTTATATTTTGGTTTCATCTGACCATATGACATTCTCCCAATCCTCTTCTGGATCATCCAAATGCACTTCAGACGGGCCTGGACATGTACTGGCTTAAGCAGGGGGACACGTCTGGCACTGCAGGATTTGAGTCCCTGGCGGCGTAGTGTGTTACTGATGGTAGGCTTTGTTAGTTTGGTCCCAGCTCTCTGCAGGTCATTCACTAGGTCCCCCCGTGTGGTTCTGGGATTTTTGCTCACCGTTCTTGTGATCATTTTGACCCCACGGGGTGAGATCTTGCGTGGAGCCCCAGATCGAGGGAGATTATCAGTGGTCTTGTATGTCTTCCATTTCCTAATAATTGCTCCCACACTTGATTTCTTCAAACCAAGCTGCTTACCTATTGCAGATTCAGTCTTCCCAGCCTGGTGCAGGTCTACAATTTTGTTTCTGGTGTCCTTTGACAGCTCTTTGGTCTTGGCCATAGTGGAGTTTGGAGTGTGACTGTTTGAGGTTGTGGACAGGTGTCTTTTATACTGATAACAAGTTCAAACAGGTGCCATTAATACAGGTAACGAGTGGAGGACAGAGGAGCCTCTTAAAGAAGAAGTTACAGGTCTGTGAGAGCCAGAAATCCTGCTTGTTTGTAGGTGACCAAATACTTATTTTCCACCATAATTTACAAATAAATTCATTTAAAATCCTACAATGTGATTTTCTGGGAAAATAAATCTCAATTTGTCTGTCCTAGTTGACGTGTACCTATGATGAAAATTACAGGCCTCTCTCATCTTTTTAAGTGGTAGAACTTGCACAATTGGTGGCTGACTAAATACTTTTTTTCCCCACTGTATTTGACACCCTCTCAATCAGAAAGATTTCTGGCTCCCAGGTGTCTTTTATACAGGTAACGAGTGTCACGATCGTTGAACGGAGTAGACCAAGTCGCAGCGTTGAAGGCAAACATACTTTATTTTCCAAAGTGATAACACGAACAAAACAATAAACGATAACGTGACGTCCTAGGTTAAACACAACCAACACGGAACAAATCAAAAGGAACAAGATCCCACAACTACTGTGGGTAAACTGGCTGCTTAAGTATGGTTCCCAATCAGAGACAACAAGCAACAGCTGATACTCGTTGCCTCTGATTGAGAACCATACTGGCCAACATAGAAAACACAACTCTAGAATACCGACATAGAACAAGAACACATAGAAACTACACACCCTGGCTCAACATATAGAGTCCCCAGAGCCAGGGTGTGACAGTACCCCCCCCCAAAGGCGCGGACTGCGACCGCGCCTCAACATAAACCAAACAGGGGAGGGCTGGGTGGGCATTCCTCCTCGGAGGCGGTTCCGGCTCCGGGCTTGCCCACCACCCTCCAATAATCCCCCCGTAGCGCCCCTGGTCCGGTCTGGCCCCACTGGCTGGAGCTGGACTGGACATCGTAGGAGCGGATTGCTTAAGCTCCGGTGTGGAGCAGCTGACCGGTACCTGACCAGGCACCGGTGACCCAGGCACGGGTTGTGCCGGACAGACGACGCGCACCCCTGGCTTGGTGCGTGGAGCAGGAACGGACCGGACCGGGCTGACGATGCGCACCCCTGGCTTGGTGCGTGGAGCAGCAACGGGCCGGACCGGGCTGACGATGCGCACCCCTGGCTTGGTGCGTGGAGCAGCAACGGGCCGGACCGGGCTGACGATGCGCACCCCTGGCTTGGTGCGTGGAGCAGGAACGGGCCTTACCGGGCTGACGACTCGCACCGTAGGCTTGGTGCGAGTGGCAGGAACAGGCCGGGCCGGGCTGGCGACGCGCACCGTAGGCTTGGTGCGAGTGGCAGGAACAGGCCAGGCCGGGCTAGCGACGCACACCCTTAGCTTGGTGCGTGGAGCAGGAACAGGCCGGGCTGGGCTGGCGATGCGCACCGTAGGCTTGGTGCGAAGGGCAGGAACCGGCCGGGCCGGGCTGACGACGCACACCGTAGGCTTGGTGCGAGGGGCAGGAAGAGGCCGGGCCGGGCTGGCGACGCACACCGTAGGCTTGGTGCGTGGAGCAGGAACGGGCCTTACCGGGCTGACGACTCGCACCGTAGGCTTGGTGCGAGTGGCAGGAACAGGCCGGGCCGGGCTGGCGACGCGCACCGTAGGCTTGGTGCGAGTGGCAGGAACAGGCCGGGCCGGGCTGGCGACGCGCATCCTTAGCTTGGTGCGTGGAGCAGGAACAGGCTGGGCTGGCGATGCGCACCGTAGGCTTGGTGCGAAGGGCAGGAACAGGCCGGGCTGGCGACGCACACCGTAGGCTTGGTGCGAGGGGCAGGAACAGGCCGGGCCGGGCTGGCGACGCACACCGTAGGCTTGGTGCGAGGGGCAGGAACAGGCCGGGCCGGGCTGGCGACGCACACCGTAGGCTTGGTGCGAGTGGCAGGAACAGGCCGGGCCGGGCTGGCGATGCGCACCGTAGGCTTGGTGCGAGTGGCAGGAACAGGCCGGGCTGGGCTGGCGACGCGCACCGGAGGCTTGGTGCGAGGAGCAGGAACAGGCCGGGCCGGGCTGTGGAGACGGATAGAGGCCTGGAGTGAAGAGCTGCCACAACCCGTCCTGGCTGAATGTCTAGCTTCACACACTCTGTGTGAGGCATCAGCACAGGACGTACAGGGCTGTGTACCCGTACTGGCATAACAGCACGTGACACTGGCGCAGGATATCCGGGACCGAGGAGAGGCACTGGAGGCCACAAGCGCTGAGCCGGCACACTCCGTCCTGGCTGCATGCCCACCTTCGCACGACACGTGCGGGGTGCTCGCACAGGACGTACCAGACTATGCCGGACCACTTGTGGCACAGTACGCAGCTCCGCATACCCCGGAACCTGCCCAGTCTCATGCTGCCATGCCTGAGTACGGGGAGTTGGCTCTGCTCTCCATCCAGGCTCCGCCAACCTGCCTTCTGGCCCCCCAAACCCGGTGGCCTCCTCTCCTAATCTCCCATTTCGCCCTGTGGCAGCCTCCTGCTGCCCAGTCGCCCATGCCTTGTGCCCCCCCCCTAAAAATGTTCTGGGGTTGCCTCTCGTCCGTCCGACGATGACACTGTTGACGCCGTTGCTCCTCTCTCGCCAGGGCCTTAACCTTAGCCCATGGCCCTTTTCCCCCAAGCATGTCCTCCCAGGACCACAATTTGCCCACCTGGGCCATCGCCAACCTCTCCAGCTCCTTACCCGGCGCTTCACCCATGTCCAGGCTGCCTGCTCCTGGACACGCTGCTTGGTCCTGGTATGGTGGGATCTTCTGTCACGAACGTTGAACGGAGTAGACCAAGTCGCAGCGTTGAAGGCAAACATACTTTATTTTCCAAAGTGATAACACGAACAAAACAATAAACGATAACGTGACGTCCTAGGTTAAACACAACCAACACGGAACAAACCAAAAGGAACAAGATCCCACAACTACTGTGGGTAAACTGGCTGCTTAAGTATGGCTCCCAATCAGAGACAACAAGCAACAGCTGATACTCGTTGCCTCTGATTGAGAACCATACTGGCCAACATAGAAAAAACAACTCTAGAATACCGACATAGAACAAGAACACATAGAAACTACACACCCTGGCTCAACATATAGAGTCCCCAGAGCCAGGGTGTGACAACGAGCTGAGATTAGGAGCACACTCTTAAAGGGAGTGCTCCTAATCTCAGCTTGTTACCTGTATAAAAGGCACCTGTCCACAGAAGCAATCAATCAATCAGATTCCAAACTCTCCACCATGGCCAAGACCAAAGAGCTCTCCAAGGATGTCAGGGACAAGATTGTAGACCTACACAAGGCTGGAATGGGCTACAAGACCATCGCCAAGCAGCTTGGTGAGAAGGTGACAACAGTTGGTGCGATTATTCGCAAATGGAAGAAACACAAAATAACTGTCAATCTCCCTCGGCCTGGGGCTCCATGCAAGATCTCACCTTGTGGAGTTGCAATGATCATGAGAACGGTGAGGAGTCAGCCCAGAACTACACGGGAGGATCTTGTCAATGATCTCAAGGCAGCTGGGACCATAGTCACCAAGAAAACAATTGGTAACACACTACGCCGTGAAGGACTGAAATCCTGCAGCGCTCGCAAGGTCCACCTGCTCAAGAAAGTACATATACAGGCCCGTCTGAAGTTTGCCAATGAACATCTGAATGATTCAGAGGAGAACTGGGTGAAAGTGTTGTGGTCAGATGAGACCAAAATCGAGCTCTTTGGCATCAACTCAACTCGCCGTGTTTGGAGGAGGAGGAATGCTACCTATGACCCCAAGAACACCATCCCCACCATCAAACATAGAGGTGGAAACATTATGCCTTGGGGGTGTTTTTCTGCAAAGGGGACAGGACATCTTCACCGCATCAAAGGGACGATGGACGGGGCCATGTACCGTCAAATCTTGGGTGAGAACCACCTTCTCTCAGCCAGGGCATTGAAAATGGGTCGTGGATGGGTATTCCAGCATGACAATGATCCAAAACACACAGCCAAGGCAACAAAGGAGTGGCTCAAGAAGAAGCGCATTAAGGTCCTGGAGTGGCCTAGCCAGTCTCCAGACCTTAATCCCATAGAAAATCTGTGGAGGGAGCTGAAGGTTCGAGTTGCCAAACGTCAGCCTCGAAACCTTAATGACTTGGAGAAGATCTGCAAAGAGGAGTGGGACAAAATCCCTCCTGAGATGTGTGCAAACCTGGTGGCCAACTACAAGAAACGTCTGACCTCTGTGATTGCCAACAAGGGTTTTGCCACCAAGTACTAAGTCATGTTTTGCAGAGGGATCAAATACTTATTTCCGTCATTAAAATGCAAATCAATTTATAACATTTTTGACATGCGTTTTTCTGGATTTTTTTGTTGTTATTCTGTCTCTCACTGTTCAAATAAACCTACCATTAAAATTATAGACTGGTCTTTGTCAGTGGGCAAACATTCAAAATCAGCAGGGGATCAAATACTTTTTTCCCTCACTGTACATGTTTCAAGCAGACCACCATAGTCCCTGTGCCCAAGAACACAAAGCTAACTTGTCTAAATGACTATCGCCCCGTAGCACTCACATCTGTAGCCATGAAATGCTTTGAAAGGCTGTTCTTAGCTCACATCAACACCATCATTCCAGACACCCTGGACCCACTACAATTTGCATACTGCCCCAACAGATCCACAGATGACGCAATCTCTATTGCACTCCACACTGCCCTTTCCCATCTGGAAAAAAAGGAACACCTACGTGAGAATGCTATTCATTGACTACAGCTCAGCATTCAACACCATATAGCCCTCCAAGCACATCACTAAGCTAAGGACTCTGGGATTAAACATCTCCCTCTGCAACTCGATCCTGGACTTCCTGACGGGCCGCCCCCATGTGGTGAGGGTAGGCAACAACACATCCGCCACACTGAGCCTCAACACGGGGGCCCCTCAGGGGTGCGTGCTTAGTCCCCTCCTGTACTCCCTGTAAACCCAGAACTCTGTGGCTGCGCACAACTCCAACACCACCATTAAGTTTGCAGACGACACAACGGTAGTAGGTCTGATCACCGACAACGATTAGACTGCCTACAGGGAGGAGGTCAGAGACCTGGCAGTGTGGTGCCAGGACAACAACCTCTCCCTCAACGTCAGCAAAACAAAGGAGCTGATCGTGGACTACAGGATACGGCGGGCCAAGCACGTGTCCATCCTCATCGACAGGGCTGTAGTGGAGCAGGTCGAGAGCTTCAAGTTTCTCTGTGTCCACATCACTAAGGAATTATCATGGTCCACACACACCAACACAGTCATGAAGAGGGCACGACAACACCTCTTCTCCCTCAGGAGGCTGAAAAGATTTACAGCTGCACCATTGAGAGCATCTTGACTAGCTGGATCACCGCTTGGTATGGGAACTGCTTGGCATCCGACCGTAAGGCGCTACAGAGGGTAGTGCGTACGGCCCAGTACATCACTGGGGCCGAGCTCCCTGCCATCCAGGACATCTATACCAGTTGTGTAAAGTACTTAAGTAAAACTACTTGAAAGTACTACTTAAGTAGGTTTTTTGGGTATCTGAACTTAATTGTTAATATTTTTGACAACTTTTACTTTTACTTCACTACATTCCTAAAGAAAATGATGTACTTTTTACGCCATTCTCCATTCGTTATATTTTGAATGCTTAGCAGGACAAGAAAATTGCCTAATTCACACACTTATCAAGAGAACATCCCTGGTCATCCCTGCTGCCTCTGATTTGGCAGACTCACTAAACACATGCTGTGTTTGTAAATTATGTCTGAGTGTGGGAGTATGCCCCTGGCTATCCATCCTTTTTTTTTTTTTTACAAGAAAATGACACCGTCTGGTTTGCTTTATATATGGAATTTGAAATGATTTATACTTTTACTTTTGATACTTAAGTATATTTTAGCAATGACATTTACTTTTGATACTTAAGTATATTTAAAACCAAATACTTTTAGACTTTTACTCAAGTAGTATTTTACTGGGTGACTTTCACTTTTCCTTGAGTCATGTTCTATTAAGGTATCTTTACTTTTACTCAAGTATGACAATTGGGTACTTTTTACACCACTCCTCTATACCAGGCAGTGTCAGAAGAAGGCCCTAAAAATTGTCAGATTCAAGCCACCCAAGTCATAGACTGTTCTCTCTGCCACCACACGGCAAGCGGTACACCGAGCCTGGAACCAACAGGAATCTGAACAGCTTCTACCCCCAAGCCATAAGCCTGGTAAACAGTTAGTCCGGGTAGCTATTGGTTAACTATTTAACTATCTGCATTGACCCTTTTTGCACTAACTGTTTTGACTCATCACATGCGCTGCTGTTACTGTTGATTATCTATCATGTTGCCAAGTCACTTTATCCCTACCTATAAGTACATATCTACCTCAATTACCTCGTACCCCAGCATATCGGATTGGTACTGGTACTTCCTGTACATAGCCAAGTTAGCGTTACTCATTGTGTTTTTATTCCTCATGTTATTATTTCTCTCTTTTTTTTCTCTCTCTGCATTGTTGTGAAGGGCCCGCAAGTAAGCATTTCACTTTTAGTCTACACCTGTTGTTTACGAAGCTTGTAACACATTTATTTTATTTTATTTGCTTATGTTTCTAGCTCCAACAGTGTAGTAATACCTAACAATACAAAACAATACACACAAATCCCCCAAAGAAATAAGAATTAAGAAATATCAGAACGAGCAATGTCAGAATTCGGAATATAAATATATATGTATATGATGGTGGTGTGTATATACATTATGGACAGTATATGAATAGAAAAAGTGTGTACAGCAGTAGTTATATAGTAGTTATATATATAATAGTTATAGTAGTTATATAGTAGTTATAGCCAGTCTTAGTACTTAGTCTATCAGCCTCCCCATATTTAGCTTGGAGTCTGTGATTTGACATACTGAGCAACCTACATGTGGCCTGACAGACATGTTTATCACCGCTATCCTTCTCCACACCCAGCATTCAATGCAGCCAGCCAGGGAGTAAAGGGAGTTAGGAGGGCTGGGGCTGAGCAGCCTGGCCTAAAAAGGACAGCTTTCGCTATTCGGCCAAGTCATAGTCCAGAAGAAATAGTTACCCAGGCCACGTCGTCCCTCATAATAAGGATGAGTCAACCCCGATCAAAATACATAAAGAGAAAACAACGTAAATACATTTTATTACTTTTGATTTGTATGCTCATATGTACTGTATTTTAATGGAAAGCTGTAAAGGGGATTTTCAGGTGAACAAAAAGGAGAACGGTCATTGATAATATCATTTAAAAAATGTATGCAGTTTATTACAAGAATTCAGGGAGAACACCTCCAGAGCAGAAGCAGAGGAAATGTCTAACCACACGGCACCGAATGTTCTGTAAACACCAGCCTGAGAGGCTTGTTGGAAGTCACAACATCAGCTGCTAAAGAATCACACAGTGTCACAGATACATTATCAGTGTGACTTCGGCCCAGCCTGGCGTCAACTTTAACCACAACATTCAATATTGGCAGACAATTGATAATGGCAGTTAAACAGGTCAAAGGTAGGAACATCAATACTTAGTTACAACAGATAATTATAGACTCAAATAAAGGAAAATAATTAAACAAATAATTTCCCATTTGTTTCTCCTTAAAGATGTTTTACATGTCTTCATTATTGTGGGGAACCGCAGAGGGACACTAAATGTTATCATTATGTTCAAATACAAGAAAGCATTGCACAGTGCAGAGCACTTGTGCTTTAAGGAGGTCCTTGTACAGTTCTTTACAGTTATCATCCCAGACTTGCACCATGTTGCCTGTACCTTTTTTTGTGGATATAGAGGGTTTTTATTCGGTGGCAGTACTGAAGGCCATGATACCAGTCAAATGTTGTTTCATAGCTGTTGTTTTGTGATATTTATAGATGGCCTCATCTTACACACCACCAGCCCCTAGTTGGAGTTGAATAACTGACTCATGACATACAGTATAACACCCCCTAGTTGGAGTTGAATAACTGACTCATGACATACAGTATAACAGAAAGCTGTGTGTGTGGGTGCGTGCGTGCGTGCGTCTCTGTGTGTATGTGTGTGTGTGTGTGTGCGTCTATGTGTGTGTGTGTGTGTGTGTGTGTGTGTGTTTAGACCACATGTTATCAAAACCCACACACTGTGTGTGTGCTGTCCTTTTCACTAGTGGGGGCTTCAACCTTTGAGAGGGACTAACAAAGAGAATTAGTGGTACACCCATCAGGATTATATATTTTTAATTTAGTTCAATTAGCGACATCTTTTTGGAGGACACTACCAAAGTCCAGTCCTCTTGATCCAAACCATTGTAAGCCAAATAATAATAACGTGTCATGATTGATTCCAACCTTTGGATATTGGTCTCTGAGGCTTGATAAATACTCCCATAAAGTCCTTATAGGTGGTTTGACTTTAAAGGGACAGCAATTGTATCAATCACAGTGGGCTGCATTCATGACTAATCAGGAATAAGTCATGCAGGGAAAATAAATTGGAGAAGTTTCTGGCTTTTAGGATTTAATGGTCCAAAATGTTTTTACTTCATACGAACCTGTGCTGTTGCATAAATCTTGCTGTTTGCCACTCTGACCTCGGCAACATTGTTGCAAAATACGAATTTGATGTCCCCCCTGTCATGAATTAACAGTGTCACTAGCCATGTTTCTGACCAGACGAAATCATGCAGCAGCATCATTAATATATCAAATTAGTAAAGGGTTGTTTAATATCATCTAAATAACCAAAAGGTTCTATATAGAAGCACAAATAATCTTTTTTCTAAGAGTGAAGAGCAATTATAATTTCAACAGACAATACATGTGGGAGATAATTTGATAAATTGAAGAAATGCAATATTAATATCTAACCCCCAGTGGCAGCCTGCTTCTCTTTATTCAGTTCTCATTGTCACATTTGATGCATTAGAATAAGAACTATACAAACATTAATTTAAATATGAATTGCACCTTGCCACAGTTATATGAAAAGATTTGTAATAGCTTTTGATACCAAGAACCCGGTGTAATTTCAATGTAGGGTGTCTGTAGAACGTTGACAAAGCACACCTCACAGAGCTAGTGAGGGCACATGAGGATTGACTTCATTGTTTTTTTAATTTTTTAATTTTTACAAATGGACAAAAACTGGAGACTTTAATCTTGATGCACCCAGATATTTTAAACATGCTTTTAAGAGTTGTACTTTCACCCCAAGTAAACAACTGTACATACTTGCTCAAGGTAAACAAACTGTCACGAATTCAGCCGAGGCTGCCCCTCCTCCTTGCTCGGGCAGGTTTTGGCGTTCGTCGTCACCGGCTTACTAGCCACTACCGCTCCATTTATCATCACTCCATATGCCTTGTCTTGTCTTGTCAATCACACACACCTGGTACTCATTCCCTCATTAGTCTGTCTATAAGTGTTCCCTCTGCCCCCTTGTCCTTTGTGAGTGATTGTTCATTGTGAGAGTGAGTAGCTCGGTTGAGCTACTCTTTCCTTGTATGTAGCCAAGGTGGATTTTCCCTTGTGCTAGTTTCGTTTTGACGCTTGCTGCGCTTTATTCATGTAAACTGAATAAACTCTGGATTTCGGTGTTTTACCTCCTGCGCCTGACTCCGTCATTCACACCTCATCACACAAACATAAAACACAGTGTTTATATCCTCAATACTCAAATGAGAATGTGTCTGGTCAAATTAGAATTGTTCAACTTCCCCCTGCTCTTACAGAAACACACCAGAAAACGTGTTTGTGTTTGGCTGATGGATTCAGGGAATGAGAGAGATAGGAACGCAATGGTTGAGAGATATTGGTAAAGTCTCTTTCTGAGTAAATAATTTTAGTCACTGGCTAGTGTACATAATTCATTAATTTGAGGTGGAAACATCTATTGAAATATTAATTACATTATGATGCACAGCTGAATTCATAAAGAAGAGAGGACAGTTGTAAAGCTGCCAAATCCAACAGTGGGAGGTTTAAACTAAACTGTGCTCTCTCTCTCTCTCTCTCTCTCTCTCTCTCTCTCTCTCTCTCTCTCTCTCTCTCTCTCTCTCAACAGGATTGACTGTTTAATTCTGTATTGTGTTGAATATATACATTTAAATGGATTGTAGAGGCCAATTTATTCTATGGTTTAAAAGCTTGCTTTGTTTTCTCAAGCTCTCCTCTATGAAAGCGTTAAGTCTTGATGACGTAGCTGTAAGTAAATAGTTGAAATGAGGACATTTTCTGAGGGCGTAAATAAGGAGTTAATTATGCACTATTATGTACTAAATGTTTGTTTATTATTGGAATGAATCACACTGAAAAAGAATTGTATATATAGTGTGTCTCCTAGGTGCCAAGGGTCTAGTGGGTGAGATATTCAGGGTCAGGGACTTATTTTAGGGTGTTTGAGTAAGTGATTGTGTGTTGATCTCCACTTAATTAATGAGAGGGACCTAAGTCTTGCTGTGAGTAATTCAGAGATTTCACGTTGAAATAAAGTATTACAACAAGCACCACTTACAGGAGGCTGATTTGCCATCTGGTTTATCCTTGAGGGATAACACTGCTGTCAAAGTGGACAAATGATGGCAATCAGTGACAACAATGGAACAGTTACCATGAGAGCTGTGTCAGGCCTTTCTCTCTAAATGTTCACAAACAGTTTCACAAATATGTCCATCATGACCAGACACTTTAAAATGTGCATGTCTTTCTCAGCCACTTAAAGGTGACTAAAAAAGCCTTTGCTGTATAATGCAGCCATTCTTATTTAGCCTAATCCACCTTGTTTTAGCCACCTTCTCAAATGACATAAAATAGATGTTAAATAGCAGGGTCTGTGCTTGTACAAGAGGGATTGAGGTTAACCAATAGGACCTCTGAAACGCTCCGTGTTGACGTGCACAGTAAGGCCTATTTCTTTAATAAGGAAGATTAATGGAATGACAGGGAGGGATGATGAAAGCTAGGGATGGAGGAGGAGTAGGAGGAGGGGCTTGTAGCTGGAGAGAGATGCTCTGGGTGCCCTTCGGTTGTTCCCTTCAAGCAGGAATAATTTAATTGGCTGATTAAGAGGGATTGGCGGAGGGGAGTCGAAGCATGGCTCCCGTGTGGCCTCAGCAGACGTCATTATATTCATATGATGGGCTGAGGCTGGTATAGGACCACTTTTCACAGGCCCCATTAACTGTGGCTGTTCTAAAAGTATCCCTTTGAAGAATGACTAGGTACAGAATGCCGGCGAAAATTGTTCTGTCAATAGACGTGCTCCTTGAAGCTTCTCTTGAATAATGCAAAATGCACACACACTCCATATTTGTTCAGCCATCCATTTCTCCCCATATTCTCTCTCGGATGTGTCTGCATGTCCCCTGTAGCTCAGTTGGTAGAGCATGGCGCTTGTAACGCCAGGGTTGTGGGTTCGTTTCCCACGGGGGGCCAGTATGAAAATGTATGCACTCACTAACTGTAAGTTGCTCTGGATAAGAGCTTCTGCTAAATGACTAAAATGTAAATTAATAAGTATGTGGAGCATGAGTAGTTGGCCATGAAGTCTTTCCTCTTGAATGAACAACAAACACTATCTCACTCTAATTCACTCGCTGTGGGGGGGAATGAGCCAATTGGAAGCTTTAGGAACCTTAGATACAATGATATTTCAGTTAAACAAGTGAGCATCACACTCATTTCACAGATAGTGTTGTAGACAACGTTACCATCCCACATCACATCACACACTGTGCAGAGGTCTGAGCATACAGTGGTATGTGATGGGGTTGACTGTGTGCAGCTCAGACCTTAGTGAGGGACTGATTCAGCTTCACTGTTTCAGACGCTACCCACATGCCCCCTCTACCAGTGATCACAATGCCTTAATTTCCCAGAGGGCTAGGAGGGTGATGCGTTCTACCCTTTAATGGACTGCTCGGAGGATATTCAGGATTAAGATAAGTATTTCATTCTCATTCTGACATTGGTGACGGCAGACACACTATGCATTCATTTCCCTCTTACAGACACACTATGCATTCATTTCCTTCTTACAGACACACTATGCATTCATTTCCCTCTTACAGACACACTATGCATTCATTTCCCTCTTACAGACACACTAGAGATTTTTGAACCAGGTCACTATTTCTGTATTCCATACTGTAGAGAGTATAACTTTACTGACATGGGCCCTGACCTTACAACCAAACTTTTGAACCTTTCAAACTATCACTGGACAACTGCCACTGTAAGTGGCAAATGTTACACAAATAAATATTTCAAACTTTTTACCACTAATACCAAATACTTATTTTCAATTTATAGGACAAGAAAAGTTTTGTTGCATTCCAAATTAGGCTCACTTACATGACTATTATTCCATCCTAGTAAATGACATTCAGTCTTTGAATCAGGAAAAGGAACTGTTTCTAATGTAGCCTACCATTTCTACTTGAAATGCGTCTCCATTTTATCCTGATTCAAAAGATGACATGAAAACCAACCTACTACAAAGCCAGACAGGTCCTGAAATAGTACATTGTTTTACACCAATATTACTGACTTGATTTTTTAAGTTGCAGAAAGCATAGACTATGTGCAATAAAGCAAAAAGAAGGTAACAGAGAGAAGCTATTTCCAGAACAAACATATGTACCCATTACGTCAAAAAAGCTGACAGGGGGATTGAAGATAGGGAATGTAAACAGAGATGTCTACATACCATTTGTTGCTGTGAAGAATACATACTGGAAGATCTCTGAAACATTAATGTAACCCACTTACTGTGCAACAGTTTCATAAAGTGCATGCTGGCACACCGTTTATATCATGCCTTCACATCCTCAGATAGAAGTGACATCACACACTTGGCTTTAAACTTGACAGGACACAAGTTATTTGTTGTTATTGATTGTCATTGTTACCGGGCCCATGCATAACAATATGAGCACATCAGTGGTCACTGACAAAGAAGTCACTCAAGCCTCCATTAAGGCCATTATGTTGTCAAACTGTGCTCTTACAGACCTTTTCTCAATCAATACAGTATTTAAAAGCAGTATGAAATATCATTTTGCCTATAATAATGATAATTCTCTTGGCTCGATCAAGCACTCGTTATGAAACATGACTTGACCTCTGAACTTAGAGGTGCCTTTAGAATGGGACAGGAGGATGGGTCAAACTGTATGTCACTGCAGAAGTGGGCAGAGCTTGGATAGTCGAACGCCAAACTCTTCATTGAGACCATGCAGAAACATCAATCCATGGGTGAGTCAGTGCCACATTAGAATTTTTGCCAAAATCAAAATGAAAGAAAAGTTACCCTGCAAATTCAGCAGGATATGGTATGGTATGATATGGGCTATTATAAGTGCCATCTTTCTTACGCAAATCAGTTCTTTGGTGTGCTTCTGCACAACTCAATTTTTCTCCCCTCCTATCGATACAATTACTTTTATTAAGTCATACGAAAGTTTTAGTGCGTGTGCAGTTTCAAATGCATCCTGTCATTACTAAATGTGTTGTGTGATTTGAATATTACTATTTTTAACACACAACAACATTTGATCAATAAAATATTTAGTCAGTTGTCTTCCTCAAATATGGTCCGGAGAATGAAGGGATGATGACGCACTCTTTGTGAGAGGGAGGGAATTTAATTTGATTGGTCCTTAACCTGAATTCATGGCTCAAATACTTCATTCAAGATAAGTGAAGTTAGCCCGGAGCAGGTTAGTTCTGAAGGACTTGTTGCCATAGAAATGTACCTGGCTAAAAGGTGAGCCACTTTCGTGTCATCAGTTATCCCGAGTTGAACTCTGAGTTGATCAAAAACACCTCTATTTAGATTTGTAGTACACCACTGTTCACACTCTGATTTACCAACACACCTCCTGGATAATGAGGATGGGGAATAATAGTCTGTGTGACTCAGTAGAGACATCTCTAATAAGAGTGGGATGCCCCTGTGTGACCTTGAATGGTGCATAATGGTGAAGTTTCCAATAGCAGGTCATGAAAGACAATAACAAGGTGCTGAAGGTCACGGAAGGTCAGCCAATTAGTAAACACAGCCTTAGCTTCTCATTAGTTTGGGTAACTAGCAGTTTATATAAAAATTTGACATTTTATGTATAACTGAACAGAGGAGACATCCTCATCTTACTGTATAAATGAAAATAAACCAGATATGTCATTTTAAGAAATCTCATCATATTAATGTTTTCTCTTGTTTTGACCCATGAGCCTTTGCAGCTCTCCTTTGTCAAATGTAGCAGCTGCCTAGCTGACGTCGGGGTCAAATACTGAGGGTGCCGCTGTTGACATGGCAGTCAGAGGGGGTCCCGGACCCCTGCATAAACTGTGATGGAGATTGACGCCCCTAATGAGCTAGAATACCAGCTAGAATAGCATCCCGAAGGCCTGGGTCTCACCCAAAGCTCCCATTCCCCTGGTGAGTGAGTGAGGTCTAAACCCCAAGGCATCTCTCAGCTCCTAACAATTAACCCAGCCCTGGCCTGCCCTGCTCCACCAAGGAAATTAGCCATCTGTACCCAAGGAGCACCAGTGGGAGGATCTAGCAATGAGGCAGAAGAAACACAGAGACTTGACCAGGAAATTAAAATGTAAAAGTAGTTTTTGTCTATTGATGTAAAATGTATGATAGAAATACATTTTTAGGTTTGTTGATTGTTGTCTGACACCATTGTGATAAATCACTTTTACCCTCCATTCTATTGGAGAACGTGCAATCACTGGAGAAAAAACTGGATGAGCTCCATTCGAGACTCTCGTAACAACGTGATCAGAATGTAATGTAAATGTAATAACTGTAATATCCTATGTTTCTCAGAGTCGTGGCTGAAAATTGTAAATATAAATCTAGCAGGTTTTTCTATACATCGACAGGACAGAACAGCTGCATCAGGGAAGCTCAAAGGAGGGGGTGTGTGTTTCTTTGTTAACAACAACTGGTGCGCAGTGTCTAATATTAAGGAAGTCTCAAGGTTCTGCTCGCCTGAGTTAGAATACCTCATGATAAGCTGCAGACCACACTATTTACTAAGAGAGTTTTCATCTATATTTTGTCATTGATGTCTATTTACCACCACAAACCGATGCTGGCACTAAGACCGCACTCAACGAGCTGTATAGGGCCATAAGCAAACAAGAAAATATTCAACCAGAGGCGGTGTTCCTAGTGGCCGGTGACTTTAATGCAGGAAAACTGAAATCCTTTTTACCTAATTTCTACCAGCATGTCACCTGTGTAACTAGAGGTGAAAAAACTCTAGATCATCTTTACTCCAAACACAGAGACGCATACAAAGCTCTCCCTCGCCCCCCATTTGGCAAATCTGACCATAGCACTATCCTCCTGATTCCTGCTTACAGCCAAAACTCAAACAGGAAGTAACAGTGATGCTCTCAATATGGAAGTGGTCCGATGAAGTGGATGCTAAGCTACAGGACTATTTCACTAGCACAGACTGGAATATGTTCCGGGATTCATCCAATTACATTCAGGAGTACACCACATCAGTCACCGGCTTCATTAATAAGTGCATCGACGACGTTGTCCCCACAGTGACCGTACGTACATATCCCAACCAGAAGCCATGGATTACAGGCAACATCTGCACTGAGCTAAAGGCTAGAGCTTCTGCTTTCAATGAGCGGGACACTAATCTGGACGCTTATAAGAAATCCCCCTACGCCCTCCTACGAACCATCAAACAGGCTTAGTGTAAATACATTACCAAGATGGAATCCTACTACACAGGCTCTAATGCTCGTCAGATGTGGCAGGGCTTGCAAACTATCCCGGATTACAAAGGGAAACCCAGCCGCGAGCTGTCCAGTGACGCAATCCTACAAGACGAGCTAAATACCTTCTATACGCACTTCGAGGCTAGCAACACTGAACTATAAATAACAACACCAGCTGTTCGGGACGACTACGCTCTCCGTAGCCGATGTGAGTAAGACCTTTAAACAGGTTAACATTCACAAGGCCGCAGGGCCAGACAGACTACCAGGACACATACTCAGAGCATGCGCTGACCAGCTGCCAAGTGTCTTCACTGACATTTTCAACCTCTCCCTGACCCAGTCTGTAATACCTACGTTTCAAGCAGACCACCATAGTCCCTGTGCCCAAGAACACCAAGGTAACCTGTCTAAATGACGATCGCTCCGTAGCACTCACATCTGTAACCATGAAATGCTTTGAAAGGCTAGTCATGGCTCACATCAACGACACCCTGGACCACTCCAATTCGCATACCGCCCCAACAGATCCACAGATGACGCCATCTCTATTGCACTCAACACTGCCCTTTCCCATCTGGAAAAAAGGAACACCTACGTGAGAATGCTGTTCATTGACTACAGCTCAGCGACCAACACCATTGTGCCCTTCATGCCTTTACTAAGCTAAAGACCCTGGGATTAAACACTTCCCTCTGCAACTGGATCCTGTACTTCCTGACGGGCCGCCCCAGGTGGTGAGGGTAGGCAACAACACATCCGCCACACTGACCCTCAACACGGGGACACCTCAGGGGTGCGTGCTTAGTCCCCCCCTGTACTCCCTGTTCACCCACGACTTTGTGGCTGCGCACGACTCCAACACCATTATTATGTTTTCAGATGACACGACGGTGGAAGGCTTGATCACAGACGACGATGAGACAGTCTACAGGGAGGAGGTCAGAGACCTGGCAGTGTGGTGCCAGGACAACAACCTCTCCCTCAACGTCAGCAAGGCAAAGGAGCTGATAGTGGATTACAGGAAACGGAGGGCCGAGCACGCCCCCATCCACATCGATGGGGCTGTTGTGGAACAGGTCGAGAGCTTCAAGTGTCCAAATCACTAAGGAACTATCATGGTCCACACACATCAACACATTCGTGAAGAGGGCACGACAACTCCTCCTCCCCCTGAGGAGGCTGAAAAGATGTGGCATGGGCCCTCAGATCCTCAAAAACGTATACAGTTGCACCATTGAGAACATCTTGACTAGCTGAGTCACCGGTTGGTATGACAACTGCTTGGCATCCGACCGCAAGAAGCTACAATCTACACACAATACCCCATAATGACAAAGAACAAACAGGTTTTTTGAAATGTTTGCAAATGTATTACAAATAAAAAACAGAAATACAGAAAGTGAGCTCAGGTGCATCCTGTTTCCATTGATCATCCTTGAGATGTTTCTACAACTTGATTGGAGTCCACCATGTCAGAACAAAAACCAAGCCATGAGGTCGAAGGAATTGTCCGTAGAGCTCCTAGACAGGATTGTGTCAAGGAACAGATCTGGGGAAGGGTACCAAAAAATGTCTGCAGCATTGAAGGTCCCCAAGAACACAATGGACTCCATCATTCTTAAATGGAAGAAGTTTAGTACCACCAAGACTGTTCCTAGAGCTGGCCGCCCGGCCAAACTGAGCAATCGGGGGAGAAGGGCCTTGGTCAGGGAGGTGACCAAGAACCCGATGGTCACTCTGACAGAGCTCCAGAGTTCCTCTGTGGAGATGGGAGAACCTTCCAGAAGGACAACCATCTCTGCAGCACTCCACCAATCAGACCTTTATGGTAAAGTGCCAGACGGAAGCCACTCTTCAGTAAAAGGCACATGACAGCCCGCTTGGAGTTTGCCAAAAGGCACCTAAAGGACCCTCAGAGCCCAAAAGGACTCTCAGAACATGACAAACAAGATTATCTGGTCTGATTTAACAAAGATTGGACTCTTTGGCCTGAATGCCAAGCGTCAAGTCTGGGGGAAACCAGGCACCGCTCATCAGTGGCTTTTTTTGTTACTTTTTAATTTTAATTTTAATTTAACCTTTATTTAACCAGGTAAGCCAGTTGAGAACAAGTTCTTATTTACAACTGCGACCTGGCCAAGATAAAGCAAAGCAGTGCGATAAAACAACAACAACACAGAGTTACATATGGAACAAACAAAATGTACAGTCAATGACACAATAGAAAATCTATATACAGTGTGTGCAAATGTAGTAAGTTATGGAGGTAATGCAATAAATAGGCCATAGTGCAAAATAATTACAATTTAGTATTAACACTGGAGTGATAGATGTGCAGAAGATGATGTGCAAATAGAGAAACTGGGGTGCAAATGAGCAAAATAAATAACAATGTAAATAACAATATGGGGATGAAGTAGTTGGGTGGGCTAATTACAGATGGGCTGTGTACAGGTGCAGTGATTGGTAAGCTGCTCTGACAACTGATGCTTAAAGTTAGTGAGGGAGATAAGTGTCTCCAGCTTCAGAGATTTTTGCAGTTCGTTCCAGTCACTTGCAGCAGAGAACTGGAAGGAATGGCGGCCAAAGGAGGTGTTGGCTTTGGGGATGACCAGTGAGATATACCTGCTGGAACGCATACTACGGGTGGGTGTTGCTATGGTGACCAATGATCTAAGATAAGGCGGGGATTTGCCTAGAATTGATTTATAGATAACCTGGAGCCAGTGGGTTTGGCAACGAATATGTAGTGAGGGCCAGCCAACGAGAGCGTACAGGTCACAATGGTGGGTAGTATATGGGGCTTTGGTGACAAAACGGATGGCACTGTGATAGACTACATCCAATTTGCTGAGTAGAGTGTTGGAAGCTATTTTGTAAATGACATCGCCGAAGTCAAGGATCAGTAGGATAGTCCGTTTTACGAGGGCATGTTTAGCAGCATGAGTGAAGGAGGCTTTGTTGCGAAATAGGAAGCAGATTCTAGATTTAACTTTGGATTGGAGATGCTTAATGTGAGTCTGGAAGGAGAGTTTACGGTCTAACCAGACACCTAGGTACAGTGGGGAGAACAAGTATTTGATACACTGCCGATTTTGCAGGTTTTCCTACTTACAAAGCATGTAGAGGTCTGTAATTTTTATCATAGGTACACTTCAACTGTGAGAGACGGACTCTAAAACAAAAATCCAGAAAATCACATTGTATGATTTTTAAGTAATTAATTTGCATTTTATTGCATGACATAAGTATTTGATACATCAGAAAAGCAGAACTTAATATTTGGTACAGAAACCTTTGTTTGCAATTACAGAGATCATACGTTTCCTGTCGGTCTTGACCAGGTTTGCACACACTGCAGCAGGGATTTTGGCCCACTCCTCCATACAGACCTTCTCCACATCCTTCAGGTTTCGGGGCTGTCGCTGGGCAATACGGACTTTCAGCTCCCTTCAAAGATTTTCTATTGGGTTCAGGTCTGGAGACTGGCTAGGCCACTCCAGGACCTTGAGATGCTTCTTACGGAGCCACTCCTTAGTTGCCCTGGCTGTGTGTTTCGGGTCGTTGTCATGCTGGAAGACCCAGCCACGACCCATCTTCAATGCTCTTACTGAGGGAAGGAGGTTGTTGGCCAAGATCTCGCGATACATGGCCCCATCCATCCTCCCCTCAATACGGTGCAGTCGTCCTGTCCCCTTTGCAGAAAAGCATCCCCAAAGAATGATGTTTCCACCTCCATGCTTCACGGTTGGGATGGTGTTCTTGGAGTTGTACTCATCCTTCTTCTTCCTCCAAACACGGCGAGTGGAGTTTAGACCAAAAAGCTCTATTTTTGTCTCATCAGACCACATGACCTTCTCCCATTCCTCCTCTGGATCATCCAGATGGTCATTGGCAAACTTCAGACGGGCCTGGACATGCCCTGGCTTGAGCAGGGGGACATTGCGTGCGCTGCAGGATTTTCATCCATGATGGCGTAGTGTGTTACTAATGGTTTTCTTTGAGACTGTGGTCCCAGCTCTCTTCAGGTCATTGACCAGGTCCTGCCGTGTAGTTCTGGGCTGATCCCTCACCTTCCTCATGATCATTGATGCCCCATGAGGTGAGATCTTGAATGGAGCCCCAGACCGAGGGTGATTGACCGTCATCTTGAACTTCTTCCATTTTCTAATAATTGCGCCAACAGTTGTTGCCTTCTCACCAAGATGCTTGCCTATTGTCCTGTAGCCCATCCCAGCCTTGTGCAGGTCTACAATTTTATCCCTGATGTCCTTACACAGCTCTCTGGTCTTGGCCAATGTGGAGAGGTTGGAGTCTGTTTGATTGAGTGTGTGGACAGGTGTCTTTTATACAGGTAACGAGTTCAAACAGGTGCAGTTAATACTGGTAATGAGTGGAGAACAGGAGGGCTTCTTAAAGAAAAACTAACAGGTCTGTGAGAGCCGGAATTCTTACTGGTTGGTAGGTGATCAAATACTTATGTCATTCAATTAAATGCAAATTAATTACTTAAAAATCATACAATGAATTTTCTGGATTTTGTTTTAGATTCCGTCTCTCACAGTTGAAGTGTACCTGTGATAAAAACTACAGACCTCTACATGCTTTGTAAGTAGGAAAACCTGCAAAATCGGCAGTGTATCAAATACTTGTTCTCCCCACTGTATTTGTAGTTGTCCACATATTCTAAGTCAGACCGGCCGAGAGTAGTGATTCTAGTCGGGCAGGCAGGTGCAAGCAGCGTTCAATTGAAGAGCACGCATTTTGTTTTACTAGTGTTTAAGAGCAGTTGGAGGCCACGGAAGGAGTGTTGTATGGCATTGAAGCTTGTTTGGAGGTTTGTTAACACAGTGTCCAATGAAGGGCCAGATGTATACAAAATGGTGTCGTCTGCGTAGAGGTGGATCTGAGAGTCACCAGCAGCAAGAGCGACATCATTGATATACACAGAGAATAGAGTCGGCCCGAGAATTGAACCCTGTGGCACCCCCATAGAGACTGCCAGAGGTCCAGACAACAGGCCCTCCGATTTGACACATTGATCTCTATCTGAGAAGTAGTTGGTGAACCAGGCCAGGCAGTCATTTGAAAAAACAAGGCTATTTAGTCTGCCAATAAGAATGCAGTGATTGACAGAGTCAAAAGCCTTGGCCAGGTCGATGAAGACGGCTGTACAGTACTGTCTTTTATCGATCGCGGATATTATATTGTTTAGGACCTTGAGTGTGGCTGACGTGCACCCATGACCAGCTCGGAAACCAGATTGCATAGCGGAGAAGGTACGGTGGGATTCAAAATGGTCGGTGATCTGTTTGTTAACTTGGCTTTCAAATAATTTCGAAAGGCAGGGCAGGATGGATATAGGTCTTTAACAGTTTGGATCTAGAGTGTCACCCCCTTTGAAGAGGGGGATGACCGCGGCAGCTTTCCAATCTCTGGGGATTTCAGACGATACGAAAGAAAGGTTGAACAGGCTAGTAATAGGGGTTGCGACAATTTCGGCGGCTAATTTTAGAAAGAAAGTGTCCAGATTGTCTAGTCGAGCTGATTTGTAGGGGTCCAGATTTAGCAGCTCTTTCAGGACATCAGCTATCTGAATTTGGGTGAAGGAGAAGCGGGGTGGGGGGGGGGCATGTGCAAGTTGCAGCGGAGGGTGCAGAGCTGGTGGGTGGGGTAGCCAGGTGGAAAGCATGGCCAGCCGTAGCAAAATACCTATTGAAATTCTCGATTATCGTAGATTTATCGGTGGTGACAGTGTTTCCTAGCCTCAGTGCAGTGGGTAGCTGGGAGGAGGTGCTCTTATTCTCCATGGACTTTACAGTGTCCCAAAACTTTTTGGAGTTAGTGCTACAGGATGCACATTTCTGTTTGAAAAAGCTAGCCTTTGCTTTCCTAACTGATTGTGTATATTGGTTCCTGACTTCCCTGAAAAGTTGCATATCGCGGGGGCTGTTCGATGCTAATGCAGTACGCCACAGGATGTTTTTGTGCTGGTCAAGGGCAGTCAAGTCTGGGGTGAACCAGGGGCTATATCTGTTCTTAGTTCTGAATTTTTTGAATGGGGCATGCTTATTTAAGATGGAGAGGAAAGCACTTTTGAAGAACATCCAGGCATCCTCTACTGACGGAATGAGGTCAATATCCATCCAGGATACCCGGGCCAGGTCAAATAGAAAGGCCTGCTCGCTGAAGTGTTTTAGGGAGCGTTTGACAGTGATGAGGGTTGGTCGTTTGACCACGGACCCATTACGGACGCATGCTATGAGGCACTGATCGCTGAGATCCTGGTTGAAGACAGCGGAGGTGTATTTAGAGGGTAAATTAGTCAGGATGATATCTATGAGGGTGCCCATGTTTATGGATTTAGGGTTGCACCTGGTAGGTTCTTTGATAATTTGTGTGAGATTGAGGGCATCTAGTTTAGATTGTAGGATGGCCGGGGTGTTAAGCATATCCCAGTTTAGGTCACCAAGCAGTACAAACTCTGAGGATAGATGGGGGGCAAGCAATTCACATATGGTGTCCAAGACACAACTGTAGCAAGCGGCAACAGTGAGAGACTTATTTCTGGAAAGGTGGATTTTTAGAAGTAGAAGCTCAAACTGTTTGGGCACAGACCTGGATAGTATGATAGAGCTCTGCAGGCTATCTCTACAGTAGATTGCAACTCCGCCCCCTTTGGCAGTTCTATCTAGACGGAAAATGTTGTAGTTTGGAATGGACATTTCTGAATTTTTGGTGGCCTTCCTACGCCAAGATTCAGACACTGCTAGAACATCAGGGTTGGCAGAGCGTGCTAACGCAGTGAATAACTCAAACTTGGGGAGGAGACTTCTGATGTTAACATGCAAGAAACCAAGGCTTTTACGGTTACAGAAGTCTCAATAACCTCATACCCCTGCACATCGACTCAGTACTGGCTCCCCGTGTATATAGCCAAGTTATCATTACTCATTGTGTATTTATTCCTTGTGTTATAACTTTAAAAAAATAAATAAAAATCTACTATTTCAATTTTTTTCTCTACATGATTTCATATGTGTTATTTTATAGTTTTGATGTCTTCAGTATTATTCTACAATGTCAAAAATTGTAAGTAAAAATTAAGAAAAACCCTTGAATGAGTAGGTGTGTCCAAACTTTTGACTGGTAGTGTATGTAAATGTGATATCAGTTTTTTTTATTTTATAAATTTGCAAAAAAATCTAAACCTGTTTTTGCTTTGTCATTATGGGTTATTGTGTGTAGAGTGATGAGGGGAAAAAACAATTTAATCAATTTTAGAATAAGGCTGTAATGTAACAAAATGTGGAAAAAGTTAAGGGGTCTGAATACTTTCCAAATGCACTGTATATGTACATATCTATCTCAATAACCTCGTACCCCTGCACATCGATTCAGTACTGGCTCCCCGTGTATATAGCCAAGTTTTCGTTACTCATTGTGTATTTATTCCTTGTGTTATAACTTTTCAATTTTTTCAATTTATTCTACTATTTCAATTTCTTTCTCTCTGCATTGTTGGGAAGGGCCCGTACGTATTTGTATTTGTATTTATTGTGGATCCCCATTAGCTGCTGCCTTGGCAGCAGCTACTCTTCCTGGGGTCCAGCAAAATTAAGGCAGTTCATACAATAAAAAAAAAAAAGACAATACATTCACAGATTTCACAACACACTGTCTGCCCTCAGGCCCCTACTCCACCACAACCACATATGTACAGTACACAAATCCATGTGTACTTGTGTGTATAGTGCGTATGTTATCATGTGTGTGTATGCATGTGTCTGCGCCTATGTTTGTGTTGCTTTACAGTCCCCACTGTAAAGGTGTTTTTTCATCTGTTTTTTAAATCTAATGTTATTACTTGCATCAGTTACTTGATGTAGTCATACTTCTCCCCATTTTAGCTACTGTTGTATCAATATGTTTTGACCATGACAGTTTACAATCCAGGGTTACTCCAAGCAATTTAGTCACCTCAATTTGCTCAATTTCCACATTATTTATTACAAGATTTAGTTGAGGTTTAGGGTTTAGTGAATGATTTGTCCCAAACACAATGCTTTTAGTTTTTTAAATATTTAGGACTAACTTATTCCTTGCCACCCACTCTGAAACTAACTGCAACTCTTTGTTAAGTGTTGCAGTCATTTCAGTCGCTGTAGTAGCTGACATGTATAGTGTTGAGTCATCCGCATACATAGACACTCTGGCTTTACTCAAAGCCAGTGGCATGTCATTAGTAAAGATTGAAAAAAGTAATGGGCCTAGACAGCTGCCCTGGGGAATTCCTGATTCTACCTGGATTATGTTGGAGAGGCTTTAAAATCCAGTATCAACTGTCAGAGCTGCCCTTCATAATGTCATTAAAACCCACATGGACTACGATAGAATCGATTTCCATGTCCTGACTTAGTACATTCGGGAGCAGCTTAGTAATATCATTTACTCGAGTCTCCGGGATAGGGCATTGTTTTTGCACCAGGAACGGTCACATTTCTTACCATGGAGCTGCCCAAAATCATGGCTGGCGAGAAGGACGAGGAAATCCGGCCACTCCCACGCTTCACAGGATGCAGGCCTCCGACAGATGGAGAAGCCACGCTTGATCCAGAGTAGGGACGGAAGGTTGCCAACGTCGATTTCGAAATCGAAGTAGTAGGCACTGCAGCCGCAGACATAGTCACCCCCAATAACGAAGGTGCAGGAAGATCAGGTTCCAGGACGGCGAAACTATTTGTTGTTTGTATCCGCTCCGGGCCTCTCGTTGGGAGTGTAGACTGCTTTGTGGGAGGTCGCTGTCTTCGGCTTCCACGGCTCGTGACATGTGACCATCGTTGATTGCTTTTCTCCTCATGCTGTGCTCCTTCGACGGCGCTATCAGATGGGAAAGCTCCAGGCAACACCGGCCAGTAAGCTGTTGTTTACGAAGAATGTGACAAATAACATTTGATTTGAATTGTTTTTTGAAGGCACAATGTTTTTTGCTTTTATGCTAACTCCAAAGATGGCCTCAGTCAAACATTATCTTCCTTGTCAAATCCAAAACTAGCTCCAACTTTATCTGTAACTTTTTTTCTGTTTAGGATGAGGATCCGAGCTGGAGCTGTGTGGACTGTAGCCTATATACTGTAGGCAAGGAACTTCTAGAAAAACAGAATAAATCAAATAAAGCTACTCTTTATTACTTTGCAAAAATGAATATTCATTGCTTAAGAACATCAGAGGATTGATTAGTCAGTGCTTCATCCATATGATACTACCTTATTGTTTTATAAGTGGCTTGTGGGAAGTTGATATTTCATGAATAACCTACCCATGCTCAGAGAGCATAGCAATAACGGACCAAATCGGCAAGGCAGAGGCTGTATTGTTGAAGAATTGTAATTCACACAACCAAAACCTTCCCAAAATAGACTTGTACCCAGCCATCCAAGGTTTCATTGACTGCTTTTAAAAAATTTTAAACAGGACTACCTTTTATAGATACACGAAAAGGTCAATAAGCTGAAAAAAAAGAAATTCTCATAAAAGAAAAAAGAACATGATCAAATTAAATCCAATGTCTTTCCAATTGGATTGAGATAAATAATCAATTTGTGTTTATTTATTTGATTTGATTAGGATCTCCATTAGCTGACGCCAATGGCACCAGTTAATCTTAATTCATTTCAGCATATTTATCAGATTCTGACCATCTATGTAGCACAGTTTCTCCTGTTCATATTGACAATATGCAATCCTTGTTTAAATATCAGGCTTCCTGGAAGTCACACGTCTTGGTTGACTCCCCCTCCAGATGGAACCCTCTTATGAGTCTCCTCTCTATTCTGGCAGCTCCCAATTTGGTACTCCCAGAGCTCCTATTGTTCAATATGGGAATGCTATTCACTTCCTTGATAAAGGGATGATAGTTTCCCTTCTCAACAGGGTCAAAGTTTGTTGGGTGAGAAGGAAAATGTTTGAAGAATTTCTCAATTCATTCGCCTTGAGAATTCAAGGGACGAAATGAACATCAGAATAACAGATGGGAACTGAGATACTCTGTACTGTTCAACACAGACTTTGTGCAATTATGTTTGTGTTTAAAATGCATGTACTAAGGCCAGGCTACATACCTTTCTGTGAATACATAGTGGATTTTCATAAGGCTGGCGAGAAAAATAAAGTATAGGCTATCATAAAAGACAAATGTTACTGAAAAGCTTCATTTTATTCTGAGAAATGGGTCAACTGTACATTTACGGGTTAACGCTTTTCTTTAAAAAAATAGCAATGTGTGTTGAGAACAATACATGATTAAAAGCTCCATAGCAAAATATCTAGCCAACTCTGGTACGTACACTGATCAGTTTAAACAAACAATACTGCCTGTTGCAATAACGTAAAGACTAGAAAAACAAACCACATTTTCAAGTTCACCTTGAACCTAATTTCAACATTTTGTACAAATTGATTTTTGCTGCAAATATCTCACACGCATGTAACTCAACCCCTCTTTCTTTAGACTCATTGCAAACAGACGGAATACCTGAGCGCGCCATCCCAAAACAACATGTAATCACACTTACAATTAACTATTCAACACTCTGACAGTGAACAGTTAGAATTGTGATTTGTATTGCAGAATGATATTGTCACACAAAGAAACACCATTGTTAGAATTAGGTCCAAGTAGTGGACCATAGCCTGGTCTCAGATCTGTTTGTGCTGTCTCGCCAACTCCTACAAATGTCGGATCTTAATTTGATCACTCTTTTGTTGCACAGCAGGAAATGCAAACTTGTAGTATATTCAAGGTTAAAAAAATCTTCTAAAGTTAGCAATTTCCATTTTAAAATGTGAGACTTGATTTGCCCTAATGAAAAATGTATCATCCCCTACAAAAAATGTCAATTTATTATAATGCACATAATAATTCACATTTCCTGGTGCTGCAAGTTTATTTTCCTGCTGTAGCAAACTGACGCAAATTAAGATCCTACATCTGTATGGTCATTGTTGCAAGACAGTACCAACACATCTGGGACCAGGCTTTGTAAGTGTTCCATTTAAAACCTGGTCTCCGAGCTCCCTCGTTTCATAGTGTTGCTCACGAACTGCTCATCATGTTCAAAGCTGAGGTTATTGTGAGACCTGGAGATCATGAGCAGCTTCTCTTTCTTGGTGTAATCCCGTTTGACTGCTACCTGGGGCAGCTGCAGTCTGTCCATAGGATCGTCCTTGTTCTCCAGCTTCATGTAGCCTTTACTGTTGCTGCGGTCCAGTCGGGGCCAGCTAGGATGTTTCCTCTGCTCTGGCTTCACTGTCAGGGTGGTGGGCCTTCGATCCAGGTCCAGAGACTTGGAGTGAGAAGACAGCATGTAGAGGGAGTTGTTGGCGCCAAAGTCCTTCCGGGCCACCCCGGGGGACAGGTAGCTCCCACTGGCAGAACCTGGGGACAGAGAGCTATGAGAGGACGAGGAGTGGGACTCTGTGGCCGAGTTACTCCTGAGGAGCATGACACCAGGGGGTTTGTAGGTTTTGGTGATGTCCACCGGGACAGGCACAGCCAGGGAAAGGGACTGCAAAGAGGGGAGTCTGGCCCTAACCCTCATGTGTTCCAGGTCCTCTGTGATGTTGTCCATGTCAGGCTCGTCAATCACACAGTTGTTGAGCTTAATCACAGGCAGGGTAAAAGCGCTGATGGAGGACGAGACGATGGATCTGGTCTGGCATCTCTTGGGGAAGTTGCTCTTCTCGTGCCAGTGGCGACTGCCTTCATGCTGCAGGCCAAAGATGGAGCCAGAGCGATCTCTGCAGAATGAAGGCAGGAGGCCATGCCCCCCTTTGGCCTCGTTGAGAAGACCCTCCTCGTCCTCCGTAGAGCTGGTCCTGCGAGACACCCTCACGTCGTTCCCCATATCGGGGAACCCTAGCAGGGTGTCAGCAGCTAGCTTGGAGGCACACTGGTTCTCATAGGTCCTGACCTCATGCTCCCCATATGGGACTGAGTAGGCCCCGTTCATGTACTTGTGCTCTTTGATCCTCAGGCTGTGGATGTCGATAACAGTGGAGTACATGTCCCTCATGTGGATCACCTTGGTCTCCCGGTCCCTGTTTTCGTGCAGGATGGCATTGGCACAGATGAAGATGAAGATACCGATACCCATGGTGAACGGTCCCAGCATCTTCATCTTCTCAGAGTGCAGGTGCTGCTCAAAAAACTGGATCAGCGTACCGCCCTGCTCCCGGGTCACCCTAGTGTCGTTGGTGGATAGCTTGGCATTGGCCGCTACAAGGGGCTCTCTGTGTGGCCAGTAGCCCAGTACGGCCATGACGATGCCCACCATCAGGATCAACACACCCAGGATGAGGAAGAACCCAGAGGCAGAGTAGAGGCGGATTTTTCCCCTGACCACAACCACATCGGCCCGGGGTTTACTCTTGGCCTTCCTCTTCTCCTGGATCTCTCCTGGGGCTAGGGACTGGATGGGCAGGTGGTGCTGGGAGCGGGCAGAGTCCTGCCTCTTCAGCGCAGCAAGATGGCCTGTGATCACTCCCCCAGCTGAAATCATCACTACAGCTGTCTACGGCCCTGTAAAGACAAACAGAGAGGGGGAGTGAGAAGCATCTGGTATGTTTACTGATGTCTGTTCTCTGATTGCTGGGTTGCTGGCACTGTCTTCCTGGTAATCCCACTGTGGGAAGCAGAGCAGCATTGACCTTGGGGTGGCTCCATCAAGCTGGGAACAGCAGCTGCAGTTAACTGCTCTCATGCATGCTTTGGTAATTACAACTGATGACAATTATGTTCTAATATTTATTCTAGTCACAGCTCGTAGGAAACAATTCATTTGGCAATCTGGTGTTTTTCCTCTTTGTATTTCATCTCTAAAAAGAAAGGTGGGCATTTCTGGAAGACCAAATTATGATAGAAATGGCTAATTGCTTTATGTTTGTGAGCTTTATGTTTGTGAGATTTATGTTTGTGAGCTTTGTGTTTGTGAGATTTATGTTTGTGAGCTTTATGTTTGTGAGCTTTGTGTTTGTGAACTTTATGTTTGTGAGCTCTGTGTTTGTGAGCTTTGCGTTTGTGAGCTTTGTGTTTGTGAGCTTTATGTTTGTGAGCGGATGACTCCAGAGTTATCTGTAATACAGCACTGCCTTTCCGTTCCAGCTGTGTATCTCTTTCTCTCTCTGTCACTCTCTCTCCTTTCACTCACTTGCACTCTCTCTCTCTCTCTCTTACACACACACACACACACACACACACACATTCCCAATTACGCCATCTATTTGTCATCTCAGGAGGATCATCTAATTTCATAATAAAAGGGGTTTTAAAACTATAAGATGCCGTTACTTAGTCCTTACGCAGAGATCTTAAATTAAAGACTGTAGAATTGATTATGACAGTCTGTTAATGGAGATGACTCAGAAGTGGTCTTCAAATATTTTACAGTAAAATCCATCCTCAGCCTACACAAGAAGCTCTGGTCAGTATTCAACCATACATTCATGGGTGGCCTGACTGCACTACACTTTCATATTTCAACATTTGCCAATGGAGCACCACAACTTATAGAATAAATATGTTATATTCAGTTTCCAATAAAACACCTTAAAAGTTCCAACAACCAGGCTGAAGGCAGGAGAGGTGCAGTAACATGGTTGTGACGAGTACTGAGGATACGAAGAGGCAGGACGCAGATGCAGGAATCAACAATGTAAAGGTTTACTTAACACTGAGCATGAAAACAACAAAGAGCGCGTACACGACAAGACACTAACAATCACACACCACACAACACTGAACAGTCCAGGGCTATATAGGGGTGGTGATGAGATGATGAGGTGCAAGGTGCGCTGGAGGTGATTAGGGTGCGTTGGGTTTCCATTCCGGTGTTGTCGAGGTGGTGCGCTCAGACCGGTGGCTCAGTAGACCGGCGAATCTGAGCGCCGGAGGGGAGCAATGGGAGGAGACGTGACAATGGGGCTTTACCAACAGGTGTGTGGAGTGAACCATTAACATAATCTCTCTGTCAGCACTACCAACAGGGTGTTGTTAGTGCAGTGTGGACAAGTTGTTATGTTTACACACCATACTCACACAACACGGAGAGAGTATGTCCCAGAAGCAAACTATAGCTCTGTAGGGATAACATTACAGTGCTTATAGAAAGTCTACACCTCCTTGAATTCTTTTCAAATTTTGCTGCCTTCAAATGTAATCTAAAAAGCAATTAAATTAGATGTTTTTCCTACAGATCTACACAACCTATACATTTTCAAAGTGAAAGAAAGCTATAGAATTATTTTATTTTTTATAACTGAAATATTATAATTAGATAAGTCTCCACCCCCCTGAGTTAATACTTGGTTGAAGGACCTTTGGCAGCCATTACAGCATTTTCATTAAAATTCTACCAACTTTGCACGACTCTTAGGGCAACATACGTTCACCAGACAGTTTATTAGGTACACCCATCTAGACACATCGAATTGAATCCCTTTTTAGATTACATTTTAAGGCAGAAAAATGTGAAAAAAAAAGAGAAAGGAGGTGTAGGCTTTCTATAGGCACTGTAGATATATCTGTAAATCCAAGGACAGTCGTGATCAAAAGTTTTGAGAATGATACAAGTATTGGTCTTCACAAAGTTCGCTGCTTCAGTGTTATGAGATATTTTTGTCAGATGTTACTATGGTATACTGAAGTATAATTACAAGCATTCCATAAGTGTCAAAGGCTTTTATTGACAATTACATTACGTTTATGCAAAGAGTCAATATTTGCAGTGTTGACCCTTCTTTTTCAAGACCTCTGCAATCCGCCCTGGCATGCTGTCAATTAACTTCTGGGCCACATCCTGACTGATGGCAGCCCATTCTTGCATAATCAATGCTTGGAGTTTGTCAGAATTTGTGGGTTTTTGTTTGTCCACCCGCCTCTTGAGGATCGACCACAAGTTCTCAATGGGATTAAGGTCTGGGGAGCGATGTTTTGTTCCCCGAGCCACTTAGTTATCACTTTTGCCTCATGGCAAGGTGCTCCATCATGCTGGAAAAGGCATTGATCGCCACCAAACTGTTCTTGGATGGTTGGGAGAAGTTGCTCTCGGAGGATGTGTTGGTACCATTCTTTTTCATGGCTGTGTTCTTAGGAAAAATTGTGAGTGAGCCCACTCCCTTGGCTGAGAAGCAACCCCACACATGAATGGTCTCAGGATGCTTTACTGTTGGCATGACACAGGACTGATGGTAGCGCTCACCTTGTCTTCTCCGGACAAGGTGTTTTCCGGATGCCCCAAACAATCGGAAAGGGGATTCATCAGAGAAAATGACTTTACCCCAGTCCTCAGCAGTCCAATCCCTGTACCTTTTGCAGAATATCAGTCTGTCCCTGATGTTTTTCCTGGAGAGAAGTGGCTTCTTTGCTGCCCTTCTTGACACCAGGCCATCCTCCAAAAGTCTTCGCCTCACTGTGCGTGCAGATGCACTCACACCTGCCTGCTGCCATTCCTGATCAAGCTCTGCACTGGTGGTGCCCCGATCCCGCAGCTGAATCAACTTTAGGAGATGGTCCTGGCTCTTGCTGGACTTTCTTGGGCGCCCTGACGCCTTCTTCACAACAATTGAACCTCTCTCCTTGAAGTTCTTGATGATCCGATAAATGGTTGATTTACGTGCAATCTTACTAGCAGCAATATCTTTGCCTGTGAAGCCCTTTTTGTGCAAAGCAATGATGACAGCACGTGTTTCCTTGCAGGTAACCATGGTTAACAGAGGAAGAACAATGATTTAAAGCACCACCCTCCTTTTAAAGCTTCCAGTCTGTTATTCTAACTCAATCAGCATGACAGGGTGATCTCCAGCCTTGTCCTCGTCAACAATCTCACCTGTGTTAACGAGAGAATCACTGACATGATGGCAGCTGGTCCTTTTGTGGCAGGGCTGAAATGCAGTGGAAATGTTTTTTTGGGATTAAGTTCATTTTCATGGCAAAGAGGGACTTTGCAATTCATTGCAATTCATCTGATCACTCTTCATGACATTCTGGAGTATATGCAAATTGCCATCATCAAAACTGAGGCAGCAGACTTTGTGAAAATTAGTATATGTGTCATTCTCAAAACTTTTGACCACAACTGTACATCTCTCAAGGCACTGCCTTATTAGCTTAAGGTCAACACACATGATTTCATGGTGAAAATACTAGATGTCATAATGTTCGGATCTAGAAAAAGGTATTGTTCCCTTGCAGACGGAGAGGAGACTCCTTGGCGAATGGATGACAGTTGTCTGACCTGCTTCTCTGACTAAACCCTGTACCAAGTACCCACCCTCATCATTAGGTCTGGGAGCAGATGTGGGCGGTGTAGCCTTTTGATGTTGGCTTATCTAAAGTTCTCTATTAAATACCAGGATGAGGAGAAGAGGGAGGCAGGGGGTGGATGGTAGCAATAAAGAAGAGAGTGCAGTTCCTATTAACTTTATATTATTCTTTTTAACCATGTGTTTAGAACATAGAACATTGCTTGCATGCCATGGCTTTGCTCTGTTTTCGAAAAACACAAACAGGAATTTAAATAAGAATATGATGCCCCATGAGGCTATCATAATGATAAACATCAGTGGACATGAAAAGACTTAGGGACCAGTCAAAGATAAGACTGAATAGGTGAAAAACAGACAATAGCGCTGTCAGTTAATATACATTTATGTTCAGTGCTGAGAACAAAATGTTGTCTTCCCAGATTGAAATAACGTGTCAAACCTGAAATAACCAAAATAAAGAAGGAACATAACATATTATCACAAATGCACTTGCTGCTTTGGCAAAGGATTTATTCACTGCAGCCATAGCAGATTGGACAAGGAGGAGGATCCTGGTCAGGGCATTATTGGTGTGGTTGGGGGAGGAGTTGTTCCAGACACAGTGCATAATGTCTGAATAGTGGATACCATGGCATTTTGTGACACTTGGTTGTTCTAAGAGTGAGGAGAGAGAGCGAGAGAGAGAGAGCAGATATAGCTTAACAGTTATAAGTATGTAACAACCTTTACACTGCAGCCTACTTTCCTATGTAAACTACCATTACACTTATTGTGGTAAGAAACATGTTATGTATTTACAAACACTGTTGTATCGAGGTATGATGCCAAGAAAACTCCATGATGATGATAGTCAAATGTGTCAGTAACTTCTAGACGGACGCGAGTGTGTGCAAGTGCGTGGGTTGGCGCTGTTATGGGACCGCTGGTTCCAGGAAAATGAATCATTTGCACAGTAATGCAATACACAATAACATAATCGATCATAACTACATGTGCGCGTGCAGGCTATGTTGCGAGATATGTAAAATCTCAAAACCCCAGACCATTTTCATTTTAAAAAACGCCTATAGCTCGAATAGGGCATAAATAGTAAATGGTTTAAAACAGCTATGAATAATAGGCTGTGGTAAAACGATGGGAAGGAATTTTTTATTCGCCAGTTGTATAATAGAAGAGTAAAGTTGAGAAATCAAAGTGATGAGAGGATATACATTATCTTTGATACGAGCGCAATTGCTCCATGAGACTATCCTGTCTATGGATTCGATAGAGAAAAGCATCTGTTGGTTTAAATGAAGGTTGAAACAGAACCAAGCAAATCATCTTTATTTTACTAGAGAAGAGGCCATCTAGGCCAATTCATTTTTTAAAAAAAAATAATGCAATTGCTGCTTACCTGTAAAAGAGGCTGCTTCTTTGTAGCTGTTGTTATTTGTCCATTACGCATAGGAAATTATAACATAAGCCATGTTTCTCAACACTCATGTTTGGCTTGCTATGTCCGTTTGTATTCCCATTACATTTATAATCGGGTGCCGATACGAAAAATAATACACTTCCAAAGGAACAAGCTTTCATTATTTTGCTCCATTTCCAAAACGCGCCTGGACTGTTGGCCACACCGCTGTATAAACTGCTCCAAGCTGCCCGACGCGCGAAGAACGACTATTGTTTTACTTTTAACTGTCTCAACTTTTTGTCACTGATGCCCGGTGATTCACATACAGTCGGCTCATAAAATTCAGTTTAATGTCCAGAATATAAGCAAATATGTTTTCAGTTTAGTCTACTAACTTTAGAGTTGGCTCCGGCAGAAAATCTGCACAGAAACATGTTTTTTCATTTCTTATGAAGAAAATGCCAGCATAAGTGTTCACATCTGGGGGCAAAGCACTGTCCACTTTATAATCCTTTTAGAGTAGAACCAAGATGTCTTATCATGTCCACTTTTTATTCCTCCGTGGAATGGTAGCTTGTAGATAAGGCTCTCCTGCCGCATCTTCAAGGATAGAGACGGTCCCTTCAGCTCGGAATAATGCATTACTGGGGATGGTAGACTAGGCAAGCTTTGTACTCCCACGTGATGCTTCGTATAAGTGACGCGTAGTGAGACGACAAAAAAAGAGAAAGCTAATTTAAATACTTTCAAGTCAATGCATCTGAATAGAATATTACCATAATAGTTTCCAATGCTTCCAATGCAAATACGGTATTTGATGCAAATATTGAAAACACGTGGTAACCTACAGTAAGTTACCTGCACGTTGCTTTCCTATGAGGATGGGCATTTATGGGCATTTATGAATGCAATCATTAGGCCTATATATAATGGCCCCATAAGAGAGATACTGTATGACAATATACCTCCCACTGAATCAAGATGAAACACAATCCCTGTTCATACTGCCTACTGTACATGCTGTGATGTGCAAGCACCCTTGGAGTAAACAACCAACTGTAGTTTATTTTAGCAGGAGCAATTAAATGGTTAAAAGCCCAGAGATCAGTATTAAAAGTTGCAGATGTTTGAATCTCTGTCATTTCCTGTGTTTATGCAATGCATATCTGGCTCAATGTGATACCAAAAAACAACATTTTCACAGGGGGTTTGGAGAGAGCTATAGAGCTTATGTGGCTGGGTTTCTATATTACATTCCTCTAATTTGATACTGTCTAAAAACCAAACATATTTTCTAATTTGAAATGGGACTAACCCAACTTCTAGTATTGTTAGGTTCCACTTAAGCCTTTGGGGTTGAGGGGCTGAGAATGGTTAAAGTGGAGCTGGGTTAAGTCCCACTACTACGCCTGTTCTCTGTCTCCCCACCCCTCTGATCCTTGTTAGGAATTCTCAAGGTTTGTTAAATGGGGAGATTGATAGTATGGGGACCTTGAGAAGTGAGTTGGGCTGTGTCTCAAATAGTACCCTATTCCCTACATAGTGCACTACTTTTAACCAGAGCCCTATGGGCCCTGATCAAAAGTAGGGTACTATATAGGGAATAGAGTGCCATTTGAGATGCCGCCTGGGTGTTATTACCATAGAAATTGAATCTATTTCTATGGAATTTACTGGAGAGGATCTCTGCTGTCAGTCTGAGGAAACTTTTCTAAGTGTGACAGCCTCAGCTGCATGTGGTGACATCCCACTGCGTAACTGACTAGTAACGTGAGTGATGCAGCCAGACTAGTGAGTCTCAGTGAGGGGGAGAAAACAGATTTCAACCATGCACGTCCTGAGATCTGGATCCACTCCAGCTGTAATACACTATGATGTGCACATGTACAGCGCTATATTTGCGGTCTCTCTTTGTGTGTAGATTCACCATCTTGAACCATATTCAATTAACTATATTGTGAGGAGGAGTATCTCAGTTTTATGCAGAAAAGCTGCTGCATTGTGTCAGTGATGTCTTAATGAAAGTGCACTGTCTATTCTTTCTATGTTATCTTACAACTCAATTTGATGGATCATTATCTGCTGTTGATGGCTCAGAAATATCACGTTCATTGTAATTCATTTTCTTGAGCTCTCAGTCAGTAAATCCCTCAAAGCCTTTTCTAGATCAGTGACGGTGTATGATGTATGCAGAGTTGGGGAGTAACTGATTACTTGTAAAAAACAAACAAACTGTAACTGTAATAAAATGAATAAAATAAAAATTTGGTAACATGCGCCGAATACAACAGGTTTATACTTTACAGTGACATGATTACTTACGAGCCCATTCCCAACAATGCAGAGTTAAAAAGTAAGGAAAATATTTGCTAAATAAAAAAGGAGATACTAACACAATAAAAACAATAACGAGGCTATATACAAGGAGTACCAGTACCGAGTCAATGTGCAGGGGTACGAGGTAGTTGAGGTAATACAGTATGTACATGTGGGTAGGGGTAAAAGTGACTTGGCAATCAGGATATATAATAAACAAAGTGTGTCCATGTGTCAGTGTGTGTGTGGCGTCAATATGCATGTGTGTGTGTGTGTGTGTGTGTGTGTGTGTGTTGGAGTGTCATTGTAGTATGTGTGAGTGTGTGGGTAGAGTCTAGTGAGTGTGCATAGAGCCAGCGCAAGAGAGTCAGTGCAAAACAAATAAGAAAAATAAATAAATAATAAAGGGGGCCAATGTAAATAGCCCGGGTAGCCATTTGATTAACTGTTCAGCAATCTTATGGCTTGAGGGTAGAAGATGTTCAGGAGCCTTTTGGTCCCAGACTTGGCGCTCTGGTACCGCTTGCCGTGCGGTAGCAGAGAGAACAGTCTATGACTTGGGTGGCTGGAGTCTTTGCCAATTTTTTGGGCCTTCCTCTGACACCGCCTGGTATAGAGGTCCTGGATGGCAGGGAGTTCAGCCACAGTGATGTACTGGGCCGTATACACTACCCTCTGTAGCACCTTGCGGTCGAATGCCAAGCAGTTACCATACCAAGTGGTGACACTTCTTCAATGGTGCAGCTGTAGAACTTTATGAGGATATGAGGCCCCATGCCAAATCTTTTTAACCTCCTGAGCCGGAATAGGCATTGTTGTGCCCGCTTCACGACTGTGTTGGTGTGCTAGGACCATGATAGGTCCTTAGTGATGTGGACAACGAGGAACTTGAAGCTCTCGACCCTCTCCACTACAGCCCTGTCGATGTGAATGGGGGCGTGTTCGGCCCTCCGTTTCCTGTAGTCCACGATAAGCTCCTTTGTCTTGCCCATGTTGAGGGAGAGGTTGTTGTCCTGACACCACACTGACAGGTCTCTGACCTCCTCCCTATAGGCTGTCTCATTGTCGTCTGTGATCAGACCTACCACTGTCGTGTCGTCTGCAAACTTAATGATGGTGTTGGAGTTGTGCGCAGCCACGCAGTTGTGGGTGAACTGGGAGTACAAGAGGGTACTGAGCACGCACCCATGAGGGGCTCCTGTGTTTGAGGGTCAGCATGGCGGATGTGTTGTTGTCTACCCTCACAGCTGGTCAGGATCCAGTTGCAGAGGGAGGTGATCAGTCCTAGGGTCCTTAGCTTAGTGATAAGCTTGGAGGGCACAATGGTGTTGAATGCTGAGCTGTAGTCAATGAACAGCATTCTCACGTAGGTGTTCCCTTTGTCCAGGTGGGAAAGGGCCGTGTGACGTGCAATAGAGATTGTGTCGTCTGTGGATTTGTTGGGGCGGTATGCGAATTGGAGTGGGTCCAGGGTCTCTGGGATGATGGTGTTGATGTGAGCCATGACCAGCCTTTCAAAGCATTTCATGGCTACAGACGTGAGTGCTACGGGCAGTAGTCATTTAGACATGTTACCTTGGCGTTCTTGGGCACAGGGACTTTGGTTGTTTGCTTGAAACATGTAGGTATTACAGACTGGGTCAGGGAGAGGTGGAAAATGTCAGTGAAGACACTTGCCAGCTGGTTAGTGCATGCTCTGAGTACATGTCCTGGTAATCCGTATGGCCCTGCAGCCTTGTGAATGTTAACCTAACATTGGCTATGGAGAGCATGATCATACAGTCATCCAGAACAGCTGGTGATCTCATGCATGGTTCACTGTTGCTTGCCTCGAAGCGAGAATAGAAGGCATTTAGCTAGTCTGGTAGGCTCATGTCACTGGGCAGCTCTCGACCGGGTTTCCCTTTGTAATCCGTGATAGTTTGCAAGCCCTGCCACATCTGACGAGCGTCAGAGCCGGTGTGGTAGGATTCTATCTTAGTTCTGTATTGACACTTTGCCTGTTTAATGGTTCGTCGGAGGGCGTAGCAGGATTTCTTATAAGCATCTGAATTAGTGTCCTTGAAAGCAGAAGCTCTAGCCTTTAGCTCAGTGCGGATGTTGCCTGTAATCCATGGCTTCTGGTTGGGATATGCACGTACGGTCACTGTGGGGACAACGTTGTCGATGCACTTATTAATGAAGCCGGTGACTGATGTGGTATACTCCTCAATGCCATCGGATGAATCCCGGAACATATTCCAGTTTGCGCTAGCAAAACAGTCCTGTAGTTTAGCATTTGCTTCATCTGACCACTTCCGTATTGAGATTGTCACTGGTACTTCCTGTTTGAGTTTTTGCTTGTAAGCAGGAATCAGAAGGATAGAGTTATGGTCAGATTTGCCAAATGGAGGGCGAGGCAGAGCTTTGTATGCGTCTGTGTGTGGAGTAAAGGTGATCTAGAGTTTTTCCCCTCTAGTTGCACAGGTGACATGCTGGTAGAATTGAGAATTCAGTTTTCCTACATTAAAATCACCGACCACTAGGAGCGCCGCCTCTGGATTTTCTTCTTTGTCTATGGCCCTATACAGCTCATTAAGTGCGGTCTTAGTGCCAGCATCGGTTTGTGGTGGTAAATAGACAGCTACGAAAAATGCAGATACAAAACTCTCTTGGTAAATAGTATGGTCTACAGCGTTTCATGAGGTATTCCAACTCAGGCGAGCAGAACCTCGAGACCACACACCTCCTCCCCCTGATCTTACCGGACTCTGCCGCTCTGTCCTGCAAATACATAGAAAAAACAGCTAGATGTACAGTATATTATCCATGTCCTTGTTCAGCCATGACTCCGAGAAGCATAGTATATTACAGTTCTTAATGTCCCGTTGATAGGATAGTCTCGAACGGAGCTCGTCCAGCTCATTCTCCAGTGATTGCACATTCGCCAATAGAACAGAGGGTAGGGGCGATTTATTCACTCACCGCTGTAGTCTCATCAAGGTGCCCGTGCGCCGGCCTCTATAGCGCCGCCTTCTCCTTCTATGAGTGTCGGGGATTTTCGGCCTGGTCCTGTCCAGGATAATCAATATGTCTTTCACCTCCGACTCATTGAAGTTGAAGTCCTCATCCAAATCGAGGTTAGTGATAGCTGTTCTGATGTCCAGAAGCTCTTTTCGGTCATAGGAAACAATGGAGGAAACATTATGTACAATAAAAGGTAAGATTAGTGCAAAATACACAAAAGAGCACAATTTGTTGGGAGCCTGTAAAATGGCCACTTTCCAAAACAGCGCCATTCTTCAGTTACGTTACCAGACATTGTTTTGTAATCAGATTACAGATACTTTTGAAAAACTAGATGATTACTTCTTGGATTACTTTTAATTTCAGAAAGTATTTTTTGAGGGGGAAAAATACATTGACACCTTTCTGTTTTCTCAATGACATTCAATTCAGCATTGAAAAAGGGCGCAAGCTTAAATTTGTTTCACCTGAGCGAGTTTGACCACAAGTCAGAGAGACCACTGGGATGACACACCAAATGCGTTTGATGGATCCTTTTTGTCTTCTTCTGATGCCCGTTAAGGGCATAATAACGGAAAGTAATCAGATTACGTTACTGAGTTTGGCTAACCCAAAGGTTACGTTACTAATTACAATTCTGGACAGGTAACTAGTAACTGATTACATTTAGAAAGTAACCTACCCAACCCTGGATGTATGGCATCATTTAGGATTCCACATAGTTTCATTGTGCATGTGACTGTTACGGTGTGTGAATACATTTGTCATTCATTTTATCTGCATATTGGTCAAACATTACAATTACCACGTTGAAGTGAATCCTCCTTGTGTATGCTTCACATATACATAGTGACTTACATACTGGTGTCTTGAATGTGATCAATTTAAGACATTAGATGCTGAACAAAACCCATTTAGGAGAAAATTCAAAAATCCAGACTTGTGATAAAAATGCAACAACATCCATATTGGAACAGAAAGGTATTTCTTGCGACCTCTCTAAACCGTATGCATGTTGTTTTTTTCCTTTCCTTTGCTAGTATGCGTAAACACAGGTCACGTTATCTTATAGATCACATGGAGTAAATTAACTGGATGGGGACCTATAGGTTGAATGTCACTAAAGGAAATATTGTGACTCAGAGAGGTAAAGTTCAGGACAGAGGAAAGTGCATCACCCTGCAGAACAGAGAATGAACATTTGAGGGATTTTGAAGAGGAATCAAAATCGGCTTATTTCTGATCTTGTCAGCAACCTTTGTATTAAGCAACTTTCACGCTCACATCCTTCCTTTGAGTGTAATTCTATAGGAGAGAGATGAGTAGGTTCTGTAAGTGCTGTACAGTGGGAGGAACACACAGAGAAGTAAAGCTTATTTCAGTGGTAGGGCCACAGGCAGGTAGCCTTGCGACAGGTAGCCTAGCAGAGGCAAGCCAGCAACCAGAGAGCGGCCAGTTCGAATCCCGGGTCCGACTGGAAAAAATCTGGTGGGAAGTGAGCTGGAAACCGGAGGGTTGCTGATATCAGGGAACAAGGCACTTAACCCTGTCACGATCGTCAAAAGGAGCAGACCAAAGCGCAGCGGGTTGAGCGTACATACTTTATTTGTACTGCACACGAACACAAAAACAATAAACCACGATCATGAAGTCCTCAGTGACACGACTGAAACGGAAACAAAAACCCACAATACCCACAGGAAAACAATTAGAATAAATATGGCTCCCAATCAGAGATAACGAGCCGACAGCTGACACTCGTTACCTCCGATTGGGAGTCATTGACCAAACATAGAAAACAACAACCTAGACACCCAACATAGAACATAAACACATAGACTGCACACACCCTGGCTCAACAATAATGAGTCCCAGAACCAGGGTGTGACAGTACCCCCCCCTAAAGGCGCGCACTCCGGGCGCACCAGCATACAGTCTCGGGGAGGGTCTGGGTGGGCGTCTGTCCACGGTGGTGGTTCTGGCCCTGGTCGTGGTCCCCACCCCACCTTAGTCACCACCCGCTTCCCTAGCCTCCTCCATATGACCACCCCCCAACTAAACCCCACTGGATTAAGGGGCGGCACCGGACTAACGGGCAGCACCGGACAAAGGGGCAGCACCGGACTAAGGGACAGTACCTGACTAAGGGGCAGCACCTGCCTGAGGGGCAGCACCGGACTGAATGGCGGATCCTGGCTGGACGGCTCTGGCGGATCCTGGCTGGACGGCTCTGGCGGATCCTGGCTGGCGGAAGGCTCTGGCCGATCCTGTCTGGCAGAAGGCTCTGGCTGATCCTGTCTGGCAGAAGGCTCTGGCTGATCCTGTCTGGCAGAAGGCTCTGGCTGATCCTGTCTGGCAGAAGGCTCTGGCTGATCCTGTCTGGCGGAAGGCTCTGGCTGATCCTGTCTGGCGGAAGGCTCTGGCTGCTCCTGTCTGGCGGAAGGCTCTGGCTGATCCTGTCTGGCGGAAGGCTCTGGCTGCTCCTGTCTGGCGGAGAGCTCTAGCGGCTCCGGTCTGGCGGACGGCTCTGAAGGCTCATGGCAGACGGGCGGCTTTGCAGGCTCAGTACAGACGGGCAGTTCCTGCGGCGCTTGGCAGACGGACAGTTCAGACGGCGTTGGGCAGACGGGCAGTTCAGGCGCCGTTGGGCAGACGGACAGTTCAGACGGCGTTGGGCAGACGGACAGTTCAGGCCCCGTTGGGCAGACGGCAGACTCTGGCCGTCTGAGGCGCATCGTAGGCCTGGTGCGTGGTGCCGGAACAGGAGGTACCGGGCTGAGGACACGCATCTCAGGGCTAGTGCGGAGAGCAACAACAGGACGCACAGGACTCGGGGGACACACAGGAGGCTTGGTGCGTGGTGTCTGCACTGGTGGTAAAGGGCTGGAGACACGCACCATAGAGCCAGTGCATGGAGGAGACACAGGGCTCTGAAGACGCACTGGAAACCTGGTGCGTGGTGTAGGTACTGGTGGTACTGGGCTGGAGCGGGGAGGTGGCGCCGGAAATACCGGACCGTGCAGGCGTACTGGCCCCCTTGAGCACTGAGCCTGCCCAACCTTACCCGGCTTGATGCTCCCCGTCGCCCGACCAGTACGGGGAGGTGGAATAACCCGCACCGGCCTATGTGGGCGAACCGGGAACACCATGCGTAAGGCTGGTGCCATGTACGCCGGCCCGAGAAGACGCACTGGTGGACTGATGCGTGGGGCCGGCTTCATGACATCCGGCTCAATGCTCAATCTAGCCCGGTCGATACGTGGAGCTGGACTGTACCGAACTGGGCTATGCCTGCGTACAGGAAACACCATGCGCTCAACTGCGTAACACGGTGTCTGCCCGTACTCTCGCTCTCCACGGTCAGTCCAGGGAGTAGGCGCAGGTCTCCTACCTGACTTCGCCACACTCCCTCTTAGCCCCCCCCCCAAGAAATTCTTGGGTAGTACCCACAGGCTTCCAGTCTTGCCTCCTTGCTGCCTCCTCATATCGCCGCCTCTCGGCTTTAGCTGCCTCCAGCTCTTCACGAGGACGGCGATATTCTCCCGGTTGTGCCCAAGGCCCCTTACCATCCAGAATCTCCTCCCATGTCCATGAATCCTTAGGAGCTGGGTCCTGTTGCCGCTTGACACGCTGCTTGGTCTTCTTATGGTGGGTTTTTCTGTCCCGATCGTCAAAAGGAGCAGACCAAAGCGCAGCGGGTTGAGCGTACATACTTTATTTGTACTGCACACGAACACAAAAACAATAAACCACGATCATGAAGTCCTCAGTGACACGACTGAAACGGAAACAAAAACCCACAATACCCACAGGAAAACAATTAGAATAAATATGGCTCCCAATCAGAGATAACGAGCCGACAGCTGACACTCGTTACCTCCGATTGGGAGTCATTGACCAAACATAGAAAACAACAACCTAGACACCCAACATAGAACATAAACACATAGACTGCACACACCCTGGCTCAACAATAATGAGTCCCAGAACCAGGGTGTGACAAACCCCCATAACAAATTTAGGTTGGACCTTGTGTGCAATTGACCAGTAAAGCAATCTTAACATATTGTCTCCACAGATTTATTTCCTAATTAGTCACATTCTGAAGGCTGTGTAGGTGTGATCTTAAAACACCTTCATCTCTAAAGATAGATTACCATTCACAATTAGCATTTCACATGAATAAAATTCACCGACCTGACTTAAATATAGTTATAAACTGAGTGGTTCGAGCCCTGTATACCATGGGTATGACAAAACATTTATTTGTACTGCTCTAATTACGTTGATAACCAGTTTATAATAGCAATAAGGTACCTCGGGGGTTTGTGGTATATGGCCAATATACCATGGCTAAGGGCTGTATCCAGGCACTCCGCGTTGCATCATGCGTAAGAACAGCCCTCAGCCGTGGTATATTGTTCATATACCACACCCCCTTGTCCCTTATTGCTTAAATAGAAAATAACGAGGACTGGGTAAATCTTGTGAAGACAAAGGTCTGGCCTGGATTCAGTCAATATTTGATTGACAGAAGTTTGCCATCATTCCTCTCTGTTCTGTAAAGAAGGCTGGGGAAGCTAAAGCTTGATTCTGAGTCATATTTTACCCAGGCAACTTCTTTTAATACACTGTGGGCACTGAGTAACTGTTGAGTGATGTGTTGTATTGTGAATCTAAAGGATGTTATATACTCTTCATGGTCTTGGAGGTATTAGTATGGTTCTCTCTGTTGAATAAACTGTATGGATACCACATAATATTATAAGAAAGTCTAATCCTGACATGTGATATCCTCATGGTTTTCTTTTATTCACAAATCAGGAAATGTTTCTAATTAAGCCAATAATATATCTGCCAAACCTGTTTACTACTCTGAGTTCTGATCAGCATGACTCATGAGGATCATGCATTGATGATCAACCTACATTTACATTTAAGTCATTTAGCAGACCCTCTTATCCAGAGCGACTTACAAATTGGTGCATTCAACTTAGGATAGCCAGTGGGACAACCACCCTTTTATTTTTATTTTTTCATGTGGGGGTAGGGGAAGAACCTAGCCTCTGTATTGCATTTTCCTCCAGCTACAGCTGCCTCATATCCCTTTAGAGTGCATCTCCTCCTCTCTCTTCTCCTCCCTTCTCTCTCCCCCTCTTCTCTTTGTACAGTAGGTCAAGCTCGAGGCCAGTTTCCTCAGTAATGCTTGGCATAAAGGAGACTCCTAAAGGACAGGGCTGTTGAATTAGAAGGTGAACAGATGGGCTGAATACACTTAGCAAAGGACAAAAAGAGGTTTAAACCCTCTGCACCATAATTTTTGTATAGTTGGTGGATGTGAAATCTAATTTGCTATTGTGCAAACCTCAGTTACAATGATTCCATTTATATTAGGTTGTACAAATGTAGAAACATTCTGTTGACAGTGAAGAAGCAATGTATTCACTATAAGAAACATCACCCAGAGCATTATGTCAGATGCTCCAAGTCTGAGAACAAAACACAGATTTTCCCATTTTCCCTGTTCAAAGTGAAGAGTTTTTAACTGAGCTTTCTCATCGTACTACAAGCTGGTAACACACGTTTTCAGGGTAGCCTACATGTATTTGACCTGCTAATATAGTAAGATAGGTAGCTGCCTAGACCTAACTGGGGAAGCTGTAGTCCATCACAGACCGACTCTCCATAGCACGCTGTCAGCTCCAGTTACAGCAGAAGAACTAGTCTGTCTCCCTGGAAAATGTTGGGCCAACAGATACAGACACACTCTTTCCCCAAACACGGAGAGCTCCAACGGAAACTTGGCTATTGTTAATCGCAAACTTCAAAAGTCATACTTTCCATACTGTTATCAAAGTGTTTACTGGCAAGTCCATTCTTAACTCGACTAGAGTGAGTCGTAATATCACGTACTTGGCACTGAGGCTGAGAAGATTTGAGATGTAGCATGGAGCTAAATGTACAAATAACCTTGGCTCAATTAGGAACAAGCTAATAGTCATGAAATACTGATCCCCTCAAACATGGTGTTTATAAGAAACAAAATATCAGTGTTCCAGCCCTTCCAGTGCTTATCAGCAGTCTTAGTCTGGAGGACATTTGAACAATAGACTGCCATACAGCTGCAGTGGCAGGCACTGATAGACTGTGCCAGTTTCTAATGTCACTTTCTCTGAAATGAGACATGGCATTCAAGAAGGTGCAAAAAGTAGTCACTTGTGTGGCTCCATTGTGTCACCACCACAAATTAACATTGTGAAGTGTTTAACACAAAGATAGACCATTGCTGAATAAATAAGAGCTATCTTTGAACTTTGTCTTTCAGCAGATTTCTGTGATTTCATTCTAAAATAGAAATATGATTGGAGGAAAGCATGTTTAGGCACATAGGCACACCCACCTGTACAGGCACACACGCACACACATACATGGCATTGATGCCCATCTAAAACACGGAGAACCAGATATGGTGTCTCCATGGTAACGAGGATGCTGGTTGCTGTGGCAGCATGGCAGGGAAACATTAGTTAGTTGAAGACCTCAGACAAAGAAAAGCTGTGATTCACACAAACTTATGCTCTGACGCTGAAAAGCATGGTCTGCCCCTGCAATTACTCTAGTCATTTAGATTGAATAATGTGATGTTTTAACATCAAGACATTAATTCATCTCCCTTTGTTTAAATGACATCTGCAACATGAATATCTTCATTCATTCTGTGCAGATGTGAAGACATTGTGCTTAAAGTAACCCTGTGCCATAGAGTTATATTATGTTGCTGTGTGGATCATGAGGTGATGAGGTCTTATCTATGTTTAGTGGATTTCTAAATGTATCCCAAACTACCAACTTTATCAAATATTTAGGCAGAGATGAGTATGCTCCAAATGCCTTAGGTTGGAATGACATTTTAATGGTCTGTGTCTGAAGAAAGCAATAATATATATTTCATGTTCAAAAAGTGCCCTTTTAACCTCTTCCTCTACACAGACAATGGTCAGTCAGTTTGGTGGGCATTATTGATTACTAATAAAAACATTTATAATATTTATAATCTGTTTAGAAAATGTTATTGTTTTGTTGTTCTGGCAGGCTTTGTTCACCTTTTGTGGGTTTTCTCCAGCCTCTCTCTTTTTAATCTAGAATTAAACCATGACTTGTTAAAACTACTTAACTGTCTCATGCTACTGCGAAGAATGTACTCTTATTATGTGTAAGTTATAATCATAATTTAAGAGACAATTCTTAAATTGTTTACAATGCAAACAGTCAGAATATTTGCCTTGTAGTGTAGGCTACATCTGCCTCTGTCATCATCCTGGTCATGCATAGACTTGCCCTGCCACTGGTCAGGGGCTCCCAAAGCGACTGCCTAACAGGCTGAGGAAGGTAATAGTGTGGAACATCTGCTCCATCATCAAGGGACAAACAGAACTGTAGGCAGCAATAAGCACACACTGGGTCCCTTTCACTGATAATGTGATTTGAAATAAATGAGAGATGACTTGGAGACAACTGAAAAAGTGATACAGATGTAGGATCTTAATTTGAACCAGTTTGATACAGCAGGAAAAGAATCCTGCAGCAAAAGAACATTTGAATTAGTATGTGGATTATAATTAATTGATATATTTTTTTTTTGTAGGGGGTTTATACATGTTTTGTTATGGAAAATCAAGTCAGAAATTTTTAAGTGAAAATTACAAACCATTTTATTTTATATTTTTTTACCCCCTTTTTCTTCCCAATTTCGTGATATACAATTGCGATCCAATTACAATCTTGTCTCATTGCTGCAACTCCCCAACCGGCTCAGGAGAGGCGAAGGTCGAGTCATGCGTTCTCCAAAACAACACCCGCTCGCTTAACCCGGAAGCCAGCTGCACCAATGTGTTGGAGGAAACACCGTTCAACTGACGATCGAAGTCAGCCTGCAGGTGCCCGGCACACCACAAGGAGTCGCTAGAGTATGAGCCAAGTAAAGCGCCCTGGCCAAACCCTCCCCTAACCCGGACAATGCTGAGCCAATTGTGCGCCGCCCTATGGGACTCCCGGTCACAGCTGGTTGTGACACAGCCTGGGATCGAACCCCAGGCTGTAGCGATGCCGCAACACTGTGATGCAGTGCCTTAGATCGCTGCGCAACTCGGGAGGCCCCTAGAAGCCTTTTTAAAACTTGTATACACTATAATTTGCATTTCCTGCTGTGCAGGAGAATTCTCAGCAACAAAAGAGTAATCAAATTAAGATCCTACTTCTGTAGGTTGTCAGATTTGGCTGCTGATTCCTGTGTTGCACCATTGGGAGAACTCTATAGAATTCTGATGACACGTGATAAGGCCAGGCTGGGCCAGGCTAATTCAGCCAAATCTTACTCGGCTGTGGACGGGCCATACACAGTTGAAGTCGGAAGTTTACATACACCTTAGCCAAATACATTTAAACTCAATTTTTCACAATTCCTGACATTTAATCCTAGTAAAAATTCCCTGTCTTAGGTCAGTTAGGATCACCACTTTATTTTAAGAATGTGAAATGTCAGAATAATAGTTGAGAGAATTATTTATTTAAGTTTTTATTTCTTTAATCACATTCCCAGTGGGTCACAAGTTTACATACACTCAATTAGTATTTGGTAGCATTGCCTTTAAATTGTTTTACTTGGGTCAAACGTTTTGGGTAGCCTTCCACAAGCTTCCTACAATAAGTTGGGTGAATTTTGGCCCATTCCTCCTGACAGAGTTGGTGTAACTGAGTCAGGTTTGTAGGCCTCCTTGCTCGCACACACTTTCTCAGTTTTGCCCACAAATATTCCATAGGATTGAGGTCAGGGCTTTGTGATGGCCACTCCAATACCTTGACTTTGTTGTCCTTAAGCCATTTTGCCACAACTTTGGAAGTCTGCTTGAGGTCATTGTCCATTTGGAAGACCCATTTGCGACCAAGCTTTAACTTCCTGACTGATGTCTTGAGATGTTGCTTCAATATATCCGCATAATTTTCCTTCCTCATGATGCCATCTATTTTGTGAAGTGCACCAGTCCCTCCTGCAGCAAAGCACCCCCACAGCATGATGCTGCCACCCCCATGCGTCACGGTTGGGATGGTGTTCTTCGTCTTGCAAGCATCCCCCTTTTTCCTCCAAACATAATGATGGTCATTATGACCAAACAATTCTATTTTTTTTTTCATTTGACCAGAGGACATTTCTCCAAAAAGTACGATCTTTGTCCCCATGTGCAGTTGCAAACCGTAGTCTGGCTGTTTTATGGCAGTTTTGGAGCAGTGGCTTCTTCCTTGCTGAGCAGCCTTTCAGGTTATGTCGATATAGGACTCATTTTACTGTGGATATAGATACTTTTGTATCACAAGGTCCTTTGCCGTTGTTCTGGGATTGATTTGCACCAAAGTACGTTCATCTCTAGGAGACAGAACGCGTCTCCTTCCTGAGCGGTATGACGGCTGCGTGGTCCCATGGTGTTTATACTTGCGCATTATTGTTTGTACAGATGAACGTGGTACCTTCAGGCATTTGGAAATGGCTCCCAAGGATGAACTAGACATGTGGAGGTCTACAATCTTTTTTCGGAGGTCTTGGCTGATTTCTTTTCATTTTCCCATGATGTCAAGCAAAGAGGCACTGAGTTTGAAAGTAGGCCTTGAAATACACCCACAGGTACACCTCCAATTGACTCAAATGATGTCAATTAGCCTATCAGAAGCTTCTAAAGCCATGACATCATTTTCTGGAATTTTCCAAACTGTATAAAGGCACAGTCAACTTAGTGTATGTAAACTTCTGACCCACTGGAATTGTGATACAGTGAATTATAAGTTAAATAATCTGTCTGTAAACAATTGTTGGAAAAATTACTTGTGTCATGCACAAAGTAATGTCCTAACCGACTTGCCAAAACTATAGTTTGTTAACAAGAAATTTGTGGAGTGGTTGAAAAACGAGTTTTAATGACTCCAACCTAAGTGTATGTAAACTTCCGACTTCAACTGTAGATTTGTCATTCTCCCTCTCCTCCTCCCCTCTCTCTTCTTCTCCCCGATCCTTACCCTGGCTTGGATTTGAAGCTGAGCTTGGATTGTGGGTATATATTCTTATTTTCAGACTATTTGGGTTTAATCCTTGGTAAACATGTGAAAGTATCCTGCATTTGCAGAAAAATAGCAGAGGTTGATTTTACTTCAAAAGGTTTTACGCTGTTTTCACAGAGCAGAACATTCCAAACCATTCCACAATATTTCCGTACATTTTGCTGCAACATTGTGTCATGTATTGACAATAATCAGGAATGACAGTGAAATTTGAATTTGATTTGTTTGACATATGAATATTGCTCATATACCACCATGACATACATTACAAGGATGATCCACACGCAATGGTGGATTAGTGAACTGAAGTTAGGATCTTTAGGATCTTTACCCTGGGCTCAACAGCATCCGTCTATTAGGGGGGGCTGAGGATTAGCTGTGTGTGTTGGATCATAAGGCGCTACACAGGAAATCCCAAAACACCATCCACAACATTCTATGAGGAAATTTTTGTGCAGATCATTGCATCATGTAGGAAACTATTTAGAATGTACGTTATGAGCTGGTGCTTCATTTGAAAATACTTTAAAATCTATGCCAGCCTCTTTCAAATATCCACTATGTTCTTCTAGCCAATGCAGCAAGAAAAGTGGGGAAAAAATGACAGCACACAAGTTGAGCATAAATGATTAAATGATACCAATTGAACTATCCATTATAATGAGTCAGGATCAATTGTTCATGATAACTTTGTATCAGTCACAACAATATGAAAAATGTTGGCTCTCTGCTACGCTACTCTTTTCCTAAATTGAACGAGGCAATCATGAGATGACTTGCTCATTAGACTCACTCACATAATAATCATAAGAAATGTAGCTTGGGAGCGGAAACCAGAAATAGCTATTATGGGAGATAAGCTGACTGTCATGCGACGTGTATGCGGTAGCGAAGTCAAAAGCAGGACACAGAGCGGCTGGCAACGTTATTTACTGAACACAGTAAAATAAACAAACACAAACCTCCAAAACAGGGAGGAAAGCACAAAGACCCGTTCATTCACGAACTGCCGGAATGACAACAAACAATAACACACAATATATACAATATATGATATACTAAGAGGACCGTTATTAGCATGTTTTAACCACTCCTATGTAAATGGTAGATTATCTGACACTCAAGAAGAAGGTCTGATCTCATTATTACTGAAACAGGATACAAGTGGAAAATATAAATATCCAGTCCATTTACAAAATTGGAGGCCCCTTACACTTCAGTGTTGTGATGCAAAAATCCTAGCAAAATGTATAGCGCATAGAATTAAAAAGGTATTGTCGGATATTATTCATTCTAATCAGACAGGTTTTTTTACATGGAAGATACATTGGAGATAATATAAGGCAAGTATTGGAAACAATAGAACACTATGGAAAATATGGGAAACCAGGCCTGCTATTCATAGCAGACTTCGAAAAGGCATTTGATAAAGTTCGACTGGGGTTTATATATAAATGCCTGGAGCATTTCAATTTTGGAGAATCTCTTATAAAATGGGTCAAAATCATGTATAGTAACCCTAGGTGTAAAATAGTAAATAATGGCTATTTCTCAGAAAGTTTTAACTGTCAAGAGGAGTGAAACAAGGTTGTCCACTATCGGCATATCTATTTATTGTGGCCATCGAGATGTTAGCGATTAAAATCAGATCCAATAATAATATCAGAGGATTAGAAATACAGGGCTTAAAAACAAAGGTGTCATTGTACGCTGATGATTCATGTTTTCTTTTAAATCCACAACTAGAATCCCTCCACAGCCTCATAGAGGATCTAGATACATTTTCTAACCTCTCTGGATTACAACCAAATTATGACAAATGTACTATATTACGTATTGGATCACTAAAAAATACAATTTTTACATTACCATGTAGTTTACCAATAAAATGGTCTGATGGTGATGTGGATATACTCGGAATACATATCCCAAAGGAAATAAATGATCTCACTTCAATAAATTGTAATAGAAAGTTAGCAAAAATAGATACGATCTTACTACCATGGAAAGGAAAATACCTGTCAATTTGTGGAAAAATCCCCCTGATTAACTCTTTAGTATTATCCCAGTTTACCTATTTGCTTATGGTCTTGCCTCCGCCTAGCGAACAGTTTTTGAAATTATATGAGAAAAAAATATTCAATTTTATTTGGAACGGCAAGCCAGACAAAATTAAAAGGGCATATTTATATAATGAATATGAATTCGGAGGACAGAAATTATTAAATATTAAAGCATTAGACCTATCACTAAAAGCTTCAGTCATACAAAAGTTATACTTCAATCCGAACTGGTTCTCAAGCAAATTAGTAAGATTGTCTCACCCAATGTTCAAGAAAGGCCTTTTTCCCTTTATTCAGATTACAACCTCTCACTTTCAGTTATTTGAAAAGGAAATAATCTCCCAAATATCACTATTTCTAAAACAAGCCATAGAAAGTTGGTTGCAATTTCAATTTAATCCTCCAGAAACGACAGAACAAATAATGCAACGAATATTGTGGTTAAATTCAAATATACTAATTGACAAAAGAAACTTTATTTTTTGACAGAATGTTTAAAAAAGGTATAATCTTCGTTAATGATATCATCGGTAGGACTGGTGGAGTTATGTCGCACATGCAGCTAATAAAAACATATGGAAATGTCTGCTCTACCCAAAATTACAACCAAATAATTGCAGCCTTACCGCAAAAGTGGAAGAGGAAAGTGGAAGGGGGAGAAAGTAAGGAACTTGTCTGTCGGCCTTGCATTAAAGAACATAATTGGTTAAGGAAAACTGTGATAAATAAAAAAGTATATCCGTTTCACTTAAGGACCAAAGGATTGACAGCCGTCCCATATAGATTGCAAAATAGTTGGGAAGAGATCTTTGACGTACCGATCCCATGGCATAGTGTTTATGACACGCAAAACGACACCGGATTCAAAAATTAGAATCTTTCCATTTAAATTATTATATAAAATTCTTGCTACCAATAGAATGTTATTTATAAGGGGGATACAATCTTCCCAGCTCTGCAGATTTTGCTGTGAAGAGACAGAATCATTAGATCTTTTGTTTTGGTTCTGTCCATTTGTAGCTTGTTTTTGGACACAGGTCCAGGAATGGAGCTAACCTTGCAGATAGCATTACTGGGTGATCTGAAAAGTCATAGTTAATCGATCAATAATATAATAATACTTTTAGCAAAAATGTTTATTTTTAATTCACAATCTGTAGAAGCAATGAGAATAGAAAGGTTCAGAACTTTTGTAAAACATCACAGTACGGTTGAAATATATATGGCAAATAGAAATCCTATATGGATGGTGTTAAGAGATAAGTGGGAGGTATTGAATATAGTTGAAGGATGGGACTTATAACAAATAACAACAAATAATAACAAAGATAGCTAATAATGTAAGCATACTGTGTCCATAATAAGTATATAGGTTGTATGTTGGGAGCTTTTGGGAAAGAGCACAGTTAGAAAGATATGGCATATAGAAGCAAACCGGATGGACATCATGAAAATGATCGGAGAGGTTGAGAGTAGAAGAAGTTCAGGAGCAAAAAAAATAAAAAAAATAATATATATATATATATATATATATATATATATATATATATATATATATATATATATATATATATATATAATAGAATTATTGTAAAATTAACTCTGTCCATAAGGTGTAGATAGTAAGTATAGACCGGAAGTAGAGGCCTGGGCATTGTTGTTCACTAATTTACTCCAAGTAGGGAAAGGATGGTGGGGTTGAAAAGTAATAAAGGGGAGTATATATATATAAAAAACATGGGGGATTGGAAGTGATGCAGACAATTACATTGATAGAAGATCCAATCTATCTGCAATATTAAGCTGATCCATCCCCCCCCCAAAAAAACAAAAAACTAAAACAATAACACACAAAATACCAAATGAGAGACAGGGGTAAATATAGGGAATACAATCAAACATAATGGGGAACAGGTGTAAACAATAAAGACTAAACAAGACAAACACCGAAACATCGATCGGCAGCAGCTAGTACTCCGGGGACGACGAACGCCGAAGCCTGCCCGAGCAAGGAGGAGCAGCAGCCTCGGCTGAATCCGTGACACTGACATATGGAATTATTTTAAGATGGTCATACTATTGATCATTTAGCTATTTGATTTAGAATTTTAGGACCCCTTTAGGTATAAAAAATATATATACCAAAATGATTTGATAAAGTATTGATTTTGGCCTTTACTACTAAAGCCCATAGAAACCCATTGAATAACAGATTAATAAATGGCAAAAAGGTAGGCACAAAACTACCTTCATACTTCCATTCGTTTTTTAAACCGGTACCGGTTACCTTCAGACTAGTCCCGTGACACTGGTGGGGGTCGTAAGGCAAAACGGAGAACACCATTGTGTTCGCGAGCATCTCCCCTTTCCACAGTGGGTCCCATTTGTTTGTAGCCCAAACAGTTTGGACGCTACCAAACAGAAGTTGGCACATAATAGTTTGTAGGTGGTCCTCTGTAGCTCAATTGGTAGAGCATGGCGCTTGTAACGCCAGGGTAGTGGGTTCGATCCCCGGGACCACCCATACGTTAAAATGTATGCACACATGACTGTAAGTCGCTTTGGATAAAAGCGTCTGCTAAATGGCATATTATTATTATTATTATTATTAGGTCAAACCGTTCGGACGCTACAGGCGTTTATGTGAGAAGACCGATTTTCGGGATGTCTCATGGTCTGACAAACAGCGCTCTAGCTCTGCCACCTTTCACTGCAGACGGAAGTGAGACACTGGCGGATGCAGTGGATTGAGAGGCATCCAATGCAAAAATATATAGCTTAAATTGACAGATTTTGATGGGGATTCTTTTGTTATGTAACTTAGATTGACACACCGTTCATCTTGTAGGTTCTCTCTCCAATCCCAGTTGTAACTAACCTGATTCAGCTTATCAACCAGCTAATTATTAGAATCAGGTGCGCTAGATTAGGGTTGGAGTGAACCTACAGGATGGTAGCTCTCAGCATGCCAATTGGACGCTCCATCTGTGGTATTGTGTTGTGTGACAAAACAGCACATTTTAGAGTGGCCTTTTATTGTCCCCAGCAGAAGGTGCACCTGTGTAATGATCATGCTGTTTAATCAGCTTCTTGATATGCCACACCTGTCAGGTGGATGGATTATCTTGGCAAAGGAGAAATACTCACTAACAGGGATGTAAACAAATTTGTGCACACAATTTGAGAGGAATAAGCTTTTTGTGCGTATGGAACATTTCTGGGATCTTTCATTTCAGCTCATGAAACATGGGACCAATACTTTACATGCTGCGTTTATATTTTTGTTCTGTGTAGTTTTTCTTCAGTGTATTTTTAACAAAGCTGAGATTGACTTTGAAGTGCAAAGTGTAGGAATAGGCCTACAGGTGAAATCACTCATTGATACAGACATGGTGGCGTAGCAGGAAGATCAGAATGAGTTCAATTCCCAGGTGAGGACATGTTAAATAATAATTACTGTATGAATAAACATACACAATGTAATCATGCATGTCCAATATGTAAGTTGAAAACACTGTATGTTAAAAGAACTGTTTGTGTGGGTGTCCCTAGCATTGCCAAAAGACAAAGAGCTGTGACTGGATCAGTGGTTCACCAATCAGGGCCTTGATGGGCTTGGCAACAGTAACAAGGGGGATGTGTAATGAAATTAGGGTGCGCGTGTCCTGTGCCCTGTGGGGGGGACGTTTATTTGCGACAATCAGGTGATCCCCGGGAACTACACAAAAACCTCCATGGGACCATGACACAACATCCCAAGACGTCCTAAAAATGTTCTTGGGGACGTCCCCAGGACCACCCGGGATCTACACAAAATCTTCAGGGGACCATGACACAATGTCCTGACGACTTTAGGTGACCGTTTCGTGAAGTCCCGGGGACAACCTAACGATTCATTATTGTTTGCAGGGTCTATAATGGGCCTCAACTCATAGGCCTAGCGACAGCATGTCACACACCTGGTGAATCACATTAATTCAGGCAACTATTACGTCTTGTCTTTATCTCGTGCCCTCTTTTCCCATTCATATTCAATCAGCTCGACTTCTTCATCGCAGTACAGCGATTTTAATCTCAATACCAAACTACCTGCTTCTTCCTATTCCACAGCATATGCTCGCAGCCTTCAGACAAGGCGTTTTCCCTCTGCACTGACATTTTCGCAAGGTTGTCTTCTCACTGGTTTTCCATGGTTTCCTTCTAATGTTCACATCTCCTTTTCTAAATCATGTCCCTAGGGTACTATCATAATAGCTCGCACTTACACTCAATCCTATCTTATGCTTTATGCTAATATATATTCACAGTCGACCCCGCTCTGCTCCTCATCATTCTCTTCATCACTCCTCTTCAACCCTTGTCCAAATTCTGTTTCACCTTTCTCCTTTTTCAAGTAATATAAAGGTGTTATCTTTCACCTCAATGCCTGCAGCCTCACACAGGGCTACCTGCCATCACATCACAAGGATCTTCCCTTGGAGATGAAGCCATTCCCCAAACTATTTAATAAAATATCATATTATATTCCGTCTTTGTTTTTGTAGTGATGTCTGATAGATATCTCCGTAGCTGATTGGTTATGCGTGTCATCGTCATAACCGGATATGACTAACCTAGCAATGAGGACTAGCAGTTAGTAGCTCGGTGGACTGCATGTTAATTGTCTGATTTAAGAGTTATTAAACATAACTAAACCCGATAATTCACTGCCTGGTCTCCATCATGACATGGTGGCAGAAATAAAGAACTCACACGCTGAAAATTAGTGAGGAAAATGTCAAAATTCAACCCACCAGAACCGTTCGATTTCTCGCAGCTGTCGGCATGGCCGATCTGGAGACAATGTTTTTCCCATTTTCGATTGGCAGCGAAACTGGATAAGGAGACCGGTGTGGTGCAGGTGAATTCACTACTTTATGCAATGGGGAAAGAAGCAGAGATTGTCTACAATGCATTCTCCTTTGATGACTTTAATGATGTGGTAATTGAAAAACTGAATGAACATTGTGCCACAGCGCAACGTGATGTTTCCATAAATGGATTCAAAAAGGGGGGAGAGACAGTGGAATATTTTGTGAGGAATCTGTATGAGCTAGCTGAACACTGTGAGTTAGGAAATACAAAGGATGAACAAATAAGGGACAGGATTGTGATTGGCATTATGGACAGTGATGTTTCACAAAAGCTACAGCTCGAGCCAGACTTGACACTGGAGAAGGTGATCCAAATCGCGCGCCAGTCAGAGCAAATAAAGAAGCAGCACGCAGACATGCGTGCAGTAGCTGAGAACTACGTTGATGAGGTGAGAAGCAAACCACAGCGTTACAACAAACATTCTAAGCAGACTACAGGCAACCAGAACAAACAGTTTAAGCAAAGAAACAGTCAGTCAAAACAGGGAAATTGCTCACGTTGTAACCACAGCCATGATGACAGTGAAAATTGTCCAGCACGCAAGAAAAGAGGCAGGAAGTGTAGCAAAATGGGGCATTTTGAGATTGCATGCAAAACAAAAATGGTCAAAGAAGTTACAGCTGAGGATGAAGAGGAAGTGCAAGGGGCATTCTTTTTAGGATGAGTTACTAAGCAGTCTGATTCTGAAGATCAGTGGCATGTTGGGCTCCCAATGAATGGCACAAGTGTAAAGTTCAAGATTGACACTGGTGCTGATTTTACAGTGATCTCAGAGCACTTACCAGAGCTTGCCACAGCGCACCCTGCTGGTTAACATTGAAACTGATGTTCGCAGACCAGGTGGCAGGGTTGATTGAATGGGGAAATTCCTAGCCACAAGTGAAAGAAAGGAGAAAAGTACAAATTCTGGATCTTTGTGATTCGAGGACCATATGCTAATAACCTACTTAGCAGAACTGTTGCATGCAAGATGGGTTTGGTCCTCAGAGCAGATGAGATCAGCACAGATGTGTTTGGAGAGAACTGTGAACCGGTCAAGATTGAGCATAGGCCCGCGGCAGTCCCCTATTCTCTGACTTCACCACGCAGAATTCCTTTTTCACTCCTTCCAAAAGTGGAAGAAGAACTGGACAGAATGGAAAGAAATGGCATCATCGAGGGAGTAACCAAGCCTACAGACTGGTGTGCTCCCATGGTACTGGTGATGAAGAAAAATGGCAAAGTGAGAACATACATAGACTTAAAACGACTCAAACGGAAGAGGTTCATCTTACCCACCTTGGAGGATATAGCACCAAAGCTATCCGGGGCGAGAGTCTTCTCCACACTCGATGCATCTAGCGGTTTTTGGCAGATACCACTTGAACCCAGCTGCAGAAAACTGACAACTTTCGTCACTCCTGTGGGGAGATTCTGCTTCAAGCGCATTCCTTTTGGAATAACCAGTGCACCAGAGATCTTTCAGAGGGAGATGAGCAAGCTCCTGAGAGGACACAAGGGCACAGCCGTCGTGATGGATGACATACTGGTCTACGGTGCAAACAAGGAAGAACACGACACGAATCTGAGCAAAGTGCTATAGACCATCAAAGAGTCAGGACTGAACAAAGACAAGTGCCACTTTGCAAAGTCGGAGATCCAGTACGTCGGTCATGTGATCGGAGCAGATGGGATAAAGCCGGATGACAGCAAAGTGAAAGCCGTCTCCGAGGTGCCCAGTTCAACAAACATCACTGAGATTCGCCAAATGCTGGGACTGGTGAACTACTTGGGCAAATTCTTGCCGGGCCTGTCATCAGTGCTACACCCCATCACTGAGCTGTTGAAAAAAGAGACAGTGTGGATGTGGGGAGACCCACAGGAGCAGGTCTTCCACAAGGTCAAGGCTATGTTAGTGTCAACACAGGTATTGGCATACTACGACGCCGGCAAACCAACTGTGCTCAGTGCGGACGCAAGCAGCTATGGCCTCTGAGCTACTCTCCTACAGGAACAAGAGGGTGGCGAGCTCCATCCTGTTGCATTTAGTTCATTCACACTAACAGAGACTGAGAGAAGGTACGCGCAACTCGAAAAAGAGTGCCTGGCAGGTGTATGGGCATGTGAACAATTTGCCCGCTACCTACAGGGCATGGGCAGCTTTTTTTTACAGACAGACCATAAGCCACTCGTTCCATTGGTCAACACGTACGACCTGGACAAAGCACCACTCAGGTGCTCATGCGCCTCATGCGTTTCTAATTGCTCCTGTAAGTCGCTCTGGATAAGAGCGTCTGCTAAATGACTAAAATGTAAATGTAAATGTAAAATGTTTCAATGTGAAAGCAGTGCACATTCCTGGGAAGCAGTTAGTGGTGGCTGACACACTGACAATAAAACACATCGGACACAGAAGAAGAAGTCAAAGCATATGTGAAAGCTGTGGGGGAGAGCAGACCAGTGTCTGCACACAGGCTGGATGACATCAAAGAGGCGACACATTTACATTACATTTTAGTCATTTAGCAGACGCTCTTACCCAGAGCGATTTACAGGAGAAATTAGGGTTAAGTGCCTTGCTCAAGGGCACAGACAGATTTTTGACCTAGTCGGCTCAGGGATTAGAACCAGCAACCTTTCGGTTACTGGCACAACACTCTTAACCACTAAGCTACCTGCCGCAATGATGCAGACCTCCAAATGGTCATGGGCTACATCCAAAAAAGTCTGGCCTCAGAAAATGGCGCAGCTACCCTACTCGCTACAGGGATACCACACATCTATCGGAGCGGGATGGACTTGTGCTATATCAAGACAGGATTGTCATCCCAGCTTCACAGAGAGAAGAAGTTCTACAACAGATACACAAAGGTCACATGGGGCTGACAAAGTGCAGAGAAAGAGTCAAGATGTCGGTGTGGTGGCCGGGCATCAGCGCCCACATCGCGAGAAAGTTGATGTCATGCAGGTTCTGTACAGAGAACAAACCAACTCAAAAGATTACAGCCACTTGTCATGACACCATTACCTAAGGGTCCGTGGCAGAAGATCGCAGCCGACCTGTGTGAGCTAGAGGGCAAGAAATACCTCATAGTGGTGGACTACTATTCTAGGGACATAGAAATAGCTTGCCTGCCCACAACCACTAGCCAGCAGGTCATCACCCGCCTCAAAGGTAAGTTTGTAAGATGGGGGATACCTACCGAGTTCATTAGCGACAACGCTACTCAGTTTGTTTGCACTGAGTTCAAGGAGTTCATGTCACGCCCTGGCTCTAGGGACTCTTTTAAGTTGAGCCAGGGTGTGTAGAGTTTATGTTTTGTGCTCGTTGTGTCTAGTCTAGTTTTTGTTTATCTATGTTGGCCAGAGTGGTTCTCAATCAGAGGCAACGAGTATCAGCTGTTGCTGGTTGTCTCTGATTGGGAACCATATTTAGTCAGGTGGTTTTCCCACAGTGTTTGTGGGATCTTGTTCCGTGTTGTTCCGTGTTTTGCACCTGTGGACGTCACGTATCGATTTGTTGTTTTGTTCGTGTATCATTTAATAAATAAGTATGTTCACCTTCCACGCTGCGCCATGGTCCTCCTCTGTATACGACGATCGTGACTGAAGATCCCACCAATACAGGACCAAGCAGCGTGCCCAGGCAGGAGAGGAGAAGCGGCGCCAACCGGGCAGTCGTCGGACAGGCGAGGGGCACCCCCAAGAAATGTTTAGGGGGGGGCACATGGCAGGGACGACGGGGCCACTGGAGGCAGATAAGGGGCGAGTTGGTGGACGAGGAGAGAAGGCCACCGGGTTACGGGAGCCATTGGTGTATAGAGGGAGGGAAAATGTAGAGGCACGGCGAGAGGTACTGAAGTGTGTTGCCAGTCCGGTCCGGCCCGTTCCTGATCCCCGTGTAAGGCCAGTAGTGTGTGTTCCCAGTACGGTCCGGCCTGTTCCTGTCCATCGCGCCAAGCCTATGGTGCGCGTCGCCAGCCCGGCCCGGCCTGTTCCTGCCCCTCGCACCAAGCCTATGGTGCGCGTCGCCAGCCCGGCCCGGCCTGTTCCTGCTCCCCGCACCAAGCCAATGGTGCGCATCGCCAGCCCGGCCCGGCCTGTTCCTGCTCCCCGCACCAAGCTAGTGGTGCGCGTCGCCAGCCCGGTCCGGCCTGTTCCTGCTCCCCGCACCAAGCCAATGGTGCGCGTCGCCAGCCTGGTCCGGCCTGTTCCTGCTCCCCGCACCAAACCTGTGGTGCGCATCGCCAGCCCGTGCCCGTTTCACCGGTGCCTGGTCAGGTACCGGTCAGCTGCTCCACACCGGAGCCTGAGCAATCCGCTCCACCGAAGTCCAGTCCAGCTCCAGCCAGTGGGGCTAGACCAGACCAGGGGCACTACGGGGGGGTTAGTAGAGGGTGGTGGTCAAGCCCGGAGCCGGAACCGCCTCCGAGGAGGAATGCCCACCCAGCCCTCCCCTGTTCGTGATGTTTAGGCGCGGTCGCAGTCTGCGCCTTTACGGGGGGGTACTGTCACGCCCTGGCTCTAGGGACTCTTTTAAGTTGAGCCAGGGTGTGTAGAGTTTATGTTTTGTGCTCGTTGTGTCTAGTCTAGTTTTTGTTTATCTATGTTGGCCAGAGTGGTTCTCAATCAGAGGCAACGAGTATCAGCTGTTGCTGGTTGTCTCTGATTGGGAACCATATTTAGTCAGGTGGTTTTCCCACAGTGTTTGTGGGATCTTGTTCCGTGTTTTGCACCTGTGGACGTCACGTATCGATTTGTTGTTTTGTTCGTGTATCATTTAATAAATAAGTATGTTCACCTTCCACGCTGCGCCTTGGTCCTCCTCTGTATACGACGATCGTGACAGTTCAGAAAGAAGTATGGTTTCGCTCATACCACCTCCAGTCCCCATTACCCGCAGGCAAATGGAGCTGTGGAGAGAGTTGTACATACAGCTAAGCTAATTCTTAAACAACCAGACCCACACATGGCTCTGATGTGCTACCAAGCAACGCCCCAAAACGCAACAGGAGCAAGCTCAGCACAACTCATGACTGGATGTTAGGTCCGGACGACGGTCCCCGTGCTGGATGGGACCGTCCGAGATCCTACGTTGTGGAAACTGAACACGGCACCATTGCTCTGAGAAACAGGCGACACCTTCAGGCTTTTCCAGAGTCACCTACACCAGAGAGACAGCAGCAGAACAACAAAAGAGTCACCCAGTCTACCAGTGAGGACAGGCACCGCCTGTGAGCCAGCCAACTCCCATCCCCTCACTCAGCCCACCACCTCAGCCAGCCTCACCACAACTGGTGAGAATGACCTCCAGAGGTCGAGAGGTAAAACTACCACTGAGGTTCAGAGACACTTGAGAACAAAAAAAGAAAGAAAGAGGTATAGGAACAGCAACTGTTTCGGTTCAGAATAATCCTTATGTTGCTGTGGACAAAGGGCTGTCTACCCCGATGTCCTAGTTGACACAGTTATGTGTATTGTCCATGTTAAAGAAAAACAAAACTTATGTTACTAGAAAAATATGTTATTGAAAAACAAATAGTTTGTATTGAAACGGTCCACAGGATGAATATTTGTATTAGGTAGAGATTATGTTATAGTTTTGATTTCTCTCAGAAATGGGGAGATGTAGTGATGTCTGATAGATATCTCTGTACTTGATTGGTTATGCGTGTCATCGTCATAACCGGATATGACTAACCTAGCAATGAGGACTAGCAGATAGTAGCTCGGTGGACTGCATGTTAATTGTCTGATTTAAGAGTTATTAAACATAACTAAACCGATAATTCACCGCCTGGTCTCCATCATGACAGTTTTTCATTCAGTTAAGCCTGTACTCGATTGAAATGTAGGTTACGTAAATTCAATCAGGAAGGCTGATCTGAATGATTGTTTATCTTCACCCAGTAAGCATAACAGAATTCACTTTGTTTCCTATTCTACAGGGTTAGTGGGAATGAAGACAAACGTCTTGTTGATTCTCCTCTTTCCTGTTAGCCATGTGCGGAATGTCATTCACCTATTTACCTTATAGCCTATAAGCGCGGCACAATAATGCACATTCCTCATGCTTGCTGTTTAACCTATGGGCTCACTCTTGAAATGATCATCTTCCTCTCTCTCAACCAATGGGCATACATCTTGGGATGTATTTATATGTTAACTTGCCCCTCGTTCTCTCACTTGCTGTTTTTCAGAAAAGTTTTCGACAACCATCCACCTCCCCATCACCACCAGCTATAATAACCTTAAGGCTCATCATTGGAACTCCTTTCCCCCAGTGGGGAGGTTTGGATGTCAGCAGCCCTGCATAGGGCTACCTGCCATCACATCATCTGGCTCAGAGCATCTTCCCTCAGAGACAAGTCCATTCCCCAAACGATTTAATAAAATGTCATATTGCATTCCACCTTTGTTCATTCAGTTAAACCTGTACTCAATTGAAGTGGGTCTAGGGTGTCGGGCAAGGTGGCGGTGATATGGTCCTTGACTAGCCTCTCAAAGCACTTCATGATGACAGAGGTGAGTGCTACGGGGCGATAGTCTTTTAGTTCAGTTACCTTGCGTACAGGAAGAATGGTGGACATCTTGAAGCAAGTGGGGACAACAGACTGGAATAGGGAGATGTCGAATATGTCTCCTAAAACTCCAGCCAGCTGGTCTGCACATGCACTGAGGACACGGCTTGGGTTGCCGTCCAGGGCCAGCAGCCTTGAGAGGGTTAACACGCTTAAAAGTTCTACTCACGTCAGCAACAGAGACCGGGAGCAGCGGGGGCCCAGACGGAGGCTCTGTGCTATTTTACTCGAAGCGGGGAAAGGTGTTAAGTCTGTTTGGGAGTGAAGCATTGATGCTTGCGTCATGACTGGTTTTCCCTTTATAGTCCATGATTGTTTGAAGTCCCTGCCACGTGTCTCGTGTCTGAGCTATGTTGGTTTATTCATGTGCATAAGCATTCATAATCTCGTAAGTCTGTGAGCTTATTATCTTAAATAAGTGGAAAAATAGATGCCAGCTTCAGCCTGACATTTCCAAAAGATGCCAACATCTGAAATGCTCTGGCTGCAGAGGTATTGGAGACAAGTGACTCACTGTTTTTCTATAGCTAGCTGCCTTTTTTAGGGTAATATTAAATATTCCCCTTAGCTAGTCATCTGAACCCAATCAGGAACCACATCTGTTGTAATGCGTATTCATATTTCCCGATGCTGTTGAAAACATCTTTATGCTTTGCAGTAAATAATACATTTTCCATCTGCAATCTTGTGTGAGACAAAACACATCAAAGACGATGATCCCCTAACAAAGATTTCATCTTAGATTTGTACTTTGAGGTGATTTAGAAGAATGGAACAGAGACACAATGATCAAACAACAGTTGATGATTTGTTAATGTAATAACAAATACTAGAAAATAAAAGATTGTGTTGAACCATGCAAAAAATTATAGTCTTTACTTTCACTGCATGAAAATAGAACAAGCAAATTATGTTTCCATTCTTAAGCTGATAAATCTGTCAAGTGATGTGAAAATTATTTGAAATTTGTCAAATGAATAAAATATGCATAATATTCTGGTGCTGAACACTTCAACAAATCCAAAGTGGGTTTAGTGTACACTGGAAGTACAACTTGAGACAGAGGTAACACCTGGGATACAATTAGACAAGGTGGCCTTAGTGTACTTCTCATTGAATTTATTTGTGAATCAATACAGGTGGAATAAAGGCTTCATCATTATTAAGCTGCAAAAATGGCAGGCTCTTTTCCCATTTACATTGCATTGCATAATTCTGTACACAGCTGTCTCACCGACTGGTGTGATAAGAAAGAAAAAGCATATTTAAATAAATAAAAGCAAAACATAAACCGAAATGTTGTTCTCTTTAGGCTTCGGTAAAGCACATTGAAAATAGAAATGGCATATTACAGTCAACTTTATTTTAAGGGCACGAAGTATGCTCTTTTAGATGACCAGCAATGTATCCATTCAATTATATTTAGCGATTGCTTTAAATGTATGTTCTCAGTAAATTGCAGTACATACAGTGCATTCGGAAAGTATTCAGACCCCTTGACTTTTTCCACATTTTGTTACGTTACGGCCTTATTCTAAAATTGATTAGATTGTTTTTTACCCCCTTATCAGTCTACACACAATACCCCATAATGACAAAGCAAAAACAGGTTTTTAGAAATGTTTGCTAATGTATCAAAAAAAATAGTGAAATATTACATTTACATAAGTATTCAGACCCTTTACTCAGTACTTTGTTAAAGCACCTTTGGCAGCGATTACAGCCTTGAGTCTTATTGGGTATGACGCTACAAGACTGGCACACCTGTATTTGGGGAGTTTCTCCCATTCCTCTCTGCAGATCCTCTCAAGCGCTGTCAGGTTGGATGGGGAGCGTCACTGCACAGCTATTTTCAGGTCTTTCCAGAGATTTTCGATCGGTTCAAGTCTGGGCTCTAGCTGAGCCACTCAAGGACATTCAGAGACTTGTCCCGAAGCCACTCCTGCGTTATCTTGGCTGTGTGCTTAGAGTCGTTGTCCTGTTGGAAGGTGAACCTTTGCCCCAGTCTGAGGTCCTGATCGCTTTGGAGCAGGTTTTCATCAAGGATCTCTCTATACTTTTCTCCGTTAATCTTTCCCTTGATCCTGACTAGTCTCCCAGTGCCTGCCGCTGAAAAACATCCCCACAGTATGATGCTGCCACCACCATGTTTCACCGTAGGGATGGTGCCAGGTTTCCTCCAGATGTGACGCTTGGGATTCAGGCCAAAGAGTTCAATCTTGGTTTCATCAGACCAGAGAATCTTTTGGCAAACTCCAAGCAGGCTGTCATTTGCCTTTTACTGCGGAGTGGCTTCCGTCTGGCCACTCTACCATAAAGGCCTGATTGGTGGAGTGCTGCAGAGATGGTTGTCCTTCTGGAATGTTCTCCCATCTCCACAGAGGAACTCTGGAGCTCTGTCAAAGTGACCATCGGGTTCGTGGTCACCTCCCTGACCAAGGCACTTCTCCCCGATTGCTCAGTTTGGCCGGGCGGCCAGCTCTAGGAAGAGTCTTGGTGGTTCCAAACTTCTTCCATTTAAGAATGATGGAGACCACTGTGTTGTTGGGGACCTTCAATGCTGCATAAATGTTTTGGTAACCTTCCCCAGATCTGTGCCTCGACACAATCCTGTCTTGGAGCTCTACAGGCAATTTCTTCGACCTCATGGCTTGGTTTTTGCTCTGACATGCACTGTCAACTGTGGGACCTTATATAGACAGGTGTGTGCCTTTTCAAATCATGTCCAATCAATTGAATTTACCACAGGTGGACTCCAATCAAGTTGTAGAAACATCTCAAGGATGATCAATGGAAACAGGATGCACCTGAGCTCAATTTCGAGTCTCATAGCAAAGGGTCTGAATACTTACGTAAATAAGGTATTTCTGTTTTTTGTTTTTTATAAATTAGCAAAAAAATTAAGAAAACTGTTTTCACTTCGTCATTATGGGATGTTGTGTGTAGATTGACGAGGAAAAACATTTATTTAATCAATTTTAGAATAAGGCTGTAATGTACCATAATGTGGAAAAAGTCAAGGGGTCTGAATACTACCTGAATGCACTGTAAATAGACAATAGTGAACAATAGTCCACATAAAGAAATACCATTGTCCATATACATGTAGATGGACTTTTAGATTTGATTGATTCAACCAAACCCCTTCCCTGGGTTTAGTACCTTAAAGTAAACAGACACTTATCACTGCTTCATAGGGCCTGAACAGTACTGATGAGGAGATGACTGTACAGTACACAGGAGAGATGACCCACATTGGTCTTTATACAGGTACTGTATATGGCTATCCATAAAGCATAATAGGTGGGTGCATTTACCAAGGGGAAATTAAATGCAGGGCCTGATGGCTTGTTTTACAGTATGGTGCCCATTGGTTTGGTGAATTAAAAAAAATCCCTCTCTCCAGGGATTTCTCTCAGTTGAAATATACAGCCTTGTCCTCCAGCACCACCACCCCAGCAGCCAGACCGAAGTGACAAGGATAAAAAAGCATGAGCACTTTCTCATGAATGTATTCCCAAGGTGCCACTCACCTGGGGAATCACTGAGCCTCCATTCTCAGTCAGAATCTCTCTGACCTGTATGACATCAGCATCCAAGAGGGACCGGAACAGCTAAAGCCCTGTGCAGATGGGATTTTTACATGATGAAAATGTCAGAGTTGCTGATTGTGAAGCACAAAAGGAAATCTGAAGCATTTCCTCTACATTTCCAGTTTTAGTTTTTAGGTAGATCAAACAGCCTCGTGGCACCACCCCAACACTAATATAAAAAGAGCCTATACTGTACATTAATATTACACATAATATAGAGCTGATGATTGAAAATGACGTTTCTCCAATCACGAGTCAATCACATTGGAGATTTGCAGTATGCAATATGGCTGTCTTAAAAAAAATTACTTGTACAATTCACATGTGCATTCAGTTTGCATGAGATACATCCTCTGGGAAGAAGGATGGTTCTTTGTGCTTCACATCCTTATCTGTAGACCTCCTCCTCCTGGCTCTGCTCTGCTCATGGTAAAAATAGTGGCCTCCCGCCTTTGTTAAAGCTCATTACATGCCGATTCCTCCGCCGTCTTGAACATCAAGATGGAGTTGTAGATCTTGATGGCTGGACCCAGCTTGATGCTCATGATCCTCACTAGGTCAACCTGAGTCAACAGCAGGAAGGCTTCGCCATCTATTTGCTGAACAAAAGCATATGAGGGAGGGAAGAGTTAGAGAAGTCTCATGTTTTAAAATGTCCACCATCAAAGCACTTTCCTAATGAACATTTTTGCCCAAGGAATATGTTTCACTTTCAACCTCCAATAACAGGCAACTTAGACATAGCAGTGCATAAAGAACTAACTTCAAAGCCAATAATTTTTAAGGATTCTCCACCATGAGGGTTATACAAATGACCATGGCTCATTAGAGGGGGTGTTATTCAGATTTTGAGTCATATTCTACCTTTAACAAGCTGTCGTAATATCACCCGCTATTACCGCTGACAGAATGGCACAACGTGAACATCATTCTATGAGAACTGCCATTTCCTGTGTTTAATTACTTGGATAACCTGTAGAGAATACCTAAATAGGCCTAATTGAGTGGGCGATCAAAGCACACTTTTTTTGCTTTTAAAGGGGCAAACAGTAGTTGCTACATCCATCTTTTGACTTATACATTGAAGAATATAACTTATAAATGCCTCATGAGCTTAGTTTAAATGTTAATGAGCTTAGTTTAAATGTTATACCTCAGCAGAAGCCAAAATATAAGCTTGTTTTAGTCTAATATTTGTAAACAAAGTAAATGTAAACAAACACTGTATAGCCTCAAAACATGGTTCAAATTATAATTTTGAGGACCTCCCGAGTGGCGCAGCGGTCTAAGGCACTCGGGTTCGATCCCGGGCTGTATCACAACCGGCCGTGATCGGGAGTCCCATAGGGTGACGTACAATTGGCCAGACGTCGTCTGGGTTAGGGGAGGGTTTGGCCGGGGGCCTTGCTCTAGCGACTCCTTGTGGTGGGCCGGGCGCCTGCAGGCTGACCTCGGTCGTCAGTTGAACGGTGTTTCCTCCAACACATTGGTGTGGCTGGCTTCCGGGTTAACCGGGCGGGTGTTAAGAAGCGCGGTTAGGCGGGTCATGTTTCAGAGGACGCATGACTCGACCTTCGCCTCCCGAGCCCGTTGGGGAGTTGCAGCGATGAGACAAGATTGAAAAAAGGGGTAAAAAATATATATATAATTTTGATATCATGAATGGTCAGTCCTTGCATCCATAGCTCTGTCTATGAATTTGAGAGTGATTACATTTCTCCAGCCCCATTCCTCATCTTTTTACCGAAAAAGTGGTGGGGAAAACGCTTTGTTATTGTTTCAACTGCTGATTGGCCCTTTAAGACATTATCTGAAGAGGAATACAATACACCAATTTATAGTAAAGATGACTAAAGACTACCGATTCCCAACCCAAATCTTTGTTTCTGAAGTTGAATCACTGTGGTACAAAGGGAGAGGATGAAATGATGGGGGAAATATGAAGTATGGAAGAGTATTAGGGCCAAGTGAAGAGAAAAGAAAAATGGTGAGTGGTGGTGGTACTTGGATTTTTGTTTTGCATGATAGTACTTTAAAAAAGTGGCAATATTTCGAGAATAAAATCGAAATATTTTTGGGGGAATAAAGTGGCACTATTTCGAGTATAAAGTGGCAATATTTCACTCACACACACATGGTATCCCCAAAGCAATACCATTCTAACGGCCATGGTGCGTTTTCAGACTATGAAGAGACATGGAGTTGCGTGCAGACATGGTGCCCTTCGAATTCACTACAATGTTATCCTCAATCCCCTGCGTATGCCAACACCGTGCATAGTATATTTGAGAGTGTAACAGCTAGGCCAGCAGCCCATATGTCGAAACAAAAGGTTAACTTACAAATTTGTGCATAATGGCATGCTGTTTTATGTAGGCTACACTTCCAATGAAGTAGCCTCATTGGCCTATGCTTATTATCTTGTGAATGTAGGTCACAAATTGCGTGGAGAAGGATTGTGCGTCCTGTCAGGCTCAAGGGCTACCCCCAAACCCCTGTCATGGACCTTACCATGGAGCAGGGGGGCAGGGGTTTGGGTAAAGCCCCATCTGAGACAGTAATTTAACGTTCCATTGTTATAGCCTAAAAGCCACTAGCCTCTACAAGGTGAACAAGTGGTAGCCTAAGTTAGCGTTATAACTGAGACAAATAGCCTATAACTGAGACGATGCCCTTGTTTTGGGATAACCTATGCATCCTTCATTCCTCCCACCCTTACAGGGAGACCGATAGATGGATAGTGAAAGGAGATATTACGCTAGGCTACCAACCAAGTCATGTCAGATATTTATTTATAGCCTATCATCATTTATCTAAGGTTGCAAAAGGAGCTCCTTAAACTTGACCCCAAAAAACATCTGGGTCAGATGGTTTAGATCCTTTCTTCCTTAAGGTTGCAGCCCCTGTCATCGCCAAGCCAATCTCTGACCCTTTTAACCTGTCTCTCCTCTCTGGGGAGGTTCCCATTGCTTGGAAGGCAGCCACGGTGCGTCCTTTATTTAAAGGGGGAGATCAAGCTGATCCTAACTGTTATAGGCCAATTTCTATTTTGCACTGTTTATCAAAAGTGTTGGAAAAACTTGTCAATAATCAACTGACTGGCTTTCTTGATGTCTATAGTATACTCTCTGGCATGCAATCTGGTTTCCGCTCAGGTTATGGATGTGTCACTGCAACCTTAAAGGTCCTAAATGATGTCACCATTGCCCTTGATTCTAAGCAATGTTGTGCTGCTATTTTTATTGACTTGGCCAAAGCTTTTGATACGGTAGACCTTTCTATTATTGTGGGCCGGCTAAGGAGTATTGGTGTCTCTGAGGGGTCTTTGGCCTGGTTTGCTAACTACCTCTCTCAAAGAGTGCAGTGTATAAAGTCAGAACATCTGCTGTCTCAGCCACTGCCTGTCACCAAGGGAGTACCCCAAGGCTCGATCCTAGGCCCCACGCTCTTCTCAATTTACATCAACAACACAGCTCAGGCAGTAGGAAGCTCTCTCATCCATTTATATGCAGATGGTACAGTCTTATATACTCAGCTGGCCCCTCCCCGGATTTTGTGTTAAACGCTCTACAACAAAGCTTTCTTAGGGTCCAACAAGCTTTCTCTGCCCTTAACCTTGTTCTGAACACCTCCAAAACAAAGTGTGGTTTGGTAAGAAGAATGCCACTGGTGTGATTACTACCTCTGAGGGTTTAGAGCTTGAGGTAGTCACCTCATACAAGTACTTGGGAGTATGGCTAGATGGTACACTGTCCTTCTCTCAGCACATATCAAAGCTGCAGGTTAAGGTTAAATCTGGACTTGGCTTCCTCTATCATAATCGCTCCTCATTCACCCTAGCTGCCAAACTAACCCTGATTCAGATGACCATCCTACCCATGCTAGTTTACGGAGATGTAATTTATATATCGGCAGGTAAGGGTGCTCTCAAGCAGCTAGATGTTCTTTACCATTCGGCCATCAGATTTGCCACCAATGCTCCTAATAGGACACATCACTGCACTCTATACTCCTCTGTTAACTGGTCATCTCTGTATACCCGTCGCAAGACCCACTGGTTGATGCTTATTTATAAAACCCTCTTAGGCCTCACTCCCCCCTATCTGAGATAGCTACTGCAGCCCTCATCCTCCACATACAACACCCGTTCTGCCAGTCACATTCTGTTAAAGGTCCCCAAAGCACACACATCCCTGGGTCACTCCTCTTTTCAGTTCGCTGCAGCTAGCGACGAACAAGCTGCAAAAAACACTCAAACTGGACAGGTTTATCTCCATCTCTTCATTCAAAGACTCAATCATGGACACTTTTACTGGCACTTGTGGCTGCTTCGCGTGATGTATTGTTGTCTCTACCTTCTTGCCCTTTGTGCTGTTGTCTGTGCCAAATAATGTTGGTACCATGTTGTGCTGCTGCCATGTTGTGTTGCTACCGTGTTGTTGTCATGTGTTGCTACCATGCTGTGTTGTCAGATGGTAGCAACATGGGTTCTCAGTTCATCGCGCAGACAGGAATAAATATCTCTCCGGGAAGCAGAAGGGCGGAGGTGTGTGTTTCATGATTAACGACTCATGGTGTAATTGTAGTAACATACAGGAACTCGAGTCCTTCTGTTCACCCGACCTAGAATATCTCACAATCAAATGCCGACCATATTATCTCCCAAGATAATTTTCTTCGGTTATAGTCACGGCCGTGTATATCCCCCCTCAAGCCGATACCACGACGGCCCTCAAAGAACTTCACTGGACCTTATGCAAACTGGAAACTACATATCCTGAGGCTGCATTTATTGTAGCCGGGGATTTTAACAAAGCAAATTTGAGGACTAGTCTGCCGAAGTTCTATCAACATATCGACTGCTGTACTCGCGCTGCTAAAATCCTCGACCATTGCTATTCGAACTTCCGGGATGGTTATAAAGCCCTCCCCCGTCCTCCTTTCAGCAAATCTGACCATGACTCCATTTTGCTTCTCCCTTCCTATAGGCAGAAACTCAAACATGAAGTACCCGTGCTAAGGACTATTCAACGCTGGTCTGACCAATCGGAATCCACGCTTCAAGATTGTTTTGATCACATGGACTGGGATATGTTCCGGGTAGCTTCCGAAAATAATTTAGACGTATACACTGAAACGGTGACTGAGTTTATCAGGAAGTGTATAGGTGATGTTGTGCCCACTGTAAATATTAAAACCTAACTTAACCAGAAACCGTGGATAGATGGCAGCATTCGCGCAAATCTGAAAGCGCGAACCACCGCATTCAACCATGGCAAGGTGACTGGGAATATGGCAGAATACAAACAGTGTAGCTACTCACTCCGCAAGGCAATTAAACTGGCAAAACATCAGTATAGAGACAAAGTGGAGTCGCAATTCAACAGCTCAGACACATTTACATTTAAGTAATTTAGCAGACACTCTTATCCAGAACGACTTACAAACTAGTGCATTCAACTTAGGATAGCCAGTGGGACAACCACCACTGGGGGAGGGGGGGGGTGTAGAAGGATTACTGTTAGACTATTCCAGGTATTCATTAAAGAGGTAGGGTTTCAAGTGTCTCTGGAAGGTGGTCAGTGACTCCGCTGTCCTGGCGTCGTGGGGGGAGCTTGTTCCACCATTGGGGTGCCAGAGCAGCGAATAGCTTTGACTGGGCTGAGTGGGAACTGTGCTTCCGTAGAGGTAGGGGGGCTAGCAGGTTTGGGTGTAGGGTCTGATCAGAGCCTGAAGGTAAGGAGGTGCCGTTCCCCTCACAGCTCCGTAGGCAAGCACCATGGATTTGTAGTAGATGCGAGCTTCAAGTGGAAGCCAGTGGAGTGTGCGGAGGAGCGGGGTGACATGAGAAAACGTGGGAAGGTTGAACACCAGACGGGCTACAGCGTTCTGGATAAGTTGTAGGGGTTTAATGGCACAGGCAGGGAGCCCAGCCAACAGCGAGTTGCAGTAATCCAGACGGGAGATGACAAGTGCCTGGATTAGGACCTGTGCCGCTTTCTGTGTAAGGTAGGGTCGTACTCTGCGAATGTTGTAGAGCATGAACCTGCAGGATCGGGTCACCGCTTTGATGTTAGCGGAAAACGACAGGGTGTTGTCCAGGGTCACGCCAAGGTTCTTTGCACTCTGGGAGGAGGACACAATGGAGTTGTCAACCGTGATGGCGAGATCATGGAGCGGGCAGTCCTTCCCCGGGAGGAAGAGTAGCTCCGTCTTGCCGAGGTTCAGCTTGAGGTGGTGATCCGACATCCACACTGATATGTCTTCCAGACATGCAGAGATGCGATTTGCCACCTGGTTATTAGAAGGGGGAAAGGAGAACATTAATTGTGTGTCGTCTGCGTAGCAATGATAGGAGAGACCATGTGAGGATATGACAGAGCCAAGTGACTTGGTGTATAGAGAGAATAGGAGAGGGCCTAGAACTGAGCCCTGGGGGACACCAGTGGTGAGAGCACGTGGTGTGGAGACAGATTCTAGCCACGCCACCTGGTAGGAGCGACCTGTCAGGTAGGACACAATCCAAGAGTGAGCATCGCCGGAGATGCCCAACTCGGAGAGGGTGGAGAGGAGGATCTGATGGTTCACAGTATCAAAGGCAGCAGATAGGTCTAAAAGGATAAGAGCAGAGGAGAGAGAGTTAGCTTTAGCAGTGCGGAGAGCCTCCGTGACACAGAAAAGAGCTCTCAGTTGAATGACCAGTCTTGAAACCTGACTAGTTTGGATCAAGAAGGTCATTCTGAGAGAGATAGCACGAGAGTTGGCTAGAGATGGCACGCTCAAGAGTTTTGGAGAGAAAAGAAAGAAGGGATACTGGTCTGTAGTTGTTGACATCGAAGGGATCGAGTGTAGGTTTTTTGAGGAGGGGTGCAACTCTCACTCTCTTGAAGACGGAAGGGATATAGCCAGCGGTCAAGGATGAGTTGATGAGTGAGGTGAGGTAAGGGAGAGGGTCTCCGGAAATGGTCTGGAGAAGAGAGGAGGGGATAGGTTCAAGCGGGCAGGTTGATGGGCGGTCGGCCGTCACAAGTCGCAAGATTTAATCTGGAGAGAGAGGGGAGAAAGAAGTCAAAGCATAGGGTAGGGCAGTGTGAGCAGGACCAGCGGTGTCATTTGACTTAATAAATGGTTGACGAAGTCATCCACAGAGAGGGAGGAGGGAGGGGGAGGAGGACAAGGATTCAGCAGGGAGGAGAAGGTGGCAAAGAGCTTCCTAGGGTTAGAGGCAGAGGCTTGAAATTTAGAGTGGTAGAAAGTGGCTTTAGCAGCAGAAACAGAGGAAGAAAATGTAGAGAGGGAGTGAAAAGATGTCTACAGAAATCATGGACTACAAAAGGAAAATCAGCCACGTCGCCGACACCGATATATCACTTCCAGACAAGCTAAACACCTTCTTTGCCCACTTTGAGGATAACACAGTGCCACTGACGAGGCCCACTACCAAGGACTGTGGCCTCTCCTTCTCCATGGCTGACGTGATTAAGACATTTAAGCATGTTAACCCCCGCAAGCCTTGTCCTCAGAGCATGCGCAGACCAGCTGGCTGGTGTGTTTATGGACATATTCAATCATACCCTTTCCCAGTCTGCTGTTCCCACATGCTTCAAGATGGCCACCATTGTTCCTGTACCCAAGAAAGCAAAGGTAACTGAACTAAATGACTATCGCCCTGTAGCACTCAACTCTGTCATCATGAAGTGCTTTGAGATACTAGTCAAGGATCATATCACCTCTACCTTACCTCTCACCCTAGACCCACTTCAATTTGCTTACCGCCCCAATAGATCCACAGACGATGCAATCGCCATCACACTGCACACTGCCCTATCCCATCTGGACAATAGGAATAACTATGTAAGAATGCTGTTCATTGACTATAGCTCAGCATTCAACACCATAGTACCCTCAAAGCTCATCATTAAGCTCGAGGCCCTGGGTCTGAATCCCGCCCTGTGCAACTGGGTCTTGGACTTCCGGACGGGCCGCCCCCAGGTGGTGAAGGTAGGAAAAAACATCTCCACTTCGCTGATCCTCAACACTGGGGCCCCACAAGGGTGCATGTTCAGCCCCCTCCTGTACTCCCTGTTCACCCATGACTGTGTGGCCAAGCACGCCTCCAACTCAATCATCAAGTTTGCAGATGACACAACAGTAATAGACTTGATTACCAACAATGACGAGACCGCCTACAGGGAGGAGGTGAGGGCTGTATCACCGCCTGGTACGGCAACTGCACCGCCCACAACCGCAGGGCTCTCCAGAGGGTGGTGTGGTCTGCCGAATGCATTACCGGAGGAAAACTACCCACCCTCCAAGGCACATACAACACCCGATGTCACAGGAAGGCCAAAAAGATCATCAAGGACATCAACCACCCGAGCCACTGCCTGTTCACCCCAGAAGGTGAGTTCAGTACAGGTGCATCAAAGACGGGACCGAGAGAATGAAAAACAGCTTCTATCTCAAGGCCATCAGGCTGTTAAATAGCCATCACTAGCACATTAGAGGCTGCTGCTGCCTATTGAAATCACTGGCCACTTTAAGAAATGGAACACTAGTCACTTTAATAATGTTTACATATCTTGCACTACTCATCTCATATGTACAGTGAGGGAAAAAAGTATTTGATCCCCTGCTGATTTGGTACGTTTGCCCACTGACAAAGAAATGATCAGTCTATAATTTTAATGGTAGGTTTATTTGAACAGTGAGAGACAGAATAACAACAAAGAAATCCAGAAAAATGCATGTCAAAAATGTTATAAATTGATTTGCATTTTAATGAGGGAAATAAGTATTTGACCCCCTCTCAATCAGAAAGATTTCTGGCTCCCAGGTGTCTTTTATACAGGTAACGAGCTGAGATTAGGAGCACACTCTTAAAGGGAGTGCTCCTAATCTCAGCTTGTTACCTGTATAAAAGACACCTGTCCACAGAAGCAATCAATCAGATTCCAAACTCTCCACCATGGCCAAGACCAAAGAGCTCTCCAAGGATGTCAGGGACAAGATTGTAGACCTGCACAAGGCTGGAATGGGCTACAAGGCCATCGCCAAGCAGCTTGGTGAGAAGGTGACAACAGTTGGTGCGATTATTCGCAAATGGAAGAAACACAAAATAACTGTCAATCTCCCTCGGCCTGGGGCTCCATGCAAGATCTCACCTCGTGTAGATGCAATGATCATGAGAACGGTGAGGAATCAGCCCAGAACTACACTTGTCAATGATCTCAAGGCAGCTGGGATCATAGTCACCAAGAAAACAATTGGTAACACACTATGTCGTGAAGGAGTGAAATCCTGCAGCGCCCGCAAGGTCCCCCTGCTCAGGAAAGCACATATACAGGCCTGTCTGAAGTTTACCAATGAACATCTGAATGATTCAGAGGAGAACTGAGTAAAGTGTTGTGTTCAGATGAGACCAAAATGGAGCTCTTTGGCATCAACTCAACTCGCCGTGTTTGGAGGAGGAGGAATGCTGCCTATGACCCCAAGAACACCATCCCCACCATCGAACATGGAGGTGGAAACATTATGCTTTGGGGGTGTTTTTCTGCTAAGGGGACAGGACAACTTCACCGCATCAAAGGGACAATGGACGGGGCCATGTACCGTCAAATCTTGGGTGAGAACCTCCTTCCCTCAGCCAGGGCATTGAAAATGGGTCATGGATGGGTATTCCAGCATGACAATGACCCAAAACACACGGCCAAGGCAACAAAGGAGTGGCTCAAGAAGAGGCACATTAAGGTCCTGGAGTGGCCTAGCCAGTCTCCAGACCTTAATCCCATAGAACATATATGGGAGCTGAAGGTTCGAGTTGCCAAACGTCAGCCTCGAAACCTTAATGACTTGGAGAAGATCTGCAAAGAGGAGTGGGACAAAATCCCTCCTGAGATGTGTGCAAACCTGGTGGCCAACTACAAGAAATGTCTGACCTCTCTGATTGCCAACAAGGGTTTTGCCACCAAGTACTAAGTCATGTTTTGCAGAGGGGTCAAATACTTATTTCCCTCGTTAAAATGCAAATCAATTTATAACATTTCTGACATGCGTTTTTCTGGATTTGTTTGTTGTTATTCTGTCTCTCACTGTTCAAATAAACCTACCATTCAAATTATAGACTGATCATTTCTTTGTCAGTGGGCAAACATACAAAATCAGCAGGGGATCAAATACTTTTTTCCCTCACTGTAACTGCCTTAATTTTGCTGGAGCTAATGGGGATCCATAACAAATACAAATACAATTGTTCCCTTTCTGAAAAGTGATGGCACGGTGCGTATATGTGGGGACTACAAACTCACCATCAACAGGGCCTCTAAGCTGGACGCTTACCCACTGCCGCGGGTGGAGGACCTGTTCCCGATGCTTGCAGGAGGCAAGACATTCTCAAAGCTTGACATGAGTCACGCCTACCAACAGCTCCTCCTGGACGAGGACTCAAAAGAGTATGTCACAGTCAACACGCACAAAGGCTTGTTCAGGTACAACCGCTTGGTTTTCGGAGTGGCGTCCAGTCCAGCCATTTTACAGAGGACAATGGACAATCTGCTGCAGGGGATCCCTCATGTAGCAGTGTACCTGGACGACATCCTGGTTACAGGATCAGGTGTTAAAGAGATTCTCAGAGGCAGGGCTGCGCCTGAAACATAGCAAGTGCACATTCCAAGCACAGAGTGTGACATACCTAGGTCACAAGATCACAGCGCAGGGTCTGTGTCCTGTGGAGGACAAAGTCTGGGCAATCAAGGATGCTCCAAACCTCAAGAACGTGTCCAAGCTCAGGTCATTCCTGGGCATGGTGAACTACTATGGTAAGTTCCTCCCTGAGCTGTCAACAGTGTTGGCTACACTTTATTAGCTGCTCCAAAGACTGTAAATGGAAGTGGGGGCCAGCACAAGAGAAAGCTTTCAAGGAAGTGAAAGCACTACTACAATCAGCACAACTGCTGGTTCATTTTGACCAAGACAAAGAGATCATCCTGTCATGTGACGCCTCGCCCTATGGCGTCGGGGTAGTATTCTCTCATCAGATGGAGTATGGGTCAGAGAAACCCATTGGATTGGCATCACGCACGCTGACGAGTGCTGAGAAGGGTTATTCACAGTTAGACAAGGAAGGTCTGGCCATAGTCTTTGCTGTGAAACGCTTTCATCTGTACCTATACGGTCGTCATTTCACCATATGCACTGACCCCAAACCACTGATGAGCCTTTTCAGTGAATCAAGATGCATTCCTCCCATGGCTTCAGCAAGGATACAGCGCTGGGCCGTCACACTGTCAGCTTACCAGTACACTATAGTGTATAGAGCGGGGAAGAACAATGCAAACGCAGACGGGCTCAGCCGTCTCCCGCAACCAGAGAGGCCCGCCACAACTGTGGTGCCTCCAGAGACAATTTTCCTAATGGAGAGATTGTCAAACTCACCTCTGAATGCCAAACAGATCAAACAGTGGACAGACCGGGATCCAGTCCTGGCCCAAGTGAAAAGATTCCTTATGTAGGGTTGGCCTCCTGTCATAGAGGATGATGGACTGAGACCTTATGCAAAACTGAGCTGATGGCTGCATCCTCTGGGGGTCCAGAGTGGTTGTTCCGCCCCCTGGCCGTGCACAAGTCATGGATGAGGTCCATGAGGCTCAGCCGGGTCAAAAACAGGGCAGGCTCCAGCCGAGATGTTGATGGGCAGAAAGCCAAAAGCTCACCTGGATCTACTGCGTCCGGACATCAAAGCACGAGTGGAACGGAAGCAGGAAAAACAAAAAGAGCGACATGACCACCACGCGAGGGAGAGTTAAAACCCAATGACACTGTCTACATCTGCAAATTCACAAGCAGCCAACGCTGGTTGCCAGGTATCTTTCTGAGTCAGAGTGGTCCAATCTCCTTTGTGGTCAAACTGACTGATGGTGGAGTCATGCGCAGACAACAGGATCACATCCGCCTGCACTATGACAAAGAAAATACCATGTTTTCAGACGGAACAGCTGCGGGTGGTAGTATACAAGTTGAAACCCCACAGGAAACGGTATCTGAGAAACAGGGGCATTCAGTGGTTCCAGCAGAGGGTGATGGACTTTCTCTCACAAACACCCAACACGCTCCTGTGCCCTCAGACCCAGCTCCACTGGGACACGCCTTACCTGTGTCTCATGGCACACCAGGAGTACTGCGCAGATCACAGCGTAGTCACAAGCCTCCTGAAAGACTAACTCTGTAGTTGAGACTGAGAGACTCGTGGTGTTAGTGTTTGTTTGGAACAGCAGACCTAGTCGAAAATAAATAAGGACTGTAATTTTTTGTTTGTTTACATTTACAGTAACACTAGCAGAAGTTCTAAAGTGTTGTGAAGAAAATAAAATAAAACACTGATGTGGTTTACTTGTTAACCTTATGTTTTCCTTACAGGGTGTCACGGATGCCGCCGAGGCTGCTCCTCCTCCTTGCTCGGGCAGGCTTCGTCGTCCCCGGAGTACTAGCTACTACCGCTTGATGTTTTCGATGTTTGTTTTGTCATGTCTAGTTGGTACACCTGTTTCGTATTTTGTATTGATTATGTCACGTATAAGTTCACCTGTTTTATGTTTTGCCTTTGTATGTTATTGTCCGCGTGTCTTGGATGTATGTGTCGGTATTTTGCTCATCGTGTCTATTACGCATATGGTGTTTTTCCCTCCAGTGTTGGAGACGTTTATTTGTGCGTATTTAGTTTGTTAGTAAAGTCGTCTTTACTTATCCTCTGTGTCCTGCGCCTGACTTCACCACCGCATACACATCAGCTTTTGACACAGGGGGGATGAAATTAAGGGGGAAGTGTTATAGTGTGGACACTATATAAATAATTACATTGAATATGTATTGTACTTACCGGCAGTATAGTATGATTACTATTCATGTGTGCATGGTTATTATTGGCATTGGCATTGACCGTGACCTTTCCCCTTTGATGATGTCATCACCCAAAGTAGGATCTGTACAATGCGACTCTACCACATGTTAAGTGGGCTGTATCGTTTTGCTGTATTTGTACCCTTTGGACATGGCTGTACACCTTTTATTTCTTAGGTTGAAAGTAAAGGAAAGTAATATTGAAATGCGTGTGGGCATTCCTTGTCAAGTTACCACAGCGTCCATTAATATATTCAAACAGTGCCTCAGCTGGTTTGCGCATGCAGGAGTGGTCCTTGTTTTGCCTCTACTCCCACAGACACTTGTGTAAAACCCCTGCTTCATTGTTCCTCCTGCAGCCGTTGGATAGGCATATAATTGACTTTCACTTGACCACTGTAACATACGATTAGCCTAGGGTACTTAATCTAGTGGGCCGCTATAGTTTTATAATGGGCTGCAAAATAGCGGTTTTGTAGCGAATTTGGAGAGCAGCTTGACATGGGACATACACATGCATAGCCCCCGGTCTCCAGGATCCTAAGATAATTTGTTTTATTGGGTATGCTCACGTAGCCTACTAGCCTATAGTCGTTAGAAGGATAGTTGCCATAAGGGGGAAATACTACTGTTAGTAAAGCACCATGGATAAGGTCGTTAATAGTTGCCATTATGCAAACATTTTGTGCAAGGTGTTCGCCTAGGGTACGCAGCAGAATGTTGTTGCGAATTCGGAGATCAGACTGACTCAACCAAGAAAGTTTTTTGTTTGTGATCATAACGCACCATAGTCGTTAGAAGAGTGTATGCCTATAGTCTGAAATTGAAAGGGGGAAACTTGGTGTGTGTGTGCGTGCTATTATATCATTAGATTGATAAGCGTGAGAGCGCAGTGACGCCTGTTTGATTGAGTGTATTAGATCATTAGATTGATAAGCGTGAGAGCGCAGTGACGCCTGTTTGATTGAGTGTATTAGATCATTAGATTGATAAGCGTGAGAGCGCAGTGACGCCTGTTTGATTGAGTGTATTAGATCATTAGATTGACGGCCATATGTTTGTTTTCCCCCTACTTTTTACCGCCCACACACACACACACACCTGCATACACATCTGCATACACACACAACCCGGCCGTCTCTGTATGTAATCACGGTTCCTCCTTCTGAAAAGAATCTGTGGCACAACCATTTTCAGGTCCTAATACTTATAATAATATGGTTATTATGTGCTAAAAGAGAAAGGATTTCCTTCTTCCTAAATCCAATTCTAAAGTATAGTTTCACCAGGTCATCTAACTAAGGCATTTCAATTGTGGCGCGCACAGCATCAGGGAGCCAGGGAGACATGCACTTAATCAAATCCCCTACGTTAATCTTGAAATATAACTGAGACTTTATTCTAAACATGTTGTCTTTATTCTCGAAATATTGGCACTTTGTTCACAAAATTTAATTTGGACTTCATTTTCAAAATATTGCCACTTTATTCTCGAAACATTGTCACTTTTTTAAAGCACTGGCATGCAAAAATAATATTCCAAGTACCACCACCGCCGCTGTTTATTAAATGTTTTCTCTTCACTTGGCCCTAATACTCTTCCGAATATAAAGTATAATATTGGGATGCAAACTCCAAATTGAATATATTTCAACTCTATATTTGACATGGTACAGGTGTCTTCTTTAATTAAACCCATGACCATGTGTGTGAGGTGTATACTTTTGTTTCAAAGTAGATTTGTTTAAGACTACCAAGAATCACTCTGTGTGACGTTGATTTAGCCTACTGCAGTAAAAGGTTAAACTCTGAGGCAGACACAGATGTGGAGACCACAGAGGGATAATGTGGAGGTAATGCATCCGATAAAACCAAAATGGGATCTTTATAATCCCACAAGCAGACAGTAAATGGGAAATCCTTTTCCCAGAAGTCTGTGTGTGTGTGTGTATCAGTGGTCAGTGAGTTAATAGCTCCATGTACTGTACTGAAACTGTACCTCATCTCTGAATGTGTGCATGTGTTCCTTACAGCCTGGAAGACCTTGGATGAACTCAATCACCTGTAACACATTGGACATCATGGTTAGTACAGTTATCCAAATTACCCGCACAGTTATCTAGACTGAAAGGAACACTGTAATGACAATGTAAGTTATCCAGTACCTCCTCCACTGTCCACACAGCCACTTTGCTTGAAGTGATGCCAGCCACGGTGGGTAGCAGCTTGCTGTGCTGGTCCCAGCAGAAAGGAGTGCTGCTAGGGGATGGCGAGGTGCATGGCATGAACACTGACTGGTGAAGGGCTTCCTGTAGTGTCAGCTCTACTGTATGGAAGAGAAGAAAATAAACATACTAAACCATGAATGAATTAACTTCATTTTAAACAGCAAGGGATCTGTTGCTGTGGCTACCTGTACACCCTTGATAAAGATAAGCAAAAATGCCTGTAAAAATAAATTATACAAATACTAAGGTGTATTGTATGCTCCAAAAAATTGGGAAATTATTTTATTTTATATTAATACAATTGATCAGTGAAAGAGATTATGTATAATAAGTAACACTTTAGTCTCAAAAGGTAGGGGTCAAAATTATTGACACCCGTTTTCAATACCTTTCAATACCTTGCGAGGATAACGGCACAGCCTTTTTCTCAAATGTTTTATGAGTTGGAGAACACATTGGAAGGGATCTTATCAGTGGCGGCTCGCCCATTAGGGCGTTAGGGACGGCACCCCACTTGTGATAACATTTTAAAAACAGTTTACATATATTTTTGTAAACAAATATATTATATAATTCATGGATTATGTTTTAAATGCTCATAAAAGTGTAGTAAATGTTTACATTTTCCTGTTTAAAAAATATATTGTTTAAAACAAACTGTTCAGTTACTTACTACTCTGCCCCTCAGTAGTGCTGAGCGATTAGTGCTTTTTGAGGTCAGTTAGGTTTCAGTTCAATTATTCAAAAATAATCACAGTTTTTGATTTCGGTTGTGATTTTTTAAAAATAGATTAATGCATTATGAAATAGAGCTTGTTAATAGAAATTCCAAAGCCAAAAATAGTGAGAATTCAATTGCCAAAATATAGAAAATATTGCATTGTCTCTGTCAGGTGCACATTGGTTAGACATAAATAGAAAAATAGGAAATTACTATGAAATACTAAAATATTTCAGTTGTGTATATTACTTAGTTTTTATTTCATTACTTTATCATTTTTCATTCCTTAAAGTCATCATCTCTGCTCAGGCCGTAGCAGTCTGCCAGTCAAACCTAACGTTATCTATATGCTCCCCATACTGTACTGTCTTTAGTCATCCTATTTAGCTAGCCTGCCCAAGTACTGTAGCCTACAGTATACTGCAGAGCTGTCTCATGAAATAATTTCACTAGTTCTTCAAAGTAGATAAGGCATACTTTCACGAACTGTCTCTGTCCCTCTCGTCGTTGTGTTGAGTACATTCCTCTCTCATGCGGTCTGTGTGGATATCTAACCTAACGTAGCAGGCGTAACAGTGTATCCATCCAGAGATCTATATATAATGACGAGATGCTCATGTCTCCGCCCTATCAATGGGAGTCGTTGTCCCAAAGGCGGGAAGGCAGGCGACAAGCTTAGGTCCAAAATAAACCCATAGAAACACATTTTTTGGACAGATTTTGGCGAGAGTGAAACCTCTCTGATCCATCTCCGTACGAGACAGAAAAGAATGGCGCAATGGATTATGGGATTGTAGTTAATTACCACATTTCTGAGCTGAACTAGGTTGAATATTTGTGACCGGTCTTATGTAGCAAAATTTGAAATTTTGTTTTTTACATCGGATAAAAGCAGACACACAGAGCTACAAAATTGTATATCATTCACTGCATCTGAAGAACAATGGGAAAGTAATTCTGCTTTGAAAGTTGATCAACTTGTAATCTCACTTTTGAGAAAATGGCCTTTGAATGTTTTGGTACATACTGGAGAGCTCTTCTTTGTCTATCCCATTCAGCATTGTTCACACCCCCTTAAGCTTTAGCCCCACCCATCTCGTTTCGCTCTCGGAACGTTCAGAGCGCACACTGGATGCTCTGGCCGATGAGTAGGGTTGATCCGAGCGTTCTGACCTCACAACGGCAGTCAAGCCCCCAAGCTAACTGGCTAACGTTGGTGACTCTAACCGTGCTGCTGGCAACAATTTAATTATGCTTTTTTGCCGACACCGGCCATATTCAAAGGGTGTTGAGCGTTCGTAAATTCATCAGTTATTCTATGCTCTGGCATACTCAGACTGAATTTACAAACGCACCCGAAATGGTTACTGGCTAGCTAGGTAAACAATTAACCATAATCCCAACTCATGACATTACTATCCTGCATGAATCTGCAGGTAGCTAACCAACCAGGTTCAATGTTAGCTAGCTAACGTTAGGCTATAAGTAGCAAAGCAAATGGCTCTGATATACGAATAATAAGATCATACCCGTAACGTTAGCTAGAGAGCCAGCCAGCTAACGTTAGCTAGCTAGCTAACAGTACACTTTAACTTGAAATGAAAACGACTTTCTGTCAAAATTAGTAACGTGTAATATCTGAAAATGTAGCTAGCTAGACTATTTTACCCGTGCTCTGAAATCGGAGTAGATAGCTAGAGCGAATTTACCAGCTAGTACGTCTTTCAACAGTTGTCGCAGTGACATTCTATTGAAATGGATACATGCATAGTGGAGTCTTTTGTTAAGACATGTAGCTAGCTAGCTAGCTAAACAATGAACCATAATCCCAACTCATGACATTACCACTCTGCATTAATCTGCAGGTAGCTAACCAACTGTCACGCCCTGACCTGGAGAGACTGTTATTCTCTAGGTAGTTTGGTCAGGGTGTGAAACTCTATGTATTGTATTTCTATGTTTGGCCGGGTGTGGTTCCCAATCAGAGGCAGCTGTCGCTCGTTGTCTCTGATTGGGGATCATACTTAGGCAGCCAGTTTTCCTGCCTGGGTTGTGGGATCTTGTTTGTGTTTCGGTGTGTTTGGCTTGTTTGTGTATAGCCTTCCGACGTCACGTTTCGTTGCCTTTTGTTGTTTTGTTCAGTGTTTATAGTTTTAATAAACATGTATGCATTCCACGCTGCGCCTTGGTCTAATCCGTCTCTCAACGATCGTGACAGAAGATCACACCAAAAACGGACCAAGCAGCGTGCCCAGGAGCAGCAGACACCCTGGACACAGGTGGGGAAGTCATTTTTTACTTGGGAGGAGATATTGGCAGGTAAAGGACCCTGGGCGAAGGAGGAGGCCCAGGCAGGAGAGGAACACAGAAGGCGCCGGCCGAGGAGGAAGCCCGAGAGACAGCCCCAAGAAAAATGTTTTGGGGGGCTAAAGGGGTGGTCGGGGGATCGATAGAGAAGAGCCCCGACCACTGCACTCGTGGGGGCTCAAAGAGGAGTCCTCACTGGAGGAGGACTGGGCGCGGAGAGTAAAAGACTGGTACAGTCGGAGATCTCTAACGACAGTTCCCAGTCCGGTACACCTCGTGCCTGTGTCTCGCTCCAAGCCAGTGGTGCATGTTCCCAGTCCAGTACACCCCGTACCTGCTCCTCGCACCAAACCAGTGGTGCGTGTCGCCAGCCCGGCCAGCCCGGTATGCCCTGTACCTGCTCCCCGCACCAAGCCAGTGGTGCGTGTTCCCAGTCCAGTACGCCCCGTACCTGCTCCTCGCACCAAACCAGTGGTGCGTGTCGCCAGCCCGGTACGCCCCGTACCTGCTCCCCGCACCAAGCCAGTGGTGCGTGTTCCCAGTCCAGTACGGCCCGTCCCTGCTCCTCGCACCAAACCAGAGGTGCGTGTCGCCAGCCTGGTACGCCCCGTATCTGCTCCCCGCACCAGGCCAGTGGTGCGTGTCTCCAGTCCGGCCCAATCTCTAATATGTTATTCTCTCCGTCCTTTGTTCAAAACATGGTATTTATATCCTATGTAACATAAGATGGGTGGTTTTTGATAGACCAATCCCTGGCCTCCCCATATCTCCAAATGTCCTCTATTCCAAGAAGCCTATGTAGTAATACTTTCCAGATGTTTCAGCAAAGCAGAGTAAAGTTCATCTATCACACCATTTGCAAACGTCAGCAAAATCATAGACTTTCAGATACTACAGTTATTAAGGCACATGAAAGTTCACATGTTCCAGAAGGCATTTCTGCCAAAAAAACGTTAAAATGGCTCTCCTGTGAAGTAGTGACCCGCGACATACGCCTAGTTTCCTGAAACAAGTCACATTTGCTTAATGAAAACTACAACTCCCTTCAGACCAGCATTCCATATAATTATTGACTTGATTTCTGTTGTGAATTATTTGATTTCTCTAGAGAAACGCCGCATTGGGCTCACAAAAACCTCTGAACTAAATGGAATTCAAGAAATTTAACCGACGTCGGTCAATTAGTTGTTTAAAACCGGAAAAAAACTAAATGTCGGTTAATCGCTCAGCACTACCCCTCAGTGACTCTGCCAGCAGCAGCAGCTCTGCGGGCGCATATGCCGTGTGAACATCGCTTGGATTGTTTTGCCAGCTATTTGCTATGAGGGGGAACTGCCCCAATGAAATCACAGGACTTCATAGCATAAATTATAACAGCACAAAGTAAATGGACCGTCCTGGGGCACTCAAATGTGGACTCAGTCAGAACTTCTGGGTCTGCTTTAGTCTCCCTCGCAATGAGTCTCTCGCGCCAGACGGCTTGAGATTAGATATGCTCTATCAGGTACAGATGGCGCTAAAGCAAAAAGCGAATTGTAATTAAATAAATAGTCATAACAGTCATCGGAGTGGGATACACTAGCTAGAACCTTCTCATCGCGGATCTGGTCGGACAAAAAAGCACGACAGTGGCTGGCCAATTCCCCCCATGTTGTTCATCAGGTTCTACTGTAGGTGACAGGGCGACATGTTTTGTGGACTAAAACAGCATAAAACTGGGTGCATCACAAAGCATGATCAAATTAATTAGCCAGCTACAGTACATTTTTGAAACATTGAGAAATAGTTTCAATAACCAGTTATCTACCTCTAGGGGTGGCTGGTAGCTTAGTGGGTAAGAGCGTTGTGCCAGTAACCGAAAGGTCGCTGGTTCTAATCTCCGAGCCGACTAGGTGAAAAATCAGTCGATGTGCCCTTGAGCAAGGCACTAACCCTAATTGCTCCTGTAAGTCGCTCTGGATAAGAGCGTCTGCTAAATGACTAAAATGTAAATGTAAATGTTTGATAAGCAGCTAGCTAGCTTTAGCTAGCTTGCTAGCTAGTTAGCTCTCATTCCAAATTCAAGTCTTTCTAAACTAATATCTGACTAACTCAGAAATATTAAGTTATTTCAGAATGAAAGTTATCTGTCTAGCGCAACATGTTAGCTAGCTATCCCCAGTTAGATAATGTGTTGTCACTTATTGCATCTGCATGCTTGTTGAGTTCTCCTTGGTGAACGTCGGAGGGGATGGCAGCCATTTTATGGACTCTTAACCAACCATGCTATTTTGTGTGTTGTTTTCGCATTGTTTGTAACTTATTTTGCACATAATGTTGCTGCTACCGTCTCTTATGACCGAAAAGAGCTTCTGGACATCAGAACAGCGATTACTCACCTTGAACTGGATAAATAATTTTTCTTTAATGAGTCGGACGAGAGGGATTTGCTCCAGACACCCGACAGGGCCCTCATCCCCGTCATTCGCAGTAGAAAGAAAAGGAGATATCGCGGAAGGAGATCGGGGTGCCTGGTAAGGAGCCGGCGACGAGTGGCTAATCTGCCTTTGCCATCGATACTATTGGCCAACATACAATCGCTTGATAATAAAGTGGACAAACTACAGGCACGTATATCCTACCAACGGGACATTAGAAACTATAATATCTTATGTTTCACCGAGTCGTGGCTGAACGAAGACATGAATAACATACAGCTGGCTGGTTATACACTGTATCGGCAGGATAGAACAGCAGCCTCTGGTAAGGCCAGGGGTGGCGGTCTATGTATATTTGTAAACAACAGCTGGTGCACGATATCTAAGGAGGTCTAGAGATTTTGCATCTCATGATAAGCTGTAGACCACACTATCTACCAAAAGAGTTTTCATCTACTGTATATTCTTCGTAGCTGTCTATTTATTACCACAAACCGATGCTGGCACTAAGACCGCACTCAATGAACTGTATACGGCCATAAGCAAACAGGAAAACGCTCATCCAGAGGCGGCGCTCCTAGTGGCCACAGTGACTGTACGTACATACCCCAACCAGAAGCCATGGATTACAGGCAACATCCGCACTGAGCTAAAGGGTAGAGCTGCCGCTTTCAAGGAGCGGGACTCTAACCCGGAAGCTTATAAGAAATCTCGCTATGCCCTCCGACGAACCATCAAACAGGCAAAGCGTCAATACAGGACTAAGATCGAATCGTACTACACCGGCTCTGACGCTCGTCGGATATGGCAGGGCTTGCAAACTATTACAGACTACAAAGGGAAGCACAGCCGCGAGCTGCCCAGTGACACGAGCCTACCAGACGAGCTAAATTACTTCTATGCTCGCTTCGAGGCAAGTAACACTGAAACATGCATGAGAGCATCAGCTGTTACGGACGACTGTGTAATCACGCTCTCCGTAGCCGATGTGAGTAAGACCTTTAAACAGGTCAACATTCACAAGGACGCAGGGCCAGACAGATTACCAGGACGTGTACTCCGAGCATGCGCTGACCAACTGGCAAGTGTCTTCACTTACATTTTCAAACTCTCCCTGTCAGAGTCTGTAATACCAACATGTTTCAATCAGACCACCATAGACCAAGAACACTAAGGTAACCTGCCTAAATGACTACCGACCCGTACCACTTACGTCTGTAGCCATGAAGTGCTTTGAAAGGCTAGTCATGGCTCACATCAACACCATTATGAGCTCCCGAGTGGCACAGCTGTCTAAGGCACTGCATCTCAGTGCTTGAGGCGTCACTACAGACCCCCTGGTTCGATTCCAGGCTGTATCACAACCGGCCGTGATTGAGAGTCCCATAGGGCGGCGCACAATTGGCCCAGCGTCGTCCGGGTTTGGCCGGTGTAGGCCGTCATTGTAAATAAGAATTTGTTCTTAACTGACTTGCCTAGTTAAATAAAGGTAAAATAAATAAAATAAAATAAAATAATCCCAGAAACCCTAGACCCACTCCAATTTGCATACCACCCCCACAGATGATGCAATCTCTATTGCACTGCACACTGCCCTTTCACACCTGGACAAAAGGAACACCTATGTGAGAATGCTATTCATTGACTACAGCTCAGCGTTCAACACCATAGTGCCCTCAAAGCTCATCACTAAGCTAAGGACCCTGGGACTAAACACCTCCCTCTGCAACTGGATCTTGGACTTCCTGACGGGCCGCCCCCAGGTGGTATGGGTAGGTAACAACACATCCGCCACGCTGATCCTCAAAACGGGGGTCCCCTCCTGTACTCCCTGTTCACTCATGACTGCATGGCCAGGCACGACTCCAACACCATCATTAAGTTTGCAGATAACACAACAGTGGTAGGCCCGAGACAGCCTATTGGAAGGAGGTCAGAGACCTGTCCGTGTGGTGCCAGGACAACAACCTCTCCCTAAACGTGATCAAGACAAAGGAGATGATTGTGGACTACAGGAAAAAGAAGAGGACCGAGCACGCCCCCATTCTCATCGACAGGGCTGTAGTGGAGCAGGTTGAGAGCTTCAAGTTCCTTGGTGTCCACATCACCAACAAACTAACATGGTCCAAGGACACCAAGACAGTCGTGAAGAGGGCACGACAAAACCTATTCCCACTAAGGAGACTGAAAAGATTTGGCATGGGTCCTCAGATGCTCAAAAGGTTCTACAGCTGCACCATCGAGAGCATCCTGACTGGTTGCATCACTGCCTGGTATGGCAACTGCTCGGCCTCCGACCGCAAGGCACTACAGAGGGTAGTGCGTATGGCCCAGTACATCACTGGGGCCAAGCTTCCTGCCATCCAGGACCTCTATACCAGGCGGTGTCAGAGGAAGGCCCTAAAAATTGTCAAAGACTCCAGCCACCCTAGTTATAGACTGTTCTCTCTGCTACCACACGGCAAGCGGTACCGGAGCGCCAAGTCTAGGTCCAAGAGGCTTCTAAACAGCTTCTACCCCCAAGCCATAAGACTCCTGAACATCTAATACGCTGCTGCTACTCTCTCTATGCATAGTCACTTTAATAACTCTACCTACATATACATATTACCTCAATTACCTTGACTAACCGGTGCCCCCGCACATTGACTATTTTTACTGCTGCTCTTTAATTATTTTTTACTTTTATTTCGTATTATTTCATATTGTATTTTTTTGTGTGATTTTTCTTTCTTAAAACTGCATTGTTGGTTAAGGGCTTGTAAGTAAGCATTTCACTGTATTCGGCGCATGTGACAAATACAATTTGATTTGATTTGATAAAGTACCTTTGGTTTCTATTATGCATGGCACCTCACTCTTCATGTCCTCCGCCTCCACTAGCTCCTCTATCTTCCTCTGCTTGCAAGGCCGCCCAACCCTGGAAGAGAGGAGAAGGGGGTCAATAGTGACAGACAAACAGGGCAGTACTGCAGGAACTGGGATCAAACAATTTGGAACAACATTTTTCATGACATACTGAGTCACTACTTAATTCATTATCACAGTACATTCCAAGATGTTCTAATACTAGCATTCACTACTCCTGGGGTCAAAATGTAATGTAGCTTGTAATCACTCCCAAATCCCAAGAATTGTTCCGTCATACTCAATCAACATACTGCTCTGATGAGTCTTGATAATTCATAAATAACAGCGTAATGACTGGAGTTTCTCTCTAAATTAAACTTAGTGAACGCCTTCGGTTCCCTCTCTTTTCCATGTCTTCAGAAATTGTTTTGTGCATTGGACTGAAAGCAGGTTCCAACTCCTGAATACAACACAGAGATAAAACTTAGTGCCAGTCCCTGGACAACCAATTTCTCTATACAAATAACATTACTGTCACGATCGTCTAAGGAGGAGGACCAAGGCGCAGCGTTGAAGGCAAACATATTCTTTATTTAATAAATGATCACACGATCAAAACAACAAAACGAAACCGTGACGTCCCTGGTTACATACACCAACCAACACGGAACAAGAAACCACAAATAATGAATGCCTAACGGCTACCTAAGTATGACTCCCAATCAGAGACAACGAGCTACAGCCGTCTCTGATTGGGAGCCACCCTGGCCAACATAGAATTACAACAACTAGAACATAAACAAATGAAAACTCACACCCTGGCTCAACATACTAGAGTCCCCAGAGCCAGGGCGTGACAGTACCCCCCCCTAAAGGCGCGGACTCCGACCGTGCCAACCAAATACAACAGGGGAGGGACCGGGTGGGCACTCCGCCTCGGCGGCGGATCCGGCTCCGGACATGACCCCCACTCCTTCTCTAACCCCCCCAAAGTACCCCTGGTCCGGTCTGGCCCTGCTGACCAGAGCTGAACTGAACACTGGTGGAGCGGATTGCTCTAGCTCCGGCGTGACGCAGCACCTGACCGGTGCCGGACCCGCCACCGGTGGAACAGGCACGGGCCGTGCCGGACTGACGACGCACACCACTGGCTTGGTGTGGGGAGCAGGAGCGGGCCGAGCCGGGCTGACGAAACGCACCACTGACTTGGTGCGGGGAGCAGGAGCGGGCCGGACCGGGCTGACGAAGCGCACCACTGACTTGGTGCGGGGAGCAGGAACGGGCCGTGCCGGGCTGACGACGCGCACCACTGACTTGGTGCGGGGAGCAGGAACGGGCCGGACAGGGCTGACGAAACGCACCACTGACTTGGTGCGGGGAGCAGGAATGGGCCGGACTGGGCTGGCGACGCGCACCACAGACTTGGTGCGGAGAGCAGGAACGGGCCGGACAGGGCTGACGAAACGCACCACAGACTTGGTGCGGGGAGCAGGAATGGGCCGGACTGGGCTGGCGACGCGCACCACAGACTTGGTGCGGAGAGCAGGAACGGGCCGGACAGGGCTGACGAAACGCACCACTGACTTGGTGCGGGGAGCAGGAATGGGCCGGGCCGAGCCTGCTCCCCGCACCAAGTCAGTGGTGCGCGTCGTCAGCCCGGCACGGCCCGTTCCTGCTCCCCGCACCAAGTCAGTGGTGCGCGTCGTCAGCCCGGCACGGCCCGTTCCTGCTCCCCGCACCAAGTCAGTGGTGCGCTTCGTCAGCCCGGTTCGGCCCGCTCCTGCTCCCCGCACCAAGTCAGTGGTGCGTTTCGTCAGCCCGGCTCGGCCCGCTACTGCTCCCCACACCAAGCCAGTGGTGTGCGTCGTCAGTCCGGCACGGCCCGTGCCTGTTCCACCGGTGGCGGGTCCGGCACCGGTCAGGTGCTGCGTCACGCCGGAGCTAGAGCAATCCGCTCCACCAGTGTTCAGTTCAGCTCTGGTCAGCAGGGCCAGACCGGACCAGGGGTACTTTGGGGGGTTTGTTGGAGGGTGGTGGGCAAGCCCGGAGCCAGAACCGCCGCCGAGGAGGTATGCCCACCCAGCCCTCCCCTGTTTTGCTCTTTTTGAGGCGCGGTCGCAGTCCGCGCCTTTAGGGGGGGGTACTGTCACACCCTGGCTATGGGACTCTAGTTGTTGAGCCAGGGTGTGTTTGTTCTATGTGGTGTGTTTCTATGTTGGGGGTTCTAGTTCGTCTATTTCTATGTTTTGCCTGAGTGACTCCCAATCAGAGGCAACGAGTGTCAGCTGTTGGCTGGTTGTCTCTGATTGGGAGCCATATTTAAACTGTCTGTTTTCCCTTTGTGTTTGTGGGTTTTTGTTCCGTGTCGGTCTTTGTTACCGTTGGACGTTACGAGTCGTTTATTGTTTTGTTCGTGCTTTAATTAAATAAAGTCTAAACATGTTCGTTCAACACGCTGCGCATTGGTCTACTTCTCTCCCTGACGAACGTGACAATTACTCAATATTTTAAGAATAAAGTGAAGTTTTTGGTGAGTTTCATGTTAGCCTATACAAATCAAGCTGACCACATATTCCATCAGTTCTCTGAAATGTCAACATATCTGGGGCCATGCTTGTGGAGTAGAAATACTGTACATTTATAGTGAAATGGGATTGAATGCATATTAGTGTAAATACCTGCTGGTAATGACATTAAAGTGTTTTTACAAGAGAAACACAGCATTATGTCTTCAATTATACATTACTTTAAACCTGATGAAAACAGTGCATTATGGATTTGGTAGTGTATGTTGAGGAGTCATTTCTACTACTAGGCCTTACATAAACACAATGAAAGTAGGACAACTTGTCACGCCCTGGCTCTGGGGACTCTAGTATGTTGAGCCAGGGTGTGAGTTTCATTTGTTTATGTTCTGGTTGTTGTATATCTATGTTGGCCAGGGTGGCTCCCAATCAGAGACGGCTGTAGCTCGTTGTCTCTGATTGGGAGTCATACTTAGGTAGCCGTTAGGCATTCATTATTTTGTGGTTTCTTGTTCCGTGTTGGTTCGTGTTGTAACCAGGGACGTCACGTTTTCGTTTTGTTGTTTTTGTTCGTGTGTTCATTCATTTAATAAAATGTTCGCATTCAACGCTGCGCCTTGGTCCTCCTCTGTAGATGACGATCGTGACACAACTGTAGGGCAGGCATTAGTCAGATGACAGTTTGACAAAGGTTGGGGAAGCTGATGTAGAGAGGCTTGGTAATTAGAGCAATCTTTAATTATACTACCGTGACTCTGCGGCTCTCTGTGTGGCTCTCTGTGTGGAATTAAATGGTTGCTGAACTTAGCCCATGAGCATTGAACTCAAGTCCAGAAAAAAGCACTTAAAGAAATAACCTTAATTGCGTATCGGTCACTTGAAGGAGGATGTATACACTCATCAGCCAGTTTATTAGGTATACCACCCCGTTCATGAAAATGGATCGCTCCTACAAACAGTGAGTCACGTGGCTGTAGCTTGTTATATAAAGCAGGCAGACAGGCATCGAGGCATTCAGTTACTGTTCGATTGAACATTATAATGGGCAAAACGAGAGACCTAAACGACTTTGAGCGTGGTATGATCGTCCAGTTTCTCAGAAAGGGCTTTTCAAGCACAACAGTGTCTAGGGCTGTCCCCGAAAAAAAAAAAAAAGTTATCTGTTCGATTGGTCGTAATTTTAAAACATGTATTTGTGTAACTGGTGTGAAATGGCTAGCTAGTTAGTGGTGCGCGCTAGTATAAGCACTGAACTTGTCTGATACTTTAAGCGCACTGTTTGATGAAATAATGAAGACACACAAATTACTTGAGGGAGCCTGATGGCCACGCGGTGTATATTTTTTTTTACTGCCATTTAGTTTCTTATTTGTTTCTCTGACTGAAAAGTTATGTTCCCGAAATCTCTCATTTGTTTAGGAAAAACATTCCCTATTCGCTCATCCCTTGCTCTCTTTATGTGAAACATGTATGCATCGCATGCACATGACCAATAGGGCCTGACCTACTGAATAGACTATCATAATCACATCAATAAATTGGTTATAACAAACTCTGAACACCGTAACACATGTGACAGCAAAATTGATGCAGAGGACGTGAAAAAGGAATGGGGGAATGTTTACTGGTTGCTCAGGAGGGAATGGGGAAGTCAGATGTATGGAAGACATTTGACTTAGTTGTGGAAAATACTGGAGATCATGCAAGCGCGCTGTGTCAGTATTATGTGTGCCAAACAGGTGCTGTTAGATTACAATATTATATATTTTTCTGACCATTTAGAACAGTGTAAACAACACTAAATAGTGTACCAGAGTGTCTGCTCTAACAAAAAATAAATAAATGTATAAAGCCTATGTTACAGCAAAGACTAAAAACAGTTGCATGCATTTGGGAATTGCGGTTTATTTATTGTTTAGGCTAATTATTCAGCTCCCTTATTTTAAAAATAAAATGCTTGATTGCATTTCAAAGCATGAATGACTCGTATGCTATGTGATGACATGAACGAATGATTGATTGATTGATCCATTAGCCCAGCGGTTCCCAAACTAAGGGTTGCGACACAATGTGGGTTCGCCTGATTTAAAATGGGGCCGCGGGATAAAAAAATGAATATACAAAAAATACAATGTATTATAATATCGTCTTTGTATCTCAAAATCATTGTAATGTCGTTAACCTTAAAAATCCAAATGAAAATTACTCAAACCTAAAAGATCAAATTCAACCAGAATGCCCGTTGATCCTCACTTGACCGTTGCACTTGAATCAGCTCAGTTGGTAGAGCATGGCGCATGCAACGCCAGGGTTGTGGGTTCGATTCCCACGGGGGGCCAGTATGAAAAATGTATGCACTCACTAACTGGATAAGAGCGTCTGCTAAATGACAAAAACATTTATATATATATTTATATATATCATTCCCATGGTGAATGCCTAGGCCCGCTACGCTATGAAACCACACACTATTGCAGAGAATTTGATATTACCGGCCGCAATTGATATGGTGAAAACAATGTCTGGGGAGACAGAGGCACACAAACTCACATCAATACCTTTGTCAGATAACACTGTTAAACAAAGAATTTAGCAATCAAGATGAAACTCTGACTGAACGACTCAAAAACTCCCCAGCATTTGCTCTCCAAATGGATGTTAGCTGTGAGGGCCGAGATGCCCATGCATTGACTTTTGTTCGCTACACATGTCGGAGGATGCTATTCTTGAGGACATATTGTTCTGTCTCACGATTCCCGAGCATGAAACGGCACAGGGGATGTTCAGTGTGATGCGTAGCTATATTGATGAAAAACAGATGAATCATGTGACCGAATGCATTCACGGGTCACTACGGAGGAGTTTTGGTTCCTGACTCAAAGGGAATACCCTGCTGTCTCCCTCTGAGCATTAATGCCGCGTTCAAAACAACTGGGAACTTGGAAATCTTCAACTTCCAACTTCAGCGCGTTCAAAACAACTGGGAATGGTCATCCAACTCGGAATTCCAACTCGGGAACTAGGGCCTCTTTCTAGAGCCCTGACTTTCCGACCTGAAGATCACTGACATCATGATTTCACCTAGTATTTTTCCCAGTTGTCTTGAAAGCACCATAAAACTCACAGTACCCTTTGCCAGCTCATATCTGTGTGAAGCTGGATTTAGTGCTCTCGTCTGCATTAAAACCAAATATCGATCCAGGTTGGATGTGACAGCAGAGATGAGGTGTTCACTGTCGACCACGCCCCCTAACTTTGAGAAGCTCAAGCACTGTCACGAATTCAGGCGAGGCTGCCCCTCCTCCTTGCTCGGGCAGATTTCGGCGTTCGTCGTCACCGGCTTACTAGCCACTATCGCTCCATTTATCATCACTCCACTTGTCTTGTCTTGTCAAACACACACACCTGGTACTCATTCCCTCATTAGTCTGTGTATAAGTGTTCCCTCTGCCCCCTTGTCCTTTGTGAGTGATTGTTCATTGTGAGAGTGAGTAGCTCGGTTGAGCTACTCTTTCCTTGTATGTACCCAAGGTGGATTTTCCCTTGTGCTAGTTTCGTTTTGGACGCTTGCTGCGCTTTATTCATGTAAACTGAATAAACTCTGGATTTCGGTGTTTTACCTCCTGCGCCTGACTCCGTCATTCACACCTCATCACAAGCACACCCATCTCATTAGTGGTGGTGAGATAAGATACATTATGTCAGACTAATTTGCAATTTGCTGTCATAACCCCACATTAAAAGTATGTGATGGTGAGTTGAAAAGACAATCAGAAATACTGTTAGAATGTTGACTGGCATATCCTCAAATAAAAAAGTAAATATTGGCTGTTAATTATTTTAAAAAATTCACATGGTTGGGGTTGCAAGAATTTTCAGATATCAAAATGGGGTTGTGGGCCAAAAAAGTTTGGGAGCCCCTGCAGTGGCCTATACATTGAAATATAGGCCTAAGAAGGTTACGGTATTTAGACTAAACAGGAAGTGCTCTTAGGCCTACAGCTTGATGGTGGTTATGCAAGGCTACTACTATATGAATGATAATGACCTTACTTATTATTATAATGATGATCATAATAATAATTGTAATAATAACAATAAAAAGAAAGATAAAAAAAGGAGGGTATAGGAGCGAGAGCTGCGTGCATATTATGTGTGACAAACAGTTGTTGTTAGATTACAATGTTATTTTTCTGCCTGTTCGGAACAGTGTAAACAACACTAAATGAATTATAAGTAATACCAGTCTGTTTTAACGGGAAAAAAAGCCTTTATTACAGCAGAGCAAAGACTAAAAAACGCTGAATTTGTGAAATAGCTTTATCCAGCGGTTGCGTGAGGCTTGGTGTTCTCAACACCAATATGCTGGTTAACTTCGCTATTATGCACATAGCAACATATAGGGAAGGGCGCCAATTCAATGACAAACTGAAGATTATGTTTCAGAACCGCGGACAGTGACCGCTATCCAACGCGGAATAAAGCGCATTTGTTATAAAATATTATTATACAGTGCCTTCGGAAAGTTATGTTACAGCCTTATTCTAAAATGGATTAAATATTATTTTTTTCTCAGCAATCTACACACAATACCCCATAATGACAAAGCAAAAACAGGTTTTTTGAAATGTTTGCAAATGTATAAAAAATAACAAACAGAAACACCTTATTTACATAAGTATTCATAAGTATATTTGCTATGAGACTCAACATTGAGCTCAGGTGCATCCTGTTTCCATTTATCATCCTTGAGATGTTTCTACAACTTGATTGGAGTCCACCTGTGGTAAATTCAATTGATTGGACATTATTTGGAAAGGCACACACCTGTCTATATAAGGTCCCATAGTTGACAGTGCCTGTCAGAGCAAAAACCAAGCCATGAGGTTGAAGGAATTGTCTGTAGCACTCCGAGACAGGATTGTGTCGAGGCACAGATCTGGGAAAGGGTACGAAAACATTTCTGCAACATTGAAGGTCCCCAAGAATACAGTGGCCTCCATCATTCTTAAATGGAAGAAGTTTGGAACCGCCAAGACTCTTCCTAGAGCTGGCCACCCGACCAAACTGAGCAATGGTGGTCACTCTGACAGAGCTCTGGAGTTCCTCTGTGGAGATGGGAGAACCTTCCAGAAGGACAACCATCTCTGCAGCTCTCCACCAATCAGGACTTTTTGGTAGAGTGGCCAGACGGAAGCCACTCCTCAGTAATAGGCACATGACAGCCCACTTAGAGTTTGCCAAAAGGCACCTAAAGACTCTCAGACCATGAGAAACAAGATTCTCTGGTCTGATGAAACCTAGATTGAACTCTTTGGCCTGAATGACAAGCGTCACGTCTGGAGGAAACCTGGCACCATCCCTACGGTGAAGCATGGTGGTGGCAGCATCATGCTGTGGGGATGTTTTTCAGCGGCAGGGACTGGGAGACTAGTCAGGATCGAGGCAAAGATGAACGGAGCAAAGTACAGAGAGATCCTTGATGAAAACCTGCTCCAGAGCACTCAGGACCTGAGACTGGGGCAAAGGTTCACCTTCCAACAGGACAACGACTCTAAGCACACAGCCAAGACAACGCAGGAGTGGCTTCGGGACAAGTCTCTGAATGTCCTTGAGTGGCCCAGCCAGAGCCCGGACATGAACCCGAACGAACATCTCTGGAGAGACCTGAAAATAGCTGTGCAGCAACACTCCCCGTCCAACCTGACAGAGCTTGAGAGGAATGGGAGAAACTCCCCAAATACAGGTGTGCCAAGCTTGTAGCGTCATACCCAAGAAGACTTGAGGCTGTAATCGCTGCCAAAGGTGCTTCAACAAAGTACTGAGTAAAGGGTCTGAATACTTATGCAAATGTTATATTTCAGTTTAAAAAAATAATAATAATAATCAAACATTTCCAAAAACCAGTTTTTGCTTTGTCATTATGGGGAATTGTGTGTAGATTGATGAGGGAAAAAACAATTTAATCAATTTTAGAATAATTTGTAACGTAACAAAATGTGGAAAAAGTAAAGGGGTCTGAATACTTTCCGAATGCACTGTATTTATTAGTGTTGCACCATTATTTTTACATAATATAACCATATACAATTTCAGTAGCACATGTCTTTGAGTGATGGACTGTGCCATCCCTGTAGCTTCCGCAATGGATTAGTCCACTGAGACAGGCGCCAATCAGACGGGTGTCTTGTACACCATAAAAAATATATATATTTGCGACTGCGCAACTAAAGAAATCTCAGTCGACCAACAGCCTATCGACCAAACAATCGAGCAGTCGACTAAATGGGGTCAGCCCTACTAAGGATAACCGAGAATGGTGTGACAAACAAAAAACATCCAGTCAGTGGCAGTCCTGTGGGCAAAAACATCTCGTTGATGAGAGAGGTTGAAGGAGAATGGCAAGAATCGTGCAAGTTAACAAGCGGGCCACAAACAGACAAATAACAGCGCAGTACAACAGTGGTGTGCAGAACGGCATCTCGGAACGCACAACTCATCGGTCCTTGTCACAGATGGGCTATTGCAGCAGACGACCACAACGGGTTCCACTCCTATCAGCTAAAAACAAAAAGAAGCGTCTCCAGTGGGCACACGATCACCAACACTGGACAATTGAGGAGCGGAAAAACATCCCCTGGAACATGGCAGCAAGTTCAGTTTACTTGAGTGGCCTGTGCAGTCCCCAGACCTCAACCCAATAGAGCATCTTTGGGATGAAATGGAACGGGGTGTTCTCAGCATGAATGTACCGCCATCCAATCTGCAGCAACTGTGTGATGCCATCGTGTCAGCATGGCCCAGCATCCCTGTGGAACGTTTCCGGCAGATGGGGGACTTAATAAACTGTCCGTGAAGGGTCAGAGCAAGGTTACCAAAAAGTCAATACCTAATGCCAAAGTCAGACGAAGGCAGCAGATTTCACACAAAGATCAGAAATTCACAAGCTATTCACAAACTGTTACGTGACTAGCACATCAGGTCCTCACAGTCCTATCAGAGTCCAACACTGGGCCAGCAGGCAGGCAGGCAGTAATAACACAGTACAGTCACACCATCAGATTTAATGCTGGGTCTGGCAGCCATTCCGGAGAGTAGGGCTACTCACATGCATTGTAAGGGCCACTCACCTCCTCTTGGGCTCTGTGCCGGCGGGTTTCACCATGCCGCTGCCAGCCTTCTCTCCCCTGCCAGGCTTTTCCAGGTGATTTGTGTTGGCGCTTAAGTGCTTGCTAAGAAATTGTCAGAGAGAGAAATTGCTTTTAACTTGTGCAGAAAGAACATATTAAGAGCGCCATGGCTGGCAGGGAACTGTTAAGAATGTGAGTCACTTCAGACAGAAATAGATGAGGGCTGTTCACACTTTTATGGGTGTTAAGCCGCTAAAATGCTTGAAGGAATTTTGAAAGTAAGTTATATTGCAAAATATTAAGCTACACAATCATAGTTTCAGCCAAATGTCATCTGTCTCAGTCTGTCTGGGAATGTCTGAGAATGTTGATTAGTTAAGAGCTGATTGGTCCTTACTCTGCACTGAGAGCTGGTGAGTGGTTCTCTGGGTTGGGTTCTGCCCGTCGGGGTCGGCCCAGTCCTCCTGACCCTGGCATCTCACCACTCAGACGGTCTGGCAGCACTGAGTCCTTGTTGATGTTGATATCAGAGTATGGGCATCCCACCGCACTGCAAATCAGAACATGGACATTATTACAAATGACTGATTTAAGAAAAAGGACTTTGTGTAATAACAACTTCACAATAGGACTTAATTATAACTTAATAAGGTATTAATAACATATGTCACCGTCAGACAAGATATGATTTCACACATCAATGTTCTTGGGGACAGAATCAATAAAAGCAATTCAAAATCATGAGAATAAGGAAGCTGTCTCACACTGAGAGCGTGTCACAGACTCTCTTTCCTGTCTAATCAGGCAAACGTTGTTGTTGTCGTAAAACACATGAGTTTACACAGTTCCTAGTACTTCTCAGTAGTCACTGCAGTAAACCAAATAATTCTGAGATTCTGGGGTTGACGTAATTAATTCCAGGGTGATGAATCTCAATTTGGAAACATTGAATTTGCTGCGTACACTGGCAGTGTGCAGACTGTGACAACTTCCTTACACTGCATTATCACCCCCCAACCTGTGTAATGTACTACTTTTCATTACCTTAGGGGGAAACAGACTTTAACTCCACTAAAATGGAAATATATAAACAACATATTTGCATATAAATGGGGGTATGGATGGTTGAGTAACTGCGACCACTTTGACTGACGAGAGGAGAGAGAAGAGAGATTGAATCGTTTCTCTCATTCTCCTCTAATCCCTCTCTCATTCCTCCCTCTTTCCCATTATTTCTGCCCATAGCTAGCTGTGGCGCTACCTGTTTAATATACCAGGTTTGCCAACAAACACTGATAAAGCACCCTTCATTCCATAAATACATTTTAATAAACTACATTATGTACTCAGACTCCAAGGTTAATCAGCTTACATTACAGATACTGAACCATGGTACAGTGTCCCCATTAAAAAGTGACTCTACAGCAGTATCTATGACCTCAGGTAACTATATCATATAAGACAGCAACGTCAAAGTTATTATGCCAGCTGATGCTAATGCATCATTGTGGGTGTATGGAGAGTGGAGATGTGGTTTCTTAGGAGAAAAGGGAAAGAATGGTGATGAATACTGATGGTAGGGAGTGACACTAATGCGCTTACACGGCTGTGCTTCTAGCTCCACACAGCCAATTTTACAGCCTCTATACAGCTTCACCTCAGGGCATACAGGTACGTGTGTATCATGTACAATACCGATACTGTTGACATCCAGACCTAACACAGCTGCTGTAGGCATATATTGGGTGTCTTTTGCATCACAGATCTCTATGCTACAGTATCCGCTAATTAATGTAACCGGTGGATCAATGAGCAATAAGCCCCAGTTTGACCGGCAACAAGTGACCATTCACCGGCCTGTAGTGATATGAAGCCTGTTGGTGTTATGTGTGAGTTTCCAGTGGATGGTCATTTTAATACTGGCCAGCCAGATTGAGTGCTGTACTGTGAGAGAGAGTACCTGTGGTGTCCAGAGTAGCGGGCTCCTTTGATGTGGCCCACACCTTTACACCCTGGGGTGGGACATCCGCCCTGCCCTGACGACTCAAACAGCTCCTGTGGACCTGGGGATGAGGAGAGGGGGAGATATTCCATTTTGATCTACCTAGTGAGACATTATTCACTACATGACTTCAGGCAAACCATCCTAGAATAATGTTACAAAATCTATTGGATTCATGTAATGCTAATGTAAGTACAGTGTCCATATTAGGATAGCCTCAGTCAAAGTGTCCATATTAGGATAGCCTCAGAGTCACAAGGAGTAGGTGTCAACCTCACAAGGAGTTGGTACTAATGAGAGCCATACGGGTAGAGAGAAAGCAGATCTTTCCCTGGATCTGTCCCCATGACACAAGTGAGCTGCCATGTGGAGCAGTAGCTCTCTCTCTGAGAACCCAGCTCTGTACTCTGAAACCTGACGGCAGCATTGACTTCTCCACTCCACGTTTCCATGGACACCATTACACAGGGAGAAATGATCAGGAAGGGGAAGAGGAGGCAGAGGGAAGTTCATTGTTCCCCTCCCAGCATCCTCTTGGTAAAACACAGGATATTGACCACAGAGAGAGCATAGGACACAGGAGCCATCAAACATCTTGAGTAATTTTGAGCAATTCTTTTCACAAACAAGGCTTCAACTACCCCTTAAATATAATGACGGCAGATCAGGGAAAGCATATTATGCCATTTATGATGGAATGGGATGAGAAATAGCAGCATCAATGGAGGTCTGCCTCTAAGTGTGTCTGCTAGGAACCGTATGTCTGGAACTGAGGGAGGGAGCTGGACATTAATAGATTAGGATGAGTCATAAAGCCACTCACTGATCGGGGGCTGGAGGGGGTGGCCAGTCTTAGCACACCAGCCCGCAGGGTGGATGTCCGGACTGTCTGTGTCCACCCAGTAGTCATAATCATCCGCCCAGCCATCAAAATGGATCTAGAGGAACACACAAACCAAGGACAAATAATAACAGTAAAATAGCTAAATTTAGAAATGTGGGGAAAAGAGATTGTCAAAACCATGGTAGACATGATAAGAACATGTCTTGGAGGTAAGACGCTTAACTGCTAATTGCGACAGTCTACCTGACAAGCATTGTCTCAGACTGAAGCCCCTGGCACTGCCTCTTACAGCTGGCTTGCCCTGCTGTCTGTGTGAGGAAGACACACAGCCTACTTGATCACTATCTCTCCCTCAGTTCTGATTCACACTCCTGACAATGAGAGTGTGCTTCACAGTGTGGGGCAAACAAGAGACAGGAGCACACCAGGGAGTTGTGGGAAGGCAGACCTTCCTAGTCTACAGCCTGCTTCCCTCCCTGGCTGAACACACCTATTATTATGTTACAGTTGAAGACACAACATGAAATATGAAGCAAGTGATGGTTTACAGAGGAACTGGAGACGGGGAAGCAGTAAGATAATGCATGTGATGGTTGAAGGGACAATGAGAGAATGAAATGCATGTAGTGTTGGTTTGTGTGTGAGTGGTGAGAGTGTTGGTGGTGGTGGTGGTGAGGATGGAAGGAGCTTTAGAGAACACTGCCTTGGAATGGTGGTGGTGGGATGGAAGGAGCTTTAGAGAACACTGCCTTGGAATGGAGTGGTGGGATGGAAGGAGCTTTAGAGAACACTGCCTTGGAATGGTGGTGGTGGGATGGAAGGAGCTTTAGAGAACACTGCCTTGGAATGGAGTGGTGGGATGGAAGGAGCTTTAGAGAACACTGCCTTGGAATGGAGTGGTGGGATGGAAGGAGCTTTAGAGAACACTGCCTTGGAATGGTGGTGGTGGGATGGAAGGAGCTTTAGAGAACACTGCCTTGGAATGGAGTGGTGGGATGGAAGGAGCTTTAGAGAACACTGCCTTGGAATGGTGGTGGTGGGGGATGGAAGATAAAGGTTAGGACAGAGGTCCAGTTCACATCTAAAGGCTTGTATATAATTGGAGGAGTGAAAGTAGAGTACAGTTTAGGGGTTTGGATTTATTTCATATATTTGTTTTGTTTAGTTTTTTTTGTGTGTGGGGGGACGTAGATCAGCTTTAATGTTGTTGATAGGTTTTGGGTTCTATCAATTTAATTGTTTGCATCATTTCTAATTCCCCTTATTTATATATTTTCCCCAACCCTACCACACCTCTGCTGATTGGAGTAAACTAACTGACAACAATACTTCTACTGCTACTTACAGCTATTTTCATTCACATGTATGGTACATGTAGTTAAATAATTATACATATATTCCTAATTTTCCACCATTCATTCTGATCTTAACTCCAACCCTCCGATGTCCACAGATGAACCCATCTTTCCCAGTATAATGTCATTTTGTTATTTCCTTTTGCAACACATCCCTCCATTTTACTGTGATGTCTTACGAGAGTCCTGAACCTCCCTATTTGTAACATTTCTACTGATATTGCCCTAAAAATAAATACTTTACAGAAGAGTGTAATGATATTTCACATTGACTGATCGTGTTTTTTTCAGATCCCCTAACAATACAGTTCGCAGGCCCATCTGAACCTTGATATTATGACATAACAACCATTCCTGGACCTGACTACAAAAGCGAGCCACCAATGGACAGTACCAGAAAATATGTTCTATTGATTCTGTTTCCTCAAGGCAGTCTGCACAATGCTGACTGTTCAATGCCCCATATATTGAGCATTCTTTTTGTAGCAAGGATTTTATATAATAGCTTAAATTGAAATGAACGGATTGATGTGTCAATTGTTATTTTATACACTGAGTATACAAAACATTATGAACACCTGGTCTTTACATGACATAGACTGACCAGGTGAATCCAGGGGAAAGCTATGACCTCTTATTGATGTCACTTGTTAAATCCACTTCATTCAGCATAGATGAAGGGGAGGAGACAGGTTAAATAAGGATTTTTAAGCCTTGAGACAATTGAGACATGGATTGTGTATGTGTGCCATTCAGAGGGTGAATGGGCAAGACAAAAGACTGAAGTGTCTTTGAATGGCTTATGGTAGTAGGTGCCAGGCGCACTGGTTTGTGTCAAGAACTGCAACACTGCTGGGTTTTTCACGCTCAACAGTTTCCTGTGTGTATTAAGAATGGTCCACCACCCAAAGGACATCCAGCCAACTTGCATTAGAGTCAACATGGGCCAGCATCCCTGTGGAACGCTTTCGACACCTTGTAGTGTCCATGGCCCAACAAATTGAGGCTGTTCTGATGGCAAAAGCTAACTCTTTAAGTATCCTCCCTTTTAAATGAAGCCATTAACAGGGATCCATTGTCAATCCACCAAAAATGTATGGGTTTAATCTGCAAAAAGCCAAAGAGCCCACTCTTAAACATAGGATGGGCCTCTCTTATCAAATCAAATCAAATTTTATTGGCCACATGCGCCGAATACAACAGGTATTTACAGCCCTTAACCAACAGTGCATTTATTTTTAATAAAAAAGTAAAATAAAACAACAACAAAAAAGTGTTGAGAAAAAAAGAGCAGAAGTAAAATAAAATAACAGTAGGGAGGCTATATATACAGGGGGGTACCGGTGCAGAGTCAATGTGCGGGGGCACCGGCTAGTTGAGGTAGTTGAAGTAATATGTAAATGTGGGTAGAGTTAAAGTGACTATGCATAAATAATTAACAGAGTAGCAGCAGCGTAAAAAGATGGGGTGGGGGGGCAGTGCAAATAGTCTGGGTAGCCATGATTAGCTGTTCAGGAGTCTTATGGCTTGGGGGTAGAAGCTGTTGAGAAGTCTTTTGGACCTAGACTTGGCACTCCGGTACCGCTTGCCGTGCGGTAGCAGAGAGAACAGTCTATGACTAGGGTGGCTGGAGTCTTTGACAATTTTGAGGGCCTTCCTCTGACACCGCCTGGTATAGAGGTCCTGGATGGCAGGAAGCAGTTGCCATACCAGGCGGTGATGCAACCAGTCAGAATGCTCTCGATGGTGCAGCTGTAGAATTTCTTGAGGATCTGAGGACCCATGCCGAATCTTTTCAGTCTCCTTTTCCTGTAGTCCACAATCATCTCCTTTGTCTTGGTCACGTTGAGGGAGAGGTTGTTATCCTGGCACCACACGGCCAGGTAACCATTTTGGATTTAGATATCATTTTTGAATAATGGAGGCTTTAAGAGAGAGGTTTAATGCCTTAATATTTAATTGTTTTAAACCTCCAAACTCATGTTCGTTATATAAATATGTCTGTTTAACTTTATCTGGTTTGCCATTCCAAATAAAATGAAATATTTTTGTCTCGCATGATTTGAAAAAGGATTCTCCTGGAAGTCGGTAGAGCCACGAATAAATATGTAAACTGAGAATTAATCAGAAAATGAATCAGGGTAATCTTCCAGTAGGTGGACAGGTAGAGGTTAGGACTTGAGGGACTGTATAGAGTGGAGATATGCTATGAAGGGCTATTTTTGCTCCATGGACAGAAGGGTTTAGACTGAGATGACTGAACAGTATCGACATAAGTAAGGCTGAGGGAAAGACATTGACATACTGTAGGGCCAGACAGCAGGAGAAAGTAAGACTGCTCTATGGCCCATCAGCAGGAGCAGCAGGACACATGATAACAGCAGGTTATAGAAGAGGAGGAGAGGGATGACAGAAGAGGGGGAGACACTACTGCCCTCTGGGGATAGATACCTGTCCTGCATTAACGTCCCAGCATAATGCAATCCCCTCATGACTCCCCCCAGGCAGCCGGCTGGCCACTGACACTGACCTACTGTTCACTTCATAGTTCATGGAACATGAAGCTTATAGTTCTCCTCAAAATGATCTCAGGGAGAAAGTCAGGCAGATGTTAATTTGATGTACTGGGACAATGGGATGTGACAATGCTGAGGTCTTGAATAATTTGTATATTAATTCCCTGTGCAGTACATTAGTGCCTTTCCCTTATTTGTCATATACAGGACACTTTCATAAAGACTACATTTCCCTCCAAGTTTCTATGTGGAGTTTTATTACATCAGTCAGAAATGTGGAAATATACAGTGGGGAAAAAAAGTATTTAGTCAGCCACCAATTGTGCAAGTTCTCCCACTTAAAAATATGAGAGAGGCCTGTAATTTTCATCATAGGTACACGTCAACTATGACAGACAAAATGAGAAAAAAAATCCTGAAAATCACATTGTAGGATTTTTAATGAATTTATTTGCAAATTATGGTGGAAAATAAGTATTTGGTCAATAACAAAAGTTTCTCATTACTTTGTTATATACCCTTTGTTGGCAATGACACTGGTCAAACGTTTTCTGTAAGTCTTCACAAGGTTTTCACACACTGTTGCTGGTATTTTGGCCCATTCCTCCATGCAGATCTCCTCTAGAGCAGTGATGTTTTGGGGCTGTCGCTGGGCAACACAGACTTTCAACTCCCTCCAAAGATTTTCTATGGGGTTGAGATCTGGAGACTGGCTAGGCCACTCCAGGACCTTGAAATGCTTCTTACGAAGCCACTCCTTCGTTGCCCGGGCGGTGTGTTTGGGATCATTGTCATGCTGAAAGACCCAGCCACGTTTCATCTTCAATGCCCTTGCTGATGGAAGGAGGTTTTCACTCAAAATCTCACGATACATGGCCCCATTCATTCTTTCCTTTACACGGATCAGTCGTTCTGGTCCCTTTGCAGAAAAACAGCCCCAAAGCATGATGTTTCCACCCCCATGCTTCACAGTAGGTATGGTGTTCTTTGGATGCAACTCAGCATTCTTTGTCCTCCAAACACGACGAGTTGAGTTTTTAACAAAAAGTTATATTTTGGTTTCATCTGACCATATGACATTCTCCCAATCCTCTTCTGAATCATCCAAATGCACTCTAGCAAACTTCAGACGGGCCTGGACATGTACTGGCTTAAGCAGGGGGACACGTCTGGCACTGCAGGATTTGAGTCCTTGGCGGCGTAGTGTGTTACTGATGGTAGGCTTTGTTACTTTGGTCCCAGCTCTCTGCAGGTCATTCACTAGGTCCCCCCGTGTGGTTCTGGGATTTTTGCTCACCGTTCTTGTGATCATTTTGACCCCACGGGGTGAGATCTTGCGTGGAGCCCCAGATCGAGGGAGATTATCAGTGGTCTTGTATGTCTTCCATTTCCTAATAATTGCTCCCACAGTTGATTTCTTCAAACCAAGCTGCTTACCTATTGCAGATTCAGTCTTCCCAGCCTGGTGCAGGTCTACAATTTTGTTTCTGGTGTCCTTTGACAGCTCTTTGGTCTTGGCCATAGTGGAGTTTGGAGTGTGACTGTTTGAGGTTGTGGACAGGTGTCTTTTATACTGATAACAAGTTCAAACAGGTGCCATTAATACAGGTAACGAGTGGAGGACAGAGGAGCCTCTTAAAGAAGAAGTTACAGGTCTGTGAGAGCCAGAAATCTTGCTTGTTTGTAGGTGACTAAATACTTATTTTCCACCATAATTTGCAAATAAATTCATTAAAAATCCTACAATGTGATTTTCTGGAAAAAAAATGCTCAATTTGTCTGTCATAGTTGACGTGTACCTATGATGAAAATTACAGGCCTCTCTCATCTTTTTAAGTGGGAGAACTTGCACAATTGGTGGCTGACTAAATACTTTTTTCCCCCACTGTAGGCGCTATACAGGGCTCGGATTAGGCATATAATTCTGTAATCTAGGATTATACTCTTTCAGATTAAAAAAGTTACATACTGTAGTTCACAGTACAGATAAGTGATGTAATGGCTAATCCTACTGTACAGCTGAACTGAACCACACACAACACCTGGTAAAACTCATCTCCAGGTCTGAGCTACAAACTAGTGATAGGAGGAAGGGCGCATTCGTAGTTATTGACACAGATAGAAGTGTTGCTACAGCTGAGTGACACTGCCATGTTGAATGAATCCAGTGTGGAGTGCAGATACTGTAGATACCGGTAGACACATGGGTCAGATAGACACAGATAGATAATGATAGACACAGTGACAGGGGTCAGATAGATCAGTTTCTCAAACCTCTCCTCGAGGACCCCCAGACGTTTCAATATTTTGTTTTAGCCCTGAACTAGCTCTCCTGATTCACCTACTCATTGGCTTGATGATTAGTTAACAAGTCGAATCAGGTGTGCTAGCTCTGGAATAGATAAAAGACATGGAACGGCTGGGGGTCCCCGAGGAGAGGTTTAAAGTAGACAGAGAGTGATAGATATGTTCTCACTTTGATCCTGTGGTCGTCAGTGTCTACCACGGTGGCCACTCTGACAAGCATGGGGTTCCTCTTGTCCACCGTCTCCAGCTTCATGAGTGGCAGGAAGCTGTGGGGGGGTTTCTGTAGAGGGAGAGGGGGGTGTGAGGCAGCATGTCATTCTGCAGCAGGCAGACAGCCAGCTAGGCTACTCTAGTAAATGGTGTTGAGATGTGGATGTGGGGCTGCCACATCGTCTTACGGGCCGAGGACAGAGAGACAGCCTCACCCCTTTGAAAGCCCTGGCAGGGGCCGGTGATGAGTTGGTCTCCTCCAGATACTTTCCCCAGGAGAAATCCTTGACACTGGGGTAAACTAGAGGGAAGAGCAATGAAAAAGATTGATCCAGATTGAGCATGTTTTTACTATATGCTTTATTATGTAGTGTGTGTGTGGGCGGGTAAAGTCCCTTGTGCTTTCTGTCACTCGAAACCATCTGTCTACTCCACAGTGGAATAACATAATTTATAGATCAGATCATCTGTTTGGAAACTTTCCATGTGTTGTTTTACTCTAATAACTGTATGGTCAATCATCATTACACACTATATCCTGGTATCTACAGGACAAATAGTGACAATAATGATTGACAGGAGTTAGTATGTCACCTGGAGGGGTCGTGAGAATCCTGTTGTTGTCTTGACACCAGCCCACTGGGTGGATGTAGGGACTGGTTGCATCACACCTACAGAAGAGCAGGAGAAGGACAGTAGTAAAAATGCCATCTGCTCACCAATGTAACATTTCCCCATTTCATATTCCCTTGGTGGCAGGTTGCCTAGCCGTTAAGAGGGAAAGGGAATATCTAGTCAGTTGCACAACTGAATGCACTCAACCGAAATGTGTCTTCCACATTCAACCCAACCCGAGTGGGCTCCCGAGTGGCGCAGCGGTCTAAGGCACTGCATCTCAGTGCTCAATGCTTGAGTGCTTGAGGTGTCACTACAGACCCCCTGGTTCGATTCCAGGCTGTATCACAACCGGCCGTGATTGGGAGTCCCATAGGGCGGCGCACAATTGGCCCAGCGTCGTCCGGGTTTGGCCGGTGTAGGCCGTCATTGTAAATAAGAATTTGTTCTTAACTGACTTGCCTAGTTAAATAAAGGTAAAATAAAAAATATATAAAATAAACTCTGAATCAGAGAGCTGCAGGGGGCTGTGGCATCAGCCACCTTATTTCTGAGTGATTACCCGTACATTTAGCCATGATGGCATGTTATGCAACATACACTTTGATGTGTCGGGACAGTCAGGGCGAGAAAAGGACGCTTCTCTCACAGCTTCCCACAAATACCTCTCTGCACGACAAACATCAGTAGGACAACATTCATCTATCACTGAATGATGGAGGGCACATCATTGACCTGATGAGTAGCATTGTTTAGGTACAACTACAGGTATTAATACTGTTATGATGCCGTCATTGCATCGGCAATGCTGGATAAATTGCAAGGGGCTTGCTTGTCTGGTCAGTATATTGCAACTCTCCTTACTTGTCCAATAGGCTGTTACTGAAATATCTTTGGAGAGTAAAACTGTTTATTATTTCAGCATGTACTCAACATACTGTAAAACCAATCCCTATTGTGGTGTGCCAGTGTGGATAATCTCATTTGAGGGTTGTCATTGTTTCCACCTCAGTGGTCAGTGTTGTTACAGTAAGCTTGTTTAAAGGTGCAATGCAGACGTTTTTATCTCAATATCAAATCATTTCTGGGTAACAATTAAGTACCTTACTGCGACTGTTTTCAATTAAAATGGTAAAAAATAAACTAAAATAGCTTCTTAACAAGAGCAATTTCTCAAGCAAGAATTTTGCTAGGACTGTCTGAATGTGGTCTGAGTGGGGAGGGGAAAACTGAAAAGTAGCTGTTATTGGCCAAAACTCCCTCTCACCAAAACAGGCAGAAATTTCAGGCGGTCTTTGCAACAGCTCTTACACTAAAATGGCATTATCATCATTTTCCCAGTATTATTCCAACCTCATAGTGTGGAAATACACTGAATGTACAAAACATTAGGAACACTTGCTCTTTCCATGACATAGACTTACCAGGTGAATCCAGGTGAAAGCTATGATCCCTTATTGATGTCACTTGCTAAATCCACTTCAATCAGTGTAGACAAAGTTAAAGAAAGATTTTTAAGCCTTGAGACATTTGAGACATGGATTGTGTATGTGTGACATTCAGAGGATGAATAGGCAAGACCAAAGATTTAAGAGCCCTTGAACGAGGTATGGTAGTCGGTGCCAGGCGTACCGGTTTGTATCAAGAACTGCAACGCTGCTGGGTTTTTCACACTCAACAGTTTCCCGTGTGTATCAAGAATGGTCCACCACCCAAAGGACATCCAGCCAACTTGACACAACTGTGGGAAGCATTGGAGTCAACATGGCCCACGAATTGAGGCTCTTCTGAGGGCAAAAGGGGGAGGGTGCAACTCAATATTAGGAAGGTGTCCTTAACGTTTTGTACACTCAATGTATATATAAAACACAGGAAAATCATGTTTTCGACTGCACTGGGCCTTTAAAAGGAGTAGTTCACTATTTTACAACTTGATATTAGATGGTTCCTCACCCGGAAAGTAGTCTATGGGCCAAGAGAAACTGTAATCCAGGGTTCCGTTTTCTTTAAACAGCTACTAGGTGCTACAGAGGGTGGTGAGTACGGCCCAGTACATCACTGGGGCAGAGTTCCCTGCCATCTAGGACCTCTATACCAGGCGGTGTCAGAGGAAGGCTAAAAAAATCATCAAAGGCTCCAGCCACCCAAGCCACAGACTGTTCTCTCTGCTACTGCATGACAAGCGGTACCAGTGCACCAAGTCTGGAACCAACAGGACCCTGAACAGCTTCTACCCCCAAGCCATAAGACTGCTAAACAAGACTACTAAATAGCTAATAAAATGGCTACCAGCTGCTGCTACTGTCTAATATCTATCCTGTTGCCTAGTCACTTTAACCCTACCTACAGTATATGTACATAGCTACCTCAATTACCTCGTACACCTGCACATCGACTCAATACTGGTACTCCCTGTATATAGTCATGTTATTTTTACTCGTCATATATCAAGCATCTTTATATTACTTTATAATTGATCAGATTAAGTGTTTAGTACAGGTAATTATCAGACTCAAGTTACAAATGCTGGTAAACATTCAAATAAAAATACATTTTGTTAAACTTTATTCACAAAAGTAGTGCACTGGGCCTTTACTAATCCTGTATTAGCAGACCGATATATACAGTGGGGAAAAAAAGTATTTAGTCAGCCACCAATTGTGCAAGTTCTCCCACTTAAAAAGATGAGAGAGGCCTGTAATTTTCATCATAGGTACATGTCAACTATGACAGACAAAATGAGAAAAAAAAATCCAGAAAATCACATTGTAGGATTTTCTATGAATTTATTTGCAAATTATGGTGGAAAATAAGTATTTGGTCAATAACAAAAGTTTCTCAATACTTTGTTATATACCCTTTGTTGGCAATGACACAGGTCAAACGTTTTCTGTAAGTCTTCACAAGGTTTTCACACACTGTTGCTGGTATTTTGGCCCATTCCTCCATGCATATCTCCTCTAGAGCAGTGATGTTTTGGGGCTGTCGCTGGGCAACACGGACTTTCAACTCCCTCCAAAGATTTTCTATGGGGTTGAGATCTGGAGACTGGCTAGGCCACTCCAGGACCTTGAAATGCTTCTTACGAAGCCACTCCTTCGTTGCCCGGGCGGTGTGTTTGGGATCATTGTCATGATGAAAGACCCAGCCACGTTTCATCTTCAATGCCCTTGCTGATGGAAGGAGGTTTTCACTCAAAATCTCACGATACATGGCCCCATTCATTCTTTCCTTTACACGGATCAGTCGTCCTGGTCCCTTTGCAGAAAAACCCCCCCAAAGCATGATGTTTCCACCCCCATGCTTCACAGTAGGTATTGTGTTCTTTGGATGCAACTCAGCATTCTTTGTCCTCCAAACACGACGAGTTGAGTTTTTACCAAAAAGTTATATTTTGGTTTCATCTGACCATATGACATTCTCCCAATCCTCTTCTGGATCATCCAAATACACTCTAGCAAACTTCAGGCGGGCCTGGACATGTACTGGCTTAAGCAGGGGGACACGTCTGGCACTGCAGGATTTGAGTCCCTGGCGGCGTAGTGTGTTACTGATGGTAGGCTTTGTTACTTTGGTCCCAGCTCTCTGCAGGTCATTCACTAGGTCCCCCCGTGTGGTTCTGGGATTTTTGCTCACCGTTCTTGTGATCATTTTGACCCCACGGGGTGAGATCTTGCGTAGAGACCCAGATCGAGGGAGATTATCAGTGGTCTTGTATGTCTTCCATTTCCTAATAATTGCTCCCACAGTTGATTTCTTCAAACCAAGCTGCTTACCTATTGCAGATTCAGTCTTCCCAGCCTGGTGCAGGTCTACAATTTTGTTTCTGGTGTCCTTTGACAGATCTTTGGTCTTGGCCATAGTGGAGTTTGGAGTGTGACTGTTTGAGGTTGTGGACAGGTGTCTTTTATACTGATAACAAGTTCAAACAGGTGCCATTAATACAGGTAACGAGTGGAGGACAGAGGAGCCTCTTAAAGAAGAAGTTACAGGTCTGTGAGAGCCAGAAATATTGCTTGTTTGTAGGTGACCAAATACTTATTTTCCACCATAATTTGCAAATAAATTCATAAAAAATCCTACAATGTGATTTTCTGGATTTTTTTTCCTCAATTTGTCTGTCATAGTTGACGTGTACCTATGATGAAAATTACAGGCCTCTCTCATCTTTTTAAGTGGGAGAACTTGCACAATTGGTGGCTGACTAAATACTTTTTTCCCCCACTGTAGATGTCTTCAGCACAGGCAAAAAAACAAAATGTATATAAGAAGATTGGATTTGATGGGGGCATGTGAGCATGTTTTAAAAAATTATGTCCAAACCATCTGAAATCATTTCAAATCAACTCCATATTTTGTTTGATGTTACTTAAAGGTGATTTGGCCACACAAAAATTAACACGCTCTCATGCCCCTATCAATTCCATTGATTGCTTGTGGTGGCTAAAGTTATCTGAAGTGTGTAGTGGCTGTTTAAAGAGAACTGAACCATGGATTACAGTCTCTCCTGGCCCATAGACTATTTTCAGGGTGAGGAACCATCTAACATCAAATTGTAAAATAGTGAACTACTCCTTTAAGGGATGACAGAGTCCTAGTGTCCTACTCTCTGGCCAGGCCAGGGTGGAACAGAGCAGAGTGGAGTGGTTTAGCTGCTCTCTGGCCCCGAGCTGTGATGTTGGAGAGGCCTGTGACTGGCTGTGACTGGCTGAGACTGGCTGTGACTGGCTGATGTGATACGTAATGACACCACGTGTGAGAGAGTCATCTCCCTCTGTGAGTCTGCTCCTATTTTAACCGCTCCGGGCTCTACTCTTTCCCTCTCCTCTCCTCCTTGACATTTATTGGTGATCATCCATAATTCAGCCAATACAAGCTCTTGTATCGTGCAGATCAGGACTTCCTCCTGGCTGGCAGTCTAAATCCACAGCTGGGAGAGGTCAGAGTGGGCATGAAACCACAGTAACGACTGTAACCACACACGCAATTCTCAGTCAGAAAAAGCCAAACAATGGTGACAATCAACAAGGGTTGGAGTGATGAAAATTGATGGGGGAAACGGAGGCCTAAAGAATTGTGAGAAAAGAGAACTCTCACAACTCTCAATGTCTCAACAGACAGAGCCAAAGAAATGCAATAAGAAACAAATTAAATGGGAAAAACTTAAGACTAAATAATTGTGAGAAAAGTGATGTGCGTGCGAGTGTCAAAATAATAATTCATGGTACAGACATTTTTGTCTTCCAAATCTAAAAGCAATTATGCAGATTAAAGTGATGTAGCTTGTTTGCTTGTGTAAAATATGAATAACAAACACTTTTGTAAGAGGCAATGTTTTTTTCCTCCCAGACACAAACCTTCTGTTGTAATAATCTACCACCATATAGTGCCCAATTCTGCAACACCAACACAAATTCCAAATATGACTATGATCTGGCATCAGTTAACACAAATCACTGCTGATGATGATACAGTGATTTGATTTTGAGTACTGAAGGAAATGTAATCACAAAGTTAGACATTACCAGAAGTCGTAGCTCTCATCCCAGTTATCAAAGTGCACCAGGAATCGACTGTCCACCATGTCTGTTACTGTGGCAACACAGATGAAGGAGGGGTTTTTCTTGTCAATGGCCTCCAGCTTCATCCCAATTCTAAATCCTAAAGGGGTGACAGTCTGGAAAATATAAATAGGACAGTTAATCAGAGACAAAAGTTACTTCATCCATAACCCTACTTTAAACCCTTTAAACTGCTCATGCATCTGCGTAATATCTATGTTGAATGTGCTGATGTCAAGTACTGTACTTCAATGAAGGATGTGTAAACCTGGGTGGAAAATCTAACTAAACTGAACAGTTCCACCTAGTGGTGGTAAAACACTAGTATCAAAGCAATATGAAAGTGGTGACAGTCTGGAAAATAAAAATAGGACAGTTACTCAGAGACAAAAGCTCACATTTGGTTCATCCATAACACTACAGATATAGGATCTTAATTTGATCACCCTGTTGCAGGTGAACTTTCCTGCAATGCAGGACATTTTAAACTTGTAGTGTACTTGAGGTTTAAAAGGCTTCTGAAGTTTGGAATTTTCCACTTAGAAATGTCAGACTTGATTTCCCCTTATGAAAAATGTATTTAAAAAAAGTCCATTAATTATAATCCACATAATAATTCACATTTCCTGTTGCTGCAGGATTATTTTCCTGCTGTAGCAAACTGGCTCAAATTAAGATCCTGTAACTGTACTTTAAACCCTTTAAACTGCTCATGCATCTGCATCATATCTATGTTGTATGGGCTGATGTCAAGTACTGTACTTCAGTGAAGGATGTGTAGTCTAACTAAACTAAACAGTTCCACCTAGTGGTGGTAAAACACTACTATTAACGCAATATGAAAGTGGACACATTGGGATTTTGTGTCTGAGAATTTCGGATGGAGCCAATGCTTTTTAAATGGGAGTCATCTGTTGCCGGATGAATGACAACGGAGATGACTGACAAAAAATTGATGCAACTCGTCCAGAAATAGTTGACTTGAGTTGTACTTTTGACGGTCAAAAATGGACAATGATGTATGTCGATTTCATTTGTGTTCATGCATCGGAGTGTGCCCCCGGTCTAATCTAGGTCTGTAGGCTTCTCTTACCGTGTTCTGATTCTCAAACAGGGCCTTGGGAGCTGCCTGGGCTTTGCTCTGTTTGATGTACGACGACCAGCTGAACTCCTCATCCTTCATACCTGTCCATCCATAGAGAAATGACAAGGATTATATTCACGTTTCCATAAAGAACTGGGGGGGAATTATTTTACTCCTTATTAAATATCGCTGGTTCAATTTCAAGTATGTCGTATAAATAAAATCTTTGTGTTCTTTGTGTTTTCAAAATAGTTGAGTACTGTTTTTCAGTTTTCCTGTTGCCATGGGTAACCTGCTTACACACCTGCTTGTCAAATTCATGCCCAAGTATGCCCACTGTAACCATCCCTACATGACTAGTCTCACATACAGATGTAGGATCTTAATTTGATCACCCTGTTGCAGGAGAACTTTCCTGCAATGCAGGACATTTAAAACGTGTAGTGTATTTGAGGTAAAAAAAAAGAAAAGGCTTCTGAAGTTTGTAATTTATACTTTGAAATGTCAGACTTGATTTTCCCTTATGAAAAATGTATCAACCCCTACAAAAATGGCCATTAATGATAATTATCAACATAATAATTCAAATTTCCTGTTGAAGCAAACTGGCTCAAATTAAGATCCTACATCTGTAGGAAAGAAAAATGGTGCGCAATAAAACAAATACAGCAGTAAGGAAATACAAATGAGCAGAAGATGAGGGAGTGCTACAGTAACAGTTTGAAAATATCCCATCCAAAATGTCAAGCAATAAATTTTCCAGGTGGTATCTGTCGAAGGTAGCATGTCTCTTACCTTTGGGGGGGTGAAGCTTGTGTCCCGTTTTCTCACACCATCCCACAGGGTGGATGTCTGCAGAGTTGGAATTCACCCAGAAGTCATAGCAGTCCGAGTTCTTGTCAAAGTGAAGCCGTATTCGGTGTCCTGAAACCTAAACATGGAAGAAGCATTAAGCATCTTCATTCCTAACATGTTCATCCTGTGTTTGCTACACAGAGATTAAGTAGAGAGAAGTGGACATAATTCAAACCAAACAAGCATTTATGGTCTTATAAATACTGTCATTTACTAAATGCCATTGCATAGCAACACATACAGTACATGTTAGTGATCACAACTATTGCTATGCACTGGAACAAGAACAATGACAATGCAGACGTTGCTTCAGATCTTCCCAAAGCTGAAGATATCAATGACATGAGTTTAGACTCCTCTGAGAGGGCAGCGATGATGAGTCGAGGTGAGAGGTTACCTCAGCTACTGTGAGCACACAGTACATGGAGGGGTGCTCTGGGTCCACACCCTCCAGCCTCATACCCAACCGGAATCCATTCTTACTCTGGGGGAAGGCCTGGTGCTGAAAGGAAAACGTGACATAATTCCTTTAAAATACATATTCCCAGACTTATGGAGAATAAATAATGAACTTAACAGTGTTGCTGTAGGCAAAGAATAATATGGTTAATGAGTTGAATAAATGAACTCTAAACATGCAGGACACAATGTAGGCCTTGATGTGAAATTGCATCTTAACCCTGAATGACAAGCTGTAAAGGAGAAATAGAAGAAAGATTAGAATGACTCGAAGGAAACAGAGAATGATAATAGGTTAGACCTCAGTTAATAACCAATTCTAGACAGGCCTGAGGGGTATGATAGCTCACCTCTTTGAACAGTTTAGTGGGGGCAGCAATGGCTTTGTCCTGTTCCAGATAGGAGGCCCAACACCAAGACTTCTTCTTCCCTCCATATGGAACAGCTGCCATAAATAATGATTGGATTGTAACAAGCAATAAATTACATTACATACAGTTTGTGTGTGTGCAATGTCAGTGATTATATCAATTTAGTGATTGGGAAATAGTGAGAAGATTCTGTCCTAAGAGACAGTCCCAAATGGCACCCTATTCCCTATATAGTGCACTACCTTTGATAAGGCCCCATAGCGCACTACATAGGGAATAGGGTGCCATTTGGGACACAAACACCCCTCACAGGTGTCCCTTCCACTGCCTGTTTCTACTTACTGTGTCTCAGCAGGGCTGCATCCCCCCTCCGTTTCCTCCTGCCTCGCGGAGCTCCACGCGTCGTCTTCCTGCTGTCTTTCTCCTCCTGTTTGATTTACACAATAGAACACTAGAAAATTCAGGAACATTCTAATAAAACTAAGAATACTCACAAATACAGTATAGACTAGAGCAATGTGATATTTTGGTGCAGGCAATCAGGACAGTGTTTATGAGGTAGTATGGAAATCATTCTGAATTTGTGTATTAATTTACATGTTTCCATTTTGAAACATTAATGATAAATCAGAGACTATCAGAGAGTTTTCAGCACCAATCAGGTCACAGCATTTTGTGAGTCATTAATTTAGTATGAGTTATGACACCTCAGCAGTAAAAGGCATGCAAGGCTAATGTATCATCCCTCACAATCTTTTGCAATCTGGAGTGATGCAAAAAATGTACAGACAGAGCTCTGGAACTATTTGTCTATAACGTCTTTAAATCACATAAGCAATATCTACAAAATGTGATGAAATATCAAGAAATATCAGTACATTTCTTTAAATGTTGGGAGTGATTTAGTAGGTACACAATGTCTGTAAAAGTGTGTGGGGGGGAAAGCATAGATAAGAATTCCAGATAACAACATTATCTTCCTTGGAGTATAAAGTAATACTGACATAGTCCTCATCATGGTCCTCAGGCAGGACCTCTGTGGTATCCATCTTGTCTGCTAGGCTCTCCTTGTCCTGCTGAAGAGGCCTCTTACGGCTGACCCCCACCACCTCCCCATTGCTCTTAGACACCTCTTTCTTCAGCTTCAGCTCACTGCAGTGGAAAGAATATAGAGTACCAGCGATTTAGAAACTAGTAGTAAAAGGTTATGCAAAAAGTATTATAATTCTTAGAAACTATAGTTTCAGAAATATCTGAACTGGCAAATGTTTCTGCAAAATATCTAAAGTATGACCAGCACAAAACAGTGTTCATTCACTGCATATTCTTGTTATAAAAATGAACTAATGAGATGCAGGGCAGAAAATAATTGAATGAGACAGATTGTGTTACTACTGGTAGACTGAGTTAATACATGCATTTTCAAGTCGTAAATGTACAGGGGGACCACATGTATTTCATATTCATAACGCATTGCGCCTACATTGACTTATTCATGGGACCGGCTGCCTATGTATAATCGTATCATCATCATCAGCTATTAATGGTCTAAATCAAACTTTTGTTTTTTATTGTAATCTAACTCAAAATGTTTCTAATTAAGTGTAATTAATTGTTTATTATAGGATGTATAGGCAGTTTTTTCCCTTCTCTGTTGCCATGGCAGTAGTAAATCCACAGAGGGAATACCACTTTAAGATGTAACGTTCTGTTGGCAGCTTCTCCTCCTATAAGACAATGGATACATGGGGCCCACGGCAATGCAGCACTGGCTCTCACTCTCTCCAGCTCAGAGCATGCATTAGCATCACCGCCAGTCTTTACATTAACTAACTGATCAATTATTCCTGACTTCCAATCTGCATAGGATGGCTGGCCCAAAGAAATTATAGGAGGGAGACTCATTGATTTTCTTAAGCATATGAAGGATGTTTATAGTTGTTCATATAAGCACATTGAGAAATAGAAAATACGATACCAGTAAAAAATGTTTTTATATATATTTGTGTTTCAAAATAGTTTGAACATGATCATTTGACATCAGTGTATGATATCAACATTGACTATGTGAGTCTGTCACTTCTATTATTTCAGTGCACTGTACATAAGGGAAAGTTATTACAAAAGGAATAACCTCATAAGCACAATAAACACCAGTTCAACTACCAGAAAGTAGCATCATATTTTCCCACTGCATCAGGCAGAAACTGAAGTTAGGACCAGACCAGACCCTCTGCACCCTAATCAATCTCTAGTCCTCCCCAGCCCACTCACTCCTGCTGGTCCTGCTGCAGACAGCGCTCGCTGCAGTGAAGGCAGTCAGACAGGAAGTCCACAGGGGAGCCCGTCCTCTGGCAGCGCACACACACACGGCCTCTCTGGACCCACTGCCCCTCCTGCCTCTCCTCTTTCACTGCCACAGACACGCTGTCTGAGAGGGCTGGGGAGGGAGTGAGAGAGAGAGAAAGGGAAGGAGAGAGAGAGAGAAAGGGAAGGAGAGAGAGAGAGAAAGGGAAGGAGAGAGAGGGAGAAAGGGAAGGAGAGAGAGAGAGAGAGAAAGGGAAGGAGAGAGAGAGAGAAAGGGAAGGAGAGAGAGAGAGAAAGAGAGAGAGAGAAAGGGAAGGAGAGAGAGAGAGAAAGAGAGAGAGAGAGAGAGAGAGAGAGAGAGAGAGAGAGAGAGAGAGAGAGAGAGTCGCAAAGTCATCCTCACCCATCTCCTGTGTGGCTAATGAAAAGTTTCTAAGCTCAGGGTCAATAAGAACAGAGTAATGGAATAATGTCAAAGGATCCCATGCATACTCTGTTTGATATTTTTTAACAACAATATAGCCACGAGCTAAACTAAGACATACATTGAAGGCCTAATCAGAAATGTTCAAATAGATAGCTGACAGCTGACCACTTTTAAAGATAATGATTCATCACTTTCTTAGCTTTGAGCTCAATTTGACTGATTCTCATACCTGATTCTGTACATTTGCCCACTGACAAAGAAATGATCAGTCTATAATTTTAATGGTAGGTTTATTTGAACAGTGAGAGACAGAATAACAACAACAAAATCCAGAAAAATGCATGTCAAAAATGTTATAAATTGATTTGCATTTTAATGAGGGAAATAAGTATTTGACCCCCTCTCAATCAGGAAGATTTCTGGCTCCCAGGTGTCTTTTACACAGGTAACGAGCTGAGATTAGGAGCACACTCTTAAAGGGAGTGCTCCTAATCTCAGCTTGTTACCTGTATAAAAGACACCTGTCCACAGAAGCAATCAATCAATCAGATTCCAAACACTCCACCATGGCCAAGACCAAAGAGCTCTCCAAGGATGTCAGGAACAACATTGTTGACCTACACAAGGCTGGAATGGGCTACAAGACCATCGCCAAGCAGCTTGGTGAGAAGGTGACAACAGTTGGTGCGATTATTCGCAAATGGAAGAAACACAAAATAACTGTCAATCTCCCTCGGCCAGGGGCTCCATGCAAGATCTCACCTCGTGGAGTTGCAATGATCATGAGAACGGTGAGGAATCAGCCCAGAACTACACGGGAGGATCTTGTCAATGATCTCAAGGCAGCTAGGACCATAGTCACCAATAAAAACAATTGGTAACACACTACGCCGTGAAGGACTGAAATCCTGTAGCGCCCGCAAGGTCCCCCTGCTCAAGAAAGCACATAACCAGGGCTGTCTGAAGTTTGCCAATGAACATCTGAATGATTCAGAGGAGAACTGGGTGAAAGTGTTGTGGTCAGATGAGACCAAAATCGAGCTCTTTGGCATCAACTCAACTCGCCGTGTTTGGAGGAGGAGGAATGCTGCCTATGACCCCAAGAACACCATCCCCACCGATGGACGGGGCCATGTACCGTCAAATCTTGCGTGAGAACCTCCTTCCCTCAGCCAGGGCATTGAAAATGGGTCGTGGATGGGTATTCCAGCATGACACTGACCCAAAACACACAGCCAAGGCAACAAAGGAGTGGCTCAAGAAGAAGCACATTAAGGTCCTGGAGTGGCCTAGCCAGTCTCCAGACCTTAATCCCATAGAAAATCTGTGGAGGGAGCTGAAGGTTCGAGTTGCCAAACGTCAGCCTCGAAATCTTAATGACTTGGAGAAGATCTGCAAAGAGGAGTGGAACAAAATCCCTCCTGAGATGTGTGCACACCTGGTGGCCAACTACAAGAAACGTCTGATGATTGCCAACAAGGGTTTTGCCACCAAGTACTAAGTCATGTTTTGCGGAGGGGTCAAATACTTATTTCCCTCATTAAAATGCAAATCAATTTATAACATTTTTGACATGCGTTTTTCTGGATTTATTTTTGTTTTGTTTTTGTTGTTGTTGTTATTTTGTCTCTCACTGTTCAAATAAACCTACCATTACAATTATAGACTGATCATGTCTTTGTCAGTGGGCAAACGTACAAAATCAGCAGGGGATCAAATACTTTTTTCCCCTCACTGTATATCAGAGGTATCCTAAACTAAAAGATGAAAACATATTTCAGACAGCACAGTTACCTGATGTAATTATCTGGTGTTGTGACTAGTCATAAAAACAAAGCCACCACTACTGATGTCCAGTAGTTTCTTGAAGACTGCATGCATGGTATATGATAAGGTAGTGAAAACTGTCAGTTAAACATGCCTACTTGAAAGAGAAACATGAAAGAGAAAATATATGCACATCCCAGCAGGTCAGGTGCTAGAGAGACAGGTGCATATTATGTAAGATCCCAATGGGGATACAAACATTGTACATGTGTAGGCTTACATCTCACAAATATATCCCTGTTGGGAGCATATCAAAGTTGTATACACTGAACCATGCCATCTTACCCTCCTGAGCAGTGGGCACTATCCATGTAGTGGTGGCTTGAGCCTTCTTTACCCTCTCATCATCACCCTCCTCTGATAGGACCTCCAAGACTCCAAACTCATTCACCTTAAACTGATGAACATAACACACACACACGTGAGGAGTAATGGCATATTATATTTAGATGAATACTGTGATTAGGGCCATGAGACCTGGTCAGGAAAAACTAAAACTAATTACGATTTTTACAATTTATGATGTATACAATTATATATAACATTGCATTTGTCATTACAAAAATGGCTCATTCAATTTCATTATAATGTTTCCTTTTTCTGCTAGGTATAACACATGTAAAAAAAGATGTATATATATATATATGACAACATTGAATCTTTTTGGAAATTGTGGTGATCTGTACCTTTAGCTCACTCCCAGGTAAGGTTCCAACACCATCATTCCAGTCCATGGCACCATACACATCAAAATCAGGGGCTACTGCATTTGTGGTGTCTGTAGACTCATCCATGTTAAAAATGGGGATATCTGAAATAGACAATGATCGATGAAGCCAAGCCAGAAAATAAATAATGCACTGCAGAATAAATATGTCATAGGCCTACTAAATCGACATAAATTGACTTTAAAAAGGTTTTTTAAAACATTAGCTAACTAAATTCCAACTCAAATGAAAAGAAGAGAGACAAAGTAACGTTTCACAGAGCCACTTGGCAACAATGTTTCAATAACATTTCACAGAGCTGCTTCGCAACAATGTTTCACTACTGTCGAAATGTAACAGCGGAAGCCATGTGATTTTAACTCGATGACGTGCATCAACCACTAGAGGTCATTGCTGACAAGCTTTAGACGACTGCGTTTGAAACTTTCAGTCCCTATTCAACAATGAAATCACTGAACAAAACATGGAGACGAAAATGTCTAATGTATTTAACAGAAAATAAGAATTATTGGTAGTTTATGCAATATGATGCGTCAATATTGCTGTCTTTCAAATATAATTCCTGATATTGGGGTAGGGTTTAGGCTATAATTTATGTTTTATGTATGCGCCTATAAACTATAGGCATTCAGGCAGTTACAGTAGCCTATGTCAACAGCAAATCGTTGACATTCATTTATGAAATTGCAATATGAAAGTAACTTCAAATTGACGAGAACATATAATTTCATTTACAACCCAAACTATTTGAAGGATTACTCCTCTCTGCTAAATGTCAAAATTGCATCGTATGCGGGAATACTTTTTTGAAGGATAAAAAAATATTATTACAAAGGAAAATTCCGCGTGTTGACTGTGCACATATTATTCTCCATGTGTGTTAGATTTTATCATCAGATGCTCATTGTCGGTTATGAGCGGTATTCATATTTATTTCGAGCTCTTTGAGTCAAATAGTTTTTATTAAGAGTGGGATTAAATTATTCGGTTGGGCGCAACCAGTTCGCATTTCCTTTATATTCCAACTAGGAGTGTTACAGGTACGTAGTGATGTCCCGTAGCAAGACGCCCAACATGCATTGTATCAGATCTAAACACTTTTCTTTGCTCTGATAATATTAAATGTGTTTTAAAGGCAGTTCCCCAAAATGGCGGAGCTGGAATATACTCTATATAATTCTCACCGGCAGGCCTGCAGACTCGTTGCACTACAACAAAAAATATATTTAACTGCCTTGACAGCTTTTTGTAAGGAAATGGTGATATAAATATTTTAGTCCAGCTCGCTTGTCAAGCGCACGGTTCCTCCTTTCCACATCCATAAACTGGAATTACACAGAAGCGCATTATTCTTGAAAGAGTACACTATACCATTATTATATACGTCTCCAAGAGACAAGAAATGTAGCGCAACATATTTTCTATCGATTGCAGTAATTTTCGACGCAACTTTTGTTACAATTTTAGAACGCAATAGATTAACGCTCTACATTGAACCTCTTCCTGGCTGATATTATTGATGACACGTCCAGTCGTTTTGTACTTTATTGCTAAGTTTTGGTCAAATTCCGTCTCAATTAACCTCTAATGAAAGTATTAGACTACACAATTGATCACTAATTACTATAAGACATAATTTTCTGCATTAACTGTTTTATCCTAAAGTACATTTGTTTTAATTTGTCTGTTTCTTACCCAAAATTCTCCCACGAGTACTGACAAATTGCCCAGGCAGCCGTCAATGCGCATGAGCGTGGCTCTGAGCGAGTGCTTGCAGTGGGTGCTCCAGCTAGACTGTAGAACACATGATGGCAATATCGAAAGTTTTAGCTGGTTGAGTAACAAAATATTTATAGATTAAGCCATTATTTGTCGCATAACCTTGCCATCGAAATAAAACCATCAGCAAATGATTATTGATGCGTTGTGGATATTTGGAGACTGAAATAGGCGATGATTGGAATACAAGAGCACGAATACCATGTTACTAAAAATAAAACCTAGTTTGCTTGTCGACAGTGAAACCGGGTGACTTGCGAAATAGCACAAAGAACGTCCGAAAACGTTTCAATACCGACATTGTGTTGTATCCTAGTACGTAGTGCGCCATCAACCCATTTTTTCAATTTTGTGCTTAGGTTTACGCAGCAAGCTTGTTTGCGTTGCAGTTGATATAATACAATGAAGCTGTCCATGTGAGTCCTGTGCAAGAAACTATGCAAATAAAATCAGATTGATGTACAACGTTTATTTATGCCATGTTATAGTTCCATTACTATAAACACATTGGCTCAACTTGATTTAATGACATCAAAATGTAAAACAGTAATAGGCTGTAGCCATGGCCTACTGTTTAATTCCACAACTCAAATACCTTTATTGGACTTCTAGTTAGCTTATCTAGAGTTGTTCCAGTAAAAGTAATAGTACAGAATAGAATATAATATATTACGTTAGAGTAGAATACATAAAGTATGACTTTCATCAGTAATGGCTGTCTAGAGACAGACACAAATGTACAGTAACTATATGTGCAGATTTGTAGTCAATCAGCTTATTGTTACCAATGCCTGCAGTTATAAAACAAATGGTTATGATCATGAGTATGACTACTTTTTTTCTGTAAAATCTTTCATGCTTTGTCATCAGATTATTATGGGCTGCTCTGTGAGAGCATGTCTGGCTAACGCATACTGCATGGGGTGTTACTGCTGTTGCAGATCACCATACTGTACATTTCATTTGATACTTATGGAGATCAATTTCAATTCAATGAATGTGCATAGTGGAATGGCATGCGGGCAAAGATTTGATTGGGAGCACTTTCTTGCATAAGACTGAGCATTTAGCTGAAGACATTCTTTTTGTTGGTGATCTGTCTCTTCTCTAATGCATGATTGGCGTCACGGTACAATCCACTCACTGTATAGAACATTAGTGATTAGTGTCACTAATTCACTAAAAAGTAAAGAAGCTCAATCAGGGCATGGAGGGTGATTGTCAAAAGACATACTGAAGACTGGATTTATGACTGGGATAATGATTTAAGTGCTTAGGACTTGTTTGCTTTTCCTCAAAGTTCTGTCATGATTTTAACAACCGTGTAGCAGGAGCCTGTTCAATGTCTCAACTCTAAACATTCAAGAATATGTCCAGTTTCACAGAGAACATATGTAGTAGCACACACACACAGCAAAGTCTCCAGTGTTAAATCAACACTGTAGAGTGTTAAATTTAACACGGTTCCAGTGTCTATACGGTCCACACTTTACAGTGTTAAATTAACACTTTGCTTAGTGTAAAGTCTTATTTGCATATTTCCCAGTGTGCCTTGCCTTTTGAGTGAATTGTAGAGATACAACCCATGACTGTATTTGTTAGTGACAGTGACATGGTTGTTGCATTCATTCATTTTCAGTCCTGTGGACTTCACCAAGTGAGATCCTAAGCGAATATGTTATCATTAAAATGTAATTGTTTAAGACAATACAATATGTATTTCATAACGCCTTATTTTGAGGGCCTAGTTTTAACCTAATACAGTGACCTCAAACTCATGCTGGCTTGCAAAGTGATCTGTAATTCCTATTGGAATCCAGCCAGAGTGGGGATATCTAACATTTGGAATTTGTATTCACCTGCAACCTGTATTCAGAATGACTGCCTGGATTGGGGAGACTAAAATATGAAACTACCTAAAGCATCTGAACTGGAACAACCATTTCAGTAACCGGTGTAATAAGTCCAAGTAACAGATTGGATTAGTTTAGGAAAATGTTGTTTATACTTGAGTAGCATAAGATTAATAAATAAATCAATGTACATGAAAAAGCATAGATATTGAATCAAACTATTCTAAAAACCAACCTGCAATAGAGCATGCTGGGAAATATGATAATGATGGGCATGATTTTGGTTCAACTCTGGTTATTAATGCCAACACTCGGGTTCTTTTACACCAATGAGTGTTAAATTAACACTTACAGAGTTAACTTAACTCCTGAATCAACATTAGAAAAGTTAGACTGAAAAATCTACTAGGTAACACTGGCCAATTTGCTGTGCAGTATACTGTAGATCAACTGTCCAGGGAAGCAGAGAATTCCACAGTTCTAAAGAAGTGTGTGACCTATTTACATTTAATTTACTCAGAGTCATGTCTGGCTGGCCTCCTGGTTCTCCAGCAGCTGTTACAGTATATACACCCCAACAGGCCAACACCACATTAATAGCTTAAAAAACAATACGGCTCAGTGAATATGTATGCAGTGACATCACAGGGATGTGAAGACAGGTTGGTTGTCACCCCACTCAGGTGTATTTCTAGCCACTGTGTGTGGGTGATGCTGTAGAAGTGGTCCGGGCCTTGGGGGCGGGCTTTATCCAGCCTGGATTGAGACAGGAAGCTTTTTGCATGTGTGTAATCCCATTAACCATTAAGACCAGCCCTCATCCCCTGGTGTGTTTGCTCTACTGTAGGCTACCTTCTAGTGTCTCCACTGATAAAAGAAAAGGCGGCCATTCATGTTGTTGGACTACTGTTGCAGGTGTTGTGGGTATTGTGGGTCTACTCTGAAGCGCTATGGACCAACACCAGTCAAGATCAAGACCAACGTCAGTGAAACATGGGTAAAGACCTTGGACTTCAGTTTTGGATACAACAGGAAATTTAGTAGTAGAGAACGACAGTAGGTGTACATGTTTACCAGTGTCTACTTAATGTGGCACTGTGTACATAGGTCATGTGCTGCTGTAGTTGCTCACTATTCAATTTAGAGCATTTGGTATAGAATTCTAATACCTTCCATTGAAATGACTGAACCTATCTGAATTCAGTTTATGCAAGTATTCAGTCTGAAAATGGCCAAAAAAACTTTTATGTAGTTTTGTGGAAACAGCAATGGTCGAAGGAATCCATATTATTGTGGATCATATTTTAGGTTTTATTAAGAATGAGTGACTTACATTTTAAGGGTCTTGTGTGATGGAGTCTTATGTGATGTTAACATGTATTACAGATTGTTCTCCAGAACTTGCTGATGTGCATGATATCCTTCTATGCTGTTTACTACATAGTGGTCAGTCTCTGCATTGGTATTCTGAGGTGAGTCTAAAATAATATATATTTTCCACAATATTCAAATGAAGTATATCCTGTCTTTCATATAGTTTCATTGTCATATGTTGTGGTACATGATTGACGTGTACTTCCTGTCTCGTGAACACAGAAACGACCCACTAAAGAATGCACAGTGTCTGCATGGAACCCTCATTTTGGTTTCTGTCAGAAAGCATCACAATATGTCTCCAGTGCTACCTCACACTGTAACTACAGTTAATGGCAAATGAACCATTTCTGACCCAAGTTTCTCATTATTCATAATCTCTGCAGGGTACATGAGGTTGACAGCCTTTTAGCACCCTTTGACTACACAACACAACCATCATGGCAAAGTCCAAAATACCTAGGTGAGTTGATCCAATACTTTATTCTTGTTATTCAGTAGTTAGCAACCTCACCCTTTTTTAGATATACTACCTCTAATTCTGTGTGTTCATGTTGGTAAGCATGTTAGCTGAGGTGTGTAGTTTGTATTTCCTGCATAGTGACAGTGATCTCTATGGAGGTGACCTATCTTTTGGGAGGCCTGATATTTGCGTGGATTGTCGAGGAGTGGGTGTGGGACTACGCCATTACAGTCACACTAATACACATCGGTCTGACGGTAGCAGGTAAGCAGCAAGAGAGTGAGGCAAGGGGACAAGAATCTCATTGTCCAAGGTTTCATAAATGTACGCTTTTCTGAACAAACCTGACATCACTCAAACCATCAATGATTTGTATTTGGCATATTTACTCTTTAGGTAAATCGACAGATTAATACAATTATGTACATATGGTCTAATCACTGCCTGGTGTATATGCAGCTGTCCACTTTGTATTTACATCTGTGTCAAGCGCCATGCTTCAAGGGTCCCTCTTTCTATTGGTTAACATCAATTAATGTCGCTACTGTATAGCAAGCAGCCCTATAGTGTGATGGCGTCTGGCTGTCTGGTGCTGCCAGTGCTCTACAATAAAGCCAGGTTTGATAATAGCAAACACATCAATGACTCCATATGAGTCTACTTCCCATCTGAGACACACTTTTCAGTGGATGTTTTAGTATCAGTTTCAGTATCTGCTAATGAATTGGATTAGAAGAACAAACGATGTCAATGTTAATCCTATCATTGAATTGATGGGATTTCAATCTACAGTAGGTTATGTTATGCAAGGTTGTAAGGCTGCTTTAGTATAAACAGGCTTGTCAGAAGAACATCATGATCATACAGTTTCACAAGCTGACAGAAAGCTTGATTTTATGTATTAGTTTATTTGTTATGGTTGAATATGTGTCATATTCAATTACTATCCTGTCTGTTTCTTTCATCCAGTTATGTCTGATTTCCCATCAACAGAACATTATTGGATTGCTCTTGGTAAGGAATCATACTTGATTTCAGACAATTTGGAGCCAATAAAAATATTATTTGTTGTTATGTACAGCGTATTTTGATCATTGCATGAATTAGTCGTTCTACATTTATTTAGCAAGTGATTCAATACCTGATGCATTCAAATAGGTCTATCCTTTAAATCCACTTGTTCACTCATCTTATCCATTCTGTGTGTCATAGGTTCTGGATTGGTGATGATGATTTTCGGAGGCCAACTTCTAGCATACAAGCTTTTCAGGAATAATTTTGTGTATCCGGATGAGCTCCAAAATTTCTAACAAAAACATTGAGCTTTTCTTCTATAAAATGATGTAGGGTCAATAATATGTTTTTATACTCTGTTTTTTTGTACTACACAACTTTGGTACTCTGTAAATCCACATATCATATTTTGCAATTCTAGGTTGTTTGGAAGGAATTGTTGAGAATATTAAACACTTCTTGCCAACAATGTTCTTGTTTTTGTGTATCTTGTTCATATCCTCCTCCATGCCATTGGAAATAATAAGGAATCACTTGCTCTTTTTAGAGGTGAAATAAACACAAGTGTTATTACTGTGTTATTACTGTAACAAAGTGTTATTACTGTGTTATTACTGTAACAAAGTGTTATTACTGTGTTATTACTGTAACAAAGAGTTATTACATTGACATTTTAGTAATTTAGCAGTCACTCTTATCCAGAGCGACTTACAGGAGCAATTAGGGTTAAAACAAAGTGGTATTAGTGTCTTATAACACATTACCTAATTAAAACACTGAGGAACTTTAGGGATCGCATAGTGGTGATTGTTATTAAGCCTGAGCATCTGTTGTCTGTTAAAGCCCTTTGGATTAAAAATGCTTAGAATTACTGAGGCAGTAGCGAGCAGTCAGTCCCTAGTCACAGTTGTAATCCCAGTGACCCCACATTTACACAGACACACCCCAGACAGTGAAGTAAGTCAAAGACTGGAAGTCAACTAAAAGGTCAACTAAAAGGATTGAAAAGCTACAACAGGAAATATATCTACCCATAATATGGTTGATCTGCTAAATATTAGTGATTTAGCAAACACTCTTATTCAGAGAGATTTAGAGGAGAAATTAGGGTTAAATGCCTTGCTCAAGGGCACAGACCTTTCACCTAGTCAGCTTGGGGATTTGAACCAGCATCCCTTTGATTACTGGCCCAACGCTCTTAACCCCCAGGCTACCTGCCGCACCAACTTTCAGACCTACAGTTTGATTCTATCACCACCCCCTTCCATTCACTTTGACAACAACTATAGCAGCATGCTCTTTGTAGTGGATTTGTAGTAGGAAAGAGAGCACTAACTAAGAAGGGCCTTAACCATTTGATAAGATTAGGCAAAGATGCAGAAGGGTGTATGGGAGGGGACGCAAGGGGAGCTCTTCAGGGGCTGATTGCGTACAGCATGTGTGCTCTGTGTGAGTGTGTACGTGTGTGTGTGTGTGTGTGTGTGTGACTGTGTGTGTGACTGTGTGTGTGTCAACACCACTCTGCAGCACATGGCGAGGTGAGCCACGGAGTCAGAGAGGTCCTCCCCTCCTCCCCACCCCAGGTTTTTAGAGCTTGTTTTACTGAACATGTCTCATACTGTATCTATTATGGGATGTGGGATTTTGTTGATGTAACTTGGACATGAGTGAATTATGTGTGTTGACTGTGTTACAAGATCACTGAAAACATTTACTACCCTTATTTTTTCTTTTTCTGATGAGGTTCTGTGTGTTGAGATAGGGCAGCTTGGTGATAGTCCTTTATCCAAGAGGGATATTTAAAGTTGGCAGAGCCGCAGAGGACAAAGCTGGCAGAAAAAAATAATAATAAACCTTTCAGGAATAACAAAATAGTATACCATGGATGATAAAATCATATGAAGGCTATTGTTCCGACAAAATAAATAGCCGAAACCTTGTCACCACAGAATATGACAAATATCATGTTGACATTCCTAACCTTGTGTAAGAAGCCAAGCAACACCACATCTGTCATGTGCAGATTCAGTTTCACTCCATTCTTGTACCTGATGGTGTAGATTTTACCTTGGTAAGAGCTTTGCTCAGATCATAGTGTCCACACCTTTCCAGAAGGATTAAGATAGGGCTTTATTCATCGAATATCAAATACATATATGGGTTAAAGTGTTAAGTAACATGCCAAGAATATAAATGTTTCTGTTTAGTGAATTGACACAAGGTTTTGTTATAGGCCTACTTGTATTTCAAACACTTGATCAGAGTAGTAGTAGTATTAGTAGTATTTATTAGGATCCCCAGTTAGCTGCTGCTGAGGCAGCGGCTACTCTTCCTGGGGTCCAAACAGGAATAAAAAAATAACAAATTAAATACATAATAAAACATAATACACAGTACATAGCACTACATATGCCAGGAGAGATTGACATGCATGTTATTGACATTTGCCCTCTGTGTACATCTGAGTGCAATGCGTGCTGCTCTGTCCTGGAACAACTGCAATTTGCCTATGTCCTTCATTGCCACACCTGACCACATAACTGGGCAGTAGTCCAGACGCGACAAAACTCAGGCCTGTAGGACCTGTCTGGTTGACTTAGATGTCAAGAAAGCAGAGTAACGCATTATAATGGACAGACCTCTGTGACAGCAGTAGATTTAGCAGTAGATTTACCAGCAGATCCATTTTCTAATCTGACTATGACTATGATGCCATGATAAGCACTAAATACATGGCATAATTCATAATTCGAAAGGTCAACTGCCTGACCAGTCCTAGCCAAACAGTCCATACATGATGACTGGTACCAGAGGTATACACAGAGGGAATTACCATGTAAAATTCAATACCAACAGTAACACTTCATTTAACCTACTGTGATATTATTTAAGTTTAATGCAGCTTAGTGGCTATTAAGTATTCAATTGTGATTAATACTGCCCACTTGTTGTTCTATTCACGCCCACTGATAGGCGTTATCGCAGCAATGAACCCAGATCCTTTTTGAGCATCATTACCAGTGATTCAAAAACAAAGGGATTTCCTCTGCTGCACCCAACAGACACAGAACATGTTGTAACTGAGCACCAGATGGCAGTATAGGGGTAGTCCACTAACTTACTGTAGTATGGGAGGCCTTTATTGTAATGGCCAATGCTGGTCAGAAGTCAAACCTATGAGGCGTGTTGGAGCTGGTCTGATAACTTTTCACACCAGGAGAAAGGTCTTCCCATTCAGCCTGCCAATTTACTAATTGATTGGAACAGAATGTAACAGTTTGTAAGTGTAACATAATGTTTTTTTCTTCTGGCATGCACAAGAGCTCCACATAGTTCCTCAACATATTCTAATTGGGGATATGGACATTTACATAAATCACACAAAATACACAAATTGAATAACTGTTGTACTGCAGTTATCACAGTTTTACTACACAGCTATAAGAGCAAGTTAATGCAGGCTTAAATGCCATGAATCCATAACACTAGGCAATAGTCACAGAGGACCTCAGATCAATATCGGGATCAGAATGGTGAATTATAATTCACAAAGTACAGGTGGAATGAAAGGGAATACTTCATTATATTGCATTATAATGCGTCATGCATCATGATTAATATCAATATAGGCCAAGGATGAGCTATAACATATCGTAACTTGGAATATTAGAGCAGTAAAACATGATTGTGCTGTTTTCAGGTCAGTGCCTTGAGATAGGATATTAGTAGTGCTGGGGCCAATGGCTGGGGGACCATATAAGTAAGTAGATAAGATAGATGGCTGGGACAAGAAAAAAAGTGATCTTTCATTGTCTTCTAGGAGTGACTCAGCCCAAATTACACGGCTCAACGGCATTCTGGGCGGTGCTTTCAGGCAGCTGTTGATTATACATGTTAGGGGAGGCAGTGAGTGAGATCATTGAGAGACAGCCCCACTCGCACACACAGCTCTACTACTCCTAGAGCTGTGTACATTAAGTTACTTGCGAACTTCAACAATAATGCAGCATGAGTCGCGCAACATGAGTCGCCAGCAGGACGCCAAGAGAGTCATATTGACCGGGTATTTTAGCAATAGTGAAGTTTTACCGCCCGCCTCGCGTGTCGATAGTGCCGAAGAGATCGAGTCTTCATCGTTGAGGTGAGCGGATAGTCTGTTATTGAACATAGCGTACTGTATGTAACATTCTAACATTGCCGCCTCAATAGTGACGAGAGGTACAAAGGTCTTCCAGTTGCCTAGCATCTTCTCTTTTTAGACAGATATGGCTACCAGTTGCCCCGTTTGTAATCTAACCTCTAACAGAACACTCAGTAGCCTTCAAGCCACCGCTGACTTTTCCATGTGTTGATACATTGTTTCCTATGATGGATATTTGAAATCGAATGAGTTCATAGACTAAACAAGCAGTGACAATACACCCGTGCGTACGACAAGGCAAGCACTATAAATACCAGTTGTAGGCTAAACTAGGCTCTTTTTATTAGGCTACAGAAAACTTGAGCGCAAGCCCTTACAGAATATATACTGAACAAAAATATAAACGCAACAATTTCAACAATTGTACTGAGTTACAGTTCATATAGGGAAATCAGTCAATTGAAATAAATAAATTAGGCCCTAATCTATGGATTTCACATTACTGGGTAGGGGCACAGCCATGGGTGGGACTGAAGGGCATAGGCCCACCCACTTGGGAGCAAGGCCCACCCACTGGGGAGCCAGGCCCAGCCAATCAGAATGAGTTTTTCCTCACTAAAGGGCTTTATTACAGACATAAATACTCCGGGTGGCTGGTCTCAGATGATCCCGCAGGTGAAGAAGCCAGATGTGGAGGTCCTGGGCTGGCGTGGTTACACGTGGTCTGCGGTTGTGAGGTCAGTTGGACGTACTGCCAAATTCTCTAAAACGATGTTGGAGGCAGTTTATGGTAGAGAAATGAACATTACATTCTCTGGCAACAGCTCTGGTGGACATTTCTGCAGTCAGCATGCCAATTCCAAGCTCCCTCAGTGGCATTGTGTTGTGTGACAAAACTGCACATTTTAGAGTGGCCTTTTATTGTCCCCAGCACAACGTTCACCTGTGTAATGATCATGCTGTTTAATCAGCTTCTTGTTATGCCACATCTGTCAGGTGGATGAATTATCTGGCAGACATATCAGTGTGGATGTCGGATCACCACCTCAAGCTGAACCTCGGCAAGACGGAGCTGCTCTTCCTCCCGGGGAAGGACTGCCCGCTCCATGATCTCGCCATCACGGTTGACAACTCCATTGTGTCCTCCTCCCAGAGTGCAAAGAACCTTGGCGTGACCCTGGACAACACCCTGTCGTTCTCCGCTAACATCAAAGCGGTGACCTGATCCTGCAGGTTCATGCTCTACAACATTCGCAGAGTACGACCCTACCTTACACAGAAAGTGGCACAGGTCCTAATCTAGGCACTTGTCATCACCCGTCTGGATTACTGAAACTCACTGTTGGCTGGGCTCCCTGCCTGTGCCATTAAACCCCTACAACTTATCCAGAACGCTGCAGCCCGTCTGGTGTTCAACCTTCCCAAGTTCTCTCATGTCACCCAGCTCCTCCGCACACTCCACTGGCTTCCAGTTGAGGCTTGCATCTACTACAAGACCATGGTGCTTGCCTACAGAGCTGTGAGGGGAACGGCACCTCCTTACCTTCAGGCTCTGATCAGACCCTACACCCAAACGAGGGCACTACGTTGATCCACCTCTGGCCTGCTAGCTCCCCTACCTCTACGGAAGCACAGTTCCCGCTCAGCCCAGTCAAAGCTATTCGCTGCTCTGGCACCCCAATGGTGGAACAAGCTCCCCCACGACGCCAGGACAGCGGAATCACTGACCACCTTCTGGAGACACTTGAAACCCTACCTCTTTAAGGAATACCTGGAATAGTATAAAGTAATCCTTCTTTCAGCTCATGAAACATCGGACCAACACTTTACATGTTGCGTTTATATTTTTGTTCAGTATATATCATTTTTTGTTACACAAACATTGTTTGTTCTGCAAATGTATAAATAACAATAAACTCCACGCATAGACTACAGGGTGAGGACACACACCTAAACCTAACCCCCAAACCTAACCATAATTCTAACCCTAAACCTAACCCCAAAGCTTAAAATAGCCTCTGTCCTCGTGGGGACGTGGGAAATGTCCCCACAAGGGATAATTTTCCTTGTTTTACTATCCTTGTGGGGACTATTTTTCCCTCCCCATTCAAATGGCCATCTGTAAAAGCAGAGTTACTGTTATAGGCTGGAGCTGCGGTTCAAGTTCACGTTTTTTATTAGTCATATGTACAGGACGCACATGGTATACACCATCCAATGAAATGCATACTTGCAGGTTCCTTCTTGACAATGCAACAACAATAAGAAATAATAAAAGATAAGAATATGAACTTAAAGTAAATGGCTCAGTAGAATAGAATAACAATTTTAGCATAAGAATAATACAGGAAAGCGCAATTTATGGAACAATATTTACACATGTATCAGAAATGTGATTTCCTGGGTTTTATATATATTTCCACACTAAGAGGTTGGAATAATACTGTGAGATTATAAAAATGATGACAATGCGCTTTTAGTGTAAGAGCTGTTTGAAAAGACCGGCTGACATTTCTGCCTGTTTTGCTGGGATTGAGTTTTAGCCTGCCTGGTGACATCACCAATAAAAAAGAGTTTCAAACCTCTCTGCCTATAACAGCTAGTTTTCAGTTTCCTCTCCCCACTTACACCACTCCCAGACAGTCCTAGCAAAGTTATTGCTTGATAAATGTCTCTTTGCTATATATATTATTCTTTTTTTTATTTTTTATTATTATTATTATTATTATTATTATTATTATTATTATAATAAAAAAATCACAGTAAGGTACTTAATTGTTACCCATAAATGATTTGATATTGAGATAAAAAACAGCTGCATTGGACCTTTTAAATTGTGCTGTATTAGCAATAGTAAATAAGATTCTGGTAGCAGCAATTGTGACGTGAGTGTCTATGTGTGCTAAGGTGTGGAGAGTCAGTGCAGGGGGTCAGTCCAGTTCAAGTGTTCAGCAGTCTAATGGCTTGTTGATAGAAACGGTGTCTGAACCAGTTGGTATCAGACCTCAGTCAGTGTCTACCCAACGGTAAGTGTCTGCCCCACGGCAAGGGAGTGAACAGCTCATGGCTGGGGTGTGTGGGGTCCTTGATGATTCTGTGGGACTTCCTCAGGCACAGTTTCAAGTAGATGCTCTGGATGGGTGGCAACACGGCCCCAGTGATGTACTGGGCAGTCTTCACCACCCGCTGGAGGGCCTTGCGGTCGTGGACGGAGCAATTCCCGTACCATTCCATGATGAAACCGGGCAGGACGCTCTCAATGGTGCAGCGGTAGTATTTTGAGAGGACCCGGGTTGGCATGCCTAATTTCTTCAGCCGCCTTAGGAAGTAGAGACACTGTTGCGCCCTCTTGACAAGAGTGGTGATGTAGTTGGTGCATGTCAAGTCCTCAGTGATGACAACGAGGAACTGAAAACTGCTCTCTACTGCAGTCCCATTGATGTGGATCGGCGTGTGTTCCCTCCTCTGCTTCCTGAAGTTATTTTGCTGACGTTGAGGGGGAGGTTGTTGTCCTGGCACCACAATGCCAGTTCACTTACCTCCTCCCTATAGGCTGACTCGTCATTGTTGGTTATCAGGCCTACAACCGTGATGTCATCAGCAAACTTCATTGAGTTGGTGTCGTGCAAAGCCATGCAGTAATGGGTGAACAGGGAGTACAGCAGAGGGCTGAGGACACATCCCTGGGGGGACCCATGTGTTAAGAGTCAGTATGGAGCCTCACAGCCTGTGGTCTGCCCGTCAGGAAGTCCAGGATCCAGTTGCAGAGGGTAGTGTCGTCCAGTAGTGATGCGCGGGTTGAATAAAGAGAAAACAATACGTTAAAAAATACATAAATGTATAATTCAATTTTATATCTATAGGCTACATTGAGGTTTTTCTTTCATTATTTTAGGCTATCTGGCATAGTGCGTAAGCCTTAGGGCCTAACTGTATGCGTGCCAAATAGCCTGCACGCCAATCGCCAAATGCTTTTGGCAGTGGGCAGAAAATGGTCACGTCGATCTAAGCGACAATGTCGGAGTTTAATTCAATAAGAGAAAAGCTGCGAAATGGAAAGTTGAAAATAAAGAGAAGGGAGGGGCAGAGAAGTAATGTTTGGGAAAGATTTGGTGTTATTGCATTTTCTCCTCGGTCCCTAAACATCTTTGCGGCACGAAAGAAGCAGAGATGACAGAGAGAACTTTACAGATGTCAACTAGATTGAAGAATTCATTCTATCGATTTATGACATTATTCTGGTGAACAAGGGTTTATTTAGTCTTCTGGGGCAACATATAATGACAGAATAGAAGCTGCATATATCTAATTATAGAAAGGTTGACTAACAAATAGCCTACCAAAACGTCAAATTATAAGCAGAAACATATCTAAATCAGGCAAAAAGAATCACACACCTTCTATCAAAAAAATCTTTCAGCTGTCTCTGACTGTAGCCTACAGTGCATTTTCTAGATTAGCGGGTTAGGGTCAGGTTCGGGCCTCAGATTTTCACTTCATCACATATAGTTGGCCAGTTGCAGATTAGTTATTTGCAATTGCGGGCGGGTGCAGGTGAACAAACCGCTTTGATGTGGGTCATGACCAGCCTCTCCAAGCACTTCATGATGACAGGGGTGAGTACGATGGGGCCAGTGGTGGAAAAAGTACCCAATTGTCATTCTTGAGTAAAAGTAAAGATACCTTTAAAAGAAAATGACTCAAGTAAAAGTAAAAGCCACCCAGTAAAATACTACTTGAGTAGAAGTCTAAAAGTATTTGGTTTTAAAAATACTTAAGTATCAAAAGTAAAAGTATAAATCATTGCAAATTGCATATATTAAGCAAACCAGACGGCACACTTTTCTTTTTTTTAACTTACGGATAGCCAGGGGCACACTCCAACACTCAGACATAATTTACAAACAAAGCATTTCTGTTTCGTGAGTCCGCCAGATCAGAGGCAGTAGGGTAGACCAGGGATGGTCTCTTGACAAGTGCGTGAATTGGACCATTTTCCTGTCCTGCTAAGCATTCAAAATGTAACAAGTACTTTTGGGTGTCAGGGAAAATGTATGGAGTAAAATGTACATTATTTTCTTTAGGAATGTGTAGTAAAGTAAAAGTAGTCCAAAATATAAATAGTAAAGCAAAGTACAGATACCCCAAAAAACTACTTAAGTAGTACTTGAAAGTATTTTTACTTAAGTACTTTACACCACTGGATGGGCGATTAGTCATTTGGGCATGTCACCTTGGTTTTCTTGGGTACTGGGACGATGGTGGTCTTCTTTAACCAATTGGGGACTACAGCCTGGGGACAGGTTGAAGATGTCAGAGCAGACACCCACCAGCTGGTCACCGCACACTCTGAGGATGTGGCCAGGGATGCCACCTGGGCCGGTGGCTTTGTGAGTATTCACTCTTTTGAGAGTTTTCCTCACGTCCGCCTCAAAGGGCGAAAGCACCTGGTCGTCCGGAGCAGTGAGAGCCTTTCTGGATGGCTCGGTATTATCTGCCTGGAAGCGAGCATAAAATGTGTTAAGCTCGTCTGGGAGGGATGCTTTGGTGGGCAGCACACAGCTGGATTTGCCTTTGTAGTCCGTAATAGCATGTAGTCCTCGCCACATGCGTTGTGAGTCTGAGTTGTCGAACATCGATTCAAGTTTGAGTTTGTATTGTCTTTTTGCATCCATAATAGTTTTTAGCCGAGCTTGTACCTGCTTGCCTTGTACGTGTCGCACGCCACCAAGTATTTAGGGTTCGTTCTGCTGACATTAAATGCCATAGTACGGGCTCTCAGGAATGTACGGATTTCTCTGTTTATCCAAGGTCTTTGGTTGGGGTACAGTATGTCCTAATTGTTATCAACACATTTCCTTATGAAGCCTGTGACTGACAGTGTACTGTATATTGTAGAGTCCTGGGTGGATGAATCTTTGAACATATTCCTATAATTATTCTCAAAACAGTCCTGCAGCATTGAGTCTGCTCTCTGTTCAGCACCTCACTATTCTCTGTGTTGGTGGCTCCCCATTGAGTTGCTGCTTGTAGGCAGGGAGTAGGAACAGAGATACAATGGGGAAAAAAAGTATTTAGTCAGCCACCAATTGTGCAAGTACTCTCACTTAAAAAGATGAGAGAGGCCTGTAATTTTCATCATAGGTACACGTCAACTATGACAGACAAATTGAGAAAAAGAAATCCAGAAAATCACATTGTAGGATTTTTAAGGAATTTATTTGCAAATTATGGTGGAAAATAAGTATTTGGTCACCTACAAACAAGCAAGATTTCTGGCTCTCACAGACCTGTAACTTCTTCTTTAAGAGGCTCCTCTGTCCTCCACTCGTTACCTGTATTAATGGCACCTGTTTGAACTTGTTATCAGTATAAAAGACACCTGTCCACAACCTCAAACAGTCACACTCCAAACTCCACTATGGCCAAGACCAAAGAGCTGTCAAAGGACACCAGAAACACAATTGTAGACCTGCACCAGGCTGGGAAGACTGAATCTGCAATAGGTAAGCAGCTTGGGATGAAGAAATCAACTGTGGGAGCAATTATTAGGAAATGGAAGACATACAAGACCACTGATAATCACCCTCGATCTGGGGCTCCACGCAAGATCTCACCCCGTGGGGTCAAAATGATCACAAGAACGGTGAGCAAAAATCCCAGAACCACACGGGGGGACCTAGTGAATGACCTGCAGAGAGCTGGGACCAAAGTAACAAAGCCTACCATCAGGAACACACTACGCCGCCAGGGACTCAAATCCTGCAGTGCCAGACGTGTCCCCCTGCTTAAGCCAGTACATGTCCAGGCCCGTCTGAAGTTTGCTAGAGTGCATTTGGATGATCCAGAAGAGGATTGGGAGAATGTCATATGGTCAGATGAAACCGAAATATAACTTTTTGGTACAAACTCAACTCGTCGTGTTTGGAGGACAAAGAATGCTGAGTTGCATCCAAAGAACACCATGCCTACTGTGAAGCATAGGGGGTGGACACATCATGCTTTGGGGCTGTTTTTCTGCAAAGGGACCAGGACGACTGATCCGTGTAAAGGAAAGAATGAATGGGGCCATGTATCGTGAGATTTTGAGTGAAAACCTTCTTCCATCAGCAAGGGCATTGAAGATGAAACGTGGCTGGGTCTTTCAGCATGACAATGATCCCAAACACACTGCCCGGGCAACGAAGGAGTGGCTTCGTAAGAAGCATTTCAAGGTCCTGGAGTGGCCTAGCCAGTCTCCAGATCTCAACCCCATAGAAAATCTTTGGAGGGAGTTGAAAGTCCGTGTTGCCCAGCGACAGCCCCAAAACATCACTGCTCTAGAGGAGATCTGCATGGAGGAATGGGCCAAAATACCAGCAACAGTGTGTGAAAACCTTGTGAAGACTTACAGAAAACGTTTGACCTGTGTCATTGCCAACAAAGTGTATATAACAAAGTATTGAGAAACTTTTGTTGTTGACCAAATACCTATTTTCCACCATAATTTGCAAATACATTCATTAAAAATCCTACAATGTGATTTTCTGGATTTTTTTCCCTCATTTTGTCTGTCATAGTTGACGTGTACCTATGATGAAAATTACAGGCCTCTCTCATCTTTTTAAGTGGGAGAACTTGCACAATTGGTGGCTGACTAAATACTTTTTTCCCCCACTGTACATGATCTGATTGGCCAAAGTGGGGGCAGGGGATGGCTTTGTACACGTCACAGATGTTTGTGTACACATGGTCGAGCAAGTTTATCCCTCTCGTGGGGCAGGATACATGTTGGTGATGCTTTGGAAGAATTTGCTTTAAACTTGCTTGGTTAAAATCTCCCGCAACAAAAAAGACTGCTTCCGGGTGAGAGGATTCTTGCTGGCTAATGTTCTTATACAGTTCGCTGAGTGCCGCCTTGATGTTTGCTTGTGGCGGTATGTACACAGCTGTTAGTGAAGGTAGCGTTTGTACCTTCAAACACCCATGCAATAACACCAGTCCCACCCATATACAACCATCTGAATCACCTCCAGCTGGCAGCCAGACAGACCCCAACAGACAACGGAGGCCCTTGTCGCCCCATGCGACAGCCCTCCTCTAAGGGGCAGCGCCCCTCATGACAACAGCGCCACTCGCCGTAACGTGCAGCCACCTGTGGGTAGCTGTTAAGACATGTTTCTATAGATTACCACAGTATGACTCACACCCATAAATACCATAAATACCCATAAAACCTAGCGGTCAAACAGGGAAATGGTTCCAATAGTTTTTCCACCATTCATTTTTCCCATTGTTTATTTTGTGAAAAACGTACAATAAGGGCTGTGTTTCGTATAGGCTTACTCTGGCATGACGTTTTGATAACCGTGTAAATCTCTCTAGGACAAGGTGACTTTTATCAATATATTTACCTGTATTTACCCCCCCCACCCCCCCCCCCCAAAAAAAAAAATGAAATGCTGTTACGAGAATTTCTATCTCTAATTCAACCTAAGCTTGAATCATTACCAGAGGTTGTAAGGCTCTGGTTTTAATCATAAATGATTCAAGGTCCACAACCAGCAAGAATGATCTGTATTTTTATTCATGGAGAGCTCTGGCGCCAAAACCCATACACTCCTGTTTTATACCCCTTGACACACAAAGGCACTTTGCTCCGCCCACCTTTAGGAGGCTTTCTTAAACAGTTTCCACCTTTCTCCTTCACCCTGGAATGTTTAGTCCCGCCCCCCTCTGTTAGTGGGTTGACACTACATTATAATTCTAACACAGTTTACACATTTATACTGTATTTGGGGTGAAATCCTTTAGTCATTATTCTTAAAATACAAATTAATCTAACAAATGCTAATTAGTTGCTAATGTGGCTATCATAAAGAACTACAAATGCCATGATGATCTGGACGAGACTGCTGAATCAAGGCAAAGGTAAGAATCTCTGGATTAACTCTCTAATGTTAGCTAAATGTAGTAATTAACAAATTGGCTTCATTTTTTAAATGGACAATTCAAATTTAAATTCAATTAGCATTTTCGAATCTGAGAGTAAATAGAGCCGAATATGTTGAAAAAAGTCAACTTGTCCGAGAGAGATTTACATGGTTATCAAAACGTCATGCCAGGGTAAGCCTACACGAATCACAGCCCTTATTGTAAGTGTTTCTAAAATCCCCAATGGGAAAAATGAATGGTGGAAAAACGATTGGAACCATTTCCCTGTTTGACCACTAGGTTTTATGGGTATTAGGACACCTCCACTGTGGGGCTCAATAGAGAATACCAGAACCCTGTGCTTTCCTGGAGTGAAGATCCATAACATTCTAGTGATGCTTCCCACAATCCAGAAGCAGCTACCTGAGGCTAACTCTCTGGCAATACATGTGGACCTGATAGGATCTGCAAAGTATTTAGGCAGGCGGCTACTTATCTCAGGTCTGCTACCCTCAATAGGCCGTGGGTTTAACCACTTCAGCAGACTCCTCCAAATGCACAACTGGCTGAAAACATACTGTGCCACAGTGAAAGTGGCTTTCATTGACAATTTCGACCGGTTTTGGAAGTGAGTGGATTGTTTCAATGAAGACAGAATACACCCAAACGGCCATGGAGCACAACGGCTCTCATTGAACATAGCACAGTCGCTGACAGCCCAAGCCCCCAGGTAATTCCCGTTATTACTACTCAGTCCCTTGCATGATCAGCTAGAAATTCTCTCAATTCAAGGGGTGCAAAAAATCAGTAATCTAAATCGTGTTGAGCTACTTTCCCTGATTAGTACTGTTTGCTCCACCAGTCTTCCCCCTCCTTAGACTGTGCACTCTCCGGCAGACTTTAAAACAAGGCTCGGGCTTGGGCTAATGCACATGAATGTGCAAAGTATTATCTCCAAGATGGACATGTTGGACATTTGGGTCCGGGATACAAATCGCAACATTTTAGTGTGCTCTGAAACATGGTTAAAAGCTCTGTTGATCCATTGCACATTATAATGTTTACAGATGTGATAGGCCAAAGAAGGGTGGCAGTGTAGCAATTAGGGGAAAAACAACATTAAGGCAACCCAATCTCTCAATGTCTCGCTTCCGAAGCAAATTTGAGCTACTATGTACATGTAGTTATAAATGTTGTTATTTGCCAGAATGTTAATTTCTATGTTGCAGGGATCCATGGCCCTCCCTCTGCCACAGCGGGAGCAATCAAAACTGTCGCTGAGCTACTAGCCCCATACATAGCCTCTGAAATAGTGATATTGGGGGATCTGAATCTCGATTGGCTTACTCCCTCGTCTGATTGTCTTAAATCAGCATGTATTGATCTGAACTTAGTCCAACTGATTTCAGAGCCCACTCATTTGAATATAAAAAATCCTGCTAAATCAACTCTGATTGATCTCATACTTACAAATAACCCTCATAAATAGTCAACTAGTGGTATTTTGCTATGGACCTCAGTGATCTCTGTCCCATAGTCTAGTCTATGTCAGAAACACAAAGTTGCCTAGAACTAAACCACGCCTTGTCACTAAAATAAACTTTAAACACTTCCATGAGCAAGGGTTCTTACATGACCTTTACCATTCAGGCTTACTTAGTGTTAATTACACTCCGGACGTGGAACTTGCCCTTTAACAATTCTCTAGTATGTTTATCTCTGTATCTGATAAACATGCTCCTATGAAGAGATTAAGAATTAAAGATAGAGCCAACCCATGGTCAACGCCTGAACTTGCTGAGTTAATTCAGCTATGAAAGAAAGCTTGGTCTGAAACCAAACACACTGGTAGCTCTGCTAACTGGCTCACCTTCAGACAACTTAGAAACAAATGTACGGCTTCCATAAAAAGGGCTAAATCAAACTATTTCATTAATTCCATTCTTGATTCTCGTGGCAATTTTAGTTTAGGAAGGTTTAGGAAGGCTATTCAATTGCTAAAAAGAAGCAGCCACACCTTTCTGCCCAATGAGGTTCTATTTAACTCCAATACTATAACAGACAAAACTGAAATAACTGACGTGTTTAACCAACATTTTATTGCAGCAGGCCATTTGTTTGAAAGGGGAAATGGCAGCAACAAGGACAACTCTGAAAAGACTGTTCATGATACAAGCTCATCTCTGATGCACCCCTGTTTAATCACAGACTTGCCTGCTACTGTAAATGGTAACCCACTGTTCTCTATTCGTCAGGTCACGACTAGGGTAGTTCTGGATGCTCTCTTAGTTATTGATGTAAAAAAATCCTCTGGGGCAGACATGCTTGACCCGTGTCTTCTACGGCTTGCTGCATCTCTGATTGTGGAGCCTTTGACAAATTTTTTATCTATCCATTCTCTTGAATATTATTCCTAAGGTGTGGAAGGCGGCCCTTGTTTTCTCACTCCACAAAGGTGCTGGGCACTGTGATCTTAATAATTATCGCCAAATTTCAAAACGTTCATGTCAAGCGGAAATATTAGAACTCATGATACATTCTCAGCTGCAGTCCTTTTTAGATAGAAAATGTATTCTGAATGCTCACCAGTCAGGCTTTAGGCCAGGACATCAATGTCATAGTTATTCATAAATTACATAGTTAACACACTAGACAGGAAACAGCACTGTCGAAAGCATTCAATACAGTTGATCATGCACTCCTGCACGACAGAAGTCAATGTACAGTAAACTGCTGATGGCGTTCTCTTAAAGGTTCTGAACAGTCATTCTGATTACCATGTAAAATAGCATTTTGAGTGACTAAAATATCTCCCATAAGATTTTCTGGGGATAGAAATGCAAAAATAATAATTTCTCTCTCATGGCTAACTACCAGGAAGTCTGAAAAGACTGGCTGAGTGGCCGGGGAGCTTATTATTTTTATTTACTCTTTATTTAACTAGGCAAGTCAGTTAAGAACAAATTATTATTTACAAATGACGGCCTACACCGGCCAAACCCGGACGACGCTGAGCCAATTGTGCACCGCCCTATGGGACTACCAATCACGGCCGGTTGTGATACAGCCTGGAATCGAACCAGGGGGTCTGTAGTGACGCCTCAAGCACTGAGATGCAGTGCCTTTAGACCGCTGCGTCACTCTTATATTCATTAGCTCGACTTGACTGACTACTCTTTGAAACGCCTATGTCAAAAACTTGGATGCAGTGTTGCAGTAAAATCCTTTCAAACAAATTTGGTAATACACAAAGCAACACAAACATTGAAATTGCATCAATTCTGGGTTTTTATACATCTCCCATTTGGCATGTCTCTTGTGATGCGGTTCACAGCAGCACTGACGGATGTGTTGGCTTGACAACTGCGTTAGAGTTTTGAACAACCCTTCCCCCACTTTTGTTCCATGCTGGCTGAAGACCTAGCTTTATACCCTGATGAAGACAGCTTGGCTGTCGAAACGTTGATATTCAATTATTTCATCTGAGCTCCTAGAGTGTGCGGCTCTCCTTTTCTTTTTCAAGTGTTCTACTCCGCTAGCCAGCACCTCGCCTAACCAGGTGTGTGTTTCTTCCACCTCATGAAGACCTAGCCAACCAGTAACTAGCTAACACCATACACAGATGAAAATGGGAAACATATAAGTATCTTAGCCATAGATGAATAGGGTAAACTTTTAATTATATTTGCTGACACACTACAGTCAAATGTTGGCACCAGTAGAGTAGCCATCTAGCTATATAAACCACGCCCCTCCGCAAACACGCTTAATTAAATTAGGCAAGAGAATATCATGGTATCATTGGTGTATTAAAATGAGAGTTAGGGTGATGTCACACTATCCCCTTAATAATTAAGTGTTTGACATGGGGGAGGGGACCAATAACGTTATGATCAAACTTTATCAATGTAGACGCAACAGTCATTTTTCATACTTTGGTCATCATGTTTTGATTTGGTTTCATCCAAATATCATAACATTTCATAAAAAACATGATTTTGACTGTTTATGACCTTGAACATAACCAAAGGAGTCCTACAAGGCTCAATACTAGGTCCTTTACTGTCCACTATTTACATTAATAATGTTGGTCTCTTCCTGAATAATAATAATAACTGGGGCTTACAGTTCTCTACGGATGATACAGTTATTGATTCCCGTGCCCCCTCAGTGCAGCAGGCCATTCACAACCTTCAGCTTGGCTTTGATTCAGTTCAAGAATCGCTCACCGATCTTAAATTAGTGCTAAATGTTGATACAAGTTTATGTTTTTCTCCAGGTCTCGTAAAATGTATCCTAAAGACCTCTGTATCTGTACCTTGAGAGGAGCCCAAATTGAGCTAGTCCCCCATTATAAGTATCTAGGTATTTGGATTGATGATAAGCTGTCCTTTAAAACACATATTGATAAACTGACTAAAAAGTTGCGAGTAAAGATTGGTTTCCTGTATAGAAATAAATTCTGTCTCACTTTTGAATATAGGAGGAAGATTGTTCAAACCACTCCTCCCAGTAATTGACTATGGCGACTCAATCTACATTACATGCACGTGGCAGCCTCTGTGTTAAAACCTCCAGATTCAGTCTACCACTCAGCCTTGCGTTTTATCACTAGAGATAATTTCCGTACGCATCATTGTCTCTTATATAGTTTAGTTGGCTGGGAGTCTCTGACTACCAGAAGGTCCCAACACTGACTATTATTCGCATATAAAGCACTTCTCCAGAAACTCCCATACAACCTTACCTCACTTCTAAATTGGAAATCTAGTAACTATAAGACTCTCAAGACAGGTTGGTACTAGAGGTTCCACGGGTCTCCTCTGAGTTAGGGAAGACTGCTTTCAGTTACTATGCCCCTCAGTCCTGGAATATCCCACAGGTCATTCTAAAACCTGATTCTTTGTTTCCAAAAGGTGAACTTTTATTTAACTTTTAAATCATCTTAAACAGGTGGAGGAGCCTTGGTGTGACTACAGGTGGATGAGGCATTAATTAATAATTGATCAAGTCTTTTGGAATTCTTTACATAATGTGGTGGGTCAGGTTATTATACCAAATCAAAACCAGTATTATGTTAGCTGTTAACTCCAATTGGAGTTTCTAATGTTCAAAATGCAGGGTTAGCGGGTTCAAGTCAAGTGCCAATGAACAGCCTGTGTTATGATTATTTCCATCGAATCAGGTGAGCATCTGAGTTTATTGTGAGTGAGATATAATATTGACTGAGGGACCACCTATCTTAAAATACCTCCAGCAATGTAAACATGAGTAAGTGCACAGAATCAACATGGGTTATCATCATAGAGTTATTGCCGCTGTTTTTGGTTTTATCGTTTTTCCATTGACACAGCAGCACTCTCTTTACATTTCCTGTTGTTCCCTGGTGTTGGAGATTAGTAGAGATTATTCTTACATGTGTAAAGGGAAATCTGCAAAGCAATTGCTTTGATAAAAAATGTTTTTGCCACTCTAGACGGCCCTTTAATTGCAACCACCAGAGATTATAAGGGGAGGGGAGGTTAGCTGCTCTCTGATGCCCATCAGGAGGCCTCTTCAGTGTTTCCCCAAGGATTTTTTCAGCAGCTGTGGCAAAGTAAGCATGAGAGGGGGTGCTAGTGGGCGTGGCCAATGGCGCGGTCTCCGACCAAACATTTTAGAGACCGTCCTCTAGGCCGCAGAGCCAAAACATTTTCAGTTTTAAAACTAGTTGCCTACAATTATACACATTTTACCATGGGCTGAGAGTAAAGCTAATTTCCTGCAATTCTACACATTTTGCCATGGTTTATGTGGTGTTCTTATGCTATATGAGTGACTCAATCATTCTAACAAAACCAGCGTTCATCGTGTGGTCATTTGGAAAACGCCTGGGAGTTAAGAGGAATGGTTTTAGTATTAATGATTGTTAGTTTTCAAAGATGATCTTATTTTTTAAATATATAGCTCCATTATCTTTTCTACATACTTTATCTGTTTTTAGTCGTTTAATTTTACAGTGAAAACATTTCCCCTATATGCATTTTTTAAAATCATATCTTTTGGCCCACCACCGCTAAATAAATATAGGGGAAACACTGCCTCTTCCTCTGAGTTTACTCCATAGAAATAGAATGAAGTTCATTCTATTTTTATGGTTTACTCACTCTCGGCATCTGGAGTCCTGGAGCAAGCTAAGACTTCAGCAAGCCCACACAAACAATCATGCAGTATCCTTAAAGATGGAATCCGCAGTAGTGCGAAACAGCGCCACTGTCTGCCCCACGGCTGTTGTTATTTAAAAAACTAAATAAACAAACAAAACTACATACAGTATGCTGCTGTTTTGTTGCTTGTGCTATTTTTAAAAAACAGTGTTTGTTTGCAGCAACTTTGTTGTTTTAATATCGCAAACGGACGTGGCTGTTTCACCATTAAGGATTTCAGCTTTAAACTACTGACTTGGCATTCTGTAGTAAGTTAATAAAGGGTCTGGTCCTGGGCCAGCTAACAGCAGCTAACAGCAGGGGTTCACAGAACTACGTGCTTCTAGTGTGACTCGGTCAGAGGAAAGCAGTTCTGCATTGAATGACTGAAATTAGTTAACCCTTCACGTTCATGCTAAACCAACTTCTATGTGGAAAATACAACCATATGTAACAACACAGCATTCATAGAGTTGCAATTCAAAAATATTTAACGTACAACCAGTTGGTTTTCTCATTAGAGTTCAGATTGGAAATTCAACACATTGTTGTATGGTATGGCTTGTAGTATTTAGAACTCACTTGAACCCTAATAAAATTCACACTGAGCTAGTCCTCATACTTTGTCCCTCTTTCTTCCCCAGTCGCAGGACAGGCCACTACAGTGTCCAGAGCCAGCCCAAAAATGCCTCAGGAAAGCCCCAATACCACCACTTTAACTCCCAGGACTCGCTGGACGAGCTGTTCATGGAGGAATACTGGACAGAGGTGGAGAACATCAGCCTTAGCAGAGAGGTGAAGGAGGATGCAGAGCCACAGGAGGAGGTGCAGCTGAAGGTGCCTGATGGTATGGAGCTCTACACTATAGCAGGAGTGTCAACTGAAGTAGAGATGAGATGAGGTTGTTCTAGTGGAAGGACCATATGTCCTGCTACTTCAGTGTAACATTTTAGACCAACCTGCTGAAACAAGACCGAATGAGAGTGATGAGCTGAGCAGGGGGTTCTCGAGCTGAGAAATAAATACAAAATATTTGTTCATTATGCCCAGCTCACGAGACCACTTGACGTGAATACAATAGCCTGGCTTGATCCTACAGGATCAGGAAATGCCTATAAAAAGCACTGCAGAAGTTTGTTTATAAAGTCGAAATGCATTGTTTTGTCTGAACACTAAATGTAGGAACTTCCTTCTGTTCTTTTCTATATCAAGAATGTTGGTGTATGACCGGTTAAGGCAGCGGTTCCCAAACTGGGGGTCACCTGATATGAAAATTGGGTCACGGGAGAATTCACAAAATCCTGAAAGAATACAACAACAATACGTGTATATATATATTATAATATCTTCTTTATCTCAAAATCATTGTAACGTGGTTAACCTTAAAAATCGAAATTAAAATGATAAAATTCAACCAGAGAGCTCCCTTAGATCAAGGGAAAAGGCCGCACTTGACCGTTGCACTTGATTCATTCCCATGGTGAATGGCTTGGCCCGCTATGCTATGAAACCACACACTATTGCAGAGACATTGATATTACCTCACGCAATTGATACGGTGAAAACAATGTGTGGGGAGGCAAAGGCAGAGAAACTCACATCAACACCTTAGTCAGATAACACTGGTAAAATAAGAATTGATGCTATTGCTAGCAATCAAGAGGAAACTGACTGAACGACTCAAAAACTCCCCAGTTTATGCTCTCCAAATGGACGTTAGCTGTGAGGGCCGAGATGCCCATGCCTTGACTTTTGTTCGCTATATATGTCGGGGGATTTTTTCATTGAGAGAGGACCTGTTGTCATTCACAATGGATGTAAAATTTTTTTTTACAAAAAATAGAGACTGTCGGCTTTCTGTGTAATGAAAATAAAATTACTCCTTGCCTATGTAACAGACATACAGTATTTGGGAAACTGAACGAACTGAACGCAAGCATGCAGGGGAAATACAAAAACATTCTACAGATGAGTGACCGAATCAGTGGATTCAGAGGAAATAATTCTTATTGGAGAGAGCCTTTCAAAAGCGAATCATGCCCCCTTCCCTCGGCTGTGCATGTTTCTAACAAAAAACAGCATCAGTAAGTGTCCCATACGAGTGATGACTGCTCACCTCCAACGCTTGGAAAAGCACTTTGTGACTTACTTCCCAATCCGTTTGAATGGCTCAGTTGACATGCCGTTAAGTGAAATCGAACAGCTGATCGAGCTGTCATGTGACCGAATGCTGCAGACAACACATTCACGGGTCACTACGGAGGAGTTTTGGTTCCTGACTCAAAGGGAATACCCTGCTGTAACCCTTTTTAGCATTAAAAATCATGGTACCATTCGCCAGCTCATATCTGTGTGAAGCTGGATTCAGTGTTCTCGTCTGCGTTAAAACCAAATGTCGATCCAGGTTGGATGTGACCGCAGAGATGAGGTGCGTACTGTCGACCACGCCCCCTGACTTTGACAAGCTCCGACACAACAGGCATCAAGCACAACTATCTCATTAGTGGTCGTGAGATAAGAGACATTATGTCAGACTAATTTGCAATTGACTGTCATAGCCCCACATTAAAAGTATGTGATGGTGAGTTGAAGACAATCAGAAATACTGTTAGAATGCTTTTCAATTGACTGCCATAGCCCCAAATAAAAAAGTAAACATTGGCTGTTAATTACAGATTTTCTTTCACATGGTTCACATGGGTTGCGAGAATTTTCTGATCAAAATGGGGTTGTGGGCCAAAAATGTTTGGGAACCCCTGGGTTAAGGGGCTAAGGAGTGAGACAGCCTTCCCTGTTTCATGTCCTTGTTTGTTTCTATTCCCACACCTCGGTAGAGAGAAATTGCCTAATTATAATAGTTGAAAAATATGGGTTGTTTATGAATTCGAGGGACCAATAAAAAGGGATACAAAACGTAGGTGCTGGATTTTAGGCCGGTAGCAACCACCACAGGGTGTCCGTTCAGAACACGAGGAAGCAGTAGTTCCAGTTCAAGGTTTAATGAAGATCCACACACACATACAACACCACTCTCTCTGATACTAATTGTGGTTATTTAGCTGTACACACAATAAACATCAGAAAGAAAAGCAATTTCTTCTAAGGAGGTAGAATAAGCAGGAGAATAAGCAGGTTGGTCATCAGAATGGAAACTACAGACTGCCTGAGGCTAATAAAATTATGATGATTGGCGTGACCTTATTCCAATAGGAAAACCAAAAGAAAGTTGGGGTCTTGGAAAGGAGATGATCTGGCCGTTTTGACATTAGTAATTACACAGTAATAATCTATGACTTACTTGTTTGTTTCTTTATTATTCATTGTTTAGACCTGCACACTTTCCCATTAACATACTACAGCTCTTTTGGTGTATCATCAACTCATAAGACTCAACCTAACTCAACTACTGTCTGTCTGTAGAGGGGGAACAGGAGGAGGCATGGCTGAAGGAGGCAGGGCTGGCCACTCTGTTTGACGAGTCGGCGTCGGACCCCGAGGACATGATGGGGCTGTTGTTCACGCTAACGCGCACACAGGCCGCCGCCGTAGAGAAACGTTTTGAAACCATCAGGAAGAGGAACAAGCAGCACCACGTACCTGACGTCAGAGACATCTTCAAACTCCCGGGCACACCGGAGTCGAAGGTCAGCCTACCACAGGTCCCGTTAACACGCACAAACCTGGTTTTAGAACTCAGTCATGCCTGAGATGCTTCACTGCAGAAATAACCCATTGACTTGTTTACCACAGTCAGTTAACATCATTACTAATCACATGGAGATTGTCTGTTAATGAACACCAGAATGTGAGGTAATAGGTAACTGGATATCTTATCCTAATGAGAGTCTTGTCTTTAGTCTGTTCACAATTGGTAATAGAAACATATTGTCTTTCTACAAAATCAGCTGTTAGATCATCTTGTTTGATTCATTAATTGTGCAAAATAAGCTATATTACATTCTGATGAGAGCCTGTTTTTGTTCTGTATTATGTTGCAGGATGATGAAGCAAAGTCACCAGAGAGAAGTGAAAACAGAAAAAGGAATATTATGACAGATGGTATGTACCACAAGTTCTAGGAGGCACAAATGTCAATTTCATCATGAAAAACTGGTGCACTGGCATTTTCCACCCCTTATGCTAGGTTTGGCAATTTACCTGTCTAACATCAGCTCGCTTGCGCTGAGGTGGGAGGGGTGGCAATATTTGAGGTGTATCCTTAAAAACAATCGCAAAAGTGAACATTTCATGCAGCGCTAACGGATAGGTGCAGTGAACTGTGTTGTTTTACAGTATCCGCCATAGTAGTTTGGTGCCCCTGGAGCAAATAAGGTTAAATGCCTTGCTCAAGGACACAGACAGATTTCTCACCTTGTTGGCTCCAGGTATTCGAACCAGCGACCTTTCTGTTACTGGCCCAACGGTCTAACTAGGCTACCTGCCGCCCCATTAGCTTAGTGCCTTGAAATATTTTGGAGGTTTTTGCCCTCATGCTTTTTCATGATTCACAATTCACATACCTGCATACATAATTTTGCTTGTTCAAGTAGGCTATCCATCCCCATTTTCAAAGAGCACCCCTCGTCCAATTGCCAAAGTCGTGCTCCTCCAAACTATTCAGTCCTATAATGCCATATCAATGGCAGATTCTTTTGAGAATGTGCCTCACACATAGGAATACCTGGAATAGTATAACAGTAATCCTTCTTCCCCTTTTTATCATAATTTTAGCCAGCTCTCGTTATTAATTTGAATCTGCGCAAAAGCCTCCATAGTCTACCTTAATATTACAGTTGAAGTCGGAAGTTTACATACACCTTAGCAAAATACATTTAAACTCTGTTTTTCTTGAGATGTTGCTTCAATATATCCACATAATTTTCCTTCCTCATGATGCCATCTATTTTGTGAAGTGCACCAGTCCCTCCTGCAGCAAAGCACCCCCACAGCATGATGCTGCCACCCCCGTGCTTCACGGTTGGGATGGTGTTCTTCAGCTTGCAAGCCCCCCCTTTTCCTCCAAACATAACGATGGTCATTATGGGCAAACAGTTCTATTTTTGTTTCATCAGACCAGAGGACATTTGTCCAAAAAGTATGGTCTTTGTCCCCATGTGCAGTTGCAAACCGTAGTCTGGCTTTTTTATGGCGGTTTTGGAGCAGTTTCTTCTTCCTTGCTGAGCGGCCTTTCAGGTTATGTTGATATAGGACTCGTTTTACTGTGGATATAGATACTTTTGTACCTGTTTCCTCCAGCATCTTCACAAGGTCCTTTCCTGTTGTTCTGGGATTGATTTGCACTTTTCGCACCAAAGTACGTTCATCTCTAGGAGACAGAACACGTCTCCTTCCTGAGTGGTATGACGGCTGCGTGGTCCGATGGTGTTTATACTTGCGTACTATTGTTTGTACACATTTTTCACTATTTAGTCATTTAGCAGACGCTCTTATCCAGAGCGACTTACATGAGCAATTAGAGTTAAGTGCCTTGCTTAAGGGCACATCGACAGATTTTTCACCTAGTCAGCTCAGGGATTAGAACCAGCGACCTTTCGGTTACTGGCACAACGCTCTTACCCACTACGCTACCTGCCGCTCAGATGAACGTGGTACCTTCAGGCGTTTGGAAATTGCTCCCAATGATGAACCAGACTTGTGGAGGTCTACAATTTTTTTTCTGAGGTCTTGGCTGATTTCTTTTGATTTTCCCATGATGTCAAGTAAAGTGGCACTGAGTTTGAAGTTAGGCCTTGAAATACATCCACAGGTACACCTCCAATTGACTCAAATTATGTCAATTAGCCTATCAGAAGCTTCTAAAGCCATGACATCATTTTCTGGAATTTTCCAAGCTGTTTAAATGCACAGTCAACTTAGTATATGTAAACTTCTGACCCACTGGAATTGTGATACAGTGAATAATAAGTGAAATAATCTGTCTGTAAACAATTGTTGGAAAAATTACTTGTGTCATGCACAAAGTAGATGTCCTAACCGACTTGCCAAAACTATAGTTTGTTAACAATACATTTGTGGAGTGGCTGAATAACTAGTTTTAATGACTCAAACCTAAGTGTATGTAAACTTCCGACTTCAACTGTATATGCCCACGGGGAGCAATTATGGTGCCTGTAATGGCCGATATTAAAACAAGTTGTTGTTTAATTTTGATTAGAATTTGATTAGAATTATTCACTCTCTTTTTTTAAGTCTTATCAATAGTGAATTCAATCTTGCTTATTGACAATGTTTGGCATATCCATGGATCAGATTCACACTGATGTGTGTGTGTGTGTGTGTGTACAGATCAGGTGGTGGGGCAGGGGAATGAGGCTGGCCCTGCTGAGCAGAGTGTGTCTGAACCTGAGACAGACATCAACCTAGAGCTGTCCTTCTCTGATCAGGCCCTCAGCTATAAGGAGGGCTCAAAGGCCAGCAGTGAGGCTCTGACAGACACAGACGATAAGCTACCTGTGAGTAAACATTAACACCACCACACAGATTGACTGAGCCTCTCAGCTGGAGCAAAGTTTACATGTTGTGATGGACGTTTGTGCTTGTCTAAAAACTAATTTCTGTGTTCTATTCATGTGCTTTTCTAATAATCGTTTTCTGTGCTCATGCAAGTGACTGACTGAACGAATCCTCACTATCAGTAGCTGCAATTTGGCAGTAGGCCCAGACCTTTGTTTTGAGAACGAAAGATATCTCAGTTTCAAGGTCTCAGCTTAGAGAGAAGAAGCCTCGTGAGGTATTGGTCTGTCACATCTTATGAACCAGTATTGGTCGGTCACATGAATGAAACAAAATGCTAATGATGAATTAATTATGCAAAATCATGCAAATATAACTTGTCTGCATATAGCCGTATATAAGACAACTGCTGGGACTGCCCCAGCAGAGCTCCTGATTGACATGTGTACTATGGTGCATTGAGTTGGTTGGAACCTCTCCAGCTCGCTGATAATAAAGGATGATTCATTTAAGATTGACCTCGAGTGTCCCTGGTGGAAATTTCCACAACATTGTGGTGAATTTCCACGACAATATCAAAACGGGAAGTGTCACTCGTCAACATTGCGGGCTCCCATAGCCTGGTTGGGGACAAAGGATTTCAAATATTTATGTTTTTTGTCAGCAGCAGGAACTGTGTTTACTTAGCCACCCGTGTGTCAATCTATACTGAACAAAAATATAAACACAACATGTAAAGTGTTGGTCCCATGTTTCATGAGTTGAAATAAAAGATCCCAGAAATGTTCCATATGCACAAAAAGCGTATTTCTTGCATTTTTTTTGCACACATTTGTTTACATCCGTGTTAGTGAACATTTCTCTTTTGCCAAGATAATCCATCCACCTGACAGGTGTGGCATATCAAGAAGCTGATTAAACAGCATGATCATTACACAGGTGCACCTTGTGCTGGGGACAATAAAAGGCCACTTTGTCACACAACACAATGCCAAAGATGTCTCAAGTTTCCAGGGAGCGTGCAATTGGCGTGCTGACTGCAGGAATGTCCACCAGAGCTGTTGCCAGATAATTTAATGTTAATTTCTCTACCATAAGCCGCCTCCAATGTCATTTTGGAGAATTTGGCAGTACGTCCAACCGGCCTCACAACCGCAGACCATGTGTGTGGCATCGTGTGGGCGAGCGGTTTGTTGATGTCAACGTTGTGAACAGAGAGCCCCATGGTTGCATTGGGGTTATGGTATGGGCATGCATAAGCTACGGACAATGAACACAATTACATTTTATCGAGTGGCAATTTGAATGTACAAAAATACTGTGACGAGTTCCTGAGGCCCATTATGTGGCCCATTTTTTTGAAGGTATCTGTGACCAACAGATGCATATCTGTATTCCGACTCATGTGAAATCCATAGATTACGGCCTAATTCATTAATTTCAATTTACTGATTTCCTCATATGAACTGTAACTCAGTAAAATCTTAGAAATTGTTGCATGTTGCGTTTATGTTTTTGTTCAGGATAATTAACATAATAAAACAATTCCCATTGAAATCTGTCTGTTTAAGCTAGAGATATCCGTTGTTTTGTATGGGCTGCGTCTCAATCACCGCATTTGCCTACAGTGCCATGAGAAAGTATTCATACCCCTTGACTTATTTCACATTTTGTTGTATTACAGCCTGAATTCAAAATGGATTAAATAGATTTTTTCTCAACCATCTACAAACAACACCCAATAATCACAATATGAAAACAAGTTTGTATACATTTTTTGACATTTATTGAAAATGAAATACATAAATATCTTATTTACAAAAGTATTCACACCCCTGAGTCAATACTTTGTAGAAACACCTTTGGCAGTGATTACAGCTGGGTCTTTCTGGGTAAGTCTCTAAGAGCTTTCCTCACCTGGATTGTGCAACATTTGCCCATTATTATTTTCAGAACTCTTCCAGCTCTGTCAAATTGGTTGTTGATCATTGCTAGACAACCACTTTCAGGTCTTGCCATAGATCTTTAAGTAGATTTAAGTAAAAACTTGGCCACTCAGGAACATTCTTAGTAAACAACTCGTGTAGATTTGGCCTTGTGTTTTAGGTTATTTTCCTGCTGAAAGATGAATTCATCTCCCAGTGTCTGGTGGAAAGCAGACTGAACCAGGTTTTCCTCTAGGATTTTGCCTGTGCTTAGCTCCATTCCGTTTCTTTTTTTATCCTGAAACTCCCCAGTCCTTAATGATTACAAGCATACCCATAACAGGATGCAGTCACTACTATGCTTGAAGATATGGAGAGTGGTACCCCATTAATGTGTTTTATTGGATTTTCCCCAAACATAACACTTGGATTGATACACCAGCCAAAGTGTAATTAATAACTTCACCATGCTCAAAGGAATATTCAATGTCTGTTTTCTTTATCTACCAATAGGTGCCCTTCTTTGCGAGGCATTGGAAAACCTCCCTGGTCTTTGTGGTTGGATCTGTGTTTGAAATTCACTGCTCGACTGCGGGACCTTATAGATAATTGTATGTGTGGGGGACAGAGATGAGGTAGTCATTAAAAAACCATATTAAACACTATTATTGCACACAGAGTAAGTATATTTAACTTATTATGTGACTTGTTAAGTGAAATTTTACTCCTGAACTTATTTAGGCTTGCCATAACAAAAGGGATGCATGTGTATTGAATCAAGACATTTATTTTAATTTTTTATTAATTTGTAAACATTTCTAAAATCATAATTCCACTTTGACATTATGGGATATTGTCTGTAGGCCAGTGATAAAAAAAATCTCTATTTAATCCATTTTAAATTCAGGCTGTAGCACAACAAAATGTGGAAAAAGTAAACCCTTCCGCATCTGCGGTAGAAAGTGGCAGAGCTACAGCACTGTTTGTCAGACCAGGAGACATCCCGAAAATAGGTCCTCTTACGAAAATGTCTGTAGCGTCCGAACTAGTATGACCACTGTATGGAAAGACGAGACTCTCACGAACACGATGCTGTTCTCCGTTTTGCTCTATGAATCCCACAAGCCCCACAGGACTCATCTGAAGTCGGTACCGCCGATGTGCCAACTTCTGTCTGTACCGTCTGAACTGTTTGGGCTACAAACGAATGAACTCTCAGGAACATGATGCTGTTCTCCGTTTGTTCTACTACCCTCACATGTGTCACAGGAATCGTCTGAACGTAACCCGGTATTGGTTTAAAAAAATGAATGGAAGTATGGAAATAGTTTTTTTTGCCCAGAGAAATATGTCAACAACAAAAAAATGAAAATCCTGAGCTTTCTTATATCTACATCAGAAATGATTGACAAAAATGTTTTTTATATAGGCCTATACATCATTTACACTGTAATATGTAGGACTACTGCTTGTGTACTAGTGTAAGTGTTATATGACATTGAATGCTGCCGTTTGCACAGATTATCAATCAAAACCTTTTTGTCTAATACGTTTCACAGTCCAAACTGTTCTAGCCTACTTGTGCATTTGAATCTCTCTCTCGCTCTAGGGACACCTGGTGGTGACATTAAGGTATAACCACAGATACTCAAAATGTCGGGTTTGCTAACTTGCCTATGTTAACCTCTGCTTCTCTCTTCTCTGTGTGACAGAACTTCAAGCTAAGCAGAGACAAGACAGGGCTGACCAAGATGGGGGACCTGTCCCCTCAGGATATGAAGAAGGTGCACCGTCTGGTACTGATAGAGATGACCGCTCTGTTTGACACGGCAGGCATCGACCTCAAGGCCCACAAAGCAGTCAAACCCAAGGTCAAAGGTGAGCCAGTATGCTACATCTGTTAGCATGGAACACTACTATATAACAGTATATCTAAGTGCCCTTATAACTATCCCATTGACTTAGGGCGTTTGAACACATAGTTTTGAGCTATAGTTCGAATCAGAGTTCGATTTATTTGTTACATTGTATTTTTTTCATTTGGTCCTGTTGGTTTCACGTTGCCAAATGTAAAACAACCTAAAATGCCTAAACAAAACCATGTGTTCATGCAGGTAATTTTTTTATTGGAGAAAAATGCTCACGTTAAATCCATCTATGATTATCAAGAGGCATATCTTGTATGTCCCAAACTTCACAGGCCTAGTACTTTTGCTTTGGTATTCCAACAACATGTGGGAGGAAACAGCACAATAGCCATTCTAACTGCAACGTGAATAGCCTATATCCCCTGTATAGCCCCCGTCTCCCCTAATCTGCATCAGATGTGCTCATAAATGCGCTGCTACTCACATAATGTTTCAGATATATTAAGTTATTTCATCAAATGCTCGCAGTCAAGCAACCAATAATACCTCTGGTTCTTTCTCTGTGGTCCGGACTGTGTTCTCACCTGCACCATGGTACAAATTGAATCGGACCGAGACCACCCTTTTTGAGCATTGGTGCATTGTTTAGTGCGCTCCCGAGTGCAGATAGTGTTCACACCAGTCCAAACGAACCGAAATAAGGGCGAAAACGCACCAGACTTTGGAAAAAACGCTCCAAACCAATTTGGTGTGAAAGCCCCCTTAGTCTCAGGAAGCTCTGATGAAATGATGTTGTTTGTGTTCTAGAGTCTGGCCTGTTTGGAGTTCCTCTGGCCACCCTATTGGAGCAGGACCAGAGGAGACAGGCAGGGACCAAGGTGCCAATCATACTGCAGAGGGTGAGCAGCACAACCTCTCATTAACACAGTCAGGGATCCTGGTTCACTTTAATCTGATCCCGGTTCACTTTAATCATACAGTATGTCTAAATTTGTGGTCTGCAGTAGAAATCTCTGCAGTTTGCTGTAGTGGTGAATGGTATTCTCATATCTGCTGTTGATTTGATGGTTAAAGCTTATAAGAGTGTTCTATTGTTTCCAGCTAATCTCTCACATAGAGGAGGAGGGTCTGGACACAGAGGGGCTTCTACGGATACCCGGAGCAGCCACAAGAGTCAAGGTCATTGTTCATCATTTTTGATAGATGTACTCATGGTTTATCCGATGCCTATACAGTGTCTGGGCAAGGATTTGCATGCTGTAACAACAACATAATGTAGCTATAGGGAAATTAACATTTAGCTAATGGAAGGGCTAGTGTGGTGACATAATATGTGGAATGTATGATGAGTGTTATACTGTAGGCCTATGTGATGAAGCCTACAATGTGTGTATGTGTGTATATTAACATATGTGTCCTGCTTGCAGGCGGTGCATGTGGAGCTGGAGGGGAAGTTCTATGAGGGCCTGTTCTCCTGGGAGAGTCTGAAGCAGCACGATGCAGCCAGCCTGCTCAAGCTCTTCATCAGGGAGCTTCCCCACCCGCTGCTCACTGTGAAGTACCTCAGTGCTTTCATGGCAGTGCTCAGTCAGTCCCATTATATACTGCACGACATTATGCATCAGACTTTCCTCATGCTACACACTTTCTCTCACAATGGTGCACTGTATGTAAACTCCAAAGGAGGCTGCTGAGGGTCATAATAATGGCCGGAACGGCGCAAATAGAATGGCATCAAACACCTGCATGTTGAATGTATTTGATGCCATTCCACTGATTCCGTTCCAGTCATTAGCACGAGCCCGTTCTCCCCAATTAAGCTGCCACCAACCTCCTGTGGTATACTCATTCAGAAATGTAGCTTGATTCTATTCTTGATTTGTCTCATGTTGACTTATGGGTTAGTAAACAATCCATTGTGGTTGTGATTCTTTTGCTTGCCTTACAGAACTACCCACTAAGAAGCAACAGCTGCAGGCTCTCAACTTGCTGGTTCTGCTACTTCCAGAGTCCAGCCGTGATTCCCTGAAGGTAGATATAACTGCTTTCTCTGTGTTAGTTCTCTAGCCAATACAGTATAGTCTCATGTTTTCTGTTGGACACATTGTAATGTATCTTATGGTGGTTTCAGGCGCTGATGGAGTTCTTTCAGAGGATCATAGACCACAAAGAGCAGAACAAGATGACCTTGAACAACATTGCCATGGTGATGGCTCCAAACATCTTCATGTTTAAAGGCTTCCGCAACAAGATCAGTAAGCAGCAGGAATTCTCCATGGCCACAGAGACCGCCATCATCGTCAGACTGCTCATCCGATACCAAAACCTGCTCTGGACGGTACACTCTAATCTATCTTTTTCACATAGATACTTTATAGGCCTACTGTAGTTGAAATTGCACTTTGGTACCATATTTGTAATGTTATTATAGTTTTTCTACTTCAGATTCCTAAATTCATAATGAACCAAGTCAGGAAACAAAACACGGCGAACCAGAAGAAAATTAGCAAAGACCATGCCATGAGGAAACTCTTAAAGAAGATTGCCTATGACCGAGAGAAACCTGAAAAACAGGAGAAACCCCCCTCAGAGGTGAGAGCAGCAGCAGACAAAGGAGGACGTCTGTCTAGCACCTGTGTATGGTAACTGAAAAGCAGTTATGGCTGAGGAAACACCCATGCTCCTGAGTGAATCAAGAGGAGAATATGTGAATGACCCAACTCAAATGCCTTCTGGGCTTCCTGGTTCAACTGAGGGAAAAGGGAATGGCTCCCCCTGACACCTAGTGGATATATGTAGAACTGCAACTATGTTTTTAACGTTTGAAAAAATTACTTCATAATGAAGGAACTGCATAATGGGTAATATGGATTTATGACGAAATTGAATAATATAACATAGATTTTGAATACCTCCAAAGAATATTGTTATTGAAGTGCAGTTTTCGAGAAATGCTTGATATGTTGTATAATAATATAGCTTCTGTACAATTTTTATTGGTGTAGTATGGAATACAGTAGCGACACTATAGTGTGTACACTATTATGATGGTTAGATGAGACATGTCTGTTGTCTATCCCTAGGCGGACAGTAGTTCTCAGGGCTTCATCAGGGTCCAGGCCCCTCAGTTCTCTAAGGTCTCCATGGCTGTCCAGTTGACTGAAGAGCTGCAGGCGTCTGATGTCCTCAGCCGCTTCCTCAGCCAGAAGAGGTGAGACCAACACCCCTCCCTCTCCCTCTTCTGTCCCCCATCCTCCCTGGGGAACTACTGTCACCCCCGTTATACACTAAAGGCTTGCATTCTGAGTGCAGTTAAATTACAGTACAGAGACATTTACACAATGTGTGTGGTATAACTGAGCATCCTATGGAAATTGTGATTTCTGCTCCAACTCAGCTGAGTGACACTGCATGGCATGGCTCAGATTTCCCCACATCTGTTACATAAAACTCAAATGTCACTCAAATTGGAATGTCACTCTATATTTGTAACATGGGTTTTTGTTTATCCCTCACTATGTTGTCTGTGTGTTCTAGCTCTGTGTCTGTGAAGAGAGAAGATCTGTGCCTATATGAAATAGGAGGCAATATCAGTAAGTGTGCAAAGTCATTCAACACACAAACCATCTCATATACGCTGAGTGTACAGACTGACCAGGTGAAAGCTAGGATCCCTTATTGATGTCACTTGTTAAATCCACTTCAATCAGTGTAGATGAATGGGGAGGAGACAGGGTAAAGAAGGATGTTTAAGCCTTGAGACAATTGAGACATGGATTGGGTATGTGTGCCATTCAGAGGGTGAATGGGCAAGACAAAATATTTAAGTGCCTTTGAATGGGGTATGGTAGTAGGTGCCAGGCACACAGGTTTGTGTCAAGAACTGCAACGCTGCTGGATTTTTCACGCTCAACAGTTTCCCTTGTGTATCAAGAATGGTCCACCATCCAAAGGACATCCAGCCAATTTGACAGAACTGTGGGAAGCATTGGAGTCAACATGGGCCAGCATCCCTGTGGAACGATTAACACCTTGTAGAGTCCATGCCCCGACGAGTTGAGGCTGTTCTGAGTGCAAAAGGGGGTGCAACTCAATATTAGGAAGTCGTCCCTAATGTTTTGTACACTCAGTGTATTCTGTGGCATAATTATTTTTTTTTCAAGAACAATGTTTCTATTACATAGTATTATCTGTCAAAAATGGAGAAATGTCAACATCCTACAGTATACTTGATTCAGACCATATTCTGCTGTAAATTCAAAGTATTTCATTTGTTTTAAGGACATGGTTCAAATCCCAGCAGAGCATCACCTTCCCAATATGTCACAGTACCTGATTAGTTCTTTGCTGTGTGTTGTTCCTGAACAGAGGAGCGCTGTCTGGATGAGGAGACCTATATGAAAGACCTGTTGGAGCTGAATCCCAGTGCAGAGTGGGTCATCAAGTGGGTCATCCAGAGATAGGATATCTGACTGCTCACACCCTGCCAGCCATGTCGTAAAGGTCCAATGCAGCCGTTTTTATCTCAATATCAAATCATTTCTGGGTAACAATTAAAGTACCTTACTGTGATTGGTTTCCATTAAAAATGGTCAAAAAGAAACAAAAATAGCTTCTTAGCAAAGGGCAATTTCTCAAGCATGAATTTTGATAGGACTGTCAGGTCTGAGTGAGGGGCCTGATTGCACGAGCGTAATGGGAGAGATATGTAACCTGAAAATTAGCTGTTATTGGCAGAGAGGTTTGAAACTGTCTTTGTTATTGGTTTATTAACTTATACCGCCTGGTGATGTCGCCAGGCAGGCCAAGACTCCATCCCACCAAAACATTTCAGACGGTCTTTTCAGGCGGTCTTTTCAAACAGCTCTTACACTAAATGGGCATAATCATAATTTTTATGATTTCACAGAATTATTCCAACCTCATAGTGTGGAAATATACATTCAGTGTCCAGTTTATTAGGTGCACCGATCTAGTACAGGGTCGGACCCCTTTGCCTCCAGAACAGCCTGAATTCTTCGGGCATGGTTTCTACAAGGTGTGGCGTTCAAATGTTGCTCATTTTCTTTATCACGGGACCTAACATGTGCCAGGAAAACATTCCCTACACCTTTACACCACTGCCACCATCCTGTACCATTGACACCAGGCAGGATGGGGCCATGGACTCATGATGCTTATGCCAAATCTTGACTCTGCCATCACCATGATGCAACAGGAACCGGGATTCATCAGAGCAGGCAATGTTTTTCCACTCAATTGTCCAGTGTTGGTGATCGCGTACCCATTGGAGCCGCTTCATGTTTTTAGCTGATAGGAGTGGAACCCGCTGTGGTCGTCTGCAGCAATAGGTCATCCGTGACAAGGACCGACTAGTTGTGCTTTCCAAGATGCAGTTCTGCACACCACTGTTGTACTGCGCCGTTATTTGTCTGTTTGTGGCCCGCCTGCTTGCACGATTCTTGCCATTCTCCTTCGACCTCTCTCATCAACGAGCTGTTTTCACCCTCAGGACTGCAGCTGACTGGATGTTTTTTGTTTGCCGCACCATTCTCGGTAAACCCTAGACACTGTCGTGTGTGAAAAGCCCAGGAGGCCAGCCATTTCTGGAATACTGGTGCAGCCTGTGATTCCCACCTCCAGTCTGTGCCACTCTGTTATGATGATTTGTGATACAAGATTAATTAATGTGTGTAAACTCCTAAGCTGCATGAGTGACAAAGGACAAGGACACACCATGTGTTAGGGGTATCACAAGTGAGTAATAGAAGGTCAGTGTGCCAAGATAGATTGGGGGCCACTGGTGCTAATCTTAGGATGGGTACGTGATGGAATGGCCTGGCTAGGGTGCCACACGACACCAAGGAGGCACATGATATGGTGGTGGAGGAGTGACAATCAGTAATGGTTAGCAACTGTGTATGATAAAAGTAGATTGGAAGGGCATTATATAAGCTGAAAGATTTGGTAAGGAAGTCAGTCATATGATAAGAACGTTCGTCTAGTTATAGTGGGGGGAAAAAGTATTTAGTCAGCCACCAATTGTGCAAGTTCTCCCACTTAAAAAGATGAGAGAGGCCTGTAATTTTCATCATAGGTACACGTCAACTATGACAGACAAATCGAGAATTTTTTTCTCCAGAAAATCACATTGTAGGATTTTTAATGAATTTATTTGCAAATTATAGTGGAAAATAAGTATTTGGTCACCTACAAACAAGCAACTTCTTCTTTAAGAGGCTCCTCTGTCCTCCACTCGTTACCTGTATTAATGGCACCTGTTTGAACTTGTTATCAGTATAAAAGACACCTGTCCACAACCTCAAATAGTCACACTCCAAACTCCACTATGGCCAAGACCAAAGAGCTGTCAAAGGACACCAGAAACAAAATTGTAGACCTGCACCAGGCTGGGAAGACTGAATCTGCAATAGGTAAGCAGCTTGGTTTGAAGAAATCAACTGTGGGAGCAATTATTAGGAAATGGAAGACATACAAGACCACTGATAATCTCCCTCGATCTGGGGCTCCACGCAAGATCTCACCCCGTGGGGTCAAAATGATCACAAGAACGGTGAGCAAAAATCCCAGAACCACACGGGGGGGCCTAGTGAATGACCTGCAGAGAGCTGGGACCAAAGTAACAAAGCCTACCATCAGTAACACACTACGCCGCCAGGGACTCAAATCCTGCAGTGCCAGACGTGTCCCCCTGCTTAAGCCAGTACATGTCCAGGCCCGTCTGAAGTTTGCTAGAGTGCATTTGGATGATCCAGAAGAGGATTGGGAGAATGTCATATGGTCAGATGAAACCAAAATATAACTTTTTGGTAAAAACTAAACTCGTCGTGTTTGGAGGACAAAGAATGCTGAGTTGCATCCAAAGAACACCATACCTACTGTGAAGCATGGGGGTGGAAACATCATGCTTTGGGGCTGTTTTTCTGCAAAGGGACCAGGACGACTGATCCGTGTAAAGGAAAGAATGAATGGGGCCATGTATCGTGAGATTTTGAGTGAAAACCTCCTTCCATCAGCAAGGGCATTGAAGATGAAACATGGCTGGGTCTTTCAGCATGACAATGATCCCAAACACACCGCCCGGGCAACGAAGGAGTGGCTTCGTAAGAAGCATTTCAAGGTCCTGGAGTGGCCTAGCCAGTCTCCAGATCTCAACCCCATAGAAAATCTTTGGAGGGAGTTGAAAGTCTGTGTTGCCCAGCGACAGCCCCAAAACATCACTGCTCTAGAGGAGATCTGCATGGAGGAATGGGCCAAAATACCAGCAACAGTGTGTGAAAACCCTGTGACGACTTACAGAAAACGTTTGACCTGTGTCATTGCCAACAAAGGGTATATAACAAAGTATTGAGAAACTTTTGTTATTGACCAAATACTTATTTTCCACCATAATTTGCAAATAAATTCATAAAAAATCCTACAATGTGATTTTCTGGAGAAAAAAAATCTAATTTTGTCTGTCATAGTTGACGTGTACCTATGATGAAAATTACAGGCCTCTCTCATCTTTTTAAGTGGGAGAACTTGCACAATTGGTGGCTGACTAAATACTTTTTTTCCCCACTGTATATGATCCAGTACTTAAATAAATGTAAATCAAACTTCCAGCTGAGTGTTGACTGCTCTCTCTTACATCCTGAACTTCTCAATACCAGAAACTCATCATAACACACTCTTATGTTACTGACCCTGATGACACTCTCATGCTGAACCTGTCACATTATTCCAGATTTAGGTCTGCCACTTTGTCTGGGACATGGTGTTTTGTCATTGTTGTCTGCACCATCTTGTGAGGGATATACCACCTCAGTCACCGGCTTCATCAATAAGTGCATTGACGACGTCGTCCCCACAGTGACCGTACGTACATATCCCAACCAGAAGCCATGGATTACAAGCAAGATCTGCACCGAGCTAAAGGCTAGAGCTGCCGCTTTCAAGGAGCAGGACACTAATCCGGATGCTTTATAGAAATCCCGCTATGCCCACTGACGAACCATCAAACAGGCAAAGCGTCAATACAGAACAAAGATTGAATCCTACTACACCGGCTCTGACGCTCGTCGATTGCGGCAGGGCTTGCAAACTATTACAGACTACAAAGGGAAACCCAGCCGCGAGCTGCCCAGTGACACGAGCCTACCAGACGAACACAAATGCTTTTTATGCTCGCTTCGAGGCAAGCAACACTGAAGCATGCATGAGAGCACCAGCTGTTCTGGACGACTGTGTGTTCACGCTCTCCGTAGCCGATGTGAGTAAGACCTTTAAACAGGTTAACATTCACAAGGCCACAGGGCCAGAAGGATTACCAGGATGTGTACTCAGAGCATGCGCGGACCAACTGGCTAGTGTCTTCACTGATATTTTCAACCTCTCCCTGACCGAGTCTGTAATAACTACATGTTTCAAGCAGACCACCATAGTCCCTGTGCCCTTAGAAAGCGAAGGTAACCTGCCTAAATGACTACTGCCCCGTTGCACTCACATCAGTAGCCATGAAGTGCTTTGAAAGGCTGGTCCTGGCTCACATCAACAACATCATCCCGGAAACCCTCATTTTTGTGAACGGTGTACCTAAACTGGCCACTGAGTGAATATACAACACAGGAAAATCATGTTTTTGAGTGCACTGGGCCTTTAAAGGAGAACGGACGGGGGTAACGTTAAGGCTGACCATTGGACCCAGGGGAACAGGTAGTGTTAATGTTGTTGTCCTTTGTGGTGCTGTAGTTTAGAATACAGTTTAAGTAGATGAGGGCTCTTCCTCTGAAATGAATGCCATGTGGTGTGTTAGGTCCACATGTGTACTGGGTACTTACTGTATGGGGTAAAGCACTCCCCTGATTGACATGTATGCTACTGGAAGTCCAACTGTCAACGCTTGAGGAGTTGGACAGTTGCGACTGAGGAGAGCCACTGAACAATAATCTGTGGTGGTAATGATCAATACAGTAAATGCCCCACACCAAGAAAACAACAGTTGAGAAAACAGTAGATTGTAATGGATTGCTCTAAAAATGACAACGACAATGTTTTTACATTAAATGATAGACATGTAAGACATAATTGAAACACTAATAGGATTTGCTTTACTCTGCAGTTTATTCTCCATTGTAAGATAATTCAAATGTAGCATGCGTACCTCCACAAACTACCAGGGTTGGGTCAATTCTATTTCAATTTCAGTCAATTCAGGAAGTACACTGAAATTCCAATTATTTTCTATGCTTTTCAATTGGGATGAATTTGAATTTGCTTTACTTTCTGAATTGACTGAAATTGAAATGGAATTGACCCCAACCCTGCTAGCTACAATTGTGTTGTGCTGTAGATATTTGTAATGGTTATATTCCATGACTCATTCCTAATTTTGTGATAATTCACAGTATTTCAAAAAAAGTATTCTTTAGATTAATTGCCAAATCATGAACTAGGCTGAGCTGAAGGGGTTGGCGGGTATATAACGCTCCTTAGTTCTCAGAGAGGGTACACTTATCCCAAGTTTGCTTTAATAATTTATCTGCGGGGTCCCTCTACAATCCCTCTCCACTGTGACTTCTGTCTGTTTCATGTTGATCATATATTGACAGAATATGACCAGTGTAAGAGACGGCCAGCGAAAATCAAAGAGATGACATTAAGGACATTATTTAAACGTGTTTGGTAGAACCGGTTCTCAAGCTGTGGTCCTAATCTAGCATTCCAGGTCACTTCCTAATAACATTAAAATGTGTAGTTCTCAAAAGGTACTTTCAATAGAGGGAATAGTTTTAAATAATGCAATGTATATATACAAACATTTCAATTTAGAAAACATGAATAACATTATTTCAGATATGTACTGTATGAACTGTTAAACTGTGATTTTTATGCAATACCTGCCCTTATGTTGTTCTTGATACTGTGAATATGACTTGAAAGATGTCCCATCTGATATTGTATACTGTATGTTCTACTGCTTCTGAAATGACCACTAAACTTTTTGTAAATAAATGTGTAATTGCTCCTATTTGGTGTGTAATGTGCTCGTTTATGCACAATAAAATACATGAAAAACAACAATACTAGAAAATCAAAAGGAACATATTTTTCCCAAAGGAGAATACTGTGTTCTGTTTTGCTTGCGCCTACATGAGTAGTACATGTTTCCTTTGATGAGCCTGTACTGTGGCATGGAGGGCTTGGCTGTATAGGTGGAAGGGGACTTGGACAAACTGAGGTGGCTGGAGCTGACCAGACTTCACTAGGGGACACACAGACAGACATGAAACCACATGGTCATATTTTGAAAGTCAAAAGAAAGTGTGTGCTTACCTTGACTGTTGTTTCTTTTCCACTGTGTCATCCAGAATATTTGTAATGTGTTCCTCGACTAACCTGTACCCCTGCACATTGACTCGGTACCGGTACCCCCTGTATATAGCTTCGTTATTGTTATTCTATTGTGTGTTTTTTTAAATTATTCTTTTTTACTTTAGTTTATTTAGTTAATATTTTCTTAACTATTTCTTGAACTGCATTGTTGGTTGAGGGCTTGTAAGTAAGCGTTTCACGGTATACGAATACAATTTGATTTTATGTTTTAAAAATAAGAGATTTCTGTTCGAGAGCCAAAGAAAACAGAAATGTCAAGGATATACTGTAAGCAAGGTTACATATAGTAGGCTACAATTTACAGGGCAATTTGAGAATCATTTGAGATTATGTTGAACATGAAAACAAATGGGAACTCTGCCTGGGGGATGATGCACAAAAATCTGAGGGGACACAAAGTATATTGGAGAATTTTGAAATCAAACACCTGAAACACATTTTTCCTGCAATCTAGAGCCATAATAATAATTCAAAATTCTATGTCAAAAATGTTTATTTTTCTGCATATCTAAGCATACCTCTTGAGCTGGCTGTATCCTCCTGACTGCCTCTGTCCTCCATGTACCTTTTAAACAGAACCCCACCTACGGCCCAGTACATCACTGGAGCCAAGCTTCCTACCATCCAGGACCTCTATACCAGGCGGTATCAGAGGAAGGCCCTAAAAATGGTCAAAGACTCCAGCCACCCTAATCATAGACTGTTCTCTCTGCTACCGCACGGCAAGCGGTACCGGAGTGCCAAGTCTAGGTCCAAAAGGCATCTTAACAGCTTCTACCCCCAAGCCATAAGACTCCTGAACAGCTAATCAAATGGCTACCCAGACTATTTGCATTGTCGTCACCCCCCACCCCTCTTTCACGCTGCTGCTACTCTGTTTATTATCAATGCATAGTCACTTTAACTCTACCCACATGTACATATTACTTCAATTGCCTCGACTAACCGGTGCCCCCGCACATTGACTCTGTACCGGTACCCCCTGTATATAGCCTCGCTTATGTTATTTTTACTGTTATTTTACTGCTTTTATTGTTTACTTATCTATTGTTTACTTAACACTTATTTTTCTTAGAATTGCACTGTTGGTTAAGGGCTTGTAAGTAAGCATTTCACTGTAAGGTCTACACCTGTTGTATTCGGCGCATGTGACAAATAACATTTGATTTGATTTAATAGACTGTGAGGCTGAATAATTTTCCCAATTTGTCTCTTCTCTGTTTTAGTGGTGCGCCTCAAAATAGTTAATGATTGTGAAACAGCTTGTAAAAATCGGAAAGTCTGATTGAATTAATACATCTCTTGATGCTCCCGGACACATCATCAGTGATGTAACCTGGGGTCATAGGGTGTTTCAGGTCTTACAATATCAGACACCCTCACCCAGGCGACCCAGCCGAGGTTGATCAGACCCCGACTTGTGTCCAGGTGGCATTACGCTGCTCCCCATGGATCTCCTCTTCTCCTCTCTTGATTGCTGATGGCTTTCCTCCTCTTCGCTCCATTGATGCCGAGTGTGCTATAAACTCTGTAGTGGGATTGCCCAGCAAAACCCCTGCAGCCTACCTCAATAGGCATGCACCTAGTCTTCCAAACCCTGCTTCCAACAGTCAATGACCAGTCCCTCGTACTTTGGATTTTGGTTTGGATTTTGAGCCTGGCTGCTCTCCAGCTCGAACTAAAGTGATCTTCTGACAGTTGGGCCGAGCTCGCTTACACTTGCCGATTCCTGTGCAGATTGCTTTTGCGATGGTGTTGAGAACCTGGTCATGGCGCCAGCGATAACAGCCCCCTCCCAGAGCTTTAGGACAGCAGCTTAGGATGTGCGCCAGTGTCCCACTCTTGGAGAATAGTGGGCATGCAGGAGTTTCCACTTTGCGCCAGCAGAACAGGTTTGATGGGATGGGTAGGACATCACACACTGCCTGGATCAGGAACTTAATCCGGTGTGGTTCCGCCTGCCAGAGGTCAGTCCATGAGACATTCCTGTCCACCGCCTGCACCCACCTCGTCCAGGCTCCTTGCTGTCTCATTCCCACTGCTCTGCTGGACCTCTCCTCTTCCACAGCTGCTCTCACCACCTCCTGAACCAGCCTGCATCTCTCCTTCCCCTTGGCAGTGTCGTACGGGGGGTGGGGGGGTTAAGAAGGTTCCCAGACCAGCTTTTCCCCGGGTCACAGCTCGCACCAGGCCACTGTGGCGCAGCCAAGACTCAGCCTGCAGCACGGCCTCCTCTGCTCTCGATTTCCTCCCGGTCTTGACCACTATCCCCACTTGGGCCACTTTTGGGTCGCTTGACTCCCTGTATTGCATCACTTCCCTCGCCCAAGTGACCTTGAACTCCTCTTCCAGGGACTTCAGGGGCAACCCCAGCCACCTTCGGAGATGGCTGCTGACCTTCCTCTCCAAGTTCTCGACAGTGGAGATGTGGACTTCGTAGATGAGCAAAGGCCAGAGTATCCTTGGGAGGATGCCATGCTGATACATCCACGCCTTGAACTTGCCGGGCAGTCCTGACCGGTCAACCGCTCTCAGTCAGCTCTCCAGCTCCTGACAGGTGGCCTGGATTGATGCTGTGTCCTTCAGGCTGGTGTTAAACACCTTGCCAAGGCTCTTCACTGGCTTTTCCGAGACTGTGGGGATTGGTGTTCCTGCGATGATGAAGCAGAATCTGTCTACGACCTTGCCCTTCTTCAAAACCATGGCTTGAAGCTCATTCTCGCCCATCCAATCAGCTTCTCCAACCCCTGCAGAATTCACCTGCTTCCTGGCACTGACTCTGTGGTGACTCTCAGGTCGTCTATAAAGGCTCTGATTGGTGGTTGTCGCACACCAGATTTGGTTTGGGGGCCCCAACAATCAGCTTCAGTAGACTTCACGATCATGTTCACCGCCAAGGCAAACAGGATCACGAAGATGGTGCAGCCTGTGATGATTCCCACCTCCAGTCTCTACCACTCTGATGTTACTGACCCTGATGAGACTCTCATGCTGAACCTGTCACATTAGTCCAGGATGAGGTCTGGGACATGGTGTTTTGTCATTGTAGTCTGCACCAGCTTGTGAGGTAAATACCACCTCAGTCACCGGCTTCATCAATAAGTGCATCGACGACGTTGTCGTCCCCACAGTGACCATACGTACATATCCCAACCAGAAGCTATGGATTACAGGCAACATTTGCACCGAGCTACAGGCTAGAGCTGCCGCTTTCAAGGAGCAGGACACTAATCCGGACGCTTAATAGAAATCCAGCTATGCCCTCTGACGAACCATCAAACAGGCAAAGCGTCAAAACAGGACTAAGATTGAATCCTACTACACCGGCTCTGACGCTTGTCGATTGTGGCAGGGCTTGCAAACTATTACAGACTACAAAGGGAAACCCAGCCGCGAGCTGCCCAGTGACACGAGCCTACCAGATGAACACAAATGCCTTTTATGCTCGCTTTGAGGCAAGCAACATTGAAGCATGCATGAGAGCACCAGCTGTTCCGGACTACTGTGTGATCACGCTCCCCGTAGCCGATGTGAGTAAGACCTTTAAACAGGTTAACATTCAGAAGGATTACCAGGACGTGTACTCAGAGCATGCGTGGATCAACTGGCAAGTGTCTTCACTGATATTTTCAACCTCTCCTTGACCGAGTCTGTAATAACTACATGTTTCAAGCAGACCACCATATTCCCTGAGCCCAAGAAAGCGATGGTAACCTGCCTAAATGACTACCGCCCCGTTGTCTGTAGCCATGAAGTGCTTTGAAAGGCTGGTCATGGCTCACAACAACAACATCATCCCAGAAACCCTAGACCCACTACAATTCGCATACCGCCCCAACAGATCCACAGATGACGCAATCTCACTTCACACTGCTCTTTCCCACCTGGACAAAAGGAACACCTATGTGAGAATGCTGTTCATTGACTACAGATCAGCGTTCAACACCATACTGCCCGCAAAGATCATCACTAAGCTAAGGACCCTGGGACTAAACACCTCCCTCTGCAACTGGATCCTGGACATCCTGATGGGCCGCCCCCAGGTGGTAAGGGTAGGCAACAACACATCTGCCACGCTGATCCTCAACACGGGGGCCCCTCAGGGGTGCATACTTAGTCCCCTACTGTACTCGCTGTTCACCCGACTGCGTGCACAACTCCAACACTATCATTAAGTTTGCTGACGACCCAACAGTGGTAGGCCTGATCACCGACAACGATGAGACAGCCTATAGGGAGGAGGTCAGAGACCTGGCAGTGTGGTGACAGGACAACAACCTCAACGTGAGCAAGACAAAGGAGAGGATCGTGGACTACAGGAAAAGGAGGGCGAACATGCCCCCATTCACATCGACGGGGCTGTCGTGGAGTGGGTAGAGAATTTCAAGTTCCTTGGTGTCCACATCACCAACAAACTATCATGGTCCAAACACACCAAGACAGTTGTGAAGAGGGCACGACAACACCTTTTCCCCCTCAGGAGACTGAAAAGATTTGGCATGGGTCCCCAGATCCTCAAAAAGTTCTACAGCTGCCTGGTATAGCAACTGCTCGGCATCCGATCGTAAGGCGCTACAGAGGGTAGTGCATACGGCCCAGTACATCACTGTGGCCAAGCTTCCTGCCATCCAGGACCTACAGTTGAAGTCGGAAGTTTACATACACCTTAGCCAAATACATTTAAACTCAGTTTTTCACAATTCCTGACATTTAATCCAAGTAAAAATTCCCTGTCTTAGGTCAGTTAGGATCACCACTTTAAGAATGTGAAATGTCAGAATGATTTATTTCAGCTTTTATTTATTTCATCATATTACCAGTGGGTCAGAAGTTTACATACACTCAATTAGTATTTGGTAGCATTGCCTTTAAATTGTTTAACTTGGGTCAAACGTTTCAGGTAGCCTTCCACAAGCTTCCCACAATAAATTGGATAAATTTTAACTGAGTCAGGTTTGTAGACCTCTTTGCTCGCACACGCTTTTTCAGTTCTACCTACAAATTGTTTATAGGATTGAGGTCAGGGCTTTGTGATGGCCACTCCAATACCTTGACTTTGTTGTCCTTAAGCCATTTTGCCACAACTTTGAAAGTATGCTTGGGGTCATTGTCCACCTGGAAGACCCATTTGCGACCAAACTTTAACTTCCTGACTGATGTCTTGAGATATGTTGCTTCAATATATCCACAAAATGTTCCTTCCTCATGATACCATCTATTTTGTGAAGTGCACCAGTCCCTCTTGCAGCAAAGCACCCCCACAGCATGATGCTGCCACCCCCGTGCTTCACAGTTGGGATGGTGTTCTTTGGCTTGCAAGCAACCCCCTTTTTCCTCCAAACATAACAATGGTCATTATGGCCAAAGTTCTATTTCTGTTTCATCAGACCAGAGGACATTTCTACAAAAAGTATGATCTTTGTTCCCCATGTGCAGTTGCAAACCGTAGTCTGGCTTTTTTATGGCGGTTTTGGAGCAGTGGCTTCTTCCTTGCTAAGCGGCCTTTCAGGTTATGTCAATATAGGACTTGTTTTACTGTGGATATAAATACTTTTTGTACCTGTTTCCTCCAGCATCTTCACAAGGTCCTTTGGTGTTGTTCTGGGATTGATTTGCACTTTTCGCACCAAAGTACGTTCATCTCTAGGAGACAGAACACGTCTCCTTCCTGAGCGGTATGACGGCTGCGTGGTCCCATGGTGTTTATACTTGCGTACTATTGTTTGTACAGATGAACGTTGTACCTTCAGACGTTTGGAAATTGCTCCCAAGGATGAACCAGGCTTGTGGAGGTCTACAATTTCTTTTCTGAGGTCTTGGCTGATTTCTTTTGATTTTCCCATGATGTCAAGCAAAGAGGCACTGAGTTTAATGTCAATTAGCCTATCAGAAGCTTCTAAAGCCATGACATCATTTTATGGAATTTTCCAAGCTGTTTAAAGGCACAATCAACTTAGTGTATGTAAACTTCTGACCCACTGGAATTGTGATCAAATAAAAATAAATAAATAAATTTTGGCCAATAAAATAATATTTTATTGGCCACATGCGCCGAATACAACAGGTGCAGACATTACAGTGAAATGCTTACTTAAAGCCCTTAACCAACAGTGCATTTATTTCTAATAAAAAAGTAAAATAAAACAACAACAAAAAAGTGTTGAGAAAAAAAGAGCAGAAGTAAAATAAAATAACGGTAGGGAGGCTTTATATATATACAGGGGGGTACCGGTGCAGAGTCAATGTGCGGGGGCACCGGCTAGTTGAAGTAATATGTACATGTGGGTAGAGTTAACGTGACTATGCATAAATAGTTTACAGAGTAGCAGCAGCGTAAAAAGATGGGGTGGGGGGGCAGTGCAAATAGTCCAGGTAGCCATGATTATCTGTTCAGGAGTCTTATGGCTTGGGGGTAAAAGCTGTTGAGAAGTCTTTTGGACCTAGACTTGGCACTCCGGTACCGCTTGCCGTGCGGTAGCAGAGAGAACAGTCTATGACTAAGGTGGCTGGAGTCTTTGACAATTTTGAGGGCCTTCCTCTGATACAGTGAATTATAAGTGAAATAATATGTCTGTAAACAATTGTTGGAAAAATTACTCGTGTCATGCACAATGTAGATGTCCTAACCGACTTGCCAAAACGGTAGTTTGTTAACAAGACATTTGTGGAGTGGTTGAAAAAACTAGTTTTAATGACTCCAACCTAAGTGTATGTAAACTTCCGACTTCAACTGTATATACTAGGCGGTGTCAGAGGAAGGCCCAAAAAAAATGTCAAATACTCTAGTCTCCCAAGTCATAGACTGTTCTCTCGGCTACCGCACGGCAAGCGGTACCGGAGCGCCAAGTCTAGGTCCAAAATGCTCCTTAACAGCTTCTACCACCAAGCCATAAGACTGCTGAACAGCTAATCAAATGGCCACCCGGACTATTTACATTGACACCCCCCCCCCCCTTTGATTTTCCACTGCTGCTACTCGCTGTTCATTATCTATGCATAGTCACTTTACCCCTACCTACATGTACAAATTACCTCGACTAACCTGTACATTGACTCGGTGCCGGTACCCCCTGTGTATAGCCTCGGTATTGTTATTTTATTGTGTTACTTACATTTTTATTTGTATTTTATTTAGTAAATATTTTCTTAACTCTATTTCTTGAACTCTATTGTTGGTTAAGGGCTTGTAAGTAAGCATTTCACGGTAAGGTCTACACCTGTTGTGTTCAGCACATTTGACAAATCAAATTTGATTTGATCGATCCGTAGGCGTTGGCAAGGTCAAGCCAGAGCACTGCCAAGTCACCCTTGTTCTCTCTCGCTTCTCTGATGAGCTGGGTCACCACACCTGTGTGCTCCAGACACCCAGGTACTTTTGGGATGCTTCCCTTTTGGACCGATGTATTGATGTAGCCATTCTTAGAGAGGAAGTCTGCCAGCCGCCTGGCTACAATGCTGATGATAATCTTCCCTTCGACACGTAGCAAGGAGATTATCCTGAATTGGTCGATTCTCTCTGAATCTTCTTCCTTCGGGATCCAAACTCCTTCGGATAATCTCCACTGCTGTGCAACTTTACCTCTCCTCCAGATGACCTTAAGGATCTTCCAGAGACGCTTGAGTAACAGAGGGCAGTACTTGTAGACCTTGTATGGGATTCCGCTTGGTTCAGGAGCTGAGCTAGACCTTGCTCTCTTCACAACATACTTCTTTCAGGAGTAGCTCCCTGTTGTCGAACTCTGTGACCGGTGCTGGTGGGTGTATCAAGATGTTACACTGCCACAACTCCTGCTCCTTGTTGGGGTCACTATATGTGCTCTGGATGTGCTGGTCAATCTCCTCTTTGAAACAAACCAGGTTCCCACTGCGCTTATGTCCTAGTAGTCTCTAGTTCATGGTGTACGGCAGGGTTCTTCAATTCCGGTCCTGGAGGGCCGAAACACTTCTGTTTTTTATTTCTACCTGGTAGTTAATTACACTCACCTGGTGTCCCAGGTCTGAATTAGCCCCTGATTAGAAGGAGAGGATGAGAAACAGAGGTGTTAAGGCCCTCCAGGACCGGAATTGAAGAACCCTGGTGTACGGTGTTCTCGCAGGCCTCTGCTTCACTGCGCCAAACCTTTCCGCTGCTAGGCTGTCTAAGATTGTTGTCATAGTTTGTAGCCTCCTGTCTGAGTCTCCCTTTGCTGTTGCTTCCAGCACCTTGTCTGTATCCTCATCAAACTGTTGCCACACTTGTCTTGCAGGCTTGCGGCCACTTGATGCAAACCTTCTCAGATGATCTTTCAGGAGGGACTTGTTGCAACGCTTGGAGGCTCTGGGCTCTGTGGGGTAACTCTGGGCCTGGCTCCTCCTGCATCTCATCAGGTTCGCTACCTGGGCTCTGTGGGGTAACTCTGGGCCTGGCTCCCCCCCCCCCCTCTCGGGCTCCCTGGGGGCATGTTTCCCAATACAGCTCATAAGAATTAAATTAATTAGAAAAGGTAGTTGTTATAGCACTGAAGACATTTGTAGAGCTGAATTAAGCATTCATACATAATGGTATTATTACAAGATTAAAATGCACTTCCCAATAAAATTACAAACAAATCTGTTGCTTAGCATTTTATTTTCTTCCCATATCAGTCCAGTTCACTGTTTACTGCATAGATATTAGACATAGCCTACTGTAGAATAGACATAAATAAAGTGTGTGTACCAGTTTGACAGTAAGAGTGTTTCTGTGTTTCAGAAGGTTAGGAAGAGCAGCAAACTAAGGCACTTCCTTGTTGGAGGAAATGTTGCAAGATGAATCTATTGGATATGAAGCAGATGGCAATCCTCAAGATCCCGAGTGTAAGTTAAAGGTCACGGTTTGACATTGTAATTATTTGATTGCCTTCAAAGCATGTATTTCAAAATTCTGTTTGTTGTTACACAGTACAAATTCCAACCACAACATGCATACGGTATGCTAAATCACATGTAATTATGATGTTGTAAACAAAAGCACATTATAAGACATACACATGTCTTATATGGGCAGAAAGCTTAAATTATTGTTAATCTAACTGCAGTGTCCAATTTACAGTAAATATTCCAGCGAAAAAAGACCATGCTATTGTTTGAAGATAGTGCACAACAACAAAACACTTTTATCAAGGCAACTGGTTTGATACATTCATCTCTGAAGATAAATAATGTACTTACATTCAGTAATCTTGCTCTGATTTGTCATCCTGAGGGTCCCAGAGAGAAAACGTAGCATTGTTTTGTTTGATAAAATCCATTTTTATATCCTAACACGGTCCATGTTTTATACAGCGTTTCGCCTGAATTCCGACTAGTTGAAATTGTAACAAAACATTTCAACATAATACAAACGCTACGCCTTGTTTCACCCAGTCAAGATACTCTAGAAGGTGACCGAACTTGTTTCATGATTCTGTATGACGCATTGGCTAAACAAAAGGTATATTAGCCCACCAAGGATTGACATGATTACGCACCAATGAGACGGGCGGTGTTCACTTGATTGACTGTATCTTAGTCCAATGTCCACCTGTCATTTTGAAACATAGCTAGCTAGATAGCCAATGAGCTGGGCTTTACAGGAGTATGTGATGGTCCTTTGTGTGAGTAAAACCCATTGTGCTGAGCTCGCGCGCAACAACATACATTGGGCAGATAAAATCGAGAGAACAAAGAGGGATTAAGCACGCATGCTTGATTAGTTCTACCAAGTTTGTTGCTATTTTAGAACGTAGAACATGGCTAATAAAACAGGAAAAGCTAAATCGAAGACCAAGTATACCGATTGAAATCGATCGGGAAAGTGGCATAGAAATTGATGAGGACTCAGTTAGTGATTACACTGTAGACTCACGCTGATTTCTTTTGGATGGGAAAGACGTAACTTTAGACTGGTAAGTAAAATACTTTCTTTCTTCTCATGCAGTTGTTTAAATGGTTGCATATTATTCATTTGAGATATTTTTATTTGATTGCTATATATATAATCACTATAATGAAACTATATATTATATAGTTTACCAATAGTAAATAGGGCACTCGAAAACCACAGGCACAGCATGTGATAGTCAACATAAAATACACATTGGCTAGGGCTCACCCCCTTGCTAAAATAATTGATGCAGGCTCACCCCCTGCTAAAATAAAGGTTCAATAAAATAAGTAATAGTAAACTTGAGTTCTTACAGATTTTTTACAGACTCAGTCAACATAAAATACACAATGGCTATGCTAATACATTTTAGGTCTGTATAAATACATTGTAGGTCTGCCCGATTTACTATTGGTAAACATATTTATCATAGTGATTGTGTTCCCCAAACTCTATATAATAAATGTTTATAGATATGTGTTGTTTATTTGATGTATTGATGCAGGGCTCATCCGCAAAGGTATTGATGCAGGGCTCACCCCTGCTAATATAAACGTTCAATAAAATAAGTAACAGTAAACTTGAGTTCTTACAGAATTGTTTTACATCTTCTATAGTGCTAGAGACTCTGACTCAGATTACCTCTGGGAGCCAACACCAAAGAGACCACATTCAAGTCCTCCAGTAGAAACTGGTTCATTCAGTTGGACCCCTGCTGCTGTCTCTGGCTTCACACTCACCCCGTCCGGCCATCTAGATGTGTGAAGGTTAGTGTCTTATGTAGGGAAGCTAATGATCCATCATGTATGTCATTCCTGGGAGTGTAAGCTTGTACTTTTTATTACCATAGCATTTGAGTATGTTCTCTATAGTTATGTACTTGAAAATGTATCAATTTACCAATTTGGCCACTTGGAGGCCACTTGGGTACATTTGGGTAAACTCTTGAGGGACACCTGGGTGACTTCATACTCAATGTTATGTAGCTCGTTCGTTCTTGAATGTATCAGTCTGAAACTTTGTACATACACTGTTGACCTCTTGTGGACAACATCTAAATTATCTCCAGCTTCCTATCTGAATCTATGGTTTTTATCTTTCATGTCAAAGATTATGCAACAAAAATACAAATAGAAAACATGTTTTTTTGTTTGTTTTTATCTTTTACCAGATCTATTATGTAATGTTCTCCTGCATTAATTTCACATTTCCACAAACTTCAAAGTGTTTCCTTTCAACTAGTATCAAGAATATGCATATCCTTACTTCAGGTCCTGAGCTACAGGCAGTTAGATTTGGATATGTCATTTTAGGCGGGAAATTGAAAAGAAGGGTGTGATCCTTGAGAGGTTAAATGAACCATGATTTTATACTATGTCTTCCTAAAGGTTCCACTCACTTGTATTGTATTGTATACTTCACACTCTAAAAAGCTATCCAAACCCTGTGTATAAAGCTGGTTGGCCCGCTGATCCAGCGGTTTTGTTTCCATGTGTTTTGGTGCTGCTGCTGTGCCTCTAGCAGTGACAGGTTTTGGTAGTCTGTGTTTAGGCTGCATTGGCTGGGCAGGTGAGGGGTTGAACCCCCTTGAACTCCAGGCCCTTGTTGAATTGAACCTCCAACACTTTGGATGCCTTGGTTATCTTCAGGTTGCGCATGCAGCCCTTGAATGAAGTGCTGGTAGTCAGGCCAAACTGCTTGAGCCCCTCTGGAAAAGACATAAAAGACAGCGGTTGATTTATGACTGTAATCCTCTGCCCCATTAAGCAAATTCATGATTCTGTTTCATAAATTAGGAAGCCGATGACTGCTGGAGGTTATAACTTTGATTATCTCCTGAGGTTTAGATAGGAAGTAAATCACAAACATCTTCAACATTGTAGTGAAGCATGGTTTGGCACACAACTTGAATGTCCCACACAGTATCCAGGGTCATGTTCAGGAGTTGGTATGTAACCTGATTCCAGAGGTATGTCTGTTCTACATGATACAGTTCTAAGTGAATGTTCAATGTTCCACAACGGTGCCTCTACTGAACATGTCCCAGGTGTGATATGCTTGGTGAGTGCTGTCGTATCATGTACCTGGGTATCCACCAACGTAGATGGGGTCGTTGGTGTCAGCGGTGTTGGACCTGGCGTTGGGGCTCTCTGCTTCCTCCTTCCTGCCGTCTACAATGATCTCCAGCCTATGGCGGAGCTTGTGGGCAGTGACTGAGTGCCACTGACTGTCACAGAGGCCTGCCTCTGCTTCAGGCTGGTACTCGGCTGTGATCCGGCCCACCCCGTTGTCCACGTGGAACAGCAGCTAGGGAGGGGAGAAGACATACTCAGAATACACCTAACTTGTCCAATAGGCAGTTTGTCACAAAACATGACTGTTATTTATGAACAACCATGATTCTCTTGAACCCCATTATTGAATTTATACAGTACAATAGCATTGCACACTCATGGTTGTTGTTAGGCTTACAGAAGAGAGTGTAGAGTCTGGTTAGAATTAAATGTATGTGGGACAACAAAGCTGTATTGTATTGCATTGTATTGTATTGCATTGTATTGCATGCTTGTGTGTACCTTTCTGCCGTGCAGTTCGATGCCCAGGCCCTCCATCTTGGTGTCCACCTGGCTGCTGACCGCTAGCAGAACCCCGTTGCTCTGGGACGTACGGAACTCCAGCTCCAGAGACACGTCCAGACCCACCCTGTAGGAACCCACTGGACCACAAAGGAGAGGAGATACAGGGAACAGTAAGAACTGATACAACAACTCTCATGAGATTGAATAATAAGTTCTCTATTTTTATTTAACCTTTATTTTGACAGGGAGTCATTATACTTTCATAAAAACGAGATCTGTGAAACTTTGGTGTACGAGGAGTTATTATATTATGTCATTGATGGGATGTATTGCATAATGGGGTCAGGAGTTTTTCCTGACCATGTGGCCTGACCAGGAAAACCCCAGGACCTTATAGTTATGTTACTACGGCCTGGAGTTTTTCTTATAGTTCTAAGTTTTGAGTGTCAGAATGTACCTGCTTTAACATATCCAGTGCCATCGAAGTAGGTTCCCTTCTCAGTGCTGATGAAACAGCTGCCCACGTGGTGGCTGGAGGTGGGCGTGTCCATGTCCAACACATTACCCAGCATCTTACATTTCCTGATGCAGCCATTGATACTATACAAGACCTAGAAGAACACAACACACCTTTAACTATGCTATTACATATGACTTTACACAGAGTAGTTTAATTTACTGTTGAATCTATCCCATAAATAGTAAATAATTACTTCTAATATCAACCCAAATGTAAATACATACAATTACAGTAATACAGTGTATAAGGCTTTGTGTTTTACTTCCTACAAATGAAATGCACCATCAAACCAAATGTGAGGAAGCGTGTATGAACGTACTGGTCCGATCCTCTTGGTGGTGTAGTTGACAGGTAGGCCACCTATGTACAGCATACCAACCACATCCAGGATGTCAGCCTTCTTGGGGCTGGTGGTGTGCTTGGAGTAGCGGTTGTCTATCACCAGTACACCTCTCTGTTTCTCTCTCATCACCTGGATCTGAGACAGCAGAAGGGGAAAGATTCAGGGGTAAACAAGGACAGGGGGGGGGGGGAATTATAATATTATAATATTATATTGAAATTATAATATTAGCTAACATGATCTCATTCAAAGAGTGCATTAAAAACACAATGCAAACATTCATTTTAATATGAATATAGTTTACCTGCTTTCTGTTTCTATCTGAAGTGCTATTCTAACATGTGCCAGTAGATGGTGCTATTGAAAAAGACATGGATTTGCTATTGAGACAATCGGAAAATTTACATTTGTTTTTGCAAGGCCACCTTGCAAGGCCAACATCTGAATCATTCTTTGGTTCTGTTCAGAACATGAAGACATCCCTATTCCTCTGACCTTGCATTATATCTTTTTTTCTATATTCTTGTTAAGCCACAAAGGCTCCAATTGCTTAAAAGGGCATTTATTTTACACTGCATACACTTATTTCACACTGCAAATGGTACAGCATATATCCTATATAGCCTGTTTATAAATCAGAACTACTACAACCATATTGATTTACTTAGAAATAAATGATCTTCTAAGAAAATCCCTATTGAAAGTCAAATGTCTTCTGGCAATACTACGAATATGGACATGGAAAGTTTGTGCATGTATATTTCACATGAGCAACAAATCTTCACACAGGGGGCTTGGTGTTGAAGGTCTATGGCTGAAATCCATTAAGATGAAGGTTCCGCAGACACACATGCTAAGAAGGCTCAGGAGGGTAAGAATGTGGACACGCAGGGACAAGTGAGTGAGTAAAGTGGAGTGGTACCGGTGGGACTGTGACAGCGGTGTGGTCGGGTTCCTCTGTGGCGGGGCTGAGCTCTGGAGGTACGACAGAGGGCGCGTCCTAAAGCAGCAGCAGGGCAAGGGGGGAGTGAAAGGGTTAAGCTGGGTTACACACAGCCAATCGGATTTGCTACAGCATTCATGACACATGCGGCCCAACAATCAGGCTGGGGCACTGATGTCACGAATGGCGAAAAGTCAGCACAGCAGGTAGCTAGAGGAACAGTGCTAAAAAAAAGATTACAGTATGATTACCGAAATACACATAATTTCTACAAGAAAAGAGAGGTACTACCAGTGGCAATACTGTAGCAATCTATTAATTTGCCTACGATGATACATACCATGGAGATATATCAAGAGAATATATGAGGAAAATACAGGTGGTGTTGGCCAATGCAAGGCACCTTGGTTAGCAGAGAATGAATGAGTTTGGAAGGATGGATGAGAGAGAGAGAGAGAGAGAGGGGAGGACAGAGAGAGAGGGGAGGACAGAGAGAGGAGAGAGGAGGACAGAGAGACACACAGAGAGAGGAGAGACAGAGAGAGAGAGAGCTGCTACAGTACCTCAGCTGTCAGCCAAAGAGGATATATGGAGCAGTGGAGCTATGAGAAAGAGCCCTGTCAACACTGCAGCTTTACCTATAAAGCAGACCTAATGGATTGGAAAACAGCCCATTCTTTATTCCAGCCACATCAACCTCTCTGATGGTGTATTTAGACTCGGGGCCAACTGGTCTGTCTGGCTGAGCTGTGCTGGGGATGGATGTCAGCTCTTTATGGGGATAATATATCACTCCATCATAGGGTGGGAACTTAGTCCTTTAATGTGACTTTATTATATTTTACTCAGTTGGTAGAGCATGGCGCTTGCAACGCCAGGGTTGTGGGTTCATTGTGGGGCCAGTGTGAAATAAATTAATAATATGCTATCACTAACTGTAAGTCGCTCTGGATAAGAGCGTCTGCTAAATGACTAAAATGTAAATGTAAAATTATACCCATAGGAGGGGGACCTACAGTGGGAGGTGGAGGGGTCTGTCTGGGTGTCGGGGTGGGTGGTGGAGCTTTAGGTTGGACCGGAGAGGGACCTACAGTGGGAGGTGGAGGGGTCTGGGTGTCGGGGTGGGTGGTGGAGCCTTAGGTTGGACCGGAGGGGGACCTACAGTGGGAGGTGGAGGGGTCTGTCGGGGTGGGTGGTGGAGCCTTAGGTTGGACCGGAGGGGGACCTACAGTGGGAGGTGGAGGGGTCTGTCTGGGTGTCGGGGTGGGTGGTGGAGCCTTAGGTTGGACCGGAGGGGGACCTACAGTGGGAGGTGGAGGGGTCTGTCTGGGTGTCGGGGTGGGTGGTGGAGCTTTAGGTTGGACCGGAGAGGGACCTACAGTGGGAGGTGGAGGGGTCTGGGTGTCGGGGTGGGTGGTGGAGCCTTAGGTTGGACCGGAGGGGGACCTACAGTGGGAGGTGGAGGGGTCTGGGTGTCGGGGTGGGTGGTGGAGCCTTAGGTTGGACCGGAGGGGGACCTACAGAGGGAGGTGGAGGGGTCTGTCTGGGTGTCGGGGTGGGTGGTGGAGCTTTAGGTTGGACCGGAGGGGGACCTACAGTGGGAGGTGGAGGGGTCTGTCTGGGTGTCGGGGTGGGTGGTGGAGCTTTAGGTTGGACCGGATGGGGACCGACAGTGGGAGGTGGAGGGGTCTGTCTGGGTGTCGGGGTGGGTGGTGGAGCCTTAGGTTGGACCGGCTGGGACACGTCTTCTCCCTTGGCCTTCTCCTCTTCCTCATCAGGCTCCTCCTCTGGGAGGGGCAGAGGGGGAGGGGGAGGGGCCAGGTTGGAACAATGGCCGATCTCTGCATTCTCAAAGGCCACAGACTGGGAGAAGTCTGTGAGGCTGTAGGGTATAAACGGGCATACAAACACACGCATGGACGTGCGCACAGAAATACACACACACGAACACACAGAGAGAGGGAGAGAAATAAAGTGTGTTAATGGGTGATGATGTGTAATCAGTTGAATTATGAACATGGTTATCACAGAGGACAGCCCCATTAAAGCCAACTAAATATGGGTGAACTGTGTTTAGTCCACTGGGAAGAGCGAGAGAGCACTGAGCCTAATGATAGGAATTTATTATCATCCATAGAGAAAAACTGTCAAAACAGGTCAAGGAGTCAAATGACTGCATTTACAACCTGTTTTCTTGGAGAAACCAACGCACCATGAAACAGCTCACAACTACTTCACATGTACAACACGTCCCACATAGCCTTCCATTAATAATATCTACTAATAATGATCCAATATCTACGATCAGGATAATGAATAGTTATATGGAGATAATAGGAGACGTGAGCGACGTACATGGTATTGATCATGAGGTTCCAGATGCAGCCTTCGAAAGGGACGTTGGGTCTCTGGGAGCTGAGCTCTACGTCAGCGTGGATACCCCCGATGAACAGTCTCTTGATGCCCATTGGCTGGTTGTTGGGAAGGGTCAGCTCCCTCTTCAGCTCCTCATCCACCTGGACTGCAAATGACCTGGACAGAGACACACACAGGACAGTGATACACTTTGAGCCAGCTCTTTGTAGAGACAGCTAAAAATGAATGGCTTGAAACTAGTTCATTAAGACACAAGTTATTGTGCTATGTGAGGCTGTTCAGTGTATAGCAATGTGTGTGTGTGTGATCCTTACCTGACGCCCAGTCGCTCAATGCGCAGGGTGTGTTCTCTCCCATCGTGCAGGATGCCGTGGTCAGGCTTGCAGACCATCTTGCGTGGGCTGTGGCTGCCTGTAAACACCAGCACCTCCAGGGCCCCCTTGTTCAGCAACACAGCCAGGAAGGGCTGCAGGGGGCAGGGGAGAAGAAAGGGGGCGTGAGGGGGGAGAACCATGGAGGCACAACACCACCCAATCTAAATGACCAACACCACCTCAGGACAGACTCAGGGACACAGGGTTATACAGAAAATCAATATTGCACATAAACACACAGTGCATAAAGCCTTTGTTTAGTAGACACAATCTGGAGCAAGTCAGAACAGGCTTCATACAATATGGAGCCTTGAATGTTCAAAGACAATAAGAACATTATGCCATTGGCCAGAAACATTAAGACAATTCTGTTCAATAATGATGAAACCTCAGATACTTTGAGAAAGGAAGTCAACTTTACATAATTGCATACTGATATGCTTTTCAACCCTGAGGGCCTGTAAGATTTATGTAAGTCCTCAGTTTCTCTACACGCCTTGATTGGATTCTGTTTGGACAGAGCTTCAAAGAAAGCGCAGCCCTCTCTGAAACATACTAGACGATAAGTAGATAGATTTAAGTGCCCCTTGTTATGATTAAATCCTCTGTAATCAGTCCAGCGAGATGGTGAGCACATCCCTCCACGGCGTTGGAATTGCAGACTAGCATGCACAGAGGGAGTTTGCCTGGGGAGAGTGAGGCAGAGTGAGGGGAAGTTAAGGAGTGCTACTGCTACAGTACCTCTGGTCTGATTCAGCACGCGTTCCTCCTGTCCCCTGCGCAAATTGATAGAATGAATGACGAGGACACAGAGACAGACGAGGCCAACTTGTACTCATTCGAAATGACATCCACTTAATTTACTAGGTCTAATGATTTTTAAAGGTGACGGTCTGGACCTTTACCAAGGGTTATCGCTAAATTGGACGTGATCCATCAGAGGGCTGTTGTATAATCTATTTATTACTAACGACACTTGCAGGGAGAATGTTAGAGGTTAAACCCACTATCATTTCCTGCAGCCACAGGCACTAATTGATGTGGTGGTCTGCAGATGAAGAGATGGAGAGATGAGAGAGAGATGAAGGGTGCCCTAACAGAGACGTAGAAAGTCATATTTTAATCAAAACTGTCATCTCAAATCTCCCAGCCTTTAGCACTCTGTGAAAGATGATCGATTTTTGTTTGCTGTCAGGTGAAAGTATAATCATTAAAGCTCACAGGCAATCCATCTCTTTTATAGTTCATTTAATAAGGAGCCTCGTACATAGCAGGAGTTGATTATCAATGTGCTGTTCGTTTTTCAAAGCAACTCAGCCAGACAGCACAGCACTCCTTATTCAATTACAGGAACATAGAAACACCTCCAACAGCCATTCCAGTTCTACTGGGTAATAGGATCCAATGACTTATAAAGAACAAGGAGGTGACATTATAGAGGACTAGGTTCTGGGTTAGAATGCTTTGATAGCTGTGTGTGTGTGTGTGTATGTATGTATGTATGTGTATGCGTGTGTGTGTGTGTGTGTGTGTGTGTGTGTGTGTATACGTGTGTGTTTCATCCTCCTCCTCTTACCTCCCCAGACTGCCTGCGTCTCCTCTTGGGGAGTTGGAACTGGGAGCTGGCCCCATTGGTTCCCCCACTGCCAAACAGGATGATGCCCTTGTCACTCTTGGTTGCGAAGGACAGGCTGATCTCTGTCTTAGCGTCAAAGGACATGGACTTCAGTTCCATGTGACCTGGCTTGGAGAAGCTCACTGTATGGAGGTTCTGTTGGCGAGAGAGAAACCAGTCATGATGTTCATTCACAGCACAATCAATTGAGAGTCATCAGTAATTGGCAGTTATTTTTATAATCTGAATACTGTATAATAGTACAATATAGTACAACACACTGTGTTGTTTTGTTTATAATGTCCATATCAATTTCAGAGTTATATCGAACATAATAATAAACCTTGTTAATTAGAGTACCACTGTAGGCATTTTCAGATGCATCATCAGGCATTGACACAGGGTCCACAGCAAATGGAAGTAGGCGTACTGAAGTGAGTGTGAAATCTTGCAAACATCTTACAAACACAACTGAGACGTACAAACCAGCCGTTGCTAAATTAAAAATGACTTCTCCCACTCAATTCTTTGCTACACTCTTTTTACATTCTGTGTCTGTGGTGTGAATGTGTGTATAAATATTAAAATGTTTTTCCCATAACTAAAATAACTATTTCATAAGCAGCGATTTCTCTGTTATTTATATGCCTCACTCGTTTTGATTTCCTTATGTTTTTTCAAGGGATTATAGGCAAAATGTTTGGCCATATTTCATGAGCAGGCCTGTATCTATGAATAATTAAAGGGAGTGGTGAAAAGTAGATGAGGATGAAGGAGGAAGAGCGCTAATCAAACCTGTGGAGGATAAACTGACCTCTACAGAGCAGCCTTTGGTCAGACCGGTGTAGTCGGATCTGCTCAGCAGGTTATAGGGGGTTCTGGAAACCTCAATGTCTCTCATACAGCCAGCATACCTCTTCTTGGTAACCTCTGACCTGTAAAGAGAAGAGAGAGTTGTCTCAATTGCCATTCGGACTTCCATTCTGTTCATTGTGCAAGCGCTGTCCTAGTTTCAGGAGCCAATGACAATGTGAGGTAAAGACCACATTGAGACTCCATTCATTCTAAATTAATAAAGTCAGGTTTCTGTTTTGAAGCTGTTTTAAGAACATTTATTTTGTATACCTTTAATTTGGGGTTTATTCAAAAGCTATGAACCTTTATCTGAACAATCAGACACCAGCTGCTGCGCAGCATATACAAAGCTTCAAATAGAGCCTCATTGTTAAATGTTCATTTGAAAATGTGCAGCAATTTGCCAGCTAATTCCACAGCATGTAAGAGAAGTGGTGGGGTGACAATACAGCAGTAGCTACTGACTGAAAAGGACTGGAAGCTGTAGCCTATTGGTCCTCAGAATATGGTGCTAGAGTTCATTTGGACAAATATCTAAAACCTTCATTGAGAAATGGAGGGGTGTTTACTGGCTCAATTCTGATAACCAGCTTATGTTGTATTAAAGCATCTACAATTTAAGCATACTTTTCTGAACTAAATGCATGGTAACTTGCATGGTAAAGCCAAGTTACCAGAGAGGCTTTAGAGAGTAATGGGCTATGCCAAGTACATGCAAAAGGTGATACAGTAAACTTTAACAGTACATATTTGACCTTGCTTTAATACTGTAGGAGCAAAATATATAAGTATATGCATATTAGGACAAGTATGACACACATGGGCTTTCGAGTGGCGCAGCGGTCTAAGGCACTGCATCTCAGTGCTTGAGGCGTCACTACAGACCCCCTGGTTCGATTCCAGGCTGTATCACAACCGGCTGTGATTGGGAGTCCCATAGGGCGGCACACAATTGGCCCAGCGTCGTCCGGGTTTGGCCGGTGTAGGCCGTCATTGTAAATAAGAATTTGTTCTTAACTGACTTGCCTAGTTAAATAAAGGTTTAAAAAAAATAACATAGACAGAATATGTCACAATAAGAAGTTTAAAAAGTATATTCAGTTCTCCGTGTGTGTTGAAAGGGTTACCACTTCTATAAGGCCTATAGAATATACCTCTCATACTGCCGGAGACTGTGAAGGTCAGATCTACATAACCTATTGTTACTGTTTATGTGACAGTTCTATAAGAGTTAACACCACAGAGGCCAGCGACAACGTGACACTGACTCAAGGTCCGGCAGCAGATAGAGGTGTTCTAATGGAAACTCAAGTCTTTGTCTGTCTGTCTGGCTACCTATATGCCTTGTCAACCCTCAACTTTCATGGCCAAACGTGACAATATGAGAAGAACAGGAACAAAGAGTAACTGTACAGTACTGAGTGTCTGAGCAAAGAACGGAGCAGACGTGAAAAGCTATCCGAGGTGTAGTTTAGTTGAAGAAAAGTTCAGAATGACCATACAGGGATTCCTTACAGACCTTTACACATGTTAACCGAAGTGAGATTGATGATCAAAGGTAGTGTTCAGTATGCAGACCCAGAGTGTAGTGTGTGTGTGTGCATAAAAACTGAAATAGTAGTATTAGGCCCTACTGTGGAGGTGATTGACCTCCTACAGAATACAGTACATACCTGTAGTTTCCAATGGTTGGCAAACCACCAAAGTAGATCCTCTCATCCTCCTTGAGGTTGAGCCCAGTGGCAGAGCCTTGAGATGACACCACCAGCTTCTCCTCTTCATTGGAGTCTATGTCCACGATGGCCACCGTAGCTGAGGTGGGAGGAAACCAACAAGGGTAAAGGTATTACTTGCCTGTTCAACAATATGCTCTGATGAAGCTACAAATGCTCTAGAAACATAAACTTGAGGGAAATGTTCTTTAAACTACACAGGCTCTAGAAACATCAAGATGAGTGAAATGTTTTACTGTATGTATTATGATGAGTGTGAGTGTCACCTTGTTTCTTCATGCGGGCCACAGTGAAAGACTTCCACCTGCCGTCGTTGTGTCTCTTGATGCTGGAGACCGAGCCGGTGCCTGAGCCCAGGTCAAAACGAACCTTCACATGACCATCACTCAACTCAGCACTCATAAAGTCCTTCTGTCTCAGAGAGCGGGAGAGAGAGGGGGAGAGAAAGTGAGAGAGAGAGAGAGCGAGAGTATATTGAGTAATATTGATAAATGCTTTATATCTAACGCATATTTAATAGTTCAACAATTTGCCAGTCCTCGTTAAGATACAGGTATGTGTATGAGTGAGGTTACCATATCCTTGGTGGCAAAGTACATGAGCAGGGAGTCGGTGGAGAAGGAGCGGAACTTGAACATGACGGTGGAGACGTTGGGGTTCCATCTGGTGGGCCGGCTCACTGCAGCGTAGCCCTCCCCATCAAACTGTACTGTCCCCACTGTGTCTGACGGCTGGGGGCTGGAGCACACACACCCAAACACTCAGCAAGAAGCAAAATCAAATCAAACTTTATTTGTCACATGAGCTGAATACAACAGGTGTAGACTTTACCGTGAAATGCTTACTTACAAGCCCTTAACCAACAATGCAGTTCAAGAAATAGAGTTAAGAAAATATTTACTAAATAAACTAAAGTAAAAAATAAAATAAAAAGTAACACAATAAAATGACAATAACGAGGCTATATACAGGGGGTACCGGTACCGAGTCAATGTGCGGGGGTACAGGTTAGTCGAGGAAGTGAACTTTTAGTACATCAAAGATTGTATAGTGAACTTCAGAGTAAAAGGTTTATGAAAGTATATGAGATCTTCTTTTTAAAAGTTAGTCAAGTCCATACACTATAAGAGACATTCATACCAAGTATTCAATGTGATATGATCATGCAGACCAGACCTACCTAACCACACATACTTTGCAGTCTCCTTCTCTCTCTCTGTAGTTCCACAGGCCAATACGTTTGTTGTCCAGGTATGTCTCTCCCATACACCCGGAGAAAGTAGTGGTTTTGACCGCCTCCGCTTTCTACAGGACAAACAACGAAACACATAGTGAATACCAATGCATCTACCAAAATAGAAACAGGTACAAATGACAAAATGGCTCTGGGATAAATTACTGTCTGACAAAGTGATATCAGCTACCTTCACACTGCCCAATATGCCACCGACAAACAGGTAGGCATTCTGGTCCACATCCAGGATAGTATAGCCCTCAGGGGAGGTGCCACTCTTAGAGGTGGGCATGATGCCAGCTCTGGGACCCTCCAGTGCATGAACAGAAATGGTGCCATTGATGCCATTCCTGGGACCAAAACAGAAATGATCAGATGATAAGTTAATTAACTTTTGAATAAGAAGCCTACCTGGCACAATCAATGTTAAAATATTAATGAATTAATCAACTGATAGACAAATCTCTATATCTCTGTATAATCTTTGCTCTGAAAAATATATTGTATAGAATATGAATAACAATGGTATTCTACCGTGAGGCCTCAATGCGATGCCAGTTGCCGTCATTTATAGTCATGTCAGGGTACTCCACCTTACCCACTCCGGAGCCCACGTCCCACAGGAAGTTGACCTTTCCCTTACGCATCTCAATTGCCAGGAAGTCAATCTAGAGGCAGACAGATGATGAGCCAAGAAGATGCTGCGCTGCAATCTCCTATCTGATAACATTACAGGTCCATTACTATTCTTTCTCTCTCTATGGGTCTTGGTTGCTGCAGTGTAGTGTATGTAACACAGTGTAGAAGAACAGAGCAGGACACATTAGAATAAGATACTGAGGAAGAGTCACAGGCAAATCAAGAGATGAACAACAGGAGTGTGATTTCCCCAGGGAAATCAGTGATGAAGCCAGATTAAATAGTCCGGTTTGAACTGGCGGCTAATTGCTGTGGTTGCTGTTGCTGTACATAGAGGCAATATCACCCACTCTCTCCTGGGGATCACACAGGGAAACAAATAACCTTTTATTATTTTCTCTCCGACTTTAAGATAATTGGTATTTATCTAGCATGTTGAGAAGTAACCACTGGTGGAATGATTTCAAATTAATTGGCCAACAACACATTACACATCCCAGAATAGAGATGAGCCTAATCTAAACACTGATAAATGGCCCTAATATGTTACGTTTCACACACATTATTTGTTGCCCTGAGGTTTCCCTTATTATGGTTCAGTGATTTACTGGCGGATTGTATCCACACACACACACACACACACACACACACACACACGGGTGACTAACATCCCAGTGTGGTGCTATGTCCTCCAACTCACGTATTTGGTACTGCCCAGGTAGAACAGTAGGTTATCAGGGGAGGTGGTTTTCACATTCACAATGATGGCGTTGTTGCGACCCTTCTTGATTTTTGGTCCATATGCGCGGATACAGTCTCCCTCGGAGGACACAGACACTTTAATCTGTGGAGAAAGACAGAGATCACCAGACAGAGAGCACTTAAAAAGCCCAAGGAACGCTCAAGGATCTTCCATTGGATGTGTCTATTTCCACTGAATCTGTGGATGCCCGCCATTAGTCTGTGAGGTGGACAGAAGCTGAGCTACAGCAGTGTTTGTAAAACAAGGGAGGATACTGGTTTTAAATTATTATATATTTTTCAAAAATGTCTGTAAAGCAATGATTGTACTGTATGCTGTAAAGTCTGAATGATTTGAGCTACAAACTATTATGACCCCATTCTGAAAAGGTTAGACTCTCAGGAAAGCCCAAGTGTTTTGCTCTACGATGCTCACAAGCTAAGAGCAATGAAAAAGCCCAAGGAACACTCAGGAAAACACAATTGTGTTGTAACAGAAGTGAAGTACAAGGTCCTTTAGAGGCAAGAGCAGCAATGTTATTTTAGTCTTTTGTATAATTTTATTTTTTAAAAGATTTTTAAAAAGCCTTGAGATTGAATTTTTATTTTCTTTTTTAAACCGAGCCTTCACTCAAACTGTGCCAATGCATGTGCACCACAGGGTAAAGCAGGGTGGAGGGATTCAGAGGGAGGTGACTAAATGTTCATCACTTTAGAAAGAACCAACTGTGTGAGACTGAACTCTCCTAGAACGAGTTGTGAATCGTGATGTCTGTGATGATGGCACAATTAGCAGAATGGCCATCTTAGAAGCCACTGATTAAAGCTGTGAAAACAGGGGGAGTTGAGAACGAGAGAGAGGGATGGAGAGGAGGAGTGTGACTCACAGAGTTGGCCTGCTTGCGCGCCTGGTTGATCAACTCTTTCATCTGGGAGATATTTTTCTTCAGGTTGTCCTGTAGCTCCTGGATGGGCTTCAGTTTCTCCAGCAGTCTGTCTGCCTCGTCTTCCAGGTCCTTCACCTTGGCCCCCACTACATGGACTGATAGACACACACAGGCACATACACACACACACACACACACACACACACCACTCATGCATAAGCAGACACACACACAGGCAAGCACACACCCACACAGGCAGACAGAGACACACACACAGGCACGAAGAAACACACGCGCGCATGGACGCACACAGACACACAGACACACAGACACGCACACGCACACGCACACGCACACACACACACACACACACACACACACACACACACACACACACACACACACACACACACACACACACACACACAAACACACACACACACAGGGGAGAGACATCAGTCTAAAAACATCAGTCTTCCTTATTAACTACTGTAGAACGTTCACAGCCACTGCTTTCTATTAGTCAGAGATCAGCGGAGAGATGGCGGCATCTTAATCACTTATTTAGAAGCATTAAAGGTAAAGAGCTGAAAGCTGTTATGAGAACAAAGGAGATGACATAGTAAATGGCTTGCTATGTATTCATAATTAGCCAATGGTAATCTTTCTAAGGCATACATACATTAGGATAACAGGCTTAGTGAAGCTCTAGAATACACGTTTTAATCCTATTGGTGTGAAACAAAGAGATTGGATGCTGAGGAAGACAGAATGAAAGAAAGGAGGATTTTTATTGCTATTATTCTTCCTGCAGCTATGGTATAGCGTACAGCCCATGCAGCACTGATGTGTCATCATCTCTCTGTCATCATGCAGGAGCTTTGTTGCTCAGGAGGCTTTGAACGTTGCCAGAATAGAGATCAGGTAATATAAAAGGTATATATACTTATAGCTGTTGGGGTTCAAAAGAAAAATGGGACAGAAAATAAAAAATATGTGAGATACAGAATTATACAATGTCATTGTGTGAGACAAATGTGCCAGAGTAACAAAAGTTTGAACCCAAAAAAAGAGTGCATTTTGAGTCAATCAGCTCATGACATGGCACAGACAATCATTTCATATACAGTAGATACTGTAGCTAAGGCTTGACTACCCTTAAGAACTACAACACCCAGAAGATCTCTTACTGTTTTTCTCAGGGTCCTTGATTATGTTGTTGACCTTGTTGACGTCGTCCTCCAGCTTGCTGTTGTTCCTCTGCAGGCCCATCAGGTTCAGGTTCATGTCTCTCAGTCGGGCCAGCACGTCGTTGGCTGTGTCGTTGGCATCTCCTGCCTTGGACTTGGTAACCTGGAGCTTGGCTGCTGTATCTGGACAACACAGTTGGTATACAGTATGCAATAATCAAAGTCTTCCTGTAAATTGAAAAGAGAATGGTAATCCAACATGGTACGGACTATTGGAGGTAGTCAGTCATACATGACTGACAGAAACCTTTATGTGAACTCTGCTGCTCACCTGTCAGATGTTTCTACTGCACCCTGTCTGTCAGTTTCCTCAGTGACTGATACCTTCCCATATTTAACCTGGACTGTGCTGCATTGACGTCTGTCATGTTGGATCTACAAGAGGATGTCCTCTAACCTCATAGCTACACCACTACACTACAATCCATCCATTCTGTTCCCACATCCTGGGCTCAGCCTGATAAATTGCTCCAGCAGCGACACACATCAATGAGAAGTGTTTCACTTGTTGTTCCTTTTAAACAAAAGTCATTTTATAGTGTTGTTTGTGTGCTTACCATTGGGGATTGCATTCAGCTTCCCTAATGTATTGTCGAGATCCTTCAGCAAGCCCTTGTTCTTCAAGCCACCAGCTTTCACCAGGGCCTGGAGACTGCCCACACTCTCACCGTTCTCTGAAACACAAAGACCGCACCCTCCGCTTGGTTCGCAAACACATATCCATGCCAACACTCCTCAGAAAACACAGCTCTTTGAAATATTTCTGCCGTTTATCATCACAGTTGGTGGGTGTTGTATGGGGGGGGGGGGGGAGACTGGGTTTACCGTTCACATCGCTCCCTAATTTCTTGGCTTCGTTCCACAGTTGAACGCTCTTCTGAACAGAGTTCTTGGCGTTATCCTTCAAAGAGCCTTTGGGTCCTGAGGCCTGCATGTGTGTGTGCACCAATAATTTAAGTTTGAATATCAGAACAATGCATTCTACAGTGACGGAACAACGTAGTAGAACAACTATGTACATACAAACATACAGTGGTACTAGGTACTCCTAGGAACTGCACAATGTACGAACAGTACAAATGCTGATTAATATAAGTCTTAGAACACATTTTCCTCATAGAGAGAACCCCAGGTAAATACAGCTCTGTTTCTCAGAGTATTCATCATAACTGAATATATTAAAGTACATAAATTAATACAAAAATACCAACACAGTTTTGAAAACGACCGTAGTCTTTTTCAACATTGTATTAATAATGTGTGGAGAGAAAAAAGCTGTGTTTTTGAACAGAGGACACACGGGCTGAGGAGATTTTCCACAGAGGAGACCAATGTTCCCACTCAGCCTTCTGAGCCTCTCCCTCTCTCCTTTAGAGAGAAGAACAGAAGAAGAAAGAGAGGGGGAATAGGTTTCTCTTCACCTCCGCTGGCTCCTGCTGCAGGAGGGAGAGTCATGATAATAAGGACGACAGCGCTGAGACTTTGATCTCTCCAGCGTGACAAATGGAAACGAATAAGGAAATGCAAAAACTTTTGAATGCCAAATCTCTGCTGCTCAGCACATTAGAGAGAGAGGTCCTCTTTGAGTCCTTACACGCATGCACGCACACACACACACAGGGTAAAGGGGTGATGTGTGTGTAGGTGTGTGTGTGTGCGTACTCTCACCAGCTGAAGGGCCTCTGTCCCGTGTGCCCTGGCCTGCTTTGCCTCTTTGTCAGCCTCCTCGATGAAGTCCTTGATGTTTCTGTATGCGTTGAACGCTGCCGTGGCGTTAAAGGACAGATTCTTGGCTTCCGCCAGGATGCTGTGAGGAAGCAGCAAGAGACTTGGTTAGGACACCAGCCAATACATGAACAAAACATTCAATAACAACAATTACATTCAATCCACCATATCATTATAGCAGAGGTAGAGCAAACAAAACTACTACCAGTCTGATGTATGTGTGTCTGTTTGTCTGTCTGTCTGTCTGTCTGTCCCGTACCTGTCCAGGATGCCCGAGGACTTGTTGAGCTGGGCAGCATGGTTCTTAGCATCCTGCAGCAGGTCAGTCAGGGTGTTGTCACTCAGGCTCTTGGTCAGACGGCTCACCCTGTAGTCCAGGTGCTCATGGAGAGGACCCAGCTCACGCTCCATCTCCTACACAGAAGAGAGAGAGAGAGAGTAAGAGAGAGAGACAGACAGAAAGCCAGATAGAGCAGGAGAGCAACACAGACAGACAAAAAAACAAACAGAAAGAGAGAGAAAGAGGGAGAGAGATGAAGCTGAACCCCTGGCTTGATGCAGGTGGGACATATGTAGAAATAAAAGCCTAGGCAGGAAAAGGTCAAGTCCAATAGTGCTCCAGGCAACATCTGTCTGACATCACAAAAGCATTCCAACAGAGTAAAGGTGTTTGTCTTCCTCTCCCAATGATGGGGGCTTGACAGGCCTGACTGGAGTTTAAGATGTGTGTATGTGTGTGTGTGTGTTTGTGTGTGTGGTGTTTAGAGACAGAGCCTACCTCAATCTCCTTATTGATGTTGTCTGAGAGCCCGTTGGCTTCAGCCAGAATGCGCTCTCCGTCTTCCAGCACCTCTTCAGTTGCTTTCTTCACTGAGCTCAAAGCATCCCTCTTTCTCTGCAAGCAGACCAGACAACACAATCAGCCCAACTAACTTTACAGAAACTACAACACAGAACTGTGTATATACTGTAACTGTGAATAGACACCGCTACCCATTATCAAAAGGGCGAAATGGGAGGTGTATGGTTTTGTGTGTGTGTGAGTGTGTGTGTGTTTGTGTGTACAGGCTGCTGACCTCCAGGGCAGTGAGGTTGCGCTGGTTCTGTCCGGACAGGGCCCCAGCCTCCCTGCTCTTCCCCTGGGCGTCCTTCAACAGGGCCTGGGCGTCGTCCAGCTTGGCCCGGTGGTCACCCATCTTCTCTGTCACCTCGGCCTTCAGGTCCTCCGTGGCCTTGTGTGGGTCCCCAAAGAGACGCTTCACCTTCTGGTACAGGGCCTCTGCCAGTCTGGAGAGCGAGAGAGAGGGGGGTGGAAGGAGAAGGAGGGGAGAGAGGGAGAGAGAGGGAAGAAGAGAGGGAAAGAGAAGGAGGTGGAGAAAAAGAGAGAGATAAAGAAAGAGAGCGATGGGGAAAGAGAAAGGCAGAGGGGAAGATCAGAGTACTGTATGGTGTGAGGAGGAGAGAATATGTTCTTTCTCTCTAATTTCTTTCTTCTTCTCCTCCATCTGTGGATCAGACCAGCCACTAGATGTCCCTCTTTCTTTTTGCATGACTCATCCAGGCCTCAGTCAGAAGGAAACATGAGTAAACTGGTTTGATTAGAAGGAATATTATTCCTCTCACCCACCTCAGGCAACTTTTAATTAGTTCATTAAGATTTCACAAAAGAAAAGTAAACTTCCTTCATTCAGCTGAGATTTGCTTGGCCACAAAATTACTTGTAGAATATTTTAAAAAACAGTGAAACAATAAATATGCAAATGAAAATTCCTACAGTATACCAACATGTTTTTAAATGGATCACCTCTTTGTTTACTATATGAAAGCATTCATTTAGCTGCGATTATAGTGACCCAGGCATTCCTAAAAATATGAGTCATGTGGTGTGACCTGTGTGCTGCAGTGGAGGCTGCTGAGGGGAGGACGGCTCATAATAATGGCTGGAACGGAGCGAATGGAATGGCATCAAACACAGGGAAACCATGTTCGATACCATTACACTAATTCTGCTCAAGCCAATACCACTAGCCCGTTCTCCCCAATTAAGGTGCCACCAACCTCCTGTGGTGTGCTGCTATGCTTGGATACACTGTCCCATCCCTGTGTGAACCATAATAGACTGACATAATAGTTTGTGATCTGATGTTGACTAAAGGTTGGTATCTGGGGTTGACCAGTCAGGCCTTACCCCAGCTCATCCTCTGAGATGTGTTTCTTGCCTCCCAGCTGGCGTTTACGGAGCTTGGCTAGCATGGTCTCAATCTCCTGGTGCATCTCGTTCAGGCTCTTCTCTGGAGCTCCGTTCCTGATGCCCGGAGTCTCATTCAGCTCTTTAGCCTTGACTTTCAGAGCTTGAGGATAGAGGACATGGGGAAGTCATTGTAATTTTTACACGAAAGCATGAACACGCACACACACTGCCATAAAGCAGTATTCTCCATCTCCTGACACTCTGTCCTATACTGTCACCTCTAGCTGAAAGGCTGAGAACAGAATGTGTTATAAATCAAACAGTGTTTGTTACATGTCTCCTCTCATCAAAACACAGGGTTTTATCCTGCTACTGCCATGATGACCATTAGAGAGAGAGAGAGCGAAAGAGAGCGAGGGGGGGGGGGGGGGGGGGGGTGAGAGGGCTGTGCGTCTGTTAGCTAGGCTGCTAACGTCAAAAAAACATGCCGAATCCACACTGGCCTCTAAACCGCCCAAGGGCCAGTTAGTACAGGAAGTGCGTACTACTACACTACACTAGACGCCACCATCAGCAAAGAACTCATCTTCGTGTGCATGTTATTTGCATATAGCCAAGCCTTTGTGTGTGTGTTCGTAGAGTACAGAGGGACGAGCTACCGAAGCTAGCGCCCAGATTAGATGAGTTGCTCAAAGGCAAGGCAGAACAAAGTGCATCACAACAAAAGCACTTTTTTAGAGGCTTCTTTTAAGTTGATTCAAAGACATTCAAATTCTGCTTGACAGACCAATGTACTGTAATCAAATGAATGTGGTCTTTGAAATCTAAACCAAATCAGTTCAAAAGAAACCGAGAGATAAGTTGCTCCAATTGGGTTCTAATTTGAATATAAATCATCAAATTGAAAATGAGGCTTAATCGGATGTATTCCCTACATTCCTGAACAGTTCAAACGTAAACACTTAATGTGATTACAAAGACAAAATATATACCTATTAAAGGACTCCGGCGCGGAATAATTACATACCATGTTTCAAAGGCAATTAAACACTTAAATGTTTGGTGGATTGCATAATCCGAAATGTCTCCTTTCCGAATACATCAGCATGAAAAAATTGTCCAATCTCCTCCTGAATGCTTTTACAAGCTGCTCTATGTGATCATGAATCTCTGTGAGGAAGTTAAGAGAGACATGCTCTGTGCATCCTACTTTGAGTGAGTTCTTTTTTGGAAATCTGTCAGAAAATACAATTTTTATGTAAATAAGGATGGCATCACTGAAGTGTGTCATTGCTCTCAGTAAATAGCCCATTTGAACCAATCCAATCCAATCCTCAAATGGGTTAGAGAAAGTTTGTGTGTGTGTGTGTGTGTGCATTCCTTTGAAAGTGTGTGTATGTGTGTCTGTGTATCTATGCATGCACGTGTCTGTGCCATATGGTTCTGGCAGTGCAAATCCCACCTGCTGTAGCATTTAGCAGGGCTGGTCCATGCTGGTGAGGCAAGGCGAGGCTGGGGGAGAAAGGTTCCCTGCTGACACTAATCATGTCGCCCATGGTGAAGAGCCACAACGTGCCAGCCCACTGATTATACCGCCTTCTCCAGACCCCATCCTCCATCCCTATTAATTAGGCCTTTACATGGCTACACTGCTCCAGCGCTCTACACCAACCAGGCCCTTTATTAACTGAATCATCTTCCAATTTCAATCCGGTAGAAAATGTTACAAAACAGTTGCGTCTAATCACCGAGCAGAGGACACAGCACTGAGCCCAGACACTGATTTCCACAACATCCTGAACCTCTGGCCTTTACGACACTGAATCAATGCTCTGCAGCATTATAGCAGGAATGTCATTTAGATGTAATAGTTTATGGGAGAATCTTATACGAATGTAGACAAATGTACTGTACCTTCTGCAGCCAGTAGGGTGTTCTTGACGAATAGTTCCAGTTCTTTGGCTCTTTCGTGGATTCTCTCAGCATCGTCGTCTGTTTGCTCGCCGTCTGCCGATACTTTGGTCACCTGGGAGAGAACACACACACTCAATCAGCTAGACCGACAAACCAATCCAGGATGGACCAATGTTCAGAGTGTTCATTCAAGATGCACCCTTCCCACTGGGCACACGCTGGTTGTTTCCATGTCATTGAACCAATGTGGAATAGACGTTAAATTGACGTCTGTGCCCAGTGGGTTAACTGCACGTTTCCAATCCAGAATCCTGTGGCCCCCAATCTTCTAAGGGACAGCCTCAGAGTGACTGGTCAAACAAATCCATTTCATAACCATCAGTCAGAGTTGATTTAGACCATTCAGAAATGCTCTATCGATGAAAACATTATGATTGAGAGAGTTTAAGCAGCTGAGCACAACAAGGTCAATCGCTAAGTACTGTTCCTGACTGTGTGTTTGAATCAAAAGAGACAACCCAGGACTTACACAAAGAACCAATGTCTCTGAAAATATATGGATTCCTTACAATAACCAAGGCCTAAAAATAAAATATAAATCTTTATTTTGCAACAAGGAACAAAACAACAAGGTCAGGACTATAGAATGAGTGAATCACAGAATGGACTAGCTGTGTTTACGTAACAGACTAGGACTACATTAAACAACATAACGGAGTGGTCTTCATGTCTATGGAATGCCAGTTGAGTTATGTGGACAAGAAAATGTCAATGTCAGAATGTGTTTTCCTGTCAGAGAAACGAGAAGTACAGATGTCTTATAGACTGTGGGTTGTGTTTTGGTAACAGAGGTCTATCCAAGGATCTTTCTGCAACAGAACATTCTATGTTCACAGACACAAAAGACAACCTTGCTAGAACCGATATCGCAAAGTTACAAACAAAAGCTTTCATCTGTTTCTACAGATGTAGGATCATAATTTGAGCCAGTTTGTTACAGTAGGAACATAATCCTGCAGTAACAGGAAATGTGAATTATTATGTGGATTATAATTTTTCATTAGGGCAAATCAAATCTGACATTTTAAAGTGTAAATTACTAACTTTAAAAGCTTTTTTAAACCTCGAATACACTACAAGTTTGCATTTCTTGCAGTGCAGGAAAATTCTCAGCAAAAAAATAGTGATCAAATGAAGATGGGGGAGCCAGGACAGCCATGTGGTGTCAACAGGGACAGTAGTGCCAGTCCCTGTGCCTCAGTAGTGGACAGTAGCAGCCTGGCCTAGCCTGGCCTGGGGCATGAGGAGTGTCCTACCTACCCGACTCAGCAGATCGTCCATCTCTGTCACCAGGCTGCGCAGGTTACTGTCGGCCAGCTGCAGGTGCCTCTCCAGCGAATTCTGTGGCGAGAAGATGTGCTGTGGGGGAGACACAAACACATACAGTGGGGAAAAAAAGTATTTAGTCAGCCACCAATTGTGCAAGTTCTCCCACTTAAAAAGATGAGAGAGGCCAGTAATTTTCATCATAGGTACACGTCAACTGTGACAGACAAATTGAGAAGAAAAAAATTCCAGAAAATCACATTGTAGGATTTTTAATGAATTTATTTGCAAATTATGGTGGAAAATAAGTATTTGGTCACCTACAAACAAGCAACATTTCTGGCTCTCACAGACCTGTAACTTCTTCTTTAAGAGGCTCCTCTGTCCTCCACTCGTTGCCTGTATTAATGGCACCTGTTTGAACTTGTTATCAGTATAAAAGACACCTGTCCACAACCTCAAACAGTCACACTCCAAACTCCACTATGGCCAAGACCAAAGAGCTGTCAAAGGACACCAGAAACAAAATTGTAGACCTGCACCAGGCTGGGAAGACTGAATCTGCAATAGGTAAGCAGCTTGGTTTGAAGAAATCAACTGTGGGAACAATTATTAGGAAATGGAAGACATACAAGACCACTGATAATCTCCCTCGATCTGGGGCTCCACGCAAGATCTCACCCCGTGGGGTCAAAATGATCACAAGAACGGTGAGCAAAAATCCCAGAACCACACGGGGGGACCTAGTGAATGACCTGCAGAGAGCTGGGACCAAAGTAACAAAGCCTACCATCAGTAACACACTACGCCGCCAGGGACTCAAATCCTGCAGTGCCAGACGTGTCCCCCTGCTTAAGCCAGTACATGTCCAGGCCCGTCTGAAGTTTGCTAGAGTGCATTTGGATGATCCAGAAGAGGATTGGGAGAATGTCATATGGTCAGATGAAACCAAAATAGAACTTTTTGGTAAAAACTCAACTCGTCGTGTTTGGAGGACAAAGAATGCTGAGTTGCATCCAAAGAACACCATACCTACTGTGAAGCATGGGGGTGGAAACATCATGCTTCGGGGCTGTTTTTCTGCAAAGGGACCAGGACGACTGATCCGTGTAAAGGAAAGAATGAATGGGGCCATGTATCGTGAGATTTTGAGTGAAAACCTCCTTCCATCAGCAAGGGCATTGAAGATGAAACGTGGCTGGGTCTTTCAGCATGACAATGATCCCAAACACACCGCCCGGGCAACGAAGGAGTGGCTTCGTAAGAAGCATTTCAAGGTCCTGGAGTGGCCTAGCCAGTCTCCAGATCTCAACACCATAGAAAATCTTTGGAGGGAGTTGAAAGTCTGTGTTGCCCAGCGACAGCCCCAAAACATCACTGCTCTAGAGGAGATCTGCATGGAGGAATGGGCCAAAATACCAGCAACAGTGTGTGAAAACCTTGTGAAGACTTACTCATTGCCAACAAAGGGTATATAACAAAGTATTGAGAAACTTTTGTTATTGACCAAATACTTATTTTCCACCATAATTTGCAAATAAATTCATTAAAAATCCTACAATGTGATTTTCTGGGAAAAAAAATCTCATTTTGTCTGTCATAGTTGACGTGTACCTATGATGAAAATTACAGGCCTCTCTCATCTTTTTAAGTGGGAGAACATGCACAATTGGTGGCTGACTAAATACTTTTTTCCCCACTGTACACATGCAGAGGGGAGAGAGTCAGAGTGGGGCACTGTGCCGAAAGGTCATCTACCATTTAAATCACCACAGGTCTGGGGGGCGAGGTGTGTGTCTACTCTGTGTGTGTGAGCAGAGCCTCGATTCCCTGTATTTAACTCTGCACCCCAGCCCAATTCATCAGTGTTATGCCAGTAGGGCCCCTGCCATATATCTCCTCACAGACCTACAAGCAGCAGAGCACCAGCGGCTGCAAAAGGGCATCTAGCTCAGTGGACTCTAAAATCCCAGCCTGAGCCAATGATCTGGCTTTCCACATGAGGGGAGCAATAAAGTGATGTCTTCATTGGCCCCCCTCATGATGCCCTTTAGTAATAATCTGCATCTTTGTTGTGCCTTATTTCTCCAGCTCCATCTCCTCTGCTTTCCTAGGATTTATCAAACCACTTGTTATCAATACTTTTGAATGCTGCTGTGTGTGTAACATATCACTGCTACAGATTGTGGTGATTGTGTCTTTGTTCTTGTGTGAGAGGGAGAGGTGGCTAAACGGAGTGGAGTTATGGTATCGTCTGGAGGGGATTTGAGGAGTGTTTGAAGCCGCGGTTTGTGACGGGCTCTACGTTTCCCCCAGAGACACTAACAGCTGAGAGATATTTACACAGCACCTTTTCCAGATGGGCAACTTAATCACGACTGATTCTGTTCATCTTAGCAAAATCCAAGGCAATTTTTAAAATATCGTCTTACAGAGATCTTTAAACATCTTTAGAATCTAATAATCATAGATTTGTCTAATACAGAAATAATGTAGTACTCTCTTTGGAGAGAACACTAAGGGAAGTGTTTGGGTGCCTTCTATTCACCTTGAGTTCCTCTGTCATGTTCTCAAACCGGTAGAGGACTTTGTGTGGCAGTGGTAGAGGGGTGGTGAGGTTGATACTAGTGATGATACGATGTAATCTGGCCATATCACTGATGAGGAGCCCAGCACAGTCGTCATCGCAGGCTGTAACACACACACACACACAACATGGCAGTTAGAAACCTCTAATGATGAGGGCTCTCTAATGACACCAATTAAAACCATTAGAGAGTGTTCAGTCTCATCCAGTGAAGTGAATGGTAATCCCAGCTAATGTGTGTGGTCAGGGTGACTCTGAGCTCTGGGCCTGTGTGTGTGTGTGACAGTGGGACAGTCTCTCATTGGGATGTCACCCTCCTGGGGGGAGGACACCACACCCCCAAGGGGCATGGGGGTGCTAATGGTAGCTTGTTGCCTGGCAACATCTCTACCAGGGGGGCATTACTGTATTTACAAGGGCGACTGTGTTGCCACCCGAGGAGGGGGCACAGCCTGAGAGAAGTGCTTTTCAATGTGAGGGACATGGGGGAACGGGTTGAGCCCCAGCTTCCTCCTCCTTCACCTCGTTTAGTTTAGTTTCATACCATTCCCCCCCACACACCAGAGCGCCCTCAAAAGACACAATCGCTCTTTGAAAACACTTCAAGATAGCCGTTCTTGGTCCTCTACTCTTTAGGCTTTGGCGAATCCTGGAGTTTCTTTGCTGGTTTGAGATTAAACAGGAGCGGCACTGGGTGAAGGGATCTCGAGCGTGAAATTTAACATAGAGTGTAAAACGGCTTTTGGCAGCCCGTTATGAGTGTTCGACATGCCACAAGCAATAGGAAAGCAAAACACACACTTGCAGGCACAGTACACACACACACACACACACACACACACACACACAACAAACCATGTGTAGACTTGTCATGTCCTTCCAGTTTCTCCTGAAGAAATTAATTTTTTTATGGACCCGCTGTTACAGAGGAAGGTCTGACAATCCACACAGTAAGAGGGCACACATATTGCGAGTGTGAGAGTTTGTGATAAAACACTCAAATGCACACGTTGCATGAAATACATGCACAACATCACATACAAGTCCAATTCCTGTTACCATCCTCAAAGGCAGGACAACGTGCAGCCAATCAATTTCACTTGAATCATCTGGCATACATCTGGCAACCACCATTGCTTCAAGTAACCTTCTAGGCAAGCCACCACTGGGAACAGTTAGACATAATTTCAGATATTAAAACAGCTTGCCATAGTAGGCTACAGAACTTTACCTAAGCATACTATCCATTATCTGAATTTTGAGAAAATGTAATCTCAAACAAATTACAGTAATTAAATAGCAAACCATGTTTCATGAAACAACACTGCTACTTCTTTCTTAGAAATGAAGCTTTGACAATGTTCATTACTTATTTTTATATTTTTTATATAGAGTGGCCGCCATCTTTGTTTACTTTGTGGATTGGAGCTTCTTCGCATGCACTTGGGCTATAATGTTTTGTCTGCCATGTTTTGGCCTTCTCCAGTGGCAAATGATCAGGGTAATTGCAAGGGCTTTCCACAGATGAAAGGAGGAGTTGGTTAAAAGTATATTTCGTATGGGGGGCGCTAGTGAGCAAGCAATGGAGTAGGTGATGTCATCCTGAAATTGCATTTATTTAATACTTTCTTTGCGCTTTGACCCAAACAGAACTAGGAAACACAGCCTTTGAATGACGTGCTTTACTTTGTTCAACTTTTTTTGTTTTAATGCTTAAATGGTGCATAACCAGCAAAAGTTTAAGTTCAGTGGAGTCACTGACAAAAGAGAAAACACTGGGCAAAAGATGAGGAGCTCGAGTTCTTCAACAAGTGGGAGCAGCGGCTCCTCCCCTCTGCGAAAAAATGAACACAGAGAATTGAAGGCCGAGATTCTTGCTGCCCTCAGAGCGGACATTTAATTCAAGTCGGAACTCAAGGAGGCGCTCAGAGGACTTACATTTTATTAAGTCGGAGTTACAAGCAGTCAAGAATGAACTCGCAAAACATACTGTAATGGTTCGTACTGAACTGGATACAGTTAAGAAAACAGTCTCCGACATGGAATAAGGCTTGTCAACATGCTCGGACGACACGACTACGCTGCAAACCACAGTTTAGAATCTCGAAACTGATGTGGCTAGCCTTAAGGAACAATGCATACATTTACAAGGTCGTATGCAAAGATTCAATATCAGGATCATGGGGGTGGCTGAGGACCCGGGCTCAAGTTCTACTTCATCGGTCTCAAAGTTATTGAAGGAAGCCCTCAAAATGGATAAAGATGTCCTTGTAGACCACTCACGTTGGGGCTCTCAAACAAAAAAGCCTGCCGGAAAACCTTGCGTCATTGTGGCTAAACTACACTAACGTTACTATCAGGATTGTGTTGATGTTCTTCGGCATGCCAGAGAATTTGGCCCACTTCGATGCAATGGAGCACCCATCTCTATCTTCCCAGACTATGCCCCCAGCGTTGCTCATGACCGTGCCACTTTCAACGTTGTCAAGAGTCTGCTCCGTGGACGGATCGACGTTCGCTATGGTGTGGCTTTTCCTGCCCGGCTCTGTATAACATACAACGGCACCGAGAAGGAGTTCCAAGACCCCCATAAGGTGATGGCCTTCGTAAAGGCGAACATTCTACCGAGGTCTGAAAAAGCAAATGGCTGAATGTTCACCTTTTTGGCGATTAGGGTAATGAAGACTGTGTCTACCACTGCAGACTCAGTCTCTCTTTTGTAGATACTGTATAGCATTGCCAGTGGCATCAGTTGATATTGTTATTATTAGGTGACATTAGTGAACGTTGCTGGTACCATCGGTTGATGTTGTTATTATTAGGTAACGTTAGTGCCTCCGTTCTGGTGAGTCAATTCTCCTTTTGTTTTAGGTTTAATTTTACTACCATGAAGCTGCTCATTTCTATTTCTCGATGGTACCTGTATCCAGGGTAGATAAAGCACAGTTCTATTATTAGGCTATGTCATTTCTTTAAAGACTTTACTGCTAGTGGTATTGCTGTAAGATGTGATTTATAAAATGTTTTATACTTTATTTTAAAACAGCCTAGTTTTGGGTTGTAAATAAGTATTTCTTATTTATTGATTATGCGCAACTTGTTTTAAATCCATCACTATTTCAGCAGGGCTCTCTACTCATTAGGTTTAGTGTTCCCCACTACAGCACATTATGTGTGGATATCTTTCAGCAGGGCTCTCTACTCATTAGGTTTAGTGTTCCCCACTACAGCACATTATGTGTGGATATCTTTCAGCAGGGCTCTCTACTCATTAGGTTTAGTGTTCCCCACTACAGCACATTATGTGTGGATATCTTTCAGCAGGGCTCTCTACTCATTAGGTTTAGTGTTCCCCACTACAGCACATTATGTGTGGATATCTTTCAGCAGGGCTCTCTACTCATTAGGTTTAGTGTTCCCCACTACAGCACATTATGTGTGGATATCTTTCAGCAGGGCTCTCTACTCATTAGGTTTAGTGTTCCCCACTACAGCACATTATGTGTGGATATCTTTCAGCAGGGCTCTCTACTCATTAGGTTTAGTGTTCCCCACTACAGCACATTATGTGTGGATATCTTTCAGCAGGGCTCTCTACTCATTAGGTTTAGTGTTCCCCACTACAGCACATTATGTGTGGATATCTTTCAGCAGGGCTCTCTACTCATTAGGTTTAGTGTTCCCCACTACAGCACATTATGTGTGGATATCTTTCAGCAGGGGTCTCTACTCATTAGGTTTAGTGTTCCCCACTACAGCACATTATGTGTGGATATCTTTCAGCAGGGCTCTCTACTCATTAGGTTTAGTGTTCCCCACTACAGCACATTATGTGTGGATATCTTTCAGCAGGGCTCTCTACTCATTAGGTTTAGTGTTCCCCACTACAGCACATTATGTGTGGATATCTTTCAGCAGGGCTCTCTACTCATTAGGTTTAGTGTTCCCCACTACAGCACATTATGTGTGGATATCTTTCAGCAGGGCTCTCTACTCATTAGGTTTAGTGTTCCCCACTACAGCACATTATGTGTGGATATCTTTCAGCAGGGCTCTCTACTCATTAGGTTTAGTGTTCCCCACTACAGCACATTATGTGTGGATATCTTTCAGCAGGGCTCTCTACTCGATAGGTTTAGTGTTCCCCACTACAGCACATTATGTGTGGATATCTTTCAGCAGGGCTCTCTACTCTTTAGGTTTAGTGTTCCCCACTACAGCACATTATGTGTGGATATCTTTCAGCAGGGCTCTCTACTCATTAGGTTTAGTGTTCCCCTCTACAGCACATTATGTGTGGATATCTTTCAGCAGGGCTCTCTACTCATTAGGTTTAGTGTTCCCCACTACAGCACATTATGTGTGGATATCTTTCAGCAGGGCTCTCTACTCGATAGGTTTAGTGTTCCCCACTACAGCACATTATGTGTGGATATCTTTCAGCAGGGCTCTCTACTCATTAGGTTTAGTGTTCCCCACTACAGCACATTATGTGTGGATATCTTTCAGCAGGGCTCTCTACTCGATAGGTTTAGTGTTCCCCACTACAGCACATTATGTGTGGATATCTTTCAGCAGGGCTCTCTACTCATTAGGTTTAGTGTTCCCCACTACAGCACATTATGTGTGGATATCTTTCAGCAGGGCTCTCTACTCATTAGGTTTAGTGTTCCCCACTACAGCACATTATGTGTGGATATCTTTCAGCAGGGCTCTCTACTCGATAGGTTTAGTGTTCCCCACTACAGCACATTATGTGTGGATATCTTTCAGCAGGGCTCTCTACTCATTAGGTTTAGTGTTCCCCACTACAGCACATTATGTGTGGATATCTTTCAGCAGGGCTCTCTACTCATTAGGTTTAGTGTTCCCCACTACAGCACATTATGTGTGGATATCTTTCAGCAGGGCTCTCTACTCATTAGGTTTAGTGTTCCCCACTACAGCACATTATGTGTGGATATCTTTCAGCAGGGCTCTCTACTCATTAGGTTTAGTGTTCCCCACTACAGCACATTATGTGTGGATATCGCTGCGTGGGGATTAGCGGTTACTTTGTTCTATTAGGTGACCAGGGTGGGTTTTCTTTTTCATACCAGACTTCAGAGTATTGTTCGTTTATGTTTTTTATTCTTCTTCAACTTTTTGTTTTTTTACTTGCTATTTTTTGAAAAATGTTTAATGGATCAGTTATTATTGTAAGCTGGCATCTATCCTTTTCCCACCTGACTTTACATGGCTAGGCCTAATATCATGAGAGGGGCAGGTGGTTTCTCGGTCACTTTTACTAGCTGGAATGTTAAATCTTTAAATCACCCAGTGAAAGGGTTATTTCTCATTTAAATCACCTTAAAGTAGAGATCGCCTTTCTTCTGGAGACACATCTCCGCACTTTCGACCACTCTCGTTTATAAAGAGGGTGGATCGGTCAATCATATAATTCCAATTTTCATTCTAAAACTAGAGGAGCAGCCATTTTAATTAGTAAAAACATACCGTTCGCAATGTCAAGTGTAGAGGCAGACTCAGCAGGCCGTTTCATTATTGAGTAGGAAGACTGTATCTTAGCTAACATTTATGCACCAAATTGGGATAACAGTTAATTCTTCACAAATGTATTTTCTCGATTACCAAATATGGACACACACCACCTAATACTAGGTGGTGATATGAATTGTGTACTGTCGCCCAATCTGGATTGTAGCTCTCCTAAGATATCATCTTCATCAAAGACAGTGTCCGCAATTCAGCTATTTCTTAAGGCATATGGCATATCTGATGTGTGGTGTTTCCGTAATCCCACAGCTAGGGAGTATTATTTTTTCTTGCCAGTTCATAAGACCTTCTCACGTATAGACTACTTTTTCCAAGACAATAGATTTCTGCAACTTATCATGGAGTGTGATTACCAAGCTATAGTCATTTCGGATCATTCTCCTCTTACTATGAAACTACTTATACTAAATACACAGCCTAATTATTGCTCTTGGCAGCTTAACTCACTACTGCTATCAGAAGAAACCTTTGTTGCTTTTATATAATCTCAAATTGAGCTATTTCTCGAGCTTAATCAAACCCCTGGAATGTCTCCTACAACAGTATGGGAATCAATGAAGGCTTATCTAAGGGGCCAAATTATTTGACACTTCAGACTGAGTTTGATCTCCTTTCAACTCGACAAGCTGAAAATCAAATTAGTAAATCTCGATACAAAAATTATGAACATGGAGAGAAATCAGGGAAAATGCTAGCACACCAGCTTCGTCAGAGAACCGCAAATCAAACCATACCTGAGATAACTGACGAGCTGGGTAACAAATGTATTGATCATTTAGAGGTCAATTCATGCTTTCATAACTTTTACTCACAATTATACACTTCGGAATCCGCTGGTCATGCTACCTTACTCGACACCTTCTTTGAGAACATAGATATTCTTACAGTTGAACCTGAGATAGCTGCTGAATTAGAATAACAGTTCTCTGTAGAAGAGATTGCGTTGGCAATTAAATCTATGCAGTGTGGTAAATCCCCTGGACCCGGCGGATTTCCGAGCGAATTCTTTAAAAAAATCTCAGATCAGCTCTCTCCTCTCTTGCTTCCGTATTTGAGGAATCACTCTCCTCAATCCCTTCACCCTCAACAATGAGACAAGCATCTATTTCACTTATTCTGAAAAAGAAAAAAATACTTGAGTGTGGTTCATATAGGCCAATTTCTTTACTGAATTGTTAATTAAAGATACTTTCTAAGATGATTGCCTGCCGTTTTGAGTCAGTCCTCCCGTCCATTATCTTATACAGATAAAACTGGTTTCATAAAAAATCTTTATAATATACTTCATAATCCCTCTTCATCTGACACTCCAGAGATATTGTTATCACTTGACGCTGAGAAGGCGTTTGATCGGGTGGAGTGGGATTATCTATTTTATACACTCAAACAATTTGCATTCGGTCCTAATTTTTCGTCCTGGATCAAAGTCCTTTACTCCTCCCCTATGGCTGCAGTGTGCACAAATAATAACCTTTCATCCTATTTCCAACTTCAACATGGGACAAGACAGGGTTGTCCCCTATCCCCTCACCTGTTTTCCATCGCAATCGAGCCTTATGCCATAGCAATACGTAATAACACCACTATCAAAGGTATTTGAAGAGGGGGCTTAAGCATAAAGTCTTACTCTATGCAGATGACATGCTATTACATATGTCTGACCCTTTAACTGGTCTTCCAGAGATTCAGGTTCTACTAAAGACATTTGGTAAAATATCCGGGTATAAGGTTAATCTACAAAAAAGTGAACTGATGCCTATTAATCCTACTGCCATGCAAAATTATTTTAGTCATGTGCCCTTCAGAGTAACTACACAGAAATAAAAATATTTGGGAATTTGGGTCACACACAATTTCAAAGATCTCTATAAAGCCAATTTCCCTCCCTTGATACTCCGCCTGAAACAGGATCTTGAACGCTGGGATTTACTTTCTCTTTCTTTGGGCAGAAGAATGAACACTGTTAAAATGAATGTGTTACCTACATTTTTATACTTATTTCAATGTATTCCTATCTTTCTGACAAAATCTTTTTTTATCTGCATAGATAAACTGATCTCTGCTTTTATCTGGAACAAGAAAAACCCTTGTAATACGTAAGAACGTATTGCAGAGCTCTCGCTCCCAGGGTGGTCTAGCACTTCCGAACTTTCAATATTATTACTGGGCAGCTAATATAAGAATCATTTTATATTGGATGACAGAAATCCCTGATGTTACAGGCCCGAATTGGTTGACCTTGGACATGTCATCCTGTGGCCCCACCTCCTTAACTGCCTTACTCTGCTCAAAACTTGCATTAGCTGAGCCTGTTTCCAAATACACTAAAATTCCTATTGTTAAACATTCTAAAAAAATCTGGAAACAGTTCAGGCGATCATTTGGTCTCAGTGAATTTTCAACCTCTGTCCCATTATTAAAGAACTATACATTCTCCCCAGCATTATTAGACCGGCAGTTTCATATCTTATCTGGAAAAGGGATCTCCTCACTGAACGACTTGTACATTGATATGGATTTTGCATCTTTTGATCAGTTAGTACAAAAGTTCAATATTCCTAGATCCCATTTTTTTTAGATACAAAACTACGCAATTGTAGGTATCTTAATACTCTAGTCACTTCCCATCACGCCCACCTACCTCCCTTCTAGATTCTATTTTTTAAAAGTGAACCCTTATATCAAAGGGGGCATAAGCTTGATCTATACGTTATTAAACTTGCACAATCTGGATTCCCTAAACTCTCTTAAGAACCAATGGGAAGAGGATTTAGATGAACAACTTTCATACGAAACTTGGCAGCGTATGCTTCAAAGAATACATTCTTTATCTATATGTTGTAATTCAATTTAAAATAGTTAATCAGCTGCAATGGTCAAAGGCAGAATTTTACAAGATTAGACCATAAATAGATCCCACTTGTGACCGACGTAAGCAGGCTCCTGCTACTTTAATGCACATGTTTTGGACATGCCATTAATTGACAGATTTATGGATATCAAGATACTGGAGAGACCTATAGCACCTTCTGCCTTTATTGCATTATTCGGAGTGACATCACAGGAGGCCCCCCTAAACAGTTCTATGAGCAACATGCTGGCATTTACTACTCTTTCAAAGATTTTACTGAATAAATTCATTAGGCCCTAATCTATGGATTTCACATGACTGGGAATACAAATATGCATCTGTTGGTCACAGATACCTTTAAAAAAATTTACCTCACAATGGGCCTCAGGATCTCGTCAAGGTATCTCTGTGCATTCAAATTGCCATCGATAAAATGCAATTGTGTACGCCCACACAACGCCATATACGTGGTCTGCGGTTGTGAGGCTGGTTGGACGTACTGCCAAATTCTCTAGCAACAGCTCTGGTGGACATTCCTGCAGTCAGCATGCCAATTGCACGCTCCCTCAAAACTTGAGACATCTGTGGCATTATGTTGTGTGACAAAACTGCACATTTTATTGGCCGTTTATTGTCCCCAGCACAAGGTGCACCTGTGTAATGATCATGGTATTTAATCAGCTTCTTGATATGCCACACCTGTCAGGTGGATGGATTATCTTGGCAAAGGAGACAATTGCTCACTAACAGAGATGTAAACACATTTGTGCACAACATTTGAGAGAAATAAGCTTTTTGTGAGTATAGAACATTTCTGGGAGCTTTTATTTCAACTCATGAAACATAGAACCAACACTTTACATGTTGCGTTTATATTTTTGTTCAGTGTGTATTTGCCTCTTGCACTTCGTGGACAAGAAATCTATAGAGGAGTACCCGATTCCCGAAAGGTGGCTTGACTATGATGTAAAGAAAAGAAGGCGAACACTGGACATCAATAAAAACAGGTGTGTAACACGCTAGGTAGCTAGGCAAGTGGGGTATGGCGCTAACATGTAAACACCGAGCTAGCTAGCTAGCTAGCAGTCAAGTGGGATATGTAGGCTTATGAATATATAATACAGCCTATAGTACCTTGTCTCCAATAGTAACCATGAAATCACTACAAAGTTGTTTGAATTCAATTAGCCTAAATTCCCTCTAATGAACATGTCAAGAGCAAGGAAAGGGCAATTATGTTATTCCTCAAGTAGCTAGGCAGTTTTACAACTGTCCCCAAAGCAAATTTCTACCACTTAAGACTCACAAAAAAGGTGATCGAGGTCTAAAATCTAAAATAGGCTTAGTCTACAATATTGAACAAACATAAAAAACAACAAAGAAAGCTCTACTCAGAAACCTTGCTGATTTTCTGTACAAGTAGTTTTGTGTGTGTATTGAAAACAGTGCGTTAGTAAGTTATATTAGTGTACGTACACACGATCCCAGAGGGTCCACACACATGCCTCTCCATGCACTGGCTGCAAGTGTGACCAGTGGCCCCGGGGTGGCAGCGGCACTGGCCCGAGCGGGGGTCACACGGTTGGGGCCACGCCCCGTACGGGTCACACTTACACTCCTCACACTTCCCGCCGGGGGCACGGGGGTCGGCGTGATAACCTGTGGCACATCTAGAGGAGCGAAAACCATGTTTAGAGTAGATAACTAACTGGAAGTGATGTTCTGTTAGCAATGTGGGATAGCAAAGTCACTGATGAGGTGAGTTCAGTTACAGTTCGATTCACAAAGACCCTTGTGGGTTTTATATGTTGAGTAGAGAGTTGTTACCTCTCACAGTACTTTCCCTCATAGCCCTCAGGGCAGGCAGTACAGTGGTAGTTATTTAATCCCTCTATCACACAGGAAGGGCTGAACCTAAGAGAAAGAGAGTTACATATGAGAACAGCTTTTATTGTACAGTAGTAGAGCCATTCACCTGTCTCTGTGACTTACTTGTTCTCATGGTTGGTGAGGGGGCAGGCACAGGACTTGCAGTCGCCGGGTCTGCCCCTCACTACACCATAGTATCCTGGGGCACAGCGTTCACACCTGTCCCCCTCTGTGTTGTGCTGGCAGTTCTGTAGAGAAGACACCCGTCCCATCACTAATGTCATATCCACATTCATAACCATTCAGTTCAAATACACCTTCAGAATCAAACTAAACTAAACCCAGTGGTTGTCGGGTGGAGGGTGGATGTGTGTTAGCTGTTGTTTTGAAGTGAGGGCCCTTCCAGAGCCTGAGCTTGGGGCCATCCCTGTCAGCCCAGGGCTGTTTTCCTTTCCTCTCCTCTCTCCACCGCTCTGCTCTGAGAAAAAGTGCCAAACTGCCAATTCAGAGCAGCAACACTAATCAGTCAGCAGAAGTTGCGGCCTACTGAGCCGGGGTATTCAAAAGACTTTCATTAACTTCCTGTGAACCTCAATTACCCAAATTACGCTGTACAATCCCATTTAACATTTTCAATTTGCTTGCTCCATAAAATGCAAATGTGTTGTTATTAGCACAAATGTAAATGAAAGCTGGGATTGCTATGACAACGTAGAGTTCCAGTTCCAGCCTAAAACATGAGGCAGGGCAGGCTTCTACAGTTGAAGTCGGAAGTTTACATACACCTTAGCCAAATACATTTAAACTCAGTTTTTCACAATTCCTGACATTTAATCCTAGTAAAAATTCCCTGTCTTAGATCAGTTAGGATCACCACATTATTTTAAGAATGTGAAATGTCAGAGTAATAGCAGAGAGAAGGATTTATTTCAGCTTTTATTTCTTTCATCACATTCCCAGTGGGTCAGAAGTTTACATACACTCAATTAGTATTTGGATTGCATTGCCCTTAAATTGTTTAACTTGGGTCAAACGTTTCGGGTAGCCTTCCACAAGCTTCCTACAATAAGTTGGGTGAATTTTGGCCCATTCCTCCTGACAGAGCTGGTGTAACTGAGTCAGGTTTGTAGGCCTCCTTGCTCGCACACGCTTTTTCAGTTCTGCCCACAAATGTTCTATATAATTGAGGTCATGGCTTTGTGATGGCCACTCCAATACCTTGACTTTGTTGTCCTTAAGCCATTTTGCCACAACTTTGGAAGTATGCTTGGGGTCATTGTCCATCAGGAACACCCATTTGCGACCAAGCTTTAACTTCCTGACTGATGTCTTGAGATGTTGCTTCAATTCATCCACATAATTTTCCTTCCTCATGATGCCATCTATTTTGTGAAGTGCACCAGTCCCTCCTGCAGCAAAGCACCCCAACAGCATGATGCTGCCACCCCCGTGCTTCACGGTTGGGATGGTGTTCTTCGGCTTGCAAGCCATCCCCCATTTTCCTCCAAACATAACGATGGTCATTATGGCCAAACAGTTCTATTTTTGTTTCATCAGACCAGAGGACATTTCTCCAAAAAGTACGATCTTTGTCCCCATGTGCAGTTACAAACCATAGTCTGGCTTTTTTATGATGGTTTTGGAGCAGTGGCTTCTTCCTTGCTGAGCGGCCTTTCAGGTTGTGTCGATATAGGACTCGTTTTACTGTGGATATAGATACTTTTGTACCTGTTTCCTCCAGCATCTTCACAAGGTCCTTTGCTGTTGTTCTGGGATTGATTTGCACTTTTCGCACCAAAGTACATTAATCTCTAGGAGACAGATCGCGTCTCGTTCCTGAGCGGTATGACGGCTGCGTGGTCCCATGGTGTTTATACTTGTGTACTATTGTTTGTACAGATGAACGTGGTACCTTCAGGCATTTGGAAATTGCTCCCAAGGATGAACCAGACTGGAGGTCTACAGTTTTTTTTCTGAGGTCTTGGCTGATTTCTTTAGATTTTCCCATGATGTCAAGCAAAGAGGCACTGAGTTTGAAGGTAGGCCTTGAAATACATCCACAGGTACACCTCCAATTGACTCAAATGATGTCAATCAGCCTATCAGAAGCTTCTAAAGCCATGACATCATTTTCTGGAATTTTCCAAGCTGTTTAAAGGCAAAGTCAACTTCTGACCCACTGGAATTGTGATACAGTGAATTATAAGTGAAATCATCTGTCTGTAAACAATTGTTTACAGTCAGTTAGGACAAAGTAGATGTCCTAACCGACTTGCCAAAACTATAGTTTGTTAACATGAAATTTGTGGAGTGGTTGAAAAACGAGTTTTAATGACTCCAACCTAAGTGTATGTAAACTTCCGACTTCAAATGTATGTGCTCTAGGGGATAATTTGGGAAGCAGAGAATAAGAGCTCTGTTGGTTATTATCTTGACCAAAGGACCATAGAGGTCTGAGTTTTATATCTGAAGGGCTCATTATGTTCTGTATTAAACGACATGGACTGCTCTCTACCGTTACATCCTTGTTAGTATGGAGGCTGAATAAATTTGGCTTGGCACATAAAACCCTCACAAACTTTTACAGATGCACAATTGAGAGCATCCTATCGGGCTGTATCACCGCCTGGTACGGCAACTGCACCACCCGAAACCGCAAGGCTCTCCAGAGGGTGGTGCGGTCTGCCGAACGCATTACTGGGGGCAAACTACCCGCCCTCCAAGACACCTACAGCACCCGATGTCACAGGAAGGCCAAAAAGATAATCAAGGACATCAACCACCCGAGCCACTGCCTGTTCACCCCGCTATCATCCAGAAGGCGAGGTCAGTACAGGTGCATCAAAAGCTTGGACCGAGAGAATGAAAAACAGCTTCTATCTCAAGGCCATCAAACTGTTAAATAGCCATCACTAGCACATTAGAGGCTGCTGCTGCCTATTGAAATCACTGGCCACATTTTGTTATTGACCAAATACTTATTTTCCTCCATAATTTGAAAATAAATTCATAAAAAATCCTACAATGTGATTTTCTGGAGAAAAAAAAATCTCAATTTGTCTGTCATAGTTGACGTGTACCTATGATGAAAATTACAGGCCTCTCTCATCTTTTTAAGTGGGAGAACTTGCACAATTGGTGGCTGACTAAATACTTTTTTTCCCCACTGTATATACTGTATTCTATTCTATAATATTCTGCTGTATTTTAGTCCATGCCGCTCTGTTATTGCTTGTCCATATATGTATACAGTCATGGCCAAAATTGTTGGCACCCCTGAAATTTTTCCAGAAAATGAAGTATTTCTCACAGAAAAGTATTGAAATTACACATGTTTTGCTATGCACATGTTTATTTCCTTTGTGTGTATTGGAATAACACAAAAAAAAACAGGAAAAAAGCAAATTTGACATAATTTCACACAAAACTAAAAAAATGGGCCGGACAAAGTTATTGGCACCCTTTCAAAATTGTGGATAAATAAGTTTGTTCCAAGCATGTGATGCTCCTTTAAACTCACCTGGGGCAAGTAACAGGTGTGGGCAATCTAAAAATCACACCTGAAAGCAGATAAAAAGGAGAGAAGTTGACTCAGTCTTTGCATTGTGTTTCTGTGTGTGCCACACTAAGCATGGAGAACAGAAAGAGGAAAAGAGAACTGTCTGAGGACTTGAGAACCAAAATTGTGGAAAAATATCAACAATCTCAAGGTTACAAGTCCATCTCCAGAGATCTAGATGTTCCTTTGTCCACAGTGCGCAACATGATCAAGAAGTTTGCAACCCATGGCACTGTAGCTAATCTCCCTGGACGTGGACGGAAGAGAAAAATTGATGAAAGGTTGCAACGCAGGATAGTCCGGATGGTGGATAAGCAGCCCCAAACAAGTTCCAAAGAAATTCAAGCTGTCCTGCAGGCTCAGGGTGCATCAGTGTCAGCGCGAACTATACGTCGAAATTTGAATGAAATGAAACGCTATGGCAGGAGACCCAGGAGGACCCCACTGCTGACACAGAGACATAAAAAAGCAAGACTACAGTTTGCCAAAATGTACATGAGTAAGCCAAATTCCTTCTGGGAGAACGTCTTATGGACAGATGAGACCAAGATAGAGCTTTTTGGTAAAGCACATCGTTCTACTGTTTACCGAAAATGTAATGAAGCCTTCAAAGAAAAGAACACAGTACCTACAGTCAAATATGGTGGAGGTTCAAAGATGTTTTGGGGTTGTTTTGCTGCCTCTGGCACTGGGTGCCTTGACTGTGTGCAAGGCATCATGAAATCTGAGGATTACCAAAGGATTTTGGGTCGCAATGTAGGGCCCAGTGTCAGAAAGCTGGGTTTGCGTCCGAGATCATGGGTCTTCCAGCAGGACAATGACCCCAAACATACTTAATAATTATAATAATTACTTCAAAAAGCACCCAGAAATGGATGGCAACAAAGCGCTGGAGAGTTCTGAAGTGGCCAGCAATGAGTCCAGATCTTAATCCCATTGAACACCTGTGGAGAGATCTTAAAATTGCTGTTGGGAAAAGGCACCCATCCAATATGAGAGACCTGGAGCAGTTTGCAAAAGAAGAGTGGTCCAAAATTCCGGGTGAGAGGTGTAAGAAGCTTATTGATGGTTATAGGAAGCGACTGATTTCAGTTATTTTTTCCAAAGGGTGTGCAACTAAATATTAAGTTAAGGGTGCCAATCATTTTGTCCGGCCCATTTTTTGAGTTTTGTGTGAAATTATGTCAAATTTGCTTTTTTCCTGTTTTTTTTGTGTTATTCCAATACACACAAAGGAAATAAACATGTGCATAGCAAAACATGTGTAATTTCAATACTTTTCTGTGAGAAATACTTCATTTTCTGGAAAAATTTCAGGGGTGCCAACAATTTTGGCCATGACTGTATATGATTATATTACTAGATTTGTGTGTATAGGGTATATGTTGTGAAATTGTTAGATATTACTTGTTAGATATTACTGCACTGTCGGAGCTAGAAGCACAAGCATTTCGCTACACCCGCAATAACATCTGCTAAACAAGTGTATGTGACAAATAACATTAGATTGGATTGGATTTGATTTGAGTTTTTACCAGTCAAATCTATTCCAGACACTTCTACTTCCTGGTGCCACTGGACCATGTAGCCTATCAACTGGCTTCTGAACAAATGTGCTGATCCTCAACACTTAAAGACAGCGTAACTTTTCAGACTCCCAGGTGAGCAGAGAACATAGAGATGAAAGGCAGAGCATTTTTTTATTTGCTAGATAAAGGTCTGGGCTGATGTAAACTGTGAAACGGTGCTATAAAGTAAAGGGCTAATTAGCCATCTATGGTAGAGAGAGAGTAGAGTAGAGCGGGCAGGTAAGGGTGCAGTCACAGGGCAGTCTGCCAACCATTGCCAATGGCACCGTCCTCATCAGGTCACAGGGACGTTGTAAAGAGCTTACCTGGCAGATGGATGTCTCCGGGTCACAGGCCTCACTGTGCCCGTTGCACTGGCACTGCACACAGCTTCCGATGCCCACTCTGGAGGCCGCGCCACCGCTGCGGGCAGACAGGCGGTAAAACCCGGCCCCACATTCCTGCCGATGGGCGAAATACAGACAGACGGTTACCGGTTAGGCTGTTACATCCCCCCACCCCACCCCAGCCCTCCCCGAGACGCTCATGGGAGTCCCGGGCTCCTATGGAGCTCCAACGAGACATACTCACTGAGAATTAATCGGGTCAATTTGAGGCGCCATCTGTTCCCGGCAAACACATTAAACGCCTGTTTAAAAATACTTTATTAACTATGTGGCAGCTTCAAATAATTGCCATCTGTCTGGTTTTCTTACAGCCACCTTTATGAGGAATCCAGTAGGAGACACATCAGTAACACTCAGGTCTGGATGGAGGTTGTCGTAGTAACACAACAAGAGTTAATTAGGAGTGGAGTAGAGACGCACTAAAGAGTGGGGGAGCATTCGAGGTGTCTGGGTGGATGTGTGAGAAAGAGGGAGTGAGCTAGCAGTTTTGATGAGAAGGATGTGAACTGTTTCTAACAGGTGTTTCAGCCTGACTCCACGGCTGTGGCTCTGATTGGACTGTGACTGACACACAGGCACGCACACACCTGTCGCCATGGCTGATGGTCTGATGGGAGACACACACACACAGCCCTCTCTGATGGATTACGCTGTCGCCATGGCTGACGGTCTGATGGAAGACACAGAGACACAGCTGGTGGTGTGGCTAGCTAGCCTACCTCGCAGGACAGGCCGGAGTAGCCCAGCGGGCAGTTACACTTCTCTATCTGGTGAGCCCGCTCACTCTCCACGGACGGCCTTCCCTCCTCTGCCACCTCCATTGAAATCTCAGAGATCCTGGATTTAGTGGAGAGAGAGGGAGAGAGAAAGGGAGAGAGAGCGACAGCCATGTGAGCCAATGGCAACAATAAAACACTTTTCCATGGACATTCTGCGTTCTCTTCTCTATGCTTGAAATATGCTATTATGCTATTGCCCCTCGTTCATTAAATGGATTGAACAGGTCACTGTTAAATGCAGAGGGTGATCCATGTTAACATGACATGATTAAGCTGACAGTGATACTGAAATGAAGAGTGCAGAGTAAACAGTCAATGCATTAGCTCTCTAACAGCGGATATCTCAGTTTAGCCCATTGTGTGTTCAGACAGAGACAGAGAGGAGAGCTCACCTGCTGTGTCTCATCATGTTCCCATGGGAACCCTTAATGAGGACGTAGTCAACATAAAACAGCAGGTCCATGAAGTCCTTGCGTGTCATGGCCTTCTTGTCTTCGTACTTCCACTCGTGCTGAAAAACAAAACATGTTCATAACATCACTTCAAATTATAATTTCTGCATCTTTAGAGGTTAGAATCTAGCTTTGAAGAGCTATTGGGAAAAAGACAAGAGATGCATTGGCATGGCATCCATCACAAAGGCCCATAATGTGTTTTAACAACACAAGCGAGTTTCAGTGTCATATGGATAATAACTGCATTTTCAGAGGTTAGGAAACAGTAATGACAACGAGATCCACCATGTAAGCCCATGTCCTTACCTCTGTCATGTCGATCTCATGGCGGGTGAGTTGTCCAATCTGCAGTCCCTGCATGTGGTGGACCATCACCTTGTTTCTGTTGGCCCCTCCATTTATGATGACCTGTGGTTCGTAGGAGGTGCGGCATGTCTCGTCATGCCCCTCAAAGTAGATGGTGTACTTCAGCTTGCCGCCGTAGGCTGTGATCTAAAGAGGAGAAACCATCCTAGTAACTTGTTAGTACAATACCCATCTCTGAACAGAATATAGTCAACTCCTGATAAGTCCAAGTTGAATAGTGTTTTAAAGCAGCAATGTTCACCAGTTCTCAATTCAAATACATACATTTTCACCCCAGATACCTGCTTGTTTGGGTTTAATGCACACACAGGTTATACGTAAAGCAGTCTCAAGCAATTATACAGTATATGTCAGCGGTCGATTGTACACTTCTTATCAACTTGTTAAATAACTTTGAGATGAGGGTGCCCTCACCATGGACGCCTGGAACTGCTCAGGCAGTCTCCAGTAGTAGGGTTCGGTCAGCTTCTGGGTGACCAGGTCAGCGTTAACGATGATCTCTGGGTGCTGGAAGGTCACTCCATGTGTGGTCTCCTGCTGGTTGGCTTCGTCCACTACGGGCAGCTTGGTCTGCTCTGGCTTCAGGGACAACTGCAGCAGTACAGAGACAACAAACAAACAGCATCACTTATAAATGTCACACAAAATACACAGATAATGGGTTGTATTTGAGAAGGTATTTTCCAAGAGTTTGAAGTGCTTATGTTGCAAGTGGATTATGCAAGGATATTTCAAAAGAAAAGCAGCCTTTGTGACATTGGACAACTCTATTCACCAATTCCACACCAGGACTCAGCCTCTCATATAGTTGTAGATTAAAATGCATTTCACATCCTGAGGCCAGGCCAGAGACGTGTTTCATTGGGCAAATAGAACATGAATATCTTTAAGAAGCCACTCCTGTACAGTAGGCTATGCCTCTGAGGCCCCTGTTTTAAAGACGTCCTCCAGCGATTTGTGAACTTTTACTGTTGAAAAGCAATATCCCAAGTATAATTACAGTAAAGTACACACACAGAAGGGTAAAACATTTTCTGGGAGCAAAACAGTTTTTTTTTAGACACTCCTCTCCACTCCCATCTAAATATCCAGCGTAGGGCTCACTAAAGGCTTCAGGGGGGCCGGGCTGTGCCCCTCACCTCACCATGCAATCTCACGACTCACTGACTTAGAGAAAATCTCCTGCCTTCCAATAAATGAGGGAGAGGATTCTCAACTGGCCCCCTTTTTCCTCTTCGTCTTATAGCAAACAAACTTAGATTAACTTTGGGACGGCAACCTTTATTTCATTTGTTTGTCGTTTCCATTTATATGAAAGAAGGGTCCCTCTGCCAATGTCCTCAGCCACAGTCTCCATGGATACAGCGGGCGGAGGGTTATTAGGTCTGTGGCGCTCTGGGAGGAAATCCTTATTAAAACAAACATGGAAGCTGCAGCTCCCAGACTGCCTGCTTTCAAGCCCCCTATACCCCCCTTGTACCAGGCTAGCCTCCTGTTTGTGCCTGGTCCCCCTGGTTCTCTATGCGTCCCTTAAATTACAGCAAAATAAGATGGGGAATAAATACCTGGTCGGGAATGAAGCAATGGAGGAGAACCACTCACATGTTATAAATATCTTCTCCGTTGCCCATGAAATCATATAGCTGTGTTGTGGCATTTCCCTCTATGCTTTTTCAGTACTTTGGGTGCACATAAGTTTATATCCAACTAATTAATGTTGGTTAACTGTTGCTTGAAAACAAATGTTGTCATTACAATATCATTACATTTTAGTCATTTAGCAGACGCTCTTATCCAGAACGACTTACAGTAGTGAGTGCATAATAAACAATAAAACATGTTTTTATCAAACAGGCCCCCCGTGGGAATCAAACCCACAACCCTAGCGTTGCAAATGCCATGCTCTACCAACTGAGCCACACAGGACACATATTTCAAGATAGCATAGAACATTATTCATATTAGTGTTTGTCTGTGTGTGCGTGCATGTTGCGTGATGTATTTGAGTGCACACACAGTAACTGTATGTTTGTGTACGAATACCGTACCTCAGTCTGTTCCTGTGAGTGGGTGGACTTGCATGTGATAGGTGATGCATGTGCCCACACTGTACATGTGTGCGTATTTCTGTCACATTTCTTCATGACTTGACTTACCCACATGCGGATGAGGCCCTGTGCCTCAGTGCAGGTGCTGGACATACCGAAGCAGTAACACTGACTGCAGCCCAGTGGGTTCCTGGTGCTCAGGCCAAACGTCCCCAACTTACACTGGTCACACTTTAGACCCTGTATATTCGCCTAGGGACACAACACACAGACACTCAGCAATAACACTGCTATTTGCAGTCCAAAATGGCTGGTCAATATTGTAAAATTCATAGCAGGTACAGTATTATTGCAGTTTTCAGTAGAGTATACATACGACCTGAATACAAAACACATCTGAATAGTTTTGCAAATATATTACAGGCCTAGCGATATATCTGATTTGAGATAGAGCCAAGCTATAAATAACCATGACAGTAATCTCTTGTTCTCTTCACCTTACTCTGCTCTGTATTGATCAAAGAAGATGATAGTCAGAAGAATCCCAAGGCAGCCATGTGAATAGGTACAGTAGGTGCATTTCAAAGGGGCAGACATGTCACTGAGGAGGAATGATAAAGGGCATACCCCCACACACAGCAGACATACACAGTGATAGCCCTGATAAGGGTGTATCACACAAAAAACACTATTTTATATGGAACGTTTCCCTTCGATCTTATCTGATGCTTTCCCCTAGTTAATATACTCCCAAAGCAGGGATAACTGAGAAGCCACATTCATAACAGACATTGGTTGTGCCATGAATTAGGGAGAACTGAGAAGCCACATTCATAACAGACATTGTTTGTGCCATGAACGTTTTGTTTACACACCAGTCTGTAAAGAGGATGCTAAGGCAGTTGTGTAGAAATCCGTTGATGGCAGGGCACTCAAATCATCGTTAAATGTTTGTTTTTACACTGCTGCTACTCACTGTTTATTATCTATGCATAGTGACTTTACCCCTACCTACATGTACAGATTTCCTCGACTAACCTGTACCCACGCACATTGACTCAGTACCGGTACCCCCTGTATACAGCCTCATTACTGTCATTTTATTGTGTTATTTTATTTAATTTTTTACTTTAGTTTATTTAGTAAATATTTTTTTAACTCTATTTTCTTAAAACTGCATTGTTGGTTAAGGGCTTGTAAGTAAGCATTTCACAGTAAGGTCTACACTTGTGGTATTCGGCGCATATAATAAATACAATTTGATTTGATTTAAATCATCATAAAAGCATAGCCTACCCTATACCCTACTGTAATCGATCGCACACAACAAACCATCTAACATGTGATTTCGCATTACAGACCAAATAGTCTTGTAGGCCTACGTAAATCCATGACTCTTTAACATGCGACTCACATAAACCTACAATAATAATAATAATATAATTAATAGACTATGAGACTAGACCATAATGCCCTGATTAAACATTAATGATCACAATAGACAGCCATAGCCGATATAGACTATAACAGTGGTCACCAACCTTTTCTTAGTCGAGATCACTTTGAGTCAAAATGCAAGCCGAGTGCAATTCTCTGCTGGGCGCGGGAGATCAAGTCTGTCTACAATGTATTGTGATATCAATTAAATGATCAATAGCATATAGGGCAAAGTTATATTTCCAATTAAATTACATTCCTAAAAATGATAGGCTATTTACATTGACTGGAAATAAATATTGTTTCATGCATTTGCCTATAACTTAGCACATTTTCCAACATCCTCTTCTATACACAAAGAAAATAGTATATTCAAATAATTGAACATTGAGCTTTGTTTGGCCATTGTATTTGTTTTCGCTAGCCAAGTAGGCTAGTGAGTCTTAGCTAGCTAGCTAACGATGAGTAGCCTACATAGTGTAGCCTAGCCTACACAGCGATAGCTACTGTTTATTGCACATGGTATCAGTGCAAAGTGACATGTGCCAGAACCAGCCCATTATTTTGATATTGATAAGCTGTTTTTGTGTGTGTTTTTTTTTTTGGGGGGGGGGGTTAATAATCAAGCATAATTCAAATTCATTACATAGGCCTAAATGAAATAGATTTTAAGAACAGCACTAGATTGTATGTATGATGTCCTTAAGTGTACTGAAAGGCATCTGCCAAATAAAATGTATTATTATTATTATTATTATTATTATCATTATCATCATCACTGAGTGTACAAAACATTAACATGTGTACAAAACATGAGTTGCACCCCCCCAGCTCAAATAAGCAAAGAGAAACAACAGTACATCATTACTTTAAGACATGATGGTCAGTCAATACGGAAAATTCCAAGAACTTTTAAAGTTTCTTCAAGCGCAGTCGCAGAAACCATCAAGCGTGTCATGGGGTGCTGAAGGTGGGTGTGGTGCAGGAATCAAGCGCAGGACGCAGAAGCTAAGTCCAAAAGACTTTAGTGAGTTATTCACGTAGTACACGAGAACAATAAGCCCGGAGGCGAAATAACGGCGCACACAGGCGTCAAACAAACGGCGCACTAAAAAAAAAAACCTCTCCAAACACGGAGGGAAGAATACGTAGCTCCGAACACCAAACAGAGGAGCAATCACACACAACACCATACACACACAACGAGAACTAAATAGGACACTAACGAGGACTAACTAGACACAGGTGTACAACATCCAGACAAAACCAAACGAACATGAAACATAGATCGGTGGCAGCTAGTACTCCGGGGACGACGACCGCCGAAACCTGCCCGAACAAGGAGGAGGAGCAGCCTCGGCCGAAACCGTGACAGTACCCCCCCCTTGACGCGCGGCTCCAGCCGTGCGCCGACCCCGGCCTCGGGGACGACCAGGAGGGCGCGGAGCAGGGCGCGCGGGATGGTCCCGGTGGAACTCTGACAGGAGAGATGGGTCTAGGATGTCCCTCCGCGGCACCCAGCACCGCTCCTCCGGGCCGTACCCCTCCCACTCCACGAGATACTGGAGACCCCCCATCCGGCGTCTTGAGTCCAAGATGGACCGAACGGTGTACGCCGGAGCCCCCTCGATGTCCAATGGGGGCGAAGGAGTCTCTCCTATCTCACCTTCCTGGAGTGGACCAGCTACCACCGGCCTGAGAAGAGACACATGGAACGAGGGGTTAATATTCTTATATTCAACAGGCAGATGTAACCTATAACACACCTCGTTCAATCTTCTCAGGACTTTAAAAGGCCCCACAAACCGCCGACCCAGCTTCCGGCAGGGCAGGCGGAGGGGTAGGTTTCTGGTAGAGAGCCAGACTCGATCTCCGGGTGCGTACACCGGCCCCTCACTGCGGTGGAGATCGGCGCTCGCCTTGTGACGACGGATGGCCCGCTGCAGGTGGACGTGTGCACCGTTCCACGTCTCCTCCGAGCGCCTCATCCAATCATCCACCGCAGGGGCCTCGATATGGCTCTGCTGCCAAGGTGCCAGAACCGGCTGGTAACCTAACACACATTGGAAGGGGGTTAGGTTGGTAGAGGAGTGGCGGAGAGAGTTCTGGGCCATCTCGGCCCAGTGAATGTACCGAGCCCACTCCTCAGGCCGGTCCTGGCAATACAACCTCAGAAACCTACCCACATCCTGGTTGACTCGTTCTACCTGCCCGTTACTCTCCGGGTGGTACCCTGAGGTAAGGCTCACTGAGACCTCCAAACGTTCCATGAACGCTCTCCATACTCGGGAGGTAAACTGGGGGCCTCGATCAGACACTATATCCTCGGGTACCCCGTAATGCCGGAAGACGTGGGTAAATAGGGCCTCTGCGGTTTGTAGGGCAGTAGGAAGACCCGACATAGGGAGAAGACGACAGGCCTTAGAGAACCGGTCCACAACGACCAGGATGGTAGTATTCCCCTGAGAGAGGGGAAGGTCTGTCACAAAATCCACCGAGAGGTGGGACCATGGTCGTTGTGGAACGGGCAGGGGTTGTAACTTACCCCTGGGCAGGTGTCTGGGCGCCTTACACTGGGCGCACACCGAGCAGGAGGAGACATAAACCCTCACATCCCTGGCTAACGTGGGCCACCAGTATTTAGTGCTAAGACAATGCACTGTCCGGCCAATACCCGGATGTCCAGAGGAGGGTGACGTGTGAGCCCAGTAAATGAGTCGATCCCGAATCTCGAGCGGAACGTACTTCCGACCCTCAGGACACTGTGGAGGGCTGGGGTCGGTACGCAACGCTCGCTCGATTTCGGCATCGACCTCCCACACCACCGGTGCCACAAGACAAGACTCCGGTAGTATGGGAGTAGGCTCAACGGACCTCTCCTCCGTGTCATACCGCCGGGACAGCGCATCTGCCTTACCATTCTGGGACCCAGGGATGTACGTGATTTTAAATACGAACCTGGCGAGAAACATACTCCATCGAGCCTGGAGAGGGTTCAGTCTCCTCGCTGCCCGGATGTACTCCAGGTTCCGATGGTCAGTCAAAATGAGGAAAGGGTGTTGAGCCCCCTCAAGCCAATGCCTCCACACCTTAAGGGCCTGAACTACAGCTAACAGCTCCCTGTCCCCGACGTCATAATTTCGCTCCGCCGGGCTGAGCTTTTTTGAGTAAAAAGCACAGGGGTGGAGTTTAGGTGGCGTGCCGGACCGTTGAGAGAGCAGGGCCCCTATACCGGCTTCAGACGCGTCCACCTCTACCTGAAAGGGTAATGCGGGGTCCGGATGCGCCAGCACCGGAGCCGACGTAAACAGGTCCTTCAGTCTCTTAAAGGCCCTGTCCGCATCAGCTGACCACTGCAGGCGCACCGGACCCCCTTTCAGAAGGGACGTGATGGGAGCTGCCACCTGTCCAAAACCCAGGATAAACCTCCGGTAGTAATTCGCAAAGCCCAAGAACTGCTGCACCTCTTTGACAGTGGTTGGGGTTTGCCAATTACGCACAGCTGACACACGATCCACCTCCATTCTCACCCCTGACGCGGACAACCGATAACCCAAAAAGGAGACCGACTCCTGGAAAAACAGACATCTCTCTGCCTTGACATATAGGTCGTGCTCCAACAGCCTCCTCAATACACGACGCACCAGGGCTATATGCTCGGCTCGGGTAGACGAGTACACTAGAATGTCATCAATGGACTCGACCACCCCTTGCCCCTGCATATCCCGGAAAATGTCATCTACGAAGGATTGGAAGACTGATGGAGCATTCATCAACCCATATGGCATGACGAGATACTCGAAATGACCTGACGTGGTACTAAACGCTGTTTTCCATTCGTCGCCCTCACTAATGCGCACCAAGTTATATGCGCTCCTGAGATCCAGTTTTGTGAAAAACCGCGCTCCATGCAATGACTCCGTCATGGTTGAAATCAGAGGGAGTGGATAACTGTATTTCACAGTAATCTGATTGAGACCACGGTAATCGATGCACGGGCGCAACCCTCCATCTTTTTTCTTCACAAAAAAGAAGCTCGAGGAGGCGGGAGAAGTGGAGGGCCGTATGTATCCTTGTCTCAAAGATTCGTCTATGTAAGTTTCCATAGCTTTTCTCTCCTCTTGAGACAAAGGATACATGTGGCTCCGTGGGAGCTCTGCTCCTGCCTGGAGATCAATCGCACAATCCCCCTGTCTATGAGGAGGCAACTGCGTCGCCCTAGCTTTACTAAACACGAGAGCTAAATATCCATATTCAGGCGGAATGTGCAGTGCGGGCACTTGGTTTGGACTTTCCACTGAAGTCGCCCCTACGGAAACACCCAGACATCGCCCCTCACACTGAGCAGACCACCCATCGAGAGCCCTCTGTTGCCACGAAATAGCAGGGTTATGGGTGCTTAACCAGGGAATTCCCAGCACCACCGGGTACGCAGGAGAGTCGATCAGATACAACTGTATAGTCTCCTCATGACCCCCCTGCGCACACATCCTAAGTGGCGCTGTGACTTCCCTAATCAACCCCGACCCCAACGGGCGGCTATCTAAAGCATGAACTGGAAAAGGCTTGTCAACAGGTAGGAGAGGGATCCCTAAATCTAAGCAAAACTTCCGATCAACAAAATTCCCAGCTGCGCCTGAATCTACTAGCGCCTTATGCTGGGAATGAGGTGCAACCTGTGGAAAACAAACAGGTATACAAAAGTGCGCAACAGAGAGCTCTGGGTAAGTGGGGCGTCTACTCACCTGGGAAGCCTCCCCAGTGCGTGGCCTGTTGTCTCCTCCCTCGGGGAACCCTCCCCAGCACCTGGCCGCAGTGTGCCCTCCACGACCGCACTTGGTGCAGGGGACAGGCCCCCTCGGGCTCCTCCTCCTCCTTCCTCTAGCGCCAGCACCCCCGAGCTCCATAGGGCTCGGCTTGGAGGTGCCGGAGGGTGGAATGGACGGACCCCACTCGGGACGTCCACGGGTGGCCAGCAGGGTGTCCAGACGGATGGACATATCGACCAACTGGTCGAAGGTGAAATTGGTGTCACTGCAGGCCAACTCACGTTGAACGTCCTCCCGTAGGCTACATCGAAAATGGTCGATGAGGGCCCGTTCATTCCACCCTGCGTAGGAGATGGTGGTGGCGTCCATCCTCCTCCACTCGGCGTTGGCCCATTCCAACGCCTTGCACGTGAGACAGGAGATGAGGGCGGAAACGCTCTCGTGTCCCGAGGGCACCGGGTGTACAGTGGCCAGGTAGAGCTCCACCTGCAGGAGGAACCCCTGACACCCGGCAGCTGTTCCGTCATACGCCCTCGGGAGCGAGAGCCGAATCCCACTGGGTTCCGGACCTGGGACTGGTGGACCGGCCGATGGGGTTGGTAGGGTAGGTGGAGGTGTGGGTACCCCTCTGGACTCCCATCGGTGCAGGGTGTTGATGACGTCCTGAAGAGCGGTCCCCAGTTGTCGTATCTGGTCATCCTGGCCGCGGACATGCTCCTCCAGCGACTCAGGCGTGACGGTTGCTCCTGCTGATTCCATTCAAGTGGTGTGTGATTCTGTCATGGGGTGCTGAAGGTGGGTGTGGTGCAGGAATCAAGCGCAGGACGCAGAAGCTAAGTCCAAAAGACTTTAATGAGTTATTCACGTAGTACACGAGAACAATAAGCCCGGAGGCGAAATAACGGCGCACACAGGCGTCAAACAAACGGCGCACTAACATGTGCGAAAACCTCTCCAAACACGAAGGGAAGAATACGTAGCTCCGAACACCAAACAGAGGAGCAATCACACACAACACCATACACACACAACGAGAACTAAATAGGACACTAACGAGGACTAACTAGACACAGGTGTACAACATCCAGACAAAACCAAACGAACATGAAACATAGATCGGTGGCAGCTAGTACTCCGGGGACGACGACCGCCGAAACCTGCCCGAACAAGGAGGAGGAGCAGCTTCGGCCGAAACCGTGACAAAGCGCTATGATGAAACTGGCTCTCATGAGGACCGCCACAGGAAAGGAAGACCCAGAGTTACCTCTGCTGCAGAGGATAAGTTCATTAGAGTTAACTGCACCTCCGATTGCAGCCCAAATAAATGCTTCACAGAGTTCAAGTAACTGACACATCTCAACATCAACTGTTCAGAGGAGACTGCGTGAATCAGGCCTTCATGGTCGAATTGCTGCAAAGAAACCACTACTAAAGGACACCAATAAGAAGAATAGATTTGCTTGGGCCAAGAAACACGAGCAATGGACATTAGACCGGTGGAAATCTGTCCTTTGGTCTGATGAGTCCAAATTTGAGATTTTTGGTTTCTACCGCCGTGTCTTTGTGAGACGCAGAGTAGGTGAACGGATGATCTCCGCATGTGTGGTCCCCACCGTGAAGTATGGAGGAGGAGGTGTAATGGTGTAGGGGTGCTTTGCTGGTGATACTGTCAGTGATTTATTTAGAATGTAATGATGTACTGTTGTTTCTCTTGCTTATTTGAGCTGTTCTTGCCATAATATGGACTTAGTCTTTTACCAAATAGAGCTATCTTCTGTATACCAACCCTACCTTGTCACAACACAACTGATTGGCTCAAACGCATTAAGAAGGAAAGACATTCCACACATTAACTTTTAACAAGGCACACCTGTTAGTTGAAATGCATTCCAGGTGACTACCTCATTAAGCTGGTTGAGAGAATGCCAAGAGTGTGTAAAGCTGTCATCAAGGCAGAGGGTGGCAATTTTGATTTGTTTAACACTTTTTGGGTTACTACATGATTCCATATGTGTTATTTCATAGTTTTGATGTCTTCACTATTATTCTACAATGTAGAAAATAGTAAAAATAAAGAAAAATCCTTGAATGGGTAGGTGTGTCCAAACTTTTGACTGGTACTGTATATATATATATATATTATCTTTTTTGGCCTAAATCTGATTGGGTGGGCCTGGCTCCCCAGTGGGTGGGCCTGCGCCCACCCAGGCCCAACCGTGCCTATGCCCCTGTGCTAAAGATGCCAGCAATTCTATTGCTATGGCTTCATGTAACACACAGAGCCATGACACCCCTCCGGCCACAGTTGTCCGTCTATCCGTCCATCACAGTGACCTTCACTAACGTCCCCAGACCCCATCAACCTCTTCCCTCTATCCCTCCATCCCAGTAGTCTAAAATAAACAGTCAGCAAGGAAAGACATTACATTTACATTTTAGTCATTTAGCAGACGCTCTTATCCAGAGCGACTTACAGTTAGTGAATATATATATATTTTTTTATACTGGCCCCCCGTGGGAATCGAACCCACAACCCTGGCATTGCAAACGCCATGCTCCATCAACTGAGCTACATCCCTGCCGGCCATTCCCTCCCCTACCCTGGATGACGCTGGGCCAATTGTGCGCCGCCCATGAGTCTCCCGGTCGCGGCCGGCTGCGACAGAGCCTGGATTCGAACCAGGATCTCTAGTGGCACAATTAGCACTGCGATGCAGTGCCTTAGACCACTGCGCCACTCAGGAGTACACACTGAGAGAAGTGACACACACACACTAAACAGCACAACAAGAGACCCAACAACACACATTCTCTTCAAATGTCACTTTTACTTCAGATTTGAAAGTATCTTTTTAATCTCTCTCTCTGTCTCTCTCTCTGTCTGTCTCTCCCTCTGTTAATGAGGGTCATCACCTCCCATCGCTGGCACTGTGTGACAGCCTGTCACTGCACTGTCACCCTGAGGCAGGGAGCTGGGGGTGGCAACGCCTGCCTGCCTGGCGCTAGCTGATCTGAATGTCTTCCCCCCCACGTCAGGTCTATTTCCATCTCACGCTCCCTCCCACACACAGACGCTACGCTGCCTGCCAAAAGCTGGCGACAGGCCCCGTGCTGAGCCCAGATAGGAAAGGTACTAGGTAGGTGCAGAGAGCTAGAGTGCTGCTGTTGAGATACAGGCTGTATGGAGCAATCTGCCGTAGTCACGCTAATGGGACATTAACAGGTAATTGCAGTTAGAGGCTTAAAAATACAGGCCTAGTGATGTTATATAACTCCAACTTCAAAAACTGATAATATTATTTCAGTGCTGGATATACATCAGGGAGATGCCAGGAGAGCTGGCTTTGGTTTCTTTTGGGAGAATTTCATTGTAGGTTCTTGCTGTTATTTTGAGAACTCTGATGCAATCACCTGGCACAGCATCCTGTGATTAATATTCTAAGTGATAGATAGATAGAGAGCTAGATAGATAGGGCGATAGAGAGATATATAATAGAGTAGACTACAATCAACTGATGGTTGTGGGTTACCTTGCAGCTGCATTGTCCAGTGCTGTCTGCACATGTGCACACATCCTGGTGTGCATCACAGGTCTGGCTGTCCGAACCAGCCACGTTGCAGTTGCAGGAAATGCATTGTGGGAAGTTCCGGTAGCCCAGCCTACACTCGCTGCACTTCTCTCCGTGAAACTGTTCCCGGCACATGCAGCAGCCTGTGTTGGGGTTACACTGCTGGGTCATTGAACCCACCTGGTTACAGCCACAGGCCTGTGGAGGAGAGTGTGAGGTATTCATAATCAAAATACCATTAGATGAATCAATACCCAGTCACAAAGGGTTAATCCATCAGCTTCATATGTTAAACATTCCACAAACTTTCCACAAAGCCAGACAAAACCAGCGTGGAGGCGGGCAGGTGAGATAAGGTGAGGTAAGTTTAGGGCTGTGGCGGTCATGACGTTTTGTCAGCCGGTTATTGTCATGCAAAAGGCTGCCGGTCTCACGGTAATTTACCGTTAATTAACATAAACACGTTTAGCATCTCCAGGCCTCCACGCATACAAGCCGCTGATGCAAGCCTTTGGAACATCTACATTTCTAATACATTTCAGAAGAACAGAATATGAGTTGGCTGACAAGATATGCTTATAAGTCCTGTGCCATTATTTTATTTTATAGGATTTTATAGTAAGAAGAAAAGGATAGTTTTCCCATTACGGAGAGTGCTCATATGAACTGGCTATGTTGAGAGTAAAAGTGATCATTTGAAACAGGTCCTATATGCTAGATATAAAGTTATTTGGCAGCTTTAGCTGTGAATGATACAAACCTTCGAATGTCTTAGAAATCAAAACATATATGGGCTGCATGATGCGACTATAGGCTATTGATGATTTGAGAAAATAGCAAAGAAAGCTTGCGCTCTGTTCCTTGCCTCCGGCTGCATAGCTGTTCTCTCTTCAAGTGATCATATTTTCACTCATCAGACTATTCTCAATTTAATCTAGTCTTTACTAATATGTAAAATTAGTTTAGATTTATAATGGCCCATTAATCAAATGGGTAGGGGCAGGGGAAAAAATAAATGTCATCTGTATGCACTCGAATAGCAAATGGAGGCCCCACGCTTTCCCACCGGTCGGTTTTGTAGGCTATTTCGGTTTTATAGCGGAGCATGTGCTTAATATTAGAAGCTGAGAAATAAATATAAGAACACTTATTTCACTTCATGCATCAACCACTGTTTGAGAAGCAGGCTCTCGCTTCTTTTAAGGTGATATTCCACCCAAACTCTGTATGTCATCGGCTCTCCAACCTTGTTCCTGCAGCTACCCAGTGCTTAGTTTGGGAAAACAAGTGAAATCTGTTCGGGAACATCAATAGTAACATGTTTTCATTAACTGATGACAGCCCCTCTCTGTGCGCTCCAGAAAGGAATAAAGGAGCGAGAGGAGGAGATGGAAACACATGGTGATGAGATATTCTGTATAGCTAAAGGTAACAGGTCACCCAATTAATTATAAAAAAAAATATATATATATATTACTAGGCTATTCAAAATCAAATACAAATTCACTAATTGTAGGCTGAGTTTAAGCCGCCCTGCACAATCAATGAACCAACAGCATCGCCAAGGGCTATATGTTTTCTCCAAGACTCAGGGATAGACATTTTGGAGCATAGCATAAGGTAACCAGTCCATCCAGTATGCATAATAATGCAGTCCACACTCAAAGGCGATTACTCAAATTTGTTAAATTTTGGAGTATAGGCTAGACCAATTATGTACCAAAGACCTCTTAAATCAGTTTTGTTTTGTGTTTTTCTGCCATGCCTAATATGCGGTAGGCTGTGTATTGTGTAGGCACAATCATCATTTTTATGATAGGCTCATAAGCCTATGCATATGCATAAGCTCTAATATGCGAATGGGTTGATTTGAATGAAAGCGCTGTCCATTTCGTTGTTAGGCTTTGAAACAAAATCCACAACAACCATGTTTTACACAGTTTCAACCCGCTGTTAAACTTCTTTCTTGAAATTGATCATCACAGTGAGGTGAGTTTTAAAAGTACTATAGGCCTACTGTTTTGAAGATATATGTTTGATGGGATTTGCATTGATGTCAGTGGTTAGAGGGACAATAGAGCCCTGAGTACCAGGTCATTAGGACCTGATGTTCGTTAGCAAGTTTGGTACTACCAAAGCATGTCCAGAGTGCATAAAAGGAGATTACCATGACTCACGGTCACGTAGAATTTTACTGCGGTCATGACTCATGACTGCCAATGGGGCAGGAATATGGTCACCGCAACAGCCCTGCTTAGTGGTTAAGAGCGTTGTGCCAGTAACCGAAAGGTCGCTGGTTCTAATCCCCGAGCCGACTAGGTGAAAAATCTGTCGATGTGCCCTTGAGCAAGGCACTTAACCCTAATTGCTCCTGTAAGTCGCTCTGGATAAGAGCGTCTGCTAAATGACCAATTATTATAATTATTAAGGTGTACCTTGCAGCCTGCCATGATGTCATGACCCCAGTGGTTGGGGGCACATTTGTTACAGCTCTCCCCCACAGTGTTTGGAGGGCAGATGCACTGTCCCGTGTTGCCATCGCAATTATTTCCCACATGGGCGCACTGGCATGCTGGGAAGGGGGCAGGAAAAACAGACTCCGCTCAAAACAGAAAAGGCTCAGCAGCACTACTGAAAAAAACGTTGTACAAAATGTTCCATTTAAACTGTACAAGAGAATACCCTTTTTGGTCTGAACTCATCCAGCATTTACCATCAAGGAAAGCAGTAATCAAACCCAAAGAAGATGTATTACTGTATTGTATTGGCTGTACTGTCTTTACTCTATGAGACAATTCTGAGAAGAAAGTTATTCACAGACATCAATCAGTTAGATGGCAGTCATTTCTTACGTGTGCAGCCACCCTCCTGGAAGTTGAAGTGTCCTGGAGCGCATCGGTCACACTTGGGCCCAGTGACACCAGGCTGGCACCGGCACTGGCCCGACTCGTCACAGTCAAAGGACTTGGACCCAAAGGAGTTACAGTGGCAGGGGACACAGCCTCCACAGGACTGAATGCCATAGGTCTGGGGCTGGGGACAGCACAGAGATACAGAGGTCATTCAGGGACTCCATAGAGCTGTCATAGACAAACATACAGATGTAGGATCTTAATTTGTCCCACAGAAACAGGAAATGTGAATTATGTGGATTATAATTAATGGACATTTTTGTAGGGGTTGATACATTTTTCATAAGGGAAAATCATTTCAAAGTGAAAATTACAAAATTCAGAAGCCTTTTCAAACCTCAAATACACTACAAGTTTTAAATTTCCTGCAATGATCCTTCATCTGTAGGGTGTTATTACCACAGCAAACAAGTACAGCGCACAGTGACACACCGCAAACACTGCAAAACAAATGTAATTAAAATATAAAAGTACAAAACATAATCTAATATAAACCCATTTTGCCGTGCAATGGGCAGAGGAAATGTCCATGTCTCACCATCAATGCAGCAACATGTGGTGAATAAGTAAATGGGCATTTTTAGCTATGCAGCCTTGTACAGCTAATGAGGAGCCAACAGCTCATAATTCTCTCTTCAACAGGAAGGAGTGGGGACAGTGGTAGGTAGCACACATCCCTGGGCCCCTTCGGGGGGAGTCACATGGGAGCTCTCTCTGGGGGTGCTGGGAGTCCTGGCGGGATGTGTCCACCGCCCATGTGGATACAAGTCGTCTCAGAGACGGGAACGGACATGGACGGCTGACTGATTGACAGAGAGCGGTTAGCCCCTGAGCAGCAACCAGGCATTGTGTTGGGATGACCGATATGTGTGTCTGTGTGTGAGAAGTGTCTGCTTACTCTTGTCAGCGCAGCTAAATAATAGCCCTACTGTGTGTGTAGCGTGGTTGTGTGTAGTGTGGTTCCAGCAAGGTGTGTTAGCGTTGCACACAATCTCACCAATGTCACTCAACATGCAGGGATTATTTAAAACAGAGCCGCATCCATTGTAGCTTTTTACACCACCTCTAGATCAAAGAAGTTCAAAGTGATCTGTCATTGACTTTAATGGCATCTGTTTGAAAGCCCTTTCTCCACATGGCTAAAGCCGGAAAGTGATGCTCAAAAGGCATGGATGGCTTGTTACCAGCCATAGATATATTACATAGTATACATATTACCATCCAAATGCCCACAGGTTAAGATAAAAGCATATTTATTCAATCTCTTAATCACATTATAGTCTTAACTCCATGGAATAACACGCTGGATGAATATCTGAGAGATATAGACCTGCAATACCAGTCAAAAGTTTGGACACACCTACTCATTCAAGGGATTTTCTGTATTTTTACTATTATTTACATTGTAGAATAATAGTGAAGACATCAAAACTATGAAATAACACATATGGAATCATGTAGTAACCAAAAAAGTGTTAAACAAATCAAAATATATTTTATATTTGAGATTCTTCAAATAGCCACCCTTTGCCTTGATGACAGCTTTGCACACTCTTGGCATTCTCTCAACCAGCTTCATGAGGTGTGCCTTCTTAAAAGATAATTTGTGGAATTTATTTCCTTCTTAATGCGTTTGTGTCAAAGGCGACGTGTATGCGGTAAGCGAAGTCAAGCGCAGGACACAGAGCTACTGGCAGACGTACTTTACTAACCAGTAAAATAACATACAAAACAAAACCTCCTAACAGGGAGGAAACAATGACACGCATACGACACAGCAATGCCGACCTTACGGGAAACAAAACAATAACACACAATTTACCAAACGAGAGACAGGGGTAAATATAGAGACTACAATCAAACATAATAGCGAACAGGTGTAAACACTCAAGACTGAACAAGACAAACACCGAAACATCGATCGGCAGCAGCTAGTACTCCGGGGACGACGAACGCCGAAGCCTGCCCGGGCAAGGAGGAGGAGCAGCCTCGGCAGAATCCGTGACAGTACCCTCCCCTTGACGCGCGGCTCCAGCCGTGCGCCGACCACGGCCTCGGGGACGGCCAGGAGGACGCGGAGCAGGGCGAGTCGAATGACTCCGGTGGAAATCCCTCAACAGGGAGGGATCTAGGATGTCCCTCCTAGGGACCCAGCACCGTTCCTCCGGACCGTACCCCTCCCACTCCACGAGATACTGCAGACCCCCCATCCGACGCCTCGAATCCATGATAGAATGGACTGAGTACGCCGGAGCCCCTTCGATGTCTAGTGGGGCAGAGGAGCCTCTCGTATATCATTCTCCTGGAGTGGACCAGCTACCACCGGCCTGAGGAGAGACACATGGAACGAGTGGTTAATGCGGTAATTTATGGGCAGTTGTAACCTATAACAACATCGTTCAATCTCCTCAGGACTTTAAATGGCCCCACAAACTGCCGACCCAGCTTACGGCAGGGCAGGCGAAGGGGCAGGTTTCGGGTCGAGAGCCAGACCCGATCTCCCGGTGCATAAACCGGACCCTCACTGCGGTGGCGATCGGCGCTCGCCTTTTGCCTTCTGATAGCCCGCTGCAGATGGACATGCGCAGCGTTCCATGTTTCCTCAGAGCGCCGAAACCACTCATCCACCGCAGGAGCCTCGATCTGGCTCTGATGCCAGGGTGCCAGGACCGGCTGATAACCCAACACACACTGAAAAGGCGTAAGATTAGTGGAGGAGTGGCGAAGTGAGTTTTGGGCTATCTCTGCCCAGAGGATATAACCCGACCACTCCTCCTGCCGGTCCTGGCAATAGGACCTCAGAAACCTACCCACATCCTGGTTTACTCTCTCCACCTGCCCATTACTCTCAGGGTGAAAACCCGAGGTAAGGCTAATCGAGACCCCTAAACGTTCCATAAACGCCCTCCAGACTCTAGAGGTGAACTGGGGACCCCGATCAGACACTATATCCTCAGGCACCCCGTAGTGCCGGAAGATGTGAGTAAACAGGGCGTCGGCCGTTTGTAGGGCTGTAGGGAGACCTGGCATCGGAATGAGACGGCAGGCCTTAGAAAACCGATCCACAACGACCAAGATCGTGGTATTCCCCTGGGAGGGGGGAAGGTCCGTGACAAAATCCACCGATAGGTGAGACCACGGCCGTTGTGGAACGGGTAGAGGTTGTAACTTCCCTCTGGGCAGGTGTCTAGGCGCCTTACACTGAGCGCACACCGAGCAGGAAGAAACGTAAACCCTCACGTCCTTAGCCAAGGTGGGCCACCAGTACTTCCCGCTAAGGCAGTGCACCGTTCGACCAATACCCGGATGACCAGAGGAGGGTGACGTGTGAGCCCAATATATCAGTCGATCACGGACCTCGAGCGGCACGTACCTCCGCCCCTCTGGACACTCTGGGGGAGTAGGGTCGGTACGTAACGCCCGCTCGATTTCCGCATCGATCTCCCACACCACCGGTGCCACTAGACAAGACTCCGGAAGTATGGGAGTGGGCTCAATGGACCTCTCCTCTGTGTCATATCGCCGGGACAGGGCGTCTGCCTTAGCGTTCTGTGACCCTGGTATATACGTGAGCTTAAATACAAACCGGGCAAGAAACATAGCCCACCTAGCCTGACGAGGGTTCAGTCTCCTCGCTGCCCAGATGTACTCCAGGTTACGATGGTCAGTCAGAATGAGGAAAGGGTGTTTAGCCCCCTCAAGCCAATGCCTCCACACCTTCAGGGCTTGAACTACCGCTAGCAGCTCCCTGTCCCCCACGTCATAATTGCGGTCCGCCGGACTGAGCTTCTTGGAATAAAAAGCACAGGGGCTGAGTTTTGGAGGCGTGCCCGAGCGTTGAGACAGTACAGCATCGATCCCCGCCTCGGACGCATCCACCTCAACTTGGAACGCCAAAGAGGGGTCCGGATGTGCCAGCACCGGAACCGAGGTGAACAGGTCCTTCAGATGTCTAAACGCCCTGTCCGCCTCAGCCGACCACTGCAAACGCACCGGGCCCCCCTTTAGCAGAGAGGTGATGGGAGCTGCTACCTGTCCAAAACCCCAGATAAACCTCCGGTAGTAATTGGCAACACCCAAAAACCGCTGCACCTCCTTAACCGTGGTGGGAGTCTGCCAATTACGCACGGCTGAAACGCGGTCAATCTCCATCTCCACCCCTGACGCGGACAACCGATGTCCCAGGAAGGAGATGGACTCCTGGAAAAACAGGCATTTCTCCGCCTTCACATACAGGTCATGCTCCAACAGTCTACCCAGCACCCGACGCACCAGGGACACATGCTCGGCTCGTGTAGCGGAGTATATTAGAATGTCATCAATATACACCACTACACCCTGTCCATGCAAATCCCGGAAAATCTTGTCCACAAATGATTGGAAGACTGAAGGAGCATTCATTAAACCGTATGGCATGACGAGATACTCATAGTGACCCGAGGTGGTACTGAATGCTGTTTTCCATTCATCTCCTTCCCTAATGCGCACCAGGTTGTAAGCGCTCCTGAGATCCAATTTTGTGAAGAATCGCGCCCCATGTAATGACTCCGTCATGCTCGCAATCAGAGGGAGAGGATAGCTGTATTTAATGGTAATCTGATTGAGACCACGGTAATCAATACACGGGTGTAAACCCCCATCCTTCTTCTTCACAAAAAAGAAACTTGAGGACGCAGGGGAAGTGGATGGCCGTATGTATCCCTGTCTCAGAGATTCGGTGACGCATGTCTCCATAGCTGCCGTCTCCTCCTGAGACAGAGGATACACATGACTACGAGGAAGTGCAGCGCCTACCTGGAGGTCTATCGCACAATCCCCCTGTCTATGAGGTGGTAATTGAGTCGCCTTCTTCTTACAGAAGGCGAGTGCCAAATCTGCATACTCAGGAAGAATGTGCATTGCGGGCATTTGGTTCAGACTTCCCACCGTCGTTGCCCCTATGGAAACACCTATACACCGCCCGACACACTGATCAGACCATCCCTTGAGAGCCCTCTGTTGCCACAAAATGTTGGGGTCATGAGATATTAACCAGGGAAGCCCCAACACCACGGGAAACGCAGGAGAGTCAATCAAATACAACTGTATAATCTCCTCATGACCCCCCTGCGTCTTCATCTTAAGTGGCGCTGTGACCTCCATAATCAATCCCGACCCCAAAGGGCGGCAGTCTAGGGCATGGATGGGGAAGGGCACATCAACTGGTATAAGAGGAATCCCTAACTTATACGAGAAACAGCGATCAATAAAATTCCCAGCTGCGCCTGAATCGACTAGCGCCTTATGCTAGCTTACTCACCTGGAATGACTCATCAGTGCGTGGCCTACTGCCTCAATCCCTAGGAGACCCTCCCCAGCACCGAACCGCAGTGTGTCCTCTGCGGCCACAGTTGGTGCAGGGGATGGCCTCTCTCCTCTTCTCTCTAGCACCAGCACCCCCGAGCTCCATAGGGCTCGGCTCGGAGGTGCTGGGGGATTGAATGGACGGCCCCAACTCCGGACGTCCGCGGGTAGGCAACAGGGTATCTAGACGAATCGACATGTCCACCAGCTGATCGAAACTTAGGTTGGTGTCCCTGCAGGCCAACTCTCGGCGAACGTCCTCCCTTAGGCTGCACCTGTAGTGGTCGATGAGGGCCCTCTCATTCCATCCCGCATTGGCAGCCAGAGTCCGGAAGTCCAGTGCGAACTCCTGCGCGCTCCTCTTCCCCTGTCTGAGGTGGAACAGACGCTCACCCGCCGCTTTCCCCTCTGGGGGATGATCGAAAACCGCCCTGAAGCGGCGGGAGAACTCTGCATAGCTGACTGTAGCGGCGTCTATTCCCCTCCACTCGGCGTTGGCACACTCCAGTGCCTTGCCGGACAGACAGGAGATGAGGGCGGAAACGCTCTCGTATCCCGAGGGCGCCGGGTGGATGGTTGCCAGGTAGAGTTCCACTTGGAGCAGGAAACCCTGACACCCGGCCGCGGTGCCATCATAAGCCCTCGGGAGCGAGAGCCGAATCCCACTGGACTCCGGAGGTGAAACGATGGGTATGGCTGATGGTGGTGGTATCGTTGGAGGAGGTGTGGGCAAACCTCCTCTTTCCCATCGCCTCAAGGTGTCCATCACCCCTTGCATGGCGGTGCCAAGATCCTGGATCATGGCCGCTTGTTGGATAACGCGCTCCTCCAGTGATCCCGTTGGCACCGCCGATCCTGCTGACTCCATGTGTGGTGTGTTATTCTGTCAAAGGCGACGTGTATGCGGTGAGCGAAGTCAAGCGCAGGACACAGAGCTACTGGCAGACGTACTTTACTAACCAGTAAAAGAACATACAAAACAAAACCTCCTAACAGGGAGGAAACAATGACACGCATACGACACAGCAATGCCGACCTTACGGGAAACAAAACAATAACACACAATTGACCAAACGAGAGACAGGGGTAAATATAGGGACTACAATCAAACATAATAGCGAACAGGTGTAAACACTCAAGACTGAACAAGACAAACACCGAAACACAGATCGGCAGCAGCTAGTACTCCGGGGACGATGAACGCCGAAGCCTGCCCGAGCAAGGAGGAGGAGCAGCCTCGGCAGAATCCGTGACAGTTTGAGCCAATTGGTTGTGTTGTGACAAGGTAGGGGTGGTATACAGAAGATAAAAGACCAAGTCCATATTATGACAAGAAGAGCTCAAATAAGCAAAGACAAACGACAGTCCATCATTACTTTAAGACATGAAGGTCAGTCAATACGGAACATTTCAAGAACTTTAAAAGTTTATTCAAGTGCAGTCGCAAAAGACATCAAGCGCTATGATGAAACTGGCTCTCATGAAGACTGCCACAGGAATGGAAGACCCAGAGTTACCTCTGCTGCAGAGGATAAGTTCATTAGAGTTACCAGCCTCAGAAATTGCAGCCCAAATAAATGCTTCACAGAGTTCAAGTCCCAGACACATCTCAACATCAACTGTTCAGAGGGGACTGTGTGAATCAGGCCTTCATGGTCGAATTGCTGCAAAGAAACCACTACTAAAGGACACCAATAATAAGAAGAGACCTGTTTGGGCCAAGAAACACAAGCATTGGACTTTAGACCGGTGGAAATTTGTCCTTTGGTCTGGAGTCCAAATTGGAGATTTTTGGTTCCAACCACCGGGTCTTTGTGAGATGCGGTGTGGGTGAACTGATGATCTCTGCATGTGTAGTTCCCACCGTAAAGCATGGAGGAGGAGGTGTTATGGTGTGGGGGTGCTTTGCTGTTGACACTGTCAGTGTTTTATTTAGAATAAAACACTGACACTTAACCAGCATGGCTACCGGATGACTATGTGATCACGCTCTCCGTAGCCGATGTGAGTAAGACTTTTAAGCAGGTCAACATTCACAAGGCGCAGGGCCAGACGGATTACCAGGACGTGTACTCCGAGCATGTGCTGACCAACTGGCAAGTGTCTTCACTGACATTTTCAACATGTCCCTGACTGAGTCTGTAATACCAACATGTTTCAAGCAGGCCACCATAGTCCCTGTGCCCAAGGACTCTAAGATAACCTTCTTAAATGACTACCGACCCGTAGCACTGACGTCTGTAGCCATGAAGTGCTTTGAAAGGCTGGTCATGGCTCACATCAACAGCATTATCCCAGAAACCCTAGACCCACTCCAATTTGCATACCGCCCCAACAGATCCACAGATGATGCAATCGCTATTGCACTCCACACTGCCCTTTCCCACCTGGACAAGAGGAACACCTACGTGAGCATGCTATTCATTGACTACAGCTCAGCATTCAACACCATAGTGCCCTCTAAGCTCATCACTAAGCTAAGGATCCTGGGACTAAACACCTCCCTCTGCAACTGGATCCTGGACTTCCTGACGGGCCGCCCCCAGGTGGTAAGGGTAGGTAACAACACATCTGCCACACTGATCCTCAACACGGGGGCCCCTCAGGGGTGCGTGCTCAGTTCCCTCCTGTACTCTCTGTTCACCCATGACTGCATGGCCAGGCACGACTCCAACACCATCATTAAGTTTGCCGACGATACAACAGTGGTAGGCCTGATCACAGACAACGATGAGACAGCCTATAGGGAGGAGGTCAGAGACCTGGCCGTGTGGTGCCAGGACAACAACCTCTCCCTCAACGTGACCAAGACAAAGGAGATGATTGTGGACTACAGGAAAAAAAAGAGGACTGAGCATGCCCCCATTCTCATCGACGGGGCTGTAGTGGAACAGGTTGAGAGCTTCAAGTTCCTTGGTGTCCACATCACCAACGAACTATCATGGTCCAAACACACCAAGACAGTCGTGAAGAGGGCACGACAAAGCCTATTCCCCCTCAGGAGACTGAAAAGATTTGGCATGGGTCCTCAGATCCTCAAAAAATTCTACAGCTGCACCATCGAGAGCATCCTGACTGGTTGCATCACCGCCTGGTATGGCAACTGCTTGGCCTCCGAACGCAAGGCACTACAGAGGGTAGTGCATACGGCCCAGTACATCACTGGGGCCAAGCTTCCTGCCATCCAGGACCTCTATACCAGGCGGTGTCAGAGGAAGGCCCTCAAAATTGTAAAAGACTCCAGCCACTCTAGTCATAGACTGTTCTCTCTGCTACCACACGGCAAGCGGTACCGGAGTGCAAAGTCTAGGTCCAAAAGACTTCTCAACAGCTTCTACCCCCAAGCCATAAGACTCCTGAACAGCTAATCATGGCTACCCGGACTATTTGCACTGCCCCCCCACCCCATCCTTTTTTACGCTGCTGCTACTCTGTTAATTATTTATGCATAGTCACTTTAACTCTACCCACATGTACATATTACCTCAACTAGCCGGTGCCCCCGCACATTGACTCTGCAACGGTACCCCCCTGTATATATAGCCTCCCTACTGTTATTTTATTTTACTTCTGCTCTTTTTTTTCTCAACACTTTTTTTGTTGTTGTTTTATTTTTACTTTTTTGTTAAAAATAAATGCACTGTTGGTTAAGGGCTGTAAGTAAGCATTTCACTGTGATGTCTGCACCTGTTGTATTCGGCGCATGTGACCAATACAATTTGATTTGATTTGATTTGATTTGATACCACAGCATTCTGCAGCGATATGCCATCACATCTGGTTTGGGCTTAGTGGGACTATCATTCGTTTTTCAACAGGACAATGACCCAACACACCTCCAGGCTGTGTAAGGGCTATTTTACCAAGAAGGAGAGGGATGGAGTGCGCATCAAATCAAATCAAATGTTATTTGTCACATGAGTCGAATACAACAGGTGTAGACCTTACAGTGAAATGCTTACTTACAAGCCCTTAACCAACATTGCAGTTTTAAGAAAAATACCACAAAAAAAATCAACAACCAAAAAATACAATATAAAATAATATGAAATATAAGAGCAGCCGTAAAAATAACAATAGCGAGGCTATACACAGGGGGTAACGGTACCGAGTCAATGTGCGGGGGCCGGTTTGTCGAGGTAATTGAGGTAATATGTACATGTAGGTAGAGTTATTAAAGTGACTATGCATAGATAATAAACAGAGAGTAGCAGCAGCGTAAAAAAGAGGGGGGGGGGGCAATGCAAATAGTCTGGGTAGCCATTTGATTAGATGTTCAGGAGTGTTATGGCTTGGGGGTAGAAGCTGTTTAGAAGCCTCTTGGACCTAGACCTAGCAGAGAGAACAGTCTATGACTAGGCTGGCTGGAGTCTTTGACAATTTTTAAGGCCTTCCTCTGACACTGCCTGGTATAGAGGTCCTGGATGGCAGGAAGGTTAGCCCCAGTGATGTACTGGGCCGTGCGCACTACCCTCTTTAGTGCCTTGCGGTCGGAGGCCGAGCAGTTGCCATACTAGGCATTGATGCAACCAGTCAGGATGCTCTCGATGGTGCAGCTGTAGAACCTTTTGAGGATCTGAGGACCCATGCCAAATATTTTCAGTCTCCTTAGTAGGTTTTGTTGTGCCGTCTTCACACCTGTCTTGGTGTGCTGGACCATGTTAGTTTGTTGGTGATGTGGACACCAAGGAACTTAAAGCTCTCAACCTGCTTCACTACAGCCCCATCAATGAGAATGGGGGCATGATCAGTCCTATTCTTTTTCCTGTAGTCCACAATTATCTCCTTTGTCTTGATCACGTTGTGGGAGAGTTTGTTGTCCTGGCACCACACGGCCAGGTCTCTGACCTCCTCCCTATAGGCTGTCTCGTCGTTGTCGGTGATCAGGCCTACCACTGTTGTGTCATCTGCAAACTTAATGATGGTGTTGGAGTCGTGCCTGGCCATGCAGTCATGAGTGAACAGGGAGTACAGGAGGGGACTGAGCACGCACCCCTGAGGGGCCCCCGTGTTGAGGATCAGATGACCTGACCTCCACAATCCCCCGACCTCAACCCAATTGAGATGGTTTGTGATGAGTCAGACGGCAGAGTGAAGGAAAAGCAGCCAACAAGTGCTCAGCATATGTGGGAACTCCTTCAAGACTGTTGGAAAAGCATTCCAGGTGAAGCTGGTTGAGAGAATGCCAAGGGTGTGCAAATCTGTTATATATATATATATATATATATATATATATGTCACGGATTCTGCCGAGGCTGCTCCTCCTCCTTGCTCGGGCAGGCTTCGGCGTTCGTCGTCCCCGGAGTACTAGCTACTGCCGTTCGATGTTATCGGTGTCTGTTTAGTTTTGTCTGTATTGTTTACACCTGTTCGTCATTATGTTAATTGTTTCCCTTATAATTACCCCTGTCTCTCATCTGTACTTTGTGTGTGATTGTTTTCCCCTTCACGGTTGTCTATTTTGTGAGCGGGTTATTTCCTCCCTGCGTGGAGTTATTTTCTGTGTCCTTTTGGATCCTTTTCGTATTAAAAGTACGTATCCGAGAGTTCTGTGTCCTGCGTCTGACTTCGTTTACCGCATCTCACAGACAGTCGTGACAATATATCATGAGCATTCAACAGTACTTCAATTTACAGAGCTGTTTTAAAACACATTTTCACCTTGTAGGAAAGTTGTGCTATGTAGGTACATATGGACCACAGATTCAGGAACCAGACAGTTGAACCATGTCATTTATATGCAACACATATGGACAACAGATTCAGGAACCAGACAGTTGAACCATGTCATTTGTATGTGGCAGAAAGTGATTCAGAAGAATCAGAATCTAAAAGTGATTCAGCACCAGAGTGGTCATGGTTACAGGTGGTTTTTTATTTTCATTATTTATTTATTTTATTTGTCATTTAGCAGACACTCTTATCCAGAGAGACTTACAGTTAGTGAGTGCATACATTTTCATTCTGCCCCCCCGTGGGAATCAAACCCACAACCCTGGCGTTGCAAGCGCAATGCTCTACCAACTGAGCTACACAGGACATTAAAAGGCAAAGGGTGGCTATTTGAATAATCTCAAATCTGAAATATCTTTTGATTTGTTTAACACTTTTTTGGTTACTACATGATTCCATATGTGTTATGTCATATGTTTAATATCTTCACTATTATTCTACAATGTAGAAAATAGTAAAAATAAAGAAAAACCCTTGAATGAGTGTCCAAACTTTTGACTGGTACTGTACTTCATAACAGCGACCACAGACCATGGTGAAATAACTGAACTTTTAAAGAAAGAGTTCAATTAAGATGAAGGCCGTAACGTAGGCTGGATTATTAATTATCACAGCGTAAAGGGCAAGCCTTGATTAGAGGGCAATTAAACAATTGTTTTTATATGAAGAGCCAAATGCAATGCTAAGGTCTTATTTGTTGATTTCTCCTCAGGTTTTATTAATACAATCCAGGCCTCCACCTTGGCTCAGAGACTGATATACAATTTCTCATTAGATGAAGGCCTGGTGCTGTGGATCCTTGATTTCCTTAGCAATAGGACACAGCAGGTCAAGATGGGACAGTGGATGTCGGACAAGCGCACCACTATCGTGGGATCTACTCAAGCCTGTGTACTTTCTCCGCTGTTGTACATCTTGTACACTAATGACTGCAAAAGCTCCTACCCTGGTAAACACCTGCTAAAGTTTGCAGATGGCACAGCACTGGTCAGTCTCCAGGGTGACTAAGATGAGTACGGGCCAGTCTTCGAGGACTTTTTGACGTGGTGTGACAAATCTCACTTACAGTTGAAGTCGGAAGTTTACATACACTTAGGTTGGAGTCATTAAAACTCGATTTTCAACCACTCCACAAATTTCTTGTTAACAAACTATAGTTTTGGCAAGTCGGTTAGGACATCTACTATGTGCATGACACAAGTAATTTTTCCAACAATTGTTTACAGACATTATTTCACTTATAATTCACCGTATCACAATTCCAGTGGGTCAGAAGTTTACATACACTAAGTTGACTGTGCATTTAAACAGTCTGGAAAATTCCAGAAAATTATGTCATGGCTTTAGAAGCTTCTGATAGGCTAATTTACATAATTTCTGTCAATTGGAGGTGTACCTGTGGATGTATTTCAAGGCCTTCCTTCAAACTCAGTGCGTCTTTGCTTGACATCATGGGAAAATCAAAAGAAATCAGCCAAGACCTCAGAAAAATTATTGTAGACCTCCACAAGTCTGGTTCATCCTTGGGAGCAATTTCCAAATGCCTGAAGGTACCACGTTCATCTGTACAAAAAATTGTACGCAAGTTTAAACACCATGGGACCACGCAGCCATCATACCGCTCAGGAAGGAGACGTACTTTGGTGCGAAAAGTGCAAATCAATCCCAGAACAACAGCAAAGGACCTTGTGAAGATGCTGGAGGAAACAGGTACAAAAGTATCTATATCCACAGTAAAACGAGTCCTATATTGACATAACCTGAAAGGCCGCTCAGCAAGGAAGAAACCACTGCTCCAAAACCGCCATAAAAAAGCCAGACTTTTTGGAGAAATGTCCTCTGGTCTGATAGAACAAAAATATAACTGTTTGGCCATAATGACCATCTTTATGTTTGGAGGAAAAAGGGGGGTCTTGCAAGCCGAAGAACGCCATCCCAACTGTGAAGCACGGGGGTGGCAGCATCATGCTGTGGGGGTACTTTGTTGCACTTCACAAAATAGATGGCATCATGAGGAAGGAAAATTATGTGGATATATTGAAGCAACATCTCAAGACATCAGTCAGGAAGTTAAAGCTTGGTCGCAAATGGGTCTTCCAAATGGACAATGACCCCAAGCATACTTCCAAAGTTGTGGCAAAATGGCTTAAGGACAACAAAGTCAAGGTATTGGAGTGGCCATCACAAAGCCCTGACCTCAATCCTATAGAATATTTGTGGGCAGAACAGTAAAAGCGTGTGTGAGCAAGGAGGCCTACAAACCTGACTCAGTTACACCAGCTCTGTCAGGAGGAATGGGCTAAAATTCACCCAACTTATTGTGGGAAGCTTGTGGAAGGCTGCCCAAAACGTTTGACCCAAGTTAAACAATTTAAAGGCAATGCTACCAAACACTAATTGAGTGTGTGTAAACTTCTGACCCACTGGGAATGTGATGAAAGAAATAAAAACTGTTATAAATCATTCTCTCTACTATTAATCTGACATTTCACATTCTTAAAATAAAGTGGTGATCCTAACTGACCTAAGACAGGGAACTTTTACTAGGATTAAATGTCAGGAATTGTGAAAAACTGAGTTTAAATGTATTTGGCTAAGGTGTATGTAAACTTCCGACTTCATCTGTATATTGAAAGCAGCTGCTTTCACACAGGTGTGGTTCCTGAGTTAATTAAGCAATTAACATCCCATCATGCTTAGAGTCATGTATAAAAATGCTGGGCAGGCCATTGTTTTGGCTAACATGGCTATGCCCCATAGGATGACAATGTCCCCATCCACAGGGCACGAGTGCTAACGCAGTGTTTTGATTAGCATGAAAATTATGTAACCCACATGCCATGGCCGTCTCAGTCACCAGATCTCAACCCAATTGATCTCTTATAGGAGATTCTGGAGCGGCACCTGAAACAGGTTTTTCCACCACCATCAATAAAACAACAAATTATGCTTCAGGGCTTGGGTAATGAAGCCCTTTATATACTTCCCCAGAGTCGGATGAACTTGTGGATACCATTTTTATGTCTCTGCGTGCAGTTTGAAGGAAGTTGCTAACTAGCGCAATTGCTAACTAGCGTTACCCATAGACTTCCAGTCATTGTGCTAATGCTAGTTAGCATTGGCTCACAAAACTACCTCTAACTTCCTTCATGCTGTACACAGAGACATAAAATGGTATCCACAAATGAATCTGACACTGGGGAAGAAGTTAAAGGGCCTCATTGCCAAAATCCGAAAGTATCCCCTTAAGAGCTTTGGGCCAGTAACCAAAAGGTTGCTGGTTCGAATCCCCAAGCCAACTAGGTGAAAAATCTGTCGATGTGACCTTGAGCAAAGTACTTAACCCTAACTGCTCCTGTAAGTCTGCTAAATTATGTAAATGTAAAATGTAGCTTCTGGAGTGGCGCCTGAGACAGCATTTTCCATCAACAAAACACCAAAAGATGGAATTTCTTGTTGAAGAATGGTGTTGCATCCCTCCAATAGAGTTCCAGACACTTGTAGAATCTATTCCAAGGTGCATTGAAGCTGTTCTGGCGGCTCGCAGTGGCCCAACGTCCTATTAAGACACTTTATGTTGGTGTTTCCTTTATTTTGGCAGTTACCTGTACATACTGTACATAATAGTTAATATACATTCATACAGTAGCCTTACAGCTAGCTCATTTATGTATATAGGACTAGCTCATTTCAAATATCTGTTATTATGTACAGTCTATCACATATGGCTATTCAGTAACAGGTGCAGGTAAAACCTAGTCTTGCTAACACCGGCCTCTCTACGTCCTTGACTTGAGACACAGCTCTTTGTAAAATCAGGCTAGGCAAAATCGGGGCAGAAAGCAGAGTCTAAGTCTATGGATATCTGCTAGCACTATCCCCAGCTGCTTCAAGATGTCCAGTATCATCATCCCAGGGCCCAAGAAAGGGAAAGTAACTGAACTGAATGACTACCGAGCCGTAGCACTCACCTCCGTCATCATGAAGTGCTTTGAGAGGCTTGTCAAAGATCACATCACCTCTCCCTCCCCGACACACTCGACCCTCTCCAATTCGCCTACCGCCCTGACAGATCCACTGATGACACAATTGCCATTGCAATGCACACTGCCCTCACCCATCTGGACAAAAGGAATGCATATGTGAGGATGCTGTTCAGACTACAGCTCAGCCTTCAGTACCATAGTGCCCTCTAAGCTCACCACAAAGCTCACGGCCCTGGGTCTGAACTCCTCCCTATGCAATTGGGTCCTGGACTTCCTGTGCAAGGCCGACATGGGTCCCATTATGCCTGTCGAAAACTAAACACTGCATTCAACAGTAAGAACCTTAAACCAACGGTCAAGCATGGTGGTGGTAGTGTGATGGTTTGGGGATGCTTTGCTGCCTCGGGACCTGGACAACTTACCTTAATGGAAGGAACCATGAATTCTGCTTTGTATCAGAGAATTCTACAGGAGAATGTCAGGCCATCCATCTGTGAGCTGAAGCTGAAGCGCAGCTGGGTCATGCAGCAAGACAATGATCCAAAACACACAATCAAGTCCACATGAAAATGGTTAAAAAGCAACACATTTGAAGTTTTAGAATGGCCTAGTCAAAGTCCAGACCTAATCCTAATCCCAATTGAGATGTTGTGGCAAGACTTGAAAGAGCAGTTCATGCTTGAAAACCCACAAATGTCACTGAGTTAAAGCAGTTCTGCATGCAAGAGTGTGCCAAAATTCCTCCACAACAACTTGAGAGACTGATCAACAACTACGCAAGCATTTTATTGCAGTCATTGCAGCTAAAGGTGTAAAGGTGGCACAACCAGTTATTGAGTGTAAGGGGGCAATTACTTTTCACACAGGGGAATTAGGTGTTGCATAACTTTGTTAATTAAATAAATACATTGTTATTTGTAAATGCAGGTTCCTTTTATCTAATATTAGGTTTTGGTTGAAGATCTGATAACATTCAGTATCAAAAACATGCAAAAATAGAGAAAATCAGAAAGGGGGCAAATACTTTTTCACAGCACTATATATGTGTACGGTCTCTATTAGATATTGGGGGCATCCTGGGATGTGCTTTGTATGTTATTGCTGTAAGAGTGAATTAGCTAGCATGCTTGAGATGTAATGGTCACATTAGCCCCCACATTAGCTAATTCACAGTTATTTCCATGCATCACGAATCTACAGCCATCAACATACTGTTGTCCTGCACATCTAATGTGCTTCCTTGTGTCTATCATCAGAATAAACACCAATCAACTGGGACTGCTGGTTGGGCATTCCTTTCTTTAAAAACACAACGCAAAAGAGTTACAAAGTACGATCATATCTGTTACACTGGTGCCGAGACCAGTCTTCTTGTCTTCGCTGGACATCTGTTACACAGGCTTGGGACACACTAAAACACTCCGTGCTGCGGATCATTACTGTCTTTACCGCTGAGGGGCGGTAGGCTCCCCGGGGACAGCGCCCAGAGTGGGACAAGCCCCAGCGTTGGATCTGCTGCAGTGGGACCCTCTCTACTGGCCTGCGCGTCTCCCGGCGCTCGTAACCCTGACTGCTCAGGTCACAGCGGTGGCCCACGAAGCCGGGCTTACAGATACAACGTCCCTCCAGGTCACAGCGCTGGGACATGGCCCCTGCACGGCTGCAGGAGCACGGCTTACACACCTGTTCTTCCGCGTCCCACCAACAGTTGGGCTTCATTCACCAGGAGCAGTGAAGGGCAGGAAGTTAGTTATCTGTGAATGTCTGAGATACTGAGTAGTATAAATGTAGTAGTCATCCTGAAACTTTGGGAGATATTTAGATGACAATATGTCTGTGAAACCAAACACTGGAAAGTGAAAAATGGGTTAAACATCAGACAACATTACTAATCAACAGTATCTGGCGCAGTAACTGATTTGAAATGATTGATTGTCCACCTTTTTAGATAATTAATTGTCCACCATAGATTGTCCACCTTTTTATGGGTATTCCAATGATAGAATGTGACTGAATAAACATGACAGCTGATACTCTGGTGACCTACCATGCACTCGTCACACTGCCGTCCCACCACATGCTGCTTGCATTGGCACTGCCCATTCTGCTTGTGGCACACATCCGACACGGAGCCATTGTTGTGACACTGGCACGCTGCACACAGATGAGAGGGGGAGGGGAGGAATGGAGGAGGGGCGGAATGGAGGAGATGGGTTGAATATTATCAGATCTAAAATGAAAAAGGATCAGTCTAAGTTCAGCCCCAGCCAGGCCCTCTCAGAGAAGGGTATGTGCAGTACAGTACAACCATGTCCTCTTCAGTCCTATTCCTGTGTTGTTCTACTGTCTACTATCATCAACATACAGAGCACGCAAATCCAACAGCTTGCAGATTGCTAGACACAAGAACACATTTGCATTGTATAACTGGCTCATTATTTACTTTAAAAAGTCCTAGTGATCTGCAGAGAAAACACAGGCACAGATGGTTTCCTATAGGACTGGTTGGCGGGGACATCACAGATGGTTTCCTATAGGACTGGTTGGAGGGGACATCTGCTTTCTTTCCAGTCTTTGTACTGCACTCAGTCGCCCTAGCCCACGAAAGGTTTAAAAATGCCTGCATTTATTCAATGTTTAACAGGTTGGAATTAGTATGAGTTGTACGATTCCCTTCTCCTCATTCTGACAGCATGGAGTCCAGATGGGATTTAGGATGGGTAATGTTTTTAATTTTGGCTGTCAGAGAGAGCGAGAGAGAACAGGTCAGGTTGATGGTTTCATCACACACTGAAATCAGCATCAAGATCACACTGTGCGTCAGCCACATTATGTCACAGCAATCTGTGACAATGATCATCAACTTGTTTTTAATGAAACACTACGAGCAGTTTCCCTGCCACCATTATAGTGTGGGCAATTTCCATCAACAGCGGCCCTGTTTCTGCATTCCTAATGTTGATTACTCCATCTCCGCCCCCATGCCCCACCACCCCCACTTTAATCAGTTAGGACTGCCAGACTATTTCAGAGAAAATGGACTTATTGTCACCAACCTCAATAGATTTTATTCAAATGGAAGTAGTGTGTCTTGCTGCAGAGCTTTTAACCATGCAGATGATGGCAGCCATTCCATTCTCTTGTAGAATTCCTTCAGGCATTAGGCCTAATTGCATGTTCAGCTATTGGGCTCTACCTAGTCTCTAGTTTTCATGTACTATCAATAACTCTATATTTTCTATATATGAATCATCTTATTGTATTGCATGTATATATATCAAGAGTTATAAATCAATAATCCATTTGGCTATCAGCTGTAATGTATTTTTTATTTACATTTTTTTTACATTTTAGTCATTTACAGTGGGGGAAAAAAGTATTTAGTCAGCCACCAATTGTGCAAGTTCTCCCACTTAAAAAGATGAGAGAGGCCTGTAATTTTCATCATAGGTACACGTCAACTATGACAGACATATTTAGAAAAAAAGTTCCAGAAAATCACATTGTAGGATTTTTTATGAATTTCTTTGCAAATTATGGTGGAAAATAAGTATTTGGTCACCTACAAACAAGCAAGATTTCTGGCTCTCACAGACCTGTAACTTCTTCTTTAAGAGGCTCCTCTATCCTCCACTCGTTACCTGTATTAATGGCACCTGTTTGAACTTGTTATCAGTATAAAAGACACCTGTCCACAACCTCAAACAGTCACACTCCAAACTCCACTATGGCCAAGACCAAAGAGCTGTCAAAGGACACCAGAAACAAAATTGTAGACCTGCACCAGGCTGGGAAGACTGAATCTGCAATAGGTAAGCAGCTTGGTTTGAAGAAATCAACTGTGGGAGCAATTATTAGGAAATGGAAGACATACAAGACCACTGATAATCTCCCTCGATCTGGGGCTCCACGCAAGATCTCACGCCGTGGGGTCAAAATGATCACAAGAACGGTGAGCAAAAATCACAGAACCACACGGGGGACCTAGTGAATGACCTGCAGAGAGCTGGGACCAAAGTAACAAAGCCTACCATCAGTAACACACTACGCCGCCAGGGACTCAAATCCTGCAGTGCCAGACGTGTCCCCCTGCTTAAGCCAGTACATGTCCAGGCCCGTCTGAAGTTTGCTAGAGTGCATTTGGATGATCCAGAAGAGGATTGGGAGAATGTCATATGGTCAGATGAAACCAAAATAGAACTTTTTGGTAAAAACTCAATTCGTCGTGTTTGGAGGACAAAGAATGCTGAGTTGCATCCAAAGAACACCATACCTACTGTGAAGCATGGGGGTGGAAACATCATGCTTTGGGGCTGTTTTTCTGCAAAGGGACCAGGACGACTGATCCGTGTAAAGGAAAGAATGAATGGGGCCATGTATCGTGAGATTTTGAGTGAAAACCTCCTTCCATCAGCAAGGGCATTGAAGATGAAACGTGGCTGGGTCTTTCAGCATGACAATGATCCCAAACACACCGCCCGGGCAACGAAGGAGTGGCTTCGTAAGAAGCATTTCAAGGTCCTGGAGTGGCCTAGCCAGTCTCCAGATCTCAACCCCATAGAAAATCTTTGGAGGGAGTTGAAAGTCCGTGTTGCCCAGCGACAGCCCCAAAACATCACTGCTCTAGAGGAGATCTGCATGGAGGAATGGGCCAAAATACCAGCAACAGTGTGTGAAAACCTTGTGAAGACTTACAGAAAACGTTTGACCTGTGTCATTGCCAACAAAGGGTATATAACAAAGTATTGAGAAACTTTTGTTATTGACCAAATACATATTTGCAAATAAATTCATAAAAAATCCTACAATGTGATTTTCTGGAATTTTTGTCTGTCATAGTTGACGTGTACCTATGATGAAAATTACAGGCCTCTCTCATCTTTTTAAGTGGGAGAACTTGCACAATTGGTGGCTGACTAAATACTTTTTTTCCCCACTGTAGCAGACGCTCTTATCCAGAGCGATTTACAGTTAGTGAGTGCATACATTTTTCATACTGGCCCCCCGTGGGAATCAAACCCACAACCCTGGCGTTGCAAGCGCCATGCTCTACCAACTGAGCTACACGGGACCTTAACTTGGCATTATCGTCAAATGGGTTGTTTTGGTAAACGGAGACTAATTAGTTATCTTCAGAAATCATCTACAGAGCAGACTACACTGCTGAGAACGGAGAGGCAGATGAATGATAAACTATTATGGGCCAGGCATTGAAGTTTGTGAGTCAACACATGTTGTTTATGTGGATTTACACAGACTGTCACCACCTGCACATCTCAGTCTTCTCTCTCTCTCGCTCCATCATAATTTATCTTCTCAAAGCCAAACATTCTCAAATACACTGCTACATCTGGCATACAGGCAGCGTTCGCATACCATTAAAGCAACACCCCACTCTTCAAAGGAGACTCAGACAGTCAGACAGGGATGGGGGCTTAACGTACTGCAGGTTCTGATACTCATGTACTGCATATACTCACGTTGGCAGTTTTTGGCCTCGATGGCGTCCCCGTAGAACCCCTCGGTGCAGGTGTCGCAGGTGGTTCCCCCGTAGCCGTCCCTACACCTCAGACAGGAGCCGGTGATGGGGTCGCAGCTCCGTGGTGAGGCCAGGTCCAGGTTACCGTTACACTGGCAGGGTTGGCACAAGCCCCCCTTAACCCCCGGCTGACCAAAGTAGCCATTGGTGCATCTACAGTGACCAGAGAGGGAGTGGAAAATCAAGACTGGTGGCTAGGGCCCTGAGTGTTTCCTTACCATACTGTATGACATGACCAGGAGAAACTCTGGGCCCTAGTTCTAGGTAAGTAATTTTTTCCCGACCTTGTGTCCTGAAATGGAATAACCGCAGACCGTAGTTATAGTATAGCCTCATCATGAAGGAGTGACTGTACTGTACAGCAGTGGACTGAATGATCACTGCTCAGCTATGGGGAGAATGTGTTTCCCATGAGTAGAGCTACAGTATAATGACGGAAATCAACATATGACCACCATGCCTCTGCTCCTTTTCAAGTCTGTAGAAGGCTAAACATCTCAGTGAAACTGGATGGAAAAACAACCACACCAAGCATGCACAGCTTTATATGTCTGCCGCTCAGTGTTTCACTTAGATGTCTAAAATGATGAAACAGTAGGCAGTTTCATTGGCAGCCAAAACACAGAGAAACAATCTGAAAAAGCAAACATGTGAAGCCACAGACAATATCAATATTCCCCCTACCAACTCTTATCTGCACTGTCCTGCTTTTCCCGCCATATAACTCCTCAGAAGCGAGTCGTGTTCTGCACTGATAAAGATATACATTCCATCTAGTGCCTTCTTGTTAAATGGTTTCTCCAACTCTTATCTCCAAACCACCATTCTATCTGCATGATACCAAATTGGAAAAGTAATCATTCCGTATCATGCACAGCGGATTCCTTTAGTCGCCGAAGACTGAATATCTTATTGCTTCTGACTCTCTTACGTGAGAAGGAGCCATTAGCGTGGAACGGTGAGTACTTGTCTGTAATTTCATTTGAACCATCAAGCGGGTATCTTGGGGAGTAGACAGCACTAATGCAGATATCATGGCCAAACATGGTTCCGGATTAAATGGGATATCAGGCACTTTTAGTGTCCTGCTAACTGGGCAATGGACTGCTGTAAACTATACAGCACTACCTGTTGAATATGAAGATACCTAGGTCAAAGCTGGGATAACTCTGTTCTCTGTATGGGGAAGCATACACTTAAAAGGAAACCTGTCCTCATACAGAGTGAGTCCTGATCAACATATTTCATGCATGCTAGTCTGGGTGCCGAGATTCTATGTATGCAAAATGTACACTACACATATTTTTACATTTTAGTCATTTAGCAGACGCTCTTATCCAGAGCAACTTACAGTTAGTGGATGCATACATGTATTTTTTATTTAAAAAAATTCATAGTGGCCCCCCGTGGGAAACAAACCCACATCCTTGCCGGCCAAACCCTCCCCTACCTTGGACAACGCTGGACCAATTGTGCACCGCCCATGGGTCTCCCGGTCGCGGCCAGCTGTGACAGAGCCTGGATTCAAACCAGGATCTCTAGTGGCACAGCTAGCACTGCGATGCAGTGCCTTAGACCACTGCGCCACTCGGGAGTGATCATACATCCCTGCATGCTTATAACGTCAGGCAAACATGGACCACGATGGCTGGGACGCTACACCACAGCCATATGTTATGGCTTGATAGGTACTTTGGATTGAGGAATGGCCTGTTTAGTTTCTGAGCAGTGAGTTATGGAGCCTTCTTGTTTATCGAAAGCTATGGAAATAAGAGTGTAGGATCGAGGGTGAGGGGGCTATTCTTAACCACATGGCACCGTCTGACACACATTAACTCTCCCTGGCAGCCTGGCAGCCCTGCTCTCTCCGACAAACAAGAAGGGTCCGGCTTAAACACTGATGTCTCCCGCCAGGTGTCTGCCTTCCCCATCTATAAATACCTCCTCAGCTCTTCCTCTTGGCCCTAAGCAGCCGCCTTTAAAACAGGAAACATTCTCACCCCAACCTGGCAACACACACCGCTCTATCTGACAGACCCTGGTGGATTAGGTGTCCATGCCCACCCGCAGACAAACTATACATAAACTCTACTACGTCTCAGAGAACTCAGAGACTCAGACAGTGAAGAGGCACAGGTTTGGAGGTCTGTGTCTATGTATCGAAAGCAGTGTCTATATATCTTTCCGACTGCCAAGATACTGTTGTGTATTCTCATCGACAGCTTTCCTGTGTTCTCCTGCCCACTAAGATCAGCTTCCCAAAAATTTGAAGTGAAACCTCTTTCCCTGCTCTCTGGATAGACTTTTCCTCCCAAATCAATAACCTTATTACTGGCAACTCTGCACTTGACTGGGAGAATGTACTGCTGGCCCCTGCAGTATGGCTTCCCAGGGAGGGAGAGACCTCTTCACACGGCTCTTTTAGCTCCGACTGCCAATTTGTTTTCAGGGATTGCAGTAGTTTGACAGCGTTGAGGTGAAAGCTATTATTACCAACTAACCCTCCTTGGTCCTGCAGCAGAGCGTCCCTTGTTTTCAGGCAGACAGTGCTCCACTTCCAGGGTTCAGTTCACTCTCACTATACTAGAGAAAGGTACTGTAGGTCCAGCCTCTGTAACGTCCTTCACTTCACCGTCTCTCTCAGAGAGCTTCTGGGAGAGAAGCCGGGCCCCAGGCCCCCTGTTTTAGGCAGCCATGATAGATGAGGCCCCATCCTGTCTGTCTGTAGCCTAAATGGGCTTGTGTCCCCACGTATGGCCCGCAGAACCCAAATCCCTCCTTGCCCCACCTAGACTCTCTCACTTTATAGATCAAGAGCAGAGCAGTGCGGTCATCTGCCAGGCAGCGCAGCACAGGGATGGCACGCATGCCCGCAGCAGCCTGTCTCCATCTGTCAGAGAGCATGGGTCATAGAGAGGGGTGCCGCCTCACCCCCATCCCCTTGGCAGTTTTCTAACTCTACAGCAGCAAACCCACGCCCACCACACAGCAATTAGAAATACTGTACCAACCATCCATCCCTCTGTCCCCACAGAGCATGAGACAGAGGGAGAGAGAGGAAATGAGAGATAAAGAGAGAAAGAGAGACAGAAAAATTGATGTATTTATGATGCAAATGAAATTAAGGGACCTCAGAACAGATATGTGGGCAGCGACTGCAAAGTGATCAATCTTCCCGCTGCTCCAGAGAGGCTGGTCCTTTGTCTACTGACGCCTCTGGGAAAGATTCCAGTGCTCTGAAACATCAACTGAACCACTCTGTAGTCTCCACGCTTTTATGAGTGGCTTTCATAGCCACACAGTACCATATGGCAACTGAAATCAACAGACAAACCAGAAAAGACCACAGTGGCATATGGGTCTGCTATTGACATGCATGTGTAATGAATAACTATAAAATCCACTAGCCACCAGTGTGAGACCAATACATAATCTAAAACTGCCGATAGTCATGAGCATAATCAACTCAGATGTGATCCATTTATAATTACATTAAATACAAGAATAATTTAGGTCTATCTATAACCTATTGACACGGCTTCCTGTTTGGTTTTGATTTTGCAGAGCATCAAATAGGCCTACAAACAGGTAACTGCCAAAATGAAGGAAACACTAACATAAAGCGTCTTAATAAGACATTGGGCCACCACGAGCCAGAACAGCTTTAATGCACCTTGGCATATATTCTACAAGTGTCTGGAACTCTATTGGAGGGATGCGACACCATTCTTCTACGATAAATAAATTCCATCATTTGGTGTTTTGTAGATGGTATTGGAAAACGTGGCCTCAGGCACCGTTCCAGAATCTCCCATAAGTGATCAATTGGGTTGAGATGTGGTGACTGAGACGGCCATGACATATGGTTTACATCGTTTTCATGCTCATCAAACCATTCAGTGACCACTCGTGCCCTGTGGATGGGGGCTTTGTCATCCTACAGGGGCATAGCAATGGTAGCCAAAATAATGGCTTGCCCAGCATTTTTATACAGTACATGACCCTAAGCATGATGGGATGTTAATTGACTCAGGAACTTAATTAACTGAGGAACCAAACCTGTGTGGAAGCACATGCTTTAAATATACTTTGTATCCCTCATTTACTTGAGTGTTTCCTTTATTTTGGCAGTTACCTTTACATAGCCTATATACAAACATACAAAAAGATGCTTAGACATTCCCATTTAAATTGTAAGCGAGAAACGGTTACAACCCATTGGAGAAGCAGGTTATCTACCAATACCAAACAGCAGCACAGAGGTAACAAAAGGACAAGTCAACTGGATTGAGGCTGTGTTATAACTGTGTCTACAAGGGTTAACTCCTCTTCCCTTTGTCTGTGGGTACAGAGGCCTAGGCCACTCACCTGTCACAGCGCGCTCCCGTGTACCCCGGCTGGCATTGGTCACATATTAGCTCCCCTCGCGGGTCCACATAGCAGGTGGGGCTAAAACTACAATGTTTTTCAGCAATAGAAACAGGAATTAGAAGAAAAATAAAAGAGGCTCGTATCAACAACCCCATGCTTCCATCCCCACAAACACAACAACATCACTGAGTTGAAAAAGAGGGAGAGTCCTGCTCCTGTCCCCCTCCTGATCCCAAAGATAGAGAGACAAGTTAACCTGGCTGGGCTGGCTGGCTGTTGGGTCAGGTTCCAGGTTCCTCACCGAGGTCTGATTGAATGACTGGCCGGTCTATTTCAGGACCAGGAACGGTGGGGTAGCACTGCCCTTTGAGAATGTCGGGGAGGAAGAAGCTTTCTTCAGCTGCTAGTTCTACCGCTATGGCCTAGTGTAGAGGAATGCTGAGCTGCTCCAGTCCTGGACCCGGGGCGTGCCGCCCCACTTTGACCACCAGGGGATTACCATCCATCACCAGTGCATGACTACAGCGATTGTTTCTGGCCCCGTTCGAAAATCAGCGACCTCAACATTGTGGTAACAGAACAGAGCTAGGCGACAGCACCACCAGCCACAGTGGTGGATCCCCAAATAAAACATTAAAGTGACTAAGGATTAGAGTAGTGATGAGAAAATAGAAGCTATTATAAGACGATAATGGATTATAGATAGAGGTCAGTGTGGCTCGATGAGGGTTCTGATTAAGTGCCGTATTAACTTATTCCATATGACAAGTGATGACATACTTGTTGGATGGGATGTTGAGGGGGCAGTGGAATCCAGTGGTGTGGTCAGTACAGCCCTGGGAATATACAGTAGGTTAATTTAGGTTCATAGAGTTAACATACAGCAATTGAATGAAAACATTATTTAAAAGGGGCAATCCGCAGTTGCTACATTCATTTTGGGACTTTTAAATTAATGATACAGTGCATTCGGAAAGTATTTAGAACCCTTTACTTTTTCCACATTTTGTTACGTTAAGGCCTTATTCTGAAATTGATTAAATATATTTTTTCCCTCATATATCTACACACAATACCCCATAATGACAAAGCAAAAACAGGTTTTTGGAAATGTTTGCAAATGTATTAAAAATAAAAAACAGAAATACCTTATTTACATAAGTATTCAGACCCTTTGCTATGAGACTCGAAATTGAGATCAGGTGCATCCTATTTCCATTGATCATCTTTGAGATGTTTCCACAACTTGATTGGAGTCCACCTGGGGTAAATTCAATTAATTGGACATGATTTGGAAAGGCACATACCTTACTATATAAAGTCCCATAGTTGACAGTGCATGTCAGAGCAAAAACCAAGCCATGAGGTCGAAGGAATTGTCTGTAGAGCTCCGAGACAGGATTGTGTCGAGGCACAGATCTGGGGAAGGGTACAATTTTTTTCTGCCAGCATTGAAGGTTCCCAAGAACACAGTGGCCTCCATCATTCTTAAATGGAAGAAGTTTGGAACCACCAAGACTCTTCCTAGAGCTGGCCTCCCGGCCAAACTGAGCAATCGGGGGAGAAGGGCCTTGGGTCAGGGAGGTGACCAAGAACCTGATTGTCACTGATTTCCTCTGTGGAGATGGGAGACCTTTCCAGAAGTATATCCATCTCTGCAGCACTCCACCAATCAGGCCTTTATGGTAGAGTGGCAAGACAGAAGCCATTCCTCAGTAAAAGGCACATGACAGCCCGCTTGGAGTTTGCCAAAAGGCACCTAAAGACTCTCAGACCATGAGAAACAAGATTCTCTGGTCTGATGAAACCAAGATTGAACTCCTTGGCCTGAATGCCAAGCGTCACGTCTGGTGGAAACCTGGCATCATTCCTATGGTGAAGCATGGTGGTGGCAGCATCATGCTGTGGGGATGTTTTTCAGTGGGAGGGATTGGGAGACTAGTCAGGATTGAGGGAAAGATTAACGGAGCAAAGTACAGAGAGATCCTTGATGAAAACCTGTTCCAGAGCACCCAGGACCTCAGACTGGGGCGAAGGTTGACCTTCCAACAGGACAATGACCATAAGCACACAGCCAAGACAACGCAGGAGTGGATTCGGGACAAGTCTCTGAATGTCCTTGAGTGGCCCAGCCAGAGCCCGGACTTCAACCGATCGAACATTCTGGAGAGACCTGAAAATAGCTGTGCAGCGACGCTCCCCATCCAACCTGACAGTGCTTGAGAGGATCTGCAGAGAAGAATGGGAGAAACTCCCCAAATACAGGTGTGCCAGGCTTGTAGCGTCATACCCAAGAAGACTCAAGGCTGTAATTGCTGCCAAAGGTGCTTCAAAGTACTGAGTAAAGGGTCTGAATACTTACGCAAATGTAATATTTAAATTTTTTTGTAAATGTGCAAACATTTCTAAAAACCTGTTTTTGCTTTGTCATTATGGGGTATCGTGTGCTGATTTATGATACTTTTTTTTTTTGAATAAGGCTTTAGCATAACAAAATTTGGAAAAAGTCAAGGGGTCTGAATACTTTCCAAATGCACTGTATATACCCATTGGTTCTTGAGGTATTTATATTCTTCATGAGCTTAGTTCAACTGTTGTACCCCATCAGAACCCGAAATATAAACTTGTTTTATCCAATGTTTGTAAACAACATAAATGTGTGACAAACACTATATAGCCTCAAAAAAATAATTGTGATATCATGGATGGTCAGTCCTTGTTTCCATAGATCTGGGTAGGAATTGGAGAGTGGTTACATTTCTCCAACCCCATCACTCAGCTTTTTACCAAAACAGTGGTGGGGTACCCGCTTTGTTATTGTTTCAACTGTGGATTGGCCCTTTAATTCTAGAACAATACCAATACATAAATACATCCACTGTAAACTAGCTTTTCCAAGTACAAATCTGGTGTATTGTCATAATTACTTTGAGTAGCAGCTGTACTTGATTGGCAATGCAGCGAACCACGAGTCAGCGTGGATGAACACATTACAAAATGTAGAGTAAAATCTACAAAGAAACCCAACGTTTTGGCTGTGTCACGAACATTGAGAGACGGGTCGGACCAAGGTGCAGCGTGAAAAGCGTACATGTTTATTAACTAAATAAACATTCAACAAAACAAGAAACAACGTAACGTGAAGTCCAAAGGGCTATACACATACCAGCCTAACAGGAACAAGATCCCACAATACACAGTAGGCAATGGGCTACCTAAGTATGATCCCCAATCAGAGACAACGAGCGACAGCTGCCTCTGATTGGGAATCATACCCGGTCAGACATAGAAATAGAAAACTAGAACGTAAACATAGAATATCTAACATAGATTTCCACACCCTGACTCAACAAACTAGAGTTCTATAGGTCAGGGCGTGACAGTACCCCCCCCCCCCCCCCAAAGGTGCGGACTCCGGCCGCACAAACCTGACATGACAGGGGAGGGTCCGGGTGGGCTTCCCGCTTCGGTGGTGGCTCCGGCTCCGGGCGTGACGACCTCTCCCTCTCTGCCTCCCCGTTGCGCCCCTGGTCTGGTCTGGACCTTGGCGCGATGCTTCCCCTCTCCTTCCTCCCACGATGCACCAAGCCCTGTCTGGACCCTGGTGTGGAAGACCCAGAACCTGGAGAGGGGCTGACGTCTGGGCCTGGATCGGCAATCCTCCCGCGATGCACCAAGCCCTGTCTGGACCCTGGTGTGGGAGGCCCCGACCCTGGAGAGGGGCTGACTTCTGGGTCTGAAGTGGAGCCGCTGACCGGAGCTGGACTTGGCACCGGTGGAGCGGACTGCTCTGGCTCCAGAGTGGAACCGCTGACCGGAGCTGGACTGGGCACCGGTGGAGCGGACTGCTCTGGCTCCGGAGTGGAGCCGCTGACCGGAGCTGGACTCCTCGCACCACTGGTCTGGTGCGAGGAGCAGGCACGGGCTGTGCCGGACTGGATACACGCACCACTGGTCTGGTGCGGGGTGCAGGTACGGGCCGTACTGGACTGGATACACACACCACAGGTCTGGTGCGAGGAGCAGGAACGGGCTGGACTGGAGACACACACCACAGGTCTGGTGCGAGGAGCAGGAACGGACCTTACCGGTCTGGGAGCACGCACCACTGGCTTGGTGCGAGAAGCAGGTACGGGCCGTACCGGACTGGGAACACGCACCACTGGCTTGGTGCGGGGAGCAGGTACGGGGCGTACCGGGCTAGCGACACGCACCACTGGTTTGGTGCGGGGAGCAGGTACGGGCCGTACCGGACTGGAAACACGCACCACAGGTTTGGTCTGAGGAGCAGGCACGGACCTTACCGGACTGGGAGCATGCACCACTGGCTTGGTGCGAGAAGCAGGCACGGACCTTATCGGACTGGGAACCGGTGCTGGAGGTCTACGACTGTACCAGTCCTTTACTCTCCGCGCCCAATCCTCCTCCAGTGAGGACTCCTCCGGAAGGGGCAGAGGGGTCAAATACTTATTTCCCTCATTAAAATGCAAATACATTTATAACATTTTTTACATGCATTTTTCTGGATTTTTTTGTTGTTATTCTGTCTCTCACTGTTCAAATAAACCTACCACTAAAATTATAGACTGATCATGTCTTTGTCAGTGGACAAACGTACAAAATCAGCAGGGGATCAAACACTTTTTTCCTTCACTGTAAGTATGATCCCCAATCAGAGACAACGAGCGACAGCTGCCTCTGATTGGGAATCATACCCGGTCAGACATAGAAATAGAAAACTAGAACGTAAACATAGAATATCTAACATAGATTTCCACACCCTGACTCAACATACTAGAGTTCTATAGGTCAGGGCGTGATAGGCTGTCTCCTCTCCTCTCCATAGCGTCTGTCTGACAGGGATGGTCCGGTAAATAATTGGGAGAGACTTTGTGAGTCTGATGCCAAATTAAACGTAATGCATTTCCCCATAGATTGGCATTAACCCAAACTCCGGTAATGCACAGCTAATAAAATAACAGCTGTTTTTTAGCTCCACGCCTCGTCATCCCCAATAAAGACTAAACGCTCTTGAGTCAATTGCAGATGTCTACTCAGCATAATCACAAGCATAGAGAAGAATTCTTGATTACGGGTTTCGCCCATGTGTGTGTGTGTTTTAGTGTGTATATGTGTGAGTTTGTGTATTGGGTCTACCTATAAATCTCAGACTGGCTCTGTGCCACTGGCTTGGCCTCTATTTGCTTTTCAAATAATTTCCTATCTCCGTTAAAACGTCCATTCCCTTGTGGGATAAATCCTGACACTCTACCTAGCAGGAGGAGGGCACACTCTACCTAGCAGGAGGAGGGCACACTCTACCTAGCAGGAGGAGGGCACACTCTACCTAGCAGGAGGAGGGCACACTCTCCCTAGCAGGAGGAGGGCACACTCTGCCTAGCAGGAGGAGGGCACACTCTACCTAGCAGGAGGAGGGCACACTCTACCTAGCAGGAGGAGGGCACACTCTACCTAGCAGGAGGAGGGCACACTCTACCTAGCAGGAGGAGGGCACACTCTACCTAGCAGGAGGAGGGCACAGTCTACCTAGCAGGAGGAGGGCACACTCTACCTAGCAGGAGGAGGACACACTCTACCTAGCAGGAGGAGGGCACACTCTACCTAGCAGGAGGAGGGCACACTCTACCTAGCAGGAGGAGGGCACACTCTACCTAGCAGGAGGAGGGCACACTCTACCTAGCAGGAGGAGGGCACTCTCTACCTAGCAGGAGGAGGGCACACTCTACCTAGCAGGAGGAGGGCACTCTCTACCTAGCAGGAGGAAGGCACTCTACCTAGCAGGAGGAGGGCACACTCAACCAGGGTTTAACTCAACATCATGGCATCATTCACAGGCACTAACCTGCCTTGGAGGAGACAGCGCTAGGTCTCAGGGGAGTAGCCTATCGTAGACACCACACCAAAATACCTTACGCTGTCACAGGAATGGCCAACTCTTGAAATTCCTTTTGTCCCTACCGATGTAGGTAAAACAGCCTTTAGTTTTTATGCGCCGCATACTTGTAGTATATTTCTGAATATCCTACGCTTGGACGCACTAGTGCCTTTCGGGTATTTTAGGGTATTGGTGAATCTTCTCAGGCGAATGTGTTTTTTTTATCATTAGTATTTTTGTACTGTTGTATTTCTCATGCTCCTGCTTGTATTTGTGTAATTTGTATCACTGCTTCCTCATTATTTATTTATTTTGTATTTGCTGCATTTTTGTGAAAAACAGATTTTGGTCTCAATGGGATTTCCCTGCTTAAATAAAGGTTGAAATAAATAAATGCAAATAAATAAACATCCCATCAACATCTCCCTTCCAACTGCTCACAGCCCATATATAATAAAACATCCCATCACTGTTCTAGCAGTGTTGTCTGATGTCTGAAGGTAGCGGCCAGGCAGTGTGTCTGCCAGGGGAAGATGAGAGAGGTGAGGGTGTACAGAGGTCAGAGAGCGCTAGCTAGCTGTCAGGATGTGGACAGACAGACAGCTGAGGCTGGCCTCCGGCCCCGGGGACACAGCCCTCCACACAGCTCAAGTCTATCTGAACACAGAGTCATGACAAAACTCCACAGGCTACAGGCTGAGATCTGTCTCTAACTCTAAAGCCTTATCACAACACAGGCTGAGATCTGTCTCTACCTCTAAAACCCTGATCACAACACAGGCTGAGATCTGTCTCTACCTCTAAAACCCTGATCACAACACAGGCTGAGATCTGTCTCTACCTCTAAAACCCTGATCACAACACAGGCTGAGATCTGTCTCTACCTCTAAAACCCTGATCACAACACAAGCTGAGATCTGTCTCTACCTCTAAAACCCTGATCACAACACAGGCTGAGATCTGTCTCTACCTCTAAAACCCTGATCACAACACAGGCTGAGATCTGTCTCTACCTCTAAAACCCTGATCACAACACAGGCTGAGATCTGTCTCTACCTCTAAAACCCTGATCACAACACAGGCTGAGGATGAAAAGAGGGAGTAGAAAGTCAATACGATAGCAAAGTTGATCCTGGTTAGGGTACAACCAGCAAGTCTTTTCAGGTGGGGCTTAATCCTCACAAAAATCTCTGCTATTAGAATTTAACAGTGATCATAGTATATTTACCAAGGGTGGGATTAACACCTGGAGCATTACACGAAAGCAAATAACATAATCATTATACGTTGCCAAGTGGTGATGTCAGGAATAGTCCTATATGAACTATCAAACATGTCAATCCAACTTATTGTCGCGGTCATCTGGCAAAGTTTCAAGCTCACAAGGAACTATTTTTATTATCTCCTGTTAGAAAGTCAATGTAATATCAGAAAAAAACGTGTGCGTTATAATTATTCTAGCCAATTGAAATGTGAAAATACAGTGTAGAAGGTCAGATTTGGAACGCTTTAATGAGAAATGTGTTCATGTGAACTCTCAACATCTTTCCTCATTTCCTTTTCCAATACAACCCCTCCCATCTCCAACTTACCAAGCATTGTCCAGTGATGTCATCATATTGTGTGGCATGGCCGTGGCAGTCACAGGGTTCACATACTCCTTTGAACATGGTGCTATTAACCCTGCAATGCCCAGATGAACAAATCTGCAACACAAACAGTCACCAAGGCATATCATTATTAGACAATGAAAATAAGAGTACAGAATCTTGACAGTTTAAAGACACCGATTTGTAGATCAATAAAAAGCTAACGATGTAAAAACAAATTAACTGTCTCTCGACTGCTACAGGGGAAAAACAAAATAAATGAATGAAGATTTTTAGTCAGTGAAATTTGGAGTTTAATTGTCTCGCCTCATAAGTTGTTTACGGTTTGTAATTAGTCTTACAACAACGTAATTAATGCATCAATGTTGCTGAACTAAGTGCTTTGATTTCTGCAGTTGGAAAGAAAATTGTAACATCATTCTGTCAGTTTAGAAATGCATCAGGAATAGTAAGACAAAATTTGAATTTGAAATAATACATCTTCAGTACATTTTTTTATTAATAGCATTAATTGGGGTAAGCAACTTGAGGTAAAACAATGACTGTTTTTATCTGAGTAGGTACACACACTAATCCAAAAGCAAAACATGAGTTTGAATTTCAAGTAGGAGAATGAAGAGTAGAGAAATTTCTTTAGAAACACAAGCTTCACAATAGCATTGAAAATAAATGTGTTTCTTTAGAAACACAAGCTTTATCAGTCATTTTGTCAACTCTCCGTAGATACTGTGTTGTTCAATGCTCTCGTGGACACAGATCGGACACAACACACTGTCAGGCCTCGCTCCAAAAATGCTCTCATAAGGCTAAAAACAACAAGACAGAGAATGACAACAATAACAAACATGCCCTGTCTTGCTCTGCACTTTCCCTCTATACTGACTTTGTTGCTACCCTGTCATACCTCTGCAGAGAGGAAGGAAGGAAGGAAGGAAGGAAGGAAGGAAGGAAGGAAGGAAGGAAGGAAGGAAGGAAGGAAGGAAGGAAGGGCCAATGTAGGAAAAAGGCAAAAACAACACTCACAGTAAATAACAAATGACTTGTTTAGTTAAAGCAATGCCTAAATACATTTACATTACATTTTAGTCATTTAGCAGACGCTCTTACCCAGAGCGACTTACAGTTAGTGAGTGCATACATTTTATTTATTTTTTATTTATTTTTATACTGGCCCCCCGTGGGAATCGAACCCACAACCCTGGCATTGCAAACGCCATGCTCTACCAACTGAGCTACATCCCTGCCGGCCATTCCCTCCCCTACCCTGGACGACCCTGGGCCAATTGTGCGCCGCCCCATGGGTCTCCCGGTTGCGGCCGGCTACGACATACAGGAAGACTTGTTTAGTTAAAGCAATGCCTACATACAGGAAGACTTGTTTAGTTAAAGCAATGCCTACATACAGGAAGACTTGTTTAGTTAAAGCAATGCCTACATACAGGAAGACTTGTTTAGTTAAAGCAATGCCTACATACAGGAAGAGCACAATGGTAAGCATAGAACAGCGAGGATGTTTTCCTCAAAGGATAAGGACAGAGACAAAGCACAAGAGAAAAGCATGAAGGACCTAAAAACCAACACATACTATACTGTATAAATAGATAGATATTAGACCCCTGGGCATTGGGTGAAGAGAGTGTAAAACAATCACCAATACACATACTATGAGGATTTACCTCCGCTTTTCCCTTTCTAGAAAGGTTATGCTGTTGGATTTGGGGATATGAAACCTCAGGCAGCATTTTTCTCAGTTCTCTGGGCGTTTAATGGTTTTGCTGAGGGAGAAAGGATTAGTACTGAGCCGGGAGCCCTGCACACTTCACAGAATGCCACCGCTGTTATTCATTGAGGTCACATCTAGCGCTCCCTCCCTCTCCTTCGCCTATAAAGACCTGATGATAACCGTACATTCTATTTCATTCCTCCCCCCCCCCCCCACACACACACACTTGCTTGAGTCAGCACAAAATGCCACATGCAGAAATCAATACCCAACGCTTTTTTAAATAGAAAATACAGTTTTTAACCAAGAGTACAGATTGCTGCAATAGCAAAAACTTTTTTGTATTTGTACCTGTACGTCAGCTTCTCTTTACACAAGTCACCTACGCACACACTCGCGTAAGCATGCACACACACACACACACACACAAACCTACAAACCACACACACTTTACAATGAATGAATACTATTTTTTCTTTTTTACTGCCCTGAGGATAACATCAACCACAGAAAACCCCCAGCTGATTTTGCGAAAGAGCAGATGTAGGGTCAGATCAGTGTGGATCAGGACAGAGGAGGTTGCAGTGTGTGTGGTTACCTGTAGATGGCGACCCGCTCATTGCTGTGTGAGGCTTTGATGAGGAGGCTGGTCACATTAATTAGAGCCATCATGAAGTCCTTCATGCTGACAGGCAGGCCTGTCTCCTGATTCTCAAAGTGCTCAGGGTACAGCAGAGTTCTCTTTGTGCTCTCCGTGAAAGGGTACACTGGCAGACCGAACCGACTGTCAATCATTTTTATCCCGCTGCCCTGCAAGAGATGAAAATGTCAGTCTTCTTGCTCAAATATTTTTTATTGAACACACACAAGAATGGTGTATAGGTACCTGGTAGAAAAGACGAGTATGCAATTATTTTTATAAACATAAAAGAGCAGACCGATACAAAAAGACCCAGAGTTATAGGTACAAAATAAATAATACATGTCAGAGTCTTCTCTCTTTTTCCCCCCTCGTTTGAAAGACAGCATCCATGTTGGTGCATGTATTTATTCGCCACATGACAGAATGCAAAGTCTTGGCTCTGGCTGTCAATATTGGCCATAAACGGAGCAGGGCGCCACATATGAATAATACTCTATTCTGAGAAACCATGAATAGCTCAATTGTATAAAGAGTGACATTTCCTAATGTGAAACTTGTCTTTGTCCAGATTGTCCATCGACTCAATAAGTGTGTGAGTTATTATCAATGTATGCATAGTAATTTATGTGTAGGTGTGAGCTGGAAGGAAATAGAGAAATCTGTGTGAAAGCGTGTGAGAGTGTGTGTGTGAGTGAGTGAGTGAGTGAGTGAGTGAGTGAGTGAGTGAGTGAGTGAGTGAGTGAGTGAGTGAGTGAGTGAGTGAGATGGAAGCATTGCCAGGTAAACTTTAAGGGTAAGGTCGCTGGTGGGAATCATCAGAGAGGATTATCAGATGTTATTCATCCCGCTTGCTTATTTACTGTTCCAGTGGCTGTTGGGAAATTACAATTTATGGGTGCCGGCAACTTTATTTGCACTGAATTAATGGAGTCTACATGCAAAGCAGGGTTTAACTATCAATAAAGACCTGTCATACATCTCGGCTCCTCCCCCATCTCACATAGGACAAGTGCTCTCCTCTCTGCAATATATGAATAAAACCCAGTGACTGAGCTTAGGTGGCTGTCATCTGACACTAATGTGGCTGGCTCCCTCAAACTCATAATTCAAACAGTCATGTACGAACACCAGTATAACAAATACACACTGAAGCTGAAGAGGGATCTCTCTGACCAACCTCCACGGATATCATCCAACAATCAGTAAAAACAGCATATTTTGGATTGAAAAGGGTTGAAATTGTGTTGTTAGAAGAGCATTTGATCATTGATTGAACTAGAGAGCAGGCTCTCTTGCTGGTTGAGAGATCCACTGGATAAACTCATTATTCAGGATAAACTCAAAGGATGTAATCATGATCTGAGTTCTCCAGCTTTTGTAAAGAGGCCAAGAGGACATACATATCAATGTCACATCGCATTTGCGTGACTGTGTCCGTGACTGTGTGTGTGTGTGTGTGTGTGTGTGTGTGTGTGTGTCAGTGACTGTGTGTGTGTGTCCATGAATGTGTGTGTGTCTGGGCATGCATGTGTGTGTGCGTGTGTATGAATCCCTTCATTCAGAGCACAGTGTTGAGGGAGAAAACCTCAACACATTCCTCATGGATCACACACACACAAATAAAAGACAGCAAATGAATCCTCTCATGGCACTCGGCTGACTGAAGATGAAAATGATGACAGATGAACCGCTGGTCCACGATAGAGAGTTAATAAAAGGACACCTTGCTAGCGTAATAGCCCAAGACGACGGCGAGAACGGACGATAGAGAAAAAGTGTGTGTTGCGCATCACTCCCAAGGTCACCGCCGGTCATCTACTCCATGTTAGGAATGATTAAACAACTCTATAATAAATCCTTTAATTGATTCGCACACCGCTTCGGCAAAGTTGTGTGAGCGACAATAGAACAATAGAACAGCTGACTTCAAAGCGGGGCCTTTTATTGACCGTTTCACGACTGAGGAGTAGATAATGAAGCAGGCCTTTATTCAGAGCAGCGTGCGATTGGGACCCCATACCTATATTAATCAAACGAAACAAATCATTTTTACGTGACAATCGGATAGGCCTCAGAGAGCCTTTGCTGTGAGATATACTATATATACCCAAAAGTATGTGGACAACCCTTCAAATTAGTGGATTCTGCTATTTCAGCCACACCCGTTGCTGACAGGTGTATAAAATTGAGCGCACAGCCATGCAATCTCCATAGACAAACATTGGCAGTAGAATGGCCTTACTGAAGAGCTCAGTGACTTTCAACGTGACACCGTCATAGGATGCTACCTTTCCAACAAGTCAGTTCATCAAATTTCTGGCCTGCTAGAGCTGCCCCGGTCAACTGTTAGTGCTGTTATTGTGAAGTGGAAACGTCTAGGAGCAACAACGACTTAGCCGTGAAGTGGTAGGCCATACAAGCACACAGAACGGGACCGCCGAGCGCTGACGCGCGTAGTGCGTAAAAATCGTCTGTAACACTCACTACCGAGTTCCAAACTGCACAATAACTGTTCGTCGGGAGCTTCATTTAATGGGTTTCCATGGCCGAACAGCCGCACACAAGCCTAAGATCACCATGTGCAATGCCAAGCGTTGGCTGGAGTGGTGTAAAGCTCGCCGCCATTGGACTCTGGAGCAGTGGAAACACATTCTCTGTAGTGATGAATCACGCTTCACCATCTGGCAGTCCGACGAACAAATCTGGGTTTGGCGGATGCTACCTGCCCCAATGCATAGTGCCAACTGTAAAGTTTGGGGGAGGAGGAATAATGGTCCCTTAGTTCCAGTGAAAGGAAATCTTAACGCTACAGCATACAATGACAATCTAGACGATTCTGTGCTTCCAACTTTGTGGAAACAGTTTAGGGAAGGCCCTTTCCTGTTTCAGCATGACAATGCACCCATGCACAAAGCGAGGTCCATATAGAAATGGTTTCTTGAGATCGGTGTAGAAGAACTTGACTGGCCTGCACAGAGCCCTGACCTCAACCCCATCGAACACCTTTGGGATGAATTGGAACGCCGACTGCAAGCCAAGCCTAATCGCCCAACATCAGTGCCCGACCTCACTAATGCTCGTGGCTGAATGGAAGCAAGTCCCAGCAGCAACGTTCCAATATCTAGTGGAAAGCCTTCCCAGAAGAGTGGAGGCTGTTATAGCAGCAAAGGGTGGAACAACCCCCTATTAATGCCCATGATTTTGGAACGAGATGTACTTTGGTAATGTAGTGTATCTTCTGAGTGCTGCACAAACTAATGCAGAGGCATGGTTTAGTATAGAGTTAGACCAACTGAATAGATACAAACTTCTCTGGGGACTACTCTATGTTCATGTTAATGAACAGTGTTTGTTATATGGTTATAATATAAAAATATATACATTTCAGCCATTGCTGTCATGTTGGATGATACAGCTTTGTCAACAGAGCACTTGTAAAAAGCATTAAAGTCTACTCTGAGAAACAACCTCCATGCTTAATTTGATGAAGGATCCTCACTTCGAAGAACTCATTCTTGTCTTATTCGCAAGCTTGTATCGATTTCGGTAGACAACTCTGTAGATATCCAAACATGAATTTTGTCTCGCATTATTCCACACTAGCCTTCTTCTCTGAGTAACCTCTTCATTGAAGTTACCCTGTGTGAGAAAGATAGAGCACTGCCATGGGGACCAGCAGGAATTTGTAAGAAAACTGCATATGGGACACAAAAGACTGCAGCACTACTAAGCTGAGCTCATTTTTGGACGATCAGCTAATGACAGCCAGATGCTGTCTAATACCTAGGAGCACACACAGACACAGAGATGTGCACACACACACCAACACGCATGCACACGCGCGCGCGCGCACACACACACAACACATAGTTTTGCACCAAACCTTTTTTTAAATGAAAACAGACATATCATTCAGACATGTCTGGCGTGAAATTCAACAAAAGATAAAAGGATCTTTAGAACTGCAGAGGGACATGTCACATGATCAGTCTGGGCCAATCAGGTTGAACATGACTTTGACCAACATTCTCTATGTTAGCACTTGCTCTATGAATGAGTTCTTGTTGGCACCTAACCTAAAGTACACTGAACAAAAATATAAACGCAACATGTAAAGTGTTGGTCCCATGTTTCATGTGCTGAAATAAAATATCTCAGAAATGTTCCATACGCACAAAAAGCTTATTTCTCTCAAATGTTGTGCACAAATTTGTTTACATCCCTGTTAAAAAAGCATATCTCCTTTGCCAAGACAATGCATCCACCTGACAGGAGTGGCATATCAAGAAGCTGATTAAACAGCATGATCATTACACAGGTGAACCTTGTGCTGGGGACAATAAAAAAAATAAAAGGCCACTCTAAATGAACAGTTTTGTCACACAACACAATGCCCCAGATGTCTCAAGCAATTGGCAAGCTGACTGCAGGAATGTCCACCAGTGATGTTGCCAGAGAATGTAATGATAATTTCTCTACCATAAGCAGCCTCCAACGTCGTTTTAGAGAATATGGCAGTACGTCCAACCGGCCTCACAACCGCAGACCACGTGTAACCATGCCAGCCCAGGACCTCCACATCCGGCATCTTCACCTGTGGGATCGTCTGAGACCAGCCACCCGGACAGCTGATGAAACTGTGGGTTTGCACAACCAAGAATTTCTGCACAAACTGTCAGAAACCATCTCAGGGAAGTTCTTCTACGTGAATCCCGGTTTCAACTGTACCGGGCAGATGGCAGACAGCGTGTATGGTGTCGTATGGGTGAGCGGTTTGCTGATGTCAAAGTTGTGAACAGAGTGCCCCATGGTGGCGGTGGGGTTATGGTATGGGCAGGCATAAGCTACTGACAATTAACACAATTGCATTTTATCGATGGCAATTTGAATGCACAGAGATACCGTGACGAGATCCTGAGGCCCATTGTTGTGCCATTCATCCACTGCCATCACCTCATGTTTCAGCATGATAATGCACGGCCCCATGGATCTGTCCTGGAAGCTGAAAATGTCCCAGTTCTTCCATGGCCTTGTCGTGACGTGACTTTTAACATTAATCTGAAGACTGTTATTTCTCAAATTAAATTAATCATGTAAAAATTTACTCATTAGGATTTGGGGCACCACGAGAGCGGTTGTTTAAAGAGTTACCATCTCCCGAATTAAACTCTAGAAGGTCTATACCTATCACATCGATAAACAGTCAACTTGTTAATCATAACCTTGTATCATGTACTTATTCTGAACATTGTAACCTCCTTGCATCTGCAAAAACCCGAGCCTTCCTTATGATTCAGTACTACACAAATTGGTTTAATTATTTATTTATTTACTAGCTAACTAAATGGAAATGCAGGATAACATACACACTTAATACATTAAAAACAAGTCCCTAGCGGACTGACAACATCACTGCTTGTTACAAAAAACATGGAGAGGTAGAGAGACAGGGACAGAGACACTGTGATGGGTGATTTGAAGGAGTCAGGTGCAGGAGGGTAAATCACAGAATAACAGGATTTATTCCGGAATACAGAGTTAAGCAGCAATGCGTCAAAACAGTCCATTGCGCAAAACAGGCACACTGGAACAAACAAGGCACACAGGGAAAAGAACCCGGCAATATAAAATACAAGGAGCTCAACCGAGCTTCACTCTCCACACAATAAACAATCACACACAAAGACAAGGGGGCAGAGGGAACACTTAAATAGGTACTGATGAGGGGATATGAACCAGATGTGTGTAATAAACAAGACAAAACAAATGGAATGATGAGATGAGGAGCGGCAGTGGCTAGAAGGCCGGTGACGATGAATGCCGAAGCCTGCCCGAACCAGGAGAGGAGGCAGCTTCGGAGGAAGTCGTGAAAGTACCCCCCCCCCCCCCCCCCCCCCCCCCCTCCCCCCCTTGACGTGCAGCTCCAGCAGCGCGCCTAAACCGGCCTCGGGGACGGCCAGGAGGACGCGGAGCAGGGCGAGCCGGATGGCAACGGTGGAAATCCCGCAACAGGGAGGAGGGATCGAGGATATCCCTCAACGGGACCCAGCACCATTCCTCCGGACCGTACCCCTCCCACTCCACGAGGTACTGAAGGCCTCCCACCCGACGCCTCGAATCCAGGATGGAACGGACGGAGTACGCCGGGGCCCCCTCGATGTCCAGAGGAGGCGGAGCGACCTCCCACACCTCAGACTCCTGGAGCGGACCAGCCACCACCTGCCTGAGGAGAGACACATAGAACGAGGGGTTAATACGATAATCCGGCGGGAGTAATAACCTATAGGTAACCTCGTTTATTCTCCTCAGGACTTTGAATGGCCCCACAAACTGCGGGCTCAGCTTCCGGCAGGGCAGGCGGAGGGGCAGATTCCTGGTCGAGAGCCAGACCTGATCACCTGGTACAAAGACCGGGGCCTCACTGCGGAGGCAGTCAGCATTGGCCTTCTGACGACACACGGCGTGTTGGAGGTGGACGTGAGCAGCATTCCATGTCTCCTCCGCGCCACCGAAACCAGTCATCCACCGCAGGAGCCTCGGTCTGGCTCTGATGCCATGGTGCCAGAACCGGTTGATAACCTAAAACACATTGGAATGACATTAGGTAGCGGAGGAGTGACGGAGAGAGTTCTGGGCATATTCAGCCCATGGCAAGAGCACTGACCACTCCCCCGGCCGGTCCTGGCAGTAGGACCGCAGGAACCTACCCACTTCCTGATTCACACGTTCCACCTGCCCATTAGACTCGGGGTGAAAACCAGAGGTCAGGCTGACCGAGACCCCCAGACATTCCATGAATGACTTCCAGACCTTGGATGTGAACTGGGGACCCCGGTCAGACACTATGTCCTCTGGTACCCCGTAGTGCCGGAAGAAGTGTGTAAACAGGGCCTACACAGTCTGCAGGGCCGTGGGGAGACCGGGCAGAGAAAGGAGGATGCAGGCTTTGGAAAAGCGGTCCACAACGACCAGGATGGTGGTGTTACCTTGAGAGAGGGGAAGATTAGGAAGGAAATCAATACTCAAGTGGGACCATTGCCGTTGTGGAACTTGTAAAGGCTGTAACTTACCCGCTGGGAGGTGCCTAGGTGCCTTACTCATGGCGCACACCGAGCAGGAGGAGACATACACCCTCACGTCCTTAGCCAAGGTAGGCCACCAGTACTTTCCGGTCAGGCAGCGCACTGTACGAGCAATACCTGGGTGACCAGAGGAGGGGGACATGTGTGCCCAATAGATCAGACGGTCACAGAGAAGAGCAGGCATGTACTGCAGCCCAGCTGGACACTGAGGTGGAGATGGCTCTGTGCGTAATGCCTGCTCCATATCCGCGTTCATCGCCCATACTACCGGCGCCACAATAAAGGAGGCCGGGAGTATGGGGGTGTTGTCTCTGGGCCTCTCCTGTGTCGTACAGCCGTGACAGTGCGTCTGCCTTTACGTTCTTTGCACCCGGGATGTATGATAGTGTAAAATCAAACCGGGTGAAGAATAGGGCCCACCTGGCCTGGCGAGGATTCAGCCTCCTCGCTGCCCGGATGTACTCCAGGTTACGGTGGTCCGTCCAGATGAGGAAAGGGTGTTTCGCCCCTTCGAGCTAGTGCCTCCACATGGTCAGGGCTCGGACAACAGCCAACAGCTCCCGATCACCAATGTCGTAGTTCTGCTCTGCCGGGCTGAGATTCTTGGAGAAGAAGGCACAGGGGCGGAGCTTGGGTGACATGCCCGAGCGTTGAGATAGGACCGCGCCTATCCCTACCTCGGACGCATCCACCTCCAGTACGAATGGTAGTGATGGATTGGGGTGGGCCAGTACCGGGGCTGAGGTGAACAGACCCCTCAGGTTACTGAAGGCCCTGTCAGCCTCAGCAGACCAGCGGAGCCGGGCCGGCCCACCCTTCAACAGAGATGTGATGGGCGCTGCGACCTTGCCAATGTGACGAGTACTGAGTATACGAAGAGGCAGGACGCAGACACAGGAATTAACAAGGTCAAGGTTTACTTAAACAATTACAAAGAGAAATAACAACACGACACGAAGCTAAACAATCACACACAACATATTAGAGAACAGTCCAGGGCTAAATAGGGGTGGTGATGAGATGATGAGGTGCAGGTGCGCTGGAGGTGATTAGGGTGCATTGGGTTTCCATTCCGGTGTTGCCGAGGTGGTGCGCTCAGACCGGTGGCTCAGTAGACCGGAGAATCAGAGTGCCGGAGGGGAACAACGGGAGGAGACGTGACAGTACCCCCCCCCCTCCGGAGGCGCGGCTCCAGCTCCCGAATTAGGTTGGGGTCCAGAACGTCCCCAGCCGGAACCCAGCTCCTCTCCTCAGGACCACACCCCTCCCAGTCCATCAGGTAATGTATCCGTCCCCCACGGAACCTGGAGTCCAGCAGATCCCTCACTGCATACGCCGGACTCCCGTCAATGTCCAGGGGCGGAGGAGGCGTACCCCGGGGGACGGCATCCGCCAGAGGACCAGGAACCACCGGCCTGAGGAGAGACACATGAAAAGTGGATGAGACACGGTAGTGAGGGGGAAGGAGCAGCTGGTATGATACCTCATTTATCCGCCGGAGGACCTTAAACGGCCCCACAAAACAGGAGCTCAGTTTCTTGCAGGGCAGATGGAGAGGGAGGTTTTTGGTGGACAGCCAGACGCGATCCCCAGGCTGGAATACAGGGGCCTCACTGGGTGGCGGTCGGCTTGGTCCTTCTGCCGACGAATGGCCCTCTAGAGATGGACATGGGCTGCGTCCCAGACCTGTCCGGCCCTGTGGACCCTCTCGTCGACAGCGGGCGCATCGGTCTGGCAGGGTGTCCAAGGGTCCAGGGCCGGCTGGTACCCCAGGACGCACTGAAAGGGAGTGAGCCCCGTGGAGGAGTGAATTCTGGGCATTTTCTGCCAGGAAAGAAACCTTGCCCACTCACCTTTCCGGTCCTGACAGTGGAAATGAAGAAACCTCCCCAGCTCCTGGTTCATGCGCTCCACCTGCCCATTTGACTGAGGCCTATACCTGGAAGTGAGGCTGGCCATGGCCCCGATCTTCTCCAGGAAAGCCTTCCACACTCGGGAGGTGAATTGGGGGCCATGGTCCGAGACGATGTCCTCCGGAAGTCCATAATTCCGGAAGACCTGTTGGAACAGGACCTCAGCGACCTAGAGAGCAGAAGGAAGACCAGTTAGTGGCAAAAAACGGCATGATTTGGAGAACCGATCTACGACCACCATGACTGTGGTGAAGCCGTCAGAACGTGGAAGATCGGTGACAAAGTCTATGGACAGGTGTGACCAAGGTCGCTGAGGCACTGTGAGAGGCACTAGTTTGCCTGCCGGGGTGTTCCGAGGTGTCTTCGTTTGGGCACATACGGAACAGGAGTTGACATAGCGGGAGACATCAGAAGCCAAGGTGTGCCACCAGTATTTTGGGGCTAGAGAATGCAGGGTGCGCGTAATACCAGAGTTCCCTGCCGTAAGGGTAGTGTGCATCCAGATCAGCAGGCGGTCACGGACACTGGTGGGTACATACATGCGCCCCGGAGGGGCGTTGGCAGGCGCTGGGTCCTCCTGAGCCGCCAGGCAGATGTCTTCGTTCACATTCCAAACGACAGGTGCAATGATGAGAGACGAGGGCAGGATAGGACCCCCCAGATCCTTCCTTTCTCCGGTATGGTGCATCCTGGAGAGTGCGTCGGCCTTCACATTCTGGGATCCTGGTCGGTAGGACAGAATAATTTGGAAGCGAGTGAGAAAAATGGGCCCACCTGGCTTGACGAGAGTTCATCCGTTTCACTGCCCATATGTGCTCCAAATTCCTGTGGTCAGTAAGAATCCGGAATGGATGGACTGCGCCCTCCAGCCAGTGTCTCCATTCCTCCAGAGCAAGGACCAACGCCAACAGCTCCCTGTCTCCAACTCCATAGTTCCTCTCTGCAGGGGTAAGCTTTTTAGAGAAAAAGGCACAGGGATACGTTTTCTCTGCCTTACCGTGCCGATGGGAGAGGACCGCACCCACGCCCTCCTCCGATGCGTCCACCTCCAGGATGAAAGGACGAGATGGATCTGGTTGTTTTAGGATGGGCGCTGTGGTGAACCTCTCCTTCAGCCTCTTGAAGGCAGCGTCAGCCTCAGGGTTCCAGGCCAGCTTCTGAGGCCCACCCTCAAGGAGAGAGCTGAGTGGGGCGTCTGTGGAGCTGAAGGACCTGATGAAACGCCGGTAGAAATTAGCGAAGCCCAGGAAGCTCTGTAGGCCCTTGATGGTGGTGGGAACTGGCCATCACCTGACGGCGTCCGTCTTCACTCTTTCCATGAACACCCCCTGAGGACTGATCCGGTATTCCAGGAAGGAGATGGCCTGTTGGTGGAATTCGCATTTTTCCCCTTCACCAACAGGCTGTGTTCCCGGAGGCGGAGTAGGACAGCTCGGACGTCCCTGACGTGCTCCTCGAACGTAGCCGAGTAGATCAGGATATCGTCGATGTACACCACCACCTGTCTACTCAGCATGTCCCGGAACACATCATTGACGAAGGACTGGAACACAGAAGGAGCGTTGGCGAGGCCGTAGGGCATGACGCAGTATTCATAGTGGCCTGAGGTAGTGCTGAATGCCGTCTTCCACTCATCTCCTTCCCAGATTCGGATCAGGTTGTAGGCACTCCTCAGGTCCAACTTGGTAAAGTACCGGGCCCTTCGTAGCTGCTCGATGGCCGACGGAACCAGACGGAGGGGGTACCAGTACTTGGTGGTGACTGCGTTCAGCCCCCTGTAGTCAATGCATGGTCTCAGTCCTCCGTCCTTTTTGGCCATGAAGTAGAAGCTGGCGGAGGCAGGAGAGGTAGAGCGTCTGATGAACCCCTGTTTCAGGGTCTCCACCACATACTTCTCCATGGCCTCAGTCTCCGGCATGGAAAGGGGGTAAATGCGACTCTTCGGGGGGTGTTGTCCCTCCAGCAGGTCAATGGCGCAGTCCCAGGGCCTGTGAGGAGGGAGACACGTAGCCTTTACTGAAGAGAAGACATCGGAGAGATCTGCATACTCACGTGGAATGTTGGGCTGGAGGGCGGACTCCGGACTCTCCACTGACGTGGAACAACAAACCACCGGCAGGCAGGTCTTCCGGCATGAGGCAGACCAGGCTGTGATCCTCTTGGTGCTCCAATTGATGGTGGGGTTGTGTAGTCTGAGCCAGGGCAATCCCAAGACGATCCGGGGAAGGGGTGACGTGATGATGTGGAATGACAGCTCCTCGTGGTGCGGGAATGGTGATGGTGATGGGGAGAGTGACGTGCGGAATAGTGCCTGATCCAAGGGGTTTATTGTCCAATGTGTTGACGTGTAGCGGAGATGGCAGTGGCACGGTGGGCAACCACCATTCAGAGACCAGCTCCCTATCTACAATGTTCCCCGCTGATCCGGAATCTATCATAGCAGTAGAAATGGAAGAGAAGGAATAACCAGACACCGTTATGGGGACTAAAAACAATGGTTTTGTGATAGGAGCTGACATAACACTCACGGAGCGGCGACGGGAGTCATACCGCCAAGATAGGGAGCCGCCAGGAGATCTGTGGTCCGTGGTGGTGTAGGGGGTGCTGCCTACCTCCATTGGTGAGGACTCGGAAGCAGGGCTGCTTCCATAGCTCAGATGGGGTGAGCGTCGAGGCTCTGGGAGGTGTTGGGAACGCCGTCTCTCTCTCAACATGTCGTCAAGACGGATGGACGTGGTGATGAGAGTATCAAGGTCCATCTTGTCGTCCCGACATGCGAGTTCCGTCTTGATGTCCTCCCGTAAGCCTTTCCTGAAGGCCGTGCGCAGAGCACGCTCATTCCAGCCGGATGACGCTGCCACCGTGCGAAAGCTCAGAGCGTACTCAGACGCGGGCCCCTCTCTCTGTTGTAGATGGAGGAGACGCTCACCCCCGTCCTTTCCCTCCGTGGAATGATCAAACACCGCCCTGAACCGAGAGAGGAAGGTGGGGTAGGGTAGTGCCACTGCCTCCTCTCCTTCCCAGACTGCCATGGCCCAATCCAGCACCTTTCCTTTAAGTAGAGAAATCACCAGCACTATCCTGGCTTGGTCAGATGGATATGCCCCAGGCTGACGCGCCAGATAAAGTGAAATCTGTAGCAGGAAGCCGCTATATTTAATAGTTTTACCGTCATAGCACTCCGGTAGGGCGAGGGTTCCCACAGAAGTAGGTGATAGCCCGGGAATAGGTGGATTGGGGGCACTCGCCGCTCCCTGACGTGGAACCAGAGCACTGGGCAGATTATGCAGAGTTTGGAGCACTTCCTGCATGGCGGCGTTCAACTGGGCAAGCTGCTGCTGGTGCTGGTCGAGGCACTGGGAAACTCCTGCTGCATCCATTTTCATTTGGTGTGTGATTCTGTGACGAGTACTGAGTATACGAAGAGGCAGGACGCAGACGCAGGAATTAACAAGGTCAAGGTTTACTTAAACAATGACAAAGAGAAATAACAAAGATAGAGTACACGACACGAAGCTAAACAATCACACACAACATATTACAGAACAGTCCAGGGCTAAATAGAGGTGGTGATGAGATGATGAGGTGCAGGTGCGCTGGAGGTGATTAGGGTGCGTTGGGTTTCCATTCCGGTGTTGCCGAGGTGGTGCGCTCAGACTGGTGGCTCAGTAGACTGGCGAATCAGAGCGCCGGAGGGGAGCAACGGGAGGAGACCTGACAGCCAAAGCCACAGATAAACCTCCGATAGTAGTTGGCAAAGCTAATAATGTGCTGCACCTCCTTTACCGTGGTTGGAGTCGGCCAATTACGCACGGCTGAAATGCAATCTCCCTCCATCTCCACACCTGAGGTGGTAATGTGGTTTCCGAGGAAGGAGACGGACTGTTGGAAAAACAGACACTTTTCTGCCTTGGCATAGAGGTAATGTTCCAACAGTCGGGCCAGCACTTTGCGAACCAGGGACACATGCTCGGCGCGCGTAGCGGAATACACCAGAATGTCATTGATGTAGACCACTACACCGTGACCAAGCATGTCCCGAAACACCTCGTTCACAAAGGAATGGAAGACGGATGGAGCATTCATCAAACCATAAGGCACCACCAGGTATTCGTAATGCCCCGTGGTTGTGCTGAATGCTGTCTTCCACTCGTCCCCCTCTCGGACACGCACCAGGTTGTACACACTCCGGAGATCTAATTTTGTGAAGAAGCACGCCCCATACATTGACTCGATCACAGATGGAATGAGGGGTAGAGTATAACTAAATCGTATCGTCCCCTTGTTCAGTGATCGGTAATCAAAGCAAGGGCGCAGACCTCCGTCTTTCTTATTCACAAAAAAGAAACTCGAGGAGGCGGGAGAAGTGGAGGGACCTATAAACCCCAGGCGCAGGGACTCTGAGACTTATGTCTCTATTTTGTATACATCTGGCCCTTCATTGGACACTGTGTTAACAAACCTCCAAACGAGCTTTAATGCCATACAACACTCCTTCCGGGGCCTCCAACTGCTCTTAAACGCTAGTAAAACTAAATGCATGCTCTTCAATCGAACGCTGCTTACACCCGCCTGCCCGACTAGAATCACTACTCTCGGCGGGTCTGACTTAGAATATGTGGACACCTACAAATACCTAGGTGTCTGGTTAGACTGTAAACTCTCCTTCCAGACTCACATTAAGCATCTCCAATCCAAAGTTAAATCGAGAATCGGCTTCCTATTGCGCAACAAAGCCTATCTATAAATCACTTCTAGGCAAATCCCCGCCTTATCTTAGCTCATTGGTCACCATAGCAACACACACCCGTAGTATGCGTTCCAGCAGGAATATCTCACTGGTCATCCCCAAAGCCAACACCTCCTTTGGTCGCCATTCCTTCCAGTTCTCTGCTGCAAATGACTGGAACGAACTGCATAAATCTCTGAAGCTGGAGACACTTATCTCCCTCACTAACTTTAAGCATCAGTTGTCAGAGCAGATAACCGATCACTGCACCTGTACACAGCCCATCTGTAATTAGCCCACCCAACTACCTCATCCCCATATTGTTATTTACATTGTTATTTATTTTGCTCATTTGCACCCCAGTATCTCTATTTGCACATCATCTTCTGCACATCTATCACTCCAGTGTTAATACTAAATTATAATTGTAATTATTTTGCACTATGGCCTATTTATTGCCTTACCTCCATAACTTACTACATTTGCACACACTGTATATAGATTTTATATTGTGTTATTGACTGTACGTTTTGTTTATTCCATATGTAACTCTGTGTTGTTGTTTTTTTTACCGCACTGCTTTGCTTTATCTTGGCCAGGTCGCAGTTGCAAATGAGAACTTGTTCTCAACTGGCTTACCTGGTTAAATAAAGGTTAAATACAAAATAAAAATAGCCTCTGTTTCAGCCTGTTACAGGGGATACACATGACTCCTGGGAGGCACAGCATCTACCCGGAGGTTTATCGCGCAATCCCCCGCCCGATGAGTTGGTCATTTAATCGCCTGCGATTTGGAAATCGCGTGCGCCAAATCAAGGTATTCGGGGGGAATGCACACGGTGGAGGTACTGTCTGGACTTTCCACCATGGTTGCACCAACGGAAAAACCTAAACACCTACCCTGACACTCTCGCGACCACCCCATGAGAACCCTCTGCGGCCATGAAAAGGTGGGGTTGTGGAGCGCTAACCAGGGAAGACCTAACACAACAGGGAAATCAGGACACTCAATAATAATAAAAAAGTGACTTTCTCTCGATGAGTCATGTGTGTAACCATAGTGACTGGTGCTGTAACCTCCCTAAGAACCCTGACCCTAATGGTCGACTGTCAAGTGCTCTGATGGTGAGTGGAATGGATTGGGGAACCAATGTAATGCCTAGACTATGTGAAAATGACCTGTCCATAAAGTTCCCAGCTGCGCCTAAATTGACCAGCGCCTTACACTGGGGAACTACAATGTAATAAGGAAAGTGGATGGGTAGGGTACAGTGCGAAGCAGAGGGCTCTGAACGAGTGCCCTGCCTGCCGCCTCCAGACCCAAAAGAACGATGAGGGCCCGCTCGTTCCACCCGGACCCAGCTGCTAGAGTTCGAAACTCCAGGGCGAAGTCCTGCGCGGTCCTCGTCCCCTGCCTCAGGTGGACCAGCCGCTCACCCGCCTCTCTACCCTCGGGCGGGTGATCGAAGACAGCCCGACAGAGGCGAGCAAACTCACTGTAGTTGTCCAACGCAGCTCCACCTTCATTCCAGACCGCGTTGGCCCATTCCAGGGCTTTCCCCGAGAGGCAGGAGACGAGGGCGGACACCTTCTACCGCTTCGATGGGGCCGGGCTGATGCTTGAATAGTAAAGCTCCATTTGGAGGAGGAAACCCTGGCAGAGAGCAGCTGTCCCGTCGAAATCCCGTGGTCGGGATATATGGCTCCCTCTGGGTGCTGGGGTGTGGGTGGCTGGATCCGGTCACCCAGCTGGTCCCGACAGACCGGGTCCTCTCCTCTCCAGGCATTGGACGACCTGGAGAACCCGATCCATTGCTTCTCCCAAGCTGGCTAGCATCATCGGATGCTCCCAGACCCGTGCCACGACTCCAGGCATGTGCTCCTCTCCTGCTGACTCCATGTGTGATTCTGTGATGGGTGATTTGAAGGAGTCAGGCGCAGGAGGGTAAATCACAGAATAACAGGATTTATTCCGGAATACAGAGTTACTCAGTAATGCGTCAAAACAGTCCATTGCGCAAAACAGGCGCACTGGAACTAACAATGCACACAGGGAAAGAACCCGGCAATACAACATACAAGGAGCTCAACCGAGCTTCACTCTCCACACAATAACAATCACACACAAAGACAAGGGGGAAGAGGGAACACTTATACAGGTACTGATGAGGGGATATGAACCAGGTGTGTGTAATAAACAAGACAAAACAAATGGAATGATGAGATGAGGAGCGGCAGTGGCTAGGAGGCCGGTGACGACGAACGCCGAAGCCTGCCCGAACCAGGAGAGGAGGCAGCTTCGGAGGAAGTCGTGACAGACACTTAACGTTGGTACATTTAGAAACTACTCTCACTTATAGTTCTCCTATACTTTGCACACAAACCGCCGCCCGCTTGGAGTAAGAAATCATGAATGTATTTACGTGAGGTACCGCCGTGTAGCTCTTGGAACTGGGCCACCCTGGAAAGAGAGTTTGTCCTTCTTGCGGCTCGCTCGTAAGGCTCTAATTGTCCGAAAGAGCTACAACAAGTCTTATACTGTTGTTCTCCTCTGTAGTTGTCCGATGTCCTGTGACTTGTCATGTAGTCCTGAACAGAACTACAGAATGGATTTTCCTTCCACTCGTTCTGGTTTATGTTTTGATGGTTCCCCAGTGGGGTGATGACAATAGCATAGTAGGATAGCATAATAGCATAGCTTGAATAGAGTAGTAGAATGGTCCCACTTAACTTCACTTTCCAAGATATTGTACTTAGGACAGCTAATCAGCTGTACCAGTGATTATCCGGGAGGGGAGTTTTCTTCTCCACCTCGTTTTGCAATTCAGAGTTCAAACCACTTTAAACGCGCAGCTGTAGCTAGGCGTCTTTCTGGTCTAAATGTTAATGTCTTTACCAATCCTTTTATGTACTTTGGTCGAAAGGGCCGGTTCCGTCAGGCTGACACACTCTCTGACCTCACTCGGAGCGTGGCTACTTACTGTGCAAAGTTTTATGTAAAACCATTATCTGCTAAAATCACATCCCTATTTTAACAAAAATACATTTTTCATATTTCATGCACAACGCATCGGATGGAAACTTCGTACATGCAGTGGGTATACTTAATAAGTTACAGTATTTCCTTTATAACATTTTTAATGACAGCACAAAATAACCAACCAAACGACATTAGTTTTCTTTAGATCGCCTCTGACCATTCCCCACGTTCTCTGTTAGGAATATTGTTCCAGTATTCGCTTTTGAACGTGTTAAAGTTTCAGCGGGAAAAGGTCTCTGGAACAAAGCACATTCCTTTGTAAATTTGGAGAGGGAGACCCTGGATCTCCTCACCTTTGACTTACAACAGGGCGTGAAGTGTCAAAACCCCACAGTTCCCTCCTCCCCCTCTCTGTTGGTGAGAGGGGGTCTGGTTGAAGTTATTCATTGCAAACCTGATCTGACCTATTTGGATCCTTTGCATACACACCAGACATGTCACCCATTGAGCATGTTTGAGATGCTCTGGATCGACATGTACGACCGCGTGTTCCAGTTCCTGCAAATATCCAGCCACTTCGCACAGCCATTGAAGAGGAGTGGGGCAACATTCCACAGACCACAATAAACAGCCTGATCAACTCTATGCGAAGGAGATGTGTTGTGCTGCTTGAGACAAATGGTTGTCACACCAGATACTGACTGGTTTTCTGATCCACTCCCCTACCTTTTTTTGAAGGTATCTGTGACCAACAGATGCATATATTTCCGTAGATTTCCATAGATTAGGGCCTAATGAATTTATTTCAATTGACTGATTTCCTTATATGAACTGTAAGTCAGTAAAATCTTTGAAATTGTTGCATGTTGCGTTTATATTTTTGTTCAGTGTAGTTGTATGTCCATGCTAATGAGGCTATATACACTTACCCCTGTGATGACATTAGGAGCAGAGTTAACCCTGATATCCTGGTCTTTTTCCCCTTCATCATATGAAACTGTATAGACCAGACTTCCTCCATAGGCGGAGAGCTGTAAACAAACACAAGTCAACAATTTAAATAACCTGCCAAATGATACATTACAATATGCTAACTTGCACTGCATAGAATAAAAACGGTTACCACCATCAAAGGCACTTTTACAATGTAATAGCATGTAAAGACAAGGACTGAGATTAGACCTACACGTATAGTGAGGGTTATAGGAGTTATTGTATTAGTAAGCCGGGATATAAAGTTGAAAATGATCAAGAGTCCCCTTTAAATCCCAGTGGAGTATGAAATGACCCAACACCACCAACAAATCTCCACACCTCTTTGGTGACATTACGAGCGGTGTGTAATGAGCGTTAAGGGACAGGTTTTATAGTGGCACACTTCCATGCCTGGGAGTAATACTGAAAAGGCTGTACTAGCCAGATGCATTACAAACAGGTTTTAAACAAAGATCCTTAAAGATGGACACAGTTTTACAGGCACTGGGCTCTTGAAGATTAGGATGTCTAGTTTTCCACAACTAGGACTGTGTGATTGTTCGAATGATGACTGTATTCCCAAAATGTCTGTCTGGTACAGTTGAGCACACATTCTCAGATCTAGGACAGCCTATCCTCCACCGCCTCCTTTGGATTTGTCGATCTGTCTTTTTTTCTCTCTCTATGATTCCTCTGCCCTCATCCAGCTCCCCAAACAAAGCAGACGTGTGTTGTGTTTTTCCTGCTAGAAAGGGGCCCTCTCATCTTGGTGCTATTGAGCTGCTCTATCTCCTGGCCCCCTGCTGAGGCTATAACAGGGAGCTCTGGGGGTGCTGCTGTGTTGAATGAAAAGGCCCTGTTATCTGACCATGGAGAACGTTTGACTGGACCTGGAGGGCAAATCACTTCTCACTCATCACTTATCAGAGGGGCCCTGAGTTTTCACTGACCATGTGACCTGCCTGGTCTGTAACAGTTTGTCCAGGTCAGATCATGTGACCTGCCTAGTCTAACAGTTTGTCCAAGTCAGATCATGTGACCTGTCTAGTATGTAACAGTTTGTCCAGGTCAGATCATGTGACCTCCCTAGTCTGTAACAGTTTGCCCAGGTCAGATCATGTGACCTACCTAGGCTGTAACTCTGTCCGTAACAGTTTGTCCAGGTCAGATCATGTGGTCAGGGAAAACTCAGGGCCTTACCAGCGCCATCATTACCCTGGTTAGAAGACCAGCCACAGCAGTGAGCCACATACACCAGAACCAGATCTCTTTTAATGTGTGTTGTCAAACCATTTGTTTTGGCATCGTTGATGTCTATCCATTTATTATTGCGATATGACTCACGCACAGCTATGCAGACAACCAACATAGATTAATAAAAATGTTCCCGTTGTAACCAATTACGGTTCACTGGCTAAATTAATGCGGAGAAGCGTTGAAATACAGCAGTATTTGTTTGTACACAGGAAGCGAGATAAACAAGGGCTAAAGTGAGTCATTTACAGACTGCAGGTCCTAATATAATGTCATGATAACCTCTTAATTAACAGAAATCCAATTCACACTGAGAACACCTCAACCTCTGTTAAACAAAAGGGGCTGGTCTATGAAGGTAAAGTGCATTGTGGGTGGGAGGAGCAGGGAAAATCTAACATTTTGTTTAGGAGCAACAACAAGTGTCAGATACACCACTAAGGAGAAAGATCTAATCCTCTTGTTAGTAGCATCAAAAACACTCATATCAGGACACTCACATCAATAAACTATCTATGATCTCTTTGTCCAGGATACAATCATATATCTCACAATCCTACTGGAGCACCATGGCTGATTCTGAACAATCATAAAAACTTGAAATTTGCTACATGAGGACAAATTGAGCTACAGGACAAATAAAGAGAGGCCTGTGAAGAGAGGACTCTGGAGTTAGGATCCACATTTATAGATCACAGGGGAGGCCGTGTTAGAACAGAGACAGAAAGCCAGAGCGGCTAACCATCCCACACCAAATATGCCCAGCGAGACAGAGAGAGAGAGAGAGAGTGGCAGAGAGAGCGAGGAGGGGGTGATCAGGGCCCATATTTCAGAAAATAAACAACAGACAATCAAACCATCCACTGGGTTCTTAAAACAACACCGGGAACCCAGAGTGCCTCACATCTGCTCCACCATTACGAGCCCTGGGCCCTGGCTCTGTTGACTTTAATATCCAGGAAGCATCAATGTGTGTTTTCCCACCGGCCACCCACAGGACAGCTACAAAGAGGGGGCTCTGCTCAGAGCCTCTGACTGCCTCCAATATGGAGTCCTGTTTTGTTTGTGCATAGTAGGTGATGGTGCAGGTCCAAAACTAGGGCTTGGAAACACTCACATCTGGGAAACACTTTAATTGGCCCGAATGAGACGGTCCAAAGTTAACACATTTGGGACAAAGGCTATTGCTGCCTCAAAAGCTGTAAGAATTTCCCTGCTTGTTTGTCCATCTGTAACCATGTGTTTGTGTTGCAGTGCTTTATGGAAACATTTCCGCCATGTTTTTGGGAAGTATTTGGGATAAATCAGAAGAACTAGGAAATGTACTAAAACGGTTGGAGTATCATTCAAATAATTGGCAAGAACTGTATAAGCAAACACACAGCATCTGACATTTACATTTTTGTCATTTAGCAGACGCTCTTATCCAGAGCAACTTACAGTAGTGAATGCATACATTTTTGTACTGGTCCTCCATGGGAATCAAACCTACAACCCTGGCGTTGCAAGCGCCATGCTCTACCAACTGAGCCATACAGGACTAAGTTGTTTCTAAGCAACCAATATGTTTATAATAGAGCTCTATCAAAACTACAACTGCAATATTTGTATCAACAAAATAAGATCTACTCCAGTATTCGCTGAATGAGGAGGAAACGTTGGAGGCCTCCTTGTTGCAGTTCATTGGGCATTTAAGTGGCATAGCCTGGGAATGGGGCTGTGTGTGCCCTGCAGCCTCTGCCCCTGCAGTGGGAAGGGAATAGAGGGAATAGAGACATGATCACAGTGTGTTAACCACAGCATGCAGTCTGGAGCTGCAGTCTGGGACAGGCTGGGAGTGGCTGAATATCCTCCTCTCTACTGTCAAGTGGGACAGAGGAGCACAGTGTCTACTCAGAGCTCTGATAGCATCCTATAGGTGGCGCTCTCTCAGTCTCTAGTCTATAGGTCCCCAGAAAAGACTACCTCGTACAGGGGGCCCGGCCCACCAAGGAAACCACACAAACAGTAAATAAATACATTCATGTGGGTAAAACAATCACTGGCACCCACCCATGCATATTCTCCTGGGCGCTCATTCTCTCTGCGCTGGCTGCTCTGTCGGCCTTGTCAATCTGAAGACGAGTGGTAATGGCGCCGTTCCTCACTGGGAGAAAGCGCTGAAGTGTGTACTCAGGCAAGCGCTGCGGAGATGGGTTCATTTATCATCATAATAGTCTATTACCCGTGATAGGACACAACTCAGTGAAGAGGCAGCTGCAGTAATTGGTGCTATTTCTTTCACTTTGCTTGGCCAGGGAAGGCAAGGAGGCAGCCCTCGGCACTGGGGCAATAGTCAATCAACACGTGGAGATTTCTGAAGAGAAAAGTTCATCCGAGATTTGTATGCAGGTTTATGGGTTTTACTGTCTCCTGTAAATCTGTCACCATGTCCCCTGTTAAATTGAGAAGTAGAGTGGGCGTGGTCAGGAAGTACTTAAAGAATTAGGCAACAATTAAGATGCAACTTTCTTTCAGAAAAGTATCCATACCCTTTGATTTATTCCACATTTTGTTGTGTTATGGCCTGAATTCAAAATGGAATACATAGATGTTTTTCTTACCCATCTACACACTATACCTCATAATGACAAAGTATACAGAAATACAGAATTATCTAATTTACAGAAGTATTCAAACCCCTGGGTCAAAACATGTTAGAATCACCTTTGGCAGTGATTACAGCTGTGAGTGTTTCTGGGTAAGTCTTTAAGAGCTTTGCACACCTGGATTGTAGAATATTCTTAAAGCTCTGTCAAGTTGGTTGTTGATCTTTGCTAGACAGCCATTTTCAAGTCTTGCCATGGATTTTTAAGCTGACTTAAGTCAAAACAGTAACTAAGCCACTCAGGAACATTCAATGTCATCTTGGTAAGCAACTCCAGTGTATATTTGGTCATGTGTTTTAGGTTATTGTCCTGCTGAAAGGTGAATTTGTCTCCCAGTGTCAGCAGACTGAACCAGGTTTTCCTCTAGGATTTTGCCTGTGCTTAGCTCTGTTCCGTTTCTTTTATCCTAAAAAACTCCCTAGACCTTGCCGATGACAAGCATACCCATAACATGATGCAGCCACCTCCATGCTTGAAAATATGAAGAGTGGTACTCAGTGATGTGTTGTGTTGGATTTTCCCCAAACATAACGCTTTGTATGAAAATGTATGCACTCACTAACTGTATGTCGCTCTGGATAAGAGTGTCTGCTAAATGACTAAAATGTAATGTAAATGTATTCAGGACATAAAGTTAATTTCTTTGCCACATTTTTTACAGTTTTACTTTAGTGCCTTATTGCAAACAGGTTGCATGTTTTGGAATATTTTTATTCTGTACAGGCTTCCATCTTTTCACTGTCTAATTTAGGTTAGTATTGTGGAGTAACTACAATGTTGTTGATCCATCCGTTTTCTCCTTTCACAGCCATTAAACGCTGTAACTGTTTTAAAGTCACCATTGGCCTCATGGTGAAATCCCTGAGCAGTTTCCTTCCTCTTTGGCAACTGAGTTAGGTAGGACGCCTGTATCTTTGTAATGACTGGGTCTATTGATACAAAATCCAAGTAATAACTTCACCATGCTCAAAGGGATATTCAGATAATTGTATGTGTGGGGTACAGAGATGAGGTAGTCGTTCAGAAATCATGTTAAGCACTATTATTGCATACAGAGAGAGTCCATGCAACTTATTATGTGACATGTTAAGCACATTTTACTCCTGAACGTATTCAGGCTTGTTATAACAAAGGGGTTGAATACTTATTGACAAGACATTTCAGCTTTTCATTTTTAATTAATTTATAAACAAATTCGAAAAACATACAGTGAGGGAAAAAAGTATTTGATCCCCTGCTGATTTTGTATGTTTGCCCACTGACAAAGACATGATCAGTCTATAATTTTAATGGTAGGTTTATTTGAACAGTGAGAGACAGAATAACAACAAAAAAATCCAGAAAAACGCAGGTCAAAAATGTTATAAATTGATTAGCATTGTAATGAGGGAAATAAGTATTTGACCGCTCTGCAAAACATGACTTAGTACTTGGTGGCAAAACCCTTGTTGGCAATCACAGAGGTCAGACGTTTCATGTAGTTGGCCACCAGGTTTGCACACATCTCAGGAGGGATTTTGTCCCACTCCTCTTTGCAGATCTTCTCCAAGTCATTAAGGTTTCGAGGCTGACGTTTGGCAACTCGAACCTTCAGCTCCCTCCACAGCTTTTCTATGGGATTAAGGTCTGGAGACTGGCTAGGCCACTCCAGGTCCTTAATGTGCTTCTTCTTGAGCCACTCCTTTGTTGCCTTGGCCGAGGGAAGGAGGTTCTCACCCAAGATATGACGGTACATGGCCCCGTCCATCGTCCCTTTGATGCGGTGAAGTTGTCTTGTCCCCTTAGCAGAAAAACACCCCCAAAGCATAATGTTTCCACCTCCATGTTTGATGGTGGGGATGGTGTTCTTGGGGTCATAGGCAGCATTCCTCCTCCAAACACGGCGAGTTGAGTTGATGCCAAAGAGCTCGATTTTGGTCTCATCTGACCGCAACACTTTCACCCAGTTCTCCTCTGAATCGTTCAGATATTCATTGGCAAACTTCAGATGGCCCTGTATATGTGCTTTCTTGAGCAGGGGGACCTTGCGGGCGCTGCAGGATTTCAGTCCTTCACGGCGTAGTGTGTTACCAATTGTTTTTTGGGTGACTATGGTCCAAACTGCCTTGAGATCATTGACAAGATCCTCCCGTGTAGTTCTGGGCTGATTCCTCACCGTTCTCATGATCATTGCAACTCCACGAGGTGAGATCTTGCATGGAGCCCCAGGCCGAGGGAGATTGACAGTCTTTTGTATTTCTTCTATTTGCGAATAATCGCACCAACTGTTGTCACCTTCTCACCAAGCTGCTTGGCGATGGTCTTGTAGCCCATTCCAGCCTTGTGTAGGTCTACAATCTTGCCGTTGACATCATTGGAGAGCTCTTTGGTCTTGGCCATGGTGGAGAGTTTGGAATCTGATTGATTGATTGCTTCTGTGGACAGGTGTCTTTTATACAGGTAACAAACTGAGATTAGGAGCACTCCCTTTAAGAGTGTGCTCCTAATCTCAGATCGTTACCTGTATAAAAGACACCTGGGAGCCAGAAATCTTTCTGATTGAGAGGGGGTCAAATACTTATTTCCCTCATTAAAATGCAAATCATTTTATAAAAATTTTTACATGCGTTTTTCTGGATTTTTTGGTTGTTATTCTGTCTCTCACTGTTCAAATAAACCTACCATTGTCACGTTCGCTTAAGGAGGAGGACCAATGCGCAGCGTTGAATGCGTACATATTATTTATTAAACAGATCACCCGATCAAAACAACGAACGAAACGTGAAGTCCTTCGATACACTCAAACCAAAAGGAACAAGAAACCACAACACAAAGTGAAAAGACCGATAGTTAAATATGGCTCCCAATCAGAGACAACCAGCTGACACTCATTGCCTCTGATTTGGAGTCACTCAGGCCAACATAGATATACAAAACATAGACTTACACACCCTGGCTCAACATAACATAGTCCCCAGAGCCAGGGCGTGACAGTACCCCCCCCCCCAAAGGCGCGGACTCCGGCCGCGCCAAACAACCACAACAGGGGAGGGACCGGGTGGGCACTCCGCCTCGGCGGCGGATCCGGCTCCGGACATGACCCAGGCACGGGTTGTGCTGGACTGACGACGCACACCCCTGGCTTGATGCGTGGAGGAGGAACGGGCCGGACCGGGCTGACGAAGCGCACCCCTGACTTGGTGCGGGGAGCAGGAATGAGCCGGACCGGGCTGACGACGCGCACCACTGACCTGGTGCGGGGAGCTTGGATGGGCCGGACTGGGCTGGCGACGCGCACCACAGACTTGGTGCGGAGAGCAGGAACGGGCCGGACAGGGCTGACGAAACGCACCATAGACTTGGTGCGGAGAGCAGGCACGGGCCGTGCCGGACTGACGACGCACACCACTGGCTTGGTGCGGGAAGCTTGGATGGGCCGGACTGGGCTGGCGACGCGCACCACAGACTTGGTGCGGAGAGCAGGAACGGGCCGTGCCGGACTGACGACGCACACCACTGGCTTGGTGCGGGAAGCTTGGATGGGCCGGACCGGGCTGGCGACGCGCACCACCGACTTGGTACGGAGAGCAGGAACGGGCCGGACAGGGCTGACGACGCGCACCACAGGCTCGGTGCGAGAGGCAGGAACAGGCCAAACCGTACTGGGGACACACGCCACTGGCCCTATGCAGGGATCAGGAACGGGCCGGACCGGACTGGTAATACACCCCAGTACCTCTCGCCGTGCCTCCACACTTTCCCTCTCCTCTGTGACCAGTGCCCCCCTTAACCTGGCGGCCTCCTCTTCACACCCGCTGGACCGCTCCTTCGCGGCCTCCTGCTGCCCCGTCGTCCACGTCGTGAGCCCACCCCTAAAAAATTTCTGGGGTTCTCTCCTCCCCGTGGACCAGGCCTCCCTAGCTCTCGCCAGACTCTCGATCCATTGGTTCATAGACCAGCCTCTCTCCTCTTCACTTAGCGTGGCCCAGCCGAAACTCCTACTCCCCTGATCCCAGGTCCTTCCTCTCTCCTCTTCATGCTGCTTGGTCCTGTCTTGGTGGTTTCTTCTGTCACGTTCGCTTAAGGAGGAGGACCAATGCGCAGCGTTGAATGCGTACATATTATTTATTAAACAGATCACCCGATCAAAACAACAAACGAAACGTGAAGTCCTTCGATACACTCAAACCAAAAGGAACAAGAAACCACAACACAAAGTGAAAAGACCGATAGTTAAATATGGCTCCCAATCAGAGACAACCAGCTGACACTCGTTGCCTCTGATTGGGAGTCACTCAGGCCAACATAGATATACAAAACATAGACTTACACACCCTGGCTCAACATAACATAGTCCCCAGAGCCAGGGCGTGACAACCATTAAAATTGTAGACTGGTCATTTCTTTGTCAGTGGGCAAACTTACAAAATCAGCAGGGGATCAAATACTTTTTTCCCTCACTGTAATTCCACTTTGACATTATGGGGTATTGTGTGACTTTCTGAAGGCGATGTAGCTGTAAGGAAAATTGAGGGGGACATTTCATTCTAATCATTGTGTGGTGGTACTCTGATCTGTGTTACCTCAATCTCCAGAACTCTAACTCAACAATGACACAAACTCTATTGGGAGAGGGAAGGACATAATAAATCGCAACAAGCATCCTCCACATATATAAACCAAACATAAATCCCAAAACTGTCAGTCATCCTTTGACATGTCATACGGACTCATGAGCAGTCATAGACGCTGGTAGGAACTGGAGCGAAATGCAACAATTTATATTTTTCATTAGAAACAAGGCTGTCACTTTTAATGCATGTCACAATGGTGATAATTCATGGGATGAAACATGGCACCACGGATGTACAGGAGTAATTGTGTTGGGCTTTGAGCGCCACGCTAGCATGAGATAATTCTCTGCTTCAGTGTCTGATCCTTTTACTGAAATCCTGCTCGACTGCCACACACACACACACACACATTAGTTCGCTACTGTGGACCCCTATATAAAGCTCATAATGATGAGCCTTTTTGACATTAGAGAAAGCAGAGTAAACCCTGATGCCTAAAGACTTTTGTTAGAGAAAAATACATTATTACAGAGTTCATGGAGCAAAGCATTGTTTTCCCCCAGAATGCACTGTGGGGAAATTGAATGAGTTAGAGACAATGGGACGGGAAGACATGCAAAGCCTATGAGGAGAAAATAAAATAAACTAATATACAAACAATATACATTTTGTTACATTACAGCCTTATTCAAACATTTATTAAATTGACTTTTTTCGTCATCAATCTACACACAATAATCCACAATGACAAAGCAAAAACAGTAGTTTTTCTGTGTGTGCAAATTTATTAAAACCTCGAGTCTTCTTGGGTATGACGCTACAAGCTTGGCACACCTGTATTTGGGGGGTTTCTCCTTTTTTTCTCTGCAGTTCCTCTCAAGCTCTGTCAGGTTGGATGGGGAGCGTCACTGCACAGCTATTTTCAGGTCTCTCCAGAGATGTTAGATCGGGTTCAAGTCTGGGCTCTGGCTGGGCCACTCAAGGACATTCAGAGACTTGTCCCAAAGCCACTCCTGCGTTGTCTTGGCTGTGTGCTTAGGGTCGTTGTCCTGTTGGAAGGTGAACCTTCACCCCAGTCTGAGGTCCTGAGCACACTGGAGCAGGTTTTCATCAAGGATCTCTCTGTATTTTGCTCTGTTCATCTTTCCCTTCATCCTGACTAGTCTCTGAAAAACATCCCCACAGCATGATGCTGCCACCACCATGCTTCAACGTAGTGATGGTGCCAGGTTTCCTCCAGACGTGACGCTTGGCATTCAGGCCAAAGAGCTCAATCTTAGTTTCATCAGACAAAATAATCTTGTTTCTCATGGTCTGAGTCTTTAGGTGCCGTTTGGCAAACTCCAAGTGGGCTGTCATGTGCCTTTTACTGAGGAGTGGCTTCCGTCTGGCCACTCCACCATAAAGGCCTGATTGGTGGAGTGCTGCAGAGAAGGTTGTCCTTCTGGAAGGTTCTCCCATCTCCACAGAGGAACTCTGGAGCTCTGTCAGAGTGACCATCGGGTTCTTGGTCACCTCCCTGACCAAGGCCCTTCTCCACCGATTGCTCAGTTTGGCTGGGTGGCCAGCTCTAGGAAGAGTCTTGGTGGTTCCAAACTTCTTCCATTTAAGAATGATGGCCATTGTGTTCTTGGGGAACTTCAATGCTTCAGAAATTGTTTGGTACCCTTCCCCAGTTATGTGCCTCGACACAATCCACAGGTGGACTCCAATCAAGTTGTAGAAACATCTCAAGAATGATCAATGGAAACAAGATGCACCTGAGCTCAATTTTGAGTCTCATAGCAAAGGGTCTGAATACTTATGTTAATAAGGTATTTCTGTTATTTTCTTTAAATATAAATGTGGAAAAATGTCTAAACACCTGTTTTCAATTTGTTATTATGGGGTATTGTGTGTAGATTGATGTGGATGTTTTATTTATTTCATCCATTTTAGGGGGGTCTGAATACTTTCCGAATGCACTGTATGTTATGTCCTTGTTATGACAGTGTTATGTAGCCCTTATTCTATTTAACCTTTATTTAACCAGAAAAAGCCCATTAAGACACATAGACTCTTTTGCATGGGAGATCTGGCCTCAAGGCAGCAGCATATGATGGAGGATGAGGTGTATCATAGTATCCCTCATAAGGTTACTGGATTGTCCCTTCAAATTCTGGTTTTACAATGCAGTAGGACTGTATTGTCTACAGATTGCCATCAACTGTTCTTAAAACTATGACAATCCCAAAACACTCATTGGCCATTTTTCCCCTCCAATGAACACAGAGACAACTCTTCCTGGGTCGAGATAAATATAGAAAAACAAATTCCACATTCAGATTTTGGTTGAGATATTTTTCTGTGATTTATATTCTGCATGTGCGGGGCAGAGGGAAATACATCATGGTTTGACACCCCTCATGTTCCCTCTTCCTTAAATCACCATGAACACTCCTGTCTGGCAGCCTGCGATTTATACATCAGACGTTTCCCCTTGCCAGGCTATGATCATGTTTTTTCTCTTCCCTCTCATTTTTTTTTCTAGATCTGCCAAGTGAATATCCTAAACCGTGGAATGAAGTACCTTTGTTGCCTTGTTTTCTAGATTAACCTTGTAATTGTTTAGAAAGTAAATGATGTGGTCCTACCGATTATCTCCCTGTGTGTGTGTGTGTGTGTGTGTGTGTGTGTGTGTGTGTGTGTGTGTGTGTGTGTGTGTGTGTGTGTGTGTGTGTGTAGTGTGTGTAGTGTGTGTATGGCAGGTTGAAAGAGCAGTTGGCCTGAGAGGCCTGTCATTAGGATGGAGAGGTACAGGTTCATTAGGATAAAGAGGTATATGTTCATTAGGATGGAGAGGTACATGTTCATTAGGATGGAGAGGTACATGTTCATTAGGATGGAGAGGTACATGTTCATTAGGATGGAGAGATACATGTTCATTAGGATGGAGAGGTACAGGTTCATTAAGGGCCCAGCCTGATTAACTGTTCCACTGATAATGAAGATGGCTGATTCCTTTGTGTCATTACAGGTTGAAAATGGTCTTCTCCACAAACAGATTAAACTTCCCCCTTATACACACCACCTCCACCCCACATCTACACACAGTGATTAAAGAAAATGGTGGATTGAAGGGAGAACTCAAGATCAGGTTAATTGCAGAGACAGATGCCTAGCTGTCTGTCACATGCAGTATCAACACAGTAAATCAGGCCCTGTAATCCAGTGACAGGCCTGTGTTTAATGCCCTCCCCCATCTTTTGACATTTTAGTCATTTAGCAGATGTTCTTATCCAGAGCGACTTACAGGAGCAATTAGGGTTAAATGCCTTTGCTCAAAGGAACATCAACATCTTTTTTTCACCTTGTTGGCTCGGGATTCAAACCAGCAACCTTTCGGTTCCTGTCCCAACACTCTAACTGCTAGGCTACCTGCCGCCCCCTCGCCTGTCTACATTTACGTCATTATGTCTACACCCATACACCCCACCCTGTTTATCCTGCAGATCATTAACCTCTGACCCTCGCCAACCTCATCCTGTCAACGTGTCAGAGTGTGTTGTGCGGTACAAATCAGCCTGTATTTATGGATGTGTGTGTGTGTGTGTGGCTCTGCCTCGTTCATCCATCTGCACTCCACCTTGTCATCAGCCCAGCCCTCAGCACCCAGTTTTAATAAGGCAGGCCAAGAGAGGCTTAACTCAGCAGGCAGCGCAACACCAGGCAAGAGGCACTAATGAGTTGTGTTAGTGGGGGAAATGAGAGAGTGAGGCCTGGCGTAGTCTTTTACATTAATGTAGATCCACTGGGAGTCGGAGCAGTCGCTGGCCACGCCGGAACAGTAGCACTTCTCGCAGCCGCAGAGATGGTAGAAACCCAGCTTGCAGTGGTCACAGTTTTCCCCCTCCACGTTTTCCTGGAAGATGTACACACACACACACACACACACAAGGACGATGTGCTATACAGGCACTCACACACTGTGACAGCCCACACACCCCCCAGGGACAGACGTTCCCTCTCTCCAAATATCACATAGTAGACAAAAGTAATTAAAATAATAACTAATGTGAAAAACATTGAGCTGATGCCGTTAACATTCTATAAAGTCTGACCACCACACATTGAGAGAAAGTCTCCTATCAAACATTATCTGTAACAACTGGTGGTGATTGCAGCCGAAACGCGTCGGATAAAAAAAAAAATCTTGTTTCTATTGAACATGCCATACTATTAAAGGCATTTTAATTAATTATATGAAGAGTGCCTTGGACCTCCTTTCTTTTTGATGACCAATTCACCCCCTTGACCAAAGAGCACCTTCTGTCTACCAACATTTACTGTTGTGTACCTTAGTAGCGCTTCCCTTCCTCCTCTTTCTACTGGTGGTGATTGTTGTTTTCTGGTTGAATCTTAGATTATTAATCACCGCATGCACAGACAGATAAACACTTGGCAAAATCAACACTTTTATATGCCATCATCCCTGAGCTTCTGCTAACAAATCGCAATGGACATTCATTTTGTATGCCCACACAGCCAAAGCCAGGATTCTGTAGTTTTGAGTGGCTAGATACTTTATCTCGCCTGGGGAAAAGAAAGAGGACATGAAAGCATTACGCATTACAGGGCCAATTCAAATCCCCTGTTGGACTGCATTTTTTTCTCCCCATGTTTGTGTATTGTAAATAGTGTCTTCATGTATCATAGTCAGTCTTTTATGCCGCACTGGTTCCCAAACTGTGGGGCCGCGAGGGGTCGGCTTTAAACTTGGACTACAGGAGACAGCAGTCCGGCTTTAAACTTACTCTTGAAAGTTGTAATAGTAGAGTGCACAAGGTGCAATTTCGAAATTGGGTAGTGCATCATCAGTTCCTCTTGTCATGTGAGTTATTGCATACCTTAGAGAGCTATTTATAACTTGTCAGAAATGTCCAGATAGCTATTGTTTTTTTGTCACTCGAATATCACATGAATACATATTAGACATGGCAAAATGTATAGAATTGCAGGAAATAAGCTTTAAACCTGCAAAATTCTCTCCACCAACAAGAGGGGTGTGAACAGTATGTGTCATGAACAATGCTTGTGCTCATAGAAATAGACGTGGTGCGTGCACACGTGCGCAGGGGGGGGGGCGCGGGATGTTCCCCTATGCTGGAAGGGGGGCCCCGAGTGAAAAGGTTAGGGAACATCTGCTTTATGGCATTGCATTGCAATCCTGGAATGCCACTTGCTCTTGAAATATAATTTCCTTTCATTTCCAAATATTTTATTCCATTTGGTGACTGTTTAACACTCTGATGGCCTGGGAGATAGAAGCTGTTTATCAGTCTCTCGGTCCCAGGTTTACTGTCTCCTCCTTCTAGATGGTAGCGGGGTGAACAGGCTGTAGCTTGGGTGGCTGAGGTCCTTGATTATCTTCTTGGCCTTCCTGTGACACCGGGTGCTGTAGATGTCCTGAAGGGCAGGCAGTGTGCCCCCGATGATGGGCTGACTGCACCACCTACTGGAGAACCCTGCGGTTGCGGACAGTGCAATGGCCGTACCAGGCAGTGATACTGCCCGACAGGATGCTATCAATGGTGCATCTGTAGAAGTTTCTAAGGCGCTGTTGCTTCTTCTTCACCACACTATCTGTGTGAAAGGAACAACTTTTGATCTCTCCACTGCGGCCCTGTCGATGTGGATGGGGGCGTGCTCTCTCTGCTGTCTCCTATAGTCCATGATCAGCTCCTTCGTTTTATTGACGTTGAGCGAGAGATTATTTTCCTGGAACCACTCCGCCAACGCTCTCACCTCCTCCCTGTAGGCCGTCTCGTCATTGTTGGTAATCAAGCCTTCCACTTGATGATTGAGTTGGAGACGTGCGTGGCCACATAGTCATGGGTGAACAGGGAGTACAGGAGGGGGCTGAGCAGGCACCCCTGTGGGGCCCCTGTGTTGAGGATCAGTGTGGCGGAGGTGTTGTTGCCGTCCTTCACCACTTGGGGTCGGCCCATCAGGAAGTCCAGTACCCAGCTGCACAGGGAGGGGTTCAGACCCAGGGCCCTGAGCTTAGTGATGAGTTTGGAGGGCACTATGTTGATGAAAGCTGCGCTGTAGTCGATAAACAGCATTCTTACATAGGTATTTCTCTTGTCCAGGTGGGATAGGGCTGTGTGCAGCGCAATGGTGATTGCGTCATCAATGGATCTGTTGCGGTGGTATGCGAATTCTAGTGGGTCTAGGTTATCGGTTAAGGTGGAGGTGATATGGTCCTTAACTAGCCTCTCAAAGCACTTAATGATAACAGAAGTGAGTGCTACGGGGCAATAGTCATTTAGTTCAGTTACCTTTGCTTTCTTGGGTACAAGGACAAGGTGGACATATTGATGCAAGTGGGGACAACAGACTGGGATATGGAGAGATTGAATATGTCCGTAAACACTCCAGCCAGCTGGTCTGCAGATCTTCTGAAGACGAGGCTTGGGATGGAGTCTTGGCAGGCGGCCTAACGAGGGTTAACACACTTAAATTACTTAATCATGTCAGCCACAGAGAACGAGAGCACACAGACCTAGTGAGTGGAGGGGGCCCGCGTTGGCGCATCTTTGGCAACGAATACAGCCTTGAGTCTTCTTGGGTATGACGCTACAAGCTTGGCACACCTGTATTTGGGGAGTTCCTCCCATTCTTCTCTGCATATCCTCTCAAGCTCTGTCAGGTTGGATGGGGAGCGTCGCTGTACAGCTATTTTCAAGTCTGTTATGACGAGTTTATGCAGACTCTGTGGCACCAAGAATTACCTATCTAACTTTGTTCCCACAACACTATGACAATACATTATAACAAGGTCTCTCCAGAAATGTTAGATCAGGTTCAAGTCCGGGCTCTGGCTGGGCCACTCAAGGACATTCAGAGACTTGTCCCAAAGCCACTCCTGCGTTGTCTTGGCTGTGTGCTTAGGGTTGTTGTCCTGTTGGAAGGTGAACCTTCACCCCAGTCTGAGGTCCTGAGTGCTCTGGAGCAGGTTTTCATCAAGGATCTCTCTGTACTTTGCTCTGTTCATCTTTCCCTCGATCCTGATTAGTCTCCCAGTACCTGCCGATGAAAAACATCCCCACAGCATGATGCTGCCCCACCATGCTTCACTGTAGGGATGGTGCCAGGTTTCCTCCAGACGTGACTCTTGGCATTCAGGCCAAAGAGTTCAATCTTGGTTTCATCAGACCAGAAAATCTTGTTTCTCATGGTCCCAATCCTTTAGGTGCCTTTTGGTAAACTCCAAGCGGGCTGTCATGTGCCTTTTGCTGAGGAGTGGCTCCGTCTGGCCACTCCACCATAAAGGCCTGATTGGTGGAGAGCTACAGAGATGGTTGTCCTTCTGGAAGGTTCTCCCATCTCCACAGAGGAATTCTGGAGCTCTGTCGGAGTGACCATCGGGTTCTTGGTCAAGTCCCTGACCAAGGCCCTTCTCCACCGATTGCTCAGTTTGGCTGGGCGGCCAGCTCTAGGAAGAGTCTTGGTGGTTCCAAACTTCTTCCATTTAAGAATGATGGCCATTGTGTTCTTGGGGAACTTCAATGCTTCAGAAATTGTTTGGTACCCTTCCCCAGATCTGTGCCTCGACACAATCCACAGGTGGACTCCAATCAAGTTGTAGAAACATCTCAAGGATGTTCACATTTCCTTTGACCTCATGGCTTGGTTTTTGTTCTGACTTGCACTGTCAACTGTGGGACCTTTATATAGACAGGTGTGTGCCTTTCCAAATCTTGTCCAATCGATTGAATTTACCACAGGTGGACTCCAATCAAGTTGTAGAAACATCTCAAGGATGATCAATGGAAACAGGATGCACCTGAGCTCAATTCTGAGTCTCATAGCAAAGGGTCTGAATACTTATGTAAATAAGGTATTTCTGTTTTTTATTTATAATAAATTAGCAAAAATGTCTAGAAACCTGTTTTTGCTTTGTCATTATGGGGTATTGTGTGTAGATTGATGAGGGGAAAAATGTATTTAATAAATTTTTGAATAAGGCTGTAACGTAACAAAATGTGGAAAAGGGGAAGGGGTCTGAATACTTTCTAAATGCACTGTAGCTCAATTCTAGTGTATTTTATTTTATTCCTCTTGTTCCTATTTTATTTTTTAACTCTGCATTGTTGGGAAGGGCTCCTAAGCATGCATTTCACAGTAAAGTCTACAGCAGTTGTATTCTGTGTATGTGACAAATACATTTAGATTTGATTTGATTTCAATCCTGTGCCATTATTTTATATTATATGATTTTATAGTAAGAAGACTACGATTGAACAATTGAATAAAATAGAAAGTATATTTTTCCCCATTCCGGAGTGAGTGCGCATATGAAGTGGCTATGTTGAGCGTAAAAGTGATCATTTAAACAGGTCCTGTATGCTAGATTTTGAGTTATTTGGCAACTTTAGTTGTGAATGATACAAATCTTAGAATGTCTTAGAAATGAAAACATATTTATTTGTTTATATTTAACTAGGCAAGTCAGTTAAGAACAAATTCTTATTTACAATGACGGCCTACCCCGGCCAAACCCGGACGACGCTGGGCCAATTGCGCGCCGCCCTATCCCAATCACGGCCAGATTGTGATACAGCCTGGAATCAAACCAGGGTCTGTAGTGATGCCTCTAGCACTGAGATGCAGTGCCTTAGACTGCTGCGCCACTCAGGAGCCCATATTTGGGCTGCATGATGCAATTATAGGCTATTGATGATTTGAGAAAGCTTGCACATTGTTTCTTGCATCAGGTTGTACACCCTGTTCTCTCATCAAGTGATCATATTTTCACCCATCAGACTATTCTCAATTTAATCTTGTCTTCACTAATATGTAAAATTAGTTGTGATTTAGAATGGCCCAATATCAAATGGACAGGAACAGGGGCAGGGAAAAAAAGACATGTAATATGTATGCACTCGAATAACAAATGGAGGCTGCTTTCCGCTGGTTCATTTTTCTATCATGCCAGGAAGGCTACTCCGGTTATTTCGCTTAATGCATAAACCACAGTTTGAGGAGCATGCAGCCTCTTGCTGTGCGACAGGTGATATTCTGACCAAACTCTGTATGCCATGGGCTCTCCAACCCTGTTCCTGCAGCTATCCAGTGCTTAATTTGGGAAACCAAGTGAAATCTGTTCGGGAACATCGATAGTAACGTTTTCACAACTAAACATATTTCATTAAACTGCTGACAGCCTTCTCTGTGTGCTCGAGAAAGGAATGAAGGAGAGAGAGGAGCCGATGGAAACACACAGTGGTGAGATATTCTGTAGCTAAAAGTAATGTGTCAGCCTATTAATTATGAAAATATTCAAAATCAAATACAAATTCACTATAATTGTAGGCTAACTCGGTAAGCCACCCTGCACAATCAATGAACTAGCAGCATCGCTTAGGCCTATACATTCTCTCCCAGACTCATGGATAGAAAGTTTGGAGCGTAGCTTAAGGTAACCAGTCCATCCAGTATGCATTATAATACAGTCCACACTCAAAGGCGATTACTAGTGGTTTAATTATCGAGTATAAGCTAGACTAATTATGTACCAAAGACATCTTAAATCAGTTTTTTTTAAATGTTTTTCTGCTGTTCGTAATATGCAGTAGGCTATGTATCTTACAACGGCACAATCATTATTTAATTCAGGGGGGGGTTTCGGGCTTGGGCTCATATATAGACCTTTGTGTATGCATAAGCTCTAATATTCGTATGGGTGTTTTTGAATTAATCATCACCTTAGAAAGCACTGTCCATTTCGTTGTGTTAGGCTTTGAAACAACATCCATAACAAGCATGTTTTCCACTCAGTTTCAACCTGTTGTTGAACTTCTTTCTTCAAATTGATCAATCACAGTGAGGTGAGTTTTAAAAGCACGATACTGTTTTGATGATAAGTGTTTGATGTGATTTTCTAATGCATTTGCATTGATGTCAGAGTGGTTAGAGGGACAATAGATCCCTGAGTACCAAGCCATTAGCGACCTGATGGTTGTTAGTGACTTGGGTGCTACCAACACATGTCCAGAGTGCATAAGAGGAGATTACCGTGACTCAATGGTCACGTGTAATTTTACTGCGGTCATGACTCATGATTGCCGATGTGGCGGTAATAAGGTCACCACAACAGCCCTAGGGAAGGCCTTGTAGCCGTCCCGGAAGGGAGAGTAGCAACGATCAAGAGTTTGTGATGCACGTGTAGCACAGGAGATGTGTTGATAGAATGTCGGTATCGTTTTCCTCAGATTTCCTTTATTAAAGTCCCCAGCTACAATAAATGCGGCCGCAGGATATGTGGTTTCCAGTTTGCACATAGTCCAGTGTAGTTCCTTGAGAGCCGTTGCAGTGTCAGCTTGGGGGGGCAAATACACTTGGGGGGTAATGCAGTCGGCATTTGATGCTGAGGTATTCCAGATCGGGAGAACAAAAGGACCTGAGTTCATATACATTACCACAATCACACCATGAATTGTTAATCATGAAACAAACCCCTCCGCCTTTCTTTTTCCCTGAGAGTTCTTTCTTCCTGTCCGCGCGATGGACAGAGAACCCCACTGGCTGAATGGATGGGGACAATATATCCGGAGAGAGACATGATTCCGTAAAACAGAGTATGTTACAGTCCCTGATGTCTTTCTGGAAGGAAATCCTCACCCTGAGCTCGTCTACTTTATTGTCCAGGGACTGAACGTTAGAGCGAAAATATGCTCGGAAGCGGTGGATGGTATGCACGCCTGACTAGGGCCCCACTTCTTCTCCGGCGTTGGCGTTTTGGTGCAGCCCCTGGGATGAATAGCGCTGCCTCGGGAAGTTCAAACAAAGCTAGAATTTCTGGTGAGTGACCGCTAATCTAATGTCCAAAAGTTATTTTGGGCTGTAGGTAATAATACAAGAAACATTCTGAGCTAATCTAAGAAATAATCCCCCCAAAATTATAATACTGCAAAGTTGCCAGTATTTGTCATACTGTCATATTACTGCTTGGGCACTTTGCAGACTGTCAAATGGGGACTGGCACACCCTAAATGACATGATTTCTGAGGTAAGGATTCCCAATAACTGAATTGGAAAAAACATTTTTGTGTGTTTACAGTATATTGTATGACTTAGAAAAAAAGGTAATAAGCAATATAATACTTTTTTGCAAGATGTTACCAAGGGAAACAAGATGTGGTACTTGAGAAATGATTAGCTCCAGTAAATGTTACATTAAACCAGCATTCTCCTGAGGCGAGTTCTCTAACTGGAGAAAGTGATGAAAAAGTGGGAAAAAAGTTTCAGTAGCATCTGACTCAGCTGGAGACACAACGAAATGCAATGTTTGACTGCACATCCTCCCCACAGCTCAATAATTAGACCAATAGAGAGCAAAGTTCACCGGTGCTCCTTGACATCCCTGCGGTGAGATGGTATAATTGGCTAGTGAAACAGTGAGCTTGCCCAGGGTATGACATGTGTAAGACATGAGTGCGCACAATAGCAGTGGAGGAAGTAGCCAGCTAATTTGAACAACAAATGATGAGTCAAATTCTATACTGGAGCAATTAGTGAGAAGAATTTGAGGGGACTCGGAGCTGTTGGCCCTACGAAGGCGTAAAGCATCGCGCTGATGTGTCCACCCCTGACATTGAATGGATTGGTTCTGGTGGTGTGGGCAGATAGGAAGAAGGGAGGATAGAGGCCTTTTCTCAATTGGATTTGCTTACCTCCTGCGTCCTCACCTCTTGCGTCCATACCTCAGCGTCCTCACCTCCTGCGTCCTTTCTCGTCTCCTTTAAAAAAAGTTCAAAGGTAATCGAGGAGAGGGAACGTGGATGAAAATGCAGTTGTATGAAATGAAACTCTCCTTCTCCACTCGCGTGTCATCAGGGAAAGTATGTTTACAGGGGTGGATCCCAAAATAAATGTGTAAAGTGATAAAAACAAATGTAATTAGTTGTGCAAGACATTTTATAGATACAATTATAAGTAGCATATTGCTTTTAAACGTGTGCATGCTTTTTCCTCAGACAAAACAAAAGCTGATTCAAAGAGGGTGTGGCAGATTTCTAAACTCTTCCGCGAGGGACTCAGGTAGGATACGCATGACTATCCTCGATGAAAGGTGGCTATCGAGGAGGGGAGGACACCGTTCCCTTCGCCTACTAACAAACTGACATTTCCTCGACCACTCATCGGTTTCCGAGTAACAGAGAAGTGAAGACAGAGGAGAGAGATTGGAGGACGGACTTTTGCCCTAATGAGAAAAGGCCAGAGAGATGGGGGCGGAGGAGGAGAGAGTGGCCTACCTTGCAGACACAGGGCAGCTGGCAGGGTCCTTGTTTAGCCTTCCATCTAGACTGCAGTTACAGCGGACACAGTTGGGGTAGCCGCTGTAGCCAATGGCACACCTGTCACACTGCTGTCGCCTGTAACCCTGCGTACATTGGCAGGATCCAGCCGTGAGGACTGTGGGACGAGACAGGGGAGATACAGGCTTCAGCAGTAAACATATGGCAGCTAGATCAGCATAGAGAGGAGAACTGTGGTGGTTAAGTAGTACCATACCTCCTTCAGCCTGGGACTGGTCTGGGACACACGCTGGGGACAGAGAGCCTGGTGGGTCACAGGAGCAGGGCTGACACGGGTCTGAGTCCTCTGGACTCACCTGGAGGGAACAGGGGAGCAGGAGACTCAGGCCAGGAAAAACTCTTAACCCTAGTCACAATACAAAGCTATAGATACAAAGTGAGATTGCTATTGAGTATTCACTAATATGCGTCTCAGTCATTGCTTGGATCCTAGTCAACTGGGATCAACAGTACATACCCCAGTGGGTCTGTAGTAGCCGTCAGCACAGGTCTGGCAGTTGACCCCGGCTGTGTTCCTGGTGCACCCCACACACACCCCTCCCCCAACATACTCCCCATTGGAGTTCAGGCTCTGTTTGTTGTCTCCAACTGTCTAGTTGAAGTAACACTCCTCAGATTTCCCAAGACAGTTACACTCTGTAGACGGCATCAAATACAATCAAAGGAACGCTTCAGTAAACAAATTGAATTTTTACAGTACCTCACGGAAAATAACTGTATGAAAACATTGTTTAGCACTGTTTACCAGGTGTCTCTTGAGTTGAGTTTGATACATTTTATGAAAATAGAAAATCTATCTCACTGTATGATTACAATGTAGAGAAGTGGCCATAGAGAATGTAGGTTGACTGACATACCTTGGTCTGGTTGTTCACGGGACAGGCTTTAGCATGGCCATAGCAGATACACATCCCTCCAACTGAAATGTCTTTGATAGAGTAGTAATACTGGAAATACATATGAAAAAGAAACAAGTTGAGGAAAATGGAGATCACTGTCATTAATCTTTCTATCATACACTGGCTACTTCTACAAAGCTACAGCACAGTCTAGTTCATTCAAAGACTCATTGGTATTCAGTGTTTATTTCTGAAAGAGTGAGAGATAATTTCATCCACAATTTCATAATTGATGTCCATTTGGTATGACTAAATTGAACAGTATTTTGTAAATGAAAAATTCCTCGCTCAAAATAAGCCCTGCAATCTGTCCGGTAATTATGTGTCACACAGGAGCTCACTGGGTGACTGATTGTGTAGGCCAAAGTCAACACATGATGAGGTGGATGTTGCTCAGAAAGAAACAGATTTCTTAATTATAGACATTTTTAATTAAGACCCATCTGTCTGGTGAGCGCAATGTAATCAACATGCCACCGTGGCCATTTCACCGATGGTGGTGGGTAGAAAGAAATACAGTAGTGGCACACAGATGGAATACATAATGCTATATGAAAGTGATTGTGGTGCGTGGTCAACAGCACGTTCCTTCATTCTTACCCGCCTGGTCACGATTGGGTCGACATCGCGGGCGTCATTTAAGGCCAGGGTCATGAGGTCGGCGTTGAGGGTTCTGATTCGCTGGAACTGTCGGCGGATGTAGCATGCAGAGGTGAGTTCAGTAAGGTCGGGGAGGGGTCATCGGCACTCAGCCTTCCATTGATCAGAGAGGTGTGGATCTATGCCCCAGGTGCAAATTGAGAGAGACAAAGCACTGAATGGATTCTTAGTAAGTTATACAGGAAAAGGGAGATCTTTAGTGACCTCTATTCAAGCTTTTCCTACACATATTTAACAAAGACTGAATTCAATCTCTACTCAGCAAATCCATAAAACAGCCGCATAACAACATTCACAGCACTCCACTGCTGTGGTAAGAAGAAAATACATTATTAATGGACCTGGTAGGAAAAAACTTGCGTGTGTTAATGGGTGTGTGTATGTTTGTGTATTCTTATTTGTGTGAGGTAGGATTTCCTTCCCCAAATCCTCAATGAAAACAAATATGGAAAATGCTGGATATGAATGACGCAACAGAAAATAGAGAGCATATCTTGACTGAATTAGCACACCAGGAAATAAAATGTGCCAAGTCTGTATGCCTAACTTGTAAACAGGATGTCTAATGTTAAGGCAACTGTGTTGATCACAACTGAAATCAAGAAATGTCCATTTGATTATGAGAAGCTGGTGAGTGACTTCAAAGCTGACTGATGAAATTGAACTAAACCACCAGAGCATTTAAATACTAATGTAGCTGGCAATCAAATGTTAGCAGCAAATGGCTTCCATACATGTCCATTGAAGCAAGTGAATGAATGTGCTGGTGTTCTTATTTCATGTGGGCCATGGGTGAATCTAATATATTACAGTGAAATGGAATCCAAGTTTTTACGTTGTGCATTTGATTTGAAATTGGATTGCAATTTGAAGTGTTCAACAAACATAATCATAACTACTATAAAAATGAGTCCCTGTAGCTGTTACGCCACAGCTGACAACTATGACATTTCAGTGACACTATACACTGACCCCTGACCCCTCACCTCTCCATTCTCCAGGGGTTGGATTTTGGAGTAGAAAGACGTGCAGATGACCTCGTCGTAGCGGGTGTAAGATGGCAGTCCTGAGCGAGGCAGAATGTTGAAGCTGGTGAGGCATTCTGTGTCTGTGATGGCGTAGTACTGCCAGGGGGTAAAGATCACCCTGTCCAGAGAACGCTCCAGCGCCCAGTTACCTGGCCTGGGAGAGTTGGCAGCCTTCAGGATCATAGGCTATCTGGAACACCTGGGAGGGAAGTAGAATTCAGATATAACTCAGAAGCTTACATAACTTTTATTTTATTTGTTTATTTTATTTTTGTAAATATATATACAGTACCAGTCAAAAGTTTGGACATACCTACTCATTCAAGGGTTTTCTTTATTTTTACTATTTTCTACATTTTAGAATAATAGTGAAGACATCCAAACAATGAAATAACACATATGGAATCATCTAGTAACCAAAAAAGTGTTAAACAAATCAAAATATATTTTATATTTTAGAATCTTCGAAGTAGCCATCCCTTGCCTTGATGACAGCTTTGCACACTCTTGGCATTCTCTCAACCAGCTTCATGAGGTAATCACCTGGAATGCATTTCAATTAACAGGTGTGCCTTTTTAAAAGTTAATTTGTGGAATTTCTTTCCTTCTTAATGCATTTGAGCCAATCAGTTGTGTTGTGACAAGGTAGGGGTGGTATACAGAAGATAGCCCTATTTGGTAAAAGACCAAGTCCATATTATGACAAGAACAGCTCAAATAAGCAAAGAGAAACAACAGTCCATCATTACTTTAAGGCACGAAGGTCAGTCAATACGGAACATTTCAAGAACTTTGAAAGTTTCTTCAAGTGCAGTCGCAAAAACCATCAAGCGCTATGATGAAACTGGCTCTCATGAGGACCGCCACAGGAAAGGTGTCATCAAGGCAAAGGGTGGCTACTTTGAAGAATCTCAAATATAAAATATGTTTAGATTTGTTTAACACTTTTTTGGTTACAACATGATTCCATATGTGTTATTTCATAGTTTTGATGTCTTCACTATTATTTTACAATGTAGAAAATATTAAAAATAAAGAAAAGCTCTTGAATAAGTAGGTGTGTCCAAACCTTTGACAGGTACTGTATATATTATTTTAAATATATTTTTCTTCTTTATTATTTTCTTTTGAAAGTCCTTCCTTTGTGTCCTGTGAATTGATTGACCCTGAGATTCATATAAGAATATGTGTATGTGACCAATAAAATTTGATTTGATTTTAAGTTTCATATTCAGGTTAAGAAAACACATCTGCTTGTTCAATACGACACTTTAACACGTTCATAGACAAGTGTAAGTCAGCTCGGTGATGTTTGATAGGAAAACACGAGACACTAAAATAAAGAATCCTGTCAGGGAGCATGGTCAAGATTATCGTTATGAAGTCTCCACTCCTGTACAGGATTCTCTACAATATGGATTCCTTCTTTGAGGTTTCCAATGGAACAGCTTATGTAAATACTTTATCTCTGTCCTGGTACATACAGAGACAGCTAAAGCTGATCTGCCCTCAGGTACTCCACCACTGAATAGCTTAAAAGACTGGATCATGGGAATAAAAGACTGGATCATGGGAATACGTATTATTTCCATGATCCAGTCTTTTATTCCCATGATCCAGTCTTTTAAGCTATTCAGTGGTGGAGTACCTAAGGGCAGATCAGCTTTAGCTGTCTCTGTATGTACCAGGACAGAGATAAAGTTACCTTATCTACAGTACTATACCCTCGAAGGACTCGTGAATTTCATCAAGCAGTAAATGAAAGACGGGGAGCACAGGGGCAAGGCGACATTCCACCTTATTTGACAAAACACACAACTCTTTTGTCGCTGACTTCTTCAAGTTAATAATGGCTCCCATCCTGGGAGAACGACTCAGACGAATAAACGACCATGGCACAATCAACATAAAAAATGACTCACGGTTTGCCTCTCATCTACAGTAGATAACGGTGTAGCGTTTCGGTGTTTACAATAGAGAGAGCGCCACTCAACCCAGCACTCATCCCCTGCACTGAAACCCAATAGGATTCTGCCCAGGTAGCAGGGGAAATCTCACAAAGCCTCTTTCTTTCCTTGATTCAGATGAAGCAGGAAAGCAGGAAGGCTGGTTGATGGTGTCCTCACACAGCATAAGGGGTAGGTAGGGGGGATGTTTTCCTTAATGTGATGATTAAATTGGAGCAGTGGAGTATGGGGGTAAGGAGAAATGAAGGCAGAGCGTGACCTGGTAACCACGGTCAGAACACAAGTGTTGGAGTCGCGATCTGACCGTTTGGACTCCAGGCCAGGGCTAGTTTCGAGCTACCATTCCGGTGACATCAGTGACAATAGAGTCAACGCCTGCTTTGCTGTAATATTTTGCCCCTACTGGCTAAGACCTAAGCACTAGTCACATTGACAGCCTTTGAAATAGTTGTGGGTAATTTTAAACACTGCAACAACAAACAAAAATCGCCCGATTTGGGAGACATTTGTTTGTTTGCACATATTCTTTGTTTTGATCAAAAGTTAAGTCAGAGGAGGTTTGCTGTTCCTAAAAATCTGCAGTCGCTATAAGGAATCTGAATGTAGAGCATACAGTTGAAGTTGTAAGTTTACATACACCTTAGCCAAATACAATTCCTGACATTTAATCCTAGTAAATATTCCCTGTTTTAGGTCAGTTAGGATCACCACTTTATTTTAAGAATGTGAAATGTCAGAATAATAGTAGAGAGAATGATTTATTTAAGCTTTTATTACTTTCATCACATTCCCAGTGGGTCAGAAGTTTACACACACTCAATTAGTATTTGGTAGCATTGCCTTTAAATTGTTTAACTTGGGTCAAACGTTTCGTGTAGCCTTCCACAAGCTTCCCACTATAAATTGTGTGAATTTTGGCCCTTTCCTCCTGACAGAGCTGGTGTAACTGAGTCAGGTTTGTAGGCCTCCTTGCTCGAACACGCTTTTTCAGTTCTGCCCACAAATGTTCTATAGGATTGAGGTCAGGGCTTTGTGATGGCCACTCCAATACCTTGACTTTGTTGTCCTTAAGCCATTTTGCCACAACATTGGAAGTATGCTTGGGGTCATTGTCCATTTGGAAGACCCATTTGCGACCAAGCTTTAACTTCCTGACTGATGTCTTGAGATGTTGCTTCAATATATCCACACAATTTTCCTTCCTCATGATGCCATCTATTTGGTGAAGTGCACCAGTCCCTCCTGCAGCAAAGCACCCCACAGCATGATGCTGCCACCCCCGTGCTTCACGGTTGGGATGGTGTTCTTCGGCTTGCAAGACTCACCTTTTTCCTCCAAACATAATGATAGTCACTATGGCCAAACAGTTCTATTTTTGTTTAATCAGACCAGAGGACATTTCTCCAAAAAGTACGATCTTTGTCCCCATGTGCAGTTGCAAACCGTAGTCTGGCTTTTTTATGGCGGTTTTGGAGCAGTGGCTTCTTCCTTGCCGAGCGGCCTTTCAGGTTATGTCGATATAGGACTTGTTTTACTGTGGATATAGATACTTTTGTACCTGTTTCCTCCAGCATCTTCACAAGGTCCTTTGCTGTTGTTCTGGGATTGATTTGCACTTTTCGCACCAAAGTACGTTAATCTATAGGAGACAGAACGCATCTCCTTCCTGAGCGGTATGACGGCTGCGTGGTCCCATGGTGTTTATACTTCCGTACTATTATTTGTACAGATGAATGTGGTACCTTCAGGAATTTTGAAATTGCTCCCAAGGATGAACCAGACTTGTTGAGGTCTACAAATGTTTTTCTGAGGTCTTGGCTGATTTCTTTTGATTTCCCCATGATGTCAAGCAAAGAGGCACTGAGTTTGAAGGTAGGCCTTGAAATACATCCACAGGTAAACCTCCAATTGACTCAAATGATGTCAATTAGCCTATCAGAAGCTTCTAAAGCCATGACATCATTTTCTGGAATTTTCCAAGCTGTTTAAAGGCACAGTCAACTTAGTGTATGTAAACTTCTGACCCACTTGAATTGTGATACAGTGAATTATAAGTGAAATAATCTGTCTGTAAACAATTGTTGGAAAATGACTTGTGTCATGCACAAAGTATATGTCCTAACCGACTTGCCAAAACTATAGTTTGTTAACATGAAATTTGTGGAGTGGTTAAAAAACGAGTTTTAATGACTCCAACCTAAGTGTATGTAAACTTCCGACTTCAACTGTACATGACAAGGGAATACCAGTAGTGTGTAAAGTAAAGTTGAAGTAAAACAGCAAAATAGAAAGGTCAAGTCAGTGATATATAACCTGCAAACGTCAACCATTTAAATTGCTCTGCCGAGTTAAAGAATAGAACGATGTTAGCCTACCTACACTCAGTTATCTATTTTCCACGTATCACAGGAAGTAATAAAGAATGTCTGTCAAACCCTCTCTTTAATTACTTTGAAATAAGGCCTATGACGCCAGAGAATTCTTGAGGCAATATCTATAGGTCCATTGTTATTTAAATCCACAAAGACGTAGGCTAGCTCCAGCTATAGATAAAGCCAGGTCGCATCACTGGCGTTCTCAACTGGAGGCTGAGGTGCCAAAGTTCCATGGTGTGGGTTTGTTTTGTGTTCCCTTAGGTGCTGAGAATAATCAAACTAAGTCCAGCGCCACTCACTGACAAAACACCTCCGTGTCTACGAATAGCATACCAAGCTTAAGTATCTGTCATGTACAGTATGTGATTAGTCATTAGCTGTCTTATATAATATAATTCAAACATGATCTCTGTGCTAACGTCCTGTATATGAATAACAAGTTTTTTCTCTGACTTAGACATGTAGCATGATCAAAGGCTGTCTATGTGGATTTGTATTTTTTATTTGTATTTTTTTCATATTATCAGACACAAAAACATACCAAAATGCCTACATTTTCCATAGTATTTATGCTCCTGATCAGATCTCCACCGGAGTGTCTGCGCTAAAGCCTTTGGAACATGAACTAATAACTGATTGGACAACGTCAGTCAAACTGGGCAAAAATATAGGGCATAATGACTACAATTCCCAGTCTCGTCGAAAAGTGGCCCAGACGCCAAGACACACACACACTACACACTACACACACTCACAGCCCCCCTCCAACAGTGTCAGTCATTATTCAGATTTCCACTCCAGCAGGGGCTCCTTGATAACGAGGGGGAAATGAAAGCGCTGATGTCACAGGCGATAACGATACGTTAACACACATCACCGACAGCGCCAACAGCACAGGCTCATTTACTGCAGGAGATGACAGCAAGCACAGTGACTGGCCGCCGGGGAAATGTGCCTGAATGGAGCACAAATAGGATTCCATTTTACAGGACACTGATGGCGAAAACACTTTGCATACAGGGCCATGTACAAAGCTAGCCCAACCATAAGGGAGGGAGTGACAGAACTTAATAGGGAGTTGTTCCTTGCCACTGTGCTTCTGCTTGCTTGGCCTTTTGGGATCTAGGCCAGGTTACTGTAAAGCACTGTGACAAATGTTGTTGTAAAAAGGACCATAAAGGCTAAAGACAAATTGGATGTTGGGTGTTTACTGTTGGCATCAGTGGATATCAATTAAATTATCCTCATTCAATTTATACTGCATGCAACTACTGATCAATACGTATTCATGGTGAAATAGCAATAGTCGAACCTCATTATAAACTGGGTGGTTCGAGCCCTGAATGCTGATTGGCTAAAAGCCGTGGTATATCAGACAGTATACCATGGGTATAACAAATAAAATACTATTTACTGGTCTAATTATGTTGGTAACCAGTTTATAATAGCAATAAGGCGCGTCAAGAGTTTGTGATAAAGTATATGGTCAATATACCATGGCTAAGGGCTGTCTCCAGGTACTCCGTGTTGCATTGTGCATAAGAACAGCTCTTAGCCGTGGTATATTGGCCATATACCACATCTTCTCGGGCCTTATTGCTTAAATATGCCATTGTATAAAACATTGTTTAACAGGTGGTTTTGCTGAGGGGGAAAAAGCTATTTCCAAGAAGTAGGCCTATTATCTCTGCAATTGTTTACTCTTCATGTCATATGGGACATTACAATAATTATTTTTGGTAATTTTTTTGGTAGTTTAACCAGGGACAATGGGTATAGTTAAAGTGATTCCATCACCACGGTGACAGGCCGGACAGATATGAGCATGGCAAAATTAGCATGGCAAAATGGCTACTTCGGCTCTTCTTGTGTCAGATTTCAATCGCTAATTAAACATAGGCAGGTATGATTTATGGATGCTTGATGCCCTCAGTGAGACTCTCTCGGTCTGCATACTTACCACTCAAATACAGTATTTGGGTCACTTACACATGTTTATTATGTGCATTAAATAAATTACTACTCTCTTTTCTCTACTGTTCATATTCTAGTTACTATGTAACGCATTCAGTCTTTGGTTGCTTGCTTACTCCTGGTTGAATATCCAATGATAGGCTCACTGGGCTGTGCTAGAGTCAGTGAGGAGATTTTCCAACATAATTTGATTCCCTTCATCCATCTCTGTTTTTTTTTTTATTCCAGGGTCCCAACTTTGTTTCATTGTATATTTAATTCAACAGTGTAAGTGACATGGTCATTAATTCCAGAGTGACCCTGCTCTGGTCTCCTGTGTAATATGACAGGCTGATATTAATGAAGGAGACATGCTTGCATCTCTATTTCCTGGAAGGGAAAGAGACACAGACAGGGACCCTTCGCCTGGGTCTGCTGAGAGCCACACTCTGACCCTAAGCATAATAACTCAGCCAAGGACAAACTCCCATGAATCACCAGCCGTGGAGACGCTGGGAGCGGGGACACGTCTTCACACTCACCCCTGATCATATCAGAGGCCTTGGGAGGAAGTATGAGTAACTGTACCCCTTACCAAACTAGTTTTGAATAATTTCCTGTTGATGGTGAATAGTATGGTAGTCATTACAGATGCTCTGATAGTCAGAGATATCAGGTATACCACGCTGATATGAGGAAGTACAGTCTCCTATGGAAAACACATGCTTGAAGGGTACACAAGGAAGAAATCAGCAGTTGAGACACCCTCTCAAGTGGGCCAATTTAAATAGTGATTGTGGGCATAAATGCAACTACCTTCATGCTATGGTTCCGCTAGGGTTAATCTCAAACTGTTCTAAGGATGGCTGCACTCGTAGTGCAAAGCACATTTTCACAACAACTGAGATATTATATTGAGCAAGAGTGCAATAAGTGGGCTGGCTGCTGGTATGAAAAAATCATACATTTTAGAAAGTGATAGCTGTAGCGTCAGTGTCAAATATTTGTATGAAACTTTTTATTTATTTTTCATGTCAAGTAATTGACAGAGGGAATATGGAAACAAAAGTAATGTTTGTGTGAATCAGTGGTACTCTTCCTCTCCTGAGAGAGACTGAAATCCATAACAGTTTTTTCAGATAGAGTCACACAGCCATGGGGGTTACACAGAGTTCAACTACAACAACCCTCTTCCCAGCCACTTGTGCATCTCACATAATGAGTTACACGTAATATCTCATAGCATTTCAAAGTCTACAGCCAGCATCATCACAAACACTCTATCCAAACCAGACTAAACAAATGTGTGAGTATGTGTCTCATAAGGCTGCCAAGTGCATTAGGCTACACTGTGGACCGGGTCCAGGAACTTGACTGACAAGTGGCTTTACAGTTTCAATGGGGTTTACAGTTAGCCTGATCCCAGATCTGTTTGTGCCGTCTCGTCAACTCCTATGGTTATTGTCATGCCAGACAACGACCAGAGGAGTTAGCTATACAGCACTAACAGATCTGGGCCCAGGCTAGTTTAGAGTCATCCTCGTCTCCTACCTGCTGTAAGTCCAGAGTGATAGTGACGTAATGGTAGTCCATGCCGTTCTTAATGCTGGGGCTCTGCCACCATCTGTTAGTCCCATTGATGGCATATTCAATCGGGTGGCGCTCTAGGAATAACAATGAGATGAAACAAGGCATTATACTTCAGGAGATAGTGTTTGAAGATAGGAGCTATGAGTTAGCGTGTGACTTGTCACTTAAGAGCTGCTGGAAACCAGATGGTTGAACACTCTCAATCATAGGCTACTTATTTCTGACATTTCAGTGCTAGTTAGAAACCATGGCAACAGTAAGGAGCCTTCTAATGAAGAAACGTTGCTTATGGAGCATTAAAGGATTAAAGTTGCCCTCTTGATTACGCAGTTTAATAGTTTTCCTACCATTTATGAGAGAAATCATTCATTTAAAGCATTTCCAATTGATTCAGAATATGGAGTATGAATCTGCTTATAAAATGGTCATGTTCAGGCCTATTCCTACATGGCTACTTACTCACCAGGCATGCAGTTGTAAGATGTGGATGAGTAAAATATGGACTCAAACATTGTCTCTCCCTCTTGATGAAAACAAGAAACTAATGGCGTACTCATATGGTGGGAATGTATAGTATTTTATATCAGGAGTGCCCACAATGACAAGCTAGATGTAAATTAACAAAAATATCATTTTAGTCAGACCTGAAATGACCAGAAAAATGAAAGTCTCATTATGGAATGATGAGACAAGATAAATGATGACGAGTCCATTTCTTCTCTTTTCTTCCAGACAGGAAGTCCTATTCGCCGGTAATTATTGTCTAAAAGCATTTACAGTACCCTCCTGCTTTGATTCAAATGACCGGGAGTGAAGAGTAATGACCTCTCCGAGAGACTTGTGTAATTACTGAACAAGGTCTGTCTGTCTGGCCCATCAGTCTCTCTGATATCTGTGCTGCCTGCTGCCTGCTCCCTTTTATTTTATTTTACCTTTATTTAACTAGGCAAGTCAGTTAAGAACAAATTCTTATTTACAATGACAGCCTACAACAGCCAAACCCGGACGACGCTGGGCCAATTGTGCACTGCCCTATGGGTCTCCCAATCACGGCCGGTTGTGATACAGCCTGGAATTGAACCAGGGTATCTGTAGTGACGCCTCAAGCACTGCGATGCAGTGCCTTAGATCACTGCGCCACTCGGGACAACTGCGCCACTTCCTGGACTCTAGCCCACGCTGCTTTGCTGGTCTGAAATGCGTCCCAAATGGCACCTTATGCCCTATGGTTCCTGTTCAAAAGTAGTGCACTATAAAGGGAATAGGGTGCTATTTAGGACACAGCCCAGTTCTACCATCTGCTGCTCCAAACCAGTAAGGTACAGTGAGGGAAAAAAGTATTTGATCCCCTGCTGATTTTGTACGTTTTCCCACTGACAAAGAAATGATCAGTCTATAATTTTAACGGTAAGTTTATTTGAACAGTGAGAGACAGAATAACAACAAAAAAATCCAGAAAAACGAATGTCAAAAATGTTATAAATTGATTTGCATTTTAATGAGGGAAATAAGTATTTGACCCCCTCTCAATCAGAAAGATTTCTGGCTCTCAGGTGTCTTTTATACATGTAACGAGCTGAGATTAGGAGCACACTCTTAAAGGGAGTGCTCCTAATCTCATCTTGTTACCTGTATAAAAGACACCTGTCCACAGAAGCAATCAATCAATCAGATTCCAAACTCTCCACCATGGCCAAGACCAAAGAGCTCTCCAAGGATGTCAGGGACAAGATTGTAGACCTACACAAGGCTGGAATGGGCTACAAGACCATCGCCAAGCAGCTTGGTGAGAAGGTGACAACAGTTGGTGCGATTGTTCACAAATGGAAGAAACACAAAAGACCTGTCAATCTCCCTCGGCCTGTGGCTCCATGCAAGATCTCACCTCGTGGAGTTGCAATGATCATGAGAACGGTGAGGTATCAGCCCAGAACTACACGGTAGGATCTTGTCAATGATCTCAAGGCAGCTGGGACCATAGTCACCAAGAAAACAATTGGTAACACACTACGCCGTGAAGGACTGAAATCCTGCAGCGCCCGCAAGGTCCCCCTGCTCAAGAAAGCACATATACAGGGCCGTCTGAAGTTTGCCAATGAACATCTGAATGATTCAGAGGAGAACTGGGTGAAAGTGTTGTGGTCAGATGAGACCATAATCGATCTCTTTGGCATCAACTCAACTCGCCGTGTTTGGAGGAGGAGGAATGCTGCCTATGACCCCAAGAACACCATCCCCACCGTCAAACATGGAGGTGGAAACATTATGCTTTGGGGGTGTTTCACCGCATCAAAGGGACGATGGACGGGGCCATGTACCGTCAAATCTTGGGTGAGAACCTCCTTCCCTCAGCCAGGGCATTGAAAATGGGTTGTGGATGGGTATTACAGCATGACAATGACCCAAAACACGCGGCCAAGGCAACAAAGGAGTGGCTCAAGAAGAAGCACATTAAGGTCCTGGAGTGGCCTAGCCAGTCTCCATACCTTAATCCCATAGAAATCTGTGGAGGGAGTTGAAGGTTCGAGTTGCCAAACATCAGCCTCGAAACCTAAATTAGTTGGAGAAGATCTGCAAAGAGGAGTGGGACAAAATCCCTCCTGAGATGTGTGTAAACCTGATGGCCAACTACAAGAAACGTCTGACCTCTGTTATTGCCAACAAGGGTTTTGCCACCAAGTACTAAGTCATGTTTTGCAGAGGGGTCAAATACTTATTTCCCTCATTAAAATGCAAATAAATGTATAACATTTTTGACATGCATTTTTCTGGATTTTTTTGTTGTTAATCTGTCTCTCACTGGTCAAATAAACCTACCATTAAAATTATAGACTGATCATGTCTTTGTCAGTGGGCAAACGTACAAAATCAGCATCAAATACTTTTTTTCCCTCACTGTAATTATGGATGTATTGAGGACAGGTTGAGGTAGTAGAGAAAATTGGCGTTATTTGTTTCCTGAAAAAATACATTATATTTTAGGATATCTTTGCACAGTTTACCCCCACCATAATTTCTCTGTCAGATAGGCTGTGAGTTTTAATTACTAAGGCAAAAGTGGCTGTCAGAAGATGAAGCATGGCTCCTCTCTGTGTACACACAGCACACTGTTGTGATTTATACAGGAAGATGTGTCCTCTGTTAGATAGTGAGATATGCTCACCAACGCAGGCTGTGCTTACAGAACCACAAGTCAGAGCTCTTCAAAAGTCCCTCCTCAGCAATCTCAGGCCACTTATATTTCATAGGCTCAGCCCATTGATTTTGGAATGGATACATGATGATGGCAGTGATGCGCTTTGATGAGGGCAATGTGCAAATTGATTCTCTAAATCTTTGCTGAACGTGGTGGTGTACAGTATTCCACACTCCTAATCCTACTGTACATTATGATCAATGCTGATACAGTACAAAGTGGAGCTGTACTGTAATATGCAGTAGGTACAGTATAATAGTGACAGTTACCAAATTGATAGTTACCAAATTGCCTCTCGCTGTTGCAGATGCGGCACTGGGTGTTCCTGACTTGCTGTCCGAGGACGTGCTCCACCAGTTTGCAGTGCATCTTTGGTCCTGTCTCTCCACAGGTGGCGTTGGTGCTGATCTCTGCCATGGAGGCCAGGTTCAGTACAGCTGGGAACAGACCTGAGGGAAGAGGATTGTGAAACATAATCTACTAAATAATATTACACCATACATACAGTAGCTATATCTATCTGTAACATTGACAATTCAATACTATCAGAGCCATATTGTACATCTAGCTGTTATATAGACAGTACCATGCTGTCTGACCAGTTTTATAAAAATGTTGTGACTTCCTTCACTGCCGTTGTTGTAATATGAATGGAGTCCTAGAGAGAGAGAGAGGGTTGTGTCCCAGGCCAGTGGGTTAGTGCTATCTGGGATCCTTGGAACAACCCTAACCTTAACCCTTACCCTAACCCTTACCTAACCTTAACCATTTAAATTTCAACTTCAATGGAGAGACGTCAGAGTTGGACATCCCAAGGATCCCGGACAGCAAGGACGCAGGCCAGTGTGACAGGTCTGACACAGAGTTCACAGAGAGGAGAGTGAGACTCAGCAGGTATGAGATTACAGAGTAGAGCCACGGTCCATCAGCTTTATACCCACAGTCTCCCCTATCTCATGGTACTGTAGAGGGAGGGAGAGACAGCATCCTTCATACATACAGAACTGTTGATGTCAAGCATTGGCAGAAATATGACCCCAACGGTAGAGATTTCCAATCTGGCAATGGTAGGAATATCTGAGACATCATGTCACAATCAAGGCCGGTGTTTGATGCATCTCTGCCACTCCATTAAAAGAATCGGACATAAAACACCACAACGGTTTCTGCTTTAAAATTAAATACAGTACGAGGCCGTTAGTTCAGAGGAGTTTCAATGGGAGCGTAGATGAAAAATATCCAAGGGGGAGCCGTACTTGGTTCTGAGAGAGAGAGAGAGAGAGAGAGAGAGAGAGAGAGAGAGAGAGAAACCCAATTTTGATAAACTCCCTTATCTACTGGGTGAAAAACCACAGCGTGCCATCACAGCTGCAAGATTTGTGACCTGTTGCCACAAGAAAAGGGCAACCAGTGAAGAACAAACACCATTGTAAATACAACCCATATTTATGTTTATTTATTTTCCCATTTGTACTTTAACTATTTGCACATTGTTACAACACTGTATATATACATAATATGACATTTGAAATGTCTTTATTCTTTTGAAACTTCTGAGTGTAATGTTTACTGTTAATATTTATAGTTTATTTCACTTTTGTTTACTATCTACTTCACTTGCTTTGGCAATGTTAACACATGTTTCCCATGCCAATAAAGCCCTTAAATTGAAATTGAATTGAGAGAGAGCGAGAGAGAGCGAGAGAGAGAGAGAGAGAGAGAGAGAGAGAGAGAGAGAGAGAGAGAGAGAGAGAGAGAGAGAGAGAGAGAGAGAGAGAGAGAGAGAGAGAGAGAGAGATATGCATGTTGTCCCCTGTTTTGTTATGCCTCTGTATGGAAAGCGAACACTGACTGAGTCTATATCAAAGACTGGGCCCATTGCTCCAAAATGGCTCCCAGCTGTTCCTCCAGATGTCCAGGCCAAATGAACTGTGAAGAACATCTGAAAACCAAGTCAATCTGCAGAAAATAAAGTTTTACGGATGCCAATGAGGAACTCTGTGGCACGAGTAATGCTGACATTCACCAGCCGATGAAGGTCTAGGTCTAATAACACTGGTCTAACTGTTATAGGTCAGATTATGAGGTAGTATTTACAACCTCAAAAAATAGAAACCCCAAAATGACCGTTACAAAAATGTCAATGTAAGGCTAAGTACCTCATACTGGTATCACACTGGCCTTTTTAACTGACACAAGGTGTATTTGAGGCATAGATGTTCAGACAGTTGTGTCCCAAATACAGATGTAGGATCTTAATTTGATCACTCTTTTGTTGCTGAGAATTTTCCTGATAACTTGTAGTATATTTGAGTTTTAAAAGGGCTTCTAAAGATTGTAATTTCCACTTTGAAATTTCAGACTGGATTTGTCCTAACGAAAAATGGATCAACCCCTACAAAAATGTCCATTAATTATAATCCACATAATAATTCACATTTCCTGTTGCTGCAGGATTATTTTCCTGCTGTAGCAAACTGGCTCAAATTAAGATCCTACATCTGTACTGCTTCTCTATTTATTTCCAACATTTCTAAGCCAAACAGGCTGTGTGTACTACTAGGAGATCTGCTGCTGCTATTGTATACAAGTATTTTATTGAACACGGAGGGGTGGGTTTCTGACAGTGGGCCTGTGTTTGGTATGTGAAGTATGGATGACAAGGCTGGGCTCATTCTTTCTCTCCGTGCTCTCTCCAGCCTCCGATCAATACTACTGTGGATGCCGCTCCCATTCATATTATGCTTCTGCTGATTGTTCATTCAAGTTGATAAAACAAATTCCTGCTGACTCCTCAGCCAGGGTTGTCTGCAGTCGTGTCCCAGATTCTTAGAAATAGATGGATCTTTCTCTCCTATCAGCTAACAGTTTTCCCAGTGTGGTTCCTTTCCCTGCATTCAAAATGAATGTCTGTCTGGCCTACATGTTCAGAACTCTGACAGCCCGGTGTATTTGAAAGATTCCAGTTTGTTATGAAACATTTGCTTCACATTTAGAATACTCAGTTGATATATGCAGCATTACTTGCTTATAATGCCTCATGAACATAGTTTATGTCATCCAGTCATTTCATCGAGTATACAATTAAAATACACAGTACACAACAACATATAGGCTTAGGCCTATAGGTTACTTCTGGACTCCTGCTCTCCGAGATAGTGAGTAGTTGAAACTCATGGAACAGTGATGAAGGCCCTGCTCTGACATATGCGAGCAGACAGTTAAGTTGTCGTTGAGATCCGTGTTCACATTAGAGACTTTAATCCTGATGCTTAATGTGTCTGGTAAAAAACGAGACAAAGTGCATTGACTGATACAGCAACATTTATTTTTAATCTTGCCTGTATTCATCATCATGGCAGGGTGCACCTTTAAACGCTACATAATATCTGCTCAATGCCAAAGCCCAGTGGCGTGGCACTCAATCACTCCTCTAGATGGGTCACCTGTCCTGTCCAGCCCTGCAACAGCTAGTCTCAGACGTGTGTGTGTGTGTGTACTCGCCAACACGCATCAGTCTCACACTGCACGCGTACTGCAGGGGATCGATACAGGCCTGACACCAGGACAGCATCACCACCACAGCCCTAAAGATGTATACATATTCTTAAATAGCCATCCATAACATGAAATACAAATTTGGGCATGAATGGCTAGCATGATGGCTAGCAAAGCCCACTCTGACATATCGATTACCGGTAATGCAAAGCAAAGTGGCTACCGGTAAGTAACCTTATTTTTTTGTTGCAACTATTGATACAAAATATTCCATTAGCTATTGTTTATCCCTTTCTTCTTCTCAAGGGCTGGAAGTGTGTTCACGTCCCACACGGGGTGATGAGGGATTGAGCGCCACCAGACAATTATGGAACAGTTAAGACCTCTGCAATGCAATCTTGAGAGGCAGGAGAGGGGGTTAGAGCCCCCACCACTGACTACCAGGCTTTAATGAAACAACATGCCGTTTCCCTAGTAACTACATCTGTGGACATGCACTAACAAATGAATGACTTCCTTAACAGGATAATGTTACTTGTAATTTGCAATTGGACAAGATTATTATATATATTTTTCGTTTTAGCCATCAGCCATTCATTAGCGTCTTAAAAAGCTTGGTTCAGACAGAGACGTCAAGAGAAAATATGAGGCGGACAGTCAGACAGACAGCAAGCCTGACAGAGTAAGATGTTATGCTGTAGAAGCCACTTCCACATGTCCTGAAGTGTTCTAGGATTACACTGAAAACACAGATCCTGATTGTTCCTAGACTTTCAACGAGTAGAAAACACTGAAATGAAAAAATGCATGGATATGTACCATGGATGGGATGAAGGCAGAACGAAGACTAGTCTGATGTATTTGAGCAGCAGGAGAACATTCTGCATGCTACAAAAACAGAACTATCTTTAACAGCTATCTCACTCCCACAAATTGCCAGTAAAAATATACCAATGGATGAATCAATAAGAAACTGACCTTTAGCATCAAGTTGGAACACATCCACATCATTGATTTAAAACATAAAATGCAGCCAAATTTTCCCTGTAGTAGTAGGCTTATACGTCATCGTCATTGTATTCTTCTTCTTCATCATCATCATCATCATCATCAAAATCATGATCATCATAACTATCTAAATTATCGACATTTTAGCATAGAGTAGCTGTAATAGCCAAAAAAATGTCAGTTCACAAGACATTCTATGATCTGAAATGCTGTTTGATTCTAAAAATGAATAAAATACATTATTTAAAAAAAAAAGACTACATGAATCCAACATGGTATCAATAAAGGTGAGCTGCCTGAACCATGAGTGACATCTGAGGGCCTTTCAAATGCCTGCAGCATTTCAAGAAGAAAATCCACTCATGGTGCTTTCAATCAATGTTTGATTCACTGCCTTGAACAATGCACTGTCACCAGATCTAAGATTCATCAGTCAAGGTTGCATCATAACACAACATAAACATCAATCACCGGCCAGTCAAACAAACCATAAATAAACCCACTCTTGTATTCTTCGAATACAAATAGGAAAGGACAGAGCTCTCAAGAGCTCACAATTTCAGGCTACTACAGAACTGTTTAGAAATTAACTGTCTTTACTGAACAGTTTTTTGACTTTTAGATATGTTTTTCTCTCTAGTCATTGTAATCATGAGCAGAGCAGAATGTTGTTGTGTTTACAGATGTAGGATCTTAATTTGATCACCCTGTTGCAGGAGAACTTTGGTGCAATGCCGGAAATGCAAAACGCGTAGTGTATTTCAGGTTTAAAAAGGCTTTTGAAGTTTGTTATTTGCACTTTTAAATTTCAGACTTTATTTATCCTCACAAAAAAAATATCAACCCCTACAAAAATGTAAATTAATTATAATCTACATAATAATTCACATTTGCTGTTGCTGCAGGATTATTTTCCTGCTGTAGCAAACTGGCTAAATTTTAGATCCTGCATCTGTAACCACTCATTAGCTATATTCCTTTACAGGTGTTGTGTAGGTGGACTGGTTAGAGCATTTTTTCACACTATGTCCTCATCCTCCAATAGAACTAACTAATGTATAAAAAGTTAAATTTTCCTGTCTTTATGCAGGCCATTTTTTTGTCTTTAAACATTTTCAAGTTCACATCAGCCAATAAATTGATCATTACTACTTATTTCAAATCTAACAAATGTTGTGTGGAAGTGTGAGTGTTTATATTCATGATAAACATAGACCCAGACCAAATGTTTTCCTGATGAGGTTCACAAGCCAACCTCAGACTTATAAAACAGGAAAGCAACCAGTTTAGACCTTAATCTAGGAGAAAACATGCAGTCCAAGCAGGTCAAGACTATTCATGAGACTGCAAAAGACCCTCAGGGCAGACAAATGGACAACACACACACATCCATAGCACTTGTAAACACGTGCACGCACACACAAACATGAACACACATACACACACATCTCAGTATGATCCCAATGTACAGTACTGGAGAGGGTACAACTGGGAAGCTCCACATGAGTGGTTTCAGTGGGTTCTCATGGTCATTACCTTTAATGCGCTCTTTCACTATCTGAAACACAATTCTCTTAAATTACACACTGTCATTATATTTCATTTGATATCAAATAAAGGGGTGCAGTCAACCTGTAACACTGCCATCATTTGTCAATATGAAAAGTCATTTCACTTGACATTGATGGAAGCACAAAGTAATTTCTGTTAAATTGGCACTGCTCTGCTGCCATGAGAAAAAAACATTCAGGTTATTCAGATAAATCCAGTGTACTCAGAGGTCAACCCATACCAACACATTACAGGATGTGTCAGACCCAAGTGCATACCACACAGCTGAATATATATAGATGAAATTCATGCCATTTCAAAGATTTTAATATGGACCTTCAGACAGAGCTAGATCATACGCTCAGCTCTCAAATGCTCTCCCCTTCCTATGGATCTGAAACAAAAGATCAGGATCCTGAGGTCTTATTTTATACACAGTGACAGGCATTTTTTACTAATCAAATCCTCTTGAACTGGATAAAAACAGAGATTTCAAGGCAACAACTGATAAATTAGTGCAACAAAATGATTTGATATGAGCTCATAACGGTGCCGATGTGACGTTCCACCAACTGTGATTCTATTGCAACTGCCATCAGGAGCTACATCACTGACTGAGAGAGAACTCTCTCCAGACTCCCATGCTACATCAAATCCCTCTTATGTATCAGAACACAAAATACTATCTGTGACAATAGATCTTCTCTCAGACATCTTGTCTGAAACTGATCCTGTGGGGAAAGTCATTAGCAAGGGCCGGTGACAATCCAAACAATGCAGATATTTTCCCAGTCCCCCCTATAATATAAAATAATATGCCATTTAGCAGACGCTTTTATCCAAAGCGACTTACAGTCATGTGTGCATACATTTTTACGTATGGGTGGTCCCGGGGATCGAACCCACTACCCTGGCGTTATAAGCGCCATGCTCTACCAATTGAGCTACAGAGGACCCCTACTCCCCACTGCCCCTCAAGACTGGGGCCCACTGGAATGTCCTCTGATGACAGATGTGTATTTTCCCCACAGCTCTGAGACAACACTACCCACAGTCCTCGTCAGTAACACCACAATCCTAAAATCCTCTGAATGCCTTCTCTCCCTCACCCTCTAGTATTGACAATACTAACCAGGTAGGTCACCCTCCTCCCTCCCTCCCTCCATCCCTCCTCTTGGTACCTTGCCCTAGCTGCTCCTCTCCTCTCCATCCCTGTCCCCTCCACAGTAAGTGGTCACTGTGATTTAGCGTGGTGCGGCCCAGTCACCGGTAAATCTCCCGGGAAGCAGCCTGATGTGTCCGGCAGTAGGATCCCCAAGGTGATTTAACATGGTAACCATCCCAGTTTCATTTGGACTGGACTGAAGCACTTCCTCATGACCAGCCCAGCCAAGGCCAAATCAAACACATACCAATGCTCCTTACATGTTTATAAAAGGGGATAATTCTCCCTTTGCTGATTTACAATGTAACAACCACATAGATATGACCCAAACATCTGAATTCATTCCAACGGATGTTAGTTTTTTGTTTTTTTTATTCATTTCAAATGAGAGGGATTGTACTTACATACAAATGCTAATGGCATATACTATAATACATGAGCAATAACAAATAGGCACACCTTTTCATTCCCAAACAGATTTCTACAATACAGTAGCCCTACATGCTAAACGAGAAAGATATCCTTCTGCTAGAAATTGTGCAGTAAATTCCTAGGTCACACAACCTGCAGTCTCTGCTGCTCTGTTCTGGAGAGCTCGTTTCCCACTGCACTTTAGTGCATTTTCCTGATGGAGATTAACAATATGCTGTAAACTGCAATAAAGTGCTGGTTTAACTGCAAGTTGAGATGCTGCAAGTCTCAATTCACACATTCCATTTGACAGTTTCTTTGCAAATATTGATTGGTTTCTCCCATAAAATGTTTAGTTCATAAAAGTGACCAGACTGCCTTTATGGCAAGTTCTTCTCATTAAACAAGAAAATTAAGGAAAATATTAGAATAAAACATGTCATCTCTCTAAATACGATTTAGTTTCAAGCATTGAACACTGAAGTTAAATGGCAGTGCATGGGCCTGCAGGAGCTCGATGGACCAGCCTGGTGCTCCGATGCGTTGAGGTGGAGGGTTCGGGCCCCTGGATGGAACACCTGCCAAAGTGCCCTTAAGTGAAGAGGATCCCCGCCCCACCTACAGCTCTTACCCAGTGAAAGTCCAGATGTCTAAACGGGAAACAGAATGTGTAAGAATGTGCCCTCGCTCCTCGCCCCTGGATAGGCCATAGATAATAATGCCATGGAAGGAGAAGGTAACTCAGACTGTCTGAAAGGACAAGAACAGGAGAAAAAATTTGTGTGTGGGATAATTGTGTTCCCTGACATAGGATGTACAACAGGCAGTAGGAACAGAACAGCAGTACCACAATGGAGGAGAGGCTCATCATCTCCAGCTTCATTAGAGAACATCTGGCGGTGTGCCTTCCAGAGTTTCTGCTCCTGTTACTCTACTCCAGTCTGGGCTCGTCTCTGGCCTGGCAGGGGCCTCGCTGGTTCTCCTGGGCCCACCTCCCACACCCTTCCTATTTCTGCCTGGGTCATTTCATGTCTGGACCAAAGGCCACATTCATTTGTCAGTTTTCCATTCGAAACATTCTGTTCCAGTCATCAATCAAACAACACATCTATTCACGGGACACAAATGATAAAAAGGTAAATCAATTTCTTACATTAAACCAGCATTAGGCGAGTTCTCTAACTGGAGAAAGTGATTCTCTCTCTCTCTCTCTCTCTCTCTCTCTCTCTCTCTCTCTCTCTCTCTCTCTCTCCTGTATTTTTCAATTACACTGTAGAGTCCACAGCCTGGAGAATGTTATTTCCTTTAATTATGGCCAGATAGCTTGAACAGTGGATCTCAGAGATGAATCACTCTCTACCTTCCCCTTAGTAGCCCACAGTGGAGAAAGGTACTGGTCATCACAACTCACACATGTGCTCATACTTGACTTTTGACTATATATTTTTTTTAGCAAATGCGAATGTAATGCTATCACTGTAGAGCCCTGCAAATTGACCACCAGCCTATGTGGCCATTGAACAATCTCAATCATCTTAATTAAACTCAATTCGAGTGAGTTACATAAATATGCTCTGATATGATCCAGGTCTGCCAATCAAAAACTCCCTGTAATCAGGCCATAAAACTAAAACACCCACTACCCACTAAATGCGGGTAGAAATAGGTAGGCTATTGGCGGGTAAAACTGTATATTTCACTGGCCACATAGGCTGGTGGTCAATTTGCAGGGCTCTACAGTGATAGCATTACATTCGCATTTGCTAAAAAAAATATATAGTCAAAAGTCAAGTATGAGCACATGTGTGAGTTGTGATTTATAGCAGGAAAATACAGCAGTAGCTGTTTTCCAAGTATTTCTGCCATTTTGTTTCATAGCTGCTAATACGAATCCTATATCCAACCTCGCGCAGCAACACTGCCTGGCAGTGACCATAAAAGTTGGTCAATTTACTCAAGAGTCTCGTGTTTCTTAGCTATTTACATTGTTTTGTTCACAAACTCGGTTGTATTTCAATTTGTGTTTGAGCTGCTGCTTCAACTAATATTGAAGAGATGCCTTCTACTGCTAGTAGTCAGATCCAAAATCTCTCACACACACAGACACATGCACGCAGGCACACACACACACACACACACGTGACAATACTTGAGTGGCCCCGTTACAACAGTAACCTCCCACCCTTAAAGTGGCAGCTGAACATTTGATGTAATCTGATATTTTGGTTAAATTTAGCAATATACCACATTACTTCTTACTAATACATTTCTTGTTTTAGAAACATTACAAAACATGGTCATCCTTTTTTTGTAAATGTAATTATGTCTGGGTAAAAATTCTGGCTGATAAAATATCTGAGTGGCTGGCAGTGGATGTGTCACGATCGTTAGAGGAAGCGGACCAAGGCGCAGCGTGATATGCGTACATCTTTTATTTAGTACACACACAAACAAAACAATAAACCAAACGATACGTGAAGTCCTAGGTTAATCCAAAACAAACCGATTAGTTACCGGAGTGTAACTCCAGTTCTATGAGTGGAGCGGAGCCCCATAGGGGAGCTCTGCTCCTAGTGGTTTACCCTCTGCCCTACGGCAGCAGCAGCCTGAGACAAAATTATGCACACACCTACAGCCAATAGGAGTACAGGTGTCCCTATAAGAGGGGATGCCTCCCCTCAATCAGCCTCCCGAGATATTTTTCTTCAGCGAGACTAGAGAGGGTCGGCAGGGCCTTAAGTCCTATGGGGCTCCGCTCCACTCATAGAACTGGAGTTACACTCCGGTAACTAATCGTTCTATATCGTGGAGCTCCGCCCCATAGGGGAGCTCTGCTCCTAGTGGTTTAAGGCGGAGCGTAGCGCTCCAAAATGTACTCCCTGCCGAGCCTAACACTTCCCATCGAAACGAGAAAGTCAGGCCTAGCAATGGCTGCAACCGAGTCCCGCAGTACTGCAACTAAAAACCCCTACGGGCGTCACAATATACCGCGTCATCGGTTAAAGACCCGCCCCACCTAGTCCAATGGCAATGCCAATGACTAGTGGGCAGATCACCAGAATAGAAGCCATACTAATCTGTACTAGCAGATAGATGTGCCTCAATATCCTGTGAAAACACTACCGACCACTAATGGAATGACACCAAGTGTCACTCTACACTTGGTGTAGAGCTCAGCTGGTAGAGCACAGCGCTTGTAACGCCAAGGTAGTGGGTTCGATCCCCGGGACCACCCATACACAAAAATGTATGCACGCATGACTGTAAGTCGCTTTGGATAAAAGCGTCTGCTAAATGGCATATTATTATTATTATTATTATAAACGCGGTAGACCGCCTCACTCACTCAATGGAATCCCAGAGATTAGTGGGCAGGAACAAAAACATGAGTCATACTAACTGAACAAGCAGATAGATGACCTCACATTCTGTTAATCAACGCATGCCTCTACTGTACTGACCCTGTCAGTCAGGATTCATGCCACAAAATATGTTTTCCTATCCAAAGCGGACCTGATGGAAACCCTGTCCATAGTCCTGCTTTTCCCTCTCTTCCTAGCTCAAGATCTCCCTTCAGCTATGCTGAGTACAGACCGAGCCAAAGAGTTAGAAAACACATCTGTCAAAAAACACGTCTTCCTAACCAAAGCGGACCTGATGGAAACCTGTGTCCACAGTCCTGCTTCTCCTCTCTTTCTTGCTCAAGATCTCCCTTCAGCCACGCTGAGTACAGATCGAGCCAGAGAATTAGAAGACATATCTAAGAGATAGAAACGGATAAATGGAGACGGCGTCGACCAGGATGCTGCTCTACAGATATCCTCTACTCCTGTTCCTCTGAAAAGGACAGTAGAAGCCGCTACTCCACGAGTGGAGTGAGCTCTGATACCCTGAGGCAATTGCCGCCCCGCTGCCTCATAAGCTGTCTCAATGCCTTCACAAAGCCAATGAGACAACCTCTGTTTTGAAAGTGGTCTACCTAGTGCAGCCGCACCGTGACACACAAACAACTGAGGCGATGACCTAATCGCTGCTGTGCGCTCGACGTAACACGCCAAAGCGCGTACCGGGCACAGGCGATGGAGCTTTTCCTCACTCCTCTCTCTATGAGGAGGAGGAGAAAAATCCCACAGCTCCACGGTCTGTGACCTATATGAACTCTTAATAACCTTCGGCACAAATGCCGGGTTAGGACGTAACACTGCTCTGCTCAGGTCACCATTGATGGCCAAGCAGTCAGGTCTCGTCGAAAGAGCACACAAATCACTGACCCGCTTAGCTGTAGTCAAAGCGAGCAACAGTGCTGTCTTTATAGACAGCATCTTGAGGGGTATTTGATTCAATGGCTCGAACGGCGACTTACATAGCGCTTCGAGTACCAAAGCCAAATCCCACTGAGGAAGCGTGACTCTAGGTGTTGGCCTAAGTCGCCGCGTTCCTAATAGGAAGCGTTTCACTAGAGGGTGGCTAAAGACATTGTCTCTGCCAAAACCCTCATGACAAGCTGAAATCGCTGCTGCAAACACTCTAATCGTGGCAGGCGATTTTTGCTTATCAAACATGAGCTGTAGAAAAGAGAGAATACTCTCCACCTGACAGCTCATGGGGTCTACACCTTGTGTGACACACCATCGTGAAAACACGTTCCATCTACTGGCATACATCTTAGAAGTGGAACTGGCACGTGAACCCTGTATGGTCCTGATCACTGCATCAGATAACCCACGGCGCTCTAGCCTGTCCCTCTCAGCAGCCAGGCCTTCAGTGGTTGGCCGATTATGGGCAATTTCCCTATCGTGCCAGCCGCCTGAGACAACGCGTCCCGTCGATGTGGAATTGGCCAAGGTGGCGCAATCAACATCTGACTCATCTCCGCAAACCACGGAGCCCCCGGGCGATCGGGCGCTATCAGTATCACTGACAGCCCCCCTGACCTCACCCTGGCTAGCAGTGGGAGAATGCAGGACAGCGGAGGGAATGCATACAGGAGAACTCTCGGCCATGGTTGGTGCGCAAAGGCGTCCCTTCCCAGTGGCGGTTCGTCCTGTTCCCTCAGAGAGAACCACAGAGGACATTGCGCGTTCACGCGTGACGCGAATAGGTCCACCTCGGCTCTCCCGAATTGTTCCCAAATCTGGAGAACAATGTCTGGATGCAGACACCACTCGTCGTCTCGAGGACCCCCTCTTGACATGAGGTCTGCTCCTACGTTCAAGTAGCCCGGAATGTGTGCTGCTCTCAATGAGCGAAGGTGCTCGTGAGCCCACAGCCACAATTCCTCTGCCGCCCGATGGAGAGCAGGAGACCTGACTCCTCCCTGGCGATTTATGTGGGCTACTGTGGTCCGAAGGGTAGACGCGAAGTGGGTCAGAACCAGTCGAACCGTTTCCAACTCCAGGAGGTTGATGTGACGACCTGATTGAGGCCACACACCTCCTATCGCTTGTGTCTGACATGTCCCTCCCCATCCCGTCAGGGACGCATCCGTGAATACTGGGATGTGAGAGGACACCTTTCCTATCGGGACTCCGTGCGTGAGAACGCGCGAGTTTCTCCAATAGTTTAGGTCTGCACTGAGCGAGAGGGGAACCACCACCAACCGATGACGTTGCCGCAATGGGTCTAGTCTTAGTTGGGCGAACCATCGCTGCATCCTGCGCATATGCAGGAGTCCCAGCGGAACCACAGAGTGGGCTGACGACATGAGACCCAAAAGTGACATGATCGACAGCGCTGTCACCGTGTGATTCGGACGACACTTCCTTAGGGCTAGCAACAAGGCTACCCTTCGGGGGTCCGAGATTCGGGCCCTCATCCTCACAGTGTCTAGCTGTATCCCCAGGTAGACAATCTGATGAGTGGGCCAGGGCGCGCTCTTTTTCCAATTCACAGCAAACCCCAGACTTGTGAGATGCATCACTGTCTGTGTTGTGTGAGTGATCGCCAGCTCTGCTGACGGGGCGAGAACCAGTAGGTCGTCCAGGTAGGCTAGTAGCCGTATTCCCTGACGACGCAACGGTTCCAATGCCGCCTCCACACACTTGGAAAATGTGCGAGGTGCCAGGGCGTACCCAAATGGCATCCTCGTGTATTCGTACGCCACCCCTTGAAAGGCGAACCGCAGAAACTTCCTGTGACGCGGCTGAACCGGCACATGAAAGTACGCGTCCTTTAGGTCTATGCTCGTACAAAAGTCCCCTCTCTGGACACATTCCAGCAGACGTTTTGTCGTTAGCATTCGGAAGGGCCGTTTGGTTATGCTCTCGTTGAGAATGCGTAAATCCAAAATCGGCCTCACTCCCCCCGTCTTTTTGGGCACTAGGAAATAAGGCGAATATAGCCCTTTGTTCCTTTGCTCCCGGGGAACTACTGTCACCGCCTCCTTCGCCAAAAGTTCCGTAATCTCTGTCATCAGAGCGGCCACTTTGTCTGGCGTTTTCATCACCGTCTCCACCACTCCCCTGAACGGGGGTGGGGTCCGGTAGAATTGGAGAGCATAACCCTTCTGCAACGTCTGTTCTAGCCAGCGTGAGAGGGTGCAGCTTCTTCGCCACTGCCAGCAATGCAGAGAAAGCGGCTGGGCGCGAAGCTGTGGTGCATCCAGTAGGAAGGACCTGTATTCCTCTATGGCCCTTACCGCCACTGTTCCCCAACATTGAAGTGGTTGAACAGCCAAAGGTGGGCCTCCCGTGAAAGGGAGAGGAACTATCGATGCGTTCTGAGAAAGAAAGAGGAGTAGGGACGTCGGTTAAACCCGTAACCGTCATATTCCTGCCCTCCTTAAACGCATCGCGGGTCTGAATTGCGCTGACCGAGGCTACAGCCTGCGGCAGGGCACCATCCCCAGCAAGCGATTGCGTCATCTTAGGTGACTGCAATTCGCTATCAGAGCCCTTCACTACAGTACTCCTAGAAGTCTGTAGTATGAGGTCTCTATGAGGTAAAACAAGGCGGCGCCTTGATACCTTCTTGACTTTCACCTTCTGTGTGTGTTCAACACTGCACCCCTGGTGGGTTGATTCACGCTCAGTGTGGTGAGTACTGGCTCGTTCTGTCAGGGGAGCTGATACTTTGGTTATACCCATAACGCTAGTAATCCTGCCCTCCGTGAACGTAGCATGGGTCTGAATCGCATTAACCGAGACCTTGGTCTGCGATAATGCGCCGTCCCCAGATAGCTGCTGTGTTACAATGCCTGGGGGCGCCGATACTCTGGGCACCTTGGTGACCGCGGTAATCGGGCCCTCCGTGAACGCAGCATGGGTCTGGCTCGTACTAGTGGAGACCTTAGTCTGTGCTAGTGCGCCATCCCCAAATAGCGGCTGCGTCCTCATGTCAGAATCTGACCGGGACTGCTGCCTTCTATGTAAAGCACTTCTTATACGTGAAGTGTGATGTGACGACCTGATTGAGGTCTTCTGGATACCTACTCTTAGTGCCTGTTCAGCAACGCACCCTCGGTGGGCTGAACGGCTCTTAGAGTGGTAAGGAAGAGAGGGTGAGATTTGAACGCTCTCGGACGTATTATGGAAAAGAGGCTCTTTTTTGACAAAGTCAGGTGGAGCCAACTCTTTATTAAACACATCAACGAAGGCATTAACATCAACACCCATCCCTTCAACCGAAGGGTGGGGGGGAACAGTGGGCACGTTCGACACCATCGATGCGTCCTCCATCCTCTCCCCCGCGTCCCGTCACATACGCCTCCTCTTGCCTCCCTTGGAGGGCCAGGTCGGCGTCCTCGTCACCTCCCTCGCCGGCTGTAGTGGGGCTACCGTAGCTGCTGGGAGGGCCGGGCCCGTTCCCTTGCTGCTCGTGGCCGCCGGATGACGCCGATTACGCCGCCTCGTCGTAGACCCCGGTCTACTTAGAGGGGCGGAGGTAGATGGCCTTTGGGGAGGAGGGGAGCCGAGTCATCCTGCCAACGGCAGGTGCTTGGCCAACTGCTTCTTCTCCTCCTCTAACTTAGAGAAACGCTCCGTCGCCTCTTTGACTGCGACCCCAAAGAGGCCGTCGTCAGAGAGGGGGGCGTTCAAGAGAGACGTCCTGTCTGCCTCTTTCATGGATGTCAATGACAACCAGAGGTGTCGTTCCCCGACCACCGAAGTGGCCATGGATCTCCCCGCGCAGACTGCGGACGCCTGTGTCAGGTGGAGTATGGCGCCAGAAATTCTGGACGCCTCCTCCACCTCCTCCGGTGCCATCTCTGTCTTACCCGTGGTTAAACGGGACAGAGAGGCCGCCAAGAGGGCAATGTTGTTAGCTGCTGCTACAGCTTGGGCTCGCAACCCAAAAGACTTCTCTAACAGCTGTGCTGTGAGTCGGTCCTTCTGGGATGGCAACATGGCCTTCTTGGAAGAGGGCCAAGGGCTCGAACCCGGTACGAGATACGCCGCCATGGCGCTCTCTAACCTGGGGATTCCCTGACCCTGAAACCTTCCTTCCACTCTCGTGAATGGGAGATACGCTTTTACAGGCGAACGCGCCGCTAAAGGTGCCTCCCACGAGCCCTCAACGTACCTAGCCAAAGAAGGCATGGCAGGAGCCACTGGCTCTGCCGCCTTCCTTGGCCTGGAATAAGGACCGCCCTCCATCATATCAACCTCCGGTGCGGAGGGAAGAGGGGGCAGCCTTATTACCAGCCGTTGAGCAGCTCTCTCAATGAGACCCGGAAAGTCCGATCTCAGAGAGGCTGCAGCGAAAGAGAGAGCTTCTGATCTCTCAGAGCTCGTATCCCCTTCGCTATAGGGACTACAAGCCCTCTCGCTCTCCAAATGAAAGGGGGGCTTGAAAGTATAAGGGACGGGGTCCGACTGTTCCATTGGAATGCCAGACCCTTCCTCAAAGTCCCTATCTTCCCCCGAGTCTGCGCCGTTGGACGACGCCTCTGAAGCAGAGGCTAGTATCGACAGCACATCCTCAAGGGGGATGTCCTCCCTGAAAAACGCCCAACGCTGCTTCCTCTCCTTTAAAGAAAGGAGGGCGCAGGAGGCGCAATTCGGGGGACTGCAGACACCTTCCTTGGCATGCTGGGATCCCAAACACATGAAACATAGGTCGTGGTGGTCACCGGCCGCCATGGAAGTGCATCTGCACTGAGCTCTGAAAAGAGCTTTTGGGGGTGGAAAATCTCCCGGTGTGCTCATTTAGACGACGTTGATGACTGGAATATCAACGGCGTTTTCGTCCTGAGTCTTCGTGCTTCGTCTCTTCTTGGCTCTTCAGTCTAGTCATCCAGTCGCTGAAGAAAAAGGGAGGCTGATTGAGGGGAGGCATCCCCTCTTATAGTGACACCTGTACTCCTATTGGCTGTAGGTGTGTGCATAATTTTGTCTCAGGCTGCTGCTGCCGTAGGGCAGAGGGTAAACCACTAGGAGCAGAGCTCCCCTATGGGGCGGAGCTCCACGATATAGAACTTACGGAACAAGATCCCACAATGAACTAGTGCAAACAGGCTGCCTAAGTATGGTCCCCAATCAGAGACAACGAGCTACAGCTGTCTCTGATTGGGAACCACCCTGGCCAACATAGATATAAATGATCTAGAACAAAACATAGAAAACTATAACATAGAACCTACACACCCTGGCTCAACATAAAAGAGTCCCCAGAGCCAGGGCGTGACAGTACCACCCCCCCCCCCCCCCCCCCCCAAAGGCGGATCCGGCTCCGGGCGTGACCACCACTCTCTTTCTACCCCCCCGTAGCGCCCCTGGTATGGTCTGGCCCCGCTGGCCGGAGCTGGACAGGACACCGGTGGAGTGGATTGCTCTGGCTCCGGAGTGGAACAGGCACGGGCCGTGCCGGACTGACGACGTGCACCACTGGCTTGGTGCGGGGAGCAGGAACGGGCCGGACCGGGCTGACGACGCACACCACTGGCTTGGTGCGGGGAGCAGGAACGGGCAGGAACGGGCTGACGACGCGCACCACTGGCTTGGTGCGGGGAGCAGGAACAGGCCGGACCGGGCTGGCGACGCGCACCACTGGCTTGGTGCGGGGAGCAGGAACGGGCCGGACCGGGCTGACGACGCGCACCACTGGCTTGGTGCGGGGAGCAGGAACGGGCCGGACCGGGCTGACGACGCGCACTACTGGCTTGGTGCGGGGAGCAGGAACGGGCCGGACCGGGCTGACGACGCGCACCACTGGCTTGGTGCGGGGAGCAGGAACAGGCCGGACCGGGCTGGCGACGCGCACCACTGGCTTGGTGCGGGGAGCAGGAACGGGCCGGACCGGGCTGACGACGCGCACCACTGGCTTGGTGCGGGGAGCAGAAACAGGCCGGACCGGGCTGGCGACGCGCACCACAGGCTTGGTGCGGGGAACAGGAACAGGCCGGACCGGGCTGGCGACGCGCACCACAGGCTTGGTGCGGGGGACAGGAAAAGGCCGGACCGGGCTGGCGACGCGCACCACAGGCTTGGTGCGAGGGACAGGAACAGGCCGGACCGGGCTGGCGACGCGCACCACAGGCTTGGTGCGAGGGACAGGAACAGGCCGGACCGGGCTGGCAACGTGCACCACAGGCTTGGTGCGGGGAGCAGGAACAGGCCGGACCGGGCTGGGAACACGCACCATTGGCTTGGTGCGGGGAGCAGGAACAGGCCGGGCTGGACTGGGAACACGCACCATAGGCTTGGTGCGGGGAGCCGGAACGGGCCGGGCTGGACTGGGAACACGCAACATAGGCTTGGTGCGGGGAGCCGGAACGGGCCGGGCCGGACTGTGGAGGCGGACTGGAGGTCTGGAGCGGAGAGCTGACACAACCTGTCCTGGCTGAATGCCTACTTCCACACAATATGTGTGAGGCATCAGCACAGGACGTACAGGGCTGTGCACTCGTACTGGCGCTACAGCACGTGGCACTGGCGCAGGATATACGGGACCGAGGAGGGGTACTGGAGGCCACGAGCGTTAAGCCGGCACACTCCGTCCTGGCTGCATGCCCACCTTAGCACGACACATGCGTGGTGCTAGCACAGGACGTACAGGACTGTGCCGGAACACTCGCGGCACAGTACGTGGCTCCGCATAACACGGAGCCTGCCCTTTTAGCCCCCCCAAAAAAAATATTGGGGCTGTCTCTCGGGCTTCATTTACATTTACATTTTAGTCATTTAGCAGACGCTCTTATCCAGAGCGACTTACAGTTAGTGAGTGCATACATTATATTTTTTATTTCCCCCCATGGGAATCGAACCCACAACCCTGGCGTTGCAAACGCCATGCTCTGCCGGCCATTCCCTCCCCTACCCTGGACGGCGCTGGGCCAATTGTGCGCCGCCCCATGGGTCTCCCGGTCGCGGCCGGCTACGACAGAGCCTGGATTCGAACCAGGATATCTAGTGGCACAGCTAGCACTGCGATGCAGTGCCTTAGACCACTGCGCCACTCAGGCTTCCTCCTCGGCCGGTACCCACTGCGTTGCCGCTGCTCCTCTCTGTAGCGCGCCTCCACAGTCTCCTCCCAAGGACGGCGATCCATTCCGGCCTGGATCTCTTCCCAAGTCCAGGATCCCTTCCCGTCCAGGATCTCCTCCCAAGTCCAGGCTGTCTGTTCCTGGACACGCTGCTTGGTCCTCCTTTGGTGGGATCTTCTGTCACGATCGTTAGAGGAAGCGGACCAAGGCGCAGCGTGATATGCGTACATCTTTTATTTAGTACACACACGAACAAAACAATAAACCAAACGATACGTGAAGTCCTAGGTTAATCCAAAACAAACCTTACGGAACAAGATCCCACAATGAACTAGTGCAAACAGGCTGCCTAAGTATGGTCCCCAATCAGAGACAACGAGCTACAGCTGTCTCTGATTGGGAACCACCCTGGCCAACATAGATATAAATGATCTTGAACAAAACATAGAAAACTATAACATAGAACCTACACACCCTGGCTCAGCATAAAAGAGTCCCCAGAGCCAGGGCGTGACAGGATGCCAAGGGAAGCCAAGCTTCCTCAAAAAATTGGCTAAGAAAAAAGATAAAAGAATGTATCTTTCGTCTCTCTGTGTTTCATAATTTTCCTTCAATTCGCAAGAGGCTGAATGTATCTCACTGGAGAAAGCATCCGAGCGAGCGAAACAGCGCCCCTCCGTCTCTCTACATGTAGGCCATCTATCTGATGCTATCTGGTCCAAACGAGTATGACATTGTTGCCGCCCGTAGCAATGAATGCAAGGGAAGCCAACAAGCATTTGGCCTCCCTTAATAAAAATGAAGTATAAAACATTTGCCAATCAGCGTTGAGCTAAACTGAGTGAGCTCAACTGTGAATGGTCCTGGCGCACCAATGAGAAAGTGTCAAGGGAAGCCAGCTTGGATTTTGGCGTCACTCCTATCAAATCGCATTGAGAGCATGCGTCACAGAAACAACTTCAATTGTTGCATCTCATTAACTGTTGTGTCACACATTACCCCATAATGTCAAAGTGGAATTATGTTTTTTGACATTTTTACAAACTAATACAAAATGAAAAGCGGAAATGTCAAAAAGTATTCAACCCCTTTGTTATGGCAAGCCTAAATACGTTCAGGAGTAAAAATGTGCTAACAAGTCACATAATAAGTTGCATGGACTCACTCTGTATGCAATAATAGTGTTTAACACATACAATTACCTGTAAGGTCCCTCAGTCGAGCAGTGAATTTCAAACAGATTCAACCACAAAGACCAGGGAGGTTTTTCAAATGCTTGCAAAGAAGGGCACCTATTGGTAGATGGGTAAAAAAACAAAAACAGACATTGAATATCCCTTTGAGCATGCTGAAGTTATTAATTACACTTTGAATGGTGTATTAATACACCCAGTCAATACAAAGATACAGGCGTCATTCCTAACTCAGATGCCGGAGAGGAAGGAAACCACTCAGGGATTTCACCATGAGGCCAATGGTGACTTTACCAAATTTACAGAGTTTAATAATGGCTGTGATAGGACAAAACTGAGGATGGATCAACCACATTGTAGTTAATCCACAATACTTACCTAATTGACAGAGTGAAAAGAAGTATGCCTGTACATAACAAAAGTATTCAAAAACAAGCATCCTGTTTGCAAAAAGGCACTAAAGTAAATACTGCAAAGAAATGTGGCAAAGTAATTCACTTTTGTCCTGAATACAAAGTGTTACGTTTTGGGCAAATCCAATACACACATTGCTGAGTGCCACTCTCCTTATTTTCAAGCATAGTGGTTGATGCATCATGTTATGGGTATGCTTGTAATCGTTAAGGACTAGTGTGTTTTTCAGGATAAAAAAGAAACAGAATGGAGCCAAGCACAGGCAAAATCCTAGAGGAAAAGCTGTCTCAGTCTGCTTTCCACCAGACACTGGGAGATTAATTAACATTTCAGTAGGACAATAGCCTAAGACACGAGGCCAAATCTACACTGGAGTTGCATACCAAGATGGCATTGAATGTTCCTGAGTGTCCTAGTTACAGTTTTGACTTAAATCGGCTTGAAAATCCATGGCAAGACTTGAAAATGGCTGTCTAGCAATGATCAACAACCAACTTGACAGAGCTTGAAGAATTTTTAAAAGAATAATAACTCTAGAGACTTACCCAGAAACACACAGCTGGTGTAACATGTATTGACTTAGGGGTGTGAATACTTATGTAAATTAATTTTGACAACAAATGTTTCATTATGCGGTATTGTGTGTAGATGGGTGAGAGAAAAAAATATATTTAATCAATTTTGAATTCAGGCTGTAACACAACAAAATGTGGAATAAGTCAAGGGGTATTCATATTTTTTGAAGGCACTGTACCTGCCACAGTGCATGGTGGACCAAAAACGTAATTTTAGGCCCTGTTTGTAATTGAGTCATATTATACCATTACTAGTTAATTGGATATTTTTTATAATTAAACATTAGTGTCAAATTGACAAGTCGGTGGCATTTTCTGTGTACAATAAGAGTGTGTGTAGTATGCTGTCGATAGGTAGAAGCATATTAACCTGAAATACAGTGCCTTGCAAAAGTATTAATCCCCCTTGCCGTTTTTCCTATTTTGTTGCATTGCAACCTGTAATTTAAATGGATTTTTATTTGGATTTCATGTAATGGTCATACACAAAATAGTCCAAATTGGTGAAGTGAAATGAAAAAAATTACTTGTTTCAAAAAAGTAAAAAAAAAAAATAACGGAAAAGTGGAGCGTGCATATGTATTCACCCTCTTTGCTATGAAGCCCCTAAATAAGATCTGATGCAACCAATTACCCTCAGAAGTCACATAATTAGTTAAAAAATGTCCACCTGTGTCTAATCTAAGTGTCACATGATCTGTCACATGATCTCAGTATATATACACCTGTTCTGAAAGGCCCCAGAGTCTATAACACCACTAAGCAAGGGGCACCACCAAGTAAGCGGCACCATGATGACCAAGGACCTCTCCAAACAGGTCAGGGACAAAGTTGTGGAGAAGTACAGATCAGGGTTGGGTTATGAAAAAATATCAGAAACTTTGAAAATCCCAAGGATCCATTATTAAATAAATCCATTATTAAATAATGGAAAGAATATGGCACAACAACAAACCTGCCAAGAGAGGGCCACCCACCAAAACTCATGGACCAGGCAAGGAGGGCATTAATCAGAGAGGCAACGAAGAGACCAAAGATAACCCTGAAGGAGCTGCAAAGCTCCACAGCGGAGATTGGAGTATCTGTCCATAGGACCAATTTAAGCCGAACACTCCACAGAGCTGGGCTTTACGGAAGAGTGGCCAGAAAAAAGCCATTGCTTAAAGGAAAAAATAAGCAAACACGTTTGGTGTTCGCCAAAATGTATGTGGGAGACTCCCCAAACATATGGAAGAAGGTACTCTGGCCAGATGAGACTAAAATTGAGCTTTTTGGCCATCAAGGAAAACGCTATGTCTGGTGCAAACCCAACACCTCTCATCACCCCGAGAACACCATCCCCACAGTGAAGCATGGTGGTGGTGCATCATGCTGTGGGGATGTTTTTCATCGGCAGGGACTGGGAAACTGGTCAGAATTTAAGGAATGATGGATGGCGCTAAATACAGGGAAATTCTTGAGGGAAACCTGTTTCAGTCTCCCAGAGATTTGAGACTGGGACGGAGGTTCACCTTCCAGCAGGAGAATGACCATAAGCATACTGCTAAAGCAACACTTGAGTGGTTTAAGGGGAAACATTTAAATGTCTTGGAATGGCCTAGTCAAAGCCCAGACCTCAATCCAATTGAGAATCTGTGATATGACTTAAAGATTGCTGTACACCAGCGGAACCCATCCAACTTGAAGGAGCTGGAGCAGTTTTGCCTTGAAGAATGGGCAAAAATCCCAGTGGCTAGATGTGCCAAGCTTATAGAGACATACCCCAAGAGACTTGCAGCTGTAATTGCTGCAAAAGGTGGCTCTACAAAGTATTGACTTTGGGGGGTGAATAGTTATGCACGCTCAAGTTTTCAGGTTTTTGTCTTATTTCTTGTTTGTTTCACAAAAAAAAGTATTTTGCATCTTCAAAGTGATAGGCATGTTGTGTAAATCAAATGATACAAACCCCCCAAAAATCAATTTTAATTCCAGGTTGTAAGGCAACAAAATAGGAAAGATGCCAAGGGGGGTGAATACTTTCGCAAGCCACTGTAGTACTGTTTCCAGTAAAGGGACCTCGAACAAGACAAAGTCATTTCTTAAATTAGTTTTAGAGCACAAAGAGCCCACAGAATCTGTTAAAGCATGAACGTGTAGTAAAAGACAGACTGCCTGCTATCATGTGGGTGGTGCTATTTCATTGTCTTGTTAAGCCTAGTCTGCTTCACAAATGGCACCCATAGGGCTCTGGTCAACAGATGGCCACTATATAGGAAATAGGGTGTCATTTGGGACGCATACATAGATTAAGTTAAGACCAGACTAAAGTGGTAAATAAGCATGAAAGGACAGTGTTCTAAGTGAACAGCCTATAATCAAAGACTGCTTTCAGATCAACACAGTTACATTTCCGACTCACGGCTCCAGAATATCAAATAGCAACTAATCTATTAATTACAGCAGTAATGGATGTTATTAAGGTTAGAATATCACAACTCTAGAATGATTAAACATTTAACCAGTTTAAATGCATGGCAGTCAGGCTAAATAGTATAAATAGTCAACAGTTGAGTTGGCAGCAGAGAGGGCAATAAGGCTTCATATGCTGTCACAAAAAGGCATCCCATTGGTAAATGTGTAAGTTTCCTTGTTTCTCAAATGCTTATTTAATCCTGGTAATTGTTTAACTGTGATATTTATAGCTTTCCCAAAAGAAACACGACCAGCGATATTTTAAAACTCTAAATCACAGGAATGTGAAGCCAAAAAATAATGGCTATGATTCAGTGCCATGTGTTACCTAATGGCAGCACTCATTAAAAATATAGGAAGACATTTTTATATTGAAATGGCTGCTAGGGAAAGATTCCTGCCGAAGCCATTCCTCCTATTACAAATTAAGGCAGCATGAGAATGGGGCCCCACGGTGCAATGCATGTTATAAATATGTTAAAAGCCCATTCCACTTGTCGAGGTGCTATTTGTTTCCAATGAATCATAGCTAAGCACCTCCAACAGACGTCTCAATAACACCTTATTTGCTTGTTCAGCAATACGTATAATGGGAAACAAATGGAAATGGGATTCAAGCATGCCCTGGAGGAGAGGGTTCGCCCTTGCTCATAGTCACACCTCTCAGACGACAGGCACAGGGAAGCCAAATAGCCATTAGTTTGGGGGGCTGACGTGGGACTTAAGGCGTCAGCATGCTTCAGTTCGGCTGGCGCTTAACGAGTGTGCTCGCATACTTAGAAAAAGTCTACCGAACTATTTTGGTTGGAAAGCATGCGGACGCCTTTAATCTCCTCTGCACAGAGTTAACACAGGCAGGCCAGTGTGGGAACTAATCCAAATACAGAAAGAAGGAGGAGAGGAAGAGACTACATACAGACCTGTGGCTAAATCAAGGATCTCTTTGATACTTCAGTATACTTCCTCATGACATTGTCTGTACCATATGTTGTGGATTCTGCTCTCACATTTATCACAGTCCACTTTCAGCTGGAGTCATTTTTCTAAGGACCAGAAGTCTACACAGAGCACATTGAAAGGAGGCGTGAAGGAGAACCCATGTTGGTTGCAGTTGGGACAACGGGATGGAATGCACACATTAGCTATATAAGTCAAGCCTGATGTGTAATATGTCCCCTGAGACACGGCTAGCTATGGGGGTAGGCTGACGCATGGGAACTATGGGTCTGACATCATAGAGTACGGTACATGGTGCACTATGCCAGTACACAAGAAAGAAGAAAATGACCAAAACATGATACAGATATGTCTGCATAATGCACCTTGAGACATACAAAGGATAACACCTGATATCGCAGGGATTGTGTACACTGTTAGAAAAAAAGGTTCCAAAAGGGTTCTTTGACTGTCCCCATAGGATAACCCTTTTTGGTTACAGGTAGAACTCTCTGTGGAAAGGGTTCTACATGGAACCAAAAGGGTTCTACCTGGAACCAAAAAGGGTTCTTCAAAGGGTTCTCCTATGGGGACAGCCGAATAACACTTTTAGGTTCTAGACAGCAACTTTTTTTCTAAAAGTGTAATCATCTACTTTTAAGGAGGAGTCCCTGCACGCACCACACACCTGGAGTTCCAGGTCTCAGGCAGCCTCTGGAACTGCCGTTCTGCTGCCAACAAGGCTGACTTCATCCCAGCCTATGCTACCCTCCAGTCCCTCGACTTCCTGGCGCTGTCGGAAACATGGATTACCACTGAAAACACTGCTACTCCTACTGCTCTCTCCTCGTCTGACCATGTGTTCTCGCATACCCCGAGAGCATCTGGTCAGAGGGGTGGTGGTACAGGAATCCTCATCTCTCCCAAATGGACATTCTCAATTTTTCCCCTAACCCATCTGTCTATCTCCTCATTTGAATTCCATGCTGTCACAGTCACTAGCCCATTTAAGCTTAATATCCTTGTCATCTATCGCCCTCCAGGTTCCCTTGGAGAGTTCATCAATGAGCTTGACGCCTTGATAAGTTCCTTTCCTGAGGATGGCTCACCCCTCACAGTTTTGGGGGATTTCAACCTCCCTACGTCTACATTTGACTCATTTCTCTCTGCCTCCTTCTTTCCACTCCTCTCCTCTTTTGACCTCACCCTCTCACCGTCCCCCCCTACTCACAAGGCAGGCAATACGCTTGACCTCATCTTTACTAGATGCTGCTCTTCTACTAATCTCACTGCAACTCCCCTCCATGTCTCCGACCACTACTTTGTATCCTTTTCTCTCTCGCTCTCCTCCAACACTACTCACTCTGCCCCTACACAGATGGTAATGCGCCGCTGCAACCTTCGCTCTCTCTCTCCCACTACTCTCTCCTCTTCCATCCTATCATCTCTTCCCTCTGCTCAATCCTTCTCCCTCCAATCTCCTGATTCTGCCTCCTCAACCCTCCTCTCCTCCCTTTCTGCATCCTTTGACTCTCTGTGTCCCCTATCCTCCCGGCCGGCTCGGTCCTCCCCTCCAGCTCCGTGGCTTGATGACTCATTGCGAGCTCACAGAACAGAGCTCCGGGCAGCGGAGCGGAAATGGAAGAAAACTAAACTCCCTGCCGACCTGGCATCTTTTCACTCCCTCCTCTCTACATTTTCTTCATCTGTTTCTGCTGCTAAGGCCACTTTCTACCACTCTAAATTCCAAGCATCTGCCTCTAACCCTAGGAAGCTCTTTGCCACATTCTCCTCCCTGCTGAATCCTCCCCCCCCCCCCCCCCCCCCCCCCCCCCCCCCCCGGCTATAGGGTGAATGCACCAATTTGTAAGTCGCTCTGGATAAGAGCGTCTGCTAAATGACGTAAATGTAAATGTAAATGTAAAGTAAGATATGTTGAGAAATGTGAATTGAAATACAGACTACAGTGCATTCGGAAAGTATTCAGATCCATTTTTCCACATTTTGTTACATTACAGCCTTATTCAAAAATGGATTCAATTAACTTTTTTTCTACACACAATAACCCATATTAACAAAGCGAAAACAGGTTTTTAAAATTGTTTCCAAATTTATTAAAAATGAAAACAGAAATACCTTATTTACATAAGTATTCCGACCCTTTGATATGGGACTCGAAATTGAGCTCAGGTGCATCCTGATTCCATTGATCATCCTTGAAATGTTTCTACAACTTGTTTGGAGTCCATCTGTGGTAAATTCAACTGATTGGACATGATTTGGAATGACACACACCTGTCTATAAACTCAGCAAAAAAAGAAACGTCCTCTCACTGTCAACTGCGTTTATTTTCAGCAAACTTAACATGTGTAAATATTTGTATGAACATAACAAGATTCAACAACTGAGACATAAACTGAACAAGTTCCACAGACATGTGACTAACATAAATGGAATAATGTGTCCCTGAACAAAGGGGGGGTCAAAATCTAAAGCAACAGTCAGTATCTGGTGTGGCCACAAGCTACATTAAATACTGCAGTGCATCTCCTCCTCATGGACTGCACCAGATTTGCCAGTTCTTGCTGTGAGATGTTACCCCACTCTTCCACCAAGGCACCTGCAAGTTCCCAGACATTTCTGGGGGGAATGGCCTTAGCCCTCACCCTCCGATCCAACATGTCACAGACGTGCTCAATGGGATTGAGATCCAGGCTCTTCGCTGGCCATGACAGAACACTGACATTCCTGTCTTGCAGGAAATCACACACAGAACGAGCAGTATGGCTGGTGGCATTGTCATGCTGGAGGGTCATGTCAGGATGAGCCTGAAGGAAGGGTACCACATGAGGGAGGAGGATGTCTTCCCTGTAACGCACAGCGTTGAGATTGCCTGCAATGACAACAAGCTAAGTCCAATGATGCTGTGACACACCGCCCCAGACCATGACAGACCCTCCACCTCCAAATCGATCCTGCTCCAGAGTACAGGCCTCGGTGTAACGCTCATTCCTTTCGACGATAAACGCGAATCCGACCATCACCCCTGGTGAGAGAAAACCGCGACTCATCAGTGAAGAGTACTTTTTGCCAGTCATGTCTGGTCCAGCGACAGTGGGTTTGTGCCCATAGGCGACGTTGTTGCCGGTGATGTCTGGTGAGGACCTGCCTTACAACAGTCCTACAAGCCCTCAGTCCAGCCTCTCTCAGCCTATTGCGGACAGTCTGAGCACTGATGGAGGGATTGTGCGTTCCTGGTGTAACTCGGGCAGTTGTTGTTGCCATCTGTACCTGTCCCGCAGGTGTGATGTTCAGATATACCAAACCTGTGCAGGTGTTGTTACACGTGGTCTGCCACTGCGAGGACAATCAGCTGTCCGTCCTGTCTCCCTGTAGCGCTGTCTTAGGCATCTCACAGTATGGACATTGCAATTTATTGCCCTGGCCACATCTGCAGTCCTCATGCCTCCTTGCAGCATGCCTAAGGCATGTTCATGCAGATGAGCAGGGACCCTGGGCATATTTCTTTTGGTGTTTTTCAGAGTCAGTAGAAAAGCCTCTTTAGTGTCCTAAGTTTTCATAACTGTGACCTTAATTGCCTACCGTCTTAACGACCGTTCCACAGGTGCATGTTCATTAATTGTTTATGGTTCATTGAACAAGCATAGGAAACAGTGTTTAAACCCTTTACAATGAAGATCTGTGAAGTTATTTGGATTTTACAAATGATCTTTGATCAACTTTTGCTGAGTTTATAAGGTCCCACAGTTGACAGTGCATGTCAGAGCAAAAACCAAGCCATGAGGTCGAAGGAATTGTCCGTAGAGCTCCGAGACAGGATTGTGTCGAGGCACAGATCTGTGGAAGGCTACCAAAACATTTCTGCAGCATTGAAGGTCCCCAAAAACACAATGGCCTCCATCATTCTTAAATGGAAGAAATGTGGAAAAAACAAGACCCTTCCTAGAGCTGGCCGCCTGGCCAAACTGAGCATTCAGAGAAGAAGGGCCTTGGTCAGGGAGGTGACCAAGACACCGATGGTCACTCTGACAGAGCTCTAGAATTCCTCTGTGGAGATGGGAGAACCTTTCAGAAGGACAACCATCTCTGCAGCACTCCACCAATCAGGCCTTTATGGTAGAGTGGCCGGACGGAAACCACTCCTCAGTAAAAGGCACATGACAGCCCGCTTGGAGTTTGCCAAAAGGCACCTTATGGACTCTCTGGTCTGATGAAACCAAGATTGAACTCTTTGGCCTGAATGCCAAGCGTCACGTCTGTAGGAAACCTGGCACCATCCCTACGGTGAAGCATGGTGGTGGCATCATCATACTGTGGGGATGTTTTTCAGCGGCAGGGACTGGGAGACTAGTCAGAATCGAGGGAAAGATAAACGAAGCAAAGTACAGAGAGATCCTTGATGAAAACCTGCTCCAAAGCGCTCATGACCTCCAACAGGACAACGACCCTAAGCACACAGCCAAGACAACGCAGGAGTGATTTCGGGACAAGTCTCTGAATGTCCTTGAGTGGCCCAGCCAGAGCTCGGACTTGAACCCGATCGAACATCTCTGGAGAGACCTGAAAATGGCTGTGAAGCGGCTTCCCATCTAACCTGACAGAGCTTGAGAGGATGCAGATCCTCTCAAGCTCTGTCAGGTTAGATGGGAAGCCGCTTCACAGCCATTTTCAGGTCTCTGCAGAGAAGAATGGGAGAAACTCCCCAAATACAGCTGTGCCAAGCTTGTAGGGTCATACCTAAGAAGACTCAAGGCTGTAATCACTGCCTAAGGTGCTTCAACAAAGTACTGATTAAAGGGTCTGAATACTTATGTAAATGTTATATTTCCGTTTTTTATTTTTAATACATTTTCTAAAAGAAATAAAAAACTGTTTTTGCTTTGTCATTATGTGGTATTGTGTGAAGATTGAGGAGGAGAAAAAACAATTTAATCAATTTTAGAATAAGGCTGTAGCATAACAAAATGTAGAAAAAGTCAAGTGGTCTGAATACTTTCCGAATGCGCTGTATAACATGGTTTAGACTACTACTACAGATGACTGTGTACTGATTTGAGAATATAGGCTTTACTAAAGTCACATTGAACATAGTAATTTGAGGAAAATGAGTACAGACAGCCCTAAAATCAAAGCCCCTTCTGAAGAGCGGAGTTAAGAGTTAGTGGATGACTGCTGGCAATACTTTGTGAAGTTGCTCTCTAAACAAGCAGCCCACAGTTTCAAATGTGACAAGATAATCCATTTAGTGCAATACAAATGGTCAAGTAATTGGAAGCTGAGAAAACATCCAAGGAATCTCCTGTTCAAGCTTCCTAGAACTGTGAGAATTGACGTTGTCTATCATGCACATTTAGAAAGGAAACACATTTGCAACTTCATTAGGCTACATGATGTGGAGGAAATTAGGAATTGCAGGCTCAATTGGTAGCCTTGCCAATAACAAACCCCCATCTCCCTTCTGTGGCTTCTGACACCAGAAATGTAGCCATTAAATCCAATAGTCCAATAGAAGACTAGGATGCTGTCATTAATGAAGCATTAGATAATGGATAAGTCATATGACGAGTAGCATCTACTGATGCAGGATTCAAAGGGATGTCGAGTGGAACGTCTCAGTCTCACACTTCCCTTTTGATTAACCGTCTTCCTATTTACAGTGGCTCCGGAAAGTATTCATACCCCTTGACTTATTCCACATTTTGTTGTGTTACAAACTGAATTCAAAATTGATTAAAAAAGATGTCTCACCCATCTACACACAATACCCCATAATGACAAAGTGAAAACATGTTTTTAGAAAGTTTGGCAAATGTATTGAAAATGAAATACTAATCACAGCCATCTAACTGTTTTAAAGTCACCATTGGCCCCATGGTGAAATCCCTGAGCGGTTTCCTTCCTCTCCAGAAACTGAGTTAGGAAGGACGCCTGTATCTGGGTTCTCAGTACATTGTGCAGACAGGAATAAAGAACTCTCCGGGAAGAAGAAAGGCGTGGGTGTATGTTTCATGATGAACTACTCATGGTGTGATTGTGATAACATACAGAAACTCAACTCCTTTTGTTCACCCAACCTAGAATACCTCACAATCAAATGCCACCCGTATTACCTACCAAGAGAATTCTCTTCGGTTATAGTCACAGACATGTATATTCCCCCTCATACCAATACCACGACAGCCCTCAAAGAACTTCACTGGACTTTATGCAAACTGGAAACCACATATCCTGAGGCTGCATTTATTGTAGCTGGGGATTATTTTCAATAGGCAGCAGCAGCTTCTAATGTGCTAGTGATGGCTATTTAACAGTCTGATGGCCTTGATCTAGAAGCTGTTTTTCATTCTCTTGGTCCCAGCTTTGATGCACCTGTACTGACCTCGCCTTCTGGATGATAGCGGGGTGAACAGGCAGTGGCTCGGGTGGTTGATGTCCTTGATGATCTTTTTGGCCTTCCTGTGACATCGGGTGCTGTAGGTGTCTTGGAGGGCAGGTAGTTTGCCCCCGGTAATGCGTTCGGCAGACCGCACCACCCTCTGGAGAGCCCTGCGGTTACGGGCGTTGCAGTTGCCATACAAGGCAGTGATACAGTCCCACAGAATGATCTCAATTGTTCATCTGTAAAAGTTTGTGAGGGTTTTAGGTGCCAAGCAACATTTCTTCAGCCTCCTAAGGTTGAAGAGGCTCTGTTGCACATTCTTAACCACACTGTCTGCGTGGGTGTACCATTTCAATTCGTCAGTGATGTGTACGCCCATCAGGAAGTCCAGGACCCAGTTGCACAAGACGGGGTTCAGACCCAGGGCCCCGAGCTTAATGATGAGCTTGGAGTGTACTATGGTGTTGAATGCTGAGCTATAGTCAATGAACAGCATTCTTACATAGGTATTCCTATTGTCCAGATGGGATAGGGTAGTGTGCAGTGTTATGGCGATTGCATCATCTGTGGATCTATTGGGGTGGTAAGCAAATTGAAGTGGGTCTAGGGTGACAGGTAAGGTAGAGCTGATATGATCCTTGACTAGTCTCTCAAAGCACTTCATAATGACAGAGGTAAGTGCTACGGGGCGATAGTCATTTAGTTCAGTTACCTTTGCTTTCTTGGGTACAGGAACAATGGTGGCCATCTTGAAGCATGTGGGGACAGCAGACTGGGAAAGGGAGACATTGAATATGTCCGTAAACACACCAGCCAGCTGGTCTGCGCATGCTCTGAGGATGCTGCTAGGGATGTTGTCTGGGCCAGCAGCCTTGCGGGGGTTAACATGCTTAAATGTCTTACTCACGTCGGCCACGGAGAAGGAGAGGACACAGTCCTTGGTAGTGGGCCTCGTCGGTGGCACTGTGTTATCCTCAAAGCGGGCGAAGAAGGTGTTTAGCTTGTCTGGAAGCGAGATGTTGGTGTGGGCGACGTGGCTGGTTTTCCTTTTGTAGTCCGTGATTGTCTGTAGACCCTGCCACATACGTCTCGTGTCTGAGCCGTTGAATTGCGACTCCACTTTGTCTCTATACTGATGTTTTGCCAGTTTAATTGCCTTGCGGAGTGAGTAGCTACACTGTTTGTATTCTGCCATATTCCCAGTCACCTTGCCATGGTTCAATGCGGTGTTTCGCGCTTCCAGTTTTGCGCGAATGCTGCCATCTATCCACGGTTTCTGGTTAGGGTAGGTTTTAATAGTCACAGTGGGCACAACATCACCTATTCACTTCCTGATAAACTCAGTCACCATTTCAGTGTATTCGTCTAAATTATTTTCGCAAGCTACCCGGAACATATCCCAGTCCGCGTGATCAAAACAATCTTGAAGCGTGGATTCCCATTGGTCAGACCAGCGTTGAATAGTCCTTAACACGGGTACTTCCTGTTTAAGTTTTTGCCTATAGGAAGGGAGGAGCAAAATGGAGTCGTGGTCAGATTTGCCAAAACGAGGGCGGGGGAGGGCCTTATAACCATCCCGGAAGTTCGAATAGTAATCGTTGAGGATTTTAGCAGCGCGAGTACAACAGTCAGTATGTTGATAGAACTTTGGCAGCCTAGTCCTCAAATTTGCTTTTGGTTTCCAGTTTGCATAAAGTCCAGTGAAGTTCTTTGAGTACCGTCGTGGTATCGGCTTGAGGTGGGATATACACGGCCGTGACTATAACCAAAGAAAATTATCTTGGGAGATAATACAGTCGGCATTTGATTGTGAGGTATTCTAGGTCGGGTGAACAAAAGGACTTGAGTTCCTGTATGTTACTACAATTACACCATGAGTCGTTAATCATGAAACACACACCTCCACCCTTCTGCTTCCCGGAGAGAGATTTATTACTGTCTGCGCAATGAACTGAGAACCCATCTGGCTGGACCAATTTCGACAGAATATCCCCAGAGAGCCATGTTTCTGTGAAACAAAGTATGTTACAGGCCTTGATGTCTCTCTGGAAAGAAATCCTTGCCCAGAGCTCGTCGACCTTGTTAACCAGAGACTGAACATTAGCGAGTAGTATACTTGGAAGCGGTGGGTGGTGTGCGTGCCTCCTAAGTGGGGTTGAATACTTATTGACTCAATACATTTCAGCTTTTAATTTTGAATTAATTTGTACAAAATTCTAAAAACATAATTCCACTTTGACATAATGGGGTTTTGTGTGTAGGCCAGTGCAGAGCTTTGTGGTGTTTTCTCAAAGTAAAGCCACACAGCATGCACTGGATAGGCCCTGGATTGAGGTCAGGGGTCATGACCCTGAGAGGGCAGCTGAACACTGAAGGCAACAACAAAATTCATATCATGATAAATTGACTGAATCATCATGATAATAATTAATTGAATGATAAATTCATAACATAAATGTGCACCAGTTACTTTTTTTTAAATATTACCCTTGAAACTACTACTTTGAATGTTGTAGCTATCAATTGTCCAATTAGCAATAGCCCATATTAGCAGACTTAATTCATTTCAAACTTCACATTCCTCCAGTAAAGGCTACTTATCGTGATTATCGGTATCAGTAAAATGTCCTTGATAAATGGTCGGTTCGGTCGTTATCGATCATTTTCTTTCTATCATCCTAGCTCTACCAACACCTCACTGAATCTCATATTTCTGCAGCACTTTCAATTTAGGGTACAATTCATTTAATGGGGTCTGGGGGGGGGGGGGAATAGAGAGAGAGAGTAAGGGATAAAGGTAGAGGTACAAAGAAATGGAGAGACAGAGTGACAGGGAGAAGAAGAACAGAGAGAGAGCGAGAGAGAAAGAGAGAGAAAGAGAGAGTGAGAGGGAGGGAGGAAGACGAGTGATAGAGTGATAGAGCAAGAGAGCGAGAGCGCTGGTAGGCCTCCTGCAGAGACCAAAGGGTGCAGCGAGAGGTCGGCCTTCCATCACTTAGTCAGGACAGACAGGCCAACATCACATGAGAGCAGTGTCTCAGTGCAGCTGCTGAGTGGGGAGTATGCCATGAGGTTCAGAGAAGAAATCCCTCAGCTCTCTGAAGGACTTCATATGGGGCCCATGCGTGAGGCAGCAATAGCCAAAATGTTATAGGTTCAAGTCCTGGCTGCAGGCCCTGTGATGTGTTTAGTAGTGTCCTTCTGCAAGTTAAATACTCTGACTTGATTACCATACAGAGATCTATTGGATGCAACTCTGGGACACAGAATTTTCAGCACACATCAAGATCTATACACATACGCAAATATGTTAAACAAAACAGCCATTGAAACAGTCAGACTATTGTAAATACATGATAAACATGTTTTATAGTCTCAATACCAGGCAATCTACACTCACAATGATTTTCTCTTTAACAATAGCTGTAGGACTAGAAATATACAGTGCCATTTCATGAACAAGGCCCTTCTTTCTATGCATTTCTTATTTTGCTATTATACTCCAAACATTCTGTCCTCAAACCAAATGGACAGCCATTCATGTTTCTGATAGACACAGCAATTTCAAATGAATGCCAAAGCACCCACAGCAATTTTATTAGCATCCTTTCATCAGTATTTACTAAGACTAAGCCAGACTAGAGTTGGCCCCAGTTTTCATTGTCATTGTGGCAGAATTGAGTATTGATTTTATACTCAAAGTATTCTACACAGTTTGGAATCACAGCTCTGCAGAACCATGTACATAATGACCACAAAAAGACACATTTCTCTTTCACCAGTAAACATGATATTTTTCTGTCATAATGGGAAAGAAGACAAACAAACAAACAAACAGAAAAAGTGGAAAGTAATCCCAGTGACATTATACTACTGCTGGTGGCCTGGCAAACAGGGATGTTACATGGAAATATGTTTTATTGTCACATACACCAGATAGGTGCAATGATATATGTTGTTTTTACAGGGTCAGCCATAGTAATACAGCACCCCCAGAGCAAATGAGGGTAAAGTGCCTTGCTCGAAGGCACATCAACAGAGTTGTCACCTTGGGTATTCAAACCAGCAACCTTTCAGTTATTGGCCCAACGCTCTAACCGCTAGGCTACCTGCCGCTCTAAGAAGCTACAGTCTCACAGAGGAGTAACACAGGCCTGAGAAACCTTACATATCTGTTACAGTAGCTTCTCTGTCTCATGTTGAAGGGGCTTATGTTATTGTTTTTGCATATCATCATCCATCCCAAATTCATCCAGTATCATCATCTGGACAGCCATGTAGCACCCACTAAACATCTGTTGGGCTGATTTGGTGATGCTTTGAATGACCACAGCATTGGAAGAGAGACACGCTGACCTCAGTCTGCTCAGCTCTGTATATAAAATACTCCTGACAACTGGGATTATCATGATGATGACACACATCCATATAATGTCTTCTCCCTTCTCCTTCCTGTGCCTATCTTTAGAATACAGGATGAGATAGCACTATTTTTGCCTAACACCTGCCTAATTTTAGAGTCCCCCCCGCTTTGGATTCCATTAACAAACACAGTGACACCTATTAATGGACACGTGTCCCTTGCCTTTGACAGGAGAGAACACAGATCCTACCTATCACTGACCTAGAAAACAGCCATTGAACAAAGCTCTATGTGATAAAGAAGAGGGACAAGTCTCATTCATACACTGACACAAGGCACAAACCTACAGTGACAGGGAATGATTACATTTAAACACATTTCATTCACATTACCCTTAGTGACAGACTAAAAAATAAAATGGTTTGTAAGTAGAAATCAGCATTTGAAATTAGGGAAAAGCTCTAACTTCAGAGCGGATCTTTACAATCCATCTCTAAACATAGATGACACCAACTGATATCTCTGATAGAATCCCTTTCTATTTTGACATCCATTTCTGTGGGCTCACAGCTGCCCAAACATGAAGATTCTAGAGAGATTCTAGAATTCTTCTTTACACTGTTATTCTAATAAATGGTTCAGGGAAAACTAATTGGAAAAGAAAAGATAACTATATTCTCTTAATTATCCATTATATTCAGGTAATTTATTAAAACGATTTTCATTTGCCTGCTTTATGAAAAGACTAGAATAAATTCTTAAATAAACGGGCAATCTTGGCAAGGAAAATGTGTGTACTAACGACGGAGAAGAAAAGTCTTGGACCAGCCTAAAACTAATTCACAAGTCACAAAGAAATATTTTAGATTGTGAGTAAAGCGATTACTTGGCAAATGATCCACTCACCCCATTGTTGCGCTCGGCTGAATTGCCATAGCAACGCTGTGAGTAGAAAAAACGATAGACCTTTCATTTTAAAATGCAGCGTGCAGAGTAGCTTTATGTTCGACAGACTCAGCACCTGAAATTGAAGGGAATGTCAATGAGTGACTTTTGCCAGTTCAAGAAACTCGCCTGATCCCAGCGCGCATGGGGAGGGGGCGTCACAGAACAGAAGTGAAGGGATCATTTGGAATGGGATTATGGGAAATAGAATACTTTTACTAAACTTTATGAGGATAATGATGGGCTTATAATAACAAGAAACAGACTAAAGTATGTATTGAAAACAAAAAGGAACTTTCCAGTCATTTTGTTCTGTATTGCTACAAGGTTTATCATGGATGCTAAGATCAGTGCAAAAAGTTTAGGCACCAATGCTCTTGGTCCTCTATTGCAGCGGTTCCCTACCTTTTTTGGTTACTGTACCACCAACTAAATGTTGCTCTGCCTGGAGTACCCCTGTGCATTTTACCAGTAGGCCTATTGGCTCATGAGTCTTCTCAAGTACCCACTGCGGATAGGCCAAGTACCCGCCAAGTACCCGCTGCAGAGGTCCTAGTACCCCTGGTTGGGAACCACTGATCAATTGCTCCCTCAGGTGTTAAGTCTAACTGCCATAGTTGAACCAAGGGCAGCTATTTGAGTTGCAACAAATGTAAGTTATTTGCACAAAAGCTCTCAACTATTATCATATCTTGTTGTTTAAAAATAGAAATTACAGTTTACAAATTCAGTGAGACTCTCTCAGGCCCTCTGCAGAGGCCAGACATTCAATTATATCACAATATTCTTGTATGATGGCCTCATTATTCACCTTAAAAGCCGGAAGGGATTATCCTTTGTAACAGCCTGTCAATAGCCCTCATAATGTCTCACCTGTTAGACCATTTAAATGTCAGGGAGAGCCAATTTAGCCTCTCAGGTTCATGTTGTGTGCAGTGGTCCTCGTTAACTGCATGGGGTTGAGCCCTGAGATTAACACTGTCTGCTGGGGTTGGAGTTTGTGATGGGGAGGCGACCATTCACTTACGCTGGTAGCCTATCTCATTCTGACCTGAGTGGCTGTTTACAGTATCATTTGCTGAAGGCAAAGCCCTCTAAACTCACACTATGATGTATTTTATGAGGCTAGACTGGTTGGGGTCGCGGGCAGAGCTGCTGTGGACCTCCAGGTTCCTTCATGGGGATGAGATGAGCCTGGGGTTCACCCAGAGGGATGAGTTGAGCAGGACCTATGGAGAGAACCAAGACGAGACCAGGGAGTCCCCGACCACCTCCAGCCAATAGTGGGGGAATGATGAGACACTTACCAGTCCCTCCAGCAGCAACTGTCTCAAAATCACCACCTGGGAGGTGGGATGGAACGTGACCAATGCCATTCAGGTACCTAGATTTCAGACTTCTGACCTTATGTTTTATGTGTTTTTCCCACTCTCAAGAAATGTCTGTGGATGATAATGAATGTTAGAGAGTGCACTGGATGAGCATTACCGGTATTGCGTTGTTGTTGTTGTTGTTGTTGTTGTTATTGTGCCTAGAGGATGCATTGGAAATATATTTAATGGAAGAAACAGAAAAGCTGAGAATAATCATGTGTAAAATGTTTGTAAACTAGGCCATTTCAATAACTACAGCATAATTGTAGTGTGTAAGTAAATGTGCATTTCAGCAGTTTTCCCCCTATTCGTATTCGAATCAACAGTGTCCCAGCCTTTTTAATATGATCATTAGGCTACTTACTTGTGTTTGTGTTCACAACATTTTCTATGCCAGAGCATGATTAATTGAAAATCTGTTCACAACTTCATCTGTTCAGATCTTATCTTGTCATACCATCATCATACTTTTCCAACAACACTAATTACCCAGTGTCCTATTGTCTTTCCTGACTCTATCTATGTACTGCATCTACATATTTACTCAGAATCGCATTATAAACAGAGTTTGTTTACTTAGCTACATTGTTCTGCATTGTGATTTGACTAGAAGCCAGACTGTGCTCAGACTATCCAATTAGGAGTTTGTTGCCAGATTTGATTGTTGTGTTAATGTTGTGTACTGATTAGTCTAGAGTACATGAAGAAATCATCCTTTAATGTGTGTCAATTTTCAAACAATCATGTCTCAGGCAAAGATCTGTAATTTACACTCTCCTTGGTGATGACTCACACTTTATTAGAAAAATCACTGCATGTTCCCACTCTTTCTGTTGTTCACTTGTTTTTTCCTTTCTCCTAGGGTGTCTTTTTTCTGGGGCTGCCTTACGCACTCCTTCAGAGTGGCTACCTAGGACTGCTTCTGCTCGTTCTGGCTGCGGTCATCTGCAACTACACAGGTAAGATCCTCGTATCCTGCCTGGACAACGAGGAGGGCCAGCCCATACGAGTGCAGGACACCTACGAGGACATCGCCAACACCTGCTGTAAGCGCATTTGCCCCCTGCTGGGCGGCCGGGTGGTGAACGCAGCACAGGTGGTGGAGCTGATGATGTATCCTCTACCTGGTGCTCAGCACCAACATCATGTGTCACAGCTTCTCCTTCCTACCACTGCCCCCCGCTGCCTGGTCCGTGGTGACCTTCCTGACCCTGGTGCCCTGCATGCTGATCCGGGAACTGAGGGTGGTCGTGGTCTCCAGACTCAGCCTGCTCTGCTCCCTGGCCCAGTTCCTCATCACCTTCATCGTGGTAGCCTACTGCCTGCACCAAGCCCACCGCTGGTCCTGGAGGAGGACGGTCCTCTTGGTGGACTTTGACAGGTTCCTGGTGTCCGTGGGGGTCATCATCTTCAGCTACACCTCCCAGATCTTCCTGCCCACCCTGGAGGGAAGCATGGAGGACAAGGGGGACTTCTCCGACATAATGAGCTGGACATACTCCCTGGCTTGTGTATTGAAGACCACCATCTCTGTGCTGGCCTTCCTCACCTGGGGGCGAAGATATCAAAGAGGTGATCATTGATAACCTTCCCACTGGCCTACGCATGGTGGTCAACCTGTGTCTCCTAGCTAAGGCCCTCCTCTCCTACCCCCTGCCCTTCTACGCTGTGGCTGAGGTCCTCCAGAGCAGTGTTCTGAGGCTGGAAGCAGTGCCAGGGGGTGTGGAGACAGGGACTCTGGTTCTGCAGGGCTGTCACCTGTTGACCTTCCTCATGGCTCTCTACATGCCCCACTTCTCCCTGCTCATGGGGCTGATGAGCAGCGTGACCTTCATCCTGCCATCTCTTCCACCTGCAGCTCAAATGGACCACCATGAACCTTCTCATCTTAACTCTGGGATCTCTGTGTAGTGTATCGAGGGTGGTTTGCTCCATCATGGGATTGATTCAGGCTTTTAGGAGTTCATTAGCCCAAACTCTGTATGAAGACATCAAGACTTATTGATGGTCCCCTATTTAATTTCCCTGTATCAATGTTCTGGAACCTGCAAGTACGTCTAAGGCACAGATATTATATGTATGACAGTATGATACCAAGCCATTGTTTGTGTGTTTGACTTTAATTGAGTTGATTTGAGTGATTGACCCCAAGGCATCTTGTAAAATAAAGACGTGATTGGAAATGGTGGTAAACGATCTAGTGTGAGCAGCAGAGGAGGACAGGCTCATTGTAATGGTTGGAATGGAATGCTATCAAACATATAGAAACCACATATTTACATTTTCCACACGCTCTTATCCAGAGCGACTTACAAGCGCAATTAGGGTTAAGAGCCTTGCTCAAGGGCACATCAACAGACGCTTCACCTAGTCAGCTTGGGGATTCAAACCAGCATCCTTTCGGTTACTGGCCCAACGCTCTTAACCACTAGGCTACCTGGTGGCCAATTCAGCCATTACAATGAGCCTGTCCTCGTATAGCTCTTCCCACCAGCTGCCTCTGGTGAGCAGATGTTTGCTCTGCTGCTTATCATGGCAAAGTCATTATGATTCCTCCCTTACTAGTTTTGTTGTCTATAGCATAATTCACAATCTGTTGTTAATTACTATTACACTTGAAACTGAAAGGTATGGCAATGAATATACACTACTTATGTAGGGAAATATATCTTTCCAACAGTATCTCAGTGTCACGGATTCTGCCGAGACTGCCCTTCCTTCTGGTTCGGGCAGGCTACGGTGTTCGTCACCGGAATTCTAGCTGCTGCCGATCTAGGTTTTATGTTTCTATGTTCACCTGATTGTTGTCTAGTGTTGCGCACCTGTTTCCCATTATAGTATTATGTCATTCCCTATTTAACCTGTTCGCCCCCACTGTGTGTTGTGCGTGTTTGTTACTTGTTACGAGTGTCGTTTGTGAGCGGGTTGCTCCTCCCTGTTTTTGGAGGTTTTGCTTGTTTCTTTACTATTCAGTAAAGTAGATTTTCATTTCATTCTGTGTCCTGCGCTTGACTCTGGCCTACCGCATTCCACAGACATTCATGACACTCAGCCTATTATAATGTACTTGTTTATCTGTTTTACAAACAATATGGAACATAATTGCATTGTAAAGACATATTTCTAATTGATAAGATATTAAATGTAACAGTTTTTGCAAGGATTTGCAGAAATAAAATACAATACATTGTAAAGGATTTTAAATGTAATCTAAGCCTCTAATCCAAAGAGACCGGCATGTGGAAATCAAAGTAATCAATAATGGTGTGCACAAATATAGGCCTATTTTCTGTCAAAAGGACAGCCCATCAATGTCAGTTGGGGCCGTCCAATCAAAACGGTGGAATCAACAAAGAGGCAGTAGCAACAAAAAATATCCAAGATGGCGTCTTTTTATGTGGTGGAAAGACAATTTTGCCTTGTTCACGTGTTAGTCAGAACAAGGAAACTCAGAGCAATTGGTGTTTCCGGCGTATTGTCTGAGAGCTGAGAGGAAATCGGAATAATAATGGACTATTCCTGCCAGTCCTCCATTCCCAGACTTGTTTCGTCTTGGTGCACCTCTCCAAGTCCCTGCTTGGCAGACACAGGGAGATTCCAGTAGACCTTACTGTTACTGTTACCCACATAACACATGGTGAGTCAAAGCTTAAAACTCAGGGTCCTTTTCATACCAGAGAGAAATCCAGGGTTCCAGTAAGAATTATTAAAACATACCGTGCATACTGCATTTCTAAATTGAACTGGACAAAGTTTAAGTGTAAAATGTGTGATAAATATGAGGTAGGCCAAGCTTTCTTTTTAAATCTAATACCTTTAATATATGATACACTTTACATAAGCACTCATGTTTCTGGTCCATTTAGGCTAATGAGAGATCCCTGCCCAGCACTAAATTAAATTAGGTGGAAGGCAGATTTAATCTACAGTACTTTCACATTTACTTTGTCTTGAAATACCTGAAGATCACGGTGAATTCGGACTCTGTGCACCATGAAAGTGATGGGAAATTGAAAAATGTGACAGAGAAAAACACAATTCTTGCTATGTTGTTGCTTAGAGCTGTGGTGGTCTTTCCACCTTCTTACTGCTTATTTAATTCCTTCAGATTTCTGTAGGTGACCTTTTGATCCATGCAATTTCATCTCAATTTATTTGCATGAACATTAGCAAGTGCTGCCACTCAATAACATGACTTGAAGCAAAGGGATACTCAAACTTGGATGGACGATTTATAACATAAGTGTATACAATCATGTTCCATGTTGTCTGCATGATTTGTTCCCCACCTCCCTCTCTTCCACCCACCACCATCTCTTCACAGTTTGTGTCTGTTGAATGATCTCCCATCCTCCGCTAAGTCTGTCACTCAATCATTTCCTTTTCTAGAGAAAAGAGAAGAGACAGAAGTCTTCTGATATGCTGAACAAAATAAAATACATTTGTAGAACTGTATCTAACTGAAACAATGAACATTAGACATACAATTTGGATAATGTGTAGAGTTGTTTTGTTTGAGTTAGTCCAGTTAGTTAAATGGGTATATACATATGAGTTGAGAGTGTCTCCATAAGGTTTTGGCTCAGTGGTGTTTGGTCAGCTTTCCTGTAATAACATTATCATCATCAATCCAGGGCAACTCATCTTGTCCTTTGAATGTATATCATCCTAAGCCAATATGTGCACAAATGCTCAGACAGATTTGCAACATTGGCAGACAGCTCCAGGGCTCTTGCTGGAGACATATCCACAGCATAAAATTCTATGTGCTTTGGTTTACATGGCAACATGCCTGTAGGCCTACCTCCACTGCTTTTGATTTTAGTTTTTTGCTCTTCCACCACAGTACCTCTACCTGGGTTGGTCACGTAGTGGTACCATTAAATGCCAGACAGGTTACCAAATTATCCTTGCATCCATGTGATGTGGTGTGATTAGGGGAGCCACCTGGTTGTGGAGGGCTCTGCAGAGGGAGATTAGGGGAATTGTGAAGCAGCAAGAAATGTCAAGAAGCGGATTGTTGGAGCTGCCACGTCTCAGCTGCTCTCAGAGCTGAAATTTATTCCTAAAGCTGTCTGAAAGGCCCCCTCACGCAGCACGGCTATAGGCCACCACATGTGGTCCGGGCCCTCCACTTCAGTTCACAGTAGTATTGGCCAGAGCTAGAGAGCACAAGGGCAAGAGGAGCCAGTAATCACATATCATTTTTTGCAGGGTACAAGACAATAATACTGAGGTAGTAGAGGTTTTTAATTTCTACTTTAATCTATGTTAAAAATAAACTAAAAATGATAACCAAGAAAACTACATGTACAAAATGTTTATAATTTATAGTTATTTGCTGGCTATATGGGTACATGAAATGTGAATACTTCAGAGTGTTATGTATTGTTTGTTTTCTTGTTGCTGTGACAACAGAGTGGACCACCAATTCAATATTTTTCAGTCTTATTAACTCAAGGATACTTCAGTCCGTATGAAGAGACATTCGATTAGGCTATTAGTATTATCATTATTGAGCAAACTCCCTTACTGGAACACATTAATTATAACATACTAAACTTGTGACTCACAGACCCATGATTCAGAGTGTTTTCCTGAGAAGCAGGGAATTGCAGCTGTGCCTTCAAGAAAATTCCTGAATGATATCCAAATAGTCCAAAGATATTGTCAGATTTTTAAGGAAATTTTTTTTACTATTACTGAGTAAAGGCCACAAATTTTAACAATGTAATAATGGCCTCTAAAATATGTCCATATAGCAGAGCAACGTAGGATAAGTTGTAAACAATGGTTTTCCATCAGGCAATGGTTTTCCGTTAACATTCTGCATGTTGCCTTGAGAAAAACAGAACTGTGAGCAGCGTCATTAATCGATTAGTTAGGCCTTGGTTTCTGTATAACCTGGAGAGGTCCCTGATGCTCCCGAGGACTGTACATGATGACAGGCTTGTGTGGGCTGGCATTGTTTTGTCCTGATACACTGGCCTTTCCCAAAGAGTTGGTACAGCTGGCATAACAGCAACTACTGAAAACAGCTCAACTTGTTCCGAAACATGAGATTTCACCAAGTGCTTCCGAACATTAGATCCTTGTCAAGAGGCGTAGAAATGAGATCTTGGGACCGTTTCGGGGGCTTGCTCTGTGCTGTGCGATAACTCCAACAGAGTGCACCAGGCCTCATTCTAACTCCAGTCCAGTACCCCTCACTATGCACACACTGGGAACCTATTATCTGGATGTGCAGTTTAGAGTGAATTAATAGTGTGTTTTCATTAACCCAGTTGTAAGGTATCGATTGGGGTCCCTGACCAAAGAAAGAGGGAGAGCAGGAGAGTGCTGTTTTCAATTCACCCCCTCTTGGCTGCATCTCTTTCCATTCCGCTTCAATCTGCAGCCGTAATGAGGCCATTAAGTGCCTTCAACCCCGTGGCCCACACTATTGTTTTCTCATTGGACAACGCTTTTTGAGCAGGATGTCTTTCAGTTTGGCCCTGAACTTTTATGAGTTCTGTCTGTCCTGAACTAATCTAACATAGCAGCATAAAAGAAACGCCTGAAACTAAATCCCCTATATACTGGTCTTGACGAGAAGAAAAAAAACTGTTGGGGGAGGTTCTCTTCTGCAATGTTCAACCAATCCAGTAAATGTGGAGGAGGAGTTAAGATGGAGTGTCACCTTGTTAACGTCCAAAAGTGGATGTCGCTTCACAGGCTCTCTTTCCATTTCCCTTGAAAACTGGAACATCCAGTTGTGCGGGACTCGGCAAAGGCTATTTCTGAACCAGATATTGGATTTTTTTCTTCATCTGGTATGTAATAAAAGGGGCCAGCGAAAGGCAGAGGTGATCTGAAACCACATAATCAACATCTGTCGGTCTGGCGTGTCTGAATCCAACCGGTCGGTCGTTCCCCTGAACACCCAATCTAAGTTAGAGTGAAAACGGAAGTCAAGAGTAATGCATACATTGAACAATAGGTTTCATACCATCAAAAAACATCCCAAAATGTATCTGATACAGATCTGATGACGCTGCTCTCTTCTCATGACATCAAAAATATATATTTTTCAGGGTCTTTGTATATTTGAGCCAATTCTGCAATTATAGATATTGGTAGCAGCAGATGTCAGAGGAGTGCTGGATCATGGTGGAGCCTAACCCCCTGGTGTCACAGCAGGACCAGGAGGGACATATGTGGCCCATCTGTCTGTTGTCTGCAGGCTGCAGTGGGTCTGCGTCCCAAATAGCACCCCAAAGGCCCATAGGGCTCTGGTCAAAAGTAGTGCACTACAGTATATAGGGAATAGGGTGCTATTTGGGATGCATCCCAGGTCTCCACTGCAGCTCAGTGACCCTGAGGTGATTATCCTCTCTCTGTGCCAGCCAGGAGGATGGGCTGGGTGGCTCCAACCCTGCCAGGGGTTTTCTACATTGGCACAGTCAGACACAGGCTGCTACTGTACCCGCTCAGCGTACACTCCTACCATGACATCCTAGTAATACCTCACAGCGGTGATGATGATACTTAGTGTTAATTGGAAAGGACTTTAATAAAGTGAAAATAGTACTGTGATGTAATGTCTCTGCCATTATTGGTAAGAGGGCTTACTCACGGATATTTGAATTCTATATCCAATATAACATTAAAAAGGTTCAATACTGTGCTAATGGTAATAGATTCTTCCTGATTCAGCATTTTCAGTTATTCGTATAACTGCAATAATACACTGAGTATACCAAACATTAGGAACACCTTCCTAATACTGAGTTGCACCAGCCCTTTTGCCCTCAGAACAGCCTCAATTCGTCGGGGAATGGACTCTACAAGGTGTCGAAAGCATTCCACAGGGATGCTGGCCCATGTCGACTCCAATGCTTCCCACAGTTGAGTCAAGTTGGCTGGATGTCCTTTGGGCGGTGGACCATTCTTGATACACACAGGAAACTGTTGAGCGTGAAAAACCCAGCAGCGTTGCAGTTCTTGACACAAACCGGTGCGCCTGGCACGTACTACCATAACCCATTCAAAGGCACTTAAATATTTTGTCTTGCCCATTCACCCTCTGAACGGCACACATACACAATCCATGTCTCAATTGTCTCAAGGCTTAAAAATCCTTCTTTAACCTGTCTCTTGCCCTTCATCTACACTGATTGAAGTGGATTTAACAAGTTACATCAATAAGGGATCATAGCTTTCACCTGGATTTACCTGGTCAGTCTGTCATGGAAAGAGCAGGTGTCCTTAATGTTTTGTATTCTCAGTGTATAAATCCATCAACCCAGGCCATACTGTATATTATCTTAGTAGCACACATGCAGATTACAGGGCCCTTAAAGGATCATTCAAAAAGTAGCTGTCCTATCCAAATGTTATTTGCAGTTTACAACAACAAGATCAACCACAGCATTTGACTAACTGAAATGCTAACCAGGAAAACAGGGCCTGTACTCAGTCCAATAATGCCCTCCGCTGAGAGACATGGCGGCTAGAGCTCATATCATGATCAAACCTGAATGGGCGTATTGTGTGAAACAGAAGATAACCCAAGGGGGAAAAACATTAATGATGACAGGATGAATCCCTGTAATGTTTGATGAGATGGAAAAACAAACAATTATTCAATGAAGAAAAAAACAACAGATTGAAATCATGTGGCATTAAGAGTATTTCACAGTGTTTGGGATTGCTGAGTTATTCCAGAGTGTTAAGTGGAACACAAACAATAGATGCATTGTGGTGTTGAAAACAAAAGTCTCTCAGCTGTAAACCTTCAGCTTTGTTCATTTCACCATAGAAATCGCTAGGAATGGAGCAGATTTCACTGCTATTCAACCTCTTAACTAAGGCATTTTAGTGTGTGTGGGTATAATTAAGGAGAAATGACTGATTATGATTAATTCCATTATGATGGTAGCAAAATGCTGGCTCCTACTCTGTTTGTAAATATGCAGTGGTGGATTACAGACACTTAGTTTCTATTGTGCTCCATGGGGGGAATTCTGACCCGAGTTAAGAGTGTGTAAATGGAACGTAATTCCCTTTTATGCACTTTTCTCGCTACACGTATTCTGACCTTGAACTTAAGCATGAGAATAGCATGCTATTCACCCGCTATTCATTTGAGGTGGAAATCAAAGAAATTAAGGTGTGGTGGAGGCGTGTCTACAGATATGCCTTATTCTGAATTTGACTTAATTCCCTCTCAATTCCACCACCTTTGCCCACGAGGAAACCATGAATAAGGTTGAGTGTTCCATGCTGGAAAAGCATCTTCTTTCTTTTTTTCTGATAGAAATAACCGCATTTTCCATGCACTGTAATTTATAAATCGATAAGAGCTATTGATAAGAGCTAGGTAAATAAGTAATCAATTTGGAGAAGGGGATTGTAAATACAAATAGCAATTGCTTTAGATGATTTTTCCTTATGATCCCTGGAGAATGTGAAAAGAGTCATATGTATTGCGGCCCCTTTTCCACAGTGAAGTAGGCTATAAATATAGCTGTGCCGTTATATATATATTTTTTTGTTTGGCAACTTTCAGGATGAATCAAACCACTGTATTTTTTATTCATCGATATATTCAGTGCTTAAAGGCTCTCAAAACCTAATTTTTATGAGTCAAACATACTATCCAAACCCTAAAATGTGCCTAAATAATCTACAAGATCAGAGTATTTTTTAAACCAGTTGGTGCTGAAACGGAGACAAATATGCATATATTTAGATTGCTTCCTTTCATTGATCCCTAATATTCTGAAGCCGTTCTCTCTATGTATTCTAGTGAGTCTGTAGACAAAATTCTAATTAAAGGTACAAGGTATTTAAAGGGATGGCTTAAGATACATGTACTGAAAACTCTATTGAATGAAAACTCCACAAGAAAATATGTTGGCCAGCAAGTGGGAGGGTTTTCAGCGGTTGAATAACATGTATTCAGCCTGCGCAAAGGAACCGCGCCTACATAAATTAAGTCTGAATATGAGAAGTGCCTGCATAAGGTAAGTCTGAATATGAGAAGTGCCTGCATAAGGTAAGTCTGAATATGAGAAGTGCCTGCATAAGGTAAGTCTGGATAAGAGAAGTGCAAAGGAGAAGCATGTGTAGGTAAGGCATACATTTCCTAAGTCTGAATCGGCCCCCATATGCAAGTTATTCCATGCAACTACTGTGCTGGGAATGTGCATTCCCTCCCTATTGTGCTAATGTAGCTATTCCCTGTAATTTATGTTCTACTACACTATCATGTAGTCTTTGTGTTACAGTAACAGAAAAACTATTGAATACCAATCACCTTGTGGGGTTTCAACTTTAATTTAATCATACCCTTGTGTGATGTTCGCTTGAACTGTAGGGCCTATAGGTTTTCCAAAGAGAAAATAGGTACAGTCGCATGAATTTTTAGAACATGACAAATCCATTTAGTATGACGTTTCTATATGTTGAAGAACACATGTATCACCTAAAGCAAACCCAACCAGCCACTGGATGATAATCTGATATGAAAAGGTTACATGCAGAACAGTAATATTTTTGTAATCTCTTCTCCCAGTCTACTCATTAGCTTCAGATGAGAGACTGTAAAAGAAGAATAGGAGATGGAAATAACACTTTAATTTGTTACTATAAAGGGCTTTTCATTATCACCTTTCATAAGACACACCCTTATTTTGTCATCATTCTAGTTGCTGAGATGATAATTGCATGACTAGATAATTATTACGAAATCAAAAGTGAATAGGGCAAATTACATTTCAAACTATGATTAAAACAGGAAACCTGCCCCTGGTTTCAGCCTTGAGAATACAGTTGGCACAAGGGTTATGTGGGCTTGGGCATTTTTCCAGTGTGCTCTCAGCCCTTAAATATGTCCCATGGCATTGCTAGTTAATGATTTGCCAAGCATTGGAGACACTCTCCTGCTCAGTTCAGTTTGATCATATTTGTTATTCCTGTGTTCAGGAATAACTAGGCACCGTTTTTAATTTACTGAACAAGCAATCTGATAAAGGAAGGCAGCAATAAGCGGAAATCTTATTAGCATGACTGTGTAGCTTTATCGTAATCGAGTTATGAACACAGCCAAACCAATCATACTCACAAATGGAATTAGCAGAGTTAAAATGTCCATATAATTGGATTGTGATTTCAACTTTCTGTTGCCAACCTTTTAATCAATAAGCAAGCTGACATTTTGTCACAACTCATTAAAATGGGGATCCCATAATAATTAGGCTACAATACCGTCAACAGAGAAGAAAGAAAATAATGCATAAAATCAACCTATGAAATGCCCAGCAGTTCCTTTCCCTGACAATGTTACAGTAGACATACAGATCAACCAGGGACATATAATTCATTTTATTCCATTAGGAACAATTCATTAATATTCACATCGATTAGGGAATAGATAGGATGCATTCTGTATTTACCAGTGTTGTAGTACTCGGTCTCGAGACCATATATTGAGTGTCTCGGTCTTGTCTCGTTATCCGATACATTTGTACTCAGTTTTGACTCGGTCTCAGACAGTGAGGACTCTTAATTTTTCCCGAGACCAGCCGAGACCGGCGAAGTAAAAAACTCACAATTAACAGCTTTCATTCAGTCAGCGCACGAAATCGCTTCTCCAGGCCAAATAATCTTGAAACATTAATACAGTATTTTACCAGCCTGTATGTCTATTATAGACATGTTTGTGTAGTGGCGAACCTATAGGCCTTCAGTGTGTGACAGGTTCGTGATTCTGAAAGGACAGCAACCGTACAGCGCACTCACGTATGAGAGTGCACTTTCTGTAAAACACAAAGGGCCAGTGGTGTAGTGGAGGCTATACGCAGGTATAAACCGTATACCCACTTTTTTTTCAGTGGGCATTGCGTATACTCACTTCTTGATCCCTACCGATGTGTATCAAAGTAGTGTCGTGGAGGTATACGATTTATCAATTATGTAGTACAATAGAGAAATCATGCACAAAGTAGCCAACACAATCACAAAGCATGTGAAATATATTCACATGCGGGCTGCACACAGCCTAGTTTCAGCGGAATATCATCTGCAGGCAGCAAGAGTGTGCAGCTCTCAACTGGTTTTGACATGGAGCAGCTCACAGAAGAATGACATCGGTGGCGGGTAGGCAGTGGCGACCTTTCATTCAGGGCAGGTGAATGACAGACAAATAATTATACAAATATATATATACAGTATATATTAATTAATACGTGTCACATATCTTTTTGCAAACAATGTCAAAAAACTAATAATTTAGTTAATAAAGCCGCATACAAACATTATCTATTTTTTGCTTTCTTGAGGAAGGCAGCTCCAAAATGCAGGTGTTTCAGCCTAGCTCAGTGCTTTCTGTGGTGGTGGGGCAGCCAGAGGAAAATATGGAGAGTAGGGGTTGGTAATGTTCTCTAGTTGCGCCGTGATTGACTCAATGTTCTGTCACTCATGGCGACACTACGTCAACGCAACATCTACGGAAAGAGCTCGAAAATTCGAGGCCCTTGGGTGCTGCCATAGAGTTACATTAGAAGCGCCCATCCAAGAAGGCTCAAGGTCATTGGCCACAGATAAAATGACATCAAATCACGTTATGTCTACTGTAGCTTTGATTGGACTGATCATGTCAACATCATACTTTCAAAATCTTAGCTAGCAAGCTAGACATGCAGTCATCATCATGAATCACATCAACAATCTACTGGCAAATCCTTTTCAATCCTTGTCATGTGAAGATAAATTATAGATAAAACGTATCAGTGCTCATTGGCCATTGGACATAAACATTACATAACAAGTTGGAAATGGCAAATTCAACAATGAGTGGTTTGGAAGGAATCAGTGGCTAACTGCAAGTGTTACAAAGCAATCACTAGCCTGCTATTCAGTGGAGTGGGTGTGTCATAGGAGTCTGGATTTAAGGTTCTCTTTTCAACGCTTAAAAGGATAAACACCATGGGCTAGAAAAGGTTGAATACATTGGCCATGCTGTCAATCCAGCATGATTTCTGCCGCGTTCAAAACAACTGGAAACTCGGAACAGGGAAATCTCAGACTTCAGTGAGTTCAACTGGAACTCAGGGAAAAAAACTAGCTCCGACTGGGAAAATACGTTTTGAACAGTCATCCAACTCGGAATTCCAAGTCTGGAACTCTGGCCTCTTTCTAGCGCTCCGACCTGAAGATCACTGATGTCATGGTTCAACCTTGTTTTTTTCAGAGTTCCCAGTTGTCTTGAAAACACCATAAATCCAGAGAATGCCAGACTTTGATGACAAAGTTTGATGACAAAATTTGCCCACAAGGACCGCCGCGCCACCTTCCTGTTCAAGCGAGCACAGCACAACAAGGCGAGTCCAAAAATGTATTGTATGCTGCTGCATAAATGATGTAATATGCCAGGGAGATATGTATACTGTAGCTGAGAAAGTAATACTAAGTGTATGTTGTGTAGTAAGCTGTTAGTAGCCCATGTGCCTTACCCTAATCATTTGATCCCTTTCCCCCTCATAAAGTAGCCTACTGTTCTGACTTGGTGGTGCACATGTAGCCTATAGCCTGTTTTAGAGAAATGTAATCATTGAATATTGTAAGAGCTTTCATTGTCTGCTTATATGCCCCCTTTATTTATCATACGGTTCTGACTTGTGCTCAGGGAGAATACTGTAAGAATGACCCATGTTCTGAACTCTGTCGCTGTACATTTTAAAAGCGCTGAACAAATATTTATATTGACTACAGTGAGGGAAAAAAGTATTTGATCCCGTGCTGATTTTGTACGTTTGCCCACTGACAAAGAAATGATCAGTCTATAATTTTAATGGTAGGTTTATTTGAGCAGTGAGAGACAGAATAACAACAACAAAATCCAGAAAAACGCATGTCAAAAATGTTATAAATTTATTTGCATTTTAATGAGGGAAATAAGTATTTGACCCCCTCTCAATCAGAAAGATTTCTGGCTCCCAGGTGTCTTTTATACAGGTAACAAGCTGAGATTAGGAGCACACTCTCAAAGGGAGTGCTCCTAATCTCAGTTTGTTACCTGTATAAAAGACACCTGTCCACAGAAGCAATCAATCAATCAGATTCCAAACTCTCCACCATGGCCAAGACCAAAGAGCTCTCCAGGGATGTCAGGGACAAGATTGTAGACCTACACAAGGCTGGAATGGGCTACAAGACCATCGCCAAGCAGCTTGGTGAGAAGGTGACAACAGTTGGTGCGATTATTCGCAAATGGAAGAAACACAAAAGACTGTCAATCTCCCTCGGCCTGGGGCTCCATGCAAGATCTCACCTCGTGGAGTTGCAATGATCATGAGAACGGTAAGGAATCAGCCCAGAACTACACGGGAGGATCTTGTCAATGATCTCAAGGCAGCTGGGACCATAGTCACCAAGAAAACAATTGGTAACACACTACGCCGTGAAGGACTGAAATCCTGCAGCGCCCGCAAGGTCCCCCTGCTCAAGAAAGCACTTATACAGGGCAGTCTGAAGTTTGCCAATGTACATCTGAATGATTCAGAGGAGAACTGGGTGAAAGTGTTGTGGTCAGATGATACCAAAATTGAGCTCTTTGGCATCAACTCAACTCACCGTGTTTGGAGGAGGAGGAATGCTGCCTATGACACCAAGAACACCATCCCCACCGTCAAACATGGAGGTGGAAACATTATGCTTTGGGGGTGTTTCACCGCATCAAAGGGACGATGGTCGGGGCCATGTACCGTCAAATCTTGGGTGAGAACCTCCTTCCCTCAGCCAGGGCATTGAAAATGGGTTGTGGATGGGTATTCCAGCATGACAATGACCCAAAACACACGGCCAAGGCAACAAAGGAGTGGCTCAAGAAGAAGCACATTAAGGTCCTGGAGTGGCCTAGCCAGTCTCCAGACCTTAATCAAGTAGAAAATCTTTGGAGGGAGCTGAAGATTCGAGTTGCCAAACGTCAGCCTCGAAACCTTAATGACTTGGAGAAGATCTGCAAAGAGTGGGACAAAATCCCTCCTGAGATGTGTGCAAACCTGGTTGCCAACTACAAGAAACGTCTGACCTCTGTGATTGCCAACAAGGGTTTTGCCACCAAGTACTAAGTCATTGTCACGATCGTCTAAGGAGGAGGACCAAGGCGCAGCGTTGAAGGTGAACATATTATTTTATTAGGATGATCACACGATCAAAACAACAGACGATAACGTGACGTCTACGGTTTAACACAAATCAAATAAGAACAAGAAACCACAAAGAATGAAAGCCTAACGGCTACCTAAGTATGACTCCCAATCAGAGACAACGAGCTACAGCCGTCTCCGATTGGGAGCCACCCTGGCCAACATAGAAATGAAAAACATAGAAACTAACACCCTGGCTCAACATACGAGAGTCCCCCGAGCCAGGGCGATGGAGGTCTGGAGCGTAGAGCTGGTACAACCCGTCCTGGCTGGATGCTCACTTTAGCCCGGCAAGTGTGGGGCGCGGGCACAGGACGCACTGGGCTGTGAAGGCGCACTGGCGACACAGTGCGTAGGACCGGAGCAGGATATACTGGCCTGAGGAGGCGTACTGGAGACCAGGAGCACTGAGCCGGCACAACCCGTCCTGGCTGGATGCTCACTTTAGCCCGGCAAGTGCGGGGTGCGGGCACCAAGCGCACCGGGCTGTGAATGCGCACTGGAGACACAGTGCATATCACCGCATAACAGGGTGCCTGAACAGTCACACGCTCCTTAAAGCGAGTGCGGGGAGTTGGCTCTGGTCTGAAACCTGGCTCCGCCAACCACCCTGTGTGCCCCCACAAAAAAAATCTTTGGGGCTGCCTCTCGGGCTTCTGTCGTGGTCGTGACCTTCGGAGTCGCCGTTGATCCTCCCTCCCTGCCTCCGTCTGCTCCCATGGAAGGCGATCCATACCTGCCCGGATCTCTTCCCACGTCCGGGATCCCTTTCCATCCAAGATCTCCTCCCATGTCCACGCTGTCTGCTCCTCCTGGCCACGCTGCTCGGTCCGTTTGTGGAGGGATCTTCTGTCACGCTCGTTGATTGATGGCTCAGACCAAGGTGCAGCGTGGTAGGCGAACATTTTAATTCAATAAATGAACACAACAAAATACACACAAACGTAAAGTACTGCAGGCAAAAAAAATACACAAAACCAAGATCCCACAAACTAAGGTTAGAAAAAGGCTGCCTAAGTATGAGACAATGATAGACAGCTGCCTCTGATTGGGAACCATACCCGGCCAACAAAGAAATAGACAAACTAGAATGCCCACCCAAATCACACCCTGACCTAACCAAATAGAGAATAAAATGGATCTCTAAGGTCAGGGCGTGACAATCATGCACTGTTTGCATAGACATGGATGGGCCTGGGTGGACTGAAGCCCACCGACTGGGGAGCCAGGCCCACCCAATCAAATTGATGTGGGTTAAGCATTGTTGTGGACTTAGACCATCAAATTGTTGTATTTTTTTCTATTTAAGAAAGTGTGGTTTTGAGAGTGAAAATCTGAAAAGTCTATAGGAAAACTCATTAAAGAAACATAGGAAAACATACGATTTTTCACACAGGGGGCCTTTCCGTCGCTGGGCGGGCCGTTAGGGAACTTTTTGGCAAAATTAGAGTATACCAACACCTGCTGTTCAATTAGTGCCGCTAACACCAATGCCCTTACCTCTGCCTTAACAAAACCCCTTGGCACGGAGATATCGAAATGGTCTGCCAAAGTCTCTAAATCCACTCTCCTACAATTCTCAAAACCCTCCCACGGAGGGTTATCCAGAAAAAACTTCAGGTTAAAAGGTGGCCATGTTCTAAATCCACCACCTAACTACAACACCCAACACAGAATTAAACACTACACCCAACATAACAACCACACAATCCACATCTACTACCAAAGTGTGCGGGCACAAGCTGGATCAAAGATCCCGGATGAGCCCCCATGTTACGTTCTCCCCTCGGGTGTAGTTCGTCTGAGGAGGAGACGTAAATGCCCGTGCCTATGCACACAATGTAAACTAGATGGATGGGGAAGAAATGTGGGGTGTAACTAACTAAAATAATGGGACACAACAACCAGAACTCAATGTTAGCCCTCTGGGGTCGTTTAGTAAAGTACTGAACAACATATACAACACCCATAAAGAAACAGTAATAAACCAAAGACCAATCAAACAAACCAGGGAAGGTAAGAGAAGGGAATGTTTGGGAACGAGGTCCAAGTAATGAAAATAAACAAAAGGTCCCTCCTCTATACACCTAATCCTTCCTAACACACTCTAAGCCCTAACCCGCTTTCCTACCTGTTACCACAAATACAGGGGTGACACCCGCCCGGCTAACCTAGTGTGTAAAACAGTGGGTTATCTACGTGTGAATGTACACCCATGGGCAGAACTACTTTTCCCTTCTCCAGGACCCAGGTAGGGTGGAATACAGCAGGAGGACAGGCTTGAACACAAACAAAGATAAATCAAAACAACCAATAACCAAAAAGTGCCCTCTCTCTCTAGCTCACACGACAAACAGTTTATATGCTCTAGTCAATCAGTCACTCAACCACAGCTGCCAGGACTCCGGACCGAAGCCACGCCCACCATCGTCAGCCATATCTCAGCACACCTGTAATAACCAGATCACACAAACAGAACAACCACTCTGAACCAAACACACACTACAAAGGACGATTGGGAGAAAGAAAAACATGTCACACGTAACATCCAGGCACCACTACACCACTGCATAGGGGCGATGGGAAGACAGCAGTCACAGGAGAAGCAGTCCATAAACTTGAGTTTAAACTCGAGTGGCGCAGCGGTCTAAGGCACTGCATCTCAGTGCTAGTGTGTTTGGTTGCCTTCTCACCAAGCTGCTTGCCTATTGTCCTGTAGCCCATCCCAGCCTTGTGCAGGTCTACAATTTTATCCCTGATGTCCTTACACAGCTCTCTGGTCTTGGCCATTGTGGATAGGTTGGAGTCTGTTTGATTGAGTGTGTGGACAGGTGTCTTTTATACAGGTAACGAGTTCAAACAGGTGCAGTTAATACAGGTAATGAGTGGAGAACAGGAGGGCTTCTTAAAGAAAAACTAACAGGTCTGTGAGAGCCGGAATTCTTACTGGTTGGTAGGTGATCAAATACTTATGTCATGCAATAAAATGAAAAAATGAATTACTTAAAAATCATACAATGTGATTTTCTGGATTTTTGTTTTAGATTCCGTCTCTCACAGTTGAAGTGTACCTATGATAAAAATTACAGACCTCTACATGCTTTGTAAGTAGGAAAACCTGCAAAATCGGCAGTGTATCAAATACTTGTTCTCCCCACTGTAAGCATTGTGATATTGTTCTTTCAGGCAATTCCTCTGAGCATCATCACAGACACACCCATTACAAGATCAACTGGTCATTGTTATTCACCATCAGCTGTGTCAATTGGCAGATAGGATACAGAAACTTGATTTCTCTGATGACACCATTCTGCATCAGAGAGATTGACACTGCTGACATACATTAATTACAGAAAAGGAACTACAAAGGATAAGTTAACTTTCCCAACTTTTGGAATGCTAGATCAATATCAAATGCAATTAAAAGGCAAAATTAAAAAGAGATGTTACACACACCAATATATCAAGGGTAGAGCAAAGAGTTTGCTTTGTCTAGTTTGATAAATTGTATACAATAAAGTCAAGGGTACATAGGCCTAATAAGATCATGTATTTTTTCAAGTCGAAAGGAATTTTGGCCAGGAAATCCATAGTTGGCATGAAGTCTGGTGCCGCTGCAGGCGAGAGCATTTACGACTGTTTTAATAACCCCTGTTCTTTTCTAATTTAGCACATTTTTGCCACCACAATCATTTCTGAGAATGTTAGATTATGCTTTAGAGATACAAATTAATTTAGATCTGAGCCAGGGTTGCAATCACAGGGTCGTACCACGGCTCCATTCATTACATTTATAAAGGAAAGCTTGCTCTTGTTCTCTTGTTGTTTCTGTGACACTGTTAGCCTTCTTTATTACTCCCATGTCTACCTGTCAGCCAGGTCTCCTCCTGCGGGTTCTTGGAGACCTGGATCAAGTGTGATTGATGATAGAAACAGTAGCTTGGTTTTCATTACGAGCCAGAGAGGTGGCTGAAGTCATTTCAGGAGACCTGCCATTGAGGACATGAGGTCAAGTCCACTCATACTTGTACAGTGCTAGAGAGTGAAGGAGAGAGGCTTCACTAAAATGTTGGTTGAATTAAATATCATCCCTGTTGGATAATAAACATTCTATCCTTTATCTAATTACATCTTCATAAGTCTAACTAATTACTAACTTGACAATGAGTAACACTCCACATCAGAAAAATGTATTCTAAGACAATCGATACATACAGTACTTATCTGTAGTAACCAGCTACTGTTAGAGAGCGCTTGATTTTTGCTGTAGCACCTGGCTTCCACAGTGTCTGGTTCCCAGTTTCTAGGCCTGTGTTATTTCCTCCAGGGCTCTGTTGTGGGGGATATATCTCTGTTACTGGTCCAGCTTCGCCCCAAGGCCCCCTGGCTGTGGCCACGGCTGTGCACACCACACTGAGCCAACACCAAGGGCCTTTACTACACCTCCAACAGCAGGCTGTTTTCTCCATTCCCCTGGATGATGAAATGCACTATACACACCTGCTAAAAGTTAAGTGTAGACTTCCTTAGAAATTCAACAGCACCAACAACACTATGTTGTTAAGATAAATGTATTGGTCCTTTGACTAGTGTATGTTTATTGCCTCAAAACATTACCTTGTGTTGCTGAAGAAAACATATGACATATCTGTGACACATTTTTGACATATTTCCATTACATACAGTGGGGGAAAAAAGTATTTAGTCAGCCACCAATTGTGCAAGTTCTCCCACTTAAAAAGATGAGAGAGGCCTGTAATTTTCATCATAGGTACACGTCAACTATGACAGACAAATTGAGGAAAAAAAATCCAGAAAATCACATTGTAGGATTTTTAATGAATTTATTTGCAAATTATGGTGGAAAATAAGTATTTGGTCACCAACAAACAAGCAAGATTTCTGGCTCTCACAGACCTGTAACTTCTTCTTTAAGAGGCTCCTCTGTCCTCCACTCGTTATCTGTATTAATGGCACCTGTTTGAACTTGTTATCAGTATAAAAGACACCTGTCCACAACCTCAAACAGTCACACTCCAAACTCCACTATGGCCAAGACCAAAGAGCTGTCAAAGGACACCAGAAACAAAATTGTAGACCTGCACCAGGCTGGGAAGACTGAATCTGCAATAGGTAAGCAGCTTGGTTTGAAGAAATCAACTGTGGGAGCAATTATTAGGAAATGGAAGACATACAAGACCACTGATAATCTCCCTTGATCTGGGGCTCCACGCAAGATCTCACCCCGTGGTCTGTGAGAGCCAGAAATCTTGCTTGTTTGTTGGTGACCAAATACTTATTTTCCACCATAATTTGCAAATAAATTCATTAAAAATCCTACAATGTGATTTTCTGGATTTTTTTTCCTCAATTTGTCTGTCATAGTTGACGTGTACCTATGATGAAAATTACAGGCCTCTCTCATCTTTTTAAGTGGGAGAATTTGCACAATTGGTGGCTGACTAAATACTTTTTTCCCCACTGTATTGGTGCGTGGTAAAATGTATCCAAACATGATAGGGTACAGTACATACTGTGTATGTTCCAGGGTAGATATGTTTAACAGACTCCTCATTTAAAATGGGTCACACTGCATTCACCTCTCCTTGGATATCTGAATACACCAGTCAGTCACTGTGGTAGAACATTACCAGCAAGTATATGGGGAGCAATTAATCATCCCTATGCTGTTTACATGTATACACCTGTTAAGCTAATTTGTCATTTTTATGTACATGTTCATACATTCATTGTGAAGTGTGTGTGTACATGCATGCAAGCGCTAGCGTGTGTCTGTGTGTGTGTGCTGTCTCAACAACTATGTCATCCTTAAAATGCAAAAGCTTGGACTGTACTTACTTACCACGTATTCATAAGGATTGGGTGTGAAAGCATCAGAATGTAAACAAAAGTGACGTGAATAGACAACAAACACCGTTATGAAACAAGATTACTTTAGAGATTAAACAAACACAACAAACGCCAAAAGGAAATGAAGATGATTAAGACTGATGTTGAAAAAATGGTTGGCATTGACATGTCTTTTCTTCATAAATACTGTTATTGCTGCAGAGTGTGAGCTGGGAGTATTTATGTTTCCGTGACATAGTCCTACAGTTGGACTGCTTTGGTGCGACTCTGGAGGCTCCGGTTTTTAATCAGTACTGTCACATTATTGTTTGTTGTTTATTGTTATATAAAGGGAATTTTACTTACTCCAAATGATCATAAATAAAATACAACATTTGTATACATTCAACTCATTGATGATGTGTTGAAATGCCATGTGGTATTTCAGGGGGAGAATGATATAATACATTTACAGTTTAGTCATTTAGCAGACGCTCTTATCCAGAGCAACTTAGTGAGTGCATACATTTTCATACTGGCCCCCCGTGGGAAACGAACCCACAACCCTGGCGTTGCAAGCGCCATGCTCTACCAACTGAGCTACAGGGGACTAATACTGTATTGTGTTGTGTATAACATATTGTGACATTCTGAAGGGTGTGGTCTGGTGTGCTCATCCAGTCATGCATTCTTTACACATCATGCTTGAAAACAGTGGTTCACGTAGCCATGAGCCTGCATCTCAGTCTGCGAAATGAAACAAGCCCATTGAAATGCAACATGTGATGTCAAACAAAGCAGTAACCGTCCAAATCTCATGAATATCTTCACAGAAATAGAGTAGCCTGCCCATATTTGCTGTTCTTCAGCTAGTCTTGAGGTTACCGTACAGCTGAAGTAACTGTAAATACTCATTGCTACCGACTTATGATTTAATGTCAATGAATTGATGTAATAGTCAAACATTAGCCTGCATTTGCTTGCTGACTGGATGTGAATTCATTTAATCTATGACTGCTCTTCTGAATTTTCCTAGCAAGGAAAATATGTATTTTAATGGGCCTGGCCTACCTACAGCCCACTGGAACAAAAGAAGAGTGGGTTTATATTTCTTTCCCTTTTATTTAGCGAATACCGAGGTTTGACCTGCAACCTTGAGCACCGTTAACACATTCACTGTGTTGTCTACTTGGCTTTTTCTTTCTTTTCCCCATTCTCTCCATTTCAAACTTAGTCAGTCCAAATAGGTTTCCTCTGTGTGTTACAGAGAGAGCAAAGCAGGGTTATTTGGTAAGTGTTGCAAGGCAAGAGCAGAGCAGAGCAGAGCTGACTATGCTGTCCAAAAAAATTTTATACCTGAGTTTGGCACCTTCCAAAGGCTCTTCAGCCCACCCACCCTTTGCAGGGAGATGCAGAAGCAGCTGTTTACATGGCAGCCAGGCCTGCTTCTCAAACCCTTGCTGAAGAGTCAGTGAGTCTCATTGGAGCAGAGCTGAACTGAGCATCAAGTATGGTAAGCCTAGTCTGACAGACTCACATACTCACTGTCCATGGTGTATGATTACAAGCCCAGATCAAATACAATCATTTTACATTTCCTTTCTCCTGACATCGCTCTATCGTTTCATGAATCAGACTGACTTGACACCCATGAAGGCAGCAAATTGTCAGCAGTCATCCTCAAATCTCCTTAAAGGGACCAATAAATAGAGATAAGTACTTCCTATGAATTAATGGGGAAGTACAGTAAATTGCTGCTGTTGAGTGATTGGTATGTTATTGTAATCAGGGATTTCGAGGTTTGATATCTCATTCATCTGCAACGCATATTTACAATTCATTTAAAGTCCCTATAGTGTCTACAGAGGGATTCTACTGAGTTATTACAAGTAGGCTACCCTGTCCAATCACAAAACAGCTCACTCTGCAACTGTAATGCGTCCCCTTTTCTTTTCATGAGACACATCTATGATTCCCCCCTCCAGTAAACAGGTGGAATATAGTGGCACTCGTGCACCACTCTCTGTGAATTATATAGTGGTGATAAGTGACACTGTAATTGTGGATGGGTCACAAAGGCTATGCCGTTTTTACTGAATGCATTTCTTGGAGCTACTATTCCAAAGGCTTCATATTCATTCAATTCAGGTTAATCAACAATTTAATGCAACACAAATTCAACTGGACACACTTTCTGTTCCGTTTGGAGAGAAAAATACGCATTAAACCTATGCGGTTATAGCGCTTTGTCGACATTAGGGGGAGACTGCAGTCGCTCTCCAGAGCGCCAAGTGTGAGCAGAGCTGAATAGGGGACAATACTGACGTCATGGACTTTCACTCCACTCACGGAGAAACAAAGTAGGCTGTCTGCGAGAGTGAAGCGGTGAGAATGGAGCGCGTGAATCCACAGGAATAATACGCGTCTCAAACTGCTTTAAAACTTTAAAAACTCAATAAACAAACATGGATACGTGTAGACTTGGCTTCATACTACTCTACTTTTCAATTCTAAGCGTCGGGGCTCAATTCACTGCAGGTAAGGATCTTTAAACCTTTCTGTGAGAGACTGTAGAAGCGGAGCGAAGAAGAAAGTTGGTGAATGTTTGAGCTGGAGTAATTTAAATCAAGGTGTGCTTTGTTGCATTTCGTTGATCCGGAAAAAAGTTGATATGCGAAAGTTAATATATTTTTTATGTTAATCTTTATGAGAACGTTCCGAATCATTACTCCTAAATCGGGTCCGATTCCTGGCGTGGCTTTATTGCAGGTAGGCAAATAGCGAGCAAATTTGCATAAAAAATATACGGTTACGTCCCAAAATGTTGCCTGCCACCTTGAACGAAAGTATTTGAGTCCATCCTTTCGTGGTTGCACGCATCCGTATAAATAAAACAACGTAGCCTATTTGAGAAGTTGTCGGATCCATGATTTCTGCTTGATCACAACATTGAAATGGTCTGTATGGACACTTCGATCATGTTGCCTGAAATATGGGATGGTTGTACAGTAATGAGCAACTTTTTGGACATGAGAAAGACTGGTCACTAATGACTCATATATATATATATATTACCTGGAACCAAAAGTAAAAGTCCGTTGGTTTAGAAAGAACATTAATTAGGTCTATAGGTGCACACTTGTGATTGCCAAAGTTCAAATGGTAAAACTTTCATTCTGCAATGACCTTTCAATAAATAGGCCGATGGAACCATTCAATACTACATTACAAAGTTATTCTCAGGTTTACATTTTTTTTGTATTCGTCTCAACTCTGAGGGTCCAATGCTTTTCACCTTCAGTTGCAACACTTTCATCTAAATTGACAAAACTGTTGTTCTTCAATAAGTGCTCTAGATTAAAAAAAAAAAAAAAACACCAGTTTTAATGGCTAAACCACTAATTCGAACGACTTATTTATTGTAGTCTAATGTATACGCTTACTACTAGACTATTTGGAATGGTCAAAAACATTATTAGTTTTTTCTTATGTGTATATGAAATCTGATACTGTTGACCATCTCATCTCATACCCTGTCCCTGGGGACTTGAGAAACAGCAGGAGGTGGAGTCCTGTTGTCTATAAACTATTTAAAATGCTCATTCCAAAGAAACCTGTGAAATGCTGTCTGTCATTTAAATAGATGTAAATTCAATTTCCTCAAAGTTCCAATCACTTCGGATTTACTTTTAATAATTGCTCTCTCATTTAATCCATCTGATCTCTTTTAGTTTTGAAAGAATTAGCAATTTTTTGGAATGCCTATTCCATGCAGTCTTTAAATAAAACAAATTTATAATCACTGTATGTCTAATAAATCACTGTGTTCATGACAATAACTCAAAATATATTTTGGGGCATTTATTTCCCTGAGCCTCCTTTTGCCATAAAGAAATAGCTCAGTCTGATCGTGTTGGCATGTTAATACACATTTTTATATACTTACTTACACAGCCCTGATTGGCGGATAGGATCGTCTAGAGCCTACCCGCTTACCCCTTCATAGTAGGAAGATAAAAGATGACTGGTCATGATTAACCAGATCAGATTGTGATGCCATGATCTGGGCCAAAAACTCCATTCCACCTGAACAGGCTGAAATTCCAGGATTGTTTTTTTCAAACAGCTCTTACACAAAAAGGGGAATTTTAATAATCTTTTTCACAATTTCAGAGTGTTATTTTGACCTCCTAGTGTGGAAGTATCATAAAGCGAAACTGGAAAATCACATTTTTGACTGCACTGCCCCTTTAAGAATTCGACTTGTTCATATATGTAGTCAGATATGTAGCCCATAATCATTAGCCACTGCCTCTATAACCTATTGGCCTAATATACCTCTTTTTATTGCTGATTAACTGAGGGACTCCATAAGTCTTTCTCTTCAAAGCGCACACACACATTCCTTACATTGGTATGTATGAGTGTAACCTGCATCATCAGATTAATTCACCACTGGTGGGTGGGGGGGATACAGTTGTCTAGAAAATACAGCTGTCTATATAATTGCTGATTAATTCATCAGAAAGTCTTAACCACGGATTAATACATTTGAGCAATCGAAAAAAACAGGATGACAGGATGATTGATTTGTAAATAATGTGATAATGCTGGCGATATTACAGAAATGAACTGGAAGATCACTTTACATTTCATAAAGCAATGCTGCTCTGCGATGAAAAGACACAAATCGTGTGCTAATCCACTTATATATTTTCTGTTGCTTCCATCTGGCCGCAGCGCAAATGGGACAACCGGTGAAGGGTGAGTTACTGAGCTGTGCTATCATTCGACAGGAGCCCCTGTCCTGATTCATTGTGACCTGATGACTCCTGGCTGTTGTACTATGCTACCTTGAATGCGCAATATGGTCTCTGTGCAGTTGTCTCACTGCAGCGCTCTGTTAATGGCCCTCTCTCCAGAAAAGGCTAGTTCTGCTCTCACATGATTTGGGACAATAAACCACAGCATGTAAGAGGTTAACTCGATTCTTTCTTGTAAAATAGACAATTTTAAAACCTTTTCTGGCTACAGTTCACATGAAGTTGGCCAAATACCACACATTCATTTAGTTGTGATGTGTGTGTGCAATAACATGAAATAACTCCAGTTGTTACAGTCTTTTTAAATGATATTCATCTGCAGTTACCATTTAGTGTGTGCTTTGTAATATCTCTGTCATTGCCTAAGTAACAGAGTAGCAAACTAATTTATTTGCTCACCTATCAGAGAATCAGGTGTGAATGACTGTCGGGAGAGATGGCCATTAACCAAAAGATAGACGCTGCAGGAGAGGAACAGCTGTTACTGGGTGAGATGTATTCAAAATGGACCCCTAATTAGAAGAACACTATTCAGGCTTTCATATGGTCAGTCAGCACTAGCAAGAACTAGCCTAACTTCAGTCTTATTGGATAATCTCACAAACAATTCATTGTAATGCTTTTATTTCCAGTACATTTGTCTTTGATTACTTTGATCTGTTTGTGACTTGGGCACAGGAGAGTGAGTATTTTCAGTTGCTCCAATGGGGTATCCTTCACTACATCTCAGCTTCCAGTTTTTCATGCACATATCTTTTCCCTAGAGTATGTTTATTGCATGATTCGTCCAGTGTTTCCATCTTGGTCTGGTTTAACCACTTCTTTTAAAAAAGGCAACATGGTTTCATAAAACGATCATGCCCCCTCATTAAAACATAGGTCATGGTAGACCATGGTCTAGTGAGTGAGGCAATACAGAGGAAAATCCCCCCCACCATTCAATAACAATAAGACTCCTCTAAGAGCGGAAGTTGCTGATGACTCAGAGTACCACAAGGAGTCTTATATCTTAGTTTTATTAGGCTACAGGTTAGGTGACAGTGAGAGAAGTTGCTTATCTCAGCACCTGTGAGAGAAATGTATGTTTTTTTATGCGTAGCCTTAACAAAATCTATTTGCAGCATGCAGGCAGGTATTGTTCCCTTCATTTTCTGAAGCTTTAGATTATGCATGGTGAATCAATACCTGACAAAATGTGTCAAGTGATTTTGCAACTGTATGGATTTTAAATGTCGTTTTCCTCAAAATCAGCAGCCTCCGTCTCATTTCTCTTATTTATTTATTTATTCAGACCTGCACCTGTAAATGTTTTGTCAGCATGTTACCCATCTGCCAGTTTTTCTCGGGATTACGAATTAATAAGCAAGTTTGTTCTTGTTATAAACCCGAAATATGTGTTAAACACAGGCCTACCGCCTTGAATAACGCATCCAATGACCCTTTTACCATACAGTATCAAATGTCTGTGGTGTTTCCAAGGCCCTGGGCTGTAAGTGTTTATTTGGCCCCAGGAGGTGCCCACTCTGACAGATGTATTCTGAACTGGACTAATAGGAGCATTTCATCCCTGTTCAGGCCCACAGCAACACTGGCTCTGGGCCTATTGTAACACGCAAGGCAACAAAGGCCTTGTGGAGTTGCACTTGAAGCTCTTCATGGGAGGACATTTCTGCTCTCAGCATGCATCATGCTCCTGTCTGCTTGGTATTTGGGACATGGAGAAATGTTCTGTGATTGTTCGTGTTCCGGGCCCCGGTGAATGTCTCAGACCCCAGTTATCCCCAGTCTTTGTCATCACAGCATTTTGGAGATTAAATCCGTAATGGCATTTCTGGTGGTCTATTCTGATGCCTGCCCTTAAGCTTCTTTTGAAAGCTGACTGGACTTTCCTAAGAGGAGAGTGGGAGAGAAAAAAAAAAACTCTGATGGATTAGATTTTTGGTATTTTGGCTTTTTTTGTTCTGGTTGGAGGGTTTAAGGAGATCTAGTACTGCTACCGAGTCAATGTGCAGGGGTACGAGGTAGTTGAGGTAATATGTACATGTAGGTAGGGGTAAAAGTGACTAGGCAATTACGATTGGTAATAAATAGAGTAGCAGCAGCGTATGTGAAAGTGTGTGTGTGGCGTCAATATGCATTTGTGTGAGCGTCTGTGTTTATGTGTGTGTTGGAGTGTGAGTGTAGTATGTGTGAGTGTGTGGGTAGAGCCGGTGAAAGAGAGTCAGTGCATATAAAAAGGGGGTCAATGTAAATTGTCAAGGTAGCCATTTGATTAACTGTTCAGGAGCCTTTTGGACCGAGACTTGGTGCTCTGGTACCGCTTGCTGTGCAGTAGCAGAGAGAACAGTCTATGACTTGGGTGGCTGGAGTCTTTGACAATTTTTAGGGCCTTCCTATGACACCACCTGGTATATGGGTCCTGGATGGCATGGAGTTCGGCCCCAGTGATGTACTGGGCCGTACGCACTACCCTCTGTAGTGCCTTTATGGTCGGATGCCAAGCAGTTGCCATACCAAGCGGTGATGCAGCCAGTCAATATGCTCTCAGTGGTGCAGCTGTAGAACTTTTTGAGGATCTGTGTGCGGAAACCACGGGCACACCCCGTTTAAATCACTTAACATTATTCTCTTTGGCTCCACATACTATTTGGAGGAAGTGTATTCCATGCACGGTCTTGAACTCTACTGGGTTGTGGTGTTTTATATATTGGCCTGTGTTTCTCAGACAGCATGCTGTGCAAGAGGTGCGTCTGACAGGTTTCACAGACATGCTTGAGAGAAAGAAAAACGTTATTCCACAGCCAGTGTCTGGTGATTCAAAACAGAGATTCAGCCTGTCCTGCCTTACACTTTCACTTCGAATCACGACTGCAGTATACAGGCAGCCAACATACAGTGGGGAAAAAAGTATTTAGTCAGCCACCAATTGTGCAAGTTCTCCCACTTAAAAAGATGAGAGAGGCCTGTAATTTTCATCATAGGTACACGTCAACTATGACAGACAAAATGAGAAAAAAAATCCAGAAAATCACATTGTAGGATTTTTAATGAAATTATTTGCAAATTATGGTGGAAAATAAGTATTTGGTCACCTACAAACAAGCAAGATTTCTGGCTCTCACAGACATGTAACTTCTTCTTTAAGAGGCTCCTCTGTCCTCCACTCGTTACCTGTATTAATGGCACCTGTTTGAACTTGTTATCAGTATAAAAGACACCTGTCCACAACCTCAAACAGTCACACTCCAAACTCCACTATGGCCAAGACCAAAGAGCTGTCAAAGGACACCAGAAACAAAATTGTAGACCTGCACCAGGCTGGGAAGACTGAATCTGCAATAGGTAAGCAGCTTGGTTTGAAGAAATCAACTGTGGGAGCAATTATTAGGAAATGGAAGACATACAAGACCACTGATAATCTCCCTCGATCTGGGGCTCCACGCAAGATCTCACCCCGTGGGGTCAAAATGATCACAAGAACGGTGAGCAAAAATCCCAGAACCACACGGGGGGACCTAGTGAATGATCTGCAGAGAGCTGGGACCAAAGTAACAAAGCCTACCATCAGTAACACACTACGCCGCCAGGGACTCAAATCCTGCAGTGCTAGACGTGTCCCCCTGCTTAAGCCAATACATGTCCAGGCCCATCTGAAGTTTGCTAGAGTGCATTTGGATGATCCAGAAGAGGATTGGGAGAATGTCATATGGTCAGATGAAACCAAAATAGAACTTTTTGGTAAAAACTCAACTCGTCGTGTTTGGAGGACAAAGAATGCTGAGTTGCATCCAAAGAACACCATACCTACTGTGAAGCATGGGGGTGGAAACATCATGCTTTGGGGCTGTTTTTCTGCAAAGGGACCAGGACGACTGATCCGTGTAAAGGAAAGAATGAATGGGGCCATGTATCGTGAGATTTTGAGTGAAAACCTCCTTCCATCAGCAAGGGCAATGAAGATAAAACGTGGCTGGGTCTTTCAGCATGACAATGATCCCAAACACACCTCCCGGGCAACGAAGGAGTGGCTTCGTAAGAAGCATTTCAAGGTCCTGGAGTGGCCTAGCCAGTCTCCAGATCTCAACCCCATAGAAAATCTTTGGAGGGAGTTGAAAGTCCGTGTTGCCCAGCGACAGCCCCAAAACATCACTGCTCTAGAGGAGATCTGCATGGAGGAATGGGCCAAAATACCAGCAACAGTGTGTGAAAACCTTGTGAAGACTTACAGAAAACGTTTGACCTGTGTCATTGCTAACAAAGGGTATATAACAAAGTATTGAGAAACTTTTGTTATTGACCAAATACTTATTTTCCACCATAATTTGCAAATAAATTCATAAAAAATCCTACAATGTGATTTTCTGGATTTTTTTTCCTCATTTTGTCTGTCATAGTTGACGTGTACCTATGATGAAAATTACAGGCCTCTCTCATCTTTTTAAGTGGGAGACCTTGCACAATTGGTGGCTGACTAAATACTTTTTTTCCCCACTGTATGCCCATGGTCTAAAAGTTGGCGTTTAGTGGCGAACAACAACATGCTTCACAGTTGACAAGTTAATTCAACTGCTTATAGCTAAAGTGTATGAGACCATATTCTTGGCAGTGTGGAAAAGAAAGTCCAATAATTGTCTGTGATCAGATTTCTTTATAGCCATTTGGAGATATTGAATTACTGAATATGACCTACATACAAGCTCAGTACCTCAGATAGCAAATGCTCATTCCTATTGAATGTCATGCCGTTTGTAGACCTGTCTGCTCCTTGTGAATGACTTTGCTTTCTGTAGACATGTCTGCAGTTAATGGTTGAGTGTGTGTAGTCGACATGTTGCTACAGCGTGGAGCTGCTGTGTGTGATTGACACACAGTGATCTACCACACCACCACTTCCGTCCTCCTGTCTGTCTCCCAGGTGGAGTCAAATTTCAATAAATCAATCAGCAGTCTAAATATCATCTGCCTTTAACTGCTCTATACCTGCGTCTGAAAACCTCCTGAGGAATGAAGTCTCAACATCATATTAAAGTGGAATTCTCCCACAGCCACACCAGCTCAGGGCTGAAAACAGATAACAGAAGAAGACTGCTGCCTTTTCTGTCTGGGAGGCTTTATGTTTTCCCCTCAGGACATGTCTGTCTGGCACTGTAATTGTCTGGATTGTTTGTACAAGGGTAAAGTTAACAGTGCAAACCAATCATCATTTTGGTAATTTATTATGTAGCATTTGATATTTTACAGTTCTTCATGTTTATTTCCTCAATGTATCATTATTTTCAAGAAAATAAATAGCATCGCTTAATATCATTTGGAAAAGCAGACGACAAAGCTTTAAGCTACACATGATCCTCATGATCACTGTTGTTGTGTTATTTGTTGAATTTTAATAGGGAGGCTTTTCATAAAAGAGGATTTGCTTGTTAAGTCGGCGCAAATCAATGTTAATGATATAGATTTGAATCATGACCCCCGTGGCCCCTCCCACCTCCCCCAGTCTGTTTTCTGCATTGATGTACATTTTCAAGTTTTGCCTCAACGCAAATGTTATGATAGGTCTTGGTAAATGATGTGCACAGTTTATTTATGTATGTAAATGCCTAAGATAGTTTAGTCAGAAGCAGTAAACTGGACAGGGAAGAATGTGCTCTTGATGTAGATTAAGTTAAAATAGTCTGCTTTTGTATGTCTTGGCGAGTTATGTCCAGAAGAGATGTGCTTACTGTATGAATAACAGAGCCCATGGGATGTTTCTGTCCTAGGCCTTAGTTTATTTCTCCCCCTCTTGTGTGGTATACTTGACGAGGTTCGAGAAAAGTAGTGCCCCCCACACTCCCCTCCCTGCGACTCCTAAAAGGCCCCCAACTGACTCTAGTATTTATGTTCTCAGGGTCCACTCAGGACTCCCCCCCCCCCCCCACATGAGGTTTAGGTTAACCAGCTCTGTGGGTTTGAACTGAAATTAACAGGGTCATTTGGGTAAAGCCAGTCATTTTGAAGGACAGAACACTGTATATTTCTGGGATAGACTAACCCTTACCCTGGAGACATAAAAACTTGATTGTAAATACACAAAGGGGAAAAAATACATGTAGATTCTCCTCATCTGACATAACGGGCTGAATTTGAAGCTGTCAAACGCACCTTGGCTTCATGCCTCATTAGTATTCTGAATGGAGGTGCGGGTGCTGGAAGTTCATCCCTTGTTTGTCAGTGACATCATTTACATCCAGCTGAGAACTTTGATAGGGTCAAGGTAACCCAGCAGGTTAACATTATCTCATGGCAGTCCATCTCTAATGAAGAAATGCCTAGAAATGAGGGTTAAATAGCTGTGATTCTGCTGCTTGGGAGAAGCCCAATCTGATTACCCAATCAGAATTCTGTCGCTTGGAAAACAATGGCTCTGTCATGCTTAATGCAATGTTTCAAAGGTAGCTCATACTGTGTGTATTGATGATGGTGGAATAAAAAAAGCGTATTTGCACAGCTCTATTTGAAATATTATCCTGAAAGCAGCATATTTTTCTAGCTCTGTTTGTATGTTAATGCCTAAAAGCCTTTTCCAACGGGGTGTTTTTTCTCCATGGATAACATTGGACTGTTGTTTCTCCTACCTCTCCTAAAGGGTGAAAACAGGCAACAGAGGAGCTGAGAATCAGAGGAGGGAAAAGAGAACCATATTTCATGTATATTGTTTCAGTCCAGCATACCTCTTTGTGGACAGCCAATTCAGCAAACTTTTTGACCTTGCTCCTTTGTTCTGAGTGTTGAAATAGGAACATTTTTACTTTCAAGGCATTCCAAGTATTTCTCAGAGGTTGTCTTTATCCTTGTTTTTGTCTGAGAGTTTGTCCTCTATGTCAGGGTCTTTATTAAGAGGTTAAAACATTAGTGCAGAAACTTATCTGAGGTAAAGAAAGGGAAAGCATCGAACTGTTTTAAGAAGCTGATAAATTAGAGCAAAGTTCAGAGAAGTGATGCTTCAGGGTCCTGGCATTTCTGTGCCTGTGCCTCCACTCTCCATTAACATTGGCCCACATTTAACCTCGGAGCGTCATTAGGAAAATCACTCACCATTCACTGACTTGCCCTCCTCAGATTACTTTTACACTAGATTAATCAGGAAATTGGCCTCTTCCTTTTCTCATTCTCTGTCTGGGCAACGTCGACCTTCAAGTTAAGGTTTGTTGCTCATACCGTTTGTATTGTTTGCGCCAGTTTGAGTTGTATCAAACACAAACAAACAAATGCCAAGAAAAGTCCAAAGTAAACCGGTGCTTTTCTAAATGTTTACTTGTTTACTTGTCTAAGCTTTCAACTGAAAACCACTATGCATAAGGCTTGACATACAGTGCATTCGGAAAGTATTCAGACCCCTTGACTTTTTCCAAATTTTGTTACGTTACAGCCTTATTCTAAAATAATATTAAATATATTTTCTTCCTCATAAATCTACACACAATACCCTACAATGACAAAGCAAAAACAGGTTTTTAGAAATTTTAGCAAATGTATAAAAGGAAAACAACTGAAATATCACATTTACATAGGTATTCAGACCCTTTACTCAGTAAAGGGTTTGAGTTTTCTTCGAAATTGAGCTCAGGTGCATCCTGTTTCCATTGATCATCCTTGAGATGTTTCTACAACTTGATTGGAGTCCACCCGTGGTAAATTCAATTGATTAGACATAATTTGGAAAGGCACACACCTGTCTATATAAGGTCCCACAGTTGACAGTGCATGTCAGAGCAAAAGCCAACCCATGAGGTCAAAGGAATCGTCCGTAGAGCTCCGAGACAGGATTGTGTGGTGGCACAGATCTTGGGAAGGCTACCAAAAAATGTCTGCAGCATTGAAGGTCCCGAAGAACACAGTGGCCTCCATCTTTCTTAAATGGAAGAAGTTTGGAACCACCAAAACTCTTCCTAGAGCTGGCCGCCCGGCCAAACTGAGCAATCGGGGGAGAAGGGCCTTGGTCAGGGAGGTGACCAAGAACCTGATGGTCACTCTGACAGAGCTCCAGAGTTCCTCTGTGGAGATGGGAGTCCCTGCCAGAAGGACAACCATCTTTGCAGCACTCCAACAATCAGGCCTTTATGGTAGAGTGGCCAGACGGAAGCCACTCCTCAGTAAAAGGCACATGACAGCCCGCTTGGAGTTTGCCAAAAGGCACCTAAAGGACTCTCAGACCATGAAAAACAAGTTTCTCTGGTTTGATGAAACCAAGATTGAACTCTTTGGCCTGAATGCCAAGCTTCACGTCTGGAGGAAACGTGGCACCATCCCTACGGTGAAGCATGGTGGTGGCAGCATCATGCTGTGGGGATGTTTTTCAGCAGCAGGGACTGGGAGACTAGTCAGGATTGAGGGAAAGATGAACGGAGCAAAGTACAGAGAGATCCTTGATGAAAACATGCTCCAGATTGCTCAGGACCTCAGACTGGTGCGAAGGTTTACCTTCCAACAAGACAACGACCCTAAGCACACAGCCAAGACAACGCTGGAGTGGGTTCGGGACAAGTCTCTGGATGTCCTTGAGTGGCCCAGCCAGAGCCCGGACTTGAACCCAATCGAACATCTCTGGAGAGACCTGAAAAAAGCTGTGCAGCGACACTCCCCATCCAACCTGACAGAGTTTGAGAGGATCTGCAGAGAAGAATGTGAGAAACTCCCCAAATACAGGTGTGCCAAGCTTGTAGCGTCATACCCAAGAAGACTCGAGGCTGTAATCGCTGCCAAAGGTGCTTCAACAAAGTTCTGAGTAAAGGGTCTGAATACTTGTGTAAATATGATATTTCAGTTTAAGAAAAAAGAAAAAAAATCTAAAAACCTGTTTTTGCTTTGTCATTATGGGGTACTGTGTGTAGATTGATGAGGGGGGGGGGAACAATTTAATCAATTTCAGAATTAGGATGCAACGTAACAAAATTAGGAAAAAGTCAAGGGGTCTGAATACTGTGTAAGTGGATGCAGCAGTGGACTTTTGTGGCAGATTAAATTATTTCTCAGATCCTTTGCAAGTAGCTTGGGTTTTGGATGCCACCTGAACCTGCCAGTGCCGTGATCGTCTTGGGTCTTTGATGTGAGCACATTGTTTAGTCACAGTCTCTCCTCAGAAACAGGACATGGTTCAGGACACAAGACCACAGTTGTCCTCTCAGTGAAGTAGATTAGCAGAAGTGGTGGGGAATTATGATAAATCGTCCATAACTGAGGATCTTTACTCTGTAATCTGTTCCTCAATGCCTCTAGACTTGGGAGCCCTCAGATTTCAATGTTTTCTCCCCAACTGCCAAAACAGTCTCGGCCTCAAGAAAGAGACAGCTTTTTAATGCTAAGAAAACACTTTTGACCTGTATGAACATGCCATGGCAAGTTGATTTAGGGGGAGGGTGGTTTAAAACACATCCCCTATTCCCTAGCCATGCAGCTTATCAGGTCTTCCCAAAGTGTCTGTGGGCCTTGGCTCCTGTCCACTTCTGTATGTTGTGGGCCAGAGTCACTCTATGTCAATCAAAGGAGCACAGAACCATGAATACCAGTCTCTCCTTTGATAGAGAGGGGTTTGAGGGGAGGACTCTGTTGAACACTAAAATATTTTGAACCATAGGCTTGACATGGAAAATTACATTTGTAGTTTTGTGTGTAGTTTTACCTAATTCAGCTTTTTGTTGATCCTTATCAATACTAGTGTTCGTATGATTCATCCTTACCAACTCGTTTGCCCAAAACCTGTTGTTATGTGTGTGGTTTTTATCACAGGAAGGAAACACTGTTTCATTAATAAGACCCCCCATTCATTTACCCATGTGCATGTCATAGCAGGCTTTTTATGAGTGGTTTGTGCCATGTTGTTTACAGTAATGCGTCTTGGCAGGTATTTAATTGTAAGACTGTGGACTCCCAGGCCTGACAGGCTGTCTTAATGAGGAGGCTGTCTGAACTGTGGGGATGATACGGGGTGACAGTCTTCCAGCGTGGAACCAGAGTGCATGCAGGGAAGTTGGAGGTCTGTTCTCGCAGCCCCTGTGTATGTGATCCATCATATCCCCCGTCAGAAACCCTGTCAAGGGCGGTTAGCCCAGATCTCTAAAACCTGACTTCCCCCCTTTTCTCCTGCTTGATGTATCACCAAATTGTTTTAACTAGTGTGATTGAAAAGGCCTTCCTATCACCTTCCTGTAGGCAGAGGAAGTCGTAAACAGAGATAGCTAAAACCTGACTTCCTCTCACATATTTCCAGGTTTCTATTAATATTTGATTGCCAGCTCAGCTGCGGTGCGTCATTACAAATATCTTTGTATTGTGAGATTTGAACCCCAGGTAGTTAATTTTTCTCCTGCTTGATGTATCACCAAATTGTTTTAACTAGTGTGATTGAAAAGGCCTTCCTATCACCTTCCTGTAGGCAGAGGAAGTCGTAAACAGAGATAGCTAAAACCTGACTTCCTCTCACATATTTCCAGGTTTCTATTAATATTTGATTGCCAGCTCAGCTGCGGTGCGTCATTACAAATATCTTTGTATTGTGAGATTTGAACCCCAGGTAGTTAATTTTTCTCCTGCTTGATGTATCACCAAATTGTTTTAACTAGTGTGATTGAAAAGGCCTTCCTATCACCTTCCTGTAGGCAGAGGAAGTCGTAAACAGAGATAGCTAAAACCTGACTTCCTCTCACATATTTCCAGGTTTCTATTAATATTTGATTGCCAGCTCAGCTGCGGTGCGTCATTACAAATATCTTTGTATTGTGAGATTTGAACCCCAGGTAGTTAATTTTTTTTTAAACGGGCACACAGTTTGCTCAAGGAAATTGTGTTGGTGATTGCCAACACAGAGCCAGAGGCAAATTCCAGGGAGTGAGGATGGCAGTTATGCTATCAAATGGTGATTTTCAACACAACATATATTTTCGCTCAAGTGGTTCAACTATTATAGACAGTAAAATGTCACTCTGGAAAAGTAAGTTATTTGAAGCACATTGAAATATCTCAAAATAATGTCTGACTTTACTTTGGTTTGGCCATTGTCAAAGCGTTACTTTTACAAAACATTAAATTATATATGCTATCCAATTATATTTTTATTCACGCAGATAATGTGTTAATAAACCCTCATGGTGCCAGCAAAAAAACAGTCACTCAGCCTCTGGTAATAGATAAAAACGTATTTTGTGAATTCTTTGTTCTTTGTCCATCAACTATGCTCTATATACATATATCCTCTATGCATCTATCTCTAGAAAGATCCTATAATTTACCTAATTTGTTATTTATTCTATATGTAATTCTATGACTGTGAGGCCAATGATCTCTGTGGCTCTGTGTGTATGCAGGGAGAGATGGTGTAGTGATGCTTCAGTAGACACAAGACACCCTTGTGTAAATCCCACAGCCAGCCCAGTGTGGCCCTGAATTTAAAGGCTAATCTAATAGACAGTGATGACTCTGTATAAGTGGAGGGTTTGCTAGTGTTTCTGCCTCTGTTGCGCACTCACATATTTTGACAATTTGAAGACCACAATTAATCTTAATTACCCGCAGTTTAACCTCTAACCTACTGAAACGTCCACAGAATCTACAAAATGCCACGTCTTGCTTCGTGGAAAACGACCGATTGAATTGCTCTGTGGCTGAATAATATTTTGGGAGATGTAGATTTGCCTTAAATTAACTGTCCAGTGTTTCCAGATTTCTATGAAATATGACCTGTAATTAATTACAATATAAGTTAAGTTTTCCTTCCAAAAAATGGTAATTAAGTATGTTAAAAAGCATATTTTCTGTGTTGGAATGGTGTGGGCGTATTCCAACAACAGAATGGTGTGGGCGTATGCCGGTCATTAAAAATATTCATGTGAGTAGGTTGCTGATTGGCCAGCTCACCATCCCTGCTGATTTTGTACGTTTGCCCACTGACAAAGAAATGATCAGTCTATAATTTTAATGGTAGGTTTATTTGAACAGTGAGAGACAAAATAACAACAAAGAAATCCAGAAAAACGCATGTCAAAAATGTTATAAATTGATTCGCATTTTAATGAGGGAAATACGTATATGACCCCTCTGCAAAACATGACTTAGTACATTTACGTCATTTAGCAGACGCTCTTATCCAGAGCGACTTACAAATTGGTGCATTCACCTTATAGCCAGTGGGATAACCACTTTACAATATGTTTTTTTTGGGGGGGGAAGGATTACTTTATCCTATCCCAGGTATTCCTTAAAGAGGTGGGGTTTCAAGTGTCTCCGGAAGGTGGTGAGTGACTCCGCTGTCCTGGCGTCGTGAGGGAGCTTGTTCTACCATTGGGGTGCCAGAGCAGCGAACAGTTTTGTCTGGGCTGAGCGGGAACTGTGCTTCCGCAGAGGTAGGGGGGCCAGCAGGCCAGAGGTGGATGAACGCAATGCCCTCGTTTGGGTGTAGGGACTGATCAGAGCCTGAAGGTACGGAGGTGCCGTTCCCCTCACAGCTCCGTAGGCAAGCACCATGGACAGTGGAGTGTGCGGAGGAGCGGGGTGACGTGAGAGAACTTGGGAAGGTTGAACACCAGACAGGCTGCGGCATTCTGGATGAGTTGTAGGGGTTTAATGGCACAGGCAGGGAGCCCAGCCAACAGCGAGTTGCAGAAATCCAGACGGGAGATGACAAGTGCCTGGATTAGGACCTGTGCCGCTTCCTGTGTAAGGCAGGGTCGTACTCTCCGAATGTTGTAGAGCATGAACCTACAGGATCGGGTCACAGCCTTGATGTTAGCGGAGAACGACAGGGTGTTGTCCAGGGTCACGCCAAGGCTCTTTGCACTCTGGGAGGAGGACACAACAGAGTTGTCAACCGTGATGGCGAGATCATGGAACGGGCAGTCCTTCCCCGGGAGGAAGAGCAGCTCCGTCTTGCCGAGGTTCAGCTTGAGGTGGTGATCCGTCATCCACACTGATATGTCTGCCAGACATACAGAGATGCGATTTGCCACCTGGATATCAGTACATGGGGCAAAACCCTTGTTGGCAATCAGAGTTCAGATGTTTCTTGTAGTTGGCCAGCAGGTTTGCACACATCTCAGGAGGGATTTTGTCCCACTCCTCTTTGCAGATCTTCTCCAAGTCATTAAGGTTTCGAAGCTGACGTTTGGCAACTCGAACCTTCAGCTCCCTCCACAGATTATCTATGGGATTAAGGTCTGGAGACTGGCTAGGCCACTCCAGGACCTTAATGTGCTTCTTCTTGAGCCACTCCTTTGTTGCCTTGGCTGTGTGTTTTGGGTCATTGTCATGCTGGAATACCCATCCATTACCCATTTTCAATGCCCTGGCTGAGGGAAGGAGGTTCTCACCCAAGATTTGACGGTACATGGCCCCGTCCATCGTCCCTTTGATGCGGTGAAGTTGTCCTGTCCCCTTAGCAGAAAAACACCCCCAAAGCATAATGTTTCCACCTCCATTTTTGACGGTGGGGATGGTGTTCTTGGGGTCATAGGCAGCATTCCTCCTCCTCCAAACACGGCGAGTTGAGTTGATGCCAAAGAGCTCCATTTTGGTCTCATCTGACCACAACACTTTCATCCAGTTCTCCTCGGAATCATTCAGATGTTCATTGGCAAACTTGTATATGTGCTTTCTTGAGCAGGGGGACCTTGCGGGCGCTGCAGGATTTCAGTCCTTCACGGCGTAGTGTGTTATCAATTGTTTTCTTGGTGACTATGGTCCCAGCTGCCTTGAGATCATTGACAAGATCCTCCCGTGTAGTTCTGGGCTGATTCCTCACCGTTCTCATGATCATTGCAACTCCACGAGGTGAGATCTTGCATGGAGCCCCAGGCCGAGGGAGATTGACAGTCTTTTGTGTTTCTTCCATTTGCGAATAATCGCACCAACTGTTGTCACCTTCTCACCAAGCTGCTTGGCGATGGTCTTGTAGCCCATTCCAGCCTTGTGTAAGTCTACAATCTTGTCCCTGACATCCTTGGAGAGCTCTTTGGTCTTGGCCATGGTGGAGAGTTTGGAATCTGATTGATTGATTGCTTCTGTGGACAGGTGTCTTTTATACAGGTAACAAGCTGTGATTAGGAGCACTCCCTTTAAGAGTGTGCTCCTAATCTCAGCTCGTTACCTGTATAAAAGACCTGGGAGCCAGAAATCTTTCTGATTGAGAGGGGGTCAAATACTTATTTCCCTCATTAAAATGCAAATCAATTTATAACATTTTTGACATGCGTTTTCTGGATTTCTTTGTTGTTATTCTGTCTCTCACTGTTCAAATAAACCTACCATTAACATTATAGACTGATCATTTCTTTGTCAGTGGGCAAATGTACAAAATCAGCAGGGGATCAAATACTTTTTTCCCTCACTGTATATGCCATATCTTTCTAACTGTGCTCTTTCACAAAAACTCTCAACCTATAACCTATATACTTATTATGGACACAGTATGCTTACATTATTAGTTATCTTGTTGTTATTAGTTGTTGTTAGTTGTTATTAGTCCCATCCTTCAACTCCATTCAACACCACCCACCCATCTATTTGCCATATATTTTTCAACTGTTCTGTGATGTTTTACAAAAGTTCTGAACCTTTTCTATTCTCATTGTTTCTACAGATTGTGAATTAAAAATAAACATTTTTGCTAAAAGTATTATTATATTATTGATTGATTGACTATGACTTTTCAGATCACCCAGTAATGCTATCTGCAAGGTTAGCTCCAGGTAAATATTGCAATCCTTTAGCCATTCCTGGACCTGTGTTCAAAAACAAGCTACAAATGGACAGTACCAAAACAAATGATCTAATGATTCTGTCTCTTCGCAGCAAAATCTGCAGAGCTGGGAAGATTGTATCCCCCATATAAATAACATTATATTGGTAGCAAGAATTGTATATAATAATTTAAATTGAAAGATTCTACGTTTTTTGAATCCGGCGTCGTTTTGCGTAGTAGTTCATAAACACTATGCCATGGGATCGGTACGTCAAAAATCTCTTCCCAACTATTTTGCAACCTATATGGGACAGAGTTTCCTGTTGAAAGTAAAATTGATTTGGCACTTGAGTGACACAGATGCATTGTTAATAGTGGGGTCAATAGCCACAACTTTATCTCAAGGATCGCTGCAGCTTCACGTGATGAAGTAGGAAAGAACATTAAAGAGGTAATGGCATTGCTCAGAGGATCCGTCTATAGCTATATTGGACATTATATCCCCCCCCCCCCATTGAAGTAATTTTGACAGGTGACACACTTAAACTTTGACACACATTTGCCCATGGTGTCACTGATGGAGAAAACAGATTTGGGGGAGTTTGAATATTGTTTTTTAGATGAGTTGAATCATTACCAGTCAGGATTCAGACATAGTTGGATGATCTCTGACTGCGTGTTGCCTTCACCCTTCCTGGCTATGTGCTGTCGTTAGCATGGCTGAACCTATGGCTGACAGTAGTCAATTACTCTGTGGAAATGAAGATGAATTGATGAAGCAGGTCTCTCACGCTGATTCACAGTGAAAGAGGTGGTTATTTAATCAATCATCAATGCCGACTCATCAGAGGCTGTTACCCAAATGAAAGGAGATCACAGGCTAATTGAAATGAAAGCAGTTAGTTAAAGTCCCAAAGTAGTTTTGTCAATGTTTTTTAAATCAGGTTTACTGTTCTTTGGAGCGACGGGCTTGGGGTCAGCACAAGGGAGTGTGGATGCAGCATGTGGGAGTGTCACAAGGAGACAGATGGCGGAAATGTCTGTTCCATACAGCTCTACCCCTCCTGTTGACTGAAGACAGGCCCACACTGTTTGTGTTGCCCCCCCCCCCCATCTTAAAACCAGGATGAAAAGTCCTGCTGAGAACTAAGGTCATGCGATGGAGTGGTACATGGTACTGCGCTGATGCAGAACTGGGGGGAGGAGGATCACTCAACTGTCTGGGATCACTCAACTGCATCCCATGATGCTCTGTGAACTGGATCTGTCAGGCTCGGGCCTTGCTGTAGTTTTTGTGTTGTTGAGATATTTTAATGCCTCTCGTGCTATCATAGGTTTCGTTGTCTTATGGATGTAGCCAGTGGCTGAACTGAACAGGTGAGGTTCTGTGGATAAGAAACCTATTAGTTGGCTTTGATGGATGCCCTCATTAAGGTCACGTCCCATGGCTGTGGATCCACTGGCACGATGGCATGGTGCCACCAGTGGAGAGGGGGCGTGGGGGGTGTGGGCCGAGGCTGTCACCTCAACGCGTTCTCCTGTGCAGATTACAGTGGACATAATACCATCAGCCTGGCTCAGCATTGTTGATGCGCTCCCCCTCCTTGATTATAAAGCCATACTGCAGAGAAGGCTTATTATGAGGCCTGGGGTCACGTGTTTAAATGCAGTTGGATCGAACCCTCTGTGCCTTGGTCACCATCACTTAGACTCCTGCCATTTGAAGACCCAAGCCATTTGACTTACCATACCCGTGCATTTTAGACCACTGTTATGTTAATGGAATATATATTACAGAACATAAACATTTGCATACTTTTATCTGCAAAGTACAGTCACTGATCCCTGAACTGAAGCATAGTCATAAATTCCTGTAATTTGATATTTTATATCGACATTATTTGAGGGTAAGAGGCAGCCGGTCTCCGTGCCCTTCTCCATACACTGGTCCTCCACCACAGCTTGCCTGCCTCCCTGTCCGACTCGGTACTGTACTGTCCAGTAGGTGATGTGTGGTGTGGGGCGGCCGTATGGGTCCGGGGCTGGAGGGTGGTGAACAGGGGGTCTCACCAGATGGCCCACAGTCCCTCCTCCCCAACTCCCAGAAGACAGATAGCAAATGGCATCTTCACTCTAATGGCCCTGATGGCTTCACTTCACCAGAGGCACTTTCTCTGCCCCAGGACCTCTCCTCCAGGTGCCCATGCAGGAAATGGAATCAGATCCTACACTCATCATGTTAATCTGCATTTCTTCCCACATGCAAAGTATAAGGGCATAATCTTGGATGACATGATTACATTTCAATAGGAACAAAAACCAAAAGATTAAGTTTTCATTTTTTTCCCCACTGAGCTCTATTGGACCTCATGCTCAGCCCATTAAATAGAGTAAGAAGGAGTGGGTCTGAATATAGCTTATTAAGCGTAGTGTAGTCAAGTGAGGGTGCAGGTGGAGTCTGAGAGAAAGGGAACATCTCTGTGGTTATTGGTGCATCACTGAATCAGGAGAAATTGAGGTCTCAACATTTGGGGTTGTCCGTGGAAATACTTGCGGTGGCATTGACCGGCCATTATAGAGTACATCCTGCAGGTTGGCTGGTGGCTCAGTCCTGTGACAGCTTGATGTATTGATATCCAGCTCACTGAGAAACCATCATCACCACTGGCCCGGCACTGATGAGATGGGGATGAGAGGTTGATGAGCGCAGTTGGACTTCATATAAGCTCTAAGGATATCCATTTATTCTTTCAACCAGCCGTGCTCCTCACAGTGAAACAGCTAGCTCTTATTTTATTACTGAGAAAAACAATATACAGTACACTGTAATTGTGCCATGCACACCCATACCTAGAGATGAATCTTATGTGACTGCATTAGCTCAGCTGTTTCATGTTGGGCAATGTTTTTTTATATGGTCAGCAGTCGTCTCCTCAAACGTTCAATAATTATATTTTTGGGAGAGTGCTTCCTTATATAGAATGTTAGGTGTAGAATGTACCAGCCACAGAGACTAAAAATGATGGGATTGTTGCACTTCTTGACATTCCAACTTCATAATAGGAATATTTTTAATTAAGGCCACTAGAGTCTGCAGTAAGTCCCTACAGCTATTTCCTAATACAGAATACATTGTGTTCTAACAGTTAAACCACATAAATATTCTCTCCCTGTGTCCGCAGCCCTGAACTTCTTTTAGATGGAAATGCCTCCAGTAAATGATCAAACTGAACAGTTGGATGTGTTATTTAATGACATTTCTAAGTGTTTTTCACTGAGAATCAGGCCATGTACAGTAATGTTAAACACTCCACTGACCTTATTTTAAAATTCCTATTTCTATGGTTACAGTGAGAGTAGAGTACAATACATTTTATCTATAATGAAATCAGCCCAATGTGCTTCCTCACCTTAGATAAAAATGCTCATTAGTAATTGGAAGGCTTTTCCGTTCTCAATAATATTTGCCCATGCAAATGAATATTAACCAGTACTGTGTTTTGAACATTCTCTGTCTGATAGGCATATTCAGAACAAGGGAAGATGTACACTGTCTCTTCATCTTAGACAACATCCCACAGTGCGTTTGTTCCCGCTGAAATTGACACAGTGCCAATTAATTAACCAAGTGTACACTTTGAACAAATGAATTGTTCATCGTGTGTATGGAAAAGAAGTGTATAAATGCCCTTTATTCTCATCAGCTTCCTAGTCCTCCTCTAGAGGAAAAAAGCTTCATGCATGGCTGAGGCTGGACACATTTCCTCCTCTGTGGACTGGATAATTATCCAAGGGATGGACAATTCGGACGTTGTTTGTTGTCATGTGACGAGGCTTGTCACCACTATTCACTGGGGAGCCACACAGAGACAGAACACAGGCCGACTAGGGCATCATGCCCCTGCACCCATCCACCAGAAGGTGGATTGTCTTTCTTATAGAGATACAGGGCTCTCTGTAGTTGTCCAGTTTAATGTAACTAATGAAACTGGACATTTGCATTCGTGCTGCCAAGAGGCATCGGGTTTGTGTCTGCCTCAACCTCTAAATAAAAAGTTATTTTCCTGCTTTATGATTGGAAGTAGCAAGGAGGAGCTATAAATATTGGAAGTAGCAAGGAGGAGCTACACTATATAACCAAAAGTATGTGGACACCTGTTCGTCAAACATCTCAAATCATGGGCATTAATATGGAGTTGGACCCCCTTTGCTGCTATAACAGCCTCCACACTTCTGGGAAGGCTTTCCACTAGATGTTGGAACATTGCTACGGGGACTTATTTCCATTCAGTCACAAAAGCATTAGTGAGGTCGGACACTGATGTTGGGCGATTAGGCCTGGCTCGTAGTTGGCGTTCCAATTCATCCCAAAGGTGTTTGATGGGGTTGAGGTCAGGGCTCTGTGCAGGCCAGTCAAGTTCTTCCCAAATTGTTGCCACAAAGTTGGAAGCACAGCATCGTCTAGAATGTGAAGATTTCCCTTCACTGGAACTAAGGGGCCTAGCCCGAACCATGAAAAACAGCCCCAGAATATTATTTACAGTTGGCACTATGCATTCGGGCAGGTAGCGTTCTCCTGGCATTCGCCAAACCCAGATTCGTTCATCGGACTGCCAGATGGTGAAGCGTGATTCATTACTCCAGAGAACGCGTTTCCACTGCTCCAGAGTCCAATGGCGGTGAGCTTTACACCACTCCAGCCGACGCTTGGAATTGCGCATGGTGATCTTAGGCTTGTGTGCGGCTGCTCTGCCTTGGAAACCCATTTCATGAAGCTCCCGACGAACAGTTATTGTGCTGACATTGCTTCCAGAGGCAGTTCGGAACTCGGTAGTGAGTGACGACAGACCATTTTTATGCGCCACGTGCTTCAGCACTCGGTGGTCGTGTTCTGTGAGCTTGTGTGGCCTACCACTTCGCGGCTGAGCCGTTTCCACTTCACAATAACAGCACTTACAGTTGACTGGGGAAGCTCTAGCAGGGCAGAAATGTGACAAACTGACTTGTTGGAAAGGCGGCATCCTATGATGGTGCCACGTTGAAAGTCACTGAGCTCTTCAATAAGGCCATTCTACTGCCAATGTTTTTCTATGGAGATTGCATGGCTGTGTGCTCGATTTTATACACCTGTCAGCAACGGTGTGGCTGAAATAGCCGAATCCACTATTTTGAAGGGGTGTCCATATACCTTTATTGTATATATAGTGTATATAGATTGGAAGTAGCAAGGAGGAGCTATATAGATTGGAAGTAGCAAGGAGGAGCTATATAGATTGGAGTGCGTTTATCTGAGTTGTGCTGATGACATTTGACTTGCTATCATTTCATATCGCGTATATGACTCTCTTGGGTGCTGACTCTGTATGGGTATTTGAAGTCAAATTATATGAAAAAGATGATTGAAGAATATTGTGCTTCCATTTTCACAACAGATGGAAGGAATTTATTTTGGCTTTCTTTTTGCATTAGACCTGGTCATTGCCAGTGTCCTGTAGGGAGAGAGATTTGCAGAATTCTGCTGGAGCATGAGCTGGAATCTAAAGCATACTGTTTGAAAATGAACAAAGACTGTTCACTGGCTAGTTTCAATACATACTGAATAAGAACAGTAGAACACAATCCACTATCACTGCGGGTTGCATTTGAGGCGATATGAACTGAAAGTGTGTGTGTGTGTTTAATGCCATGAGGAGGGTAAATCCTTTCCAACAATGGCTAAGTGTAAACAGCTTTTTGGACTGAATGTCTAGCCCTTGGGTGGTTTCCTCTTATATCTGGGTTGTCCGTCAAGCCTCTGTGGCTGTCCTCAGGCAACTGTGCAATGGGATTGCTTCATGCCTGGAAATACATAAAAGGTCTAGGAGGCAGAGGAGGCTGCGCATGGAGGATTTTTTTTACACCAATGCCCCCACAAAGTGAATCCCTCTAGCTGTGGCCTATAGTATTTATGTATGGATGCGTGAACAAACATCCAACGAAATGCATCTTTCCAGAACTGTAGCCTCGGAAAGCCTATAGAACATTTTACAAAAACATGTAGCAAATTCTCATAGTAATGATTCTAAATTATTTTCTATCCTTTACTCATAATCACTGCTCATCAGCTGTGGGTGATGTTATTGAGGAGGGACGTGTATGCCTCTGTGCCTCCACAAATGATCATAATGTGGAGGGACAGAGCTTTAAAAAGAACTGTGGTGCAGCTAACTTCTCAAGGGGCTTTGGGCCTGAAGAGGACTCTTAATAGCACTGTAATAGTACTCTTCCCTTTGAAAAAGGACATATGAGGCGGGGCGGTTGGGGGGCTAATCCCAGAACAACAGTGCCTCTGGTGACTAAATGGAGGGGTATTGTGTGTCTCTGCCTCGAGGCTGTGTCCTCTTACCTGAATGTCTCACACACACTAAATGAGTCCGACGGGTTGGACTCATTTCCTAGTCTAACATTGTCATTGCACAATAGACCCCAGATGCCCCTGCAAACTCCCTGAGCCACTCCCGTGCACAGCGGCACAGCCAGTCACAGATGAGGTAGGGCTGACTTTCTAGCATCCTCTTCTCTTGCTGGTGATTCATGTATGTTAAGTGTAAAGCAAACTATTTCCAGCCCTTTAATGATATTCATAAAGTTTGTTCCAACTCCCAAACCTAATTTAACCAGGTGCCTCGTGGCTCAGACCGTTTTGAAAGCAGAATCTTTCGTTTTTTTCTGCCCCTAAGTGACGTTTGATCAAATTTACAACTGAAGGTGAGCCCCCCTCCCCAACCTGTATTGTCTCCATATTATTTATTACTGAATCCACCCAAGATGTCATTGATGGTTTCTTTTACTGGATAATGTTAATGGCTGCTGTAAAGGTATACTATCATTTATGATGTTCCTTTGCATTCATAACCTGCCATCTCAAATATGAAAATATGAAAAAATATATTTTTTATTTTTCTGAATAGTCTGGAATTACAACTGGCCCAACTGGCTCAGTCATTGCCATGGATATGTATGTGTGTCTCTGAATGGGACCAAACAGCATACCTGTGGTCTGTTCCATCACAGTGTGTCCACTTGTTTTATACCCTGTGTGATATCGGAGGTTGCTGATCATTGTTTAACTGATGCTGCCTTAATGGACTTCCTGTCCTCGGAGCACAAATTAATGCACTGTAACTGCTCTTGTCAATCAATGAATAAATTACTCTATGCCATGGAGCACTAGCAGGCTGCTCGGACGTTATCGACCTAGCTCAGCAGCTCTGGCAGTGGCGGTGCCAAGTGTTTGTTTGGTGGAGATAGTGTAAAACCTGGCCCAGTGGATCCTGGAGTATAAGCCCTAAAATCCTCAGCCAGCCTGAAATATTGTTCAGCTTAATGGATACGAGGTGGCCTGGCACCGAATCCATCCCTCTACTCCCCTGATATTACTAAACTCAAACTAGAGTTCAGCCATTCCAATATGCTCATGATTCAGGACATTATGTTCTGAATTGTACTCATGTGCTCCACTAAAGGGCCAAGTCTAAACAGGATGAGCGACTAGTGTTGGGCTGCAATTAAAAGGATGAAATGAAGATACTGGTGTCAGATGAGTTTCCTTGCCACGTGGACTGAGTCTGGAAGATAACCGCTGTACAAAGAGAGACTGATGGGCAGCCTTTTCCATGAGGTTATCAGACACCTTCAATACATCAACAGAGCATGGATACTCAATTGATACCGCGTAGAGAGTATATATTGATTTCCTTTTGCAGGATGATCATAGGTTCACACATTGTGGCTGGAACCTGAAGCATGTTCTAATCAAGGATTTGCTTGTATTTGGCTACATTTATCGTTCCCTCTATCCTTACCAGTCTCCCAATCCCTGCCGCTGAAAAGCATCCCCATAGCATGATGCTGCCTCCATCATACTTTACATTTACATTTTAGTCATTTAGCAGACACTCTTATCCAGAGCGACTTACAGTTAGTGAGTGCATACATTTTCATACTGGCCCCCCGTGGGAATCGAACCCACAACCCTGGCGTTGCAAACGCCATGCTCTACCAACTGAGCTACACGGGGGTATACTTAACGGTAGGGATGAGCTGTGCCTGGTTTTCTCCAGACATAGCACTTTGCATTCAGGCCAAAGAGTAAATATTTGTCTCATCAGATCAGTCTTTCACGTGCCTTTTTGCAAACTCCAGGCGTGCTGTCATGTGCCTTTTTCCCAGGAGTGGCTTCCGTCTGGCCACTCTCCCATGAAGCCCAGATTGGTGAAGTGCTATAGACTGTTGTCCTTCTGGCAGGTTCTCCCATCTCAGCCAAGGAAATCTGTAGTACTGTCAGAGTGGTCATTGGGTTTTTGACCACTTCCCTGACCAAGGTCCTTCTTGCCCGGTTGATCAGTTTGGTCGGACGGCCAGCTCTAGGCAGAGTCTGGGTAGTTCCATATTCTTTCCATTTCCCAATAATGGAGACTACTGTGCTCTTGAAAACTTTCAACACTTGAGAAATAGTTTTATACCCTTCCCCAGATATATGCCTCATTACTCATCTCGGAGATCTACGTACAGTTTCTTGGAGTTCATGGTATAGTTTCTGCTCTGACATGCACTGTCAACTGTGGGACCTTATATAGACAGGTGTGTTGATTTTTAAATCATGTCCAAACAATTGAATTGGCCACAGGTGGACTTCAATCAAGTTGTAGTGACAAGAGTGATTAAAGGAAATTGGATGCACCTGAGCTCAATGTGGAGTGTCATAGCAAAGGGGTGTGAATACTTATGTAAATGAGATATTTCTGCATTTCATTTTCAATAAATTTGCAAACATTTCTAAAAACATGTTTTCACATTATGGGGTACAGTGCCCTCTACTAATATTGACACCCTTGGTAAATGTGAGCAAAATGGGCTGTGAACATTTATCCTCTTGGTCTTTCATTCAAAATTCACAAAAATCTAACCTTTTAATGAAAGAAAAAATAAATTATCATAAAACAAATATTTTTTCTCAAATATACAGCTGTGGAAAAAATTAAGAGACCACCACAAAATTATAATTTTCTCTGGTTTTACTATTTATAGGTATGTGTTTGGGTAAAAATAACATTTTTGTTTTATTCTATAAACTACTGACAACATTTCTCCCAAATTCCAAATAAAAATATTGTCATTTAGAGCATTTCTTTGCAGAAAATGACAACTGGTCAAAATAACAAAAAAATATGTTGTGTTGTCAGACCTTGAATAATGAAAAGAAAATAAGTTAATGTTCATTTTTAAACAACACAATAATAATGTTTTAACATAGGAAGAGTTCAGAAATCAATATTTGGTGGAATAACCCTGATTTTCAATCATAGCTTTCATGCGTCTTGGCATGCTCTCCACCAGTCTTTCACATTGATGTTGGGTGACTTTATGCCACTCCTGGTGCAAAAATTCAAGCAGCTCTGCTTTGTTTGATGGCTTGTGACCATCCATCTTCCTCTTGATCACATTCCAGAAGTTTTCAATGGGGTTCAGGTCTGGAGATTGGGCTGGCCATGACAGGGTGGTCCTCTGTAGCTCAACTGGTAGAGCACGGCGCTTGTAACGCCAAGGTAGTGGGTTCGATCCCCGGGACCACCCACACACAAAAATGTATGCACGCATGACTGTAAGTTGCTTTGGATAAAAGTGTCTGCTAAATGGCATATTATATTATTATAGGGTCTTGATCTGGTGGTCCTCCATCCACACCTTGATTGACCTGGATGTGTGGCATGGCCTGCTGGAAAAACCAATCCTTAGAGTTGGGGAACAATGTCAGAGCAAAAGAAAGCACGTTTTCTTCCAGGACAACCTTGTACGTGGCTTGATTCATGCGTCCTTCACAAAGACATCTGCCCTATTCCAGCCTTGCTGAAGCACCCCCAGATCATCACCAATCCTCCACCAAATTTCACAGTGGGTGCGAGACACTTCTCTTGTAGGCCTCTCCAGGTCTCCGTCTAACCATTAGATGACCAGGTATTGGGCAAAGCTGAAAATTGGACTCATCAGAGAAGATGACCTTACTCCAGTCCTCTACGGTCAAATCCTTATGGCCTTTTGCAGACCTGGCTCTTCTTTGCTTCTCATTGATGAAGGGCTTTTTTATAGCTTTGCACGACTTCAGCCCTGCCCCTAGGAGCCTGTTTTGAACCGTCCTTGCTGTGCACTTCACCCCAGCTGCCGTTTGCCATTCTTTTTGTAGGCCACTTGATGTCATCCTACGGTTGTTGAGTGACATTCGAATTAGTTGGCGGTCATCCCGGTCAGTAGAGTCGTTTTCGCCCTCTGCCGGTCTGTAGCTTTGTTGTCCCCAATGTCTGCTGCTTGGCCTTGTTCTTTTGAACTGCCGTCTTTGAAATTTTAAGGATGGAAGCAACCTGACGCTCACTGTATCCCTCTGCCAGTAAAGCCAGAATTGAACCCTTCTTTTCCTCACTCAAAACATTCCTTTTCAACTCTTTTGGCATGGTCAATAGTTATTTTTTTGATTAATATTACTTTTGAGGTACTATTAGCACTGTTTTTTCCATCCAGCTGGTCCTATTGCAAGAGCATAGTGATGACCACAGCAGTGGTTTTTATACTTTTCCTCATTAAATAAGATTTGGTTCATGTGATCACCTAATCAGTACCTAATTCAGTAGAATGAGGTGTGCCTGTGTTGGAATTCAACAGACACAGGAATGGAATGGCTGTCATACATGTAGAGATGCTGATTTAAGAACAATTTGCAGTGGTCTCTTAATTTTTTCCACAGCTGTATGTGTGCCACAATTATTGGCACCCCTTCATTCAATACTTTGTGCAACCTCCCTTTGCCAAGACAAAAGCTCTGAGTCTTCTCCTATAATGCGTAATGAGGTTGGAGAGCACATGGCAAGGGATCTAAGACCATTCCTCCATACAGAATCTCTCCAGATCCTTTAGATTCCGAGGTCCACACTTGTGGACTCTCCGCTTCAGCTCATCACACAGGTTTTCTATGGGGTTTAGGTCAGGGGACTGGGATGGCCATGGCAAAACCTTGATTCTGTGGTCAGTGAACCATTTTTGTGTTGATTTTGAGGTATGCTTTGGATCATTGTCCTGCTGGAAGATCCAACCACGGCCCAGTTTAAGCTTCCTAGCAGAGGCAGTCAGGTTTTGATTTAATATCTGCTGGTACTTAGATTCTATGATACCATGTATCCTATCAAGTTGTCCAGGGCCTTTGGAAGAAAAACAGCCCCACAACATCAAAGATCCACCACCATACTTCACAGTGGGGATGAGGTACTTTTCTGCATGGCTATCTTTCTGTCTACACCGAACCTGGTCCCATTGAAAGTTCCTAATTACTCAGGTGAACTTAAAACGTAAAATATGAATGGGAATATACTTCAGTTAGATTTTGCTCATAAGAATTTCTAGGGGCACACGTTTCGGATAAAAATATTTATTTAATTTATTTCACTTTTTTTTCTCAATCATTTCACTTCAATTAAAGGTTTGATTTTTGTGAATATTTTGAATGAAAGAGGATAAACAGCAAATAAATGTTTTTCACCACCCGTTTTGCTCTGCTCATATTTACCAAGGGTGCCAATATTAGTGGAGGGCACTGTATGTGTAGATGGGTGAGATTTTTTATTCATTCAATCCATTTTGAATTCAGACTGTAACACAACAAAATGTGGAGTAAGTCAAGGGGTATGAATACTTTCTGAAGGTACTGTACTTCACTGCAGTGATGCAGAGCTCCTGTCTAAAGAGGAGCCAGCCAGCAGATCGCTCTACCAACTGTCTCTGTGTGTGCGCTGGAAATGGTTAACGGGAGGCTTGGCTCTCGGCAGCATGAAAGGCAGGCCTCACTATCAAGTTTGTGCTGTTACAGGGGGTTCTTTGTGGCGTTGTCAGTCACATCCCCAACCTGAATAAAAGCCACACCAGCAGCAGATCAACAACAAAAATGCTGTGCCAGAGGAAAGAGCACTCGTGAGCTGCAGTCAGGGGGGTCTGCATTATGTCACCTCAGACGTTCTATTAACCTGCAATGCGAGCGTTTGCTGTGCATCGATTCAGACACGTATTTTCTGCTGCGCTCAGATTGAATTCCTCTCCTCCCACTGTCCTCCTTTCTCTCTGTTCCCTCAATCCCTCTATCCCGACCTAACCTTTATCTAAACAGGTGAACTCTAGGGCATGCTTACGTTGATGGAAGATGCCACTAAGCCATGCCTGCTCATGTTTAGTATGGGTGTGCTATTTCAGAATGGAGGTTTGTGGTGAAGGGGCTTTGGCAGTGTGGTCCGGGGTGTGAGTGTCTAGGCCCCCTGCCGAACTCTGGACATTTTAAAGGCTTATCACCTTCTGCAGACGAGGCTGTAAAACTGCTGCCTGACCAGAAAACGTCTGTCCTGGCCCTGGATGGGACAATACAAACCCTTTCTCTCACTTCACTGTTTAATCGCTGCATTTATTTTGGGCCTCCATTTTGTAAAACGGCAGTGTTGCCAAGCGAGTTTTGACCTGTTCGTGCTGTGCCGAATTTTGACTCAGTAGCAGTAGCAATTACCTTCGCCATTTGTTTTGAGAGATTAAAACAGAGTATTTGTTCCAACTTAAATATTTAAACATCAAAACAAATGTAGTATTTTGATTTTAAAAAGTGGACGCTCTCTGTCCTAAAGTCTAACACTGTTGCACCTTAAAGTGCTGTAACCAGGGGTATGCAGTTCCACCACCATCAATCACCAATCACTGAGTTCAACCACCTAGAAAATGTCCATTAAGCCTAAATATACTATTTGACGTCACATCCCTAGACATTTTGACCTATCCCGCAAAGTTTCCTAAAGCCTCCAAGATCTAAAGCCTCCAAGTCCCCCTACTTTTATTTCCAAAATAAACAAACACCTTATTGTAAATTATTGTGTCTCAGATGGTGTAGGCAATTTACATGTTTGCTGTTCTGTATGCTTTCATTCCAAGAATGTTTCACATTTTTCATGTTCAACTGCTACCTCAAATTTCAATAAAAGGGTTGTATAGTCACTCTTGGCTAGAAGCCTCAAGGTTGCTTGAGGATGTCTGAGATCCCAACACTAATTGGACTTATGAATCCGTTAACTTTGTTTTAAATGAATATTGTTGCTTCTCATTCAGGTTAAGTGGCTCTTCAAACATGTAAAAGCACGGATACCAAAAACCAACAGCAACCATTTGAGTCCTCTCTAAATTAGTCAATGTGAGTGAAAAATACCACACCGTATTCAAACATGGTGCTTGCAGTGGCACAGTAATTATCTACTTGACAATAGCTTTAGGGATCAACAGAGTTGGTCAGAGGTTAAAAAGCTCTTCACTCCACATGGAATGACCTCAAAACAGCCACCCTAATTTCACCCTCTTGGCTATTTTATTGTGGCATTTAAACCAATACCCATCCCAGGAAACCATGACATTTTCACTGTGGTTGTTGTGGAGCTAGGTGTTCATGCTAATATTCCAACCCAGTATTATGGGCTAACATGCTGCCGGGCAGGGATTACAGTTTGTGCATCACAACAGTGGAGGGCTGTTTAACTCAACACATTTGGACCACACTAGATTGTTTGCAATTTCCCCCATCCATCTGAGCTATTTCAAACACAGTGTCTGTTACAATGGCCTTGTAAAGAAAACACTCCTCTCCTGAAAGCGTTGCGATGCTGTGTCAAGGTGGATCATAGCCAATCCCAGTCCAAATCCCAGTCCATCATTTTTCTCCCTTTTTCCAGAAAGCGTTTTCTCTAATGTAAACACCTCTCTGAAATGAAGTTAAATGTCTTATACACAATGTGAGCGACCAGTGGCGGCTCCTGAAAAAATTCTCAGGGGGGGCAATTTTTCTGATGATTTAGGTGACCTACACACATTTTAAAAAAGATATGTCCAGCAACAACATGAAGACAGGGGCAGCATATAAGTCAATACCAGAAGCATTTATTGACTGATCTCAAAAGTGTTGGCTTACCAGGGTTGGTGGAGCCCTCAGTTTCATCTTTGCCTCGCAAAGCTAACTCAAACACTCCGCAAAACTTCACACACTGGATTAGCCGGCTGAGGATGTGGCGGTTCTTGCTAATGTCGTAGTAAATATATTTGTTATAGTGAATATGGAATATGATATGTTGAGTAAAATGTTGTGCTAAGATCTATTTAGGTCAGGAGCTGGTTATAAGTTCTGTTCCTATCCAATAACAATGGACAAAAGGGTCCTATCTTGTCAGCCTTGTCAGTTTCAGTTCTCCAGTAAACTTGTGATTATCAACACTAACCTCATCGTTGTGGCGGCGGACAGCTAGCCTGTATCCCTCATCCAGTTGAGTGGGAATGTTCACTCTCCCCAAAGCAGACAATCTCAAACAGCTATCCATGTGGGTCTTTGACAGCTCATGTTTCTTAATCTTTCCTGAAAGATGGTGCATGTCCGTTACACACCAGTCGCTGTCCAAGCGGTGCTGTCTGCCGTGCCGCCTTCAGGGTGAAAGAGTAAGCAGGGGGTAGCAGAAGACTGCATTAGCTACATCGCAGCCTGCTAGCCAGGTTTTTCGTTCGTACCAATTTTTGGAAAATCCTCGGGTGTAGGACTTCCCCCCTTTAGTAGAAACCTGTTGAATTATTAAATTTGGTCTGGGAGGTCCTAATTGTTTCGTTGCCAATTTATCTTGATTTGTTCGCCGACAAAAAGTAACTTATTTCAAAGAGACAATCGAGTTGCACTGAACGCTATAGCCATCTTGATAGTAGTACGTGAATTGATTGATGAGGCTACCCGCTCTTTTCTTAGTTACGTTCATGGTTACGTTACGTATGACGAAAGCGCGTAAGTGCAAGCCCTCAGAAACCCATAGAGATTGTATTGAAAGCTCTGATATTTGAAAAAAATAGATTTTACATGGGAGTCTATGACAGACTTCTGGGCGATTTTCAACCTGACTGAAATCGCCCCAAAAGGGGGGGGGGCCATTTGAAGCACGACTTTAGCCTGATTGGACATTTAGTGGCACTGTGGCAGATCAGACGTCTAGATTACAACACTGATAACTACTGTTGCCGTGATATAATTGATTAGAAAAAAAATCCCTTCCTTTTCCCGTTTGGCAGTGCGTCGCCCATATCGCCCTATTGAACACACCGCCCCTGTGAGCGACCCTACTTGCCCCCTTAGCATTTCCAAGTGAGCGTTTTGGATTTGTTTGCACTGAGGCTTCAGCCAGCTGCTGCAAAGCGCAAGACAAGGCTGGAGACGTGCTGGGGTTATGCCATCAGACAAATGGTTATGGAAAGGTTCTTGTCTCCATATCATAGATTTGTATTACTATTCAAATCTTGACATTTGGTGCTTCTCGAAAATTCTGTCTTATTGTCTCCCCATGGAAAAAAAAAGAACCTGTGCAACCCTAGCTGTTAGATAAGCTTGTTGGAAGTCACTACAGAGCATTTGAACCAGGAGCAGAGAGAGATTCACACAATGTGTGTCCAAGAACACGAGAACAGTGCAGCCCACACTTTCTCTATAATTATATGCTGCTGCCGTTTCACTTTCCTTTGTTCTTCGTAACATGCTGCATAATAGGGGTGGAGGTGTTTGGGAAAGACAGGTTAACCGAAGGAAGATACATTTTACAGCAACGTGCATAAAGCAACATTGCAGGATGTGAAGTGACTGATTTGGCCATTATCCTCTCTTCATCAAGTAGTCTTAAGTTGTTGCCATCATTTCCAGAAGACGTGGAAATGGCACCTGCTAAGGTGTGGCTGCTGTTGAAGTTCCCTTTTTGTCTGTTAAGTGTGGGCTTTCACCAATAGAAGCTTGTATTGTATCACAATGTTGTACTTTATGAGAGAGGATAACAGCAACCTCACACTTACTGAATATTGTGTCATCCTATCTGGCTTAGTTTTAAAATGTCTCCTACAAGAAACACATAATTTTTAATTGGAAGACTAACACACACAAATAGGCTATTAGAAATGGAACCAATGTCGGTAAGTCCAACATATCATTTTGTGTAAAGCACTCATGAACCCAGACACTTCCAGAGGGCTTGTTGGTCTCCAGTTACAGCTGCTTATTGTACTGCTACAGTGTTCTTTTCTAAGTCAGTTGGCTTAGGGGTCCTGAGGAAGTGAGCTATTTCCCCCCAATACTCGCTGTGAATATGTTCACATTTCTAACCCCTGAGAGAATCAGGTTTCTTTTAACTCACAATAATTGAGTCAGGGAGCGTTCTCTCTCTCTCTCTCATTCATGTTCTGTCTGTTTCTGTCCTTCTCCCCTTTCTCTCTCTCCTATTTTCAATTTCCAAGTCCTGTGATTTGCGACTTTCTCTGCCATCACACCACTCAGGGGAGTGACCTAGCACTTTTTTTGGAACCTATCAATGGCTCCAGCCGTCCTCAGTAGGAGAGTTTCGGGAGAGGTTGGTTTCATGGCTGTTCATATTGCCTCCCTGCAGAGTGGCCACTGTGGGGTTTCTGAGTTAACTACAGCTGTGATCCCTCAGTGGTCCTGTTTTTTTCAGGTAGAACTGGGTCGTCACTAGTTGCCACAAAGTCATAAACCCCACCCATTTCTTCAATTTCTCTTCTTAAAATCTGATTTTAAACCGTACCTTATGCCTAACCTTAAAAAGCACATTTTTGTTTCCATGAATTTTTACAATATAGCCAATTTTGGAGTTACTAGTGACAACCGTAGGTAGAACTGAGTTTGACTCAATGGTGGCCCAGAATGCCCAGGACATATCCCACTCCTCGTCCACAGTGATGTTGTGGCATCTGAACAGGCCTGGGCCAGCGCTCCGTCTCATTAACCGGGAGAAGCCATACGCCATGGTTGTTTTTTTTCCCACGCCCTCTGCCAGCAGAAGTGGAAGCAGATTTGTATTAAATTCATGACATTGCAAACAGGGGAAAAAGTGCAAAGCTATGTGTATCAGAACACGGGGTGAATCATAGGGGGAGAGCTGAGGAGCCGAGAGTGATCAAGAATGAAAAAAAAAAGAGGTGGTCATTAGTTGGGATTCAAACAGGCGCCATGTTTAGAGTGAATGAAATCTCCCGATTCAGCTGAAACGGAGGGTGAAGCATTGTGGCTAATACATCATCACAGGGCATCATCACAGGGCCACAGAGGAGGAAAGGGCCAAAAAGGAAACTGGGCCAAAAACATTTTGACAAACTCCTCATGTTTAAATCATGGGTTTGAATTTGGCTTTGCAGGGCAGTAGCATAGAATTCCTCCCTCATCTTGGGGCCCGCGTAATTGAATTCCTGCCAATGTCACGCTCTTGTTTAACAAAAGCGAGGTGAGGTGTGCTTTGCTCCCCCTGCCTTTATCTGGGCCATCCTTTTGATGACAGCGCTGCACTTGCAGTGAACTGAGGCACGATGGTCATATACAGAATATAAAGTAAGTGGGCCTGTAATGTTTGTAGAGGCAGAAAAATGTCACCTTGTATCATTTCTGAGCCATTTCACCTTTTCTCATGTAAAGCAAGGGCATAAATCAGGATTTGGTAAAAAATACTGTATTTTTTGTGTTTTCAAAGTCAGACAGTGGGCTTTGGAGAATGTTTTAAATGAAGCTCTTTGATTTGTGTCCAGTTTACAACTTTTTTCTAGGTTGACTAAACCTTTTCACAATTTTCATGGTACAGTAGTCAGCTATGTTTTGTTGAAAACAGCAGTGAACTCCAGTTTTTGAGATCGAAATTGTTTTGGAATGTTGTAATTGTCCAGTTGACAGCATATTGACCCCACTTTGAGATACAATCACATTAGTATATTTTTCAGTGTCCTATTTAGTATGCTCGATGTGATTGGGCTTTGGTGTAGTTTTATGCACAAATTTGTTTACATCCCTGTTAGTGAGCATTTCTCCTTTGCCAAGATAATCCATCCACCTGACAGGTGTGGCATATCAAGAAGCTGATTACACACCATGATCATTACACAGGTGCACCTTGCACTGGGGATAATAAAAAGCCACTCTAAAATGTGCAGTTTTGTCACACAACACAATGCCACAGATGTCTCATGTTTTGAGGGAGCGTGCAATTGGCATGCTGACTGCAGGAATGTCCACCAAAGCTATTTCCAGATAACTTAATGTTCATTTCTCTACCATAAGCCGCTTCCAACTTCGTTTTAGAGAATTTGGCAGTATGTCCAACCGCCCTCACAACCGCAGACCACGTGTAACCACGACAGCCCAGGACCTCCACATCCGGCTTCTTCATCTGCGGGATCGTCTGAGACCAGCCACCCGGACAGCTGATGAAACTGTGGGTTTGCACAACCGTCTCAGGGAAGCTCATCTGCGTGCTCGTCATCCTCACCAGGGTCTTGACCTGAGTGCAGTACGGTGTCGTAACCAACTTCAGTGGGCAAGTGCTCACCTTCGATGGTCACTGGCATGCTGGAGAAGTGTGCTGTTCACGGATGAATCCCGGTTTCAACTGTACCGGGTAGATGGTAGACAACTGGTATGGTGTCGTGTGGGCTGATGTCAACGTTGTGAACACAGAGTGCCCCATGGTGGCGGTGGGGTTATGGTATGGGCAGGCATATGCTACGGACAACGAACACAATTGCATTTTATCGATGGCAATTTGAATGCACAGAGATACCCTGACGAGGCCCATTGTCGTGCCATTCATCCGCCACCATCGCCTCATGTTTCAGCATGATAATGCACAGCCCCATGTCGCAAGGATCTGTACACAATTCCTGGAAGCAGAAAATGTCCCAGTTCTTCCATGGCCTGCATACTCACCAGACACGTCACCCATTGAGCATGTTTGGGATGCTCTGGATCGACGTGTACGACAGCGTGTTCCAGTTCCTGCCAATATCAACCAACTTCGCACAGCCATTGAAGAGGAGTGGGACAACATTCCACAGGCCACAATCAATAGCCTGATCAACTCTATGCGAAGGAGATGTGTTGCGCTGCATGAGGCAAATGGTGGTCAAACCAGATACTGACTGGTTTTCTGATCCACGCCCGTACCTTTTTTTAAAGGTATTTGTGATCAACAGATGAATATCTGTATTCCCAGTCATGTGAAATCTATAGATTAGGGCCTAATTAATTTATTTCAATTGACTGATTTCCTTATAATATATTATGAACTGTAAATCAGTAAAATCTTTGAAGTTGTTGTGTTTATATTTTTGTTCAGTGTAGTTCAACAGATTATGGTTTTATGATTTATTATTTTTTCCTCTGCGTTTTCTACACTGTTAGTTGGCTTTATTAAAAATGGATTTTGTAACATTTTTATTAGGCTATATGAACGTCTAGGTTTTGCCTAAATGTATTGGTTTCTGCACTTTGAGCACAATGACATGAATTCAATAAATTGTTCTATCTTCATACAGTTATTGTGTTCTATAGCCATGGTTGAATAATCCCTGACCACAATTCAACGATTATTAGTTTGTGTTTTTCCGCTGTGTCTCTCTCTGGTCTAGACAGTTGTAAAAGTATTTAATAGTATACATGGGCATACCTTTTGAGCTCTACAAATGTTGTATATGTATTATTTAAAGTGCACTTGCTTGTGGAGAAGATGCTACGCCACTTACAGTGGGGAAAAAAAGTATTTAGTCAGCCACCAATTGTGCAAGTCCTCCCACTTAAAAAGATGAGAGAGGCCTGTACTTTTCATCATAGGTACACGTCAACTATGACAGACAAAAATAGATTTTTTTTCCAGAAAATCACATTGTAGGATTTTTTATGAATTTATTTGCAAATGATGGTGGAAAGTAAGTATTTGGTCACCTACAAACAAGCAAGATTTCTGGCTCTCACAGACATGTAACTTATTCTTTAAGAGGCTCCTCTGTCCTCCACTCGTTACCTGTATTAATGGCACCTGTTTGAACTTGTTATCAGTATAAAAGACACCTGTCCACAACCTCAAACAGTCACACTCCAAACTCCATTATGGCCAAGACCAAAGAGCTGTCAAAGGACACCAGAAACAAAATTGTAGACCTGCACCAGGCTGGGAAGACTGAATCTGCAATTGGTAAGCAGCTTGGTTTGAAGAAATCAACTGTGGGAGCAATTATTAGGAAATGGAAGACATACAAGACCACTGATAATCTCCCTCGATCTGGGGCTCCACGCAAGATCTCACCCCGTGGGGTCAAAATGATCACAAGAACGGTGAGCAAAAATCCCAGAACCACACGGGGGGACCTAGTGAATGACCTGCAGAGAGCTGGGACCAAAGTAACAAAGCCTACCATCAGTAACACACTACGCCGCCAGGGACTCAGATCCTGCAGTGCCAGACGTGTCCCCCTGCTTAAGCCAGTACATGTCCAGGCCCGTCTGAAGTTTGCTAGAGTGCATTTGGATGATCCAGAAGAGGATTGGGAGAATGTCATATGGTCAGATAAAACCAAAATATAACATTTTGGCAAAAACTCAACTCGTCGTGTTTGGAGGACAAAGAATGCTGAGTTGAATCCAAAGAACACCATACCTACTGTGAAGCATGGGGGTGGAAACATCATGCTTTGGGGCTGTTTTTCTGCAAAGGGACCAGGACGACTGATCCGTGTAAAGGAAAGAATGAATGGGGCCATGTATCGTGAGATTTTGAGTGAAAACCTCCTTCCATCAGCAAGGGCATTGAAGATGAAACGTGGCTGGGTCTTTCAGCATGACAATGATCCCAAACACACCACCCGTGCAACGAAGGAGTGGCTTCGTAAGAAGCATTTCAAGGTCCTGGAGTGGCCTAGCCAGTCTCCAGATCTCAACACCATAGAAAATCTTTGGAGGGAGTTGAAAGTCCGTGTTGCCCAGCGACAGCCCCAAAACATCACTGCTCTAGAGGAGATCTGCATGGAGGAATGGGCCAAAATACCAGCAACAGTGTGTGAAAACCTTGTGAAGACTTACAGAAAACGTTTGACCTGTGTCATTGTCAACAAAGGGTATATAACAAAGTATTGAGAAACTTTTGTTATTGACCAAATACTTATTTTCCACCATAATTTGCAAATAAATTCATTAAAAGTCCTACATTGTGATTTTCTGGATTTTTTTTTCTTATTTTGTCTGTCATAGTTGACGTGTACCTATGATGAAAATTACAGGCCTCTCTCATCTTTTTAAGTGGGAGAACTTGCACAATTGGTGGCTGACTAAATACTTTTTTCCCCCACTGTATTTACTTCTCAGAGCTATAATGCAGATCAAATCAAATTGTATTTGTCACATTCGCCGAATACAACAGGTGTAGACCTTACAGTGAAATGCTTACTTACAGGCCCTTAACCAACAATGCAGTTTTAAGAAAAATAAGTGTTAAGTAAAAAATTGATAAGTGTGGGGGCACAGGTTAGTCGAGGTAATGATCAATAGTCTCGTCCCTATGATAATGGGAAATAATTTACCCAGGTTGTCTACAGTACAAATTGCAAGACATTAACTATTATCAAAGTATTCGGGCCAAGGTTGCTGTTGCTATATTTATACTATTTTAATGTTCTCTGAGGGTTGTATCATTACATTCAGCCAGGAAAAACTATTGGATATCAGAGCGGTGGTAACTCACCAGCATTACGACTTTCCCGAAGCAGATCCTTTGTTTACTCTCCCCAGGGCAATTGAACTGATTCCAGCAGCTGACCCAAAACATCGCCGGTGGAGGAGAGGCACTCGGAGTGGCCTGCTGGTTCGACTTAGGAGGCACGCACACCACCCGCCGCTTCCAAGTGTACTACTCGCTAATGTTCAGTCTTTGGATAACAAGGTCGATGAGCTCAGGGCAAGGATTTCCTTCCAGAGAGACATCAAGGCCTGTAACATACTTTGTTTCACGGAAACATGGCTCTCTGGGGATATTCTGTCAAAATCGGTCCAGCCAGATGGGTTCTCAGTTCATCGTGCAGACAGAAATAAATATCTCTCCGGGAAGCAGAAGGGTGGAGGTGTGTGTTTCATGATTAACGACTCATGGTGTAATTGTAGTAACATACAGGAACTCAAGTCCTTTTCTTCATCCGACCTAGAATACCTCACAATCAAATGCCGACCGTATTATCTCCCAAGATAATTTTCTTTGGCTATAGTCATGGCCATTATATCCCCCCTCAAACCGATACCACGACGGCCCTCAAATAACTTCACTGGACTTTATGCCAACTGGAAACCACATATCCTTAGGCTGCATTTATTGTAGCCGGGGATTTTTTATCAAAGCAAATTTGAGGACTAGGCTGCCGAAGTTCTATCAACAGGAAGTACCCGACTGTTGTACTCTGCTAAAATCCTCGACCATTGCTATTTGAACTTCCGGGATGGTTATAAGGCCCTCCCCCGCCCTCCGTTCGGCAAATCTGACCACGACTCCATTTTGCTCCTCCCTTCCTATAGGCAGAAACTCAAACAGGAAGTACCCGTGCTATGGACTATTCAACGCTGGTCTGACCAATCGGAATCCACGCTTCAAGATTGTTTTGATCACGCGTACTGGGATATGTTCCGGGTAGCTTGCGAAAATAATTTAGACGAATACACTGAAATGGTGACTGAGTTTATCAGGTAGTGTATAGGTGATGTTGTGCCTACTGTGACTATTAAAACCTACCCTAACCGTAAACCGTGGATAGATGGCAGCATTCGCGCAAAACTGAAAGCGCGAACCACCGCATTTAACCATGGCAATGTGACTGGGAATATGGCAGAATACAAACAGTGTAGCTACTCACTCCACAAGGCAATTAAGCTGGCAAAACATCAGTATAGAGACAAAGTGGAGTCGCATTTCAACGGCTCAGACACGAGACATATGTTGCAGGGTCTACAGACTACAAAAGGAAAACCAGCCACGTCGCCGACACCGACTAAACACCTTCTTCGCCCGTTTTGAGGATAACATAGTGCCACCGACGAGGCCCACTAACAAGGACTGTGGCCTCTCCTTCTCTGTGGCCGACATGAGTAAGACATTTAAGCGTGTTAACCCCACAAGGTTGCCGGTCCAGAAAGCATCCCTAGCCGCGTCCTCAGAACATGCGCAGACCAGCTGGCTGGTGTGTTTACGGACATATTCAATCTCTCTCTTTCCCAGTCTGCTGTCCCCTCATGCTTCAAGATGGTCACCATTGTTCCTGTACCCAAGAAAGCAACTGAACTAAATTACTATCGTCCCGTAGCACTCACCTCTGTCATCATGAAGTGCTTTGAGAGAATAGTCAAGGATCATATCACCTTTACCTTACCTGTCACCCTAGAACCACTTCAATTTGCTTACCGGCCCAATAGATCCACAGACGATGCAATCGCCATCACACTGTACACTGCCCTATCCCATCTGGCATTTTTTTTGTCCATTAAAATAACATCAAATTGATCAGAAATACAGTGTAGACATTGTTAATGTTGTAAATGGCTATTGTAGCTGGAAACAGCTGATTGTTAATGGTATATCTACATAGGCGTACAGAGGCCCATTATCAGCAACCATCAGTCCTGTGTTCCAATGGCACGTTGCGTTTGCTAATCCAAGTTTATCATTTTAAAAGGCTAATTGATCATTAGAAAACCCTTTTGCAATTATGTTAGCACAGCTGAAAACTGTTGTGCTGATTTAAAGAAGCAATAAAACTGGCCTTCTTGAGAGTAGTTGAGTATCTGGAGCATCAGCAATTGTGGGTTCGATTACAGGCTCAAAATGGCCAGAAACAAATAACTTTTTTCTGAAACTCGTCAGTCTATTCTTGTTCTGAGAAATGAAGGCTATTCCATGCGAGAAAATGCCAAGAAACTGAAGATCTCGTACAACGCTGTGTACTACTCCCTTCACAGAACAGCGCAAACTGTCTCTAACCAGAATAGAAAGAGGAGTGGGAAGCACCGGGGCACAACTGAACAAGAGGACAAATACATTAGAGTGTCTAGTCAACAGTGAAGAGGCGACTCCGGGATGTTGACCTACTAGGCAGAGTTGCAAAGAAAAAGCCATATCTTAGACTGGCCAATAAAAAGAAAATATTATGATGGGAAAAAGAACACAGACACTGGACTTTTTCTTTGCAACTCTGCCTAGAAGGTCAGCATCCCGGAGTCGCCTCTTCACTGTTGATGTTGAGACTGGTGTTTTGCGGGTACTATTTAATGAAGCTGCCAGTTGTATGAATTATTTTCATTGACTATAGCTCAGCATTCAACACCATAGTACCCTCCAAGCTCATCAATAAGCTTGAGGCCCTGGGTCTGAACCCCGCCCTGTGCAACTGGGTCCTGGACTTCCTGACGGGCTGCCCCCAGGTGGTGAAGATAGGAATCAACATCTCCACTTCGCTGATCCTCAACACTGGGGCCCCACAAAGGTCGGTGCTCAGCCCCCTCCTGTACCCCCTGTTCACCCATGACTGCGTGGCCAAGCACGCCTCCAACTCAATCATCAAGTTTGCAGACGACAAAACAGTAGTTGGCTTGATTACCAACAATGACGAGACACCCTACAGGGAGGAGGTGAGGGTTCTGGGAGTGTGGTGCAAGGAAAATAACCTCTCACTCAACGTCAACAAAACAAAGGAGATGATTGTGGACTTCAGGAAACAGCAGAGGGTGCACCCCCATATCCACATCGACGGGACCGCAGTGGATCAGATTAAGCAAAGATGGGCAAAAGAACACAGACACTGGACTTTTTCTTTGCAACTTTTTCTTTGCATCACTGACAAACTGAAATGGTCCACTGACGCAGACAGTGTGGTGAAGAAGGCGCAACAGAGCCTCTTCAACTTCAGGAGGCTGAAGAAATGTAGCTTGGCACCTAAAACCCTCACAAACCTTTACAGATGCACAATTGAGAGCATATTGTCGGGCTGTATCACCGCCTGGTATTGCAACTGCACCGCCCGCAACCGCAGGGCTCTCCAGAGGGTGGTGCGGTCTGCCGAACGCATTGCCGGGGGCAAACTACCCGTCCTCCAGGACACCTACAGCACCCGATGTCACAGGAAGGCCAAAAAGATCATCAAGGACCCACCCGAGCCACTGCCTGTTCACCCCGCTATCATCCGGAAGGCGAGGTCAGTATAGGTGCATCAAAGCTGGGACCCAGAGAATGAAAAACAGCTTCTATCTCAAGGCCATCAGACTGTTAAATAGCAATCACTAGCACATTAGAGGCTGCTGCTGCCTATTGAAATCACTGGAACACTAGTCACTATAATAATGTTTACATATCTTGCACTACTCAGCTCATATGTATATACTGTATTCTATTCTATACAATTCTACAGTATCTTAGTCCATGCCGCTCTGTCATTGCTTGTCCATATATGTATATATTCTTAAATTCCATTCCTTACTTAGATTTGTGTGTATTGGGTATATGTTGTGAAATTTGTTAGATATTACTGCACTGTCGGAGCTAGAAGCACAAGCATTTCGCTACACCCACAATAACATATCCTAAACATGTGTATGTGACAAATAAAATTTGAATATCAATTGAATGTTTTACTGAATGTTTGCCAGTTTGGCTGAACCCTGCATTAACTTAGTCCCTTTAATCGGCATAAATATTTATTCCCAAGAATGAGGCTTGTATTACATTGCCCAATAACTGCCAACAGTTTGTCCCCATATCCCTCACACAAATGGCGTCAAGCTGCTACAGTATATTTTATGTATGCGTTGTGATAGAGCTGTTAACCCACTTTTATCAGGGATGTGAACATTGTTTGCTCTTGAGGTTTATCAGCCACAATCATTATTGTATTATGTAAATGAAGCGCATACTATCATTTCATTAGCAGACTTCCAAATTTGAGTCCTCAGATTATTATGCAAATCATCTCATTGCTGTCCTTGCAGAAGGCTGGGGGATTTACAACTCATTTATAGTTGTTCTCTAGCTATTAATGCAATTATAACACCACTGACTTGTGATGTGATGTATGCTTGCATAAGCAATGCAGAGCGAGCGGCAGGGTGACTATTATTGAGGCTTTGTTTTACCCTCAACGATGACTAGCGTCTACCTGGGCTTTGTTCAAACTCTGTTTTGTCAACACATGGAGGGTTTTATATTGTTATCTTGAATTTTTTAGTTTAGTGTCACTAAATTAAACAGAAGACAAGAACACGACTCTAGACAAAGATGATAAATGCTTGCAAGTCTACCAGAATACCCTGGCCAGAGATGCACGATGCTCAGGTGCCAGAGACTGTCAGATGGCTGTGTGTGTGGTGTGCTTGCAGATTGTGTGGTGGGGTGGCACACTGGTTTTACTGGCAGAACACTGAGAGAGAGGAGAAGGTGTTTGCTAAGACGTGGGCTGGAGGGTGGCTCCTCTGCCTGTGTGGGCAGACACTTTCACACACATTAGTCCCTCAGTGCCATGCATCCAACAGACCCTCTCCTCTTCATGGATTAGTCAAACTCACTATAACATATAGTACTCTCATAAAGTAGATTTATGTGGGGAAAATGTAAGCACATCCAGAAGAGCGCCACATGATTGTCAGTTATGGGCTAGTTTGGAGATGACATGCTTCTTTCTGTATTAGAGTAAGAAATATACTCAACAAAAATATAAATGCAACATGCAACAATTTCAAAGATTTTGCTGGGTTACAGTTCATATAAGGAAATCAGTCAATTAAAATAAATTCATTAGGCCCTAATCTATGGATTTCACATGACTGGGCAGGGGCGCAAACATGGATGGGCCTGGGAGGGCATAGGCCCCCCACATGGGAGCCAGCCAATCAGAATGAGTTTTTCCCCACAATAGGACTTTATTACAGACAGAAATACTACTCAGATGATCCCGCAGATGAAGAAGCCAGATGTGGAGTTCCTGGGCTGGCATGGTTACACGTGGTCTGCGGTTGTGAGGCCGGTTGGATGTACTGCCTAATTCTCTAAAATGACGTTGGAGGCGGCTTATGGTAGAGAAATTGACATTAAATGATCAGCCAACAGCTCTGGTGGACAGTCCTGCAGTCAGCATGCCAATTGCAAGCTCCCTCAAAACTTGAGACATCAGTGGCATTGTGTTGTGTGACAAAATTGCACATTTTAGAGTGGCCTTTTATTGTCCCCAGCACAAGGTGCATCTGTGTAATGATCTTGATATGCCACACCTGTCAGGTGGATGGATTATCTTGACAAATAATAAAATGTCCACTAACAGGGATGTAAAAAATTTATGCACAACATTTTAGAGAAATAAGCTTTTGTGCGTATGGAACATTTCTGGTATCTTTTATGTCAGCTCATGAAACGTGGGACCAACACTTTACATTTATATTTTTGTTCAGTATATATTCCCAAATATTTTATGTAATCTGTTACACTGTGTGCACTGAACTGACATGCATGATTGTTGCTGACACTCTGATGTTCAGATGCGGCGCTCAACTCAGACATTTAAAGCCTTTACTTTATCACTCAGGATGTAATTTTCCAGTGCTACTATTTTTGGCATGTAATGTTGTTATTAAAACAAAATCAGACATCCCCATAGTAGAATAGTTTACCTAGTCGACTTGTTGTTGTGTGTTCTATGTGTGAGAAATATTCATTTCAAGGCACATTCAAGTTGCGATAGGGAGGGAAACATCTATTCTGACAAGCAGTCAATGCAGAACAATTCTTAATGCAATTGCGGGAAAACACTTTTGAAAGCAGTTTTGGCAAATGTATTTTTAAAGCAGTTTTGGCCTTTGTTAAAAAAAGAGTGGGGTCCCTGTTTTCCATTGCGACCATTTTATTTATTTACTCCTTCAATTGCACGAGTGGCATTGTTTTACAAATTCAGTTACAACCGGAGTTTCAAGCATGGTTTAGGAGCAGCTGCGCAACGATAGTGATTGGTCGTTTGAGAACGTACGGCTCTTTTTGAACTGCTGTTTTTGGTGAAAGTCGGGAACCGAATCGCATATCTGAAAGAGCTGTTCATTTGATTTGTATACTGTTACTATTGCTTTTTGACCTCCAGATATCGATCATCTGCAGATAAATTAGAAAGTGTATTTCTGTCTGTAATGTGATTTTCCTCTTTGTCAATGGTAAATTCCTGTATTTCTCAGGATATGTTGTACAGGGACACCCTATCTGGAAGTGACTCTAGCTTTGATTTGTTCTCATTGCTAAGATGTAGCCTAGTCTATCTCTTGGGTTTATTCCACCCCACTTTAATTAACCCTTGGAAAGATGAGTCGATGTAAACTGCAATTCTAAGTGTCCGCTTGATGTTTCCTCTGTATAGTTTGTCTTCAATGTAGATTCATTTGAGGTTCTGATATCTTAGAAAACACAATGTATCCTCCTGTGGGAATTTGAATATTATTTTATTTTAGCTATAACCTTCTGTTAGCCAGTGTAATTAGCATCGTTTTTTGTCCTGGAATTAAAATGCAAATTGTGATGTTTCTGTGTGCCATCACTGAGGTTTGAAAGGTCAGCAGTTGTACGCAGATAGGGTGACCTTTTTCCATTTGTGAAGAACTCTCTCCTGGTAATGAGCAGAGAGGTACGGGTCATTGATATGCACCTTTCCGGTCATTGGGATTTAACCTACACTTACCCATGTTCAAATTTTACCGTTAAATACAGACCTGGCAGTTCAGCTTCATAGCTTGCTAGAACACTCCGAGGAAGAATAACGCCGAACACAATCCTCTTTCTCTTCTCCGGCAACAAGCGATGATTCATCCAGAGAACTTGGAATGAGTATCTCTTCCCATAAGCCACCAGTGACCTCAGGTGGAATTGGTTACATGTATCAGGCACCCATGTCAAAGCCATTAGAGGCCTGTCTCTCCTCTCGGCTCTGCTCGGCTCAGGGCCTCTGACATGTCGACTTCCAGACAGGGCCTGCAGGAGGGCCTTTGTTGTTGCACACCATCTCACAGATGACTGGCTCCGAGTTATGCCTGAAACCCAAAAAGGAGAGCGCTGTGTGACAGAGCTGTCTGGCAGCCTGGCCTCCTCATGCTTACTCACTTGTCAGATCTTAGCACATGCTGTATTACCCAACAAAGGAGACTCTATCTGGGTAGGAAGGAAGGGGGGTAGAAGGCCTATACCGCCTGGCTGGTTGAGGCAGTGTTGTAAAGTACTTAAGTAAAAATACTTTAAAAAGTACTACTTAAGTAGTTTTTGGGGGTATCTATCCTTGACTATTTATATTTTTGACAACTTTTACTTTTACTTCACTACATTCCAAATGAAAATAATGTACTTTTTACTCCATACATTTTCCCTGAAGTACTCGTTACATTTTTAATGCTTAGCAGGACAGGAAAATGGTCAAATTCACGCACTTATCAAGATAACATTCCTGTTTATCCCTACTGCCGGACTCACTAAACAAAAAGTATTTGTTTTTAAATTACATTTTACATTTTAGTCATTTAGCAGACGCTCTTATCCAGAGCGACTTACAGTTAGTGAGTGCATACAGTTATTATTATTATTTATACTGGCCCCCCGTGGGAATCAAACCCACAACCCTGGCGTTGCAAACGCCATGCTCTACCAATTGAGCTACATCCCTGCCGGCCATTCCCTACCCTGGACAACGCTGGGCCAATTGTGTGCCGCCCCATGGGTCTCCCGGTCGCGGCCGGCTACGACAGAGCCTGGATTCGAACGGGAGAGTGTGCCCCTGGCTATCTGTAGAAAAAAATATCAAAATTATAATATAAATTATTTATACTTTTACTTTTGATACTTAAGTATATTTTATAAATTACATGTACTTTTAATACTTAAGTATATTTAAAACCAAATACTTTTAGACTTTTACTCAAGTAGTATTTTTCTGGGTGACTTTTACTTGAGTCATTTTCTATTAAAGTATCTTTACTTTTACTCAAATATGACAATTGAGTACTTTTTACACCACTGCTCAAAGGTACCACTGAGCTCAGCTGTTGCAACTGGTGGTAATTAATTTGTAAATTAATAAAGGAAACAATGTTATTAATCGGTAATATGGGGTTAACGAAGTAAATTAACTAATTTTTTTGTCCTTCCAGGTGGCTGTACATTTGACGATGGCCCAGCCCAGTGTGACTACCAGCAGGATCCCTACGATGACTTTGACTGGACCCATGTCAGCGCACAGGAAGTGCCATACTTATCATCTGAACTGCCTCAAGGTGAGACTAACTCTGCCACCATGTCCACAAACCTAATGAACGTTGTCCCCTTCCTGCACTGTGTTAGGCAAACATGACCAAGGCCACCACACCAGGTTCCCAACACCTGCTATGTAGAAAAACCAACAGAGGTTTTTTTAGACTCATATTTGCAGCTAAATGGGCAGGGCCATCTATTTAGTGCTTCCAACGTGAAAACAAGTGAAGTAGAATGTTGGGCTAATGTGTAAACTGACCAGAGTAAGTGTAGCTGATGAGGGAAATGCAGAGAGCTGCTCCTTTCGGAGAGAAGGAAGAAATGTGAAACAATGAATAGATGGAAGGAAATTAATCTTAGGGTCTTGCTGGTCTTCTTTGTCTTTGTTACTTCCCACAAAGCAGTCTTAATTCCAGCCTTTCACAATTGTAATACAAACGTTTTTTCATTTCCCGGGGAGAGAGAAAAAGCTTTGTGCGCCGCAGCAAAATGTCTATTTAGGTTTGAAGACTGTCATACACGGAACAATTAAGGTTTTTAAATAAGATCAGGGAAGGCGGCGTGGTGAGTGCGTGGAGAGCATGGGCCCTGTGACCTTGTCTATTCACCTCTCCACAGCTTAATCACTTGCATTCAGACAGGAATGATGTGCATAGGAAATTAAAGCATTTCACTTTCAGCTAAATTGCCCAATTAATAAGATCTAAGGTAATTAATCATGCAAGGGAACAGAAAAGGTAATCAGCAGATTGTCTGAACAAGGTTGTGTCCCATTACAATGTTCCACAATAAGGCAGCCAAATGCCTTTGTCTGGCCCAAAAATGATGGCTGGGCACATTTAACAAAACGACTTGACCAGAAACCAGAAATATCTGGTTAAAGTTCTCTCGTAGGATTTGAGGAATTTATTATTGCACTTGTCACTGTAGTGTTAACAGATGGCATGAGGAAAAAGCAATAGCATATAACATGTCTAACAGGGATCGTTCTGGCTCTGAGGATCTTTATCCTACCATTGTTGGAGGATGACACACTAGTATTTTGTTTTCATTTGTTCCTCTGTGGTGGTTAACTATGTCAGTTATGTTGAATCACCTAGTTTCTCAGGTAGAGACGGTGCAGTGAACATTATAGCAAATGTTTATTTAATCTAAAGAGGAGGAATGAGTTGGCTTCCATTCCAATGGGAATTAGTTCCATTACCGGGCCTGTCGGGTTTGTTTGAAAATACGCAGTGGCAGTGATAATGAGAGAAAATCATTGTTTCATTCATCATGACTTCAAGCGTGAACTAAAGCAGGTGGAATGATTATCTCGCTAGCGAAAAAATCCTCACCTTTTTGTAAACCCCTCTTGTAAATGTGCTGGATAATCAATTACTTCAGAGAGACTTATGTACTGACCAACTAGAATATTCTCACATTGCGGTTGCCTGAGAAGAATGTGAGGGGTTCTTTAGCTGAGATCCTCCATATTAGTAGGTGAAAGGACATGAGGTTGACTGCAGGACCACTCTCTACCCCCCCCCCCCCCCCCCCCCCCCTTCATAACAAAGCAAACAGACCTCCAGTATGATTTCATCAGCCTCCAATGTTTTCCAGCTAGCAACCAGATCTCGCAAATGAAATAAGCTTTATCATAAAGTAGCTTAACATATTTTCTCAGCCAGGGTGGATGAAAAACAAACCCATCAGGAGTTGCCTTGCCGTGGTCCTCTGTAGCTCAGCTGGTAGAGCACGGCGCTTGTAACGACAAGGTAGTGGGTTCGATCCCCGGGACCACCCATACACAAAAATAAATAATGTATGCACGCATGACTGTAAGTCGCTTTGGATAAAAGCGTCTGCTAAATGGCATATTATTATTATATTATTGCCATGAGAAGATAACAAGTGCTATTTACCACGCAGAAACCTTTCGTCCTTATCTCTCTGAAAACCACATTTTGATTGACATTTTGGGAAAGGTTCAGTCCAAGAACACGCCTCTAAACAGGCATTCTCAACACTGAAAAACAAATGCTTGAGACTCCCTCAATCAATATTCATTTGGAGCTGTGCTTATAGTTTGGCCCTGGTGCGGTTAGGCTCGGCTCAGGCTTGGCTCAGTGCTGTGCCAGTGTCAGCCCCTGTAGTTCTATTTAGCCTCCCATTGGAGATGCTGAGTGGGTGTAAGGCACTTACTGCACCATTGTGTCAAACCCCACGCCTCTCTCTCTGAGTGCTGGTGCTACTGGGTAGACCTACATCTCCCCTGTTAATACAGGCTCATCCCTAATGTGAGGCAGGGCAGTGTATTACGAGGTGAAGCCTGTTTTTTTAGATTAGATAGTCCTTTTAAAAAAGCATGGTTTGATTCTGCCAGCGGTTGAGGCCATGATTGGTGACAGCCATCTTGTACACTGGCATGAATCTGATGACAGCCATCTTGTGGACTGGCATGAATCTGATGACAGCCATCTTGTGGACTGGCATGAATCTGATGACAGCCATCTTGTGGACTGGCATGAATCTGATGACAGCCATCTTGTGGACTGGCATTCATCCTCTGGATACCTGACATTGATGTGAAGAAGAAACCTCTGCTCTAAAATACATATTTATTTAATATTCCGACTTTGGATGAGTAATTGTTAAGTAATAGGAAAGAAAATTATACCCTGTTACATTCAGTTTTAGTATTGTACGTCTAAATCTAGCAACGATATTCTTCCCATTAGTCTTTCTTGGGTTGTTTTTTATACTCTTTCTGAGCAAAAATAATCTCTGTATGACCGCTGATATAGAAGCAAACTTGGATAGAAGGATGGAAAATAAGTAGGATTTTTACAGTTGGAAGTTGGAACAGAAATGGCCACGTCAACAACAGTGTGCCAAGTCTGCCAACATAACAAGATTCCACTTAGTTGGGGAAATCGTTTTTTGACGGGGTGTTGTTATTGGGGTACAGTAGTACAAGTTTTTTTTGGTGTAGTTTTGTTGGTAGAGTACTATTGTCTGTTTTATCCCTATTTTCGTCATTGTAACTTTAAAAACCAACTCTGTGGTTGTGCCTGTTAAATACTTATTTTTTTTTAAGCAATGGCTTTTTTCTGGCCACTCTTCCGTAAAGCCCAGCTCTGTGGAGTGTACGGCTTAAAGTGGTCCTATGGACAGATACTCCAATCTCCACTGTGGAGCTTTGCTGCTCCTTCAGGGTTATCTTTGGTCTCTTTGTTGCCTCTGATTAATGCCCTCCTTGCCTGTTACGTGAGTTTTGTTGGGCGGCCCTCTCTTGGCAGGTATGTTGTGGTGCCATATTCTTTCAATTTTTTAATAATGGATTTAATGGTGCTCCGTGGGATGTTCAAAGTTTCAGATATTTTTTTATAACCCAACCCTGATCTGTACTTCTCCACAACTTTTCCCCTGACCTGTTTGGAGAGCTCCTTGGTCTTCATGGTGCTGCTTGCTTGGTGGTGCCCCTTGCTTAGTGGTGTTGCAGACTCTGGGGCCTTTCAGAACAGGTGTATATATACTGAGATCATGTGACAGATCATGTGACACTTAGATTGCATGCAGGGGGACTTTATTTAACTAATTATGTGACTTCTGAAGGTAATTGGTTGCACCAGATCTTATTTAGGGGCTTCATAGCAAAGGGGGGGGTGAATACATATGCACGCACCACTTTTCCTTTTTTTTTCTTTTTTTTTTAACAAGTTAGTTTTTTAATTTCACTTCACCAATTTGGACTATTTTGTGTAAGTCCATTACATAAAATCCAAATAAAAATCCATTTAAATTACAGGTTGTAATGCAACAAAATAGGAAAAACGCCAAGGGGGATGAATACTTTTGCAAGGCACTGTAATGTCTTTAATAAGCTTTTGGGATAGGCCCATTCAGGATTCATGTTTGTGGCCTGGCATCTGAACCTGGTTGAAACAGCTAGTAACATGTGGAACAAAGTCGTCCAATTAACTCATTCCATATGGTTAGTTAAAATGAAATTACCCAACATGCTACTTCTTCTGTTTCAAACTCTGCTTGTTACACTCGCATCAGATCCAACAACATCAGATCCTTTTAAATGTGCCAAGCTCACCCACAGGTTAGGGACTATTCCTCTTTTGTTTCAGAATGGTTCGTTCAGGTTGTTTCTGGCTGCCATCATTTGGTGTTTTTTTTAAAGAAGGGGTCGATGTATGACAGGAGTGGATTGTGGGAGATCTGTGAACCTCCCTGTGTGATTTGTGCTTGCTTGCCTGCCTGATGGTGGGTTGGTTGGTTGGTTGTGTACGAGTGAAGAGGACCTCCATCATTCACTCTCTGTTATACTGCTCCATGTTTCTTTCATGTGCTGCTCAGCCTCAGCCAGCACTGCAGCTCAGCTCGGCTCGAGCTCGGGCTCCACCGTCATTAGTTTCAGCTCTTGATTAGACACCATTGCCAATCACCGCATTAGAATAATCCAGACACATCAAATAAACACAGCTCCCTCCCTGTTGTAAAAAGCCTGTCTGAATCAGGCGATATGACCTTTTACGAGCTTTGTTGGGTCTTCCCTGCAATCTGATCGCTCCGGCATAAGCAGAGAGACTTCTAGCTCACTTTCTCTTTGTTCCAGATAAACATTGAGGAGCGACCCCCCCCCCCTCCCCCCCCCCCGAAGAGAATGAGCTATTCTACCTTTTGAGAATCTCATATTTCAGCTGGGTTTATCTGGCCCAGAGTTGATGTAGACTGATAGCAGGCCAGGCTGAGTTAGTGAGAGAGAGCCCTGAGGGCTTGAGCTCTGAGTGAGATAGCAGGCTTAGGCCTTCCCCTGTTCCCCAGGCCAAAGGCTTTATCAGATCCAATGTTCTGGAGTGCTGCAGAGGAATACCACCACATCACTAGTCTGTGGCACTCCCTCCCCTGACACTATTGAGAAACCAGTGCTTTATGGCAGAGCAGCGCTGTATTCAACTCAACACCAGGGTTTGGCCCGATCTTAATTGCAGGTTGTTGCTTTTTAGAAAATGTAGGTTTGTAATTTGTCGTAAAGCAGTAGTTGAGGGGAGGCCTGGTTTCTGGTGTTTTCAGCCCTGGTTTAAGAGTGGACTCAGCTGCATCCTGAAATACTGCTTAGCCTTCATTGAGACACATTGCTTGATCTTGGTTTGTCATCATGTCATGCCTCAAGTAAAAAACGCCATTCTAAGGGGCCTAAGTGGTTCTTCCGACATTAAATGTGGAATCAATCATAAAACAGACACAATATATTTACTAGACTGTGACCCATAGCAATTTGCATTGAGACACAAGTGACCATTCATGTGTAAAATGATACGGTGGATCACCATAGTCATTTCACAAAGCCACTTTACTCCTGACCCCTGATCACCATGTTGTTCATGACCTGGTTTGATAAATGGGTGTTTACCCAACAATTACCACAACAAGGACGGGCCATATGGGTAGAAGCTGCTCACATTCTCTGGAAAATAGTCTTTCTGATGCAGATTGGAGACGAGTGGCTATTAAACTGACAGAAATGTGTTCCCTGAGGTGTTTCTCCTCCCAGGGCTACCTCAGGAATGGTTTTCAACACTGTACATTCAACACACCTTTCAGCTCATTGAGAGTCCGGGGGTTGATGTGAAAGACTTACATGTAGGCTAAATGAGTGCATATGTGTTGTGTAAAGTTGAGCGTAAGGAGTGCAGTTTTCAAACATTAGGATAGTGCTTTTTGAGGCTGTGTAATTCAGAGAGATGACAGACTATCATGTTAAAGTTTTAATTTGGAGGCACAAACAGAAGAGATGTGGTGAATTTGTTTGTTTTGAATCTACCTGAATCAAAGATGATTTCAAACGCTGTTTAGCAAATTATTCCCATTACTACCATTTTCATTATTGCTGTACGATTATTTCCCTCTCAGAACAAAGTCCAATGATTTTTAATAGGAAAAAAAGTATTGATTTTGTTCATCTTTGGACTTCCTATGTTTGAGCTTTAGTGGGGAAGTGAAATAAATAAATAAAATCATAGTTTTGCGAAATAGAATTGCCAACAGCTTTTGACTGTTGGCAATTCTGTTGCCGTTTCTTTCGTTTTTCCTCTGACAGCTTGCTGATCGCTCTCTCATAAAGAAGTAATGCATGAGAGAGAAACAGACACGTTTCTTCACGTTTTTTAGGCCTCATGTTTATTTTGTACCTTGATGAGAAACACTGCCTGGCCTGGAACGGTTAGTCAGGGAGGGGGTAGGGAGGGGGAAGAGGGGTGTTGAGAGGGGAGTGCCGATCACCTAGCTTTGGAGAGGTAGGCTTTCTTTAAGTTTTCCTAAAACAAACTTTGAACAGTCAAACTCCCATTGTTCCCAATGACAAAAACTTGCCTTTGAACACAAACCATTTCTTAGGTCTTTGACTGAAATGTTTGGAAATGTATACCTTTCAACGATTAGCTATTCGTGAATGGGCTCCCGAGTGGCGCAGCGGCACTGCATCTCAGTGCTTGAGACGTCACTACAGACCCCCTGGTTTGATTCCAGGCTGTATCACAACCGGCCGTGATTGGGAGTCCCATAGGGCAGCGCAAAATTGGCCCAGCGTCGTCCGGGTTTGGCCGGTGTAGGCCGTCATTGTAAATAATAATTTGTTCTTAACTGACTTGCCTAGTTAAATAAAAAAATAAAATAAAAATGCAAATTTCCAAAAAGCTGTTTGTTGTACCACAAATCAAGAAGATGTATACCACTGCAGCACTCCAAAGACCCTCCTGTTTTCTCTGTATTTGTCCTACCTAGATGAAAGCAGATCAATCATTCAGACCAATGCCTTGAAAATATTGTCCACTTCACAGCAAATCATCTTCATTTAAAAAACCCAGCACACATAAAACACTGCCAGATGGGTTCCTAAAATATTTCTTACAAATGTATCTTTGCTTGGAGCTATACACGCGATGTTGGTTCAGAGTTTTCTTGCAATATGGATAATCAGAACTGAGCTTGAATTGGATTCATTGATTTGACAGGCCTGAAAATGGTGAACAGATGTACTGTTTTTGTGACAAATGGTTATTAAATGAGGCCTTGGTGTCTTGCTTAAGGGAATATCAGCAAAACTGATTCAAATCATGCAGAAGAAAGCTTCCAATAGGAATGCAATTTGATATTTTGATTTGACAGGCCTGAAAATGGTGAACAGATGTACTGTTTTTGTGACAAATGGTTATAAAATGAGGCCTTGGTGTCTTGCTTAAGGGGATATCAGCAAAATATTGGAAGAAAGCTTCCAATAGGAATGATATTTGATGAACAAAAATATAAACGCAACATGCAACAATTTCAAAGATTTTGCTGAGTTACAGTTCATATAAGGAAATCAGTCAATTGAAATGAATTAATTAGGCCCTAATCTATGGATTTCACATGACTGGGCAGGGGCACAGCCATGGGTGGGCCTGGGAGGGCATAGATCCACCCACTTGGGAGCCAGGCCCACCCACTGGGGAGCCAGGCCCAGCCAATCAGAATGAGTTTTTCCCTACAAAAGGGCTTTATTACAGACAGAAATACTCCTCCTTGACAAAGGATCAAATGCTAACTAACAGGGATGTAAACAAATCTGTGCACAACATTTTAGAGAAATATGCTTTTTTTGGTGTGTATGGAACATTTCTGGGATATTTTATTTCAGCTCATGAAACATGGGACCAGCACTTTACATGTTGCATTTATATTTTTGTTCAGTGTAGTTTGTTCCTTCAAAGGTAAATTACCTGCATTGAACTCTACATGGACATGTTCAAAAAATAATCTTATTTGTTCTCATTTAGTGGATCAAACTGTATTCAATCAATTAAATGTCCTTTGAAATGTTTTTCTTTGTTTGCTCTTTACCCAAAGTTTGCTACTAAGAAACATCCCACTGGGCACAGATGTCAATTCAACGTCTATTCCATGTTGGTTCTATGTAATTTCATTGAAATGACGTGGAAACAATGTTGATTCAACCAGTGTGTGCGCAATGGGATTGGACCACTTAAAGTGGAGTGGGAAACACTTAGCTCGCTGAACGTCTGACTCTAGGCCCTTCTTCTCTCCATGTCCTATAATGCCCCATCTTCTCTTTCTCCTATCCCCCCTCAGGTTCCTACATGATGGTGGACTCCTCCCAGCACGATGCTGGAGAGAAGGCCCGCATTCAGCTGCCAGTAATGAAGGAAAACGACACCCACTGTATTGACTTCAACTACTTATTGTACACCCAAGATGGCTCCAGCCCGGGGACGCTGAACATCCTGGTGAAGGTCAACAAAGGTCCCCTGGCTAATCCCATCTGGAATGTGACTATCTTCACCGGGAAGGACTGGCTCCGGGCTGAGCTGGCCGTCAGTACCTTCTGGCCTAACGAGTATCAGGTACATAGACCCTACACCACTGCATTACCTATTAAGTTTCAATGTTTGTTTGCCACGTGCACAGGATACAACAGGTGTAAAACAGTACAGTGAAATTCTTACTTGAGAGCTCTTTCCCAACAATGCAGTTATTAATAATAATAATAATAATAATAATAATAATAATAATAATAATAATAATAATATAGATAAAATAGAATAAAATGCTAGTATCCATCTGGGGCCATTCAAATGTCTGAGTAGGAGTGCTGATCTAGGATAAGTTTTTACTTTTAGATCCTAGATCAGCTCTCCTACTCTGAGACACTTTATACATATAGACCAAGGCCTCTGTAGCAGTGATATTGAGATTAACCTATTGGCTGTATGTCTCTTGTTCACTGGTCTGAGTGAATGTTAATTTATGTCTATGTTAAGGCTTGGGAAAATTGATGATCTTGAATTGTTATTTTCTTTACCACTCACAATTATATTCTCCAATTAGTCAGGATCCGGAAAATAACATAAAGAATATAAATGATGGTCGTTTATTTATTAAAATAATTATTATTGAGAGGGCACGGGCAATGAACTGATTCCATATCAATAGGAATTAATTTCTCAAATGTCATATTGATTGTGATGCGTCTAATCGTCATGAACATAGGCAAATGCATAGTTCTCCAAATGTCAGTGTGGTCATTCAATTGATTTCTTGTTTATTTATTCATTTTTATTGCCTATTCATTTTGCTCCGTTTTGGGCAAATAAACTGCTTAACTAATTGTTGCCTCCCTTAAATTATTACCTATAGTATAATGTCATGCATAATCATGCACCATGAATAGAAAAAGTGGTTAATTACTCCCAGGTAAATACTTTTTTTTTTAGGAGGAGTGTAAATTGGGGAGTGATTATGAATCACTTAAGATTAAGATCATTAATCCTTCCTTAAAGTCAGATTTACAACTGATAAGCAAAGCTCTCAAGTAGCCAGCTCTGTAATGAGAATGGATAGTTAAGGAGGAGGTATGGAGAGGGGAAGAAGACCTACAGCACTGTTCTGCCCTTGGGTTCACCTGTCAGGGATGTGGTCCTAAAATAAGGAATGACTGGTACTAATAAGTCCAACAACACACACACATAGAGGCACGCACACATGCATGCAAACACACACACAGAGTCACACATACATACACACACACACACACACACACACACACACACACACACACACACATACACACACAGTAATGAGGACTTGGCTTGTAGCAATGTGGCTGAGTGGAGCTCAAGCTAGGTCACTGATTTATCAGTGTTGACCGGGACTCAGGACTCAGGAGTGGATACTGGGGCACACAGGCAATGTGTGTGGCTGTGTATGCCGGAGGGGCCCGGCAGGATAGCTGCATATCACTCTGTCCCATCTAAAGCCGGTCTGACAACCCTAACATCCCAGCCCTAAGTATGGGTTCTCAGTGAGGTATTCAGGGGTGACAATCCTAACTGCCCAGAGCTATACCTCTGAAAGGCTGTGAAACAGGAACAAGGGTGATAGCCAGGTTCTTTATCCTCAGAGTCCTGTTAATCGCTGCTGCTGCCGCTGCTGCAGCTTATAACATAAGCGGAGGCAGGTTTTATTTCCCTTGCAGTTCCCCTCCAATGTAACCATGCAAGATGCCGTAAATGACTAAAAACTGATTTGAATATTCAGAATGCATGTTGATTGATAAGAGCGGAGACTTTGAAAGCTAAAGACGTTGGACTAGATTTAGTGTGATTATCAAATGGCCATGTACCTGGTGTCCTCTCTCCTTTCGCCTCTTCTCCCTCTCTCCTTCCTTTCGCTCTTCAGATACTTTATTTATCCGCCTTTTGGAATGGGATTTGATTCCGTAAGCTCGCCTCCCTTTCGTTAGCATTTTGCTGTCTCCTCTTCTCTCTGTGTGGTTAATGAAACCCGTGGCCTGTCATGTCACTAATTGGAAGGAATTAATGATTCAGTACTCTGGTCAACACATCATCTAGGAGTGATGGGGAATTTTAAGTGGCTGGTGCGTATTCTTATTATTCCAATCAGATTTGAGTTTTTTTTGGTGTCCTTTGCCCGTGGTGTCAGAGCTAGATTTGTAAAGGCCTGACATGCTGTCATGCTGACATTGGCTAGTGTAATTGGACACTCCTGTGTTTCCACATGCGTCTGTGATGACACTTTGCTGTAATACCAGAATAGTAGTGTAGTCAGAGGTGAGAGATGAAATAGGACCATTCAATTCCATGAGCATGTTATGACATGTTTAATTTGATAAAGCATCTGAAAAGATAAGGAGGTGTACATACATTGGAGTGAGCTATTGAGGAATAGGAAAAGAGGCTTGGCCACAGGTGTGTGTGTGCTTGTGTCTTTGTTTCATTGTAGATGGTTGCCTCTGCTGGTCACAAGTAGTCATTACATTTTTTATATATTCTAAATTAAGCACATTTTGTAATAAGTGCATTGCACACATCTAGATTTTCAATTTATTCAATCAAGATTATTTAAAAAAAGGGTCCATCCATATATCCCATCATCAACTCATCAATTTAGTATTTTTCAGTGTTGATTCATAACTCTAGCTATTTTACAAAAGCAGCTTACTAAAACAGTATAAACCACATTCGGGTAAAACAAATACTTTTTTATTGTAGGCCAGAGATTTAGTGGGTGACTCATCAACCCATTTTTCCTCCCCTGCTGAAAGACATTTTGCGTCTCCCACTGAGCTGCTGTCTTCCAAAAGGTGTGCTGGGAAAGGATCCCCTCATAGACACCTGACAGCCCCACACCCCCATCCCGGATCCCCTGCAGAGAGCGGAGCAAGCTTAGACATTTCAGCCTGTAAATTAGACTACACACAGGGGATTAGGGATCATTTAGCCTGTAAATTAGACTACACACAGGGGATTAGGGATCATTTAGCCTGTAAATTAGACTACACACAGGGGATTAGGGATCATTTAGTCTGTAAATTAGACTACACACAGGGGATTAGGGATCATTTAGCCTGTAAATTAGACTACACACAGGGGATTAGGGATCATTTAGCCTGTAAATTAGACTACACACAGGGGATTAGGGATCATTTAGCCTGTAAATTAGACTACACACAGGGGATTAGGGATCATTTAGCCTGTAAATTAGACTACACACAGGGGATTAGGGATCATTTAGGAGAGCAGTGCGTTTATAATTAATAGCCTCTAATATCAGAGGTGAGAAACTAATGAAGCATTAGGGCCAGTGCCAGCGTGTCTCTTTCTGGTTCTCTCATTCTCTCCGTCTCTCTCGCTTTCTCTCTCTCTCTTTTTCTTTCCCTCTCTGAGGCTGCTGTTTATTTTATGTTTGTCTGCATTTCTCTGAATCCACATCACTTTGAACTTTGGTGTCTTTGTCACCTTTGATTTGACAGCTGGTCATTTTGTGTGTAAATATTGTCTGTTACTATAGTGAATCATGTGATTTTACCTTTATAATAGGTCTTTATTTCTGGCATGTGCATTTAAATAAATGACTAAATAGGGTTGATTAAACATGTCATAAGGAATGGTTAATGATATGTTAGAAGTGAGATTACATACTTTCTGGGGAGTGTTAAACATAGAATATTTTCAGGTATTATTCCAGAATGGAATGTTAGCAGCTGAGCACACATTAGTGAAATGGTCATGCATGTGTGATGTATCAATAGAGTATTTGTGTGTCTCTTCAGACAATGTTGACTAATTTCCATGGATACTGACCTAAATGGCCTTACCTGCTGTCCAGAGCCGTCCGCTCTAGTTGTCTTCAGGGGTGTGTGCTCTTCTTCCTAAAAGTTTTAATTAATGGAGTGGCAAGTGAGGTCTTACAGGAGTGTGAGTCACAAGGAGTGTGAGAGAGGGCAAGCCACTCCTGGTTGTGTACACTTGGTGTGGGTGGGGGTTGGTTTGTGCAAATGTGTGTGTATGTGAGTGGAAAGGAAGGAACATGTTGTTGGGGAGAGTTGAGGTCTGAAGGCTGAGGGCTGGCATCTCTTGTCAAGATCGTTCCACCTCCTCTCGTCAACCCTCCACCCCCCGTTCCCCCTCATTATCTTGGCTTTCTGCCCTCCCAACTCAGACTCATTCCTGACTCTCTGACTGTGTCTGAACCTATAGATGGCCTGCAGAAGGCTGTGTGTGTGTGAATGCAGCCCTCCTGTTGAGTACAAATAACAGGTCTTATCATGACAGTCCATATCTGACCTCTTGGAAGGTGCTGACTGTGCTACATTGAGTTAAATTGCATTCTTGCACCGAGGGCTTTCTCCAGCCGGAGCAGAGCGATGCAATAAATTCATTAGGGTCATTTAATTAGTGTTAATGACACACTCTTAAGATGATTAACATGATTAGAGCCACACTCGCTATGGATTCTAGAGTCTAATTCTTATTGAAGTGAAATGAGCCTGAGCCCTTGAAAAGACTTGAGTTGGCCCTTCCATTGTGGTCAGTGTTGATTCTATATTCGGTAGATATCCTATCCCTGGTTTAGTGGTTTGATTTTGGTCATTTAATTTGTTCTCAGTTAGCTACAATCTGAGTGAACATCTACACACACTACAGGCCTCTCCCCTCCCTCCCTCTCATCACGCTTCAGACTCGATCTCTCCGAGTGCAATCACTCTAATTTGGCCCCAGCCATTGATCTGAATACGGAAACAATCAATGTTAATAAGGTAGAGTATCACTTTTGTACCTCAAAACATTTTTTATGTTTTCTGAAGCCCCTTACTTCATTATTGTCGGGACTCTCTGCCGTATTAAGGTAATGTATGGCTTAATCAGCGCTTATGGAGATTGCTCCTCCGCCGGCATGCAGCGGGTGAAATGATACATTGAAATTGATCACAAAAAGCTAGAGATTACTCTTCAACTATGAGGGATGCGCCTCCTATGAACCGCCCTGTGAGGAATCATGGGAGGGAGTCTGAATCCAGAATATATTGCTTCTAATGGGCCATCCTGGAGGAGAGAGAGAGTCTGCGCAGCAGTGCACATCCCATCGGAGACCTTAAAACAGGGTGCTGCATCTTACTTTAAAGGCAGACATTTCAACACATATTTTATTTTCTCCCCCCGTAGACATAATGAGTGACATCTCCCGGACTGCTCCTGCGGAGAAAAAAAAGGCTTTTCCCTTGTCACATTTGTATCAATTGTGATATTTCTTCTGACAGTGTTTACTCTGTGAGTGCTGTGGTAATGATCAGCGGAATAAATGCAGATGGGTGATGGGGGGAGGGTTGTGTAGATCCTCCAGCAGAGTGTCTCTCCTCCTCTCCTACTTTCCTCCCTCCCTCCCTCATCTCCTCTCCAGGCCTCTCTCTCTCTGGCAGGTAAGGTGATACATCCCCCCATGTGATGAGTGGGTGACTGGCAGACGGATTGTGTGTGTGTGTGTGTGCGTGTGTGTGTGTGTGTGTGTGTGTGTGTGTGTGTGTGTGTGTGTGAGAGAGAGAGAGAGTTCGCACGCGCGTCTTTGCATCTCCAACAATGTTTGCTGTATATTTCCAAGTCACAGCCGTAGTTTGTTTAAAGACTCTCGAGGATTGAGTATCATTTTCTGATATTCCTACTTGGGTTGGTTGCATATGTGCTAATATTGATAAGCAGAGCTCTTTCTGGAATCAATGGATCAAGTTGAGAGAAAAAATTAAATAAAGAATGCCTTCCTCTCTCTCTTCCTCTCTCTCTCTTCCTTTCTCTCTCCCTCTCTCTCTCTCCCTCTCTCTCTCTTCCTCTCCTCTCTTCCTCTCTCTCTTCCTCTCCTCTCTTCCTCTCTCTCTTCCTCTCTTCCTCTCCTCTCTTTCTCTCTCTTCCTCTCTTCCTCTCTCTTCCTTTCTCTCCCTCTCTCTCTTCCCCTCTCTCTTCCTCTAATCTCTCTCTCCCTCTCTCTTCCTCTCATTTCTCTCTGCCTCTCTCTCTTTATCTCTCTTTTCCTCTCTTCCTCTCCTCTCTCTTCCTCTCTCTCTTCCTCTCTCTTCTCTCTCTCTTGCTCTCTCTATTCTCTCTCTCTTTGCAACTCTGCCTAGTAGGTCAGCATCCCGGAGTCGCCTCTTCACTGTTGACGTTGAGACTGGTGTTTTGCAGGTACTATTTAATGAAGCTGCCAGTTGAGGACCTGTGAGGCACCTGTTTCTCAAACTAGACACTCTAATGTATTTGTCCTCTTGCTCAGTTGTGCACCGGGGCCTCCCACTCCTCTTTCTATTCTGGTTAGAGCCAGTTTGCGCTGTTCTGTGAAGGGAGTAGTACACAGCGTTGTACAAGATCTTTAGTTTCTTGGCAATTTCTCGCATGGAATAGCCTTCATTGCTCAGAACAAGAATAGACTGACTGATTTTCAGAAGAAAGTTATTTGTTTCTGGCCATTTTGAGCCTGTAATCGAACCCACAATTGCTGATGCTCCAGATACTCAACTAGTCTCAAGAAGGCCAGTTGTATTGCTTCTTTAATCAGCACAACAGTTTTCAGCTGTGCTAACATAATTGCAAAAGGGTTTTCTAGTGATCAATTAGCCTTTTAAAATGATAAACTTGGATTAGCAAACACAACGTGCCATTGGCACACAGGACTGATGGTTGCTGATAATGGGCCTCTGTAAGCCTATGTAGATATTCCATTAAACATCAGCTGTTTCCAGCTACAATAGCCATTTAAAACATTACAAATGTCTACACTGTATTTCTGATAAATTTGATGTTATTTTAATGGACAAAAAAATTGCTTTTCTTTCGAAAACAAGGACATTTCTAAGTGACCCCAAACTTTTGAACGGTATTGTATATTATTCACTTGCAGACCACAGAAGTGTCTAGTATGAATTTTTGATAGAACTGGGTTACAATCACCTTCCGGAGACATTTGAAACCCCACCTCTTTAAGGAACACCTGGGATAGGATAAAGTAATCCTTCTACCCCCCCCCCCCCCCCCCCCCCCAAAAAAAAAAAAAAAAAAAAAAAAAGTATAATTGTAAAGTGGTTATAGGGTGAATGCACCAATTTGTAGTCGCTCTGGATAAGAGCGTCTGCTAAATGACGTAAATGTGCCCTTGAGCAAGGCACTTAACCCTAATTGCTCCTGTAAGTCGCTCTGGATAAGAGCGTCTGCTAAATGACTAAAATGTAAATGTAATCACAGTGAACAAATTGATAATATTGAGCAAAAAATCTATTACAGCTTCCCCCCTCTTTCACACACACAAACACAAACACACACACACACACACACACACACACACACACACACACACACAATAACCAGCCTGGATGGCAGGAGTTGCTGACATCATGGTTGTATGTGCAGCGCATGCAGGTCCAGCCCAGCTGCAGTCTCAAATCAAATATTATTCGCCACATGCTTCGAAAGCAACAGGTGTGGACTAGCAGTGAAATGCTTAGTTACTGGCCCTTCTCAACAATGCAGAGATTTACATTTACGTCATTTAGTAGACGCTCTTATCCAGAGCGACTTACAAATTGGTGCATTCAACTTATGATAGCCAGTGGGACAACCACTTTTTTTATGGGGGGGGTGGGGGAGGGGGGGTAGAAGGATTACTTTTATACTATTCCAGGTATTCGTTAAAGAGGTAGGGTTTCAAGTGTCTACGGAAGGTGGTCAGTGACTCCGCTGTCCTGGCGTCGTGGGGGAGCTTGTTCCACCATTGGGGTGCCAGAGCAGCGAATAGCTTTGACTGGGCTGAGCGGGAACTGTGCTTCCGTAGAGGTAGGGGGGCTAGCAGGCCAGAGGTGGATGAACATAGTGCCCTCGTTTGGGTGTAGGGTCTGATCAGAGCCTGAAGGTAAGGAGGTGCCATTCCCCTCACAGCTCCGTAGGCAAGCACCATGGTCTTGTAGTAGATGCGAGCCTCAACTGAAGCCAGTGGAGTGTGTGGAGGAGCGGGGTGACATGAGAGAACTTGGGAAGGTTGAACACCAGACGGGCTGCAGCATTCTGGATAAGTTGTAGAGGTTTAATGGCACAGGCAGGGAGCCCAGCCAACAGCGTGTTGCAGTAATCCAGACGGGAGATAACAAGTTCCTGGATTAGGACCTGTGCCGCTTTCTGTGTAAGGTAGGGTCGTACTCTGCAAATGTTGTAGAGCATGAACCTGCAGGATCAGGTCACCGCTTTGATGTTAGCGGAGAACGACAGGGTGTTGTCCAGGGTCACGCCAAGGTTCTTTGCACTCTGGGAGGAGGACACAATGGAGTTGTCAACCGTGATGGCGAGATCATGGAGCGGGCAGTCCTTCCCCGGGAGGAAGAGCAGCTCCGACATCCACACTGATATGTCTGCCAGACATGCAGAGATGCAATTTGCCAACTTGGTATCAGAAGGGGGAAAGGAGAAAATGAATTGTGTGTCGTCTGCGTAGCAATGATAGGAGAGACCATGTGAGGATATGACAGAGCCAAGTGACTTGATGTATAGAGAGAATAGGAGAGGGCCTAGAACTGAGCCCTGGGGGACACCAGTGGTGAGAGCACGTGGTGCAGAGACAGATTCTCGCCACGCCACCTGGTAGGAGCGACCTGTCAGGTAGGACGCAATCCAAGCGTGAGCAGCGCCGGAGATGCCCAACTCGGAGAGGGTGACTTCCGACTTCCGTCTCGCTTCCGCATTGTCTCCGTACTGCTGTGCTGTTTGTTGCTACTTGGCTACCTGCCAAACTATTCACGTTTTACTTTTAATAAACGTTTAATCAATCTCTGTGTTCAACAAATTTACCAACTTTTTAGTTTTGTCCTCACTCATCTTTTTTTCGTTAAACTTTTTCACCCCGGACGTTTATCCCGAGACAGAAGAGTCATTTTCCTGTGCGTTTTAGCTGCCAACTTTACGTTATTTTCCTTTTTTCCATCGCAACTTTTTTCCCTTATTCAACTTTTTCACTCCGGACGCTTTATCTGGACATGGTTCATCAACATCTTCAACAGCCGAAGCTAAGTAGTAACATTAACATGATGTCTTCTAATTGCAGTCGCTGTACTCATAATATACAGGAGAATTCTCGCCTTACGGCGAGAATAGCTGTGCTACAAGCCCAGCTTCAGACGCAATCGTTAGGCAAGGGTAATATCAGTGTAGGAAAGGAAGAAACAGCGTCTGTGCCACCAGTAAGTACAGACAGTAACGTCAGTATAAATCCCCCCGCACAGTCCCCGCAGCCGGACAACTTTCTCATGGCTTCTGGAGGGAAATACTGTTGGAATGCTCAACCGGTGTCGCTCATTCAGCCGACAGAAACCTTCAACCGGTTTTCCCCATTATGTAGCGAGTCGGAGTCTGAGTCTGAGTCTTCTCTAGTCTCTACTCCTCCCGTTACGGGGTCTGAGACTCCGAAGGCTCCCACCATTAGCTCTGACAAATTGAAAACCCTAGTCATTGGCGACTCCATTACCCGCAGTATTAGACTTAAAACGAATCACCCAGCGATCATACACTGTTTACCAGGGGGCAGGGCTACCGACGTTAAGGCTAATCTAAAGATGGTGCTGGCTAAAGCTAAAACTGGCGAGTGTAGAGAGTATAGAGATATTGTTATCCACGTCGGCACCAACGATGTTAGGATGAAACAGTCAGAGGTCACCAAGTGCAACATAGCTTCAGCGTGTAAATCAGCTAGAAAGATGTGTCGGCATCGAGTAATTGTCTCTGGCCCCCTCCCAGTTAGGGGAAGTGACGAGCTCTACAGCAGAGTCTCAGCACTTAATCGCTGGTTGAAAACTGTTTTCTGCCCCTCCCAAAAGATAACATTTGTGGATAATTGGCCCTCTTTCTGGGACTCACCCACAAACAGGACCAAGCCTGACCTGCTGAGGAGTGACGGACTCCATCCTAGCTGGAGGGGTGCTCTCCTCTTATCTACCAACATAGATAGGGCTCTAACTCCTCTAGCCCCACAGTGAAATAGGGTGCAGGCCAGGCAGCAGGCTGTTAGCCAACCTGCCAGCTTAGTGGAGTCTGCCAATAGCACAGTCAGTGTAGTCAGCTCAGCCATACCCATTGAGACTGTGTCTGTGCCTCGATCTAGGTTGGGCAAAACTAAACATGGCGGTGTTCACCCTAGCAATCTTATTAGGATAAAGACCTCCTCCATTCCTGCCATTATTGAAAGAGATCGTGATACCTCACATCTCAAAATAGGGTTACTTAATGTTAGATCCCTCACTTCAAAGGCAGTCATAGTCAATGAACTAATCACTGATCATAATCTTGATGTGATTGGCCTGACTGAAACATGGCTTAAGCCTGATGAATTTGCTGTGTTAAATGAGGCCTCACCTCCTGGTTACACTAGTGACCATATTCCCCGTGCATCCCGCAAAGGCGGAGGTGTTGCTAACATTTACGATAGCAAATTTCAATTTACAAAAAAAAAAATATGGCGTTTTCATCTTTTGAGCTTCTAGTCATGAAATCTATGCAGCCTACTCAATCACTTTTTATAGCTACTGTTTACAGGCCTCCTGGGCCATATACAGCGTTCCTCTCTGAGTTTCCTGAATTCCTATCAGACCTTGTAGTCATAGCAGATCATATTCTAATTTTTGGTGATTTTAATATTCACATGGAGAAGTCCACAGACCCACTCCAAAAGTCTTTCGGAGCCATTATCGACTCAGTGGGTTTTGTCCAACATGTCTCTGGACCTACTCACTGCCACAGTCATACTCTGGACCTAGTTTTGTCCCATGGAATAAATGTTGTAGATCTTAATGTTTTTCCACAAAATCCTGGACTATCGGACCACCATTTTATTACGTTTGCAATCGCAACAAATAATCTGCTCAGACCCCAACCAAGGAGCATCAAAAGTCGTGCTATAAATTCTCAGACAACACAAAAATTCATTGATGCCCTTCCAGACTCCTTCTGCCTACCCAAGGACGTCAGAGGACAAAAATCAGTTAACCACTTAACTGAGGAACTCAATTTAACCTTGCGCAATACCCTAGATGCAGTTGCACCCCTAAAAACGAAAAACATTTGTCATAAGAAACTAGCTCCCTGGTATACAGAAAATACCCGAGCTTTGAAGCAAGCTTCCAGGAAATTGGAACGGAAATGGCGCCACACCAAACTGGAAGTCTTCCGACTAGCTTGGAAAGACAGTACCGTGCAGTACCGAAGAGCCCTCACTGCTGCTCGATCATCCTACTTTTCCAACTTAATCGAGGAAAATAAGAACAATCCAAAATTTCTTTTTGATACTGTTGCAAAGCTAACTAAAAAGCAGCATTCCCCAAGAGAGGATGGCTTTCACTTCAGCAGTGATAAATTCATGAACTTCTTTGAGGAAAAGATCATGACCATTAGAAAGCAAATTACGGACTCCTCTTTGAATCTGCGTATTCCTCCAGGGCTTAGCTGTCCTGGATCTGCACAGCTCTGCGAGGGCCTGGGATCGGGAGAGACACTTAAGTGTTTTAGTACTATATCTCTTGACACAATGATGAAAATAATCATGGCCTCTAAACCTTCAAGCTGCATACTGGATCCTATTCCTACTAAACTGCTGAAGGAGCTGCTTCCTGTGCTTGGCCCTCCTATGTTGAACATAATAAACAGCTCTCTATCCACCGGTCTGTCCTCCGACAAATCAACTGTACATTTCGGTGTTCCTCAAGGTTCCGTTTTAGGACCACTATTGTTTTCACTATATATTTTACCTCTTGGGGATGTTATTCGAAAACATAATGTTAACTTTCACTGCTATGCGGATGACACACAGCTGTACATTTCAATGAAGCATGGTGAAGCCCCAAAATTGCCCTCGCTAGAAGCCTGTGTTTCAGACATAAGGAAGTGGATGGCTGAAAACTTTTTACTTTTAAACTCGGACAAAACAGAGATGCTTGTTCTAGGTCCCAAGAAACAAAGAGATCTTCTGTTAAATCTGACAATTAATCTTGATGGTTGTAAAGTCGTCTCAAATAAAACTGTGAAGGACCTAGGCGTTACTCTTGACCCTGATCTCTCTTTTGACGAACATATCAAGACTGTTTCAAGGACAGCTTTTTTCCATCTACGTAACATTGCAAAAATCAGAAATTTTCTGTCCAAAAATGATGCAGAAAAATTAATCCATGCATTTGTTACTTCTAGGTTAGACTACTGCAATGCTCTATTTTCCGGCTACCCGGATAAAGCACTAAATAAACTTCAGTTAGTGCTAAATACGGCTGCTAGAATCCTGACTAGAACCAAGAAATTTGATCATATTACTCCAGTGCTAGCTTCCCTACACTGGCTTCCTGTTAAGGCAAGGGCTGATTTCAAGGTTTTACTGTTAACCTATAAAGCGTTACATGGGCTTGCTCCTACCTATCTTTCCGAGTTGGTCCTGCCGTACATACCAATACGTACGCTACGGTCACAAGACGCAGGCCTCCTAATTGTCCCTAGAATTTCTAAGCAAACAGCGGGAGGCAGGGCTTTCTCCTATAGATCTCCATTTTTATGGAACAGTCTGCCTACCCATGTGAGAGACGCAGACTCGGTCTCAACCTTTAAGTCTTTACTGAAGACTTATCTCTTCAGTAGGTCATATGATTGAGTGTAGTCTGGCCCAGGAGTGTGAAGGTGAACGGAAAGGCTGGAGCAACGAACAGCCCTTGCTGTCTCTGCCAGGCCGGTTCCCCTCTCCACTGGGGTTCTCTGCCTCTAACCCTGTTGCAGGGGCTGAGTCACTGGCTTGCTGGTGCTCTTTCATGCCGTCCCTGGGAGGGGTGCGTCACTTGAGTGGGTTGAGTTACTGACGTGATCTTCCTGTCTGGGTTGGCGCCCCCCCCCTGGTTTGTGCTGTGGTGGAGACCTCTGTGGGCTATACTCGGCCTTGTCTCAGGATTGTAAGTTGGTGGTTGGGGATATCCCTCTAGTGGTGCGGGGGCTGTGCTTTGGCGGAGTGGGTGGGGTTATATCCTTCCTGTTTGGCCCTGTCCGGGGGTTTCTTCGGATGGGGCCACAGTGTCTCCGGACCGCTCCTGTCTCAGCCTCCAGTATTTATGCTGCAGTAGTTTATGTGTCGGGGGGCTGGGGTTAGTTGGTTATACCTGGAGTACTTCTCCTGTCTTATCCAGTGTCCTGTGTGAATTTAAGTATGCTCTCTCTAATTCTCTCGTTCTCTCTTTCTCTCTGAGAACCTGAGCCCTAGGACCATACGTCAGGACTACCGGGCATGATGACACCTTGCTGTCCCCAGTCCGCCTGGCCTTGCTGCTATTCCAGTTTCAACTGTTCTGCCTGCGGCTACGAAACCCCTACCTGTCCCAGACCTGCTGTTTTCAACTCTTAATGATCGGCTATGAAAAGCCAACTGAGAGACCTGAGCCCTAGGACCATACGTCGGGACTACCGGCCGTGGTGACTCCTTGCTGTCCCCAGTCCGCCTGGCCTTGCTGCTATTCCAGTTTCAACTGTTCTGCCTGCGGTTATGGAACCCCTACCTGTCCCAGACCTGCTGTTTTCAACTCTTAATGATCGGCTATGAAAAGCCAACTGAGATTTATTCCTGATTATTATTTGACCATGCTTGTCACTTATGAACATTTTTGAACATCTTGGCATGGTTCTGTTATAATCTCCACCCGGCACAGCCAGAAGAGGACTGGCCACCCCTCATAGCCTGGTTCCTCTCTAGGTTTCTTCCTAGGTTTTGCCTTTCTAGGGAGTTTTTCCTAGCCACCGTGCTTCTACACCTGCATTACTAGCTGTTTGGGGTTTTAGGCTGGGTTTCTGTACAGCACTTCGAGATATTAGCTGATGTAAGAAGGGCTATATAAAATAAAATTGATTGATTGATTGATGGTTCACAGTATCAAAGGCAGCAGATAGGTCTAGAAGGATAAGAGCAGAGGAGAGAGAGTTAGCTTTAGCAGTGTGGAGAGCCTCTGTGACACAGAGAAGAGCAGTCTCAGTTGAATGACCAGTCTTGAAACCTGACTGGTTTGGATCAAGTAGGTCATTCTGAGAGAGATAGCAGGAGAGTTGGCTAGAGACGGCATGCTCGAGTTTTGGAGAGAATCGAAAGAAGGGATACTGGTCTGTAGTTGTTGACATCGGAGGGATCGAGTGTAGGTTTTTTGAGGAGGGGTGCAACTCTCGCTCTCTTGAAGATGGAAGGGACATGGCCAGCGGTCAAGGATGAGTTGATGAGCGAGGTGAGGTAAGGGAGAAGGTCTCCGGAAATGGTCTGGAGAAGAGAGGAGGGGATAGGGTCAAGTCGCAAGATTTCATCTGGAGAGAGAGGGGAGAAAGAAGTCAAAGCATAGGGTAGGGCAGTGTGAGCAGGACCAGCGGTGTCATTTGACTTAATAAATGAGGATTGGATGTCGTCAACCTTCTTTTCAAAATGGTTGATGAAGTCATCCACAGAGAGGGAGGAGGGAGGGGGAGGAGAAGGAGGATTCAGCAGGGAGGAGAAGGTGGCAAGGAGCTTCCTAGGGTTAGAGGCAGAGGCTTGAAATTTAGAGTGGTAGAAAGTGGTTTTAGCAGCAGAAACAGAGGAAGAGAATGTAGAGAGGAGGGAGTGAAAAGATGACAGGTCCGCAGGGAGTCTAGTTTTCCTCCATTTCCGCTCGGCTGCCCGGAGCCCTGTTCTGTGAGCTCACAATGAGTCGTCAAGCCGGCCGGGAGGATAGGGGACATAGAGAGTCAAAAGATGCAGAAAGGGAGGAGAGGAGGGTTGAGGAGGCAGAATCAGGAGATCGGAGGGAGAAGGATTTAGCAGAGGGAAGAGATGATAGGATGGAAGAGGAGAGAGTAGCGGGAGAGAGAGAGCGAAGGTTGCGACGGCACATTACCATCTGAGTAGGGGCAGAGTGAGTAGTGTTGGAGGAGTGCGAGAGAGAAAAGGATACAAAGTAGTGGTCGGAGACTTGGAGGGGAGTTGCAGTGAGATGAGTAGAAGAACAGCATCTAGTAAAGATGATGTCAAGCATATTGCCTGCCTTGTGAGTAGGGGGGGACGGTGAGAGGGTGAGGTCAAAAGAGGAAAGGAGTGGAAAGAAGGAGGCAGAGAGAAATGAGTCAAATGCAGACATAGGGAGGTTAGTCACCCAGAACTGTGAGGGGTGAGCCATCCTCAGGAAAGGAACTTATGAAGGCGTCAACCTCATTGATGAACTCTCCAAGGGAACCTGGAGGGCGATAAATGATAAGGATGTGAAGCCTGAATGGGCTAGTGACTGTGACAGCATGGAATTCAAATGTGACAGCATGGAATTCAAATGAGGAGATAGACAGATGGGTATGCGAGAACACATGATCAGACGAGGAAAGAGCAGTAGGAGTAGCAATGTTTTCTGTGGAAATCCTTGTTTCCGTCAGCGCCAAGAAGTCGAGGGACTGGAGGGTAGCATAGGCTGAGATTAACTCTGCCTTGTTGGCCGCAGAACGGCAGTTCCAGAGGCTGCTGGAGACCTGGAACTCCACGTGGGTCGTGCGCGCAGGGACCACCAGATTAGAGTGGCAGCAGCCTCGCGGTGTGAAGCGTTTGTATGGCCTGTGCAGAGAGGAGAGAACAGGGATAGACAGACGCATAGTTGACAGGCTACAGAAAAGGCTACATTAATGCAAAGGAGATCGGAATGAAATTAACTAAACATCTGGAAAAGCGAGAGAGTGGGGCCTCCCTCACTTACATTTCACTGAAACACTCAAATATAATTCTCCCAACTTCCACTTTAGAAATTATCATTGTTGTAAACTACAGCGGTTCAATGTTTTCTAGTTATAGACTCTAACTTAGTTTATTCAGCTGAAAACCGCCCAGGGCACCGTATCCTATGACGCCATAGCTAACTAGCATGCTAGCTTCCAATAACATGGTTTGCACCAATACTCGGTTACAACAAACTACCAATAGTGTGTTAATAATATAATAATAATAAGCCATTTAGCAGACATTTTTATCCAAAGCGACTTACAGTCATGTGTGCATACATTTTTACGTACGGGGGGTCCCGGGGATCGAACCCACTACCTTGGCGTTACAAGCGCAGTGGTCTAAGGCACTGCATCGCAGTGCTAGCTGTGCCACTAGAGATCCTGGTTCGAATCCAGGCTCTGTCGTAGCCGGCCGTGACCGGGAGACCCATGGGGCGGCGCACAATTGGCCCAGCGTCGTCCAGGGTAGGGGAGGGAATGGCCGGCAGGGATGTTGGTAGAGCATGGTGTTTGCAACGCCAGGGTTGTGGGTTCGATTCCCGCGGGGGGCCAGTATGAAAAATAAATACAAATATGTATGTACTCACTAACTGTAAGTCGCTCTGGATAAGAGTGTCTGCTAAATGACAAAAAAGAAGATTATTTTTTTTTTACATTAAAAACACAAATAAAAAAATAAGCGCCATGCTCTACCAATTGAGCTACAGAGGACCTGGATTTTGGGGTTAGTTTTGGGGTTAGTTTTGTTAACACGCTAAACAGATCATTCGTCTCCGTGTCTAACGTTGTGTAAAGTTTTGGGGTTAGTTTTGACAGTTTGAGTGAGTACGTCGTCAACTTATTCAGCCAGTTAGTTAGCTAGCTAGAATAGTTAGCATATTAGCTAGCCATTGCTCTCTGTCAACAAACCAACCCCTCCTCCCACGGTATGAAACACACAGAGAGAGCCAAGCTAACGTTAACTAGTCACCCATGTCTTGAATTCCTTTTGAACGACTCTGGTTACCAGTATGTAAAAATAAATGTAGGTTATAACTTACCTTTAGTAGCTACTGTTAGCTAGTTAAGTATAAAGCTAGCTACTGAATCGATTTAGCCAGTTCGCGTCTGTCCCAACGGAGAGAAAGCGTCTCTTTAGTTAGCTATCAAGGTAGCAACAAGCTAGCTACATTTCGAGTACAGTAGCTACTAACTACCTAACGTTAATGCTTCAGATAATGAGATTAGAAAAACAGCTGAATGGTAGGTAGCTAGCTGGCATAATTACAGATACTCTTAAGCATGAAATAACATTGGAAACAACTATCCACAGTTGCTAATAGTTACCAGTAGCTACCCGCTAGCTAGCTTTATTGGTCCAGGTAGTGGGTTAGCTAGCCTCGTGCTTCACCGGGCTCAGCCGAATACAATACTTACCTACAATAATTACCTACAATAACTACCTAGATAAACTACCTACAATACCTAACTACAATACCTACCTACAATCTAAATACATGGTTTAAGCTTTACTCGACACCATATAAAGAGATAAATAAAATAGAGAAATAATAGAAAACTAATACACGTAATAATAAAAATAATAATAGATACACAATGAGTAACGATAACTTTGCTATATATAAGGTATACCAGTACAGTCAATGTGCAGGAATACGAGGTAATTGAGGTAGATGCAGTGCCTTCAGAAAGTATTTACACCCCTTGACTTTTTTCACATTCTCTTTTGTTATTGCCTGAATTTAACATTGATTAAATTGATATTTTTTTGTTACTGCCTTACACACATTGCCCCATGATGTCAAAGTGGAATGATGTTTTTATAATTCTTTACTAATTAATTAAAAATGAAAAGCTGAAATGTCTTGAGTCAATACGTATTCAACCCCTTTGTTATGGCAAGCCTAAATAACTTCAAGAGTACATATTTGCTTAACAAGTCACATAATAAGTTGCATTGTTTTAACATGATTTTTGAATGACTACCTTATCTCTGCACCCCACATATACAATTATCTGTAAGGTCCCTCAGTCGAGGAGTGAATTTCAAACACAGATTCAACCACAAAGACCAGGGAGGTTTTCCAATGCCTTGCATAGAAGGGCTCCTATTGGTAAAAAAAAAAGCAAACATTGAATATCCTTTTGAGCATGGTGCAGTTATTAATTACACTTTGGATGGTGTATCAATACACCCAGTCACGACAAAGATACAGGCGTCCTTCCTAACTCAGTTGACGGAGAGGAAAGAAACCACTCAGGGATTTCACCATGAGGCCAATAGTGACATTAATACAGTTACAGAGTTTAATGGCTGTGACAGGAGAAATCTGAGGATGGATCAACAACATTTTAGTTACTCCACAATACTAACCTAATTCACAGAGTGAAAAGAAGGAAACCTGTACAGAATAGAAATACATTGGGGGAAAAAAGTATTTAGTCAGCCACCAATTGTGCAAGTTCTCCCACTTAAAAAGATGAGAGAGGCCTGTAATTTTCATCATAGGCACACGTCAACTATGACAGACAAAATGAGATTTTTCTTCTCCAAAAAATCACATTGTAGGATTTTTTATGAATTTATTTGCAAATTATGGTGGAAAATAAGTATTTGGTCAATAACAAAAGTTTCTCAATACTTTGTTATATACCCTTTGTTGGCAATGACACAGGTCAAATGTTTTCTGTAAGTCTTCACAAGGTTTTCACACACTGTTGCTGGTATTTTGGCCCATTCCTCCATGCAGATCTCCTCTAGAGCAGTGATGTTTTGGGGCTGTCGCTGGGCAACACAGACTTTCAACTCCCTCCAAAGATTTTCTATGGGGTTGAGATCTGGAGACTGGCTAGGCCACTCCAGGACCTTGAAATGCTTCTTACGAAGCCACTCCTTCGTTGCCCGGCGGTGTGTTTGGGATCATTGTCATGCTGAAAGACCCAGCCACGTTTCATCTTCAATGCCCTTGCTGATGGAAGGAGGTTTTCACTCAAAATCTCACCATACATGGCCCCATTCATTCTTTCCTTTACACGGATCAGTCGTCCTGGTCCCTTTGCAGAAAAACAGCCCCAAAGCATGATGTTTCCACCCCCATGCTTCACAGTAGATATGGTGTTCTTTGGATGCAACTCAGCCCTCTTTGTCCTCCAAACACGACGAGTTGAGTTTTTACCAAAAAGTTATATTTTGGTTTCATCTGACCATATGACATTCTCCCAATCCTCTTCTGGATCATCCAAATGCACTCTAGCAAACTTCAGACGGGCCTGGACATGTACTGGCTTAAGCAGGGGGACACGTCTGGCACTGCAGGATTTGAGTCCCTGGCGGCGTAGTGTGTTACTGATGGTAGGCTTTGTTACTTTGGTCCCAGCTCTCTGCAGGTCATTCACTAGGTCCCCCTGTGTGGTTCTGGGATTTTTGCTCACCGTTCTTGTGATCATTTTGACCCCACGGGGTGAGATCTTGCGCGGAGCCCCAGATCGAGGGAGATTATCAGTGGTCTTGTATGTCTTCCATTTCCTAATAATTGCTCCCACAGTTGATTTCTTCAAACCAAGCTGCTTACCTATTGCAGATTCAGTCTTCCCAGCCTGGTGCAGGTCTACAATTTTGTTTCTGGTGTCCTTTGACAGCTCTTTGGTCTTGGCCATAGTGGAGTTTGGAGTGTGACTGTTTGAGGTTGTGGACAGGTGTATTTTATACTGATAACAAGTTCAAACAGGTGCCATTAATACAGGTAATGAGTGGAGGACAGAGGAGCCTCTTAAAGAAGAAGTTACAGGTCTGTGAGAGCCAGAAATCTTGCTTGTTTGTAGGTGACCAAATACTTATTTTCCACCATAATTTGCAAATAAATTCATAAAAAATCCTACAATGTGATTTTCTGGATTTTTTTCTCTCAATTTGTCTGTCATAGTTGACGTGTACCTATGATGAAAATTACAGGCCTCTCTCATCTTTTTAAGTGGGAGAACTTGCACAATTGTGTTCCCTCAGGCCACTACTCTACTATCACATATCTACAATACAAAATCCAAATTTACGTGTGTGTGGACTGCATGTCTTATTATGTGTACATGTGTCTGTGCCTGTGTGTGTGTCTCTTCACAGTCCCCGCTGTTCCATAAGGTGTATTTTTATCTGTTTTTTTAAATCTGATTCTACATGTTGATAGTGTAGTTAAAAAGGCAGAGCTTTATTATGGACAAACTTCTCCCCTTCTTAGCTACTGTTCTGTCAACATGTTTTGACCATGACAGTTTGCAATCCAAGGTTACTCCAAGCAGTTTAGGCACCTCAACTTGCTCAATTTCCACATTATTTATTACAAGATTTAGTTGAGGTTTAGGGTTTAGTGAATGATTTGTCCCAAATACAATGCTTTTAGTTTTAGAAATATTTAGGACTAACTTATTCCTTGCCACCCATTCTGAAACTAACTGCGGCTCTTTGTTAAGTGTTGCAGTCATTTCATTCGCTATAGTAGCTGACGTGTATATTGTTGAGTCATCCGCATATATAGACACACTGGCTTTACTCAAAGCGTTTTTCCATCAGCAGACTATGATCGATAAAAGCCGCACTGAAGTCTAACAAAACAGCTCCCACAATTTCTCTCAGCCAATCATCAGTCATTTGTGTCAGTGTTGTGCTTGTTGAATATCCTTCCCTATAAGCGTGCTGAAAGTCTGTTGTCAGTTTGTTTACAGTAAAATAGCATTGTATCTGGTCGAACACTGTTTTTTCCAAAAGTTTACTAAGGGTTGGTAACAGGCTGATTGGTCGGCTATTTGAACCAGTAAAGGGGGCTTTACTATTCTTGGGTAGCGGAATTACTTTTGCTTCCCTCCTGTCCTGAGGGCACACACTTTCTAGTAGGCTTAGATTGAAGATATGGCAAATAGGAGTGGCAATATCATCCGCTATTATCCTCAGTAATTTTCCATCCAAGTTGTCAGACCCCGGTGGCTTGTCATTGTTGATAGACAAAAAAATATTAACGCTTGTGTTTTATAATTTGATCAGTTACAGTATACTTGGATGTGTAGGATCTTTTTTTTTTTTAAACCTTTTTTCTCCCCGATTTCGTGATATCCTATTGGTAGTTACAGTCTTGTCCAATCTCTGTAACTCCCATACGGACTTGGGAGAGGCGAAGGTCGAGCGCCATGCATCCTCCGAAACACAACCCTGCCAAGCCGCACTGCTTCTTGACACACTGCTCGCTTAACCCGGAAGCCAGCCGCACCAATGTGTTGGAGGAAACACCGTAAAACTGACGACCGTGTCATCGTGCATGCGCCCGGCCCGCCACTGGAGTCGCTAGAGCGCGATGGGACAAGGACATCCCGGCTGGCCAAACCCTCCCATAACCCGGACTACGCTTGGCCAATTGTACATCCCCTCATGGGTCTCCCGGTCGCGACCGGGATCAAACCGGGATCTGTAGTGACGCCTGAAACACTGCAGGGCCTTAGACCGCTGCGCCACTCAGGAGGCAACGTTTGCTAATCTTGCCAATGAAAAAATCATTAAAGTAATTGGCAGTATCAGTGAGTTTTGTGATGAATGAGTCATCTGATTCAATGAATGAGCAGAGTTTTGCCTTTTTGCCCAACATTTTGTTTAAGGTGCTCCCAAGCTTTTTATTATCATTCTTTATATCATTTATCTTTGTTTCATAGTATAGTTGCTTCTTCTTTTTATTCTGTTTAGTCACATGATTTCTCAATTTGCAGTATGTTTGCCAATCGGTTGTGCAGCCAGACTTATTTCCCATTCATTTTGCCTCATGCCTCTCAACCATACAATTTTTCAATTCCTCATCAATCCACTTGGATTTAACAGTTTATACAGTCATTTTCCACTCACAAATGTGTCAAGTGCAGCGTCTGGTTGCTCCTCATTACACACCACAGACCAACAAATATTATTTACATCAATAACATAGGAATCACTACAAAAGTTATTGTATGACCTCTTATACACTATATTAGGCCCAGCCTTTGGAACTTTGGTTTTCCTAGATATTGTCATCACAACATCCGATGGATTTGGATACTGCTTTAAAGCAAATGTCTGCAGCATTAGTAAAGATGTGATCAATACATGTTGATGATTTCATTCCTGTGCTGTTTGTAACTACCCTAGTAGGTTGACTGATAACCTGAACCAGGTTCCAGGCACTGGTTACAGTTGGAAGCTTTTTCTAGAGTGGGCAGCTTGATGAAAGCCAGTCAATATTTAAATCACCCTGAAAATATACCTCTCTGTTGATATCATGTAATCCAGATACTGACTGTTAGCACTTGGTGGTCTACAGTAGCTTCACACAACAATGAGCTTTAGGTGAGGCAGATGACGATATGAAATGATAGCAAGTCAAATGTCATCAGCACAACTCAGATAAACAAACTGCAATCTATATAGCTAGCTCCTCCTTGCTACTTCCAATCTATAGTGTCTTCGGAAAGTATTCAGACCCCTTGACCTTTTTCACATTTTGTTAGGTTACAGCCTTATTCTAAAATGTATTAAATTGTTTTTTCCCCCCTCATCAATCTACACACAATAGCCCATAATGAAAAAGCAAAAATAGGTTTTTAGAAATGTTTGTTAATTTATAAAAAATAAATAACTGAAATATAACATTTACATAAGTATTCAGACCCTTTACTCAGTACTTTGTTGAAGCACCTTTGGCAGCGATTACAGCCTCGAGTCTTCTTGGGTATGACGCTACAAGCTTGGCACACCTGTATTTGGGGCATTTCTCCCATTCTTCTATGCAGATCCTCTCGAGCTCTGTCAGGTTGGATGGGGAGCGTTGCTGCACAGCTATTTTCAGGTCTCTCCAGAGATGTTCGATCGGGTTCCAGTCTGGACTCTGGATGGGCCACTCAAGGACATTCAGAGACTTGTCCCAAAGCCACTCCTGCATTGTCTTGGCTGTGTGCTTAGGGTCGTTGTCCTGTTGGAAGGTGAACCTTCGCCCCAGTCTGAGGTCCTGAGCACTCTGGAGCAGGTTTTCATTAAGGATCTCTCTGTACTTTGCTCCGTTCATCTTTGCCTCGTTCCTGACTAGTCTCCTAGTCCCTGCCGCTGAAAAACATCCCAACGGCATGATGCTGCCACCACCATGCTTCACCGTAGGGATGGTGCCAGGTTTCCTCCAGATGTGATGCTTGGCATTCAGGCCAATGAGTTCAATCTTGGTTTCATCAGACCATAGAAACTTGTTTCTCATGGTCAGAGAGTCTTTAGGTGCCTTTTGGCAAACTCCAAGGCCTGATTGGTGGAGTACTGCAGAGATGGTTGTCCTTCTCAAAGTTGTCCCATCTCCACAGAGGAACTCTGGAACTCTGTCAGAGTGACCATCGGGTTCGTGACCAAGCCCCTTCTCATTTTGGACGGGAGGAGTCTTGGTGTTTCCAAACTTCTTCCATTTAAGAATGATGGAGGCCACTGTGTTCTTGGGGACCTTCAATGCTGCAGAAATGTTTTGGTACCCTTTCCCAGATCTGTGTCTCGGAGCTCTACGGACAATTCCTTCGACCTCATGGCTTGGTTTTTGCTCTGACATGCACTGTCAACTGTGGGACCTTATATAGACAGGTGTGTGCCTTTCCAAATCATATCCAATCAATTGAATTTACCACAGGTGGACTCCAATCAAGTTGTTGAAACATCTCAAGGATGATCAATGGAAACAGGATGCACCTGAGCTCAATTTCGAGTCTCATAGCAAAGGATCTGAGTACTGATGTATATAAGGTATTTCTGATTTTATGTGATTTTTTAATCCATTTTAGAATAAGGCTGTAACGTAACAAAATGTGGAAAAAATTCAAGGGGTCTGAATACTTTCCGAAGGCACTGTGTATAGCTCCTCCTTGCTACTTCCAATCTATATAGCTCCTCCTTGCTACTTCCAATATATATACAAAAGTATGTGGACACCTCTTCAATTAGTGGATTCGGCTATTTCAGTCACACCCGTTGCTGACAGGTGTATAAAATCGAGCACACAGCCATGCAATCTCCATAGACAAACATTGGCAGTAGAATGGCCTTACTGAAGAGCTCAGTGACTTTCAACTTGCCGTCATAGGATGCCACCTTTCCAACAAGTCAGTTTGTCAAATTTTTGCCCTGCTAGAGCTGCCCTAGTCAACTGTAAGTGCTGTTATTGTGAAGTGGAAACATCTAGGAGCAACAACGGCTCAGCCCCGAAGTGGTAGGCCACACAAGCTCACAGAACGGGACCGACGAGTGCTGAAGCGCAAAGCGCGTAAAAATTGTCTGTCCTTGGTTGCAACGCTCACTACCGAGTTCCAAACTGCCTCTGGAAGCAATGTCAGCACAATAACTGTTATTTCGGGAGCTTCATGAAATGGGAGTCCATGGTTGAGCAGCCGCACACAAGCCTAAGATCACCATGCACAATGCCGAGCGTCAGCTGGAGTGGTGTAAAGCTTGCCGCCATTGGACTCTGGAGCAGTGGAAACGTGTTCTCTGGAGTGATGAATCACGCTTCACCGTCTGGCAGTCCGACGGACAAATCTGGGTTTAGCGGATGCCATGAGAACGCTACCTGCCCCAATGCATGGTGCCAACTGTAATGTTTGGTGGAGGATAAATAATGGTCTGGGGCTAGGCTCATAAGTTCCAGTGAAGGGAAATCTTAATGCTACAGTATAAAATGACATTCTAGATGATTCTGTGCTTCCAAATTTGTGGCAACAGTTTGGTGAAGGCCCTTTCCTGTTTCAGCATGACAATACCCCCGTGCACAAAGTGAGGTCCATACAGAAATGGTTTGTCGAGATTTGGAAGAACTTGACTGGCCTGCACAGAACCCTGACCTCAACCCCATCGAACACTTTTGGGATGAATTGGAACCCCGACTGCGAGCCTGGCCTAATCACCCAATATCTGTGCCCGACCTCACTAATGCTATTGTGGCTGAATGGAAGCACGTCCCCGTAGCAATGTTCTAATGTTCCAGAAGAGTGGAGGCTGTTATTGCAGCAAAGGGGGACCAACTCCTAATAATGCCCATGATTTTGGAAAGAGATGTTCTATGAGCAGGTGTCCACATACTTTTGGTATTGTAGTGTATATACAGTATATATGTCATAGGCTACAGTAGGCTACTAAATAAAATGTCCAGTGGCACACTGACTCACCTAATGATGAAGATGAAGCCATAGGCTTCTCACGGTAATGGCCAATGCGCTCGTCGTGGTAATGGCTTATCTCACGATGAGCTACTTTGAAAAACAGTGCTGCAGTTCGCAAAAAATGGGTAGTTTAGATTAGTTTTTTTCTATTTGTTTTTCAGACATATTATTATTCTCTTTTCAGCAGTAGGCATTTGTTTTTCCTGCGATTTTATTTTGAAATCTGCAAAATGCAAACCGACAGCTGCAACCAACCATAGAAATATAACCCATAGATGGCAGTTCCCATTCAAGTCAGGACTGGCATCCATTGCTAGTGTACCAATGAGTTTAACAGTCAAATTGCCAGGGTAAGAAGTTACAAAACCCTTCTATGGATTATATTTCTATGGCAACAACACATAATAAAATTATCCCCAGTCCTTAACGATTACAACATTACCCATAACATGATGCAGCCACCACTATGATTGAAAATATGGAGATTGGTACTCAGTATTGTGTTGTATTGGATTTGCCCCAAACATAAAACTTTTGTATTCAGGCCAGAAAGGTCATCGCTTTGCCAAATGTGTATATTTTTCTCGCATGCTGCCCAAACTGCAGCCTTCCCGACTGTAGGCATACCGGTAACTGCCAAGATAAAGGAAACATGTGAGCAAACAAGGGATACAAAGTACATGTTATGGTGTGGGTTGCATTTTTCTGACATGGTTTAGGTCCACATGTAGAATCTATGCCAAGGCGCATTCAAGCTGTTCTGGCATCTCGTGGTGGCCCAACGATCAATCAATCAATAAAATGTCAGCAGATGTCCTATACAGAAACCCAGCCTAAAACCCCAAACAGCAAGCAATGCAGATGTAGAAGCATGCTGGCTAGGTAAAACTCTCTAGAAAGGCAAGAACCAGAGGAACCAGGCTCTGAGGGGTGGCCAGTCCTCTTCTGGCTGTGCCGGGTGGAGATAATACATGGCCTTAAGGCCAGATTGTTCTTCAAGATGTTCATAAATGACCAGCAGGGACATTCAGAGGTCGAGACAGCAGGTGCGGTAGAGAGACAGAGACAGAGACAGAGTCAGAGTCAAAAACAGCAGGTCCGGGACAAGGAAGCACTTCCGGTGAACAGGTCAGGGTTCCATAGCCCCAGGCATAACAGTTGAAACTGGAGTAGCAGCATGACCAGGTGGGGACAGCTAGGAGTCATCAGGCCAGGTAGTCACTTTTAAGACACTTTGTTGGTGTTTCCTTTATTTTGGCAGATACCTGTATGTGCTTGTGATAACTTAATCCACAGTAATCTTTTATAAACTCTAGATCCTCTGTCGCTAAATTATGCTCTCTGGTGTATTTTGAACATTGAGAGCGGGCTCCTGTGGTTGGATAAAAAATTAGAATGTTTAAATATATATATATATATATTTGCCCTCTTGGGCCCCCTACGGGCTTGGGCCCAGCCCCTGACTCTCACAATTGACCAGTCATATTTATTTATTATGCAGTAAAAACATTTATTAATCAGTTACCCAATCAAGGCTGTCTACACTCATTGAATGTGGTTGGCGGTTGCAGTAAAAACATACCAAATATATACTACATATATAATATATACTGTATATATAATAAAAAAATATGTTATAAAAAAAAAAATGCTTCCTCTCGGGCCCCCCATGGGCCTGGGCCCAGGGGCTTCAGTAATACTGCAAAAAAATTGGCAAAGCGATGACCTTTCTGGCCTGAATACAAAAGTTTTATGTTTGGGGCAAATCCAATACAACACAATACTGAGTACCAATCTCCATATTTTCAATCATAGTGGTGGCTGCATCATGTTATGGGTAATGTTGTAATCGTTAAGGACTGGGCATTATTTTATTTTGTTTAGGATAAAGAATTTACGGAATGGAGCTAAGCACAGGCAAAATTGTGGAGGAAATCCTGGTTCAGTCTCCTTTCCACCAGACACTTGGGAGATTAATTCACCTTTTAGCAGGATAATCACCTAAAACACAAGGCCAAATCTACACTGGAGTTGCTTACCAAGAACACAGTGAATGTTCCTGAGTGGCTGAGTTACAGTTTTGACTTAAATCTGCTTGGAAAATCTATGACAAGACCTGAAAATGGTTGTCTAGCAATGATCAACAACCAATTTGACAGAGCTTGAAGAATTCTGAAAAGAATAATGGGCAAAATGTTGCACAATCCAGGTGTGGAAAGCTATTAGAGACTTACCCAGAAAGACTCACATCTGTAATCGCTGCCAAAGGTGATTCTAACATGTATTGACTCAGGGGGTTGAATATTTATGTAATCAAGATATATTAGTGTTTATTTTTTAAAATTATTATATATATATATATATTTTTTACAAGTGTTACAATTTTTCTTCCACTTTGACATTAGTGTGTTTTGTGTAGATCGTTAACAAAAAATTGCAATTAAATCCATTTGAATCCCACTTTGTAACATAACAAAATGTTTAAAAAGTCAAGGGGTTTGAATACTTTCTGAAGGCACTGTATGTACGTATAACTAGGAATAAAGTGTCAGATGGTAAACAGTAGCAGCAGCGTATGTGATGAGTCAAAAAAGTTAGTGCAAAAAGGGTTAATACAGATAGTCGGGGTAGCTATTTGGTTACCTATTTAACTAACTATTTAGCAGTCTCATGGCTTGGGGGTAGAAGCTGTTCAGGTTGGTTTCAGACTTGATGCATCGGTACCGCTTGCCGTGCGGTAGCAGAGAGAACAGTCTATGACTTGGGTGGCTGGATTCAGACAATTTTTTTGGTCCATCTACACCTACAAATGTTGTTTACGAAGCGTGTGACAAATACAATTTGATTTGAGTTTGCTTTGCATTTCACTTTTCAGACATTACATTTTGTCTGTATTGACTTATTGTGTGGAGACATTTTGGGCTAATTGAACTTCCTATGAACTTTATCTCAGTATGACTTGGGGTTGCTGAATAAACTCTGTTTCTCAAATCAAAATGGGATAAACAAAGGTAAGCCAGCAATTTGCATATATCCACTCTGAGTGTTTTTATTCCGTTGGCTGTCATCCTCAGCCTGTTTTGTGAATATGTCACCGTCTTCTCCCCACCTGGAGGGGTTCAGAGTTTGTTATTTTCAAAAGCTGTCAGGGGGCTGATGCTGTGAGGAGAGTTCACTCTGTGAGCCTGCTGGTTCATGGCTGGGTGACATCAGGACTAGCCTGTTGCAGCTAGCTCAGTTAAGATAATTGCTCCAGCACAGGGTGTCACAGCAGAGTTTTTTTGTTCTGAACTTGTTTGTTCAATTTTCAATGATGTCCAACCTCTTCTCTTCACTGTCACAACTGAAAATTGCAATCGGTAGTTTGGAAATGGCTACTCTATCACCTTGTACCCCAAAGACTAATAGGTGTTGTTATTCATCTATGTTCGAAGACCAGGTTCTAATTAGATCATGTTATTATGTTATTGAGTGAAAAATCTGGTAATCGAATAAAGTACATCTGTCCATTTTCACTAGTTGTGGAAGGCAGATTCCCATGGCTGCACTGACTGTACTTAGATCCACTGCTCCCTTCAAGATTTATACCATAATCCTCTCATTGGAATTATCGCAAGTGCTGGCTTAAGATTTGTTTCACAAATGTCGCATGCATTAAGAGAGAGATCACTTAAAAGGATATGAAGCTCAGCTAAAAGCAAAAATACAATCATTAAGCTAGAGCAGGGATGGGCAACTTTGATAGGGATGGGGGCCACAAAATACTAATCATGGGGGCGGCAGTGGCTCGCGGGTCTGCGTCCCCACATTCATACCTACACGTAGCCAGAGCCGGCCCTAGCCTTTTGGGGACCCTAAGCAACATTTTGTTTCCCCCAACTTGCGAGCAAAACATTCTAGTAGCCCCCCTCTTGACAGAGGAGAGAGAAAATTGAAGTTTTAGCGTTAATTTCCTGCAATTCTATACTGAACAAAAATATAAACGCAACATGTAAAATGATGGTTTCATGAGCTGAAATAAAACATCCCAGAAATGTTCCATACACACAAAAGTCTTATTTCTCTCAGATTCTATGCATACATATGTTTACATCCCTGTAAGTGAGTGTTTTTCCTTTGCCAAGATAATCCATCCACCTGACAGGTGTGGAATATCAAGAAGCTGATTAAACATCATGATCATTACACAGGTGCACCTTGTGCTGGGGACAATAAAAGGCACTCTAAAATGTGCAGTTTTGTCACACAACACAATGCCACAGATGTCTCAAGTTTTGAGGGAGCGTGCAATTGGCATGCTGACTGCAGGAATGTCCACCAGAGCTGTTGCCAGGGAATTTAATGTTCATTTCTCTACCATAAGCTGCCTCCAATGTAATTTGAGAGAATTTGGCATTAAGTCCAACTGGCCTCACAACCGCAGACCACATGTAACCACGCCAGTCCAGAACCTCCACATCCGGCTTCTTCACCTGCGGGATCGTCTGAGGGTGGAGGGTGGGTGTGCTGAGGAGTATTTCTGTCTGTAATAAAGCCCTTTTGTGGGGAAAAACTCATTCTGATTCGCTGGGCCTGGCTCCCCAGTGGGTGGGCCTATGCAATTTTATAACTCATTTAATTAAATTCTACTCATTTTTCCATAGGGTGGAGAGAACAATGTGCCTATTATATCTTTACTAATGCTACAGAAATGTGCTTGAAAGCAGTATACAGATCCATCGGATGTAGTGATCACAATATAGTAACCATATCTAGGAAAATCTAAGTTCCAAATGCTGGACCTAATATAGTGTATATGAGGTCACTAAGCTGTTGATGTAAATAATATTTGTTAGTCTGTGGTGTGTAATGAGGAGCAAACAGATGTTGCACTTGTCACATTTATGAAATTGCTTATCCCAGTTACTAATAAGCATGCACCCATTAAGAAAATGACTGTAAAAACTGTTAAATCCCCGTGGATTGATGAGGAATTGAAAAATGGTATGGTTGAGCGGGATGAGGCAAAAGGAATGGCAAATAGGTATGGCTGCAATTGAGAAATCATGTGACTAAACTGAATAAAAGAAGAAGAAAGTACAAAGATAAATGACATAAAGAAGCACCTTCAGCTTTGGAGCACCTTCAATGAGATTTGGGGAAAAAAGGCAAACTTAGCTCCATCATTAATTGAATCAGATGGCTCATTCATCACAAAACTGACTGATATTGCCAACTACTTTAATGATTTTTTCATTGTCAAGATTAGCAAACTTAGGCTTGACATTCCAGCAACAAACGCTGACACTACATATTCAAGTATATCTGACCAAATGATGAAAGACAAGAATTGTAATTTTGAATTCCGTAAAGTGAGTGTGGAAGAGGTGGAAAAAAGTATTGTTGTCTATCAACAATGACAAGCCACCCGGGTCTGACAACTTGGATGGAAAATTACTGAGGATAATAGCGGACGATATCGCCACTCCTATTTACCATATCTTCAATTTAAGCCTACTAGAAAGTGTGTGCCCTCAGGCCTGGATGGAAGCAAAAGTCATTCCGCTACCTAAGAATAGTAAAGCCCCCTTTACTGGATCAAATAGCCGACCAATCAACCTGCTACCAACCCTTAGTAATGTTTTGGAAAAAATGGTGTTTGACCAGATACAATGATATTTTACAGTACAAAATTGACAACAGACTTTCAGCATGCTGGTAGGGAAGGACATTCAACAAGCACAGCACTTACACAAATGACTGATTGGCTGAGAGAAATTGATGATTAAAAGATTGTGGGGGCTGTTTTGTTAGACTTCAGTGCTATGGCTTTACATCCCCTGCTATATTGTGGATAAAGAGTTACCTGTCTAACAGAACACAGAGGGTGTTCTTTAACAAAATCCAGGTAGAATCAGGAATTCCCCAGGGCAGCTGTCTAGGCCCCTTACTTTTTACAATCTTTACTAATGACATGCCACTGACTTTGAGTAAAGCCAGTGTGTCTATGTATGCAGATGACTCAACACTATACACGTCAGCTACTACAGTGACTGAAATGACTGCAACACTTAACAAAGATCTGCAGTTAGTTTCAGAATGGGTGGCAAGGAATAAGTTAGTCCTAAATATTTCAAAACTAAAAGCATTGTATTTGGGACAAATCATTCACTAAACCCTAAACCTGAACTAAATCTTGTCCTAAATAATGTGGAAATTGAGCAAGTTGAGGTGACTAAACTGCATTGAGTAACCCTGGATTGTAAACTGTCATGGTCAAAACATATTGATACAACAGTAGCTAAGATGGGGAGAAGTCTGTCTATAATAAAGTTCTGCTCTGCCTTCTTAACAGCACTATCAACAAGGCAGGTCCTACAGGCTCTAGTTTTGTCGCACCTGGACTACTGTTCAGTCGTGTGGTCAGGTGCCACAAAGAGGGACTTAGGAAAATTGCAATTGGCTCAGAACAGGGCAGCACGGCTGTACACAGAGAGTAAACATTAAAAATATGCATGTCAATCTCTCCATGTTCAAAGTGGAGGAGAGATAGACTTCATCACTACTTGTATTTGTGAGAGGTATTGACATGTTGTGAGAGGTATTGACATTTTAAACGACTAGCACACAGCTCAGACACCCATGCATACCCCACAAGACATGCCACCAGAGGTCTCTTCACAGTCCCCAAGTCCAGAATAGATTATGGGAGGCGCACAGTACTACATAGAGCCATGACTCTATTCCACATCAGGTAACTGATGCAAGCAGTAGAATCAGATTTAGAAAACAGATAAAAAATACACCTTATGGAACAGCGGGGACTGTGATGCAACACAAACAGGCACAGACACATGCATACACACACACATGATAACATACACACTATACACACACGTACACATGGATTTTGTGTTGTAGATATGTGGTAGTGGAGTAGGGACCTGAGGGCACACACTTACTGTGTTGTGAAATCTGTTATGAATGTATTGTAATGTATTTAAAATTGTATAACTGCCTTAATTTTGCCGGACCCAGGAAGAGTAGCTGCTGCCTTGGAAGCAGCTAATGGGGATCCATAATAAACAGAAATAAAATTGGGGCCCCCCTGGTCATAAATTCGACCGTGGCGGTAGGCTTGGTCCTTCTGCCGACAAATGGCCCTCTGGAGATGGACATGCGCGGCGTCCCAGACCTGTCCGGCCCTGCGGAACCACTCGTCGACAGTGTGCGCATCAGTCTGGCTGGGTGTCCAAGGAGCCAGGGCCGGCTGGTACTCCAGGACGCAGTGGAAGGGAGTGAGCCCCGTGGAGGAGTGAACGAGGGAGTTCTGGGAATATTCTGCCCAGGGAAGAAACCTCGCCCACTCACCCTACCGGTCCTGACAGTGGCAACGAAGAAACCGCCCCCAGCTCCTGGTTCATGCCCATTTGACTGAGTCCTATACCTGGAAGTGAGGCTGGCCGTGGCCCCGATCTTCTCCAGGAAAGCCTTCCACACTCTGGAGGTGAATTGGGGACCAAGGTCCGAGACAATGTCCTCCGGAAGTCTATAATGTCGGAAGACCTGTTGGAACAGGACCTCAGCAACCTGGAGAGCAGAAGGAAGACCAGTTAGTGGCAAAAAACGGCATGATTTGGAGAACCGATCTACGACCACCAGGACTGTGGTGAAGCCGTCAGAACGTGGGAGGTTGGTGACAAAGTCTATGGACAGGTGTGATCAAGGTTGCTGAGGCACTGGGAGAGGAACTAGTTTGCCTGCCGGGGCATTCCGAGGTGTCTTCATTTGGGCTCATACGGAACAGGAGTTGATATAGCGGGAGACATCAGGAGCCAAGGTGGGCCACCAGTATTTTTGTGAGAGAGAATGTAGGGTGCGCGTAATGCCGGAGTGCCCTGCATTAAGGGTGGTGGTGTGCATCCAGGTCAGCAGGTGGTCACGGACCCTGGTGGGTACATACACGCGTTGGCAGGCGCTGGGTCCTCCTGAGTCGCCAGGAGGATGTCTTCGTCCACATCCCAAACGACAGGTGCCACGATGAGAGACGGAGGCAAGATAGGACCCCCCAGAGGCTTCCTTTCTCCAGTATGGTGCATCCTGGAGAGGGCGTCGGCTTTCACATTCTGGGACCCAGTTCATCCGTTTCGCTGCCCATAAGTGCTCCAAATTCCGGTGGTCAGTGAGAATCCGGAATGGATGGACTGCGCTCTCCAGCCAGTGTCTCCATTCCTCCAGAGTGAGGACCACCGCCAACAGCTCCATGTCTCCAACGCCATAGTTCCTCTCTGCGGGGGTAAGCTTTTTCGAGAAAAAGGCACAGTGATACATTTTCTCTGGCTTACCTTGCAGCTAGGAGAGGACCCCACCCACGCACTCCTCAGATGCGTCCACCTCCAGGATGAAAGGACGTGCTGGATCTGGGTGTTTTAGGAGGGGCGCTGTGGTGAACCTCTCCTTCAGCCTCTTGAAGGCACTGTCAGCCTCAGGGTTCCAGGCCAGCTTCTGAGGCCCACCCTTAAGGAGAGAGGTGAGCGGGGCGGCTATGGAGCTGAATGACCTGATGAAATGCCAGTAGACATTTGCAAAGCCCAGGAAGCTCTGTAGACCCTTGATGGTGGTGGGGACTGGCCATGACCTGACGGCGTCCGTCTTCGCTCTTTCCATGAACACCCCCTAAGGACTGCTCCTGTATCCCAGGAAGGATATTTTGCTTGTTTGTGGAGTTCGCATTTCTCCCCTTCACCAACAGGCTGTGTTCCTGGAGGCGGAGTAGGACCGCTCGGACGTCCCTGATGTGCTCCTCGAACGTAGCCGAATAGATCAGGATATCGTTGATGTACACCACCACCTGTGTACTCAGCATTTCTCGGAACACGTCATTGACGAAGGACTGGAACACGGAAGGTGCGTTGGCGAGGCCGTAGGGCATGACGCAGTATTCATAGTGGCCTGAGGTAGTGCTGAAGGCTGTCTTCCACTCGTCTCCTTCCCGGATTCGGATCAGGTTGTAGGCACTCCTCAGGTCCAACTTGGTAAAGTACCGGGCCCCTCACAGCTGCTCGATGGCCGACGGAACCAAAGGAAAGGGTTAGCGGTACTTGGTGGTGACTCCGTTCAGCCCCCGGTAGTCAATGCACGGCCTCAGTCCTCCGTATTTTTTGGCCACAAAGAAGAAGCTGGCGGAGGCAAGAGAGGTAGAGCGTCTGATTAACCCCTGTTTCAGGGTCTCCGCTACATACTTCTCCATGGCCTCAGTCTCCGCTATGGAAAGGGAGTAAATGTGACTCTTCGGGGGGTGTTGTCCCTCCAGCAGGTCAATGGCACCTGTGAGGAGGGAGACACTTAGCCTTGGAGGCAGAGAAGACATCGGAGAGATCTGCATACTCACGTGGAATGTTGGGCTGGAGGGCGGACTCTGGACTCTCCACTGACGTAGAACAACAAATCACCGGCAGGCAGGTCCTCCAGCATGAGAGGGACCAGGCTGTGATCCTCTTGGTGATCCAATTGATGGTGGGGTTGTGTAGTCTGAGCCAGGGCAATCCCAAGACGATCCGGTGAAGGGGTGACGTGACGATGTGGAAGGACAGCTCCTCGTGGTGCTCCGGTAGTGTGGGAATGGTGATGGTGATGGGGAGAGTGACGTGCATAATGGTGCCTGATCCAAGTGGTTTATTGTCCAGTGAGGTGACGTGTAACGGAGAAGGCAGTGGCACGGTGGGCAACCCCCATTCAGAGACCAGCTCCCTATTGATAAGGTTCCCCGCTGATCCGGAATCTATCATTGCCGTGGAAAGTGAAGAGAAGGAAGAACCATTCACCATTAGGGGAACTAAAAACAATGGTTTGGTGACAGGTGATGACGGATAACTCACGGAGCGGCGACGGGAGTCATACCGCCTAGATAGGGAGCCGCCAGGAGATCTGTGCTCCGTGGTGGTGTAGGGGACGCTGCCCACCTCCATGGGTGAGGACTCGGAGGCAGGGTGGCTTCCATAGCTCTGATTGGGTGAGCATTGAGGCTCTTGGTGGTGTTGGGAACGCCATCGGTCTCTCAACATGTCGTCAAGACGAATGGACGTGGCGATGAGGGTGTCAAGGTCCATCGCGTCGTCCCGACATGCGAGTTCCGTCGTGATGTCCTCCCATAAGCCTCAGAGCACGCTCATTCTAGCCGGATGACGCCGCCACCGTGCAAAATCTCAGGGCGTACTCGAACGCGGCCTTCTCTCCCTGTTGTAGCCGGAGGAGAAGCTCACCCCTGTCCTTTCCCTCCGTGGGATGATCGAACACCACCCTGAACTGATCGAGGAAGGTGGAGTAGGGAAGCGTCGCGGCCTCACCTCCTTCCCAGACTGCCGTGGCCCAATCCAGCACCTTTCCCTTCAGTAGCAAAATCACCATCGCTATCCTGGCTTGGTCCAATGGAGATGCCCCACGCTGACGCGCCAGATACAGTGAAACCTTTAGCAGGAAGCCTCTACATTTCGTTGTTTTCCCGTCAAATCACTCCGGCAGGGCGAGAGGTCCCTCAGACGTTGGTGATAGCACGGAAGGAGGTGGGCTGGGGGCACTCGCCGCTCCCTGAGGTGGAACCGGAGCGATGGTCAGTTTATGCAGCGTTTGGAGCACTTCCTGCATGGAGGCGTTCAGCTGGGCAATCTGCTGCTGGTGCTGGTTGAGGTGCTGGGAAACTCCAGGAGGATTACCTGCTGCATCCATCTTCGTGAGGTGTGTGATTCTGTGACGAGTACTGAGGATACGAAGAGGTAGGACGCAGACGCAGGAATCAACAATGTGAAGGTTTACTTAACATTGAGCAAGAGAACAACAAAGAGCGAGTACAGAACATGACACTAACAATCACACAACACAACACTGAACAGTCCAAGGCTATATAGGGGTGGTGATGAGATGATGAGGTGCAGGTGCGCTGGCGGTGATTAGGGTGCGTTGGGTGTCCATTCTGGTGTTGCTGAGGTGGTGCTGGAGAATCAGAGCGCTGGAGGGGAGCAACGGGAGGAGACTTGACAACAAGTAATATCTAACAATTTCACAACATATACCCAATACACACAAATCTAAGTAAAGCAGTGGAATTAAGAATATATAAATAAATATATGGACGAGCAATGTCAGAGCGGCATAGACTAAGATACAGTAGAATAGGATTTAATATAGTATATACATATGAGATGAGTAATACAATATATGTCATCTTTATTAAAGTGACTAGTGTTCCATTAATTCACCAGTAATTTCTAATCTACAGTTGAAGTCGGAAGTTTACATACACTTAGGTTGGAGCCATTAAAACTCGTTTTTCAACCACTCCACACATTTCTTGTTCACAAACTATTGTTTTGGCAAGTCGGTTAGGACATCTACTTTGTGCATGACACAAGTAATTTTTCCAACAATTGTTTAGACAGATGATTTCACTTATAATTCACTGTATCACAATTCCAGTGTGTCAGAAGTTTACATACACTAAGTTGACTGTGTCTTTAAACAGCTTGGAAAATTCCAGAAAATGATGTCATGACTTTAGAAGCTTCTGATAGGCTAATTGACATCATTTGAGTCAATTGGAGGTGTACCTGTGGATGTATTTCAAGGCCTACCTTCAAACTCAGTGCCTCTTTGCTTGACATCATGGGAAAATCAAAAGAAATCAGCGAAGACCTCAGAAAAAATTGTAGGCCTCCACAAGTCTGGTTCATCCTTGGGAGCAATTTCCAAATGCCTGAAGGTACCACGTTCATCTGTACAAACAATAGTACGCAAGTATAAACACCATGGGACCACGCAGCCGTCATACCACTCAGGATGGAGACGTGTTCTGTCTCCTAGAGATGAACGTACTTTGGTGTGAGTAGTGCAAATCAATCCCAGAACAACAGCAAAGGACCTTGTGAAGATGCTGGAGGAAACAGGTACAAAAGTATCTTTATCCACAGTAAAACGAGTCCTATATCAACATAACCTGATAGGCTGCTCAGCAAGGAAGAAGACACTGCTCCAAAACCGCAATAAAAAAGCCAGACTACGGTTTGCAACTGCACATGGGGACAAAGATCGTACTTTTTGGAGAAATGTCCTTTGGTCTGATGAAACAGAAATATAACTGTTTGGCCATAATGACCATCATTATGTTTGGAGGAAAAAGTGGGGCGCTTGCAATCCGAAGAACACCATCCCAACCGTGAAGCACGGGGGTGGCAGCATCATGTTGTGGGGGTGCTTTGCTGCAGGAGGAACTGGTGCACTTCACAAAATAGATGGCATCATGAGGAAGGAAAATGATGTGGATATATTGAAGCAACATCTCAAGACATCAGTCATGAAGTTAAAGCTTGGTCGCAAATGGGTCTTCCAAATGGACAATGACCCCAAGCATACTTCCAAAGTTGTGGCAAAATGGCTTAAGGACAACAAAGTCAAGGTATTGGAGTGGCCATCACAAAGTCCTGACCTCAATCCTATAGAACATTTGTGGGCAGAACTGAAAAAGCGTGTGCGAGCAAGGCGGCCTACAAACCTGACAGTTACACCAGCTCTGTCAGGAAGAATGGGCCAAAATTCACCCAACTTATTGTGGGAAGCTTGTGGAAGGCTACCCAAAACGTTTGACCCAAGTTAAACAATTTAAAGGCAATGCTACCAAATACTAATTGAGTGTATGTAAACTTCTGACCCACTGGGAATGTGATGAAATAAATAAAAGCTTAAATAAATAATTCTCTCTACTATTATTCTGACATTTCACATTCTTAAAATAAAGTGGTGATCCTAACTGACTTAAGACAGGGAATTTTTACTAGGATTAAATGTCAGAATTGTGAAAAACTGAGTTTAAATGTATTTGGCTAAGGTGTATGTAAACTTCCGACTTCAACTGTATATAGGCAGCAGCCTCTAATGTGCTAGTGAAGGCTATTTAACAGTCTGATGGCCTTGAGATAGAAGCATTCTTTCAGCCTCTCGGTCCCAGCTTTGATGCACCTGTACTGACCTCGCCTTCTGGATGATAGCGGGGTGAACAGGTAGTGGCTTGGGTGGTTGATGTCTTTGATTATCTTTTTGGCCTTCCTGTGACGTCGGGTGCTGTAGGTGTCCTGGAGGGTGGGTAGTTTGCCCCCGGTAATGCGTTGGACAGACCGCACCACCCTCTGGAGAGCCCTGCGGTTGCGGGCGGTGCAGTTGCCGTACCAGGCGGTGATACAGCCAGACAGAACGCTCTCAGTTGTGCATCTGTAAAAGTTTTAGGTGCCAAGCAACATTTCTTCAGCCTCCTCCTTCACCACACAGTCTGTGTGGGTGGACCATTTCAGTTTGTCAGTGATGTGTACGTCGAGGAATCTGAAGCTTTCCACCTTCTCCACTGCGGTCCTGTCAATGTGGATAGGGGCGTGCTCCCTCTGCTGTTGCCTGAAGTCGACGATCATCTCCTTTGTTTTGTTGACGTTGAGTGAGAGGTTATTTTCCTGGCACCACACTCCCAGAGCCCTCACCTCCTCCCTGTAGGCTGTTTTGTCATTGTTGGTAATCAAGCCTAATACTGTTGTGTTGTCTGCAAACTGAGTTGGAGGCGTGCGTGGCCATGCAGTCATGGGTGAACAGGGAGTACAGGAGGGGGCTGAGCATGCACCCTTGTGGGGCCCCAGTGTTGAGGATCAGTGAAGTGGAGGTGTTGTTTCCTACCTTCACTTAGGCATGCTTATGTGTCCAGAATAGAACAAAACCATGTGAGCCAGTTTGATGTATCCTAAGTGCAGATAAGGGTGATGGACTGTCTTTTTCTTTATAAAAGCTGGGTACATTCCAACAAATAACCACATTTATTTGTGAGTGGGCCAAAGAGGCCAACCATCAATTTGTATTGATGGATAAAAGCAGAGGCCCATTGAGCACCAGTCTCCACAGCAGGTCCTGTAAGTGCTCTGATCAGCATGACGTCCTCAGTACTGTATTCACCTCTCTGACAGCCTGATGTGGAGGCAGAGATTGAAAACTGCCATGCATGTAAGACATTGCCTGCTAGCCCTCACACAAAGGTATACACGTGAAACTCAGGTTTACATTGTGTGTCAACCTATTAAGGCTGAACCATATGTTCTGCCCACACAACTGGTCCTTTTTTCCCTCTTTGTGTGCAAGACTGACTGAGACTGATCAGTGCAAGACTGATTTCAGTCCCAGTTTATGATCACATCCCATGTCACCATAAAGTGCCCGCAGCGGATGTACCAAACAGCTTCCTGACGGAACCTGCAAGTGTCCTGGGCAGAATGATGGAGCATTGGGGATCAATCTGTGAAAACTTGATGGAAATGAGTGTTGTAAACATCCTCTCCTCGCCCCTCTCTCCCTCTCCCTCCCCTCTCTCTCTCTTTCTGACAGGTCATATTTGAGGCGGAGGTCTCGGACGGGAAGACAGGCTTCATTGCGATTGATGACATCCAGGTTTTGAGCTATCCATGTGGTAAGTCATTACACAGGCAGTAATTACCAGACACTCCTGCATTGCTGCTGATGGGTTTTTCGTTGCTCCGCAAATGAAGATAAGAAGGTGACCTTCTAGCAGAGGGGAGGATGAGGTGAGCACGGTTTGCTGCTGGAAGATAATTAAGTGGCTGACCTGCATTTGAAAACATCAGTGTCAGCGTAGGAGGGAATAAATAAATATACTAATAAATGAATCTGCCGTGTAATAAAGGATAATTGTACTCTCTCAGCATGGCTTTATTGGTTGTAATAGCTGGCTTCCACCCACTTCAGCACAATGAGGTACTTGAACGTTAACCTTCAAAAATCCCTGGCTTCCTGATGACCTGACCATTAAATATAGTAGTGGGTTTCTTGATTTTCATCCAGAGACCATTTTCAGCTAAAGACCATTTTACAAAGACACAGTTAAAGCATGTTTCCGACAGTTTCTACAGATGCCAAGAATCTGAGACGCCATTAGAAATAATAGACTTTTCATTATTGAATAATAAGTGTAATTAAGAAAAGGAAGTGTGTGTTTGTCCACAGTTGTTTGTTTTGTATTCACACTCTTACACGTCGATGGGGTCCAACCTGAACATTGAGATATTTTGATTTTACAATTCCCTCAGTTCTATAGTCTATCCAGGATGATAAAAGGATTAACATGAAATAATGTAAAGATATCCCAATTAGGAGCACCAGCAACCACAGGGCTAGGGATTTCACCTTCACTGAGGAGAGCTCCTTACTAGGACTGTAATCCTTTTGAACAGTGTAATAAACCTTTATAACACTAACCACCATGATTAGTTGTGACAGTTAATTCTAAAGGGAGGGTAAAATGGCTGGTTTAGGTACCCTACACCCTTTGAGGACTAGACTGGTGCAATCCAGTGTGTCCAGTCATGCATCCTGTCCTGCTACCTCCTCCTAGGCCGCTTCCCAAATGACACCCTATTCCCTACATAGTGCCCTTTAGTGCACTATGTAGCGAATAGGGTGTCATTTGGGATGTAGCCCTAGCCTCCACAGTAGCAGCTTTCATTTAAATTGACAGCTGCATCCAGAGAAATGATCTGAGCAGTGAGCAGTACTGAGCACTAGCCACCCCTCATTTGGCAGCAGGGTAAATGGATTGATTCAGGGGACTGATATGTCCCAGGCTAATTTGGAGCTAATCTGCTAATGGCGTCACTCCAGAGGGTCATTTCTGTTGGATTTAACAATAATAATTAAATAATAATTACCCATTCCTCTCCATCATTCAACCATTTACTACTTTGGAGAAACTAATTTTAGTTTTTAAGGAGTGTTGTGTTTAGTGAGCACTATAGGAAAGCAATCATAGTCCTAGTAAGTGCATGGTTGCTCTTCAGTAACAAATGCTCTTGATTGGGACCAACAGGGGATAATCAGCAAATGCCAATTTCTTTTGCACTTTCTATGACACAACTTGGTTCAAAGTGTCTGGCATGGCCGTATTTGCCACCATGGCCTCTTCCTGATCCCTGTCTCAAGAGAAGCTTGCAGCTCTTCAGCAGCAGTGACACTAGGATGGGTCTCTAACTAAGCTCTGTGTGAAATGAGTGTGTGCTGAACCACCCAGCTTTCTATCAACCCATTGCACTGATGATAATGAACTGGCTAAGCACTCACCCAAGCTGACAAACCCTTGGACACAGTGATTTACAGTCTCTATTTTAGCAAAGGTCCCTAGAGTAAAGCTAGTTAAATCACTATGGTTGGGGCTTTTTCTAAGGTCCCATCACTAGCCCATTGGATTTTCTCCTTCTCTTCCTCTCTTCACAACTGCCTCGAGATCTCACACTCTGTAGTGCTCTCGCAGTCTAAGATTCTGTCTCTTTGGATGTATGGTATGTATATAAAATATGCCTAATCAGTATTTCCGCTAGAGTATACAAGGTAATTTGGAGGATTACCCTCCGGCTGTGATTTGAATTCGCTGCTTGATTATAGAATACAATTAAATTCAGAATCACTCAAAAACACTAATAATAAAAATAAAAATACAGGGACTGAGTTTTCCTTCTCAAAGTCAAATTGAAGAAAGATAATTGATGTTAAATGCAGCAATTTTAAACTTGCACATGTCCTTGTAGTTACAGAGAGAAACACTTGGTGTCTCTATACATTGATAAAGACCTAGTCAATTTATTCAAAGTATGAATAGCCAAGCCATCATTTGGCTCGTTAGATAATCTGTAACGAGGATCCCAGGACGTTAACAACAGTGTGATGCCAGACAACCGTTTTGGTCCTGTTGTGTTCAGACAGAGTTTAGCTCTGTTTCATAAACGTTCCTCCTAGTTACGTGTGCTCAATTACCGCTGGCACCGCTCCAGACTACCACGCAGCATCTGGGCTGCCAACCTGCCAAATCACCATGAATCATTTAGCTGTCCAGATCAAAACTCTGCTTGTTAATATTCTTTCTTCCAAAAAAGACTCCATCCTTCTCCTCATGTTAGTGCAGTGTTGTTGTTGGGTCTTTTTTTTCCAAGCCACATCTAGGTTTCCTTTCCTTTTTCTTCTTGTCCCACTGCCCCTTAGAACACCAGTGTCTTTTGATATGAGGTGCTAGTGTGTATTGTAATAATCCAGGCCGTTCACAGCAGTGGTGTATGTTTATTGAAAGTGTTTACCAGTAACCACTTCACCCACTCAGCTCTGGATGTGTTGCTGTGACAGATGAGGTAGTTATTAGGACTGGCCGTCTGACATGGCGAGGAGAGTGGGGTGCTGAGAAACCGCAGGGCTGCATTGATCATGTCGTGTACGCTGCATTTATGACTGCTGTAATTGTTTTCTTCCACGTAGATAAATCGCCTCACTTCCTGCGCCTGGGAGACGTGGAAGTCAACGCCGGGCAGAACGCCACTTTCCAGTGCATCGCCACCGGCCGGGATACCGTGAACAACAGGCTGTGGCTGCAGGTAGGGACTGGGATTGGGAGCGGGGCTAGCCATTGAACAACCTCAGGACAAATTTTTAAGGATGGGGGTCAGACTGTTGTTCATGGATCACACCAACAGACAAAAAGTAACCTTAAAATGATACCACAGTACAGTCCATCACTCAGTATATCACTGAGCATTGAGTGCTCAAAACTCAAACACCTCTCTACCCCCTCTCAAATACAATATCTGGCTCAAGGCAATGCCCCGTCTCTTTGGGGAAATTTATATTATGAAAGAATGAAGAACAATAGAACATCTATTTTGTCAGCTAGGGCTGTTCAGGTGAGGGCATGGTCTAAGCCCTCCCTAATGCCTAGGGTGAACTGATAAGGCCCACAGAAAGAGAGGGATGGAGGTGAGAAGGAGGTAGGGAGGGAATAAGAGAACTCCTCTCATGGATAGAAAAGTGAGAGAGGCGATGTGACCTTTTCGGTGCCGGCAGTCGTGGAGGTGAATATGTAAAAGAGGCAGTGCTGGTGACACCAAACTTGTCTGATAATGATCCCCGTGATAAGCTCTAAGAGGAAGTGGCGCCTTAACAGACCCATTCATTGGCTCCCTCCGAGATACACTTTTATGTGCTACCAGCCAGACGCATCCTTGATGCCGTTGAAAGATTACACAAACGTTCTGTTTGTTTTTAATAAATGACTCCAAATTTGATAGGTATGCCGTCATCTTCCTGATAATGTAACGACCTTCCAATAAAACACATGTTTTCCTTGTTGTTTTTATCTTGCAGAGGAGAAATGGGGAGGACATTCCCGTGGCGTCGACTAAGAACATCAACCACAGGCGGTTCGCTGCCTCGTTCAGACTCAAGGAAGTGACCAGTCTGGACCAAGACCTTTACCGATGTGTCACCCAATCAGAGAGAGGATCTGGTGTGTCCAACTTCGCCGGACTCATTGTCAGAGGTATGTGTGTCCTCATCAGATGATATCCTGTTATGTAAAGACATCCATGCACATCTGATTACTACCTCATAAATGTATGATCTGCCATATTCATATGACTGATTGTAAAGTATTTGATTACAAGAAATAGTCTACATCAGTTTTGCCAATTGTAGTTTTCAACTCAGTTGCAAAACTCCAAAAATATTCCTTCATAAACATTATGCAGAAATCAAAAATAAATATGTGAGGGAACACACAACTAGCATATGTTTATTCAGATAGGGGAATTTGAATATTATTTGGATATTCAAATGAGAATCACCAAAGGGAGAATAAATACACAAGTTCTCGTGTCATGATGTCTGAAGTCTGCTTGTGGAAATGCTTCTCAGATGGGGTCAGTGGAGAGCAGAGAGGCATGGCTCCCGGCCATGCTTCAACAGACGTCTTTCTCTCCCTCTGAGCTGCTTTGCATATCTCCGCCCACATATAGTGTTAATGCAGACAATCTTAGCTTCTTCCCAGTTCCTACCTCCGCCCCCAACCAAGAGAAAGGGAGGGACAGTTTTTTTGCATCGGTAAAGCAAATCTTATTGTTAGCTTAGGCCAGAGGGCCCCAGAACCCTGGTGTTAGAAGGTAGTTCAACATTAACTGCACTGACAGGTCCGATATCTCACTAGCGCTTGAAAGCAGACATCCTGCTACACCGATCCGAAAGATGGTAATTTTAAAGGAAATTTTGGGGCCATTGATATAGGCGGCTCGTAATGAGAGCTGGCATGGAGTTGCCCATTGTCGCTTATGACCTAAGGGTAGCAGTTTATTAGTGGCTCCTCTGCCAAAGCCGAAGTGACAGAGGATGCTGCCGGCTATTTTGGTCCGCTTTGTAACAAATGAAAATTTCAGTGGCAAATTCCTTTCACCAAAGGACTATTGATCTATGTGTCCCCCAGCGGTGAGAGAAACAACACACAGCGGCGCACAATTGACTTTGTCATGAGGTATGCGTGGCTCCCAGAGCTTTTTGAGTAATGATGTTGCCCCCTTCCTAGTAGAAACTAAACTTTATTGACAAGGTTGCTCATTGAAACAGAGCCTAAAACAAACATGCCTGGTGAGCTCTGCTTTAACAAATGAAATGAAAGCAGCTCGTTCACGGCTTTGATTGTTAAAGTTATTTCTTATGGCTTATTGAAAAGATTGCTGAGGTGACCTTAGGTGCAATTCTCAACATGGTATTTCAATTTAATCTCTTATCCAAGGCTCTATGATAAGGAAACCATGTGAAATATGTGCTTCATCTAAGGGGTTCGAGTATGTTGTCTTCTTGTGCATGTGTGTATGTGCATTTGATTGCATACACAATTGTGTGTGTGTGTGTTTGTGTGTGTACACTTTAATGACTGTTGTGTAGATAGTGTGCTGTCATCTTCCCCGGTGTGTATGTGTGGGGGCCAGAGTGGTTCCCTGCCGTAACCAAACAGGCTGATTGGTGGCAGACACGACTGTCAGCTGAGGAGCAGGCTGGGAGATATTTTCTGCTTAAAAGTAGATTCAAACTTGATAACTGCCAGCTCTTCCCACACTGAAGAAAGGCTCCTGCTTGACAACCCCAGGCTCAGAGAGATTGTTAAACTCTGATGAAGCCTCATAATGATGCCAAAGGAAGAACTTGGAAAACACAGAAAAGAGAAACACTTCAACAAAGGAACATATTTTTCTAAGGATATGAATATGAAACTGGATTGATTCCAAGCCACAAACGAATATATTGTTTTTGTAGTGTGCTAATTTTACATGAAATGAACTCCTAGCGGCCTGTGGACTGTGTTTGCTGCTTAACCACAGGGTTTGAGAGGCAGAATGATTGTCACCTTGTAGATGATAGCCTAAAACAGTGTCTGCGTGCTGGAAGTAAAGTGGGGGAGACGGAGGAAGGGATCACTCCTCCGCGTTCTGTAACGCCATCAGTCAGCTGGAGATTGCTGCGTGCGCTTTGTTGTTCCAAGGCCTGCCCCATCGCTGTCATCTCTCGACTCATATCTTGTCATTAGCTTTTTAAAAAGCCAGAGCGGACCCGAACGTTTCCTCCCACACAAAATGAAGTTGCTGCATCACATTCGTTCCTCCTCCTCCCCCCTTTTTTTATCAAGATACTGCCTTGGAGACTGTCGACTGCATCGGCAATAAATGAAAATCAGTTACTGTTAGAATGGCTCCGGTGCCAGGGCTGCTTGGAGCTGGGTTAGAGCAGTCACAGCAGAGTTGAGCTGCAGGTTGGCCAGTCAGTAAGTTGTGCGACTGCAAGGCGAATGTTTATTAGCGTGGCCTGCTGAAGGATGTGAGAGATGGATGAGACAAGGTTCAAGGAGCAGTAATGCGAAGGCTCAGTGATATCATTCCACACTGTCACCCCACACATGATGGATGGGCTGCTTGAGGAGAAGCAATAATACCAGCTGATGAAAGATTCCTCTGCAGTGCTCTCTCTCTCTCTCTCTCTCTCTCTCTCTCTCTCTCTCTCTCTCTCTCTCTCTCTCTCTCTCTCTCTCTCTCTCTCTCTCTCTCTCTCTCTCTCTCTCTCTCTCGCACTTTCTCTCTCTCTCTCACTCACTCACTCACTCACTCACTCACTCACTCACTCACTCACTCACTCACTCACTCACTCACTCACTCACCCACACACCCACACACACACACACACACACACACACACACCATCTACCTGCTCAGCCCAACTGCACTATCTTCACGCCACCGTTATGAAGCCCCAAAAGGGGAGAGTCAGCCTGCCTGCCTGCCTGCCATGCTAAGAACCTTCCGCGTGCTACTGTGCATTTTATTGGAAGCATATTTATAGTTTTTCATTTGAAAGAAACCATTTTGTGTGTCAGTTACTCCAGACCTCCTCTATTGTGTTTACGGCATTTCCTCCAAACATCTTAATGAAATGAGAACGGTCCTCGCCTACAGGTACAAGTACAAATTAAATTGGCAATTGCCTCTGCATTTAAATGGCCCTTTTCCTCTTTCTATTTTTTCTGTTGGTTTGTTTTCTTGGAAAACTACTTCTACCTAATAAACATCAGCGGCTTCAATAATTAATTGTTTTTGATCAAATATATTGTGAAGATGGTTCTGCTTTGTTTTAGTTGTTGTCTACTAGTTATCCAGTATTTTGACCCAATGAATTTACCCAGAAAAAGAGTTTCAGGAATTCAAACAAAGAAAATACACAGACCCAAAAAAGTATATGTTTTATTGTCACATACACCGGATAGGCACAGTGAAACATGTCGTTTTACAGGGTCAGCCATAGTAGTACGGTGCCTCTGGAGCAAATTATGGTTAGGTGCTTTGCTCAAGGGCACATCGACAGATTTTTCACCTTGTTGGCTCTGGGATTAGAACAAGCGACCTTTCTGTTACTGGCCCAACGCTCAAACACTAGGCCACCTGTAGCCCAAGTCCTGAGGTGACCTTGAAGGGAAAAGTAGAAATACATTTAACATGCATTTTCAAATATGCTTTCTGGCGCTAGTGCAGTAGGCCCACCGTAGTTGTGTCCGTCTTGAATGCTGTTATGTTATTGATTTATTTGATTTTCCAGCGTAGCCTAATTCTGAAATAATTTTTGCAGCATGTGTCTCATGAACCACTGAGACTGAGAGAGATGAATTGGTTTAGAAAACCAGGAAGCTAACACATTTAAAAACTATAGGGAACCCTCTACAGGGGAGTGTCCCTGGGTTCAGGTATTGTGTGTTCCGCAAAGAGAGTACTGCTGGGACGCTATGATCACCACCACCATACACTACTTACCAGCTTATTATAGTGTTACATCCACTAATTTTTGTATTAATAATACAAAAAAAGCAAAACAATTACTTTATAATTTATGGTCTTCTGTTGGGGCTTAATTCAAGCAAATACAAATTTGTCTCATGAACACAATGTTTCTATGTACAGTGGAGAGAACAAGTATTTGATACACTGCCGATTTTGCAGGTTTTCCTACTTACAAAGCATGTAGAGGTCTGTAATGTTTATCATAGGTACACTTCAACTGTGAGAGACGGAATCTAAATCCAGAAAATCACATTGTATGATTTTTAAGTAATTAATTTGCATTTTATTGCATGACATAAGTATTTGATACATCGGAAAAGCAGAACTTAATATTTGGTACAGAAACCTTTGTTTGCAATTACAGAGATCATACGTTTCCTGTAGGTCTTGACCAGGTTTGCACACACTGCTGCAGGGATTTTGGCCCACTCCTCCATACAGACCTTCTCCAGATCCTTCAGGTTTCGGGGCTGTCGCTGGGCAATACGGACTTTCAGCTCCCTCCAAAGATTTTCTATTGGGTTCAGGTCTGGAGACTGGCTAGGCCACTCCAGGACGTTGAGATGCTTCTTACGGAGCCACTCCTTAGTTGCCCTGGCTGTGTGTTTCGGATCGTTGTCATGCTGGAAGACCCAGCCACGACCCATCTTCAATGCTTTTGCTGAGGGAAGGAGGTTGTTGGCCAAGATCTCACGATAAATGGCCCCATCCATCCTCCCCTCAATACGGTGCAGTCGTCCTGTCCCCTTTGCAGAAAAGCTTCCCCAAAGAATGATGTTTCCACCTCCATTCTTCACGGTTGGGATGGTGTTCTTGGGGTTGTACTCATCCTTCTTCTTCCTCCAAACGCGGCGAGTGGAGTTTAGACCAAAAAGCTCTATTTTTGTCTCATCAGACCACATGACCTTCTCCCATTCCTCCTCTGGATCATCCAGATGGTCATTGGCAAACTTCAGACGGGCCTGGACATGCGCTGGCTTGAGCAGGGGGACCTTGCGTGCGCTGCAGGATTTAATTCCATGACGGCATAGTGTGTTACTAATGGTTTTCTTTGAGACTGTGGTCCCAGCTCTCTTCAGGTCATTGACCAGGTCCTGCCGTGTAGTTCTGGGCTGATCCCTCACCTTCCTCATGATCATTGATGCCCCACGAGGTGAGATCTTGCATGGAGCCCCAGACCGAGGGTGATTGACCGTCATCTTGAACTTAATAATTGCACCAACAGTTGTTGCCTTCTCACCAAGCTGCTTGCCTATTGTCCTGTAGCCCATCCCAGCCTTGTGCAGGTCTACAATTTTATCCCTGATGTCCTTACACAGCTCTCTGGTCTTGGCCATTGTGGAGAGGTTGGAGTCTGTTTGATTGAGTGTGTGGACAGGTGTCTTTTATACAGGTAACGAGTTCAAACAGGTGTAGTTAATACAGGTAATGAGTGGAGAACAGGAGGGCTTCTTAAAGAAAAACTAACAGGTCTATGAGAGCCGGAATTCTTACTGGTTGGTAGGTGATCAAATACTTATGTCATGCAATAAAATGCAAATTAATTACTTAAAAATCATATAATGTGATTTTCTGGATTTTTGTTTTAGATTCCGTCTCTCACAGTTGAAGTGTACCTATGATAAAAATGACAGACCTCTACATGCTTTGTAAGTAGGAAAACCTGCAAAATCGGCAGTGTATCAAATACTTGCTCTCCCCACTGTATGTCCTGCAGGGCTAAAAACTAAACAGTGCCTTTTTGCAGCTATTTGTTAGGTTCAACAGACAAAAGCACGGGTCACGTCAGATTGGGGCCCTACGAGCCAAAATTAATCCAAATTTCAGGCTGAACCAAAGCACTGGATTCCAACTCAGATTAGCAGTGAATGTGCCATTATAAATGCACCACCCGCAGTATTGAATAAACAAATGATTAAGTGGAGGGTAAACATGTGGACCTTAATAAAAGGTACTGCATGCAGAAGTCTGAATACCAGACTTTGTGATGGTAACGTGTCTTCATAAAGATGATATGGGTGGGATGGGCTAGCACCAGTACAGTGACTATCAGATTGGACTTGCTGTGATCTCTGAGTATTGCCACTGCTGTTGAATTAGCTGCAACAAATTAATCGGCCGACAGCCATCTGGACCGGGAGAGAGGAGAGAGAAGAAGAGACCTGCGTGACGTGCAGAGCAGTGAAGGAATGACATGACAATGGCTGTTCATGTCCCTCAGAATGTTTATTCAGACATTACATAGGGCGCTTCCATTAGTTAGTTAACTCTCTAAGGGGAGGGTTTCATTGGCTTCCATTGCAGTGAGAATGGTGAATGTAGTAAATGTGATTTGGGAAATTTTTTAATGATGTGGTGTTCCTGTGATTTATCTTATTTCAAGATATTTTTCAAAATATTTGACGGTTAATCGTCTTAAGGTAAAATATTTTGAAATAAGATAAATTACTTGTATTAATAAGCCTATTGTAGGTTAAAATAAGCAAAATTATCTGTCAATGATATTAGATAATTTAGCTTGGTTTGAAAACCCCTCCGCTAATTTTAAGTGAATTATCACTCAATATAAGATATTTAGGTGTAGTCCAGCATGCTCTGGGCCAGACTCCAGACCTATACATACTGACTGGAAGGGGAACTATCTGGTTATTCTGAGAGTGTTTGATAGTCTTGCTCAGGGATGAAAAATAAGAAGATTCTAACTTGAACTTGTTGCTGATGAGTTCATTGGGGTCTGACAATGACACAAATCTCATTAGATTGATTATCAATTTGGAAGGAAGAGTCCAAAATGATTATTGAAAAATCATTTGCAATAAAACACACAGATGTGGAAATCTTTTGCCAAAAATAGATAATGTTCGAAATTGAAACGCCTTTAGATGTATGCTATTCTAAGCCATATGCTTTGTTTCCCCCCTGTGTCCTCCAGAACCCCCGCGGCCTATCGCACCCCCTCAACTGCTGGGTGTGGGGCCCACCTACCTCCTGATCCAGCTCAATGCCAACTCTATATTCGGGGACGGCCCCATCATTCTGAAGGAGGTGGAGTACCGCATGACATCAGGGAGCTGGATCGAGACCCACGCTGTCAACTCCCCTAACTACAAGCTGTGGCACCTGGACCCAGACACAGAGTACGAGATCCGTGTGCTGCTCACCAGACCAGGGGAGGGGGGCACCGGCCAGCCTGGACCACCTCTCATCACCAGGACAAAGTGTGCCGGTAAGTCTCCATCTCCATTTTTCCTTCTTTTCCCGCAATTGTTTTTCATTCTGTCTTTTTTCCTCCCTGTTACCTCTCTCCATGTCTCACTGTTCTGTGATATTTGCATACAGATAATTGCCTGGGGCCTTCTTATAAAATATAATTGGAAAAGCCAGGAAAAATAAACAAGGTTTCTGGTGGAGGTAGTGTCATGGCTCTCACTCACCAAGAGTTCCTCTCAGATGTGGGGGGGAGGGGGGGGTTCTAAGGAAATAAACGAACATGCTTTACAGAACAATCCTTTCCCGTATTTACCCTGGGGTCCGTGATGACAAACCTGCGAAAGGTATTCTCATTCATTTCTGCCAGGGCGGCGTGATACCCACACGCTTGGGTTGCCATGGCATCTGTATTAAGCAGCATATCAACAAGGCCGGGACTAGATACATAAGTTATATGGGGGAGCACGTAGTGGAGCGGTTGTGTTCGGAGAAGGAATCTGAAGATGGAAAGTGGTTATTAAGAATGATGTGGAATGTATGCAGTGTTTCATTACTCTGGGCATTGCCTGTCCATCAGCCTGAGACACTATCCATCTATTCCCCTGCCTGGTGCTCAGGAGTGAATAGACCAGCTGTATTCCCAGATTGACATTCAGAGGGCAGTCTCTGCAGTTTTGCATTTCCTCTTCTTGGCTACTGTCAGGGCGTAGAGGGATATTTTCAGGGGATATAGTCCAGATACAGCCCTGTAGTCTGCTTAGGAGGAGATGTCTACTGTACAGTGCATTCAGAAAGTATTCAGACCCCTTGACTTTACCCACATTTTTTTTACCCTACAGCCTTATTCTAAAATGGATTCAATAGGTTTTCCCCCTCATCAATCATACACACAATGCCCCATAATTACGAAGCAAAATACTGAAATATCGCATTTACATAAGTATTCAGACCCTTTACTCAGTACTTTGTTGAAGCACCTTTGGCAGCGATTACAGCCTTGAGTCTTCTTGATGCTACAAGCTTGGCACACCTGTATTTGGGGAGTTTCTCCCATTCTTCTCTGCAGATCCTCTCAAGCTCTGTCAGTTTGGATGGAGAGCGTCGCTGCACAGCTATTTTCAGGTCTCTCCAGAGATGTTTGATCGGGTTCAAGTCTGGGCTCTGGCTGAGCCACTCAAGGACATTCAGAGACTTGTCCCAATGCCACTCCTGCGTTGTCTTGGCTGTGTGCTTAGGGTCGTTGTCCTGTTGGAAGGTGAACCTTCGCCCCAGTCTGAGGTCCTGAGCGCTCTGGAGCAGATTTTCATCAAGGATCTCTCTGTACTTTGCTCCTTTCATCTTTCCCTCAATCCTGACTAGTCTCCCAGTCCCTGCCACTGAAAAACATCCCCACAGCATGATTGCTGCCACCGCCATGCTTCACTGTAGGGATGGTGCCAGGTTTCCTCCAGACGTGACGCTTGGCATTCAGGCCAAAGAGTTCAATCTTGGTTTCATCAGACCAGATAATCATGAGTCCTTTAGGTACCTTTTGGCAAACTCCAAGCGGTCTGTCATGTGCCTTTTACTGAGGAGTGGCTTCCGTCTGGCCACTCTACCATAAAGGCCTGATTGGTGGAGTGCTGCGGAGATGGTTGTCCTTCTGGAAGGGACTCCCATCTCCACAGAGGAACTCTGGAGCTCTGTCAGAGTGACCATCAGGTTCTTGGTCACCTCCCTGACCAAGGCCCTTCTCCCCCGATTGCTCAGTTTGGCCGGGCGGCCAGCTCTAGGAAGAGTTTTGGTGGTTCCAAACTTCTTCCATTTAAGAAAGATGGAGGCCACTGTGTTCTTCGGGACCTTCAATGCTGCAGACATTTTTTGGTAGCCTTCCCAAGATCTGTGCCTCGACTCAATCCTGTCACGGAGCTCTACGGACAATTTCTTCGACCTCATGGCTTGGTTTTTGCTCTGACATACACTGCCAACTGTTGGACCTTATATAGACAGGTGTGTGCCTTTCCAAATCATGTCCAATCAATTGAATTTACCACAGGTGGACTCCAATCAAGTTGTTGAAACATCTCAAGGATGATCAATGGAAACAGGATGCACCTGAGCTCAATTTCGAGTCTCATAGCAAAGAGTCTGAATACTTACAGTGAGGGAAAAAAGTATTTGATCCCCTGCTGATTTTGTACGTTTGCCCACTGACAAAGAAATGATCAGTCTAACTGACTTTTTCCAACATAACATAGGTACAGCGAATCCCCTCATTGTATGGGACACCTTTAAATGTGCCTTTAGAGGCCATGCAATTCAGTACTCATCTTGAAAACAAAAGCAATTTAGGTCAAAAGAGTTTATACTAAGAAAGGAAATAGAAAGTCTAACAGAACAGATAGATGGCAATAAAAACTGTAACATAGAGGCTCAGAATAAATTAGAGGAAAAACAAAAAGAAATGGAAAAACTTATTCAAGAAAGATCAAGTGTAATATATTATAAAAATAAAGCAAACTGGATGGAATATGGGGAAAAATGCACAAAATTCTTTTTTAATCTTCAACATAGGAATGCTACCAAAAAGAACTTAATGAAACTGGTTACAATTGACGGAGTCACCCATAATTCACCTAATGATATTTTGAAGGAAGAAACAAAGTATTTTAAGCATATGTTTTCTTTTCAGTCGCCTCCATCTCCTCTAACTGAAGCTAATTGTAGAGATTTTTTTCCTATTGATAATGTCAAATTAACAGCCACACAGAAAGACTCATGTGAAGGTGAAATTACAGAGGAGGAACTTCTGGATGCAATTAAAGACTTTAAGTCCGGGAAAACTCCAGGGTTGGATGGCATACCAATCGAGGTATACCAAACCTTTTTTGATATACTAAGAGGACCGTTATTAGCATGTTTTAACCACTCCTATGTAAATGGTAGATTATCTGACACTCAAGAAGAAGGTCTGATCTCATTATTACTGAAACAGGATACAAGTGGAAAATATAAAGATCCAGTCCATTTACAAAATTGGAGGCCCCTTACACTTCAGTGTTGTGATGCAAAAATCCTAGCAAAATGTATAGCGCATAGAATTAAAAAGGTATTGTCGGATATTATTCATTCTAATCAGACAGGTTTTTTACATGGAAGATACATTGGAGATAATATAAGGCAAGTATTGGAAACAATAGAACACTATGGAAAATATGGGAAACCAGGCCTGCTATTCATAGCAGACTTCGAAAAGGCATTTGATAAAGTTCGACTGGAATTCATATATAAATGCCTGGAGCATTTCAATTTTGGAGAATCTCTTATAAAATGGGTCAAAATCATGTATAGTAACCCTAGGTGTAAAATAGTAAATAATGGCTATTTCTCAGAAAGTTTCAAACTGTCAAGAGGAGTGAAACAAGGTTGTCCACTATCGGCATATCTATTTATTGTGGCCATCGAGATGTTAGCTATTAAAATCAGATCCAATAATAATATCAGAGGATTAGAAATACAGGGCTTAAAAACAAAGGTGTCATTGTACGCAGATGATTCATGTTTTCTTTTAGATCCACAACTAGAATCCCTCCACAGCCTCATAGAGGATCTAGATACATTTTCTAACCTCTCTGGATTAAAACCAAATTATGACAAATGTACTATATTACGTATTGGATCACTAAAAAATACAATTTTTACATTACCATGTAGTTTACCAATAAAATGGTCTGATGGTGATGTGGATATACTCGGAATACATATCCCAAAGGAAATAAATGATCTCACTTCAATAAATTTTAATAGAAAGTTAGCAAAAATAGATAAGATCTTACTACCATGGAAAGGAAAATACCTGTCAATTTGTGGAAAAATCACCCTGATTAACTCTTTAGTATTATCCCAGTTTACCTATTTGCTTATGGTCTTGCCTACGCCTAGCAAACAGTTTTTTAAATTATATGAGAAAAAAATATTCAATTTTATTTGGAACGGCAAGCCAGACAAAATTAAAAGAGCATATTTATATAATGAATATGAATTCGGAGGACAGAAATTATTAAATATTAAAGCATTAGACCTATCACTAAAATCTTCAGTCATCCAAAAGTTATACTTAAATCCGAACTGGTTCTCAAGCAAATTAGTAAGATTGTCTCACCCACTGTTCAAGAAAGGCCTTTTTCCCTTTATTCAGATTACAACCTCTCACTTTCAGTTATTTGAAAAGGAAATAATCTCCCAAATGTCACTATTTCTAAAACAAGCCATAGAAAGTTGGTTGCAATTTCAATTTAATCCTCCAGAAACGACAGAACAAATAATGCAACAAATATTGTGGTTAAATTCAAATATACTAATTGACAAAAAACCTTTATTTTTTGACAGAATGTTTAAAAAAGGTATAATCTTCGTAAATGATATCATCGGTAGGACTGGTGGAGTTATGTCGCACATGCAGCTAACAAAAACATATGGAAATGTCTGCTCTACCCAAAATTACAACCAAATAATTGCAGCCTTACCGCAAAAGTGGAAGAGGAAAGTTGAAGGGGGAGAAAGTAAGGAACTTGTCTGTCGGCCTTGCATTAAAGAACATAATTGGTTAAGGAAAACTGTGATAAATAAAAAAGTATATCAGTTTCACTTAAGGACCAAAGGATTGACAGCAGTCCCATATAGATTGCAAAATAGTTGGGAAGAGATCTTTGACGTACCGATCCCATGGCATAGTGTTTATGAACTGACACGCAAAACGACACCGGATTCAAAAATTAGAATCTTTCAATTTAAATTATTATATAAAATTCTTGCTACCAATAGAATGTTATTTATATGGGGGATACAATCTTCCCAGCTCTGCAGATTTTGCTGTGAAGAGATAGAATCATTAGATCATTTGTTTTGGTTCTGTCCATTTGTAGCTTGTTTTTGGACACAGGTCCAGGAATGGCTAAAGGATTGCAATATTTACCTGGAACTAACCTTGCAGATAGCATTACTGGGTGATCTGAAAAGTCATAGTCAATCAATCAATAATATAATAATACTTTTAGCAAAAATGTTTATTTTTAATTCACAATCTGTAGAAGCAATGAGAATAGAAAGGTTCAGAACTTTTGTAAAACATCACAGTATGGTTGAAATATATATGGCAAATAGAAATCCTATATGGATGGTGTTAAGAGATAGATGGGAGGTATTGAATAGAGTTGAAGGATGGGACTAATAACAAATAACAACAAATAATAACAAAGATAGCTAATAATGTAAGCATACTGTGTCCATAATAAGTATATAGGTTGTATGTTGGGAGCTTTTGGGAAAGAGCACAGTTAGAAAGATATGGCATTTAGAAGCAAACCGGATGGACATCATGAAAATGATCGGAGAGGTTGAGAGTAGAAGAAGTTTAGGAGCAAAAAAATAAATATATATATATATATATATATATATATATATATATATATATATATATATGTGTGTATATATATATATATATATATATATATATATATATATATATATATATATATATATATATATAGATAGATATAGAATTATTGTAAAATTAACTCTGTCTATAAGGTGTAGATAGTAAGTATAGACCGGAAGTAGAGGCCTGGGTGTTGTTGTTCACTAATTTACTCCAAGTAGGGAAAGGATGGTGGGGTTGAAAAGTAATAAAGGGGAATATATATATAAAAAATAAAAAAAACATGGGGGATTGGAAGTGATGCAGACAATTACATTGATAGAAGATACAATCTATCTGCAATATTAAGCTGATCCATCCCCCCGAAAAAAAAAGATTAAAAAAAAAAAAAGAAAAAGAAATGATCAGTCTATAATTTTAATGGTAGTTTTATTTGAACAGTGAGAGACAGAATAACAACAAAAAAATCCAGAAAAACGCATGTCAAAAATGTTATAAATTGATTTGCATTTTAATGAGGGAAATAAGTATTTGACCCCCTCTCAATCAGAAAGATTTCTGGCTCCCAGGTGTCTTTTATACAGGTAACGAGCTGAGATTAGGAGCACACTCTTAAAGGGAGTGCTCCTAATCTCAGTTTGTTACCTGTATAAAAGACACTTGTCCACAGAAGCAATCAATCAATCAGATTCCAAACTCTCCACCATGGCCAAGACCAAAGAGCTCTCCAAGGATGTCAGGGACAAGATTGTAGACCTACACAAGGCTGGAATGGGCTACAAGACCATCGCCAAGCAGCTTGGTGAGAAGGTGACAACAGTTGGTGCGATTATTCACAAATGGAAGAAACACAAAAAAAACTGTCAATCTCCCTCGGCCTGGGGCTCCATGCAAGATCTCACCTCGTGGAGTTGCAATGATCATGACAACGGTGAGGAATCAGCCCAGAACTACACAGGAGTATCTTGTCAATGATCTCAAGGCAGCTGGGACCATAGTCACCAAGAAAACAATTGGTAACACACTACGCCGTGAAGGACTGAAATCCTGCAGCGCCCACAAGGTACCCCTGCTCAAGAAAGCACATATACAGGGCCGTCTGAAGTTTGCCAATGAACATCTGAATGATTCAGAGGATAACTGGGTGAAAGTGTTGTGGTCAGATGAGACCAAAATGGAGCTCTTTGGCATCAACTCAACTCGTCGTGTTTGGAGGAGGAGGAATGCTGCCTATGACCGCAAGAACACCATCCCCTCCATCAAACATGGAGGTGGAAACATTATGCTTTGGGGGTGTTTTTCTGCTAAGGGGACAGGACAACTTCACCACAACAAAGGGACGATGGACGGGGCCATGTACCGTCAAATCTTGGGTGAGAACCTCCTTCCCTCAGCCAGGGCATTGAAAATCGGTCGTGGATGGGTATTCCAGCATGACAATGACCCAAAACACACAGCCAAGGCAACAAAGGAGTGGCTCAAGAAGAAGCACATTAAGGTCCTGGAGTGGCCTAGCCAGTCTCCAGACCTTAATCCCATAGAAAATATGTGGAGGGAGCTGAAGGTTCAAGTTGCCAAACGTCAGCCTCGAAACCTTAATGAAGATCTGCAAAGAGGAGTGGGACAAAATCCCTCCTGAGATGTGTGCAAACCTGGTGGCCAACTACAAGAAACGTCTGACCTCTGTGATTGCCAACAAGGGTTTTGCCACGAAGTACAGTGGGGAAAAAAAGTATTTAGTCAGCCACCAATTGTGCAAGTTCTCCCACTTAAAAAGATGAGAGAGGCCTGTAATTTTCATCATACTTATTTTTCCACCATAATTTGCAAATAAATTCATTAAAAATCCTACAATGTGTTTTTCTGGATTTTTTTCCCTCAATTTGTCTGTCATAGTTGACGTGTACCTATTATGAAAAGTACAGGCCTCTCTCATCTTTTTAAGTGGGAGAACTTGCACAATTGGTGGCTGACTAAATACTTTTTTCCCCCACTGTACTAAGTCATGTTTTGTAGAGGGGTCAAATACTTATTTCCCTCATTAAAATGCAAATCAATGTATAACATTTTTGACATGCGTTTTTCTGGATTTTGTTGTTGTTATTCTGTCTCTCACTGTTCAAATAAACCTACCATTAAAATGATAGACTGATCATGTCTTTGTCAGTGGGCAAACGTACAAAATCAGCTGGGGATCAAATACTTTTTTCCCTCTGTATGTAAATAAGGTATTTCTGTTTTTTATTTTTTAATACATTTGCTAAAATTTCTAAAAACTTGTTTTCGCTTTGTCATTATGGGGTATTGTGTGTAGATTGATGAGGGGAAAAAAATAATTTCGGCAATTTCAGAATAAGGCTGTAACGTAACAAAGTGTGGAAAAAGTCAAGGGGTCTGAATACTTTCCTGCTTTCATCCATCATAGCCAATCATGTAATCATCTTCTCCTTGACCAAGTGAATTATGCTCTGCCCATGGAATTGGCAGGATTGTATTATACTGTATGTTTACGGTAATACAGTAAGCTTTTATATAATATCTTCCTTTTCACCTTAGTTTTTCCTAAATCTCACTGCACTCTCCCACCTTGCAAAAAAGGTGGGATTAGTTTGAAAAATTATTTCAATATTTTGGTAGTCAGACCCTGATATCCACAGCAAAAGGCATCCTCGGTGACTAGATAGTACATTTGAGAGATGTAGGCACCAAACGTCTGTGTGGTCACAGCAGACACATTTTGATTACTGGGCTTAAAGAGGCAAGCCTAAATTCAAATCTTAGTCTAATATATACAAACAGGATATATCGCTCAGGTATTTTTATTATGTCCTATATGTATGCCATAGAGGCTTTTATATTAGACCCCTAAGATTCCTTTGAGATTAATAGTTGAATTTAAATACGATTTTAATGTCATAGTAACGCATCATTTCAGCTTCATGTTTTCCAGCTAGTACCTGGAATCAAGTTGAATGATTGGAAGACGTCATTAGGGATGTTGTGCAAAAGTAACATCATGGGTGACAATCGAATAGTGTGTATCTTACGTGACAGGGGACAGAGGAAGCAGGACATCCTGTTTTCTATCTGAAGCACAAATATTAAGCATCTGAGCATCGTCCTCCCAATCCCGGAATGGGTGCAGTGAGCAAGTGCAGGCCAAGAATGGCAAACGGTGCCCCTGCGATGTATTATGTACATCTTCGCCTACAAAAATAAAATCAACTTCCTGTCGCATTGTTTAACCTTTTTCTGTGAACTTCAGTTTATTTTCACTCGCAGTGCGTTACTATTATGATAAGGGAAAAAAGGACAATGAAAATGACATGGGTTCCTGGGTAGCAGAGAGGCGGGGTGGCCCACAGTCAATCTTACGTTTCCTGATTTGCAGGGTGAGCGAACGCATTATGAAAATGCTCAAGGCAATCCTCTCTCCAGAGAGTTTGCGTTTGTATTTGTATTTATATTTTTTTGCATGCTCCCCATGTGATTTATTTCTTTAAAATGTCAAGCCATTTCAGCAAAATAACGTATTGATAATTTTCGCTGTGAAGTGAAAGCTAATAAGTGCTGGTGCGTGTTCCTGCCACCATCTATTGCTGTATAGACTTCACGTTCCAGATATTTCTCTTTCCCCACCATTATGTGTAATTGTATTGTAGCAGTGTGAAAATGGGTAGGTCCATTAGTGTCTGGTTGATTTTATGGGGGTGGCATTCATACCATGTTGTCATGTGTCCCAGCACATTAAACAGATGTCATGCACCACCATGGTTCCCACCTGTACTTAATTCCCCCTGACTGCCTGAGACCACATAAACTAACCTGCAAGTCCCCCGTTTTCCTGCCATAAGCACTGCCAAGAAGAGAAAAGTGGAGTTTCGGCTTGCCTGATGACATCACCAAGCGGTAAGTAAGTTAATAGACCAAAAACAAAGATAGTTCCAAACCTCTCTGCCAATAACCGCAATTTTTTTTGTTTTCCCCTCCCCACATTAAAGACCACTCCCAGACAATCCTAGCAAAATTATTGCTCTGAAGTTTTCTGCTAAAAAGCTATTTCTGTTTCTTTTTGATAATTTTAATGGAGAACTATTACAGTAAGGTACTTAATTGTTACCCAGAAATGATTTGATATTGCTATAAAAATGGCTGCATTGGGACTTTAAAGAATACATTCAACTGGATATTTGAAGTATAAGATATAACTCATCATCATAAGCTCATGTTGAGCTATGAAGTTTAGGTTACTCAATGTGTCCCATGATTGGTAGAGTGAGCAGAGGCTTCATTGGACCAGTTTCTTATTGAAAGGACAGTTTCAGCAGTCCACCTCACTCTATGCTCCAAGGACCTAATGTGGTTTCCATACCACTGCCTGCTCAAAAAACTCCTAAGCTGGAAATTAGATAGTCTATAATGAAATGAACAGACCACTCGGTTTCAAATGCCCTGTGGAGGTTTCACCGGAGAGTGTTGAAATGTTGTCGCCTTTTAAATTAAAACAGGAAACACCGTATTGAGTGTAGAGGAAGTAGTATCGTTTTTAAGTTGACACTTGCACTAGAACAGTTTCCTGCATGACAGGCAGGGGAAATTAATGCTCTTAGTACGCTAATGCACCATACGGCTTTGATTCGCCTGTATTCATGCATTTGTACTTGCACCTCAGCCACCCTAAAAACGCGGGGGGGGGGGTTCTAAACTAACATATGGAATTGTTTTAAGATGGTCATACCAAGGATCATTTCTATTTGATTTTCAATTTTAATACCCCTTAAGGTATAAAAAAAATATATATATATATTTTTGAATGGAACATTGAATTTGGCATTACTGCTATTAGCCAATAGAAACGCATTGAATAACATATTCACTACTACAACAAAATCCAGAAAAACGCATGTCAAAAATGTTATACATTGATTTGCATTTTAATGAGGGAAATAAGTATTTGACCCCTCTGCAAAACATGACTTAGTACAGTGGGGGGAAAAAGTATTTAGTCAGCCACCAATTGTGCAAGTTCTACCACTTAAAAAGATGAGAGAGGCCTGTAATTTTCATCATAGGTACACGTCAACTATGACAGACAAAATGAGAAAAAAAATCCAGAAAATCACATTGTAGGATTTTTTATGAATTTATTTGCAAATTATGGTGGAAAATAAGTATTTGGTCACCTACAAACAAGCAAGATTTCTGGCTCTCACAGACCTGTAACTTCTTATTTAAGAGGCTCCTCTGTCCTCCACTCGTTACCTGTATTAATGGCACCTGTTTGAACTTGTTATCAGTATAAAATACACCTGTCCACAACCTCAAACAGTCACACTCCAAACTCCACTATGACCAAGACCAAAGAGCTGTCAAAGGACACCAGAAACAAAATTGTAGACCTGCACCAGGCTGGGAAGACTGAATCTGCAATAGGTAAGCAGCTTGGTTTGAAGAAATCGACTGTGGGAGCAATTATTAGGAAATGGAAGACACACAAGACCACTGATAATCTCCCTCGATCTGGGGCTCCACGCAAGATATCACCCCGTGGGGTCAAAATGATCACAAGAACGGTGAGAAAAAATCCCAGAACCACACGGGGGGACCTAGTGAATGACCTGCAGAGAGCTGGGACCAAAATAACAAAGCCTACCATCAGTAACACACTACGCCGCCAGGGACTCAAATCCTGCAGTGCAAGACATATCCCCCTGCTTAAGCCAGTACATGTCCAGGCCCGTCTGAAGTTTGCTAGAGTGCATTTGGATGATCCAGAAGAGGATTGGGAGAATGTCATATGGTCAGATGAAACCAAAATATAACTTTTTGGTAAAAACTCAACTTGTCGTGTTTGGAGGACAAAGAATGCTGAGTTGCATCCAAAGAACACCATACCTACTGTGAAGCATGGGGGTGGAAACATCATGCTTTGGGGCTGTTTTTCTGCAAAGGGACCAGGACGACTGATCCGTGTAAAGGAAAGAATGAATGGGGCCATGTATCGTGAGATTTTGAGTGAAAACCTCCTTCCATCAGCAAGGGCATTGAAGATGAAACGTGGCTGGGTCTTTCAGCATGACAATGATCCCAAACACACCACCCAGGCAACGAAGGAGTGGCTTCGTAAAAACCATTTCAAGGTCCTGGAGTGGCCTAGCCAGTCTCCAGATCTCAACCCCATAGAAAATCTTTGGAGGGAGTTGAAAGTCCGTGTTGCCCAGTGACAGCCCCAAAACATCACTGCTCTAGAGGAGATCTGCATGGAGGAATGGGCCAAAATACCAGCAACACTGTGTGAAAACCTTGTGAAGACTTACAGAAAACGTTTGACCTGTGTCATTGCCAACAAAGGGTATAAAACAAAGTATTGAGAAACTTTTGTTATTGACCAAATACTTATTTTCCACCATCATTTGCAAATAAATTCATTAAAAATCCTACAATGTGATTTTCTGAGAAAAAAACTCTCATTTTGTCTGTCATAGTTGACGTGTACCTTTGATGAAAATTACAGGCCTCTCTCATATTTTTAAGTGGGAGAACTTGCACAATTGGTGGCTGACTAAATACTTTTTTTCCCCACTGTAGTCCAAAAAGAATGGAGAACGCCATCTTGTTCGTGAGAGAGTCTCATCTTTCAATAGATTGGTCATCATACCGTTCGGATGCTACAGATGTTTTTGTGAGAAGACCAATTTTCGGGATGTCTCATGGTCTGACAAACACGTCTCTAGCTCTGCCACCTTTTACCACAGATGTGGATGGGCGATATTGGCAGATGCGGTGGATTGAGACGCAGCCCATGCAGCCCATCTCTAGCTTAAACAGACAGATTTTGATGGGGATTTTTATTATTATGTTAATTAGATTTCCGGCTAATTTTAGGCTAAGTTAATGGTTCTACATGTCTGAACAAGTTGTGTTTTCAGAGCATCACATGCTAGTATAATCTCTTGAAGCCAGTTCAAAAAGCAAATGTATCTGCAGCAACACCAGCTAGCGCACTGCTTGGTCCTCAGCCATTTACATTAGCCTCACTCCTCCAGATAGATGAGTCATGGGCTTCAGTAATATCACCCTTAACTTTGAAGCGTATTGGGATGGAGGTGTTTCAACACCACTCCTCCAGTGTTTTCTCCAAGGACCTCAGTCAGTCTGATAGTCGGGACGTCACGCCCGTGGCAAGACACCATTCCAATTAGTAAAGGTAATAGAGGACCACGAGTGGCTGACCATCATATTGCTGATTACACAGAAAAAAAAGTGTACTAAATGACCTCTCTGGGCTGACGTTTGCAGTGGCAGGCATTTTATTGAGGCAATTTCAATGAAGTCATCGGCAGCCCTTCAGATGAACAGTAGAGCCAATAACAGCCTAAGTAGAGCCGAGGTCAGCAGTTCAAGCTGGCCTGTGGAGCTGAAATGAACGCATTCATTCAGGAATTTTTCACTTTTCGCTAATGTGTTGCCAAGGTGTTCGATTTGGTGTATGCTTTCGCTAATTGTCAGCATCTATTTGCTGAAAACCGAATGGAACGGCAATTAGGAGTCTCACAACAAACATTCTCACCACAATGGCCGTGTTTAGTGATGCAGTTAGGGTTATTTCCTCTCAGGTGCAAACACACAAGCCTCCACCCCCATATGAACATTGACTTTCCACACATTATCAATGCACAGTCTTAGATATTGATTTTGTTGGGGCCCTGCAGCCACAAATACTATTAAGGGATCTAATTTTATCTGGCAATGATTATTCGAGTTCTGCATTCATTTCAAAGACCCTTAAAGCAATAGAGATTAGTTTGTTTTGCCGTGTGGATGATTGTTCCTGGAAAACGGTCATGGTGATTATGGCCCCCATTGATGTTATTAACACCCTGGAGTACACTGGGATTAATACTATTGATTTAGGTACTCAGTCTGTACTCTCCACCTTTTGAAAATAACCACACACATACACACCCACAGCTGTACATGTTACTACTGCTCTACCTCAGAGGGACTAGTGCTTCTATAAGGATTAATCCCTATAACATTAGCTTATCTGTTGCCCCTGACTCTGCCTGTAGTGAGACTGACACCACTGGTGGTGGGGTCATCCGTGGGCCAGGGGAAGCTTTCACACTGTATCATCCTCCCAGAATACCCAGAAGTTCTAAAAGGCACTGGAAGCTGAGATTGGGCTATTTATGTAATAAATGTACACGATGATACAGTATCAGAATGTGAGAGAGAGAAACAGTGAGACCCACTGTGTGTGGAATGATCAAAACATATTAGTCGTTGTACTGTAGTAATATTAATAATAGTTGGTCGTTGTCCTAGTGGTAGCAGTCACATTTGGGATCATACTCTAGAGTATGTGTTGGAGTACAGCATGTATTGGTATGACTCCCTACTGGAATATGATATTTTTGGGAGAGGAAATGCATTCCAACTGCCAAATTAGTTTGATAAATGACTGTCAAGCAATGAATGGCAAGGGACAGGGAGTTGGTAGATGACTTTCCTTACCTCAGGCGCTTCCAGAGAGTCTCCCGTGATAGGCATGGCATTACTCTTTCCACCCCAACATGGGAGTCAAAGAAATGGGAGGCTGAGCGGGTGGAAGATGAATCATAAGGAATGTTGTTCAGACATTTTGACAATCCACACCGGACTGCTGAAGCATGGACTCTGATGTATTATTTAATGCTTCGCATGGGTGGTAAATAGAGTTCCCTCCCTGTGTGTTACATCTAATATTTCATACCATACAGTGAGGGAAAAAAGTATTTGATCCCCTGCTGATTTTGTACGTTTGCACACTGACAAAAAAATTATCAGTCTATAATTTTAATGGTAGGTTTATTTGAACAGTGAGAGACAGAATAACAACAAAAAAATCCAGAAAAACGCATGTCAAAAATGTTATAAATTGATTTGCATTTTAATGAGGGAAATAAGTATTTGACCCCCTCTCAATCAGAAAGATTTCTGGCCCCCAGGTGTCTTTTATACAGGTAACGAGCTGAGATTAGGAGCACACTCTTAAAGGGAGTGCTGCTAATCTCAGTTTGTTACCTGTATAAAAGACACCTGTTCACAGAAGCAATCAATCAATCAATCAGATTCCAAACTCTCCACCATGGCCAAGACCAAAGAGCTCTCCAAGGATGTCAGGGACAAGATTGTAGACCTACACAAGGCTGGAATGGGCTACAAGACCATCGCCAAGCAGCTTGATGAGAAGGTTACAACAGTTGGTGCGATTATTCACAAATGGAAGAAACACAAAATAACTGTCAATCTCCCTCGGCCTGGGGCTCCATGCAAGATCTCACCTCGTGGAGTTGCAATGATCATGAGAACGGTGAGGAATCAGCCCAGAACTACACGGGAGGATCTTGTCAATGATCTCAAGGCAGCTGGGACCATAGTCACCAAGAAAACAATTGGTAACACATTACGCCATGAAGGACTGAAATCCTGCAGCGCCCGCAAGGTTTTCCTGCTCAAGAAAGCACATATACATGTCCGTCTGAAGTTTGCCAATGAACATCTGAATGATTCAGAGGAGAACTGGGTGAAAGTGTTGTGGTCAGATGAGACCAAAATAGAGCTCTTTGGCATGAACTCAACTCGCCGTGTTTGGAGGAGGAGGAATGCTGCCTATGACCCCAAGAACACCATCCCCACCGTCAAACATGGAGGTGGAAACATTATGCTTTGGGGATGTTTTTCTGCTAAGGGGACAGGACAACATCACTGCATCAAAGGAACGATGGACGGGGCCATATACCGTCAAATCTTGGGTGAGAACCTCCTTCCCTCAGCCAGGGCATTGAAAATGGGTTGTGGATGGGTATTCCAGCATGACAATGACCCAAAACACACGGCCAAGGCAACAAAGGAGTGCCTCAAGAAGAAGCACATTAAGGTCCTGGAGTGGCCTAGCCAGTCTCCAGACCTTAATCCCATAGAAAATCTGTGGAGGGAGCTGAAGGTTCGAGTTGCCAAACGTCAGCCTCGAAACCTTAATGTCTTGGAGAAGATCTGCAAAGAGGAGTGGGACAAAATCCCTCCTGAGATGTGTGCAAACCTGGTGGCCAACTACAAGAAACGTCTGACCTCTGTGATTGCCAACAAGGGTTTTGCCACCAAGTAATAAATCATGTTTTGCAGAGGGGTCAAATACTTATTTCCCTCATTAAAATGCAAATCAATTTATAACATTTTTGACATGCGTTTTTTCTGGATTTTTTTGTTGTTATTCTGTCTCTCACTGTTCAAATAAACCTACCATTAAAATTATAGACTGATCATTTCTTTGTCAGTGGGCAAACTTACAAAATCAGCAGGGGATCAAATACTTTTTTCCCTCACTGTACATAACTCAGGCCCGGCATAAAAACAAGTCCATCCTTATATTGTGGTTAAACTCAAATATGCTAATTGATAAAAAAACATTATATATATATATATTTTTTTTTTTTAAGGTATAATCTTCGTAAATTATATCATAGGTAGGACTGGTGGAGTTATGTCGCACATGCAGCTAACAAAAACATATGGAGATGTCTGCTCTACCCAAAATTACAACCAAATAATTGCAGCATTACCGCAAAATGGAAGAGGAAAGTGGAAGGGGGAAAAAGTAAGGAACTTGTCTGTCGGCCCTGCATTAAAGAACATAATTGGTTAAAGAAAATTGTGATCAATAAAAAAGTATACTAGTTTAATTTAAGGACCAAAGGATTGACAGCCGTCCCATATAGATTGCAAAATAGTTGGGAAGAGATTTTTGACGTACCGATTTCATGGCAGTGTTTATGAACTGATACGCAAAACGACGCCGGATTCAAAACTTAGAATTTTTCAATTTAAATTATTATACAACATTCTTGCTACCAATGGAATGTTATTTATAAGGGGGATACAATCTTCCCAGCTCTGCAGATTTTGCTGCGAAGATACAAAATCATTAGATCATTTGTTTTGGTACTGTCCATTTGTAGCTTGTTTTTGGACACAGGTCCAGGAATGGCTGAAGGATTGCAATATTTACCTGGAGCTAACCCTGCAGATAGCACTACTGGGTGATCTGAAAAGTCATAGTCAATCGATCAATAATATAATAATACTTTTAGCAAAAATGTTTATTTTCATTTTACAATCTGTAGAAACAATGAGAATAGAAGGGTTCAGAACTTTTCTAAAACATCACAGTACAGTTGAAAAATATATAGCAAATAGAAATCCAATATGGATGGTGTTAAGAGATAGATGAAAAATGTTGAATGGAGTTGAAAGATGGGACTAATAACAACTAACAACAACTAATAACAACAAGATAACTAATGTAAAGCATACTGTGTCCATAATAAGTATATAGGTTATAGGTTGAGAGCTTTTGTGAAAGAGCACAGTTAGAAAGATATGGCATATAGAAGCAAACCGGATGGACATCATGAAAATGATCGGAGGTTGAGGGTAGAGGAAGTTCAGGAGTAAAAACAAACTAAATATAATTATTGTAGAATTGACTGTGTCCATAAAATGTATATAGTATGTATAAGCTGGAAGTAGAGGCCTAAGCATTGTTGTTCACTAGTTTACTCTAATTAGGGAAGGGGTGGTGGGGTTGGAAAGTAATAAAGGGAAATCTATTTTTAAAAAGGATGTACAGTTGAAGTCAGAAGTTTACATACACCTAGGTTGGAGTCATTAAAACTACTATGACTAGGTCTACAATTTTATCTCTGATGTCCTTACACAGCTCTCTGGTCTTGGCCATTGTGGAGAGGTTGGAGTCTGTTTGATTGAGTCTGTGGACAGGTGTCTTTTATACAGGTAACGAGTTCAAACAGGTGCAGTTAATACAGGTAATGAGTGGAGAACAGGAGGGCTTCTTAAAGAAAAACTAACAGGTCTGTGAGAGCTGGAATTCTTACTGGTTGGTAGGTGATCAAATACTTATGTCATGCAATAAAATGCAAATTAATTACTTAAAAATCATACAATGTGATTTTCTGGATTTCTGTTTTAGATTCCGTCTCTCACAGTTGAAGTGTACCTATGATAAAAATTACAGACCTCTACATGCTTTGTAAGTAGGAAAACCTGCAAAATCGGCAGTGTATCAAATACTTGTTCTCCCCACTGTATATATATATATATATACATACATACACACACACACACACACACACACACACACACACACACACACACACACACATACATACATACATACATACATACATCCACACACATATATATATATATATATATACATATACATACACACATAAAGTTGAAGTCGGAAGTTTACATACACCTTAGCCAAATACATTTAAACTCAGTTTTTCACAATTCCTGACATTTAATCCTAGTAAAAATTCCCTGTCTTTGGTCAGTTAGGATTACCACTTTATTTTAAGAATGTGAAATGTCAGAATAATAGTAGAGAGAATGATTTATTTCAGCTTTTATTTCTTTCATCACATTCCCAGTGGGTCAGAAGTTTACATACACTCAATTAGTATTTGGTAGCATTGCCTTTAAATTGTTTAACTTGGGTCAAACGTTGCGGGTAGCCTTCCACAAGCTTCCCACAATAAGTTGGGTGAATTTTGGCCCATTCCTCCTGACAGAGCTGGTGTAACTGAGTCAGGATTGTAGGCCTCCTTGCTCGCACACGCTTTTTCTGTTCTGCCCACAAATGTTCTATAGGATTGAGGTCAGGGCTTTGTGATGTGTATACAGTGGGGGGAAAAAGTATTTAGTCAGCCACCAATTGTGCAAGTTCTCCCACTTAAAAAGATGAGAGAGGCCTGTAATTTTCATCATAGGTACACGTCCACAACCTCAAACAGTCACACTCCAAACTCCACTATGGCCAAGACCAAAGAGCTGTCAAAGGACACCAGAAACAAAATTGTAGACCTGCACCAGGCTGGGAAGACTGAATCTGCAATAGGTAAGCAGCTTGGTTTGAAGAAATCAACTGTGGGAGCAATTATTAGGAAATGGAAGACATACAAGACCACTGATAATCTCCCTCGATCTGGGGCTCCACGCAAGATCTCACCCCGTGGGGTCAAAATGATCACAAAATCCCAGAACCACACGGGGGGACCTAGTGAATGACCTGCAGAGAGCTGGGACCAAAGTAACAAAGCCTACCATCAGTAACACACTACGCCGCCAGGGACTCAAATCCTGCAGTGCCAGACGTGTCCCCCTACTTAAGCCAGTACATGTCCAGGCCCGTCTGAAGTTTGCTAGAGTGCATTTGGATGATCCAGAAGAGGATTGGGAGAACGTTTAGGTAAAAACTCAACTCGTCGTGTTTGGAGGACAAAGAATGCTGAGTTGCATCCAAAGAACACCATACCTACTGTGAAGCATGGGGGTGGAAACATCATGCTTTGGGGCTGTTTTTCTGCAAAGGGACCAGGACGACTGATCCGTGTAAAGGAAAGAATGAATGGGGCCATGTATCGTGAGATTTTGAGTGAAAACCTCCTTCCATCAGCAAGGGCATTGAAGATGAAACGTGGCTGGGTCTTTCAGCATGACAATGATCCCAAACACACCGCCCGGGCAACGAAGGAGTGGCTTCGTAAGAAGCATTTCAAGGTCCTGGAGTGGCCTAGCCAGTCTCCAGATCTCAACCCCATAGAAAATCTTTGGAGGGAGTTGAAAGTCCGTGTTGCCCAGCGACAGCCCCAAAACATCACTGCTCTAGAGGAGATCTGCATGGAGGAATGGGCCAAAATACCAGCAACAGTGTGTGAAAACCTTGTGAAGACTTACAGAAAACGTTTGACCTGTGTCATTGCCAACAAAGGGTATATAACAAAGTATTGAGAAACTTTTGTTATTGACCAAATACTTACTTTCCACCATCATTTGCAAATAAATTCATTAAAAATGTGATTTTCTGGATTTTTTCTTCTCATTTTGTCTGTCATAGTTGACGTGTACCTATGATGAAAATTACAGGCCTCTCTCATCTTTTTAAGTGGGAGAAATTGCACAATTGGTGGCTGACTAAATACTTTTTTTCTGTATATATATCCACATAATTTTCCTTCCTCATGATGCCATCTATTTTGTGATGTGCAGCAGTCCCTCCTGCAGAAAAGCACCACCACTGCATGATGCTGCCACCCCCGTGCTTCACGGTTGGGATGGTGTTCTTTAGCTTGCAAGCTCCCCCCTTTTTCCTTCAAACATAACGATGGTCTTTATGGTCAAACAAATATATTTTTGTTTCATCAGACCAGATGACATTTCTCCAAAAAGTACGATCTTTGTCCCCATGTGCAGTTGCAAACCGTAGTCTGGCTTTTCTATGGCGGTTTTGGAGCAGTGGCTTCTTCCTTGCTGAGCAGCCTTTCAGGTTATGTCAATATAGGACTCATTTTACTGTGGATATAGATACTTTGTACCTGTTTCCTCCAGCGTCTTCACAAGGTCCTTTGCTGTTGTTCTGGGATTGATTTGCACTTTTCGCACCAAAGTACGTTCATCTCTAAGAGACAGAACGCGTCTCCTTCCTGAGTGGTATGACGGCTGCGTGGTCCCATGGTGTTTATACTTGCGTACTATTGTTTGTACAGATGAACGTGGTACCTTCAGGCATTTGGAAATTGCTCCCAAGGATGAACCAGACTTGTGGAGGTCTACACATTATTTTCTGAGATCTTGACTGATTTCTTTTGATTTTCCCATGATGTCAAGGAAAGAGGCACTGAGTTTGAAGGTAGGCCTTGAAATACATCCACAGGTACACCTCCAATTGACTCAAATTATGTTAATTAGCCTATCAGAAGCTTCTAAAGCAATGACATCATTTTCTGGAATTTTCCAAGCTGTTTAAAGGCACAGTCAACTTGGTGTATGTAAACTTCTGACCCACTGGAATTGTGATAGAGTGAATTATAAGTGAAATCATCTGTCTGTAAACAATTGTTGGAAAAATTACTTGTGTCATGCACAAAGTAGATATCCTAACCGACTTGCCAAAACTATAGTTTATTAACAAGACATTTGTGGAGTGGTTGGAAAACAAGTTTTAATGACTCCAACCTAACTGTATGTAAACTTCCGACTTCAACTGTATACGTATATGTATTTATATGTATGTACAGTGAGGGAAAAAAGTATTTGATCCCCTGCTGATTTTGTAAGTTTGCCCACTGACAAAGAAATGATCAGTCTATAATTTTAATGGTAGGTTTATTTGAACAGTGAGAGACAGAATAACAACAACAAAATCCAGAAAAACGCTTGTCAAAAATGTTATACATTGATTTGCATTTTAATGAGGGAAATAAGTATTTGACCCCTCTGCAAAACATGACTTAGTACTTGGTGGCAAAACCCTTATTGGCAATCACAGAGGTCAGACGTTTCTTGTAGTTGGCCACCAGGTTTGCACACATCTCAGGAGGGATTTTGTTCCACTCCTCTTTGCAGATCTTCTCCAAGTCATTAAGGTTTCGAGGCTGACGTTTGGCAACTCAAACCTTCAGCTCCCTCCACAGATTTTCTATGGGATTAAGGTCTGGAGACTGGCTAGGCCACTCCAGGACCTTAATGTGCTTCTTCTTGAGGCACTCCTTTGTTGCCTTGGCTGTGTGTTTTGGGTCATTGTCATGCTGGAATACCCATCCACTACCCATTTTCAGTGCCCTGACTGAGGGAAGGAGGTTCTCACCCAAGATTTGACGGTACATGGCCCCGTCCATCGTCCCTTTGATGCGGTGAAGTTTGATGCGGTGAAAAACACTCCCAAAGCATAATGTTTCTACCTCCATGTTTGACGGTGGGGATGGTGTTCTTGGGGTCATAGGCAGCATTCCTCTTCCTCCAAACACGGCGAGTTGAGTTGATGCCAAATAGCTCGATTTTGGTCTCATCTGACCACAACACTTTCACCCAGTTCTCCTCTGAATCATTCAGATGTTCATTGGCAAACTTCAGACGGGCCTGTATATGTGCTTTCTTGAGCAGGGGGACCTTGCGGGTGCTGCAGGATTTCAGTCCTTCACGGCGTAGTGTGTTACCAATTGTTTTCTTGGTGACTATGGTCCCAGCTGCCTTGAGATCATTGACAAGATCCTCCCGTGTAGTTCTGGGCTGATTCCTCACCGTTCTCATGATCATTGCAACTTCACGAGGTGAGATCTTGCATGGAGCCCCAGGCCGAGGGAGATTGACAAGTCTTTTGTGTTTCTTCCATTTGCGAATAATCGCACCAACTGTTGTCACCTTCTCACCAAGCTGCTTGGCGATGGTGTTGTAGCCCATTCCAGCCTTGTGTAGTCTACAATCTTGTCCCTGACATCCTTGGAGAGCTCTTTGGTCTTGGCCATGGTGGAGAGTTTGGAATCTGATTGATTGATTGCTTCTGTGGACAGGTGTCTTTTATACAGGTAACAAACTGAGATTAGGAGCACTCCCTTTAAGAGTGTGCTCCTAATCTCAGCTCGTTACCTGTATAAAAGACACCTGGGAGCCAGAATTCTTTCTGATTGAGAGGGGGTCAAATTCTTATTTCCCTCATTAAAATGCAAATCAATTTATAACATTTTTGACATGCATTTTTCTGGATTTTTTTGTTGTTATTCTGTCTCTCACTGTTCAAATAAACCTACCATTAAAATTATAGACTGATCATTTCTTTGTCAGTGGGCAAACGTACAAAATCAGCAGGGGATCAAATACTTTTTTCCCTCACTGTACACTATTGAATGATTTTGTGCTTTTGTTGAAAGAATAATATGCAATGTTATTGTCTCAGCTAGAATAATTCACATTCACACGCTGTACCAAACAATTGACATGGAAGGAGCTAGTGAATAGCAGTTCTAATGATGAGACAATTGATTGTTTGGTATTGATTAGGTGTCGAGAGACAAACATCTCAACATTTCAATCCAAATATTGATTGTCTTGTTGCCTTTTCCAACAAAAAGAAAGTATGATTTTATTCTGTCTACTTTCACCACGTACATACATTCATATCTGAGCAAATTAAATTGTATTATTGGTGATACAGACCCTTCTTTGGATTCCCATTATGACAGGTGGTTATCCTCAGAAAGCCTCTTTTTGAATAGTTAAATTGCAGGGAAGCTCTTTATTCTCTCTCCCTGCCATAGGAGCATGCCTGGGAGTTATCACTCATTCTTGTGAAATAACTACAGTCATTCCACCGTGTGTCCGTCCACAAATATATAAAGCTGAGCAATTGTCCCAACGCCCTGCGGCAGCCTGCCCAACTATCTCATCTTTCCAGGCTGAGGCCTTTTAAATAGGCGGTAGTAATGAATTGCCAGGGATGGCCCTGGCTCTATGGTGCACCGCGCAGCGTGCCGAGGCCTCCCTAACGGCGGTACGCGTGGCGGTGTTGTGGAGTAGATAAAGGCGATTAGTGATTCATGTTTGTTCAACAGTTAGGCCCTGCGCCTTCTGCAGCATAAACAAGACTTGTCAGTGGGACCACAGATCCTTTCAACAAACATTATGAAGTTGCTCGGATTATCTGTATGTGAGAGGGAAATGTTATTTAAATGTAAATGACTTCTCTCTTTTTTTGCTCCGTTCAGGAAGATTTTTGTGATCCAGCCGCACATTGTTCGCTCATTGTTCGCTCAAAAACAGGATCCATCTCATTACTCCGGATGTGATGAACACAGTGCTGCTTTTCATGTGAATCATAAATAGTAATGAATGTCAATACCTCTATGATATTGTGCAGAAACATGTATGTGCCTCATACACCAGTTGCCAGAATAATAGGACATGTATTATTGAATGTAGGATGCTAAATCATTACTACCCAGAACTTCCTCATAAAACCATTACTCTGCATATTGTTTTGACTGCCTGTCCGTGAACTGTGATAGATTTGTTTGTCCTTAATGATATTTATTCCCTTTCCCTCATTACCTACAGTATAATCCACCTGTACTAGATCTAAGGATGTGTGTTTACTCTACTCCTTTAGACTGCTTATCAGCTTCCTCACAGGCTCTGCAATATGAATTTCAAACAAGGAAAAGGGGACAAACGTGTGGCTTGTTGAGCTTTAGTACCTGGCGATTTCTTGGTCTCCTCCCACCTCTTCCCTCTCTTTTTCTCGCTCTCTCTCTCTCTCTCGCTCTCTCTTCTCCACCCTCCCTCTGGCTCTTTCTCCCACTCTCATTCTGTCTTCCTCCGACTGCTGCAGTTTCAGTACAATTAAAGATCACAGGAATATAGACTTGTAGTTAGAGAATTTCCATTCCAGTGTAAATGAAACTCTACTCATCTACCATTCTGCTGTGGTTAATACCATACAACATCAATATGCTCTGTAAGATAAGGTACTAGCTATAGGTAACTGCCAAAATAATGGAAACAGCAACATAAAGTGTCTTAATAAGGCATTGGGCCACCAAGAGCCGCCAGAACAGCTTCAGTGCGCCTTGGCATTGATTCTGCAAGTGTCTGGAACTCTATTGGAGGGATGTGACACCATTCTTCCATGACAAATTCCATAATTTGGTGTTTTGTTGATGGTGGAGGAAAAAGCTGTCTCAGGCGCCGCTCCAGAATCTCCCATAAGTGTTCAATTGGGTTGAGAACTGGTGACACACACACACCCTTTTAAACCTCATATGCTCCTTTGAGACCCCTCTTTCAAAGTCACTGAGATCTCTTCTTCTAGCCATGGTAGCCAAAATAATGGGCAACTGGGCATTTTTATACATGACCCTAAGCATGAATGGATGTTAATTGCTTAATTACCGCAGGAACCACACCTGTGTGAAAGCACCTGCTTTCAATATACTTTGTATCCCTCATTTACTCAAGTGTTTCCTTTATTCTGGCAGTTACAGTACCTGTACTTGTTTGGGACTTGGTTGTCTGAGGTGAGATGCAATGTACAGTAGGTAATTCCATTCATCAGATTGACTCTACATAGACTATAGTTATCCCTCCACATAATACATTAGTACTCACTTAGCCCCCATAGTCATCCATCACATTCGAGATTAATAAAAGATGACAGAGATAGAACGCGCTGCCCTCCCTAACATTTTGCTCTTGCCAACGTTGGGTAATCTGTGCCTGGGCTTGTTTTAAGGATTTATCTGGTTCCTTTCTCCCAGTGATTTGTGGTGATGCTGTTTATATAGGGAAGTATGGATCACTCAGCCTCCTGTGTAAATGGCATTGCCGCGTTTGGGAATAGACCTCATATTTCACAGCTAACAGTCTTACTGTACCGGCTATTGTTAAACTACTACACCCATTATCAGCCACGGTCAAAGAGGGACCTGCTCTCCTTAATGGGTGGAAGTGCATGGAGGAATGTGTATGGATAGTGACAGTGGAGCAGCTTTCTGCTTGTCCCGGGGCTGTAAACCTCCTCAGAAGGCATTAGATTAATTGTCAGTGACTTGGAAGTAGCGAGTCTAGCGACTGCTGTGTTTTGAATGGCTGGGCACTGTGACTTAATATGTACAAACATTTCACATCCACTCCGTAGTAGTGTAGTTTGTCAGGTCGTATGCCCGACGCAAGCAAAAAGGGATGTGCGTGTAATCAAAACACATGAGGTGGCCATGTCTTCACAGCAGCATGCCGAATACCCCTCCAAACATTTATTTAGAGTACATAAGCACGCAGGCACGCACAAACACACTGAACTACTGTAGTTCACTGAAATCTCAGACCGTGAAAGTTATGTGTAGCCTGGATGCAGTTTCAGTCTACCTTTTTTTAATATAAAAAACACAGATAATTAATTACTGGTGGAAATGAATATGCAGATTGAAGTTCAGTTAATTTCAAATGCAAAACTGAAATATGACTTTAAAAAAAATCTCCTATCAGGCTACAGTATATAGAGTATGTTCTTCATTAGATCTCTCATAATAGTTTCCATGTTTGAAGGTGTAGTACCAAACGGTGCTCTTATTTCCAGCTCCATCCAGAGAACGCCCTGCTCTGACTCTGTTCATTGAAAATCTTTGTTCGGTACAGAAGATCACAAAGATGAAAATCATATCCGCCCCCTCCCTCAATACAATTTTCTCTAGTGCTAGTGGTAACTGTGTGTGTAATTGATACAAGAATGACACACACAGCGTTTCATTTCCCTGGTGGGAATGGTGAGAATTAGTTATTTTATTATTATATTTTCTACAAGGAGTTTTTTTTTAAAAATGTCTTCTCCTGAAGAAGTGATTTATTCATTTCTGGGGAGAATAAAAGGTGAAATATAATCAAGTTTGGGATGGACTGGGAGGTTAGTCTGAATGGTGGCGATCCCGGCCCCTGGAAATGGCTTACACAGAAAATGGATGGCAAATTGGTTGATTGCAGGTAAAGGAAATCTTGTGTCATCATAGTGACCACTGTCAGCACGGCAACAAAATGATTACGGTCTCCTCCTCCTCTACTCCGCAAGTTTGGGATAAACAAGTCTATTCAAAAAGCAGTCCACATTTTGAAAACACATGCATATTCAAATCTGAAGCAATGATCACACATCATGTTAGCGTTTGTGGATAAAATAGTTCATGGTTAGTGAAGGGTGAGATATTTCCACACAGTGTAGGCTATGTGGTTGATTATGACCCAGGGAGAAGCAGCCCTGATTGGGCTCTCCAGCCATAGGGCCATGGTAGAAGCAGGAACAGACGTTCTCCATCTGGATGTGGGATATTGCTGACTGAAGATTAGTATTCTAGGACCACCATTTACTGTATGTCCGATGTGGACTTCACACAGAGGGGCTGACAAGGGATACAGAGAACTCTTACCTTGTTTTACAGTGGACATTATCAATTATAGAAACTAGTTGATATACACTGAGTGTAAAAAAAAATTAAGAACACTTTCCTAATATTGAGTTGCACCCCCTTTTCCCCTAAGAACAGACTCAATTTGTCAGGGCATGGACTCTACAAGGTGTCGAAAGCGTTCCACGGGGATGCTGGCCCATGTTGACTCCAAGGCTTCCCACAGTTGTGTCAAAAAAACGACCACTGGTTTAATGCGGTGTTTTAAACTTGTGCAAATGAAAAACTTTCCTATTATGTCTGGGAAAGAGGGGTCTAAATGATTGGCTAATTTCAGTTGGGTAATTAACAGATGGCAATGCCCATTATGAATAATCAGTAAAGCCAAGCTCATTTGGCAGCTGTAATTGGTTTACAGGTGTTTACGGCATTTTATGCTAAGGCGTCAGACATCTTGGAGCAGCCTTTGTGTACTAATCGGTGTGGATATAATAATCGGAGTGGATGATAGTTGTTTCAGGTTGAGGAGGAATGAGGAAACTCAATAGTTTATATTTAGCCTCAGGTACAGACAGACTGCAGCACCTTGGTGGAGTTACAACCTGACCATACCTAGCTTTGTGAAGGAGATATTTGTAGTATATAGCACCAGTCAAAAGTTTGGACACACCTACTCATTCCAGGGTTGTTCTTTATTTTTACTATTTTCTATATTGTAGAATAATAGTGAAGACATCAAAACTATGAAATAACACATATGGAATCATGTAGTAACCAAAAAAGTGTTAAACAAATCAAAATATATTTTATAATTGAAATTCTTCAAATAGCCACCCTTTGCCTTGATGACAGCTTTGCACACTCTTGGCATTCTCTCAACCAGCTTCATGAGGTAGTCACCTGGAATACATTTCAATTAACAGGTGTGCCTTGTTAAAAGTTAACTTATGGAATTTCTTTCCTTCTTAATGCGTTTGAGCCAATCAATTGTGTTGTGACAAGGTAGGGGGGTATACAGAAGATAGCCCTATTTGGTAAAAGACCAAGTCCATATTATGGCAAGAACAGCTCAAATAAGGGTGGCGGGGTTGGAAAGTAATAAAGGGGAATAATTTTTTTTATAGGATATGTATGTATGTATGTATGGGTGTATGTGTGTGTGTATATGTGTATATATGTGTATGTATGTATATATATGTATATGTATGTGTGTGTATATACAGTGGGGAGAACAAGTATTTGATACACTGCCTGATTTTGCAGGTTTTCCTACTTACAAAGCATGTAGAGGTCTGTCATTTTTATCATATGTACACTTCAACTGTGAGAGACGGAATCTAAAACAAAAATCCAGAAAATCACATTGTATGATTTTTAAGTAATTAATTTGCATTTTATTGCATGACATAAGTATTTGATCACCTACCAACTAGTAAAAATTCCGGCTCTCACAGACCTGTTCGTTTTTCTTTAAGAAACCCTCCTGTTCTCCACTCATTACCTGTATTAACTGCACCTGTTTGAACTTGTTACCTGTATAAAAGACACCTGTCCACACACTCAAACAGACTCCAACCTCTCCACAATGGCAAGACCAGAGAGCTGTGTAAGGACATCAGGGATAAAATTGTAGACCTGCACAAGGCTGGGATGGGCTACAGGACAATAGGCAAGCAGCTTGGTGAGAAGGCAACAACTGTTGGCGCAATTATTAGAAAATTGAAAAAGTTCAAGATGACGGTCAATCACCCTCGGTCTGGGGCTCCATGCAAGATCTCACCTCGTGGGGCATCAATGATCATGAGGAAGGTGAGGGATCAGACCAGAACTACACGGCAGGACCTGGTCAATGTCCACAGTCTCAAAGAAAACCTTTAGTAACACACTACACCGTCATGGATTAAAATCCTGCAGCGCACGCAAGGTCCCCCTGCTCAAGCCAGCGCATGTCCAGGCCCGTCTGAAGTTTGCCAATGACCATCTGGATGATCCAGAGGAGGAATGGGAGAAGGTCATGTGGTCTGTTGAGACAAAAATAGAGCTTTTTGGTCTAAACTCCACTCGCCGTGTTTGGAGGAAGAAGAAGGATGAGTACAACCCCAAGAACACCATCCCAACCGTGAAGCATGGAGGTGGAAACATCATTCTTTGGGGATGCTTTTCTGCAAAGGGGACAGGACGACTGCACCGTATTGAGGGGAGGATGGATGGGGCCATGTATCGCGAGATCTTGGCCAACAACCTCCTTCCCTCAGTAAGAGCATTGAAGATGGGTCGTGGCTGGGTCTTCCAGCATGACAACGACCCGAAACACACAGCCAGGGCAACTAAGGAGTGGCTCCGTAAGAAGCATCTCAAGGTCCTGGAGTGGCCTAGCCAGTCTCCAGACCTGAACCCAATAGAAAATCTTTGGAGGGAGCTGAAAGTCCATATTGCCCAGCGACAGCCCCGAAACCTAAAGGAAAAAAAGTGGGATGAGTAATAGGAGGCATTTCACCTAATTGATTAGAATTGTCAGGTCAGAAAGCTAAATGAGAGTCTGTATGGAGGAGTGGGCCAAAATCCCTGCTGCAGTGTGTGCAAACCTGCTCAAGACCTACAGGAAACGTATGATCTCTGTAATTGCAAACAAAGGTTTCTGTACCAAATATTAAGTTCTGCTTTTCTGATGTATCAAATACGTATGTCATACAATAAAATGCAAATGAATTACTTAAAAATCATACAATGTGATTTTCTGGATTTTTGTTTTAGATTCCGTCTCTCACAGTTGAAGTGTACCAATGATAAAAATTACAGACCTCTACATGCTTTGTAAGTAGGAAAACCTGCAAAATTGGCAGTGTATCAAATACTTGTTCTCCCCACTGTATGTATATTTATATACAGTGGGGAAAAAAAGTATTTAGTCAGCCACCAATTGTGCAAGTTCTCCCACTTAAAAAGATGAGAGAGGCCTGTAATTTTCGTCATAGGTACACGTCAACTATGACAGACAAAACGAGGAAAAAAAATCCAGAAAATCACATTGTAGGATTTTTTATGAATTTATTAGCAAATTATGGTGGAAAATAAGTATTTGGTCAATAACTAAAGTTTCTCAATACTTTGTTATATACCCTTTGTTGACAATGACACAGGTCAAACGTTTTCTGTAAGTCTTCACAAGGTTTTCACACACTGTTGCTGGTATTTTGGCCCATTCCTCCATGCAGATCTCCTCTACAGCAGTGATGTTTTGGGGCTGTCGCTGGGCAACACAGACTTTCAACTCCCTCCAAAGATTTTCTATGGGGTTGAGATCTGGAGACTGGCTAGGCCACTCCAGGACCTTGAAATGCTTCTTACGAAGCCACTCCTTCGTTGCCCGGGCGGTGTGTTTGGGATCATTGTCAAGCTGAAAGACCCAGCCACGTTTCATCTTCAATGCCCTTGCTGATGGAAGGAGGTTTTCACTCAAAATCTCACGATACATGGCCCCATTCATTCTTTCCTTTACACGGATCAGTCGTCCTGGTCCCTTTGCAGAAAAACAGCCCCAAAGCATGATGTTTCCACCCCCATGCTTCACAGTAGGTATGGTGTTCTTTGGATGCAACTCAGCATTCTTTGTCCTCCAAACACGACGAGTTGAGTTTTTACCAAAAAGTTCTATTTTGGTTTCATCTGACCATATGACATTCTCCCAATCCTCTTCTGGATCATCCAAATGCACTCTAGCAAACTTCAGACGGGCCTGGACATGTACTGGCTTAAGCAGGGGGACACGTCTGGCACTGCAGGATTTAAGTCCCTGGCGGCGTAGTGTGTTACTGATGGTAGGCTTTGTTACTTTGGTCCCAGCTCTCTGTAGGTCATTCACTAGGTCCCCCCGTGTGGTTCTGGGATTTTTGCTCACCGTTCTTGTGATCATTTTGACCCCACGGGGTGAGATCTTGCGTGGAGCCCCAGATCGAGGGAGATTATCAGTGGTCTTGTATGTCTTCCATTTCCTAATAATTGTTCCCACAGTTGATTTCTTAAAACCAAGCTGCTGACCTATTGCAGATTCAGTCTTCCCAGCCTGGTGCAGGTCTACAATTTTGTTTCTGGTGTCCTTTGACAGCTCTTTGGTCTTGGCCATAGTGGAGTTTGGAGTGTGACTGTTTGAGGTTGTGGACAGGTGACTTTTATACTGATAACAAGTTCAAACAGGTGCCATTAATATAGGTAACGAGTGGAGGATAGAGGAGCCTCTTAAAGAAGAAGTTACAGGTCTGTGAGAGCCAGAAATCTTGCTTGTTTGTAGGTGACCAAATACTTATTTTCCACCATAATTTGCAAATAAATTCATTAAAAATCCTACAATGTGATTTTCTGGATTTTCTTTTCTCAATTTGTCTGTCATAGTTGACGTGTACCTATGATGAAAATTACAGGCCTCTCTCATCTTTTTAAGTGGGAGAACTTGCACAATTGGTGGCTGACTAAATACTTTTTTTCCCCACTGTATGTATGTATGTATGTATATATATATATATATATATATATATATATATATGTGTGTTACAATCTATCTGCAATATTAAGCTGATCTACCCAAGCAATGGACATTAGACCGGTGGAAATCTGTCCTTTGGTCTGATGAGTCCAAATTTGAGATTTTTGGTTCCAACCACCATGTCTTTGTGAGACGCAGAGTAGGTGAACGGATGATCTCCGCATGTGTAGTTCCCACCGTGAAGCATGGAGGAGTAGGTGTGATGGTGTGGGGGTGCTTTGCTGGTGATACTGTCGGTGATATATTTATAATTTAAGGCACACTTAACCAGAATGGCTACCACAGCATTCTGCAGCGATACGCCATCCCATCTGGTTTGCGCTTAGTGGGACTATCATTTGTTTTTCAACATGACAATGACCCAACACACCTACAGTCTGTGTAAGGGCTATTTGACCAAGAAAGAGAGTGATGGAGTGCTGCATCAGATGACCTGGCCTCCACAATCCCCCGACCTCAATCCAATTGAGATGATTTGGGATGAGTTGGACCGCAGAGTGAAGGAAAAGCAGCCAACAAGTGCTCAGCATATGTGGGAACTCCTTCAAGACAGTTGGAAAAGCATTCCAGGTGAAGCTGGTTGAGAGAATGCCAAGAGTGTGCAAAGCTGTCATCAAGGCAAAGGGTGACTCTTTGAAGAATCTCAAATTTAAAATATATTTTGATTTGTTTAACACTTTTTTGGTTACTACATGATTCCATATGTGTTATTTCATAGTTTTGATGTCTTCACTATTATTCTACAATGTAGAAAATAGTAAAAAGAAAAGAAAAACCCTTGAATGAGTAGGTGTGTCCAAACTTTTGACTGGTACTGTATGTCTGTGTTCAAGCACACGCAGGCATACATACATGCATGGAAATGCGCACACACGTACACACACACACTGGCTCTGAGTGGAAAGTTCAACAAACAAAATCTCTTTTTAAATGTGATACACTTGTATCCTCTAGAGAGTTTGCAGTTTTCCTCTCTCCTCTACCCGGTTTATATTGATGTGTTTTTTTGGGGGGTTGTATATTTCTCTCCGTTAAGTAATGTACGCGCCATTAGCTATATGTAATGTCTTAACCACCAGAGGTTTATGGAGCAAAGCACATTAGAAAGCCCTAGCGTCTAGTGCATCCCAGTGTTCGCCTCAGCATTCACCAGTCCATAGGGAGCTACTTGAGCAGCTATTAAAAATAAATGATGTTGGATTCACCCCTTCCCTATCACCATGTCAGTGATGTGTGGTAGAAAATATATGTTGTCCAAGCTTTATTGTGGAGTGGATGTTCTGCGGTGGTTCCATGGGAAATGAAATAATGGGAAATGTGTGGGCAGCTGGTTGTTGATTTGGCCACCGCCTCGTCCCTGGAAGGTGTACATCAATGGGGTCGCCCTCGGAGAGCACCCAAATGGTGCCGGGGCCAGCCTAATGGAGAGGTAAATGAAGGAAACAACCAACATGATTAATGCCTCTATTCTAAAGGCCAGCTTAGCCCCAAGTTGATTTCACCACTAGCCATCTATTTTCAATCCCCCCACTTATCACAGTCATTTCAGGAAGAACACAGAGGGAGAGAGAGAGGGAGTCCTCCTCAAAAAGGGCACTCTCTGGCTCTGTCTGCCTGTCTCTCTGTCTCTCTCTCTCGCTCGGCACGAGTGAAGAGACTGCTCCACCTACAAGTGGCGAGCGGCACTTCAAAATTGCATTCTCATTTAGCTTTCTGACCTGACAATTCTAATCAATTAGGTGAAATGCCTCCTATTACTCATCCCACTTTTTTGTATTGACTCACAAGAGCAGAGAGATGGACAGAGTAATTTCCACTGTAGTTTAATCATATAGAACCCTCTCGCTGTCCTCCCGGCTGGCCAGAGACGTGCCTGATGGTGACTGTCAGATCTTCATTTAACACTAGATGACTGTGGTTCCTTTTAAAACATCTCTCAGGTTTAAGAAGTAGAAAACACTTTGCTAGGTGTCTGCAGTCTGAGAGAAATAATCACAACGGAGGGGCAAAAGATCAACCACAATAGGGTGTACACAATTACAGTGATTCTCAGATTGTTGGGGACGTATCCTTGCAAATGCTCCGTTTCTCTGCTAACTGTCCTTTGTTCTCCCATGTCTCCTTGAGAAGGGGCAAGAGCTGCACATGCGGCAGTGGGGAGAGTGCGTCAGCCTGCTTCACTGAGGAATCATATACAGTGCCTTCAAAAAGTATTCATACCCCTTGACTTATTCCACATTTTGTTGTGTTACAGCCTGAATGTTTTTTTCTCTCATCTACACACAATACCCATAATGACAAAGTGAAAACATGTTTTTAGAAAATGAAATACAGAAATGTCTCATTTACGTAAGTATTCACACCACTGAGTCAATACTTTGTAGAAGCACCTTTGGCAGCGATTACAGCTGTGAGTCTTTCTGGGTAGAGGCGTTCGCATGCTTCCCAGCCGAAACCGTTCGTATAGTTTTTTACCGGAGGCATGCCGGAGTTGGGGCCGAAGGTTACGCCCCCATCGTCGATGATTGGTCAACAGTAGGGATTCTTGAATAAAGTACTTTTTTGTCATTCAACGAGAGATTACTCGTTTTCATGCAAATTTTTTCATTAAGAAATACTGCACCGCATTAGTTACATGTAAAACTTAAAAATTAATGATAGATTTCTTGTGTTATCTTAGATTAATTCTGACTAACCGTACTATTGCCGCTTTTTTCTCATTTTTTAAGTGAAGGTCTTTTAAGGGAGTATGCGAGCACACCCGTTCTGTTCGGCTAGCCGAGTTCGGTTAGGCACCAGCTGAACTGAAGCATGCTGACACCTTAAGTCTCTAAGAGCGTTCCACACCTGGATTGTGCAACATTTTCCCATTATTATTTTCAGAATTCTTCAAGCTCTGTCAAATTGATTGTTGATCAAATCAAATCAAATCAAATTTTATTGGTCACATGCGCCGAATACAACAGGTGCAGACATTACAGTGAAATGCTTACTTACAGCCCTTAACCAACAGTGCATTTATTTTAAACAAAAAAGTAAGAATAAAACAACAACAAAAAAGTGTTGAGAAAAAAAGAGCAGAAGTAAAAATAAAGTGACAGTAGGGAGGCTATATATACAATAGAATAAAGTGACAGTAGGGAGGCTATATATACAGGGGGGTACCGTTGCATAGTCAATGTGCGGGGGCACCGGCTAGTTGAGGTAGTTGAGGTAATATGTACATGTGGGTAGAGTTAAAGTGACTATGCATAAATACTTAACAGAGTAGCAGCAGCGTAAAAAGTATGGGGTGGGGGGGCAGTGCAAATAGTCCGGGTAGCCATGATTAGCTGTTCAGGAGTCTTATGGCTTGGGGGTAGAAGCTGTTGAGAAGTCTTTTGGACCTAGACTTGGCACTCCGGTACCGCTTGCCGTGCGGTAGCAGAGAGAACAGTCTATGACTAGGGTGACTGGAGTCTTTGACAATTTTGAGGGCCTTCCTCTGACACCGCCTGGTATAGAGGTCCTGGATGGCAGGGAGCTTTGCCCCTGTGATGTACTGGGCCGTACGCACTACCCTCTGTAGTGCCTTGCGGTCAGAGGCCAAGCAGTTGCCATACCAGGCGGTGATGCAACCAGTCAGGATGCTCTCGATGGTGCAGCTGTAGAATTTTTTGAGGATCTGAGGACCCATGCCAAATCTTTTTAGTCTCCTGAGGGGGAATAGGCTTTGTCGTGCCCTCTTCACGACTGTCTTGGTGTGTTTGGACCATGATAGTTCGTTGGTGATGTGGACACCAAGGAACTTGAAGCTCTCAACCTGTTCCACTACAGCCCCGTCGATGAGAATGGGGGCGTGCTCAGTCACTACAAAGTCACTGATTATTGCTAGACAACTATTTTCAGGTCTTGACATATATTTTCAAGTAGATTTAAGTCAACACTGGAACATTCACTGTCTTCTTGGTAAGCAACTCCAGTGTAGATTTGGCCTTGTGTTTTAGTTATTGTCCTGCTGAAAGGTGAATTAATATCCCAGTGTCTGGTGGAAAGCAGACTGAACCAGGTTTTCCTCTAGGATTTTGCCTGTGCTTGGCTCCGTTCCATTTCTTTTTTATCCTGAAAAACTCCCCAGTCCTTAACAATTACAAGAATACCCATAACATGATGCAGCCACCACTATACTTGAAAATATGGAAAGTGAAACTCAGTAATGTGTTATATTGGATTTGTCCCTAACATAACACTTTGTTATTTGCTTTGCCACATTTTTTGCAAACAGAATATATTTATTTAAATATTTGTATTCTGTACAGGCTTCCTTCTTTACAATGTTGTTGATCCATCTTCAGTTTAGTTCTATCACAGCCATTAAACTCTGTAACTGATTTAAAGTCACCATTGGCCTCATGGTGAAGTCCCTGAGTGGTTTCTTTCCTCTCCGGCAACTGAGTTAGGAAGGATGCCTGTATCTTTGTAGTGACTGGGTGTATTGATACACAATCTAAAGTGTAATGAATAACTTCACCATGTTCAAAGGGATATTCAATGTCATTTTTTTTATTTTTTTTATTTTTATTTTTTTTTACCAATCTACCAATAGGTGCCCTTCTTGGTGAGTCATTGGAAAACCTCCCTGGTCTTTGTGGTTGAATGTGTGATCAAAATTCACTGCTCGACTGAGGGACCTTACAGATAATTGTATGTGTGGGGTACAGAGATGAGGTAGTCATTTCAAAATCATGTTAAACACTATTATTGAACACATAGTGAGTCCATGCAACTTATTGTGTTACTTGTTAAGCAAATGTTTACTCCTGAACTTATTTAGGCTTGCCATAACAAAGGGGTTGAATACTTATTGACTCAAGACATTTCAGCTTTTCATTTTGAATACATTTGCAAAAATGTTGACATTATGGGATGTTGTGTGTATGCCAGTGAAAAAAAATATCTCAATTTAATACGATTTTAATTCCTTCTGTAACACAACAACATTTGGAAAAAGTCAAGGGGTGTGAATACTTTCTGATGGCACTGTAGCTTGTGTAGTGTGAAGGCCTCATGCTGTGTACATTCTCTATTGAAATGTTATGTGTCCTTGGAATGGGCCTATTTGTCCTATGCAGGCTTTTGTGTGCTTTGTGTCGAGATACAAATACTGTCCTTCATGCTATTCTTGACGGCCCAATGCCTGTCACAGTGGCCTGTTGGCTTTTAGCTACATCTTTGTGACCATCCAAGCTCAGGCAGCAAGGCCTACAGGGAATTGAAGTGTGTTTGCTCCGGACCCTGTTGTTCTGTTCCCTCTCCCACAGTGATCCTATCCCTGTGTGCTGTCACCACGATCAAATCAGCCCATTTCTGGAAAACACCCATTATGCCTGATCGTCCGCAACCCTCTCTCTACCAGGGTGGTCAAAGTGCAAAACCTTCTGCAAAGTTTAGCAGCTCCATTTGATTTACACAAGCTACAATTTGTCTGCCTAATCCCCAATTACATTCTTTTTGGGCTGTTTCATTTACTTTTTTCCCTTGTAATGATAAGAGTGACAGACAAGTCGTGTTGCAGAGCCGCAACTCCGTGCAAGCCACAGCCGTCTCCCTGGCTCACATTATTTCCATTCTAGAAGATAAAGGAGCCGTTCTGCTCCAAAAAGTTTAGCTGCCGATTTCATATGAAAGCCGGTGGAGCCTGGGAGAGATAGTGGTGGAGCAGTGTGGAAGACCGGCCAACTGTGAGTGACGTTAAGAAGTTGGGAAGCAGAGAAGAAGCAATCTTTGAGCAAACAGGAGACTTCTGGTGCAATTAAAGATCTAATCTGCCTGTTATGCCCACAAACAGGAGAAATGGGTGCCTTGTTTTCTTGTGCAACGATAACAGCACCTGTTGTGGGGTCCACGTTTCTTTGGTGTTTGTTCCTAGAATGACAACAATATTTGCATTTTTGAACAACTCTCATCTCATCTCTTGAAGAGATGTTCCTCCCTCCCTGCAACTGGTGTCTGCTGTACGACAATTAGAGATTTGATTGACATTACTTATCAGCTTTCTTGAACGTTTCTACACCGACTACATGCATAACTGCACATAACAACAAGATAAACGTTATTTGATTCTCTCACTTCTTCTCTAGGGCCTTGAGCAGTAACAGTCCAGCTATGCCAAGGTAGAGAACATAAGTGTATTACGTTGCACTTTCCATCAAATATATGGTCAACATCAATCATGGTCCATGGAGCCTGGTTGGCAGCGTCACTGATTGCCATCCAGCAGAAAGGACAGTGTCTGTCCTGTCACAGTCTGGGTCCCTCATGGGCCTCATCCTCATGGTCATTTAGCCTAACGGGTGACATATTCTTAAACTCTCTTATAATGCAATCATGGCCCTGCTAATCTGATTGGCAAAACAAATAATGGAATCAAGCAGCAAAATAAGGAGTGAAAATCTGAAATCAATACAGGATATTCAATTAGGTTTCTTTGCCATTAAGGATTCTGCTGACTGCTTATTTGATTATAATTGATTGCTGCCCTCTTGATGCACTTAATCAGGTGCTTCAGACAAGCTTAAGTATCATGTAAGCACTCTGTAGAGCAATATTTACCTCTGTATGCATATTTTGCTTTTTCTCTCCGCTGAACCCCGTGGAAATAAAGAATGCATTGTTGCTCGCCACAAAGAGCGGGCTGTGTAAACAATTGGTTCTGTTTTCAACATCAATGGTTGATTTGTCACAGCAATTAAAGATCCAGGGACGACGCCAAAGTCTCCTCATTGCTAGGCCTGATCCCAAATGGCCACGTTCCAGACTCCCCCACTCCTCACTCCCCTCTCTCCCCTTTCACCCCCCCCCCCCCCCCCCTCACCCCATCCATTCAGTGAGCTTTAGATAAAGGAAGATAAGGGAAGGCTAGTGCAAGGAGGGTCAGAGGGGAAACGTGTGTTTGAATTGCGGGGCCAAAGGAGGGCCCTGGCCTGTTTAGTAAGGGGATCCACCCGTCTCTCATCCTGGCCTGTTAGGAGAGGCTGCAGCCTGAATCCATGCTGAAAAAGGAGAATAAGGAGAGCGGGAACACCTTCCTATCTGGCACCTTGCCTCTCCCAGGACCATATATCTCCTTTTAATTTAAGCCTTGAAAAATGCACTGGGATTTAAGCATCTGAGCCTGCTGGAATCGATGGAATTTATTATAGGGGGGTTGCCTAATCTGTGAAGTTAATGCAGGACTTCACGGCTATTGATCAGCTCTGAAGGGTACACACGTTGTTAATCATGGGCCTGGATGGTAGAATACATAGCACAGAGGAGAGAAGGGGGTGGGGGGAGATGTTATTTATTCTTTGTGTGTACGCATGTGCTAAAAGTTGATGGGGCATGGGAAGTCAGAACCAATTAATTTCTACCCGCAAATTATTTTGCCTGGTTGACATTTAAATTGATGGAGGGTGTCAGGAATCTATCCAACTCTATTCTTCCCTGGTACTTTCATGTATTTTTTCTGCTCTTTTATCTTCTCACCCCAAACGGAATAGCTGGCTCTTGGGTCATCATGTGGGTTGGGGGCATACTAACAGGTTGACTAGCAGATGAGAGACACCGTAATGTTTTGTAAATGACCGCTTTGGCTTTGCCTCTCTCCCATAGAGGGCTTGTTTGTGGCTTATCCCAAATCATTTGATAAACACTCAAAACAGCCTACCCGACCGCTTGGAGGCGTCCACATGGTCCTAAGGCACACCGTTGCATCGTTTGTATCACATTCCAATGATAAAATTGGGACCAAAATGCAATTTCAGAATGTGGGGTGGGGTTGTGGTGGGGGGTGGGGGAGGGGGGTCCCCGTCCCCAGTGACAGTTGCGCCCCTGCAGTCAAGAGAAGAAAGGAGGTCAGCAGGTTGCTCCCGGGCTACTACAGCCAACCTGTGGCCACCCCAGGACCAATTCCCCTCCTCTACACCCGAGCACTGCTCATTCTCAGAAACACTGGCCACTAAATAACAAAAGTTTTTTCATCATGCAGGGTCACCGTTGTGACCTATCTACCAATAGGTGGCCCTTCTTTGCGAGGCATTGAAATTCACTACTCGATTGAGGGACCTTACAGATAATTGTATGTGTGGGGTACAGAGATGGGGTAGTCATTCAAGAATCAAATTAGCCACTATTATTGAACACGGAATGAGTCAATTTTTAAAGGACATTTTTACTCCTGAATTTATGTAGGCTTGCCATAACAAAGGGGTTGAATACTTATTGACTCAAGACATTTCAGCTTTAAATGTTTTATTAATTTCAAAAAATTTCTATAAACAAAATTCCACTTTGACATTATTAAGGTATTGTGTGTAGGTCAGTGATACGAAATCAAAATGTTATCAATTTTAACACAACAAAATGGCTGTAACACAACAAAATGTTGAAAAAGTAAAGGGGTGTAAATACTTTCTGAAGGCACTGTATACAGTGCATTCGGAAAATATTCAGACCCCTTCCCTTTTTCCAAAAAAAATTTTACATTACAGCCTTGTTCTAAAATGGATTAAATTAAACATTTTCCTCATCAATCTACACACAATACCCGATAATGACAAAGCAAAAACAGGTTTTTAGAAATTTGCTATGAGACTCGAAAATGAGCTCAGGTGCATCCTGTTTCCGTTGTTCATCCTTGAGATGTTTCTACAACTTCATTGGTAAATTCAATTGATTGGACATGATTTGGAAAGGCACACACCTGTCTATATAAGGTCCCACAGTTGACAGTACATGTCAGAGCAAAAACCAAGCCGTGAGGTCCAAGGAATTGTCCGTAGAGCTCCGAGACAGGATTGCGTCGAGGCACAGATCTGGGGAAGGGTATCAAAAACATTCTGCTGCATTGATGGTCCACAAGAACACAGTGGCCTCCATAATTCTTAAATGGAAGAAGTTTGGAACCAGCAAGACCCTTCTTAGAGCTGACCGCCCGGCCAAACTGAGCAATCGGGGGAGAAGGGCCTTGGTCAGGGAGGTGACCAAGAACCTGATGGTCACTCTGACAGAGCTCCAGAGTTCGTCTGTGGAGATGTGAGAACCTTCCAGAAGGACAACCATCTCTGCAGCACTCCACCAAATAGGCCTTTATGGTAGAGTGGCCTGACGGAAGCCACTCCTCAGTAAAAGGCACATGACAGCCCGCTTGGAGTTGGCCAAAAGGCACCTAAAGGACTCTCAGACCATGTGAAACAAGATTCTCTGGTCTGATGAAACCAAGATTGAACTCTTTGGCCTGAATGCCAAGTGTCACATCTGGAGGAAACCTGGAACCATTCCTACGGTGAAGCATGGTGGTGGCAGCATCATGCTGTGGGGATGTTTTTCAGCAGCAGGGACTGGGAGACTAGTCAGGATCGGGGTAGAAATTAATGGAGAAAAGTACAGAGAGATCATTGATGAAAACCTGCCCCAGAGCACTCAGGACCTCAGACTGGGGCGAAGGTTCAGCTTCCAACAGGACAACGACCCTAAGCACACAGCCAAGACAATGCAGGAGTGGCTTCGGGACAAGTCTCTGAATCTCCTTGAGTGGCCCAGCCAGAGCCCAGACTGGAACCCAATCTAACATCTCTGGAGAGACCTGAAAATAGCTGTGCAGTGACGCTCCCCATCCAACCTGACAGATCCTCATCCAACCTGACAGAGCTTGAGAGGATCTGCAGTGAAGAATGGGAGAAACTCCCCAAATACAGGTGTGCCAAGCTTGTAGCGTCATACCCAAGAAGACTCGAGGCTGTAATCGCTGCCAAAGGTGCTTCAACAAAGTACTGAGTAAAGGGTCTGAATACTAAGGTAAATGTGATATTTCAGTTTTTTATTTTTAATAAATATCGAAAAACCTGTTTTTGCTTTCTCATTATGGGGTATTGTGTGTAGAGCGAATTTAATAAATTTTAGAATAAGGCTGTAACGTAACAAAATGTGGAAAAAGTGAAGGGGTCTGAATACTTTCCCGAATGCACTGTATGGTTATCATTCATACTTTTTAAAAACAGGGAATCCAACTGAGACCAATACCCTTTTTTCAAGGGAGCCCTGCACACAATCATACAAATTCACAATATTTACAATTCCAACGCAATAAAAACATAACATATTTACAAGCAATTTAAGAAAAGCGACTCAATTAAGTCAATGGTCCAGTATCGCTCCAACGGCACGTTAAGTGAGCTTTATTCTTAATAACCCCCAAAACAGTCAATATCAGATCATGTTAACAAGTCCCCAGTCTTTATTCAGAGCTTTTCATTCTAATTAGACTAGAAAGGAAGGGCTCTCCTGGGCCCCGCTCTTCAAAGTGCAGGTGATTACACCCAGCAGAGACAATCTGTATTTTAGTGAACAAGAGTTCACCTTTCTCCTTTTCTCTTTTTGTGAGTTTGGCCTAACTCACTTTTTGTTTTTCAATCTTTTTATTTTTATGACTCAGTGCAGTGGTCATAGAGATGAGACTGAACAGAATAAGGTCTGTTTCCACAGAGGACATTTGAGAGGGAGGCTTTTGTGTGAGGATGGGCTGCCATGCCAAGAGCCTGCATGGTGTACACATACACCCCCCCAGGCTGGCCATGGCAGAATCATTACCCCATTACTCAAGTAATGAGTGTTGCAGAGTATGCAGGATACCAGGGCTTAGTGGAGATTGAACCCCCACAACCTCTACATGTCAGGTCATGCACTTTAACCACTGCTAGGCCGGTGTCTAGAACACATCTGTCAATAGAGGACAAATTGAATGCCCCTTATCCCTGCGAGCTGGCCCCTAACTCATGTTTATGTACGGACAGGAAATGTGTAGTATTTTTTATATAAAGCCTAAATATCAACATGATAATAATCTCATCGTGATAATTGATGATAATCAAAATATTAATGTACAGAAAGGCTAACTCAATGCATTGCAATATACAGTGTTATAAGTGTCTATAAGTCATGTTCCTATTAAAGTCCTGCCCTTGCTGCAGTGTTGGCTGCATCTCCACAATGCAAATAGCCACGGTGAGACAAAGGCGCTACTTGCATCATTGCCTTAATCACACAGATACATTTGACTATTAGAGTAATTAGTATCCAGCATGCCGTCGTTGCTTGATGAATTGCGGTTCGGATTATATTGACTTTCTCCCAGGGTGATATATTGGCTAATTCAGAAGCTCTTAAAATGCTGTGAGAGTGTCCTCCTGGTCACCAGCATCAGCTCAACACACAGTTCACGTTTGCTCATTTGGTTTGCTTTCACCCCTTCTCTCTCACATTGACATTCAATCCTCATAACGGCCTCATTATTTGTCTGTGGATATGTTCTGACCCAGGGATGAGGAAAAGAAAGGTGGAGCTTTGTGTTGATTGGCCGCTGTGCGGCTGAAGGATAATTTTTGGGCGCCATCATCAACACCTCGCTTTGACAGAGCATACACATGGACCTGATGTGTTAATACTGCCTAAATGTGCACATTTGTGACATACATGTTAGTGGCAGTATACGCTGTCCCCCAATCAGATGATACTGTACACAAACTGGTCTCTCCAGTGATTCTATGTTGGCCATAGTTGTCGCTAGATTGCGAGCACATTTTTAACCATGTGTTTCTTTCTCTCCTCCAGAGCCGATGCGGACCCCGAAGAGCCTGAAGATAGCGGAATCCCAGGCCAGATTCATCGCTGTGGACTGGGAGTCTCTGGGCTACAATATCACCCGCTGCCACACCTTCAACGTCACCATCTGCTACCGTTACTACAACGCCAACAATCAGACCAAGGCCGACTGCCTGGACATGGACCCCAAGGCCCCACGCCACGTGGTGGGCAACCTGCCCCCCAACACCAACGTCAGCCTCAAGATGATCCTCACCAACCCCGAAGGACGCAAGGAGAGTGACGAGACCATCATCCAGACAGATGAAGATGGTATGTGTACTGTACATAAAGGATAGTTGTCATAAAACCGGGGCTCCTTTTAATATTCCTATTTCAGATCTAGACTGTTAACGATCAAGCTCACACACATACAGTGCCTTCAGAAAGTATTCATACCCCTTGACTTATTCCATATTTTGTTGTTACAGCCTGAATTCAAAATGGATTAAATCAATTTTTTCTCACCCATCTACACACAATACCCCATAATGATGAAGTGAAAACATGTTTTTAGAAATGTTTGCAAATGTATTGAAAATGAAACAGTCCAAATTGAGCTCAGGTGCATCCAGTTTCCTTTGATCATCCATTAGATGTCTCTACAACCACCCATACACAAAAATGTATGCACGCATGACTGTAAGTCGCTTTGGATAAAAGCGTCTGCTAAATGGCATATTATTATTATTATTACAACTTAATTGGAGTCAACCTGTGGCCAATTAAATTGTTTGGACATGATTTAGAAGGTCCCACAGTTGACAGTGTGTGTCAGAGCAGAAACTATAATATGAAGTCCAAGGAACTGTCCATAGATCTCCGAGAAATAATTGTGATGAAGCATATATCTGGGGAAGGGGATTAAACTATTTCTAGAGTGTTGAAAGTTTCGAAGATAACAGTGGTCTCCATCATTGGGAAATTGAAGAAATATGGAACTACCCAGACTCTGCCTAGAGCTGGCCATCCGACCAAACTGAGCAACCGGGCAAGAAGGACCTTGGTCAGGGAGGTGACCAATAACCCAATGACCACTCTGACAGAACTACGGAGTTCCTTGGCTGAGATGAGAGAACCTGCCAGAAGGACAACAGTCTATAGCACTTCACCAATCTGGGCTTTATGGGAGAGTGGCCAGATGGAAGCCACTCCTGAGAAAAAGGCACATGACAGCACGCCTGGAGTTTGCAAAAAGCCACGTGAAAGACTCTGAGAGCATAAGGCAAACGATTCTGTGGTCTGATGAGACAAAAATGTAACTCTTTGGCCTGAATGCAAAGCGCTACAGTATGTCTGGAGAAAACCAGGCACAGCTCATCACCCATCCAACACCATCCCTACTATAAAGCATGGTGGTGGCAGCATCATTCTATGGGGATGCTTTTCAGTGGTAGGGACTGGGAGACTGGTAAGAATAGAGGGAACAATGAATGGAGCCAAATACAGGCAAATTCTTGATGAGAACCTGCTTCAGAGTGCAAACACCCTTAGACTGGGGGAAAGATTTACGTTCCAACAGGACAATGACCCCAAGCATACAGCCAAAGCAATGCTGAAATGGCTTCAGAACAAGAATGTGAAAGTCCCATTGAAAATATGTGGAAAGACTGCTGTTCACCGCCGCTCCACATCTAATGACAGAGCTTGAGAAAATCTGCAAGGAAGAACGGGTACAGACATACAGTACCCAAGACGACTCAAAGCTGTAATCGCAGCCAAACCTACGAAGTATTGACTCGGGTTTGAATACTTATGTAAATGAGATATTTCTATATTTCGTTTTCAATACATTCCAAAAATTTTTGACATTATGGGGTATTGGGTGTAGATGGATGAGAAAAAATATATTTAATTAATGTTGAATTCAGCCTGTTACACAAAAAAAATCAGAATAAGTCAAGGGGTATGAATACTTTCTGAAGGCATTCTGCATATTTTTATGTCTTTCTAATACTCATTTATTTTGAAAAGATGGATTTATCTCGCTCTGTTTGTAGCCAGTTGACTGACTCATGCTTATTACTGCCCCCTGTGATTCCTACAGCTGGGCTGAGTTTGCCATTTCAAAGCAGGGCACGTTTTCTCCCTCCTGCTCTCTGAATAGACACTAGCTGGAGATGCTAACCAAGGGCTGAGATAACAGCACTGGCGGCAGCTTGGAATTTGTAACTCACATTAAATGCTTCAGCATTATAATAACGCAGCCAGGTGACCAGCTCTATCCTGTGGCTCCGGCAGACATGTTGTCCCTTGAAGAGGACCTGTTTAAATCTAACCTCACGTTCTCACAAACCCAGGAGATAATGCTAGTGAAATGACTGAGATAGTGAAATGACAGATTCTGCATGTAGCCAGAGCTTAGCTTTTGGGGTGATATTCAGGTCATGCTGTACATGTTACTACACCTTTCTACCTTTTGTTTTGTTAAGATTGGTGTGTATGACACTTCATTGTATTCTCTCAGAAAAATCACGAATTGTTCCCATGTCAAACCAACCCCATTTTCAGCAGCATCAGACAGGAAGAAGGAATGCTAGAGTTTTCGTTGTGGAAAAAGTTGATTCATCCAATAGTGAAAAGTTTGTCTGACTGCGATGCGAGTAGAGGAGAAGAGAGATTCTATGACTGATCCGTAGACCGCAGACAAGCTTCCCCAACACCCCGAGCCCTGCTCCTCTCTTCAGACAGACAGGCCTGACAATCACCCAGTCATGTGACTTGGTCACGCTTCTGCTCTCTGTCTCTCTGCTGTGAGGGAGAGGGCTTTGGATGTCCCCGACTCAGCTTGACTAGAACACAGCCCAGGCAGGCAGACAGCCCCATGGCAGAACAGTCTCGTGGCAGCTGTAGAGACCCATGGGACTGCCAGGTTTCATCAGTAGTGAGAAGGCTGTCAAGTCGGTAAAAAAAACATACAACAGATAGGTGCAGTGAAATGTGTTGTTTTACAGGGTCAGCCATAGTAGTATGGTGCCCCTGGAGCAGATTAGGGTTAAGTGCCTTGCTCAAGGGCACATCGACAGATCATAGTGTTCACCAATCCAGGACGTATTACAAAGGTCCTCAAAATAGTAGGCTACTACTGTTACCAATTGAAAGCCATGCTATCTCAGCTATTTTACTGCTAAAACAGACAAAATACTTGTTTGGATCAAATGTTATATTTAGTTGATAGGAAGTATCTTCGTAGAGAGTTACTGTACTTCTATACTACACTACATGACAAAAGAATATGGACACCTGTTCGTTGAACGTCTCATTCCAAAATCATGGGCATTAATATGGAGTTGGTCCCCCCTTTGCTGCTATGACAGCCTCCACTCTTCTGGGAAGGCTTTCCACTAGATGTTGGAACATTGCTGCGGGGACTCTATAGCGTTAAGATTTCCCTTCACTGGAACTAAGGGGACTAGCCCAAACTATGAAAAAAAGCCCCAGACCATTATTCCTCCTCCACCAAACTTTACAGTTGACACTATGCATTCGGACAGGTAGCGTTTTCCTGGCATCCGCCAAACCCAGATCCATCCGTCGGACTGCCAGATGGTGAAGTGTGATTAATCACTCCAGAAAACACGTTTCCACTGCTCCAGAGTCCAACGGCGGCGAGCTTTACACCACTCCAGCCAACGCTTGGCAATGCGCATGGTGATCTTAGGCTTGTGTGCGGCTGCTCGGCCATGGAAACCCATTTCATGAACCTCCCAACAAACAGTTATTGTGCTGACGTTGCTTCTAGAAGAAGTTTGGAACTAGGGACAGACGATTTTTACGCGCTATGCACTTCTGCACTCAGCGGTCCCTTTCTGTAAGCTTGTGTGGCCTACCACTTCGCGACTGAGCCGTTGTTGCTCCTAGATGTTTTCACTTCACAATAACAGCACTTACAGTTGACCGGGGCAGCTCTAGCAGGGCAGAAATTTGATGAACTGACTTGTTGGAAAGGTGGCGTCCTATGACGGTGCCACGTTGAAAGTCACTGAGATCTTCAGTAAGGCCATTCTACTGCCAATGTTTGTCTATGGAGATTGCATTACTGTGCGCTCGATTTTATACACCTGTCAGCAACGAGTGTGGCTGAAATAGACGAATCCACTAATTTGAATGGGTGTCCATATACGTTTGGGTATGCAGTGCATTTGAAAAGTATTCAGACCCCTTGACTTTTTCCACATTTTGTTACGTTACAGCCTTATTCTAAAATGGATTACATTGTTTTTTCCCCTCATCAATCTACACACAATACCCCATAGTGACAAAGCAAAAACAGGTTTTTAGAAATGTTAGCAAATGTATGTAAAAAAAATAAATGGGAATATCACATTTACATACACTACCGTTCAAAGGTTTGGGGTCACTTAGAAATGTCCTTGTTTTCGAAAGAAAAGCTATTTTTTGGTCCATTAAAATAACATCAAATTGATCAGAAATACAGTGTAGACATTGTTAATGTTGTAAATGGCTATTGTGGCTGGAAACAGCTGATTTTTTATGGAATATCGACATAGGCGTACAGAGGCCCATTATCAGCAACCATCAGTCCTGTGTTCCAATGGCATGTTGTGTTTGCTAATCCAAGTTTATCATTTTAAAAGGCTAATTGATTGAATAGAAATCAATTGGTAACACACTACACCGTGAAGGACTGAAATCCTGCAGTGCCTGCAAGTTCCCCCTGCTCAAGAAAGAACATATACAGGCCCGTCTGAAGTTTGCCAATGAACATCTGAATGATACAGAGGAGAACTGGGTGAAAGTGTTGTGGTCAGATGAGACCAAAATCGAGGTCTTTGGCATCAACTCAACTCGCCGTGTTTGGAGGAGGAGGAATGCTGCCTATGACCCCAAGAACACCATCCTCACCGTCAAACATGGAGGAGGAAACATTATGCTTTGGGGGTGTTTTTCTGCTAAGGGGACAGGACAACATCACTGCATCAAAGGAACGATGGACGGGGCCATGTACCGTCAAATCTTGGGTGAGAACCTCCTTCCCTCAGCCAGGGCATTGAAAATGGGTAGTAGATGGGTATTCCAGCATGACAATGACCCAAAACACACGGCCAAGGCAACAAAGGAGTGGCTCAAGAAGAAGCACATTAAGGTCCTGGAGTGGCCTAGCCAGTCTCCAGACCTTAATCCCATAGAAAATCTGTGGAGGGAGCTGAAGGTTTGAGTTGCCAAACGTCAGCCTCGAAACCTTAATGACTTGGAGAAGATCTGCAAAGAGGAGTGGGACAAAATCCCTCCTGAGCTGTGTGCAAACCTGGTGGCCAACTACAAGAAACTTCTGACCTTTGTGATTGCCAACAAGGGTTTTGCCACCAAGTACTAAGTCATGTTTTGCAGAGTGGTCAAATACTTATTTCCCTCATTAAAATGCAAATCAATTTATAACATTTTTGACATGCGTTTTTCTGGATTTTTTTGTTGTTATTCTGTCTGTCACTGTTCAAATAAACCTACCATTAAAATTAAAGACTGATCATGTCTTTGTCAGTGGGCAAACGTACAAAATCAGCAGGGGATCAAATACTTTTTTCCCTCAATGTATGTGTATGTACAGTGGGGAGAACAAGTATTTGATACACTGCCGATTTTGCAGGTTTTCCTACTTACAAAGCATGTAGAGGTCTGTAATTTTTATCATAGGTACACTTCAACTGTGAGAGACGGAATCTAAAACCAAAATCCAGAAAATCACATTGTATGATTTTTAAGTAATTAATTTGCATTTTATTGCATGACATAAGTATTTGATCACCTACCAACCAGTAAGAATTCCGGCTCTCACAGACCTGTTAGTTTTTCTTTAAGAAGCACTCCTGTTCTCCACTCATTACCTGTATTAACTGCACCTGTTTGAACTCGTTACCTGTATAAAAGACACCTGTCCACACACTCAATCAAACAGACTCCAACCTCTCCACAATGGCCAATACTAGAGAGCTGTGTAAGGACATCAGGGATAAAATTGTAGACCTGCACAAGGCTGGGATGGGCTACAGGACAATAGGCAAGCAGCTTGATGAGAAGGGAACAACTGTTGGCGCAATTATTAGAAAATGGAAGAAGTTCAAGATGACGGTCAATCACCCTCGGTCTGGGGCTCCATGCAAGATCTCACCTCGTGGGGCATCAATGATCATGAGGAAGGTGAGGGATCAGCCCAGAACTACACGGCAGGACCTGGTCAATGACCTGAAGAGAGCTGGGACCACAGTCTCAAAGAAAACCATTAGTAACACACTACGCCGTCATGGATTAAAATCCTGCAGCGCATGCAAGGTCCCCCTGCTCAAGCCAGCGCATGTCCAGGCCCGTCTGAAGTTTGCCAATGACCATCTGGATGATCCAGAGGAGGAATGGGAGAAGGTCATGTGGTCTGATGAGACAAAAATATAGCTTTTTGGTCTAAACTCAATTCGGCGTGTTTGGAGGAAGAAGAAGGATGAGTACAACCCCAAGAACACCATCCCAACCTTGAAGCATGGAGGTGGAAACATCATTCTTTGGGGATGCTTTTCTGCAAAGGGGACAGGACGACTGCACCGTATTGAGGGGAGGATGGATGGGGCCATGTATCGCGAGATCTTGGCCAACAACCTCCTTCCCTCAGTGAGAACATTGAAGATGGGTTGTGGCTGGGTCTTCCAGCATGACAACGACCCGAAACACACAGCCAGGGCAACTAAGGAGTGGCTCCGTAAGAAGCATCTCAAGGTCCTGGAGTGGCCTAGCCAGTCTACAGACCTGAACCCAATAGAAAATCTTTGGAGGGAGCTGAAAGTCCGTATTGCCCAGCGACAGCCCCAAAACCTGAAGGATCTGGAGAAGGTCTGTATGGAGGAGTGGGCCAAAATCCCTGCTGCAGTGTGTGCAAACCTGGTCAAGACCTACAGGAAACGTATGATCTCTGTAATTGCAAACAAAGGTTTCTGTACCAAATATTAAGTTCTGCTTTTCTGATGTATCAAATACTTATGTCATGCAATAAAATGCAAATAAATTCATTAAAAATCATACAATGTGATTTTCTGGATTTTGGTTTTAGATTCCGTCTCTCACAGTTGAAGTGTACCTATGATAAAAATTACAGACCTCTACATGCTTTGTAAGTAGGAAAACCTGCAAAATCGGCAGTGTATCAAATACTTGTTCTCCCCACTGTATGTATATATATATATATATATATATATATATATATATACAGTGGGGAAAAAAAGTATTTAGTCAGCCACCAATTGTGCAAGTTCTCCCACTTAAAAAGATGAGAGAGGCCTGTAATTTTCATCATAGGTACACGTCAATTATGACAGACAAATTGAGGGAAAAAAATCCAGAAAATCACATTGTAGGATTTTTAATGAATTTATTTGCAAATTATGGTGGAAAATAAGTATTTGGTCACCTACAAACAAGCAAGATTTCTGGCTCTCACAGACCTGTAACTTCTTATTTAAGAGGCTCCTCTGTCCTCCACTCGTTACCTGTATTAATGGCACCTGTTTGAACTTGTTATCAGTATAAAAGACACCTGTCCACAACCTCAAACAGTCACACTCCAAACTCCACTATGGCCAAGACCAAAGAGCTGTCAAAGGACACCAGAAACAAAATTGTAGACCTGCACGAGGCTGGGAAGACTGAATCTGCAATAGGTAAGCAGCTTGGTTTGAAGAAATCAACTGTGGGAGCAATTATTAGGAAATGGAAGACATACAAGACCACTGATAATCTCCCTCGATCTGGAGCTCCACGCAAGATCTCACCCCGTGGGGTCAAAATGATCACAAGAACGGTGAGCAAAAATCCCAGAACCACACGGGGGGACCTAGTGAATGACCTGCAGAGAGCTGGGACCAAAGTAACAAAGCCTACCATCAGTAACACACTACGCCGCCAGGGACTCAAATCCTGCAGTGCTAGACGTGTCCCCCTGCTTAAGCCAGTACATGTCCAGGCCCGTCTGAAGTTTGCTAGAGTGCATCCAGAAGAGGATTGGGAGAATGTCAAATGGTCAGATGAAACCAAAATATAACTTTTTGGTAAAAACTCAACTCGTCGTGTTTGGAGGACAAAGAATGCTGAGTTGCATCCAAAGAACACCATACCTACTGTGAAGCATGGGAGTGAAAACATCATACTTTGGGGCTGTTTTTCTGCAAAGGGACCAGGACGACTGATCCGTGTAAAGGAAAGAATGAATGGGGCCATGTATCGTGAGATTTTGAGTGAAAACCTCCTTCCATCAGCAAGGGCATTGAAGATGAAACGTGGCTGGGTCTTTCAGCATGACAATGATCCCAAACACACCGCCCGGGCAACGAAGGAGTGGCTTCGTAAGAAGCATTTCAAGGTCCTGGATTCTCCAGATCTCAACCCCATAGAAAATCTTTGGAGGGAGTTGAAAGTCCGTGTTGCCCAGCGACAGCCCCAAAACATCACTGCTCTAGAGGAGATCTGCATGGAGGAATGGGCCAAAATACCAGCAACAGTGTGTGAAAACCTTGTGAAGACTTACAGAAAACGTTTGACCTGTGTCATTGCCAACAAAGGGTATATAACAAAGTATTGAGAAACTTTTGTTATTGACCAAATACTTATTTTCCACCATAATTTGCAAATAAATTCATAAAAAATCCTACAATGTGATTTTCTGGATTTTTTTTCCTCATTTTGTCTGTCATAGTTGACGTGTACCTATGATGAAAATTACAGGCCTCTCTCATCTTTTTAAGTGGGAGAACTTGCACAATTGGTGGCTGACTAAATACTTTTTTTCCCCACTGTATATATATATATATATATACAGTACCAGTCAATAGTTTGGACACACCTACTCATTCAAGCATTTTTCTTAATTTTTTACTATTTTCTACATTGTAGAATAATAGTGAAGACATCAAAACTATGAAATAACACAAATGGAATCATCTAGTAACCAAAAAAGTGTTAAACAAATCAAAATATATTTTAAATTTGAGATTCTTCCAATTGCCACCCTTTGCCTTTGACAGTTTTGCACACTCAAATCAAATCAATTCAAATTTTATTGGCCATATGCGCCGAATACAACACGTGTAGACATTCCAGTGAAATGCTTACTTACAGCCCTTAACCTACAATGCATTTATTTTTTAATAAAAAAGTAAAATAAAACAACAACAACAAAAAAGTGTTGAGAAAAAAAAGAGCAGAAGTAAAATAAAATAACAGTAGGGAGGCTATATATACAGGGGGGTACCGGTGCAGAGTCAATGTGCGGGGGCACCGGTTAGTAGAGGTAGTTGAGGTAATATGTACATTGGGGAGAACAAGTATTTGATACACTGCCAATTTTGCAGGTTTTCCTACTTACAAAGCATGTAGAGGTCTGTAATTTTTATCATAGGTACACTTCAACTGTGAGAGACGGAATCTAAAACCAAAATCCAGAAAATCACATTGTATGATTTTTAAGTAATTAATTTGCATTTTATTGCATGACATAAGTATTTGATACATCAGAAAAGCAGAACTTAATATTTGGTACAGAAACCTTTGTTTGCATTTACAGAGATCATATGTTTCCTGTAGGTCTTGACCAGGTTTGCACACACTGCAGCAGGGATTTTGGCCCCAGGTCTGGACACTGGCTAGGCCACTCCAGGACCTTGAGATGCTTCTTACGGAGCCACTCCTTAGTTGCCCTGGCTGTGTGTTTCGGGTCGTTGTCATGCTGGATTTTTGTTTTAGATTCCGTCTCTCACAGTTGAAGTGTACCTATGATAAAAATTACAGACCTCTACATGCTTTGTAAGTAGGAAAACCTGCAAAATCGGCAGTGTATCAAATACTTGTTCTCCCCACTGTACATGTGGGTAGAGTTAAAGTGACTATGCATAAATAATTAACAGAGTAGCAGCAGCGTAAAAAGATGGAGTGGGGGTGGGGGGGCAGTGCAAATAGTCTGAGTAGCCATGATTAGCTGTTCAGGAGTCTTATGGCTTGGGGGTAGAAGCTGTTGAGAAGTCTTTTGGACCTAGACTTGGCACTCCGGTACCGCTTGCAGTGCGGTAGCAGAGAGAACAGTCTATGACTAGGGTGGCTGGAGTCTTTGACAATTGTGAGGGCCTTCCTCTGACACCTCCTGGTATAGAGGTCCTGGATGGCAGGAAGCTTGGCCCCAGTGATGTACTTGGCCGTACGCACTACCCTCTGTAGTGCCTTGCGTCGGAGGCCGAGCAGTTGCCATACTAGGCGGTGATGCAACCAGTCAGGATGCTCTCGATGGTGCAGCTGTAGAACTTTTTCAGGATCTGAGGACCCATGCCAAATCTTTTCAGTCTCCTGAGGGGGAATAGGCTTTGTTGTGCCCTCTTCACGACTGTCTTGGTGTGTTTGGACCGTGATAGTTTGTTGGTGATGTGGACACCAAGGAACTTGAAGCTCTCAACATGTTCCACTACAGCCCCGTCGATGAGAATGGGGGCGTGCTCAGTCCTCTTTTTTTCCCTGTAGTCCACAATCATCTCCTTTGTCTTGGTCACGTTGAGGGAGATGTTGTTATCCTGGCACCACACGGCCAGGTCTCTGACCTCCTCCCTATAGGTTGTCTCATCGTTGTCGGTGATCAGGCCTACCACTGTTGTGTCGTCGGCAAACTTAATGATGGTGTTGGAGTCGTGCCTGGCCATGCAGTCATGGTTGAACAAGGAGTACAGGAGGGGACTGAGCACGCACCCCTGAGGGGCCCCCGTGTTGAGGATCAGTGTGGCAAATGTGTTGTTACCTACCCTTACCACCTGGGGGCGGCCCGTCAGGAAGTCCAGGATCCAGTTGCAGAGGGAGGTGTTTAGTCCCAGGATCCTTAGCTTAGTGATGAGCTTTGTGGGCACTATGGTGTTGAATGCTGAGCTGTAGTCAATGAATAGCATTCTCACGTAGGTGTTCCTCTTGTCCAGGTGGGAAAGGGCAGTGTGGAGTGCAATAGAGATTGCAACATCTGTGGATCTGTTGGGGCGGTATGCAAATTGGAGTGGGTCTAGGGTTTCTGGGATAATGGTGTTGATGTGAGCCATGACCAGCCTTTCAAAGCACTTCATGGCTACAGATGTCAGTGCTACGGGTCGGTAGTCATTTAGGCAGGTTATCTTAGTGTCCTTGGGCACGGGGACTATAGTGGTCTGCTTGAAACATGTTGGTATTACAGACTCAGTCAGGGACATGTTGAAAATGTCAGTGAAGACACTTGCCAGTTGGTCAGCACATGCTCGGAGTACACGTCCTGGTAATCCGTCTGGCCCTGCGGCCTTGTGAATGTTGACCTGCTTAAAAGTCTTACTCACATTGACTACGGAGAGCGTGATCACATAGTCATCTGGAACAGCTGGTGCTCTCATGCATGCTTCAGTGTTGCTTGCCTCGAAGCGAGCATAGAAGTGGTTTAGCTCATCTGGAAGTTTCGTGTCACTGGGCAGCTCGCGGCTGTGCTTCCCTTTGTAGTCTGTAATAGTTTTCAAGCCCTGCCACATCCGACGCGCGTCAGAGCCGGTGTAGTACAATTCAATCTTAGTCCTGTATTGACTCTTTGCCTGTTTGATGGTTCGTCGGAGGGCATAGCGTGTTTTCTTATAAGCTCCTTGAAAGCTGCAGCTCTACCCTTTAGCTCAGTGCGGATGTTGCCTGTAATCAATCAATCAATCAATCAATTTTATTTTATATAGCCCTTCTTACATCAGCTAATATCTCGAAGTGCTGTACAGAAACCCAGCCTAAAACCCCAAACAGCTAGTAATGCAGGTGTAGAAGCACGGTGGCTAGGAAAAACTCCCTAGAAAGGCGAAAACCTAGGAAGAAACCTAGAGAGGAACCAGGCTATGAGGGGTGGCCAGTCCATGGCTTCTGGTTGGGGTATGTACGTACGGTCACTGTGGGGACGACGTCATCAATGCACTTATTGATGAAGCCAGTGACTGATGTGGTGTACTCCTCAATGCTATCTGAAGAATCCCGGAACATGTTCCAGTCTGTGCTAGCAAAACAGTCCTGTAGCTTAGCATCTGCGTCATCTGACCACTTTTTTATTAACCGAGTCACTGGTTCTTCCTGCTTTAGTTTTTGCTTATAAGCAGGAATCAGGAGGATAGAGTTATGGTCAGATTTGCCAAATGGAGGGCGTTCTCTCAACCAGCTTCACCTGTAATGCTTTTCCAGCAGTCTTGAAGGAGTTCCCACATATGCTGAGCACTTGTTGGCTTTTTTTTCCTTCACTCTGCCATCCGACTCATCCCAAACCATCTCAATTGGGTTGAGGTCGGGGGATTATGGAGGCCAGGTCATCTGATGCATAACTCCATCACTCTCCTTCTTGGTAAAATAGCCCTTACACAGCCTGGAGGTGTGTTGGGTCATTGTCCTGTTGAAAAACAAAATGATAGTCCCACTAAGTGCAAACCAGATGGGATGGCGTATCGCTGCAGAATGCTGTGGTAGCCATGCTGGTTAAGTGTGCCTTGAATTCTAAATAAATCACTGACAGTGTCACCAGCAAAGCACCCCCACACCATCACACCACCTCCTCCATGCTTCACGGTGGGAACCACACATGCAGACATCATCCGTTTACCTACTTTGCGTCTCACAAAGACACGGCGGTTGGAACCAAAAATCTCAAATTTGGACTCATCAGACCAAAGGACAGCTTTCCACTGGTCTAACTTGAACTCTGTGAAGCAGTTATTTGGGCTGCAATTTCTGAGGCTGGTAACTCTAATGAACTTATCCTCTGCAGCAGAGGTAACTCTGGGTCTTCCTTTCCTGTGGTGGTCCTCTTGAGAGCCAGTTTCATCATAGCGCTTGATGGTTTTTGCGACTGCCCTTGGAGAAACTTTCAAAGTTCTTGAAATGTTCTGTATTGACTGACCTTCATGTCTTAAAGTAATGATGGACAGTAATTTCTCTTTGCTTATTTGAGCTGTCCTTGCCATAATATGGACTTGGTCTTTTACCAAAAAAGGGCTATCTTCTGTATACCAACCCTACCTTGACACAACACAACTGATTGGCTCAAACGCATTAACAAGGCACACCTGTTAATTGAAATGCATTCTAGGTGACTACCTCATGAAGCTGGTTGAGGGAATGCCAAGAGTGTGCAAAGCTGTCATCAAGGCAAAGGGTGGCTATTTAAATAATCTCAAATATATAATATATTTTGATTTGTTTAACACTTTTTTGGTACTACATGATTCCATATGGGTTATTTCATAGTTTTGATGTCTTCACTATTATTCTACAATGTAGAAAATAGTAAAAATAAAGAAAAACCCTTGAATGACTAGGTGTGTCCAAGCTTTTGAATAGTACTATATATATATATATATATATATATATATATATATATATATATATATATATATATAAATAAATAAATTAGCAAAATGTTTGAAAAACTTGTTTTCGCTTTGTCATTGTGCGTTATTGTGTGTAAATTGATGAGGGAAAAAAACAGTTTAATCAATTTTAGAATAAGGCTGTAACTTAACAAAATGTGGATAAAGTCAAGTGGTCTGAATACTTTCCGAATGCACTGTATATAGCGTATATTAAATTCTATACTCAATACCTTCACTGATCAAAATTAATGTCAGAGAGGTCTGGCATGCTGTGGTTTCTCTGGCTGATGGCTTTGCTCTATTGGTGAAAGAGACCCCAAATTATAGGAGACTAATTTGATCATAAAACATGCAGATGACAGAGAGAAGGGATGCTCTTGAAAGGATATTGCACCTTGATTATCAAATGTCATGTAAATTCATTGTCGAAATTCAATAAAAACCACCGGGAATTCAAGTGTCTCCCATTCAACGCACGCGCAGCGCTCTACATTATTATGCAATTTTCAACATGCTGCTTTGCTGTAAGTAAAAATAGTCAGTGGTCTCGTTACAGGCGCACAGGCTCAGGAGGGGCTCTCTCTGTGAGAGTAGGATTCATTACAGTACAGTGGCCTTCCTTTGATTGCATTAGGACCTACTCCTCCTGTCTTCTGTCCTAATGCAGTCCCTGGCCCCGTTCCCAGCCAGTCCATGAAAGCCACACCGTTCGAGGATCGGATCTTCCTTTACTGGAAGGAACCACTGGAGCCCAATGGGATCATCACTCAGTATGAGGTAATGAAGTACTATGGCCAGGGGGAGAGGTGGAGGGGAGAGGTGGAGGGAGGGAGAGGTGGGGCGAGGGAAGGAGGAGGGGAGGGGAGGAAAGAGGTGGAGGGAGGGAGGGGAGAGGTGGAGGGAGGGAGAGGTGGGGCGAGGGAAGGAGGAGGGGAGGGGAGGGGAGTGGGGAGGGAGCGAGAGGTGGCAGAGGTGGGGAGAGGTGGGGATGGATGGAGGGAGGGAGGGGGAGGTGGGGGGAGAGAAGAGGTGGGAGGGAGGGAGAAGAAGGGGGAGGGAGGGTGGGAGGTGGGGGAGGGAGGGCTGGAGGGGAGAGTTGGGGCGGGATGGATGGTAGACAGGCCTGTCTAGGATCCACATGGGGTTTGTATATTTAAACCATGTTTCACAGGTTTTATGAATCTTTAGTGTCCCTCTGGAAACCAGCGCATATGAGTGAAAAACGTCCTGTTCCTATTTCATACAGGACTATGGTGCAAATACTGTAACTCAAAAAGGGGACTGTGGGTTTTAAGGGGAACTCATTGTATGTTACTGTTGCAAAATACTATTTTCAGTACTTCTTAGGTATGCAAAGAAGGTGTACTGATCCATCATTGAATGGATTGTATTTTTAAAGTTAATAACCCACAGTGATTCGTAGCTTGTGTGCAATGGGGTGAATTTGAAATAACATTTCTTAAATCTCAAGTGTTATCCAGCTGTGTGAATATGAGAACACTGACTCACATAATCCAAGGGAATGTGGATTATAGGGCCCACATTGTGCCCACAAAGCTAATCCCTAAGCTAAGGATCCTGGGACTAAACACATCCCTCTGCAACTGGATCCTGGACTTCCTGTCGGGCCGCCCCAAGGTGGTAAGGGTAGGCAACAGCACATCTGCCACGCTGATCCTCAACACGGGGGCCCCTCAGAGGTGCATGCTTAGTCCCCTCCTGTACTCCATGTTCACCCAAGACTGCGTGGACAAGCACGACTCCAACACCATCATTAAGTTTGCTGATGACACAACAGTGGTAGGCCTGATCACCGACAACGATGAGACAACCTATAGGGAGGAGGGCAGAGACCTGGCAGTGTGGTGCCAGGACAACAACCTCTCCGTCAACGTGAGCAAGCCAAAGGAGATGATCGTGGCCTACAGGAAAAGTGGTAAAAACTCAACTCGTCGTGTTTGGAGGACAAAGAATGCTGAGTTGCATCCAAAGAACACCATACCTACTGTGAAGCATGGGGGTGGAAACATCATGCTTTGGGGGTGTTTTTCTGCAAAGGGACCAGGACAACTGATCCGTGTAAAGGAAAGAATGAATGGGGCCATGTATCGTGAGATTTTGAGTGAAAACCTCCTTCCATCAGCAAGGGCATTGAAGATGAAACGTGGCTGGGTCTTTCAGCATGACAATGATCCCAAACACACCGCCCGGGCAACGAAGGAGTGGCTTCGTAAGAAGCATTTCAAGGTCCTGGAGTGGCCTAGCCAGTCTCCAGATCTCAACCCCATAGAAAATCTTTGGAGGGAGTTGAAAGTCTGTGTTGCCCAGCGACAGCCCCAAAACATCACTGCTCTAGAGGAGATCTGCATGGAGGAATGGGCCAAAATACCAGCAACAGTGTGTGAAAACCTTGTGAAGACTTACAGAAAACGTTTGACCTGTGTCATTGCCAACAAAGGGTATATAACAAAGTACTGAGAAACTTTTGTTATTGACCAAATACTTATTTTCCACCATAATTTGCAAATAAATTCATAAAAAATCCTACAATGTGATTTTCTGGATTTTTTTTCCTCATTTTGTCTGTCATAGTTGACGTGTACCTATGATGAAAATTACAGGCCTCTCTCATCTTTTTAAGTGGGAGAACTTGCACAATTGGTGGCTGACTAAATACTTTTTTCCCCCACTGTATATACTAGGTGGTGTCAGAGGAAGGCAAAGAATTGTCAAAGACTACAGTCAACCAAGTCATAGACTGTTCTCTCTGCTACCACACAGCAAGCGGTACCGGAGCGCCAAGTCTAGGTCCAAAAGGCTCCTTAACAGCTTCTATTAATCAAATGGCCACCCAGACTATTTACATTGACCCCCCCCCCCCCCCCCCCCCCCTCACTTTACCCATACGTACATGTATAAATTACCTCGACTAACCTGTACCCCGGCACATTGACTCGGTACCGGTACCCCCTGTACATAGCCTCGTTATTGTTATTTTATTGTGTTACTTTTTATTTTATTTTTTACTTTAGTTTATTTAGTAAATATCTCTATTTATTGAACTGCGTTGTTGGTTAAGGGCTTGTAAGTAAGCATTTCACAGGAAGGTCTACACCTGTTCGGCGCATGTGACAAATTTTGATTTGATTTGATGTAACATGACACACATTCTACATAATGCCATGGGAAGTCACATGCTCAAATTTTTTATCACACATTTTAGTTCAGGCTTACAAGTGTTTCCATATGCATTCCATATGTACCTCAAGTCTTTTGCATGTTTTAAATACAATACACAATGCAGTGAAATCACTCAAAAATCCTCTCATTTGTTTAGCTGTGCTTTGTACTTTGCTAGGTATGTGCATTCCACCTACTTACATTTTACATTTTTACATTTTAGTCATTTAGCAGACGCTCTTATCCAGAGCGACTTACAGGAGCTTAACCACAGATAAAGTTTGTACCACAGTATAATGTTACAGAAAGTCTATTACCATTCGCTTGAACACTTTTCAACAACTCATTAGGTAAATATTGTATTTCCCTCTCCTCTCCCTCCCCTAACAGATCAGCTACAGTGGTATTCGGTCCTTTGACCCCTCGGTGCCGATAATGCGCCCTCCTTTGATCGTGTCTCTGCCCTGGAACACTTCTCACCACGTCTTCAACCAGCTCCACCCTGGCACCACCTACCAGTTCCTCATACGAGCCAGCACCGTCAAGGGCTTTGGCTCCCCGACCACACTCAATGTCACCACCAACATCTCAGGTACGTTTATTTAACCTTTATTTATCCAGGAAGTCCCATTGAGGTTACAAGGGAAACCTGGCCAAGAGAAACCTCCTTAGTATGGTAGAGTATGTATACAGTATAATGGACATAGTGTTACAGCTACTAGACTATTAGTAGTGCTACCAGAGAAAGTATTGTTTATTAATCAAGTAAAATTAAATTGATGCATAATGTAATTGTTCTCTTAAGAAATTCCTGCCTGTTGCTGTTTTGTTAAAAAGGGTCTGGTAGCGCTGCAGGTCTAGGAAGCGAAGTAACCAGAATGGGGTAACAAAAAATTGGTTGGGTTATGGGTTGGTTCGGTTATCGGTTTTCTGAGCAATTTCTACCATGACACTAAGCACAGCACTGAGATATCTCTCAGTAATGTTAATCGTGTCAGACTCCATTCCGTAATGGAATATCTGGATTCTCTGTATCTGTTGGAGTAATTTTCTCCAGCACACGTTTTTCCCAACTCTAATCTTGTCAGCACTCAACATGCCTTAGACAGGGATGTATTTGGAATCTGTTGAAATGACAGCCTAGGACCTCATTAGATTATAATGCAAACCACATCAATCAAATTTACCAGGTGAATGGAAGCTAAAAGCTTCTCGACATATCCCTTAATGGCAAATGAGGCCAGTAGCCTTTTTTTAAATAAGAGGGACCTGGTGCTTTTTGCGCTATGCGCCTACTTCAAAGAGATGTAATGTACGTAATGTAGATGTAATCACGCAGTTCCTGCGTTTTGGCAAAACTGCTATTGTAAATTTGTTAGGTAGCAATTCCCAGAAGTGTTTTAGAAAACATGTTCCAAGCAGGAGAGAGGTGTTTTTTTACTTTGCAGTGCTATAATAAAGGTCAGCCAAGTTCAAAATTAAACATAATGTGTCCTGATGGAGCATGCCTTTCTCAAGACTTCAACATATTACACCCCATTGCTGACAATCTTCCTCCATCTGTGATTTTGCACTAAATTCTTGTCTGTCTGGTGTGCTTTTTCCCCATAGCCCCAACACTGGAGGAGTATGATGGGTCTGAGGCGTTTCTGAATGAGACAGCCACCACCATCACGGTCCTACTGAAGCCCGCTCAGGCCAAAGGTGCCCCTATCAGGTGAGAGACCTAATGCCTGGCTTTCTTTTAGTCTACATTTTACATTTTAGTCATTTAGCAGACGCTCTTATCCAGAGCGACTTACAGTTAGTTAGTGCATACATTATTTTATTTATTTTTTATTTTTATTTTTTCATACCCCCTGTGGGAATCGAACCCACAACCCTGGCGTTGCAAACGCCATGCTCTATCAACTGAGCTACATCCCTGCCGGCCATTCCCTCCCCTCCCCTGGGCCAATTGTGCGCCGCCCCATGGGTCTCCCGGTCGCGGCCGGCTACGGCAGAGCCTGGATTTGAACCAGGATCTCTAGTGGCACAGCTAGCACTGCACTGCGATGCAGTGCCTTAGACCACTGCGCCACTCGGGAGACTAGTCATCTAGTCATTTTAATGAAGGTCATCCATCTGTTTGCCTGACATCTCTGTCAAAAGGTTTGTGTTGTGTCCCTCCCTGTAGCACATCCCACAAATAGAGAGCACAGTACTGGGTAATGTCTACAGAGACTCTGCAGGGAATTTAGATATTCAGGTCCATGGCCCTGCCGATCTCCATTTGATTTGGACATTGTTGGCCTGTGCCTTTTCATTTCCTCTCCCCTATCACAATCGGCAGGGATATGGAGTTGAAGGTACTTGTCATAAAGGGGATTTGGAGAGAACTCTTTGTGCTCAGATTCAGTAAATCACCTATTATGCAACTGGGCCTGGGCTTTGATTGTGAAATTGGAGGGGCTGCGTATAGAAAGGGAAAGGACAGCAGCCCTGAATACAAAACCACCTGACTGCATTTCTTTCTCACATGCACTCACTCAGTAGATGTGGCAGTTGTAGCTAATATGTCACACCCACTTCTAATTTCAATTTTTTTATTTTTTTATTTTTTCTGGAATACAGATTTTGTGTACAGTATAATGTTACAAATATAATAAATATGAATTGCATAGTCAGATACCAAATATGCAATGGAGGGTGGTGTTAGGAAAGTACGAGGAAATATACTACGAATAAGATTGTCATGTTTTTACCAGTTTAAAGGATTTAGGAGTATCAATGAAACAATGATGTGTGTTTTTAAAATAGACAATGATTCAGAATGGGACAGATTGTGGCCTGAGTGCATTATCAAAGGGATCGTTTAATTTGACCCGTTTTGGCAGTGCACCGTAAAACTGGCCAAGCTCTGATGGAAGCCGATTGGCTAATCATGCAGCAGGTCTGTGCAGCGGTAATTTAGAGAGGGTGGATTAAGGTGTGTATGAGAGATTGAGCTATAGCAAGCCTCAGGTCATTTTCCCAGGTAATTTGTAACATTTTGTCATTGACAAGCAATACAGGGTAGAGGAAAGAGCTCGAGCACTCACCCTATTTTGGTGGAAGTGAATTTTGTGTCCATCTGCGCCCGGCATTATGGAGTGTCACTTGCATTTTAGATCTGTGGCGCTTTGTGCTAAAATAGGAGCTATGGAAGGTCAGGGATGTGGAGATGGCTGTCAGGACACTTGGGCGTTAATGGTGAGGGAAGGGTGGACGGGGGGACAGAGACATGCCCCTGGGCAGTCATTACCAAGGGTGGGAGGGGGGTCACACTCTTGGAGCAGAACTAAGGATAGTGAAGTCCAGGAGGGGGCTCTGAGCTGTGGATGCGGAAGGAAGGAAGGTAGGTCTGCCAGGTTTACAGCTCCATGGGTGTGTGAAGGGGCTTCTCCTCGCTCTGCACTGTGTTAATAAGTTGCCCTGGCACTGTGGTTTGTGCGTGTCTCGCCACGTTAACAAAGACCCTCAGGTGGAGAGATGAAGCACAGCAGTGTGACTCTGAAATACAAATGAGAGACCTGACCTGTTTACTCTCACTTGAGGTTCATCAGCTCTCATTCAGGGGGGGTTTCTCTACAGCCTCCCAGTCTGAGAGAATGGATTGTTATTAGTTAAAGGCCATGTGCAGATAAATAGGCTCTGGTAGGGATATCAGGGCCTGTAGCGTACAACGTTGCCAAGCCAGGGCTCATTCCAAGAGTTAAGCTCATTTGGCATGCCCTCTCTGTGCCTTGTGAAGTGAGAGATTGCTTTAAGATTAGCCTGCCTATTGTTTGGCTAGCTGACTTTGTTTGCTTGTGTTGTTTTGTGGGGACTGATTGCCTGTGATGTTTTGTACCCCTCCGCAGCGCTTATCAGATCGTGGTGGAGGAGCTGAACCCACATCGCACACGCAGGGAGGCCAGCTCCGTGGACTGCTACCAGGTCCCAGTCCCCTTCCACAGTGCCTCCAGTGGTGGCTCGCCTTATTACTTTGCGGCAGAACTGCCACCAGGGAACCTTCCCGAGCCCTCTCCGTTCACGGTGGGCGACAACAAGACTTACCATGGCTTCTGGAACCCTCCGCTCGCCCCCAGGAAGAACTATAATATCTACTTCCAGGCCGTCAGCAGCGTGGAGAAGGTGAATATACACCACACTTTGTCAGCCAATAGGACGCTCTAATGTTCCCTCATTGGGTTATTAGGGTTTTAAATAAGTGTCTTAAAACTGATTTGTGCATTGTGGAGCATTGTTTTCCACTCCACCCCCCTTTGATACCCTACTATTGTTCATTAGTTTCCCTTTTATCTAGTTTGTTCCTGTTTCTCATGTTGCACTCTATTTTTATTATTTTCATTTATTTTCTTTCAAAGGAAACAAAAACACAATGTCTGAGACTTGCAACAAAAGGTAAGACTTTATTCTTTTTGCTTATTTGTACAACAATAAAAGTCCTTCTTGCCCAGTATCAATTAATTGACTGTACATTACAGTTGGATTTCAATCACATTTCTCAGTAGCCAATAAATGGCCACTCTCTTGCGCCGATAAAGAACTGTTACGTGATAATGCATGTGTCACTTTATCTTCCAAGAGAAGTGTCGTGCAGCGAGGATCTGGATTGAGGCGGAATTAAGGAAAGCTTATTTATTTGTGATATTTGCGCTTGTAAAGCACCTTGCTCTGGCGAACAGCTTGTGTCTGTGAGAACAGGGGGCTAGCAGTGGCAATCCTTCTGATTTAACAGACAGAGAGAGCGAGAGCTCACTGGTTTTTATCATAAACCCATGCTGTTGGTTTTTAGTGATTAAATTGATACAATTCATACAGTGCCAGCTCATCCGTGGCGTAAATCGAAGGGAAATAGGTTGGCGATTTATGGACTCTGTCCTCTGGCTTTGCACTATTGAAATTACCTGCATTATAGATTATGGACAACATTTATGCTGAACATGCATTTTCCGAAGTGCATTGGAGTTACTGGCCAAGTTATTCAAGTGCTTATGGTCATGTCTCTGACTAGAATGAATTAAATGGCCAGTAAGTTGAGCTTCAGTATCTCATTCAAAAGTTAGTTGGCTAGGCTAAATAGTACAATAGTCCCATCAAGTCATCAGGACATTGAGATCCACCATACTCCAGCAACAACTTTATTTCCACTAGAATGTATGAAAACTAGGAGGTATGAAACTAGCCAAATCCTACAGTTTTTCAGTGGAGAGCTATATGAAGATATTGCTAATGGCAAAACATCTCATGATCTCGGATGTCAGCTAAGGTGGCTGCTAATGCTAATATGCCAGATGTGACTGTACCATGTATTAACTCCATAGTCACCCATCAATAACACTAAGCCTGAAAAAATCATCTTAGCTACATCAGGTTTCTGCTATACTAGGCTTGCTAGGAATGACAAGCTTCCATCTACTACATGACATCACAGATAGATAGAATAGAACAGGTTCCAACATGGAACTCATTATCAGTGATGATGTCACCCCGAAGGGTGTAATACTACCATAGATTAATTTAGCTTTATTTCTATGCTTATCAATTAGACTCATATTTATGCATTTTAATGTTTGTGTGTTTTTCACGTATCCCAGTAATACAGTGCTTAATAATCAGTTAATAATTTTTGAACAGCCAAGCTTAGAAATCAGCCCACATATGCTATTAGATTATCAGATGTGGAAAGTGCTGTATTTATAATCCCTAAACAGCTGGCTATGCATTAACACACCAGGGGTTGGATTTGTTGTGCCTTTCAAAGATCGGAGAGACAGTAATATTGTTTATACTGTACTCTCATATAGACCTTTTTTGTTATTATTACCGGATTTAGCTACGTTTGGTATTCTCCTTCTCCCTGTCATGAAACCGCCGAGCCCTAGTTGATGTGACACTGACAACAAGGGCACACATAATTGTGACACTAATAAAAGTCATCCACAGTTAAGTCACTTCATACTCTAAGAGCGTGTTGATGTGGCCAATGGGTTATCTCTGTCTCTGTCATAGCCATGATGAAACATATTGCACAATTTTTCTATCCTCCCTTAACAATGTTGTTTAGTCCTAACAATAACCTGCCCTTGTCCTGCTCAGAAATTCAATTATCCCAGTGTGTGTCCATGCTGTATCCACTTGGAGTATATGTAGTCTTTGCCCACTTGTGCCGGTCTCACTCAATCACTCACGCTTTCCATCCTTGATACATTAAATGCCAGAAGTGCTCTCATTCTCTGAATTGAAAACCACCTTAATTGCCCTAACTTAATTGGGAATGAAAGTGTTGTTGTTTTTTGGTTGTACTGTTTGTCATTAATTGTTTTAAAAGTGCATTGGCCCGGAGGTTGTCATACCAATCCAGACAGAATTTCATAAGGGCTCCGCCGTGTAGCCCACTATTAGGAATGAAAATAGATTTTCATTTTAAGCAGTGAGTTTTATCTTGGAAATGGTTGTAATCCAATTCCATTTGATTTTCCTCCGGTATTTTTTCATGAATATATCTCATAAGCTCTGACAGAAACATAAGTATTCTTGAGGCGAGATGGGGATTATGTCTCAAGCAATACCTTAAAACATTTGACACCGGGCTGCAGAACTGATTAATAACCTTTTAACTGGTGTCAACATCTATTGTGAAACCTGCTCCACTAGCAAGGCTATTGTTTTTCTTGTTGCGCTCGATATTACATTTGTTATAGTGCTCTTGATGGCATAGTCTGGCTGTTGCATGTAAAGCATTGAGTGGATTAGTGTGTGTTATATGCCTATGAGATGATTTAATACTGCTGTTTTACAATCTAGTAAAGAAACAGGAGAAAGAGTGACATATTTCTGTGACATCTTCTCTTTGCCCCATAATATTGCTGCAATGATAAGCAACCATTGACAGAAAAACACATAACTCTATTATAGCAATGACTTGGTTAGTTTTTTATCACCATGGGGTCAAGTTCAAGCATACTCTGAGCAGATCCAAACAATCTAGTCTGCTCAGTTAATTTCACAGATCTTTTCCAGAATGTGTTTGAAACTGACTGTAAATACCAGAAAATGGTTTCTGTACCATCATTTTCCTGGGTACAATAGCATGGCTAAAGTGAGGGTGAAAGAGCTGTCAAACAGAGAGAAGGGAGAGGAGCTGTAGGTGTTTAAGTGTTGAAGCCAGCGGCGTGGCCAGTGGATGACAACGTGAGAGACAAGGACAGTTTGTCCTGCTCCTTTGGGACACATGTTCTGTAGATGTCCATTGCCTTCCAACCTGATAGAGAGAGGGAGATATTTGGAGAGGCACACGGGAGTCGGGGGGCTCACTGTCAAGCACAACAGACAGTCCCAAAGGGCCTGCCCCCCTCGCTTCTATAGCCCCCCATACACTGACAGAGATCTGGGTTTAAGCCCCAGAGACGACCTCCTTCCTGCTACATACATCCAGCCTTCTGTTCCTAGATGTGTTTTAGTGGCTGTTAGATATGCTCTCTAAGGTGGTTTCATCCATCCACAACATGTTAGGGATCACTCTGATCACAAATTATGTTTTACGAGCAAAACAGATTAGTTTCAGGAAAAAAGATGGCTATGGGACCACCAAACACTCCAACACAGTCTTTCCGACTGAAATAGTCGGTTCGCTCTATTTGTAAAGGTTATCGCAACCTGCTCACCGAGGGTGGGGGAGGGGGGCAGGGTTGGTAGTGTGGTAGTGGTGGTAGTCTGTCTTAGTATGTGGTCTGAGGAAGATTGTTCTTGCCCCAGGGTGGTGAGTTAGTGAAATACAGAATAGTGGTCCATCTAGTGACACAGATGCCAGCTTGTTGTTTTCTCCCTTGATAGAAACTAGGCCATTGAATTGACCCTGAGGAATAATGGCTTGAGTGCTGGCTGAAGATGGGCTTTGCCCAGGCATACATTTCTGTGCCATTGTATCAGTCTCCGTAAAGACCTTCCGTTTGATCTGTGGATGGATGAGATGGGAGTCGTCGTATCTTCCATTCCTTTCACTGCTAGGAAACTCTACATCTGTTGGTTATCATTCAGCTATTGACATAAAAGGGCTACATTATTATATTAATGAATTACTAGGTTCAGCGTTGTATAGGGATATAATTATCCTTTGACATCATATTTGCCCTGAAGGTCGGAGTGCAGGGGTCAGGAGATATTCGACTTGCATCAGGAAAATACATATATTTTTGAAATTGTACAATGGTCTCAGTCTACTGTAGGAAGGGCATTTCACTAAGTGCTAGGGGACTGTAAAAGGAAGGATTATGCTTTACTTGGGTTTTTATGTATTTTGCATTAGAAAGAGGATTATTGTGTTTGAATATCTCAAAAGCAAAATAACATAGTATATCAGCAACAATATCAATGTAGAGATATTTAGATTTTTTTCTTGCTTTTATGATTTGGTACATAGTTTTGTGTTGGTTCACCTTTGACAGTATTTACGTATGCCCCTATTTGTAAACAGTTTAGCAAATAACGTTGTGTACTAGGATATCATATTCGATTATAGTATTCAAACCCAATGCTTTACAGAAGTTAATGGCTTTGAAGATTTTGAAAATATTAAAAGAACGCAGATAGCGAATTTATGCTTGTAATATCTTGTGGGACCATGGGGGTATGAAACATAATTAGAAATTAAATTCTGAAGGCATTTAGAAGAAAACCCAATTTAATCAGGACATTAGTGTGTGTAGAACCAGTGCACAAAGATATTAAACGGTAATGGGACTATGAATGTATTTAAATATGAGTAGGCTATTGGTCTTTGTCTTTTTATGTGTTTGTGCTCAAATCATTGCTGTGACATGAGGTGGTATGGCTCAATCTGGAAGATGTCCTCAGTAAATGGTGAAGTGTATATATCATCATGTGTGATGGGAACACAATGTCTGTGTAGTGGACCACCATCTGGTCAACTGAAGTAATCATTATGGTCAAACTTTATGGTCAAACATTATGATCAAAGAAAAGTATAGTTCTGCTGGAAGAGACTCACTTTTGCACTATGCCCTTTCAAGTGTTGTATTTCACGGTCAAAACTACAACAATCATACACTGTATTAATTGACCTTTGTTTCTAACCTGTCACCTAGGAGCTACAGAGGAACCAGAGGTGATCCCGGACCCAGCCAAGCAGACAGACAGGGTGGTGAAGATCGCTGGCATCAGTGCTGGGGTGCTGGTTTTCATCCTACTGGTGCTGGTGGCCATCCTTCTGGTCAAGAAGAGGTGAGTGGAGCATCGTAAACAGTAAAGACTGTGTTACTTGCTCAATGCGAGCATAGCATACCTACACACATACACACCATTAGAACGCTGTACTCCATCCCATGCCATCAGCATAACCATGACTCACAGTGGAGGCTGGGTCAGGACTATCAGACAGCCTACACAATGAGGGAGGAGAGGGGGGTGAGAGGAGGGATGGGAGAGGGGTGAGAGGAGGAGACAAGAGACTACAGTATTGTATGTTATTGTTTATGGAGTGCCAAGACTATGTGTAACGCTGTTTTACCAGGGTTTGTCATAACAGGGTTTGGTAGAGAGTTGGATTGAGTTTCAAGGGGAGGCAGGCAGAGTACTGGACTTGAATTAGATGAGGACCCATAAGGCTTATCTCTCAGAGCAGCACAGTGAATTTAGGAGCATACAGATTTCCCCAGGTTTTCTTAAAATGTTCAGAGAATTTCATCTTTATATCTGAAGTGGCTGATCTGAAAAGCCATGTAACATACCCAGGATTATTTGGCTTTGCTGAATTTTGGAGGTGATGTGAACTCACACAAGTGCATACCAGTGGTGAACAATGCTAATAGACTTTGCTTTGCTGAGAAGTGGAACATTTCTTTGAAGTCTTTGAGAGGTGTCTTATACTTTAATAGGTATTCCGATGTGTTTTACTGTGGTTTTTCACTGCAGCTTATTAAGATTGCTGCTTTTATGCTGTTTTTACAAAAGAAAGTGGACAGCTTTTTGTTGAGGGTTGCATTCAGGATACATACTGTAACAACAATATTGAGCTGTGCTCAGTTTGTGCTTGCCTCAAGTTCATTCATTTTGTCACTCGCTTACCTCATCCCACTCAGTAATGCTTGGAGCTGCTTCATTCAAAACTTATTCAGAATATTGTTTACTGCTTGGTACAGTATAGCTATATGTATCTTTCCTGGCCTTTATTTTGTAGGATTTGACTATGGTGACCATCTAAATTCATCAAAGTCAATAATTGGCTAACTAACAGGTCCCAGCTATTCCTAATAGATAACTACTGATGCAGACAGTGGATTGAGCCTATATTAATTCCTGTGCTATCTAGGATTAACTGTTAGTGGAATTGATTAAGTCCAAGCTCAACATAATTTTACTCTACTATACTTTTCTGTTAGTATTCATAAACATTTCCCTACTTGGACAAGTTATGGGGGAATGGACTGTATTTTGGAAGGTTATGGGCTAATATACAATCCGAAACCTTTGATGTTGTCTAAATGCTACTTTTCTTTTTAGTCATGGAGGCTTTACTACGAAGAATTGGTCAGTCAGGTGTGTACACACACACACACGCACACGCACGCACACACACACACACTTGTTTTACTAACCTTGTAGGGACACACAATTGATTCCCATTCAAAATGATATTTTCCGTAACCCTAACCTTAACCCTAACCTTAACTCCAAAACATCAACTTAACCCTAAACCTAACCTTAACTCCTAAACCTAATTCTAACCCTAACACAAATTCTAACCCTAACCCTTAGAAATATAATTTTTCCTTGTGGGGACTGGCAAAATGTCCCCAGTTGGTCAAATGTTTGTTTGTTAGTTTACTATTCTTGTGAGTACTTCTGGTCCCCACAAGTATAATTAAACATGTCCACACACACACACACACACACACACACACACACACACACACACACACACACACACTCACACTCAGTTGGGGTCATGCAAAGGAGGCAGGTTGCAGAGATCAGGGTGAGTCTGGGGCCTTGAGAGAGCAAATTATGTCGTGCTGTAATTACTTTGTGAACCTCCTATTGATTTTGTTCAGTTTTTCAGATAAGGTTTTATAATGAACACTGGCAAACTGAACTGTCTCCAGCACCTGTGATGAATGCTTTGGAAAGAAATTGATATTGTTTTAAAGGGAAAAAATAAATAACTTATCCTCAGTCGGAGCACATCTCTACATGCTGATCAGGTTTAGCAGGAACGATGTGTGATGTGTGGAGAGGAGCCGTTACCCTGCACACCCTTTGTCTCTCTTTGTATGACACATGGCACCATCGTGTGGCCATTTAGCAGAATGATTGTTTGAAATTCACCCTATAGAACCCTATTACCATGTACTGTAAGTAAGAATATACTTATTTGTTATCTCACATATTTAACAAAGATTCTGACACCCACATACAATGAATGGGTCATTGATGAAAGCTTTTTCAACCAATGTGTTTTCAGGTTAGATTTACACAGAAGTGAGCTACACAATATCTAATCATCCAGGTTAAACAAACACATCCCAATTAACTTGAATGACATTAGTGCCTATCATCTGTAGGGTTCAGGAGAAGTGTATTTGAATGAGATTGATGAATGAGAGGTGTTTATACACCTGTTCCTGATAGAGATATCTGTAACGTTGTGGTTCTGTTCACAGTGTTGGACAGTCAAGCGGTGCCTGTGACTGCTGATGAGTGAGGATTTCAAATGAATCTTAATTGGCAGAGCAGCCTCTGTGTCTCTGTAGATGTTCTGCCAATTAGGGCATCGTTCCTAACGACCACTGCTCATTTACAGCCGTCTCCCTCCTAATTTCCCCTGCCATCCCCCTTCCATACCCCGATCCATAACCTTTCAACTTCAGAGAAATCTCATTCTGCCAAATCTCATTCTGCCACAGGTCATTCCTTAGCTCCATTCTTTCCCCCTCTTTCCCTTCCCTCACGCTTTTTCTCCTCCATTTTCTTCACCGGGTATTTTTGATTTAGTGGAGCTGGTCCAGGCTTGCTTTGTGGAGATAAAAGGAAAAGGTCAGGTTATAAAGTGAGTCTTTTCTCCCTGGTCATGAGTGACAGACATGGGTTGAGTGATAATAACAAAGTTTCCCTTTCTCTGATATTGAAAGAAAGTTACTTTTCATCGATGCTCTTCTGGATCAAAACTAAAGGAGTGACTTTTGAATTATAGTTAAGTATGCTACAGTAAGTCTGGCATATTCAAACCCCTTTGTTCAGTATTACAAACAATTGGTTTGTGTTGGTTTGGTGTTGGTGTACTATTGTAGTTGCACAGTATTTCATGTTTTGTAATAGAATCTATTCCCTGTGGTTTAGAATATTTTTCAGAGAGGTGGGAGGGGGTTCATTTCATTGAATGCTTTTCATATAAGCCATTGGCATTAATTGCAGCGCCTGCTTTTGAGTTTTTGGATGGCTTCCTGGTTTGTAATTTCAGCCTGAAAAAGGACTGGTGTTTGGAGCGATAGGGCACATTGAGTGCTAATGAGCCATAAACTCCTAATCCCATTGGAATGGATTAAAAGTACTGATGGTAATTGAATTCTGAAATATGACTAATGTCCCTTTGTCCCCAAAGTAAAGAGAAAGCTTGTGAAAATCAATAAAATATGGATTTGTTTTGGAACTAGTTAGCTTAACGTGTTGTGGATGTCTTGAATGTAGTTAATGGTGTTGGTGTAATAGTCAACAAGGTGTAGTAATCAACTAGACATCCTCTCAGTCGGTCTATTCTACAGATAATTAGAGGTCTATTTCTCTCTCTCTCACACACACACTGTGTCTCAATCTCTCTTCCTCTTGTTAGTTGCACCGAGTTTCTTTTCTTCCGAAATCAGGTGACCAGTAGAGTAGAACTCAATGATATACTTAAGCAATAAGGCCCGAGGAGGTGTGGTATATGGCCAATATACCACGGCTAAGGGCTGTTCTTAAGCACGACGCAACGCAGAGTGCATGGACACAGCCTTTAACCGTAGTATATTGGCCATATACCACAAACCCCCGAGGTGCCTTATTGCTATTATAAACTGGTTACCAATGTAATTAGAGCTGTAAAAAAATGTTTTGTCATACCCGTAGTATACGGTCTGATATACCACAGCTGTCAGCCAATCAGCATTCAGGGCTTGAACCACCCAGTTTAATACAAGTTAATGAAGTGGATATTGGAATCTCGTAGTTGCTTTGCACGGAAACAATCGAGGTTGAAGCCAAAACATAAATGCAGTGGCAACATTTGTATGCTTCTTTTATTTTCATTTTACTTGCACACTATCTTCAATTACACATTTATTTTCATTTTCATTTAGGAAAGTTGATATCTGATGATTACATTACAAACACTAGTTACTGAGGAGATCAATACTTATGGGCAAGACACATCTCATTGATCTAATACAATAATGAATCTGTGGTTCCCTTTTTGAACTGAACCTATAAAAGATACTGCATCTTTAAAATGGTGGTCCATGACATTGCTTGTTTTCCAGGTAGCAAGAAGCTTGTTCTTTAGTATGGCGCAATTTGTTTTGCAGCTGTGTTTATCCACGATGCTTGTCAATACTTTTCTTTTCATATGTAACACCATAGCCTAAATCTAATGATAATAGTTTTGTGAGTCCATAACACCAACAGTCAATCTTAAGACTGTCTGACTGTCCATGTGAATGAGACAGTATTTAATGCATGACATTAATGATTCCGCCCAATTCCAAATTCAACCAGAACAAAATATGAACTATTTGCATATTTGTAATTAAAATAATTTTCTTGCACACTATCTTCAATTACACTGGAACATAAAACTGCATGCAGCTCAATTTGAATGCATGTAAAAATGAAATTCTAACATTAGGAAGTTAATTCATAGATTTAATTTTGTTGTCTTGCACTTTTTTCTGCTTTTGTTGATCCGACTGATTCACACTTTGCATTCACCAATATTTCTTTATCCTGCTGTCTCTGATTTGCGTACCAGGAGGAGCTACTATTCTTACTCATATTACCTGTAAGTAAACAGACAAACAACAACAACAACAACAAAACAGAAACAAACAAACCCAAAATACAATGAGTGCACTTGTCCTTGATTAGTTATGTAGTGTTTTAAAGATGCAGTATCCTTTTTTCAAGTGAAAACGCATATCGCTCAGAACCAATTGCCATTGCCATTGACTAGCTCAAACATGCTTCGAAACACTCTCCAAACCAAAGTCATGATGACCAAAAGCGGTGTTATTTGAAAAAAGAATGCTGCACTTTGTGTCCTGTGTTCTATCTGTGTGCATGTGGTTGTATGTCAGTAACTCATGTATTTCATCACTCTTCTTCATCTCCTGGGCCTCCTTTATCCATTGAAAGGATATATACGGGGTAAACTGTGTGCCTCTACACGTGCACACTGCTTGTGTTGTATGTCTTAAATATCTCATAAGCCCTTTCCAATTGGTTGCTCTGAATGTTGGTTGCAGAAGGTTTCCTCTTTGGGTTGGTGTAGGTTATTTTTCCGCTGTAGACAGTAGACAATCATCTCCACACTGTGGTGCTTTCCACTTCCTAAGAGCAAAAAAATAATAATCCCCAATCTGTTGTCCTGACAAGTCTGCCGATGCTCTCACATGCGCTCCCATTCGACATGCTTGCCATTTCACCCTCACCTCTGTGAGAGTGATGTTTTATGCTACACAGGCCTCGCATTTACCTCCACACTCCTCTCATTTTTGTATTTCTCACAATCATGTTTCATTTCATACCTAGAAGTGACACTCAATCTCAAGTGAATTCAAGTGAATGAGTCTTTTCAGCATTTCGGAGATGATTCCCCCGATGCAAGATAATTTTGTATGATTTATTTATTTTTCTCTCATGAAAATGAAATATACTGTATCAGCTTCGCAGTGACCATCTTATGCTGGCTTCGGATAGTCCCTTAAAGCGATGTTAGGATATCAAATTTCTTAGCGCTGGGGGACATTTAGCCAATTATATCCTGTTAAATTGGAATAATTGAACAGCTGAAAGTTACCAATAATTACATTAAAATTGTCAATCTGTTTTTCCCAACGGGAAAGAGAGGTATCCCACAGTTTGCCGCTATCAAAGGTCATTGAAAGGTAAAACATGGAAACCAGATAATTTTCTCATGGCTCTTGATAAATTGGAACCTGCTGTGCATACCTATTTTGGTCCCACTTCAAATTTATGATGGGCAGAAATGAGTATATTCTGCCTATAATTGTCATTTTACTAGAACTGTATGAAATTAAACAATTTGGTATCTTTCTCCTGCTGTCCACCCATCTGTCTCTTCTCTAGTACAAAGAGTCCTCCTTTCAATTTCACTAGAGCGGCTGCTTAATAACCTCATCTCAGTGCTTTCATCTAACTGCAAACTGCAATCAGAGGATCATTTGTACTGCAGCACCTTTCTTCAGGGTGCTCGCAAAGTGGAATTAGGAACTAGGAATAGAATAGAGTGGGTATGTGTTTTCATCTCAGTACTCTTTTTTACAATACAAATGTAGAGAAACCGGCACAGTCGTAATTGCCCTTGAAATAAAAGCCTCCCAGTCTTGCAGGTGTTCAATCAGCTTTTCTCAACCAGGGGCCAATGAGGGAGTGCGTACACAATCAGTTAAATCGGTCAAACCCCATTAACCCCATCTATTCCTGTCCAGATGAAAGTATAATGAGACAATCAACCAAACAGTGAGTCCCCATTTTTCAGAATGTCTTGTCAGAGCCCAGATTGGGGATGCCATGTGGCAATATTTCTTCTACAGTATGTACCGAAGGATATTTGACCCTAAGAATACAGTATTTGTGGGGTTTGCACATATTATTGGATGAAAACACCATTTAAAAAAGGCGATATGTGGAAGCCAAACCAGTGGTCTGTTGTCATGGAGATAAGCTTTTCTCTTTCATCTCTTTCTCTTTAGTCTTTCCTGTAAATAATCGTCGACAAGGTATTTTTGTGATATTTAAACCGGTTTGTCCGATCCTTCAGGAAACTGGCCAAGAAGCGCAAAGACGCCATCGGGAATACTCGTCAGGAAATGACCCACATGGTTAATGCCATGGACCGCAGTTATGCTGATCAGAGCACACTACATGCTGAGGATCCCATGGCTGTCACATTCATGGACTCCCACAATTTCAGCAACAGATGTAAGTATAATAGTCCCTCCACAGATCCCTGGGAAACACCTCCCTCAACAGACACATGATACATGTAAGAAAGCCTCCTGACAGTGAGATCAGAGGAGGCTGGTGGGAGGAGCTATAGGATGACGGGCTCATTGTAATGGCTGGAAAGGAGTCAATGGAATGGTACCAAACACATCAAACACATGGAAACAACGTGTTTGACTCTGTTCCATTGATTCCATTCCAGCCATTACAATGAGCCTGTCCCCCTATAGCTCCTCCCACCAGCCTTCTGACAGTTAGATAACCCCTCTGCCTTACAATGGAAAAGGCCTTATTACAGAGAAGTGTCCTATAAGACAGGCTCTGACGAGAGGCGTTAAGTTATACCTTACATGTTTTTACTTTAATGGCATTTATTCATATCTTGGGAATTTCCTTTTATGCATTTTAATGATTTGAACCGTTGGTGCAGGATATTTTGGTAGAATTACTTCTATTCTTATGCTCTGTTCATCTTGCCCCTGGTACTTTATCATTCAGTAGTGTGCTGCAGCTTACTCAAGCCTTCTGGAATGTTCCTCATAAGATTTTTTTCCCTACAGTGCCTAATGATCCACTTGTGCCAACGGCAGTGCTAGGTGAGGCCCTGGTGCTATGTCATCTGCCCTGCCATGGCTTGTGTTCCTCATGCATATGTCGTTGTCACAGTCCTGTAGCCGTCCATTGTAAACCTGTAGCTGTTCCATTGTCTCTGTATTAAGTCTGTGTAGTCAGTCACAATTCACGATAGCCTTGAGAATTTATCACTGTCAGAATGACTGGCCTCCACATTCACTTATCCAGTAAGGGGGATAAAATAGGAATTGTTTCCAGATTGTAGATTTCCCCTGGCTGCCAGTATAAAGCACTTGGCCCTCAGCCATGGTAGAGTGGAGATGTGGTAGTCCTCCAGTGAACAGATGAGCTAACCCTTCAGGGTTTAGAACCTACCCATGAGCCGTTGGATTGAAGCTAAACCCCATTCAGAGACTCACTGTATGCATTGCAACTGTCTACAAGCTCCATATCCTGCTCAGGGCATTGGTTAAGAGATGAAGAGGGAAAACAAATTCAAACTAAAGTGAAGATTGATATATGACGGATACATTCACCTGAGCCTCAACCTGAAGATCAACCTCCTACATAACACTGTTATAGAATGAAACCAGTCATCCTGTCATTGTGTGTAAGTCCATAGCGTCAGACAGACTTTGTGAGCGGGTGCCATTTTACAACACCCTCAGCCCCCCTGGGACTTGTCTCTGTCTGTGGAGAGTCAAAAAACACATCTGACAGTTTCTATGTAATGGAGTTCAGTGTTCACTCATGGCATCAGGAAGGAGAGTGTTAGACACGGTGACACTAGACACGGTGTAGTCCACACTGAAAGAACAAGCAAGCAACCGCTGAGGGTCTTTACGGCTCACTGAAAACCTGAGTTTGATGGGGAATTAAAATGCCCCCTCAGGCCAGTGTGCTTGCTGTGAAAATGTCTTATTTTAGCTCTGTGTTGTCGCTGGGCTTGGTAATAGGAAGTGAAGGGTGCAGTTCAAACCGTGACTCAATCTATCATGTTAGGACAGAATTAAGAAATACGAATTTGCTAATGAGTAAAAATGTCAGCTTAGATAGTCTATACTCTAGAGTGCAGCAGTTCTCTCACAAGCTTAGTGTCACTCCTCCTAGATCCCGCCCACTGCAGAAGTGTCTGTCAGTCTCGCCATAGCTTTCTAGAAAGCCATTTGCAAATGTGTAAGAAAGTCAATGTTGTGTTTTGGTCATGTAGTACAGTCAAATCTGTCGTCATTGTTTGGTGATCACTTCCACCACCCTAACGTTCCAGTCATGTCACGTCATTATATATATATATATATATATATATATATACACACATATATATATACACACATATATATATATATATATACACATAGGTATATATGTGTATATATGTATATATATGCATATATATGTATATATATGCATATATATGCATATATATATACACATATATGTATGTGTGTAATAATGTGTATATATGTGTGTATATATATATATATATATATATATATATATACACATATATATACACACACATATATATATATACACATAGGTATATATGTGTATATATGTATATATATGCATATATATGTATATATATGCATATATATACACATATATGTATGTGTGTATATATGTGTGTAATAATGTGTATATATGTGTGTGTGTGTGTATATATATATTTTTTTGTCCATTAAAATAACGTCAAATTGATCAGAAATACAGTTTAGACATTGTTAATGTTGTAAATGGCTATTGTAGCTGGAAACAGCTGATTTTTAATGGAATATCTACATAAGCGTACAGAGGCCCATTATCAGCAACCATCAGGCCTGTGTTCCAATGGCACGTTGTGTTTGCTAATCCAAGTTTATCATTTTAAAAGGCTAATTGATCATTAGAAAACCATTTTGCAATTATGTTAGCACAGCTGAAAACTGTTGTGCTGATTAAAGAAGCAATAAAACTGGCCTTCTTGAGACTAGTTGAGTATCTGGAGCATCAGCAATTGTGGGTTCGATTACAGGCTCAAAAGGCCCAGATACAAATAACTTTCTTCTGAAACTCGTCAGTCTATTCTTGTTCTGAGAAATGAAAGCTATTCCATGCGAGAAATTGCCAAGAAACTGAAGATCTCGTACAACGCTGTGTACTACTCCCTTCACAGAACAGCGCAAACTGGCTCTAACTAAAATAGAAAGAGGAGTGGGAGGCCCCGGTGCACAACTGAGCAATAGGACAAATACATTAGAGTGTGTAGTTTGAGAAACAGGCGCCTCACAGGTCCTCAACTGGTAGCTTCATTAAATAGTACCCGCAAAACACCAGTCTCAACGTCAACAGTGAAGAGGAAACTCTGGGATGCTGACCTTCTAGGCAGCGTTCCAAAGAACTGGCCAATAAAAATAAAATATTAAGATGGGCAGTCTGAGATATGGCTTTTTCTTTACAACTCTGCCTAGAAGGTCAGCATCCAGGAGTCGCCTCTTCACTGTTGACGTTGAGACTGGTGTTTTACATTGTAGAATAATAGTGAAGACATCAAAAGTATGAAATAACACAAATGGAATCATGTAATTACCAAAAAAGTGTTAAACAAATATATATATATTTTATATTTGAGATTCTTCAAATAGCCACCCTTTGCCTTGATGACAGCTTTGCACACTCTTGGCATTCTCTCAACCAGCTTAATGAGATAGTCACCTGGAATAAATTTCAATTAACAGGTGTGCCTTCTTAAAAGTTAATTTGTGGAATTTATTTCCTTCTTCATACGTTTGAGCCAATCAGTTGTGTTGTGACAAGGTGGGGGGGGGGGTATACAGAAGATAGCCCTATTTGGTAAAAGATGAAGTCCATATTATGGCAAGAACAGTTCAAATAAGCAAAGAGAAACGACAGTCCATCATTACTTTAAGACATGAAGGTCAATCAATACGGAAAATGTCAAGAACTTTGAAAGTGTCTTCAAGTGCAGTCGAAAATACCATCAAGCGCTATGATGAAACGGCTCTCATGAGGACCGCCACAGGAATGGAAGACCCAGAGTTACCTCTGCTGCAGAGGATAAGTTCATTAGAGTTACTAGCCTCAGAATATGCAGCCCAAATAAATGCTTCACTGAGTTCAAGTCACAGACACATCTCAACATCAACTGTTCAGAGGGGACGGTGTAAATCAGGCCTTCATGGTCAAATTGCTGCAAAGAAACCACTACTAAAGGACACCAATAATAAGAAGAGACCTGCTTGGGCCAAGAAACACGAGCAATGGACATTAGACCGGTGGAAATTTGTCCTTTTGGTCTCCAAATTTGAGATTTCTGGTTACAACCGCCATGTCTTTGTGAGATGCGGTGTGGGTGAACGGATGATCTCCGGATGTGTAATTCCCACCGTAAAGCATGGTGGAGGAGGTGTTATGGTGTGGGGGTGCTTTGCTGGTGACACTTAACCAGCATGGCTACCACAGCGTTTTGCAGTGATACACCATCCCATCTGGTTTGGGCTTAGTGGACAATGACCCAACACACCTCCAGGCTCTGTAAGGGCTATTTGACCAAGAAGGAGAGTGATGGAGTGCTGCATCAGATGACCTGGCCTCCACAATCCCCCGACCTCAACCCAATTGAGATGGTTTGGGATGAGTCAGACGGTAGAGTGAAGGAAAAGCAGCCAACAAGTGCTCAGCATATGTGGGAACTCCTTCAAGACTGTTGGAAAAGCATTTCAGGTGAAGCTGGTTGAGAGAATGCCAAGAGTGTGCAAAGCTGTCATCAGGGCAAAGGGTGACTCTTTGAAGAATCTCAAATTTAAAATATATTTTGATTTGTTTAACACTTTTTTGGTTACTACATGATTCCATATGAGTTATTTCATAGTTTTGATGTCTTCACTATTCTTCTACAATGTAGAAAATAGTAAAAAATAAAGAAAAAATATTGAATGAGTAGGTGTGTCCAAACTATTGACTGGTACTGTATATATGTGTGTGTGTGTGTGTGTGTGTGTGTGTGTGTGTGTGTGTGTGTGTGTGTGTGTGTGTGTGTGTGTGTGTGTGTATGTCTGTGTGTGTGTGTGTGTTTGTGTGTGTATATATATATACCCTACCTTCAAAAGTTTGGGGTCACTTAGAAATGTCCTTGTTTTCCATGAAAACATACATGAAATGAGTTTGAATAGGAAATATAGCAAAATATATAGGAAATGTAGTTATTGACAAGGTTAGAAATAATGATTTTTAATAGAAATAATAATTGTGTCCTTCAAACTTTGCTTTCGTCAAAGAATCCTCCATTTGCAGCAATTACAGCCTTGCAGACCTTTGGCATTCTAGTTGTCAATTTGTTTTGCAGGTACTATTTAATGAAGCTGCCAGTTGAGGACCTTTGAGGTGTCTAGTTTAGTAGTACACACCGTTGTACGAGATCTTCAGTTTCTTGGCAATTTCTCGCATGGAATAGCCTTCATTTCTCAGAACAAGAATAGACTGAAGAGTTTCAGAAGAAAGTTATTTGTTTCTGGCCATTTTGAGCCTGTAATCGAACCCACAATTGCTGATGCTCCAGATACTCAACTAGTCTCAAGAAGGCCAGTTTTATTGCTTTTTAATCAGCACAACAGTTTTCAGCTGTGCTAACATAATTGCAAAAGGGTTTTCTAATGATCAATTAGCCTTTTAAAATGATCAACTTGGATTAGCAAACACAATGTGCCATTGGAACACAGGACTGATGGTTGCTGATAATGAGCCTCTGTACGCCTATGTAGACATTCCATTAAAAATCAGCCGTTTCCAGCTACAATAGCCATTTACAACATTAACAATGTCTACACTGTATTTCTTATCAATTTGATGTTATTTTAATGGACAAAAAAATTGCTTTTCTTCTGAAAACAAGGACATTTCTAAGTGACCCCAAACTTTTGAACGGTAGTGTATGTGTGTGTGTGTGTGTGTGTGCGTGTATACATTTGTATTATATATGTACTACAAACCCTGTGTGCTAACTGTTTATCTAGCTAAAAGCTCTTGTTTTTTTCTTTTCTTGCTGTCCTTATTATAAAGTGCCAATTACCGGTAAGTGCATGTGACCAGTGTGTGTGGAAAGTGTCCCAAAGTGTTTAATGAAATGAAAAGAAATTGATTGCCAGAGAACATATACTGGATCTCAATGCTATTGTGTTAATGATTTATCCATTAAATGGATGTATGTTTCAGTAACAGTAGCTGACTTCCCCTCCACTGACAGTAAATTGTGCGGGGTCCTTAAACCGTGACTTAACATTCCCCTAAACCTACATTTGTGGGGTGGCAGTAGCTCAGGAGCTAGCCAAGCAGGAAGGATGTAGAGCTCATGGCTCAGTAGGTCATGTGATTGCCAGTAGGTCAGGCTGGGCTTTAGAGGGGTGTAGATTCTTCCTAAGGAGAACCTGGGTCTCAACAGCCAACCACCTCACTTTCCCACACGCACGCCCACACACACTCACGCCGCACTCACAGACACACACACACACACTCATCTCCTGTCTCCCGGGCAGGCTGTTAAATGGTTGTGTGTCTGAGGGGTTGACATGGTTCAGATAAGACATTAAAGGGCACATATGGTGCCTGTCAGGCCTGTGAGTCCAGCATCTCTCCCCTGAAAGTGTCCTGCCCTCACACAGTCTTCACTGAGAGGCCCCTGTGTCTGTCCGTCTGTTTGTCTGCTGGGAAAGGCAGGCACACCACTCCTCGGCTGTATCAAGCTCCGTCTTGCCCACTCACCAAGCTGACTCGACACGTCAGTGACTGCCAGGTGCCATGTGGCTTACATCCCTCACAGCTTAGCGGCCTCACTGGGGGGTTGCTTTAGATAGATAGTGTACTGGCAGGAGCCATGTTATTTGCCAGAAAGAAAATGCTATTTTTATTTGCCATTTTTGCTAGAAAAACATGTAGGTTTGTAAGAGAAACACACCCAATGTGGTTATAATAGGGGATTCGTCATGATTTGCACACAGGCCAGATATGTGCTCTGTGAGTGTTTGTGATTGTGATGTTGAGTGATAATGCTCCTTCACAAGCCTGTGTATTCCTCACCAACGTGTGATTTCCCTGGACAGATGAGAACCACACTGCAGCTGCTGCAGAGTCCAGTCGGCTGCTGGACGTCCCCCGGTACCACTGTGAGGGGACAGATTCGCCCTACCAGACCGGTCAACTGCACCCAGCCATCAGGGTGGCTGACCTGCTCCAACACATCAACCTGATGAAGACCTCCGACAGCTATGGCTTCAAGGAGGAGTATGAGGTCAGACCCCATGACTCTAATCTACAGTACACCCATTACACAGCACAAGGCCCTAAGACTCTTGTCTACAGTACTCATTACATAACACAAGGCCCTAAGACTCTAGTCTACGGTACACCCATAACATAACACAAGGCCCTAAGACTCGAGTCTACAGTACTCATTACATAACACAAGGCCCTAAGACTCTAGTCTACGGTACACCCATAACATAACACAAGGCCCTAAGACTCTAGTCTACGGTACACCCATAACATAACACATGGCCCTAAGACTCGAGTCTACAGTACACCCATAACATAACACAAGGCCCTAAGACTCTTGTCTACAGTACTCATTACATAACACAAGGCCCTAAGACTCTAGTCTACGGTACACCCATAACATAACACAAGGCCCTAAGACTCGAGTCTACAGTACTCATTACATAACACAAGGCCCTAAGACTCTAGTCTACGGTACACCCATAACATAACACAAGGCCCTAAGACTCGAGTCTACAGTACTCATTACATAACACAAGGCCCTAAGACTCTAGTCTACGGTACACCCATAACATAACACAAGGCCCTAAGACTCTAGTCTACGGTACACCCATAACATAACACATGGCCCTAAGACTCGAGTCTACAGTACACCCATAACATAACACAAGGCCCTAAGACTCTTGTCTACAGTACTCATTACATAACACAAGGCCCTAAGACTCTAGTCTACGGTACACCCATAACATAACACAAGGCCCTAAGACTCGAGTCTACAGTACTCATTACATAACACAAGGCCCTAAGACTCTAGTCTACGGTACACCCATAACATAACACAAGGCCCTAAGACTCTTGTCTACAGTACTCATTACATAACACAAGGCCCTAAGACTCTAGTCTATGGTACACCCATAACATAACACAAGGCCCTAAGACTCTAGTCTACGGTACACCCATAACATAACACATGGCCCTAAGACTCGAGTCTACAGTACACCCATAACATAACACAAGGCCCTAAGACTCTTGTCTACAGTACTCATTACATAACACAAGGCCCTAAGACTCGAGTCTACGGTACACCCATAACATAACACAAGGCCCTAAGACTCGAGTCTACAGTACACCCATAACATAACACAAGGCCCTAAGACTCTATTCTGTACTTATAACATAGCATATTTACGGTGGTCCTAAATGGCAGAGTAGCTTTTAAAATGAAGTGACAGACCCTTAGGGCCACCGTACATTTTAGATAAATCTATGTGTTCCTCAGCCCTCAAGACAGTCTTACTGATAGTCTCACTATTCGAAACATCAACACACCTTTAACTTCATAAAATTCTAATCTGGTACAAATGAAATATACAACATTATTGGGAGGTTCTTAAAAAAATACAATATTCCTACAGTGGAGAACAAGCTAAAATGTCATAGGGATTATGTCACATCCTGTCGTGGTTCTTCGATGCTCACTGTGTCGACTGGATGGGCGACCACAGCCCTGCAGAGAGAGAGTTTCCTGTCAGGGGGCGGTTTGCCCGTGAGTCGCTCCACACTGCCTGCAGGGGTTTAGAGACGTTCAGTTTCTTGCTCTGCAGCATTTGAAAGTTCAAGGGTTTAGTATAGAAGTGTTGTGAAAAAAGTTACAGACATAGACTTATATGGCTCAGCTCTGATAGTCATCTCCCCATTAGTATTAGATAATGATCACAGTGGTGAAGACCAAACGTAGAGGTTTTGAGCATCAAACCTCACACTGCATTTACTCTCCAGCCCTTTGTACTTCAATGGACAGTAGAATAATTAATTTCACTTTTTTAATTGGCCACATTGTTGCCAGAAAATGTGTCGCATTTGCCACCTTGTGTGTCTATTGTTTTCTGAGACCCACCAGGCTAGACATCGAAGCTTTGAAGTGATGGTTCTTGGACAGACATACAATAGAAAAGTCCATAGAAAACTGCCTTTTGATTATTTTGCAGTGCCTTACCCACCGTCTAGACAGTAGTGGTGTACATACTTGCTAAACGTGTGTTCTTATCAGCCTCACTCACTCTGTTCCATTCTGTTTGGTGTGCAGAGTTTTTTTGAAGGCCAGTCCGCTTCCTGGGATGTGGCAAAGAAAGACACTAACAGAACCAAGAACCGCTATGGAAACATCATTGCATGTAAGTCTTGTATTTAACTTCTAATAAAGTTGCTAGGTGTTGATGCCTCCTTTTGGCTTGTGTACTTTTAGGAATTAGCTCATTAAATATGGCAAACCATAAAATCAATATGTTATCATATCCTTACCTGACTCCTCTTATTCTCAGGAAATTTGGAAGAATCATTTTGATTTGACTTGCTGTTAGTCAAATAAAACTAGCCAGCCTACTAACCCATGTTATATTACAGACGATCATTCTAGAGTGATCCTGCAACCAATGGAAGACGACCCTTCCTCTGACTATATCAACGCCAACTACATTGACGTAAGTGGCGCAGCCTCCTCCATTGGCGAACGTGTGCGACACAACCGTCCTTCTCTCGTATGTGAGGCCTTCTATGCATGCCTTTGTCAACAATATGAATACAGCTTTTATTTTCCTCCTTCAGTCAAAGTGCTTGTACTCACTGACATTGTTGTGCTTTCTTTCACTCTTGCCTATGATTTGGGCTGTAGATATGGCTGTACAGGGATGTAAGTATCACTGTAGGGGACCTCACCACACCTCATGTTTTCCACTCTCCCTCCTCGTTCACCTCTGGTTACTTCTAACAACATCTGCACGGAAACGCATGAGATGTTCTCCCATCTCCCCCCTTTTTGATTTGATCCTACCATGCTGTTGTTCATCAGCTTCTCTCATTTCACATGTCCTCATGCCCGACGTGTACATCCCTGATCCGTGTGCTACTGTTCTCAATAGGAATGGTTGTCATATTTACAAGATGGTGGCCGCCTGTGTTTTTCCTTTGTTGCCTCCCCTACTGTGCCTGTACCCAGCCAGATCAAATCTGATAGGGATCATTTGGAGTGTTAGGACCTATTGACTCTATAAAGGAACTTGCTAGTAAGCAGCCAATTACAGTAATGTAGTATTCCTACGAAGTAATCGATAATGAAACATTCTTGGCATTAAAACACACCAGAGTTGAGCTTTACCAAGCAATATATGTCCATTTAATTGACACATACTCAAAGCACAAGTAGGAAATGTTCTCTCATTGAAAGTTTATATTAGTGAATTAATTGGTACACGAGAACAGCTCTGTGCATATTAGCGCATAAAGCCATTGACTTTCCTGAAGATGAATCTCATGCAGTCCAAGCTGGGGTTGAGGCACGGTGTGCTATGTAGTAGTCTGCTGTTGTTGCTGCACTATATAAACGTCTTACACAATGATCTTAAAGTATTGTGATTGTTGCACTTTTCAGGGGTATCAGAGGCCAAGTCATTACATTGCAACTCAAGGTAAGACAAAGTACCCCCCCCCCCCCCCCCCGCCCCCCCCCCCCCCCCCCCCCCCACCACCTCTAAAGAATGATTTGATTCTGATATAGTATTTTTATTTTCAGTAATGAGCAATAATGGTCTAATAAAGAGTTATTAGATTGTATTGTATTCAGTTCAGATATTGTATATACAGTGGGGAGAACAAGTATTTGATACACTGCCGATTTTGCAGGTTTTCCTACATACAAAGCATGTAGAGGTCTGTAATTTTTATCATAGGTACACTTGAACTGTGAGAGACGGAATCTAAAACAAAAATCCAGAAAATCACATTGAATGATTTTTAAGTAATTAATTTGCATTTTATTGCATGACATAAGTATTTGATACATCAGAAAAGCAGAACTTAATATTTGGTACAGAAACCTTTGTTTGCAATTACAGAGATCATACGTTTCCTGTAGGTCTTGACCAGGTTTGCACACACTGCAGCAGGGATTTTGGCCCACTCCTCCATACAGACCTTCTCCAGATCCTTCAAGTTTCGGGGCTGTCGCTGGGCAATACGGACTTTCAGCTCCCTCCAAAGATTTTCTATTGGGTTCAGGTCTGGAGACTGGCTAGGCCACTCCAGGACCTTGAGATGCTTCTTACGGAGCCACTCCTTAGTTGCCCTGGCTGTGTGTTTCGGGTCGTTGTCATGCTGGAAGACCCAGCCACGACCCATCTTCAATGCTCTTACTGAGGGAAGGAGGTTGTTGGCCAAGATCTCGCGATACATGGCCCCATCCATCCTCCCCTCAATACGGTGCAGTCGTCCTGTCCCCTTTGCAGAAAAGCATCCCCAAAGAATGATGTTTCCACCTCCATTCTTCATGGTTCGGATGGTGTTCTTGGGGTTGTACTCATCCTTCTTCTTCCTCCAAACACGGCGAGTGGAGTTTAGACCAAAAAGCTCTATTTTTGTCTCATCAGACCACATGACCTTCTCCCATTCCTCCTCTGGATCATCCAGATGGTCATTGGCAAACTTCAGACGGGCCTGGACATGCTCTGGCTTGAGCAGGGGGACCTTGCGTGCGCTGCAGGATTTTAATCCATGACGGCGTAGTGTGTTACTAATGGTTTTCCTTGAGACTGTGGTCCCAGCTCTCTTCAGGTCATTGACCAGGTCCTGCCGTGTAGTTCTGGGCTGATCCCTCACCTTCCTCATGATCATTGATGCCCCACGAGTTGAGATCTTTCATGGAGCCCCAGACCGAGGGTGATTGACCGTCATCTTGAACTTCCATTTTCTAATAATTGCGCCAACAGTTGTTGCCTTCTCACCAAGCTGCTTGCCTATTGTCCTGTAGCCCATCCCAGCCTTGTGCAGGTCTACAATTGTATCCCTGATGTCCTTACACAGCTCTCTGGTCTTGGCCATTGTGGAGAGGTTGGAGTCTGTTTGATTGAGTGTGTGGACAGGTGTCTTTTATACGGGTAACGAGTTCAAACAGGTGCAGTTAATACAGGTAATGAGTGGAGAACAGGAGGGCTTCTTAAAGTAAAACTAACAGGTCTGTGAGAGCCGGAATTCTTACTGGTTGGTAGGTGATCAAATACTTATGTCATGCAATAAAATGCAAATTAATTACTTAAAAATCATACAATGTGATTTTCTGGATTTTTGTTTTAGATTCCGTCTCTCACAGTTGATGTGTACCTATGATAAAAATTACAGACCTCTACTTGCTTTGTAAGTAGAAAATCTGCAAAATTGGCAGTGTATCAAATACTTGTTCTCCCCACTGTATTTGTATTGATTGATTGATTGATTGATTGATTGATTGATTGATTGATCAATATGTGTTATCCTCTCCAGGGCCTGTCCATGAGACAGTCTATGATTTCTGGAGGATGGTCTGGCAAGAGCAGTCTGCCTGTATCGTCATGGTCACCAACCTCGTGGAAGTTGGACGGGTAGGTGATAGTGTCATTACTGTCAGATCAGGAGGCCAATGTACTGTAGGCCCTTGAACAGTCTTCATATATTAATCTTACATACTGTATACCTGGGCACCTATTGTGTGTATTTATGTGTGTGTATTATTTAAAGACATCTTTTGTTTTAAATGAATTAAATACTCATGTTCTTGTAGGTGAAGTGTTACAAGTACTGGCCCGATGATGCTGAGGTCTATGGTGATTTCAAAGTGACATTTGTGGAGGTGGAACCCCTTGCTGAATATGTGGTCAGAACGTTTACCTTGGAGAGGGTGAGTCAATCCTTTATCCACCCCTCACTTCTGTATTCAACAGTTTGATCTATAACAGTTAAAGGGGAAATCTGGGATTGGTACATCCACTCCTTTGTTGTTGTTTGATTGGCCCTTAAAATCAACACATATTGCAAATGTGGAATTCAGACTGAACCCAGACCAGTTGTGAACTAATAACCTGTATGTTCTCTGTCATCAGAGAGGCTTTAACGAGCTACGCGAGGTGAAGCAGTTTCATTTTACCGGCTGGCCTGACCACGGAGTGCCCTACCACGCCACGGGCCTCCTCTCCTTCATCCGCCGGGTCAAGATTTCCAACCCCCCCAGCGCTGGGCCCATCGTGGTGCACTGCAGGTAAGCCCCTAACACGATGCTTCCTCTACGCTCTCATAGCCAGATCTTCTGAGAAAACAGGTGCTTCCGATTCACGTTTCTTTGATCTCTCACATGTGAAATGTGTGCGCACGGACTAGCTAGCATGCTTCAATATCAACCACAGCTACGCTAGATACGATTTCACCTTGCCCCTTGACAGGATGTGGTTGCTATGGATGTTGTTGAACAATGCACACGCTTGTCAATTTAGTCTTGTGCATAGTTCAAGTTTCATGTTTTATTAGTCGTATGTACAGGATACACATGGTATACATTGTCCAATGAAATGCTTACTAGCAGGTTCCTTCTCAACAATGCAACAATAATAAGAAATAAGATAAGAATAGGAACATAAAGTAAATGGCTCAGTAGAATAGAATAGACATTTTAGCATAAGTATAATACAGGAAGGCACAATTTATAGTCCAATATTTTCACATGTATCAGTGGAGGGGGGATGGGGGAGGGGGCAAGTGTATAAATTTAGCATCATTGCATCATTGTTGTGTGTACTGCACAATGGCTGTGATTTTTTTTTCTTTCTTACAACTGCATTGTTGGTTAAGGGCTTGTAAGTAAGCATTTCACTGTTGTATTCAGCGCATGTGACAAATAAAATGTGATTTGATTTGAAGTGTAGTGCTGTGCAGCCATGCTCACCTTCCTGTCCTCTCGCTGCCCTCTCTCCCTGGTCAGCGCTGGAGCCGGACGCACAGGCTGTTACATCGTCATCGACATCATGCTGGACATGGCGGAGAGGGAGGGCGTGGTGGACATCTACAACTGTGTGAAGGCCCTGCGCTCCAGACGCATCAACATGGTACAGACTGAGGTGACTACTATGCCCACCCCACCGCCACACACCTCACCAATTAACATTAACACCATTCACCATTACTGTCTGTCTGTGCATTTCATGCTACTGTATGTATTGACTGTATGGAGATGCAGTGCGTTCCCTTGCTGAGTGTGTGTCTGTGGTCTGGCCACAGGAGCAGTACATCTTCATCCATGACGCCATCCTAGAGGCCTGTCTGTGTGGAGAGACGGCCATCCCTGCCTGCGAGTACAAAGCAGCTTACTACGACATGATCAGGATAGACTCACAGAGCAACTCCTCACACCTCAAAGATGAATTCCAGGTACTGGAGGACTATCCTTTCATATTTATTGGGGCACAAAGTTCTGTTTAACTCCTCAGGCTTTCATGTCTTGTACAACAATAAAAAACAACAATAAAAACAGGGAAATAGATCATGGTTGTGTTCCAAATGGCACCCTATTCCCTATAGAGTGCACTACTTTTGACCTTTTGACCTGGGAATAGGGTGCCATTTGGGATGCATCCCATGTCTCCTAACAAACAATGTTCCCTGACTTGTGGTTTCATGTTATTTGTGTTGTTTTCAGACTTTGAACTCGGTGACCCCTCAGCCCCAGCCAGAGGACTGCAGCATCGCCCTGCTCCCCAGGAACCACGAGAAGAACCGCTTCATGGACATGCTGCCTCCAGACCGCTGTCTGCCCTTCCTCATCACCATCGACGGGGAGAGCAGTAACTACATCAACGCTGCCCTCATGGATGTAAGTGTCCTCTTCCCTCATGCACGCGTAAGCACACACACACAGTATAGAAATGCACATACACATGCATGTACGCACGCACACACGCAAACACACACACACACATACACACACATACACACTCACTCGGCTCACTAAGTGCACTAGATGTTGTCTGAATGTATAGTAGAGACAGAAAGCTAGAGACAAATCCAGGTGTATACTTCTGTTTTCTGTACTCTAAATGAAGGACTGATATTCATTGTATATTTAATGTGTGCTCAAGGCTTTTAGTTCTTTTTTTGGCAATCCTTCTATTATTTTCTGGCAGTGCAAGTAGTGATGTTAATGAAAATACCAAATTAAAATGTGCTACATTTTAATAATTTTTTTTAGAAAGTTTTGGTAATCTAACTCTTCAACTATATCACGTTGACATTATTCTTCAAGATGGCTATTCATGTGGTCCTAAATTACACTTGCGCTTTTAATAATTTTGGGTTTTCAAATAAAACAAAAGTCCCCCCAAAAGGTTTGACCCGTTTGATGGAAGGGCGGGGTAAGTGAAACAAGTACAGTGTAACTACATTATATTTTATTATTAGTTCAAACAATAGTCCAGCTGGTAACTTTACTACATTATCCACACATTACAACAGTATCCACATATTACAACAGGATCCTCATATTACAACAGGATCCTCATATTACAACAGGATCCTCATATTACAACAGGATCCTCATATTACAACAGGATCCTCATATTACAACAGGATCCTCATATTACAACAGGATCCTCATATTACAACAGGATCCTCATATTACAACAGTATCCTCATATTACAACAGTATCCTCATATTACAACAGGATCCTCATATTACAACAGGATCCTCATATTACAACAGGATCCTCATATTACAACAGGATCCTCATATTACAACAGGATCCTCATATTACAACAGGATCCTCATATTACAACAGGATCCTCATATTACAACAGGATCCTCATATTACAACAGTATCCTCATATTACAACAGTATCCTCATATTACAACAGGATCCTCATATTACAACAGTATGCATCACTACTAGACCTCTTGGATCCGGTTTATCTTAGTTTGATATCAGGATCTGTGCCAGAAAGTGAATCCATCTTCTGGGAGTCATCTTGTCATAGATGTGTAGTTGATAGAAGGGTGAGAAGCTACCCCATAGCTGTACCCTCCTTGCAATACATTGCATATAGCAGAGGGAATGTGGTTGGTGACTTGACACCTTACTAAACATGACCATGCTGTTTTTCTTCTATATTATACAGTATATTTTATACAAAGGTTGAATTCAAATCCTCTTCTCAGTCCTTTGTAGAACTCCAATAGAAATTTGAAATTTGTATCTGAATGAGACAAACCTGGATGAATAAATACAAACCTATGAGTCTTGACATAGACCTTGGGAGATGGTATTTCATGTGCACAGAGAAGCAGATTTTTGCCAGATTATGAGCTTTTTTATTTGGAGGGTAATTTTAAATCACTTCCTCGTACATTTTATAAACTTTTGGACTTTTTCTAACCAAGCCGTCAGAAGAATACCAGGTAATTTCTGAACTTTTCACTTCTCAATAATTAAATGCTTCTAACTATACTGGATTTGTTTCATGGCTTAATTAAGGTGTATGTCAGCAGAACTTCATTTAATTTATATAAGGTTGATAGACGCATGCCCACCCCATGGATTGCCCTGGTTTTAAGAACACACTTGTCATTCAAACGTGAAAGTTCTCCACATTCCTTGCATGGTCATATATCCACACATTGTTCATTGTGAGAGATGTACCATATTTAAGTGATAATGCCCTCGAAGCCGGTGTTTGTTGGATATATTGGCACGGGTGTTGTTAGGCCCTAGAAGAAGTTGAGGGCCGACAAACCGTGCCAATATATCCAACAAACACCGGCCTTGAGGGCATTGTCACTTTTATACAACGGGTTTCCAACATATTCAAATAAGGATTTTCATTAAAAACGTTATTTTGATTAATTTATTCGTACCATTTCATCCTTCCACGAGATATAGTCCCGACACAAATCTAGGGTTGCTAGAGACTTGACACGGTCGTTCGTTCTTTTTGTTCTGTATCTATAGACGCGACCCAGTCGTTCATTCTAAATGTTCCATTGCCATACTGACTTGCAACGTTCTTATCCCTTGCTTGCTAGCCAGCCAACTACGGCTAATTTACAGTCATGTCAAAAAGTGCAGTCAGAATAATAGCAAAGTAGTGCATTTGCATTTGTTTAAGCTGTTTTGTAATTCGATTTATTTAGATACATCCATAACAATGAGCTTATGATGCGCGAATTTGCCTGGCAGAGAAAATGTTCTCGCTTGTCAGGACACTGTTCAGACAAAAGAAAGACAATCCATTACATTCATTTGAGCTGATTTTAAATAAATGAAATCATACATTCTCTTTGTTATCCACCACAGCTGAAAAAGCTATAGCTACTTATTGTATGTCACAATTCTCTGTACATTCCCCTGGGTTGTGCATTGGAGTCTGTGCTACTATTTCTGCTGCCTTGCTTCAGCCTTTTGGGGGTTGATGGTGCTGCAGTGTTCTCTTTGTTTTCGGCCAGGATGTTGCTCCAGCGTTTTCTGTCTGTCAGTGAGGGACACCAGTAGCTATGGAGCGAACCTTCGCACCGATGCCCACTCACTGACATAATCTCCCTCGCTTCTAAACCAGCATTGGCCAGTTTCTGGACTGTCGTGGTCCTGATGCTGTGTTTTTTGTATGTAGTTGTTCCCGCTGCCCTGCAGATCCTGAAGTGCTGCCAGATAGTTCACGCCCATCGGCTCTGACGTGTACCAGATCGAGTCCCCGATACACTCTCCTCTCCTTGGGTGGAGATAAAATGCAAGGGCGTTCTCTATTATTGCCATCTCTTTTTCCCATTCATCCATAGTCATGCCGCCGAAAAGATCAAAATACATTTTAGTTTTCGCAACAAAGTATCGATTTAGCCAGTCAACTGAGAAGAAGTTGTGTATGTTGCTATGACAACCAGCTCAATTTGCTGTCTGTCTCGTTCGGACACATTCACTTTATATGGGACGGTCGAGATCGCAATTCAATATTGAAACAATATTGAAAAGGTCGTAGAGAAAGACAGCAAGGTTTATACAAATCTCTGTTGTTGATGCTTTTTATAGTGGAGATTATGGTGATACATTTCCTGGCAGGGTTGATGAGACAGTGGATTGCGCAGTGAGATGGAACAGAGTAAATAGGCATTTCAACGTCATAGATTTAGTCGGTGGTAATTTGTGAAATAGTTACCGGCTGGAATGCAGTTTTAACCAATCAGCATTCAGGATTAGACCCACCCGTTGTATAATTTCTAGTATGTGTTCTCTGTATGTCTGCAGATTCAGTGCTATGAGATGTTACATGGTTCCCTGTTGACTTTCATCCACTGCAGAGCTACAGACAGCCAGCAGCCTTCATCGTAACCCAGCACCCTCTGCCCAACACAGTCAAGGACTTCTGGAGGCTGGTTTATGACTATGGCTGCACTTCCCTGGTGATGCTCAACGAGATTGACCTAGCGCAGGTAATACCTGACCACCTCACCCTCCTGCATTCACTGCTGTGAACCCTGATTCCAAATGTCATTATTGTACATTTTCGAATACGGTTCCTAAAGTTTGTGTGAAGGTACATGTCATTGCTAAGGTTGTTGTTTTCAATCAGGGCTGTCCTCAGTATTGGCCTGAAGAGGGGATGCTCCGCTACGGTCCTGTCCAAGTTGAATGCATGTCCTGCTCCATGGATTGTGACGTCATCAGCCGTCTCTTCAGAATATGTAACCTCACTAGAGTAAGTAGCTAGTATCCCATAATGTATTACCCTTACCTTAAGTTGTGTCTGAAGGCCAATTGTGACAGAATCCACAATAATCTATTGTTTACTTCTGCCACAGCCAGGAGCTAGCATAATTAGCATCGTCCAAATTCATGAATGTAAACAGACGGAGCGATGTTAGCAAAGCTGCATTGGATGCAGAAACATCCTCAAAAGCACTTCAGACTAAGTTTGGTAGCGTCAATACTCGTGAAGAACCTGTCCATGTTTTCTTCCCCGCAAGAATGTGGTTACTTTTGCATTAATATCTGAATATTCCAATTCTCTGATAGTTCCATCAAGCCACCGGTGAGTTTGTTCACATCTGCTAAATCAATCCACGTCTGAGTGCCCAATGGAATGGAATACAATACAATACAACTTTATTGTCCATGTTAAAGCAAACAACAGAGTTTTGAGTGACAAAATTCCAGCGATTATTTCAGCAGTATGCACGTAAAGAAGATCCCTGCAAATTCCACCAACTACCGAATTCAGTTTGAAGTGCTTTTGAGGAAGTTTCAGCTTGCAATGCAGCTTTGCTAACATCTATTTGTCTGTTTACATGCATGCATTTGGACGATGCTAATTATGCTAGTGTGTGGCTTTGGCAGAAGTAAACAATTTAATTATTGTGGATTTTGTCACTATGGGCCTTCAGACACAACTCAAGGTAAGGGTAATTCCACCCAAATATAGATTTTGCCTGAACTATCCCTTTAATACCAGTCAAGGTTATAATACTAGGATGGTTTGATGAGAATAATGCCAAAATGGCTGCCATTGCTGATGTGTGTTGCTGTGTTCCCCACAGCCTCAGGAGGGCTATCTGATGGTGAGGCAGTTCCAGTACCTGGGCTGGGCCGCCCACAGAGAAGTCCCAGCGTCAAAGCGCTCCTTCCTCAAGCTCATACTGCAGGTGGACAAGTGGCAGGAGGAGTGTGAAGAGGGAGAGGGACGAACCATCATCCACTGCCTGTGAGTGTACACACACACCCTCCACCACCACCACTACTCCCACACACTAACACCTACATGCATGCATACAAATACAAATCCTATCACCTCTCTTCCACCTGCACCCACCTATTATATTTCACAAGTTTGATAGTTCAGTGGAAAAGTCACCCAATCAACCTCACACTTCCACCCTTGTGTTCCTGTGCTGTAGGAACGGAGGCGGGCGCAGTGGGATGTTCTGTGCTATCAGCATTGTGTGTGAGATGATCAAGAGGCAGAATGTGGTGGACGTGTTCCATGCAGTCAAGAGCCTGAGGAACAGCAAGCCCAACATGGTGGACAGCCCGGTAAGACAGGCCAACTGACTGACTCCAGATCAGTCCAACTGAGTTTCAGACAGACGCATCTCTGACTCATTATATGGTGCTAATAAACTCAGCAAAAAAAGAAACGTCCCTTTTTCAGGACCCTGTCTTTCAAAGATAATTCGTAAAAATCCAAATAACTTCACAGATCTTCATTGTAAAGGGTTAAAACACTGTTTCCCATGCTTGTTCAATGAACCATAAACAATTAATGAACATGCACCTGTGGAATGGTCATTAAGACACTAACAGCTTTAAGGTCACAGGTATGTCTCCCGAGTGGCGCTGTGGTCTAAGGCACTGCATCGCAGTGCTAGCTGTGCCACTAGAGATCCTGGTTGGAATCCAGGCTCTGTCGTAGCCGGCCGTGACCGGGAGACCCATGGGGCGGCGCACAATTGGCCCAGCGTCGTCCAGGGTAGGGGAGGGAATGGCAGGCAGGGATGTTGGTAGAGCATGGCGTTTGCAACGCCAGGGTTGTGGGTTCGATTCCCGCGGGGGGCCAGTATGAAATGAAAAAAATAAAATAATAAAAAAAATTGTATGCACTCACTAACTGTAAGTCGCTCTGGATAAGAGCGTCTGCTAAATGACTAAAATGTAAATGTAATGAAAACTTAAGACACTAAAGAGGCCTTTTTACTGACTCTGAAAAACACCAAAAGAAAGATGCCCAGGGTCCCTGCTCATCTGCGTGAACATGCCTTAGGCATGCTGCAAGGAGGCATGAGGACTGCAGATGTGTCCAGGGCAATAAATTGCAATGTCCGTACTGTGAGACGCCTAAGACTGCGCTACAGGGAGACAGGACGGACAGCTGATCGTCCTCGCAGTGGCAGACCATGTGTAACAACACCTGCACAGGATCGGTACATCCGAACATCACACCTGCGGGACAGGTACAGAATGGCAACAACAACTGCCCGAGTTACACCAGGAACGCACAATCCCTCCATCAGTGCTCAGACTGTCCGCAATAGGCTGAGAAAGGCTGGACTGAGGGCTTGTAGGCCTGTTGTAAGGAGGTCCTCACCAGACATCACCGGCAACAACGTCGCTCAGTTTATGTCTCAGTTTAATCTTGTTATGTTCATACAAATATTTACACATGTTAAGTTTGCTGAAAATAAACGCAGTTGACAGTGAGAGGACGTTTCTTTTTTTTGCTGAGTTTATCACCTCTAATTTCTGGTGATATTCACTTATGATATTTTCTTGAGAAATTGTGAGAGAACCCAGTCAATAATATGAAGGTATTAAGAGAACAGATAGGAACACCTCACGTTAGATTTGTTTTGCAGATTGTGTTTGAATACATTTTAACCAAGCGATATTGTAAAAAATATACAACAATGGTAATGTTATGGATCACTGAGACGTGAACAGAAGTCTGTTGAGTTTATAAAATAAACTGTTGTGGGCTAACATGAGACTCCTCGCCACATCCTTTACACATCCTATGCAGCCATGTGTGAAAGTTACCTCCTCATTTCACTGCCAGAGAATAGTTAGAGATAACATATTTTAATATTAAGAATTGAATATACCGTTCAGTAGTGATTAAACCATGTTATTACTGTATTGTTCATCATATACTGTTGTACTGTAGCATCATGTTTAGCACCACAGAGCGGTTAATACAAGATGTGTTTTCATCTGAACAGGATCAGTACCGCTTCTGCTATGACCTTGCTCTGGAATTCATTGAGACGTCTTAACCAAGAAGACGGGACGGAACAGAACTCTGGATCTTGGCAACCATTCCACCGCTACAGATTGTGTGGAGGCGGGCATCATTGACTAAGCCCATACAGACTGCTATAGATGGTTTGGGATTTTTTTAGAAATCTTTAATGTTTCTAATTGTACTGGGAGTATGATGTGAGTGGTTTGTAAATGTCTCCATTGTACAGTACTTCACCGTATTCAGTGCCACAGAAACAAGTGTCGGCCCTTAGGCCACATTTGCTTCAATGTCTTTTGCAGATTTAGTTATTTTTATGTGCAGCCATTGTAGAAAGGGTAACACTAATGCCAAGGTGTTGCATGCAAAAAAAGCAAAAAAAATGTCTTCTATATTATCAGCATTATTGTCAACGAACAATATATATCTATAGAAGTCCATCACAAATGTGAAAGAAAAGATACTGCACTCTATACATGAATAGAAGTGCTAACATGTGACATTGGCTTGGTAATGTTTGTATTGTGCACTGATGGCTGACTCATTTTGGTTTTATTTTGTAGCAAATCTTAATCATAAGCCAAAGACTTATGTAAATATGTCTATATGGATAAAGCATATTGTTTGTATTTATTGTTTACTTGTATTATTTTTTGAAGGCTAAAAACAATCATCTTCATTCCATTTTACCTAGATATGACTTTAAACCCTAAACATTTAATGTTGTTTTTAAGTATTGTGATAAATTTCAGTAGTATATCTTGTTTTCAATTTTTTCTTATCCTCTATGTGATGTTAGTGGTTTATTTGTATAAAAAATGCTTGTGAATTCTACCCATGCAGATAGAATATCAGAAGGTCATGTGGCGACTATAAAAGAGTTATATTTTTTTCTGATGATCTCTCAACCTGTATTGGAATTTGGAAAAACAAAAGGAACATGGCGGAGAAAAAAACAGGAATTCTAATCAGTATTAGATACAGCTTATTAGGATGTAAGCCAACGCAGCAGAGGCAGGTGTACGGCCAGCCATACTGATGTGGGACATGAGTGGACCTCCTGGAGAAAAGGAAGCAAGTCATTATCATGTGGAGTTTAGTCATGTTTCATAAATGTCTTGTCTGTAACTGTTGGCTTATTGGCTGTAATAAAAACATTTAAAAAATTGAATAAAATGTAATTGTATAAGACATCATTAGTATCGGTACAGGTGAGATGATGTTTAGTTTGGTCATATGTGTGATATGTTAGCTGTTCAGAAACTATTCACCTGATTATTTTTATCTGATCACTACATATTAGATACCAACAGATATTTTTGTCTGAAGATACTGTTTTTTGTGCTGTCAGTTCCACTCTAATCCAGTGCTTTGCAGAAGTGCAAGTCACTAAAGACTTACAAGTGTCATTTTTAATGTGAATCATGGGTATTGTGACTGATATATTATTGTTCTGTGGCGTTGTTCTCCTAGCTACTTAGTGAGTTGTGGTTAGTTAGTTATCTCTGGTTTCCGGCTGCAGAGTGTGGGCTCCTGTAACCCCTGCTGCAGCACTAGTGACTCATACTGTATGTGGCTGCTCTCTCTGTGTCACTGAGTCGCATTGTTCACTGTGCCTTAGTATGGTATAGAAAAAGAGTCTTCACACTAAAATAGAAGCATTGGCTCTTAGGTTATACCAAAACCTCTGATCAACCTTTTGCTGAGAAGATGGCATCTCCTCTGTAGGTTTCCTTCAGTGTATAAATAGTCTGGGTCACCCAGAGACCAAATGGAAAGGATGGCTATGACATTGGATAAGTTCACCCGCTCTCTTGATGCCAAGTCTCTCCCTAGAGTACTGCAGATACAATCTGGATATTATTTCCAAGGTAAGACTGAAGACATTAGCCCTAACTTAAGTCCTTATTCACTGGACTGGAATTAAAACATATATATATATATATATATATATATATATATATATATATATATATATATATATATATATATATATATATATATATATATATATATATATAATTTCAGTTTAAAGTAACGGCTCATGGCTATGCAGTATCTTACCATACAATGATATAAACAAAAGGTATTTCACGTTACAAAATTCAACATAAAACTGATGTCGAGATTATTCTTTTTAACTGGGGCTTTGAAAATATATTGTTTGGTGAAACGTAATAATTGTCATGAATAATTTTTTATAAATTCTTAATAATGCATGAATTATTCATGCTTATTCATGATAATTATTATAGAGTTACCACCCTTTACTTATGTACTTACGTACTTGGATCCATTACTCTACAAGGAGAATAGACCATCGACGACTGTACTTAGGTCCATTCAGTGCCAAAATAATCGATCCATTGAAATGTCTTTCTACCAGGTTCTGTGTATGAGCTGTTTGGAAGAGAGTGGAGTTTCTCCTATGGAGAGCTCCTGAAGATCATTGGGATCAGTGTCACCAGACTCATTGTGGAGCTTCAGTCTGAGGGATCCAAATCCATGACAATAGATCTATCTCTCGACTACCCAGGTGGGTCCCGAAACATCCAAACTGTACCTTGAACATGAAATCGAAAATTGTTGTGGTCAAATCTGTACCTTTATAAAGACATGTAATGTTGATTGATATATTCAAATGTAAATGTTTTAATAATTGCCTTAATTCTTGCCCTTTACCATGTACTGCAGTTTACATTATACATGTAAATGTCCAAACCCCTCTCTCGGGTTAGAAAGGGACCTTATCAACATGTGGTTTTGTGCATTGTACCAATACATATAATGTCAGATATTGCTTTGCCTGTCTGTATTTTCAGGCCTTTTCAGGATCGTGGCCGACAAGAGGCCATACACTTGTATACAGGAGATTGTTGACTCAGTGCATATCAGCTCTGAGTGCCTGGGCCAGCCAGAATTCCACTGCCCTGAGGAGCTACAACTGGCTGAGGGGACTATCCAGGCTGAGGAGAGCTTCAAACTCACTGCTCTTAGGACGGAGCATGGAGACAGCCATGTTGACTGTGAGGTCACGCGGAAAGACTCCAAGCACATCTTCACTGTGAAGCTCTCACACACTGGGGAGTTCTATGAGTGTGCCGACGACCAATTCTACACCCTCAAGGAGCTGGTGGAATGGAAAATGCTCAAAGGAAGGAAAAGGACAGTGAGTTGGGCCAAGTCTTTGCTGTCAAAGGAGAAGTGTGTGTCTAAGTTGCCAGAGGACTACAGTGGAGAGCTGGTTCTCACACCTGTCTACGAGCTTCAGACTGTGTCCAAGTGTGAGTGTCAAACAGCCCATTAATATTCTCACTTTACGTCAAAGTTATGTGGAATGAAGGACGCTTTAATTGCGTGATAAAAAAAAGTCACACAATGATGCTCTGTATTTTTCATTATATAATTTATATTTATTTTTTCAAGTTAAAGAGAACAAATTGTAATACTGACAACAAATGAACATGACAACTACAGTACACTGGTCTTGGGCCATTCACTTTTTGTTTCAGAAGCACAGACATGAAAATAGAGGATGTTTTGAAGTGTAGTAGCCATCATGCTGGTCGGGGAATCACAATGAATTTCTACTTTGTATAAAAATAAAAATAAAGAAACGATTCAAACCAGCAGTTAAACAGATGTACTAATGGCAGACCTTTATTATTATCTGATTTAAAAAAATATATAATACATTAGGTATTTGTTTTTGGCAGAAATTATAAGAAATGTTGTCTTACAAAGTTGAATATTTAGCCTATAGTAGACCATCCTTGCTTGTGCCGTCATACTAAACAGAAATAATCTCATTTTTGTTCACAGTTGGGAATAACGTTGTTTTCATCCCGTCCACCCTTGATGTTGAGGTGTTGGACGTAACAGAGGAGTGTGACGGTGCCTGTTTCATGCAGCCTCTGTCACTCCGTGATGTCTTTGCCAAGCCTTGCGAGGTCTTCCCCTTCATGGCTGAGATCATAGAGCCACCATCACAAGTTCAGGAGGAATTGAGTTTCCTGATGTCCTCTAAGCAAGTCATTGTCCATGGTGCCTACCAGGCCAAGAGGATCCTAGCGTCTGAGATCCGCAGCGAAGCCCAAAGACGCTTCCTCATCCCAGTGTCTTACAACGGCAGGTTCAAGCGCAGGCCCCGGACGTTCCCCACAGCGTATGACCTAGAGGTCGCCAAGAGTGACATGGAGCTGCTCCACGTGGTGGCCACCAGGGCCTTTGAGACCGACTACGAGGGGCTGTCCTCAGTGCTGGTGGGAGACCAGTACCTGGTCCACAAAAGGGAGACCAGCGAGGTGATCTACGGAGGCAGGAGAAAGACGGTGGAGGCCCTGGCCTGTGAGAAGATGGTGGGGAAGAAGTACGAGGCCGTGCTGATCCCCATGTGTCTGGAAGGGGGCTTTGTGGAGGTGGTCCACGACAAGAAGCAGTACATGCTCTCAGAGGTCTGCCACAGGTTCTCCCTGCCCTTCAACGTCAAGGTGTCTATGAGGGACCTCTCAGTAAAGGAGGACCTCCTGGCTGGGGCCACAGGACTGCAGCTGGAGGAGGAGATCACTGACCCATACCTTCTTGTTTCCACCCCGGACCTGGCCCTTTGCTGGGAGGTGCCTGTCAACCGCACCAACATGGCCCTGCAGCTCCTGCAGCAGTGGAGCAGCCCAGAGCCGACCCAGAGCCAGGCCGTCTGCTCGGCTGTGGAGGAAATAGGAGAGGACTGCTATTTCACCCTGAGGAGGTACGTCAACGCCAGCATGCTGCCTCCCCCTCGACCACCCAAGAGACATCAACAGCCCTCAGAAGACACATTGAAACTGCAGCCTCCCAGGCCAAAGAAACCAGACCCCCCCTCTCCAAAGGTGAGTCATTCATCCATTATATTTTATGCATTAATAAATAATAAAATATCTATAACACAACAACAACATTGGCTATCAGATTTATTTAATTGAAAAGTTATATTCAGTTGATTATGGTACTAATGCTTTGCGTGTGGTCTGTGTTATTATATTGAAGAGCCCACATACAGCCAAACCAGCCATGCCGAGCCCTAGTTCATTTGGTTGGGCAGAACAGAACACCTTTATACCAAGAAATGAAACATCCAACACAAGTCTAGTCGCAGTGCCAGATCCAGGCCCACAAAAAGGTTTGTCTATGTTTCTATATTCCATCAAAATAGTTTTGTTGAATATTATGTCATTCAACATGCTGGAGGGATAGTGGTATGCAATATTGCAGCAGACTATTTTGCAACTAAACTTAATTCTCAACCTTCAATATCCTTCTAAGACCCCTCCCAAAAAGTTGTTACCAAGAAATTGTGATTGTATTTCAGTGCAAAATTGTCCTCTGTAGGGGTCATAAGGACGTAAAAATATATTTTTAAAAACATTACAGTCAATGGGTACAGTAGGTGAAAAACATGGTTGCGGCATCCGGGTGTGCACTACAAAGGACACTTCTTGATAAGCTCTTATTTACCTATTATATCATGTGAAGTCCTGAGAACTCACCTAACTATTCCTGAGATATTCACTTAATAGAAACTGTTTGAATATCACATTTCCATAAGATTTGCAAATTCTTACTGCAGCGAGCGATATGGACCAAGAACTGATATCCACTAGAGAGGACAAAAATGAATTGCTGGGCGTCAACAAGATAAAAACATTTCTAGATTTTGCAACATGTTTATTTTTATTTTTTATAAATGTGTAATATATTTATCTCTCTGTCAAAATCTTGACTTTGATTCTTACACCTTGCTGTGTTTGGGTTCTCTCCTCAGCCATCGTTGAAGAAAACAGACCTCAGCACAAGACAATTAAACAGGATGATGGTGATACTCATGATTATGAAGACATTGATGAGGATGAACTTGACAGAATCAGGAGAACATTTAATGACCAAAGTATTCACAGCACAGACAAGAGGAAATCAAGAAACACATATGCCATGCAGACTGCAAAACAGGTTTAGTATAGAAGTGAATGAATGGTTTTTATGACTATCTAATACATATCTAACCCAAGCTCAAAGTTTAACCCCATATTGTTTAAGTGTAAAGATCAATACAAATGTTGGCATGTGAGATATACTATACAGTGCCTTCAGAAAGTATTCACACCCTGTGACTTTTTCCACATTTTGTTGTGTTACAAAGTGGTATTCAAATACATTTAATTGTCACTTTTCTGTCAAAGATCTACACAAAATACTCTGTAATGTCAAAGTGGAAGAAAAATTCTAACATTTGTAAAAGATTCATGAAAAATTAAACACAAATATATCTTGATTAGATAAGTATTCAACCCCCTGAGTCAATACATGTTAGAATCACCTTTCTGGATAAGTCTAAGAGCTTTCCACACCTGGATTGTGCAATATTTGTCCATTATTATTTTTTTCAGGTCTTGCCATAGATTTTCAAGCAGATTTCAATCAGAACTGTAACTTGGCCACTCAGGAACATTCACTGTCTTCTTGGTAAGCAATTCCAGTGTAAATTTGGCCTTGTGTTTTAGTTTATTGTCCTGCTGAAAGGTGAATTAATCTCCCAGTGTCTGGTAGAAAGCAAACTAAACCAGGATTTCCTCTAGGATTTTGCCTTTGCTTAGCTCCATTCCATTAATTTTTTATCCTGAAAAGCTCCCCAGTCGTTAATGATTACAAGCATACCCATAACATGACGCACCCACCACTATGCTTGAAAATACGGAGAGTGGTACTCCGTAATATGCTGTATTGGATTTGTCTGAAACATAACACTTTGTATTCAGGACAAAAAGTGAATTGCTTTGCCACATTTTTTTGCAGTATTACTTTAGTGCCTTGTTGCAAACAGGATGCATGTTTTGGAATATTTGTTATTCTGTACAGGCTGCATTCAATGTCTGCTTTCTTCTTCTTCTTTTTTGTCTTTTTTTTATCGATCTACCAATAGGTGCCCTTCTTTGCGAGCATGGAAAAACCTCCCTGGTCTTTGTGGTTGAATCTGTGTTTGAAATTCACTGCTCTACTGAGGGACCTTACAGATAATTGTATGTGTGGGGTATAGAGATGAGGTAGTCATTCAAAAATCATCTTAAACACTATTATTGCACACATAGTGAGTCCATGTGAATACTTTCTGAAGGCACTGTAATGTTCATATTTCAAGCAAAATGTTTTTCTATGTACTATTATGCTCTTTATACTGAGCCACTCTTCCATTTAAATGTATTATTATATTCATGATACAAGAAATACATTGTTTGTACATTAATCAACAAGGACATTTGCCTACTGTGGAAAATGAATAATTACAAAAACACAGGATGTGTAAATACTACTGTGTGAATTGTATTCAGAAACATTTAACAATTAATCATTGTGAATGGCATATGATGCTAACATAGGGACAGGTTGAAACTAGGCTAGTGTCGGACTGATTTGCTGAATCCTCAGCAGCTGCGTATCATCTCTTTGAGAATGGAGACGAAGGTGGAAGCAGCGAACTTAGGATCATGGACCAGATCCTGTAGGAGCTCCCGGCCCTTCTCCCGAGCCTTGTCAGAGCACATGGCCGAGCGCCACATCCTCACCAGAGAACCCACTGTCATAAGGAAAACAACAGGAAAATGTGTAAGGATGTGGCGTAACTTGCTGCAACTGAGATGGTACTAATGCACTTCATACATTTCCCCACTAGAGGGAGACTACAGACTACATCAGGGTTCTCCAACCCTGTTCCCGGGGAACTACCCTCCTGTAGGTTTTTGCTCCAACCCCATTTGTAACTAACCTGATTCAGCTTATCAACCAGCTAATTATTAGAATGAAGTGCGCTAGATTAGTGTTGGAATAAAAACCTACAGGATGGTAGCTCTCCAGACTGGCGTCTGTCTACCATCTCAAAATATCATTATATTTTCTGAATATTTGTCTTGGGGGACTAAAAGTAAAAGTACTCACTCAGAATCCTGTTCATTCTGGTCATCCAGCCGAAGATATAGAGGGTGTGGTTCTCCTCCGTGCTGAGGTCAGCAATGTTAGGGGCGCTATCCCCCTCCTGAAGCACCCTGCTGGGCAGAGGGCTCATGAACAGCACAGAGTTATTCAGGTTGGACTGGAAGTATGTCGCTGCTACGTAGTCTGCAGAGTTCATCCAGTTGTTGGCGAATGAAACCTCTGGGCTGGAATAGTAGCTCATCCTATAAAGTTCAAAGGTTCAATTTGGACATACAGTAAGGACTCAATTGTGACTCAAAGTGATTGCATCCAATAATGTTTTTATTTTGTTATATTGAGGCAAAAGCTGTTTGGAGGACAGAGCATACAGTTTGAACTGAGAGTCATATGTTTAAATGAAACTGAAAATGAGGTGTCAGAGTTCCAACAATGAAGGAAGAAAAACAGTGCATTGACAAATGGTGATGACCTGCAGAATGATACTGTATGTTAATACTCACTTTCCCTTGCAGCTGGTTGAGGCAGAATTCAAAGAGAGCTGTTGACCTGCCCAATAGACACCCAGAATCTGGTCCCTTTTCTCAAAGTCAGAAATTTCAGATGCACTCACGTCTTTCAGAGTCTAGAATGGAATGGTAGCATGTTAAAAACCAAGAACAACAAGTAATTCTATGCAATCAGTCACATATGAATAGTGACTTACACAACTAAAGGAACTATGGCAAGAAGGAAAATGCCTCCTATGGGGAAAAGGAAAGTAGAAGCTTATTAAATACCTGGAAGAATTCTTCCCACTTGGCCATAAGGCCTGGGTACTTAGTAGAGCAGTCTGTGTAGGAGGTGCAGTAGTCTGCTGCCTCAGCTGGTGCCTGTACCTGGACCTGAATGAGACCATCTCCAATCACACCTTTATGCACAGCAGCCAGGAACGGGATCACTGAGAGGTAGTAGTTCACACCTGGAGAGAGAGAGAGAGAGAGAGAGACGGACAGAGACACAGAGAGAGAGAGAGAGAGAGAGAGAGAGAGAGAGAGAGAGAGAGAGAGAGAGAGACGGACAGAGACACAGAGAGAGAGAGAGAGAGAGAGAGAGAGACGGACAGAGACACAGAGAGAGAGAGAGAGGGCGAGCGAGAGAGAGAGGTTACTAATGGTATTTTATTGACAAGCTGTGAATGTCAAAGGCCCAGTGGAGTGAGATTTTTTATTTTTTTTGTATTATATTGTACGATAGCTGATAAAACTAACACTGTAAAGGTGTGAATAAAAAGTGTTATTTCCTGATAGTTGCTGGTTGAAAATACAATCTACGTAGGACCTTTGCATGTGTGGGAGTGTCGGCTTTTCATAGTAACATCACCAGGCGGTAAATTAGTTAATAGACCAATAGCAAAGAGAGTTCCAAACCTCTCTGCCAATAACAGCTAGTTTTTAGTTTTACTCAGACCACTCCTAGGCAGTCCTAGCAACTGTTTTTGCTAAAAAGCAATTTTTGTTTGTTTTTGACAATTTTAATGGAAAACTATTACAGTAAGGTACTTAATTGTTACCCAGAAATGATTTGATATTGATATAAAATGGCTGCATTGGACCTTTAACTGCACATGTAGGGCCACACACATGGCCTGCATGGTTGAATATGTGTAACAGTACTTACATGCCCACCAGCTATTAGTGGAAATGCACATGGGATCTCCTTCCTCTCCACATGTTGTAGCGCCAGTGGGGTCAACCAACCGCCCTATAGGAACAGAAGCGCATCCGGTCACATCACTTTTGCTTTTTATTTCCACATGAAAACCTTTGAGAAACGTATTCACTCCTGCCCCAGAACAAAGTCAACATGATTGGTGTACGCATCACAAAAAGAATGTGCATATAGTGTTCACAAAACATTGTACATGTACAGTGGGGTCCGAAATTATTGACACCCTTGATAAAGATGAGCAATAATGACTGTATAAAATAAATAATTAAAATGCTGAGAAATGAATGGTAAATAATGTATTGTCATTTCTAATAAAAGTGACTCCAAAATAAGAATATAATATGTTTCTGAACATTTCTACATGTGGATGCTACCATGATAATGGATAATCCTGAATGAATCGTGAATAATGATGAGTGAGAAAGTTACAGAGGCACAAAGATCATACCCCAAGACATGATGATTTCTCACCATTACCAATAACAGGGGAGGTTAGCATGTCTTGGGCGTATGATCTTTGACCCAAATACTAAAATTCAGACTACTTTATTTACAAGAATCTTTAGGGGTGTCAGTAATTTTGACCCATATCTTTTTGAGCTAAAAAAAATATTAGTTGTTAAACAACATATCTTTCTTTGCGCAATTGCATTAGTATTAAATAATATAATTTCCCAATTTTTTTGAGCATACAATATAGCTCAGTATTGGAATTATTTATTTTATACAGTCATTATTGCTCATCTTTATCAAAGGTGTCAGTAATTTCAGACCACTGTATTTGACTCTCCAAAGCTACTTAATGATTGCCCAACATACCTGATCTGAGTTTCCAGCCCAGCTGCAGAGGCAGGCCCCAGAACGGGCTGTCAGTCTCATTGGTTCCCATGGAGGCCATGTACTTGTCTGTGGATCCCACCAGTATCCTATACAGACTCATCCTCTGCAGGTAGTTCCAGGGGTTGATTGTGACCACGTTGTCCACCTGAGGCAGTTCCGACAGCTGGCTGGGTGCCTGGTCCCAGAGGATGGGGAGGCCATTTTCAGTGACCACTGCTGCGTTGGCCCACAGGGCAATTAGCTGAAGCAGGGATAGGGTCCAGATACACTGCATGCTGGCTAACTTATTAACTACACACCTAAATAAGTAACAGATCTCCCCTTTTGTACTGGAGTGGCCAATGCACTTTGGCCTTACAATGCCACATGATAGAGAAGGGTATCAGTTGGGGTAAATCCACTGTAATCAGTATTTCTTATCATGCAGTTTAATGTCCACTCTGCACTTTTGAAGAGCCATTGGACAGAAGTCAGAGAAACAACCAATCAATTTTCACAGATGGACAGAGACAGAGACATCAGCAAACATGATCTATAGAGATGGGAGAGGCTTCATTCATTCATCAGTGATTGCATCATTCATAATTCTAAAAGAGCATGGGCGCGTTCCTCTGCCCAGGGGTTGCTGACGCATACCTGATTTTACAACGCCTGCATAGGTATTTTAAGTATCAGCTAATCGCATCAAATGCAATGGTGGAAAAAGTACCCAACTGTCACACTTGGTAAAAGTAAATATACCTTATTAGAAAATGACTCAAGTAAAATTGAAAGTCACCCAGTAAAATACTGCTTGAGTAAAAGTCTGAAAGTATTTGGTTTTAAATATACTTAAGTATCAAAAGTAAATGTAATTGCTAAAATATACTTAAGTATCAAAAGTAAAAGTATGAATCATTTTAAATTCTTTATGTTAAGCAAACCAAAGGGCACGTTTTTATTTATTTATTTTATTTACGGATAGCAAGGGTCACATTCCAACACTCAGACAAAACTAATAATTTACAAACGAAGCATTTGTGTTTAGTGAATCAGCCAGATCAGCGGCAGTAGAGATGACCAGGGATGTTCTCTTGATAAGTGACTGAATTGGACAATTTTCCTGTCCTGCTAAGCATTCAAAATGTAACGAGTACATTTGGGTGTCAGGGAAAATGTATGGAGTAAAAACTGCTGTGAAATACATTTTCCATAATAAAAAATATTGCAATTTCATCTGTTTGAATCTGGTGTACAAAACCGAAAGTAAAGAATGGGAAGCTTATAAATAGCGTACATAGAACAGATCTACCGCATCTTAGACTAGCTTTCAATTAGAACGACAGATCTATAACACACATTTCTATGTGAATTTGGTCTGGTCGCCCAAAAAGTTACATAGTGCAGCTTTAAGTTTCGTTTTGTGCATCTTTTACTTTCAGTTTTGTACACCAGCTTTATGGAAAATATATTTCACATTGGTTTAGATGGTACAATGATTCTCTACACTATACTTGCTTGTTTTGTCACATAAACTGAAATTAGGCAAACTTTTAGAATTTTAGCAACCAGAAAATGGGGGAGCGATTTCTGCATAGTGCATCTTAAAGTAATTTACACCACTGATCATATGTTATAGCAATCTGTCAGTCGATGACACAGTCGATGACGTGGCACGCAACCATTGGTTGATGCATGCAACGTGAGCATGGGAACGCGACCATTGTCTATATCTGCACTGCCATTGTTGACCCTGCCCCGAACTTAGTCACTGTCACTAGCCGGCTACCACCCGGTTACTGCCCTGAGGGAAAAAAGTATTTGATCTCCTGCTGATTTTGTACGTTTGCCCACTGACAAAGAAATGATCAGTCTATAATTTTAATGGTAGGTTTATTTGAACAGTGAGAGACAGTATAACAACAAAGAAATACAGAAAAACGCATGTCAAAAATTTTATGAATTGATTTGCATTTTAATGAGGAAAATAAGTATTTGACCCCTCTGCAAAACATGACTTAGTACTTGGTGGCAAAACCCTTGTTGGCAATCACAGAGGTCAGACGATTCTTGTAGTTGGCCACCAGGGCTGCACACATCTCAGGAAGGATTTTGTCCCACTCCTTTTTGCAGATCTTCTCCAAGTCATTAAGGTTTCAAGCCTGACGTTTAGCAACTCGAACCTTCAGCTCCCTCCACAGATTTTCTATGGGATTAACGTCTGGAGACTGGCTAGCCACTCCAGGACCTTAATGTGCTTCTTCTTGAACCACTCCTTTGTTGCCTTGGCTGTGTGTTTTGGGTCATTGTCATGCTGGAATGCCCATCCACGACCCATTTTCAATGCCCTGGCTGAGGGAAGGAGGTTCTCACCCAAGATTTGACGGTACATGGCCCCGTCCATCGTCCCTTTGATGCGGTGAAGTTGTCCTGTCCCCTTAGCAGAAAAACAGCCCCAAAGCATAATGTTTCCACCTCCATGTTTGTCGGTGGGGATGGTGTTCTTGGGGTCATAGGCAGCATTCCTCCTCCTCCAAACATGGCGAGTTTAGTTGATGCCAAAGAGCTCCATTTTGGTCTCATCTGACCACAACACTTTCACCCAGTTCTCCTCTGAATCATTCAGATGTTCATTGGCAAACTTCAGACGGGCATGTATATGTGCTTTCCTGAGCAGGGGGACCTTGCGGGAGCTGCAAGATTTCAGTCCTTCACGGCATAGTGTGTTACCAATTGTTTTCTTGGTGACTATGGTCCCAGCTGCTTTGAGATCATTGACAAGATCCTTCCGTGCAGTTCTGGGCTGATTCCTCACCATTCTCATGATCATTGCAACTCCACGAGGTGAGATCTTGCATGGAGCACCAGGCCGAGGGAGATTGACAGTTATTTTGTGTTTCTTCCATTTGCGAATAATCGCACCAACTGTTGTCACCTTCTCACCAAGCTGCTTGGCGATGGTCTTGTAGCCCATTCCAGCCTTGTGTAGGTCTACAATCTTGTCTCTGACATCCTTGGACAGCTCTTTGGTCTTGGCCATGGTGGAGAGTTTGGAATCTGATTGATTGATTGCTTCTGTGGACAGGTGTCTTTTATACAGGTAACAAGCTGAGATTAGGAGCACTCCCTTTAAGAGTGTGCTCCTAATCTCAGCTCGTTACCTGTATAAAAGACACCTGGGAGCCAGAAATCTTTCTGATTGAGAGGGGGTCAAATACTTATTTTCCTCATTAAAATGCAAATCAATTTATAACATTTTTGACATGCGTTTTTCTGGATTTTTTGTTGTTATTCTGTCTCTCACTGTTCAAATAAACCTACCATTAAAATTATTGACTGATCATTTCTTTGTCAGTGGGCAAACGTACAAAATCAGCAGGGGATCAAATACTTTTTTCCCTCACTGTACATAGACATGGAATCACTGGTCACTTTAATAATGGAACACCTGTCACTTTAATAATGTTTATATCATGTTTTACTCATTTCATATGTATATAGTGTATTCTACTGTATTCTAGTGAGAGTCTCCCCCACTCCGACATTGCTCTTTCTAATATTTACAGTATATATTTCTTAATTCCATTCTTTTACTTTGAGCTTTTTGTGTATTGTTGTGAATTGTTAGATACTACTGCACTGTTGGAGCTAGGAACACCAGCATTTCGCTACACCCGAAATAACATCTGCTAAATATATGTATGTGACCAATACAATTTGATTTGATTTGATTTTTACTCCCCTGTGTGATTCCCGTTTGTTAATGCTTGTCTATATTTACTTTGCAATATTCTCCAAGGTCAGCCAACAGTAGGCTAGACTAAGATAAAGATGAGGGTAGATACTGTTGTCTCTAGGATGAACTGAGCCAAATTCCTGCATGTGGTCTTGGGGTTCCCAGAGTGAACTGACTGGCTGCCTGACCCTAAAACATAGGCCTAGAACATTTACTTAACAGGGAAACACTCTGTTGTATTAGGCAAATCAAGTGTAGATTGATCATGTTTTTGATTAACCATAGATTAACCACATTTAACTTTATTTCTTCAGTGATGCAATATACACAAAGTTGTCGAAACAAATTTAAAAAAGCCTGTGGGAAGCAACACTTTCAAAAGGAAAACTAGATGTTTGTTCATTCAACTGTGTTGTGTGAAACGTGGCTAATGCACCTGGTTGTCAAAACAGCCAGTTAGACATCTGGCTGTGTTAGGAGATAATGAGTCCCCTGGTTGGGAAGGTGTGAACATCATGACTGGTGAGGGCCAGAGGTAGAGTTTACCATTGGATGAACTGCACACAGGGACTGACATAATGAGTGGGCTCAAGTTAACAGTCTCTAATTTGACACTTTCTATTGCATCACACCATTACATACGTCTTTGAATAACAAACACATATTTGGGGGTACTAAGCTGACATGGAATGGTTTTAAGGTGGTCATACCATGGATCATTTAGCTATTTGATTTAGAATTTTAGGACCCCTTTTGGTATAAAAAATATATATAAAAAATGATTTGATAAAGTATTGAATTTGGCCTTTACTGCTATAGCCCATAGAAACGCATTAAATAACACATTCATAAATGGCAAAAAAGACAGGCAAAAACGAATTAATAAGGAATAAGGTTTTGAAGTGCCTGTCCTATATCTAGGAGATATAAGAAAGCTCAGGAAATATAGATATACATTTTAGACATATTTAACCCCTTATTTTTGTTGACACAAAACTACCTCCATACTTCTATTCGTTTGTATGGGTTACCTTCAGACGAGTCCCGTGAAACTTGTAGGGGTCTTAGAGCAAAATGGAGAACAGAATCGTGTTCGTGAGAGTCTCCCCTTCTCACGAAAACGCTACAGACGTTTTCATGAGAAGACCGATTTTCGGGATGTCTCATGGTCTGACAAACAATGCTGTAGCTCGGCCACCTTCCACAACAGATGCAGAAGGCCGACATAGGCGGATTGAGATGCAGCCCATGCAAAAAAACTGATATCTCTAGCTTGAACTGACGAATTCTATGGGGGATATTTGTATTGTGTTACTTAGATTGACGCACAGATGCGTCAATAGACTCTTAAGGATTAACGCAACTTTGACAGACAAAAAATAATACATAACACCTTTATTTCAAAATATCATATGAAGCAGGACACATATACTGTACATATCAATAGTTGAAGGTTTTTTACATTTTGTTCAATGTCTTTGGCAGGTACTGGTGTACAGCATAAATAATGATGTAACTGTGACATACTGTATATAACTGTTACTTATAGGGTCACTGAGATTCACTAACATACAGTGCATTGACTTTTTCCACATTTTGTTACGTTACCGCCTTATTCTAAAATTGATTTAATAAAACATTTCCCTCATCAATCTGCACACAATACCCCATAATGACAAAGCCAAAACAGGTTATTAGAAAATGTTGCAAATTTATTACAAATCAAAAACAGAAATACCTTATTTACATAAGTATTCAGACCCTTTGCTATGAGACTCGAAATTGAGCTCAGGTGCATCCTGTTTCCATTGATCATCCTTGAGATGTTTCTACAACTTGATTGGAGTCCACCTGTGGTAAATTCAATTGATTGTACATGATTTGGAAAGGCACACAGCTGTCTATATAAGGTCCCACAGTTGACAGTGCATGTCAGAGCAAAAACCAAGTCATGAGGTAGAAGGAATTGTCCGTAGAGCTCCGAGACTGGATTGTGTCGAGGCACAGATCTGGGGAAGGGTAAAATATTTTTTGGGCAGCATTGAAGGTCCCCAAGAACACAGTGGCCTCCATCATTCTTAAATAGAAGAAGTCCGAAACAGGGGTGTCAAGTACATACAGTGGGGTTCGAAATGATAAAGATGAGCAAAAATTACTGTATAAAATTAATAATGAAAATGCTGAGCTACAGTATATTGTAAGCTCCAAAAAAATGGGAAATTATTTTAAATTATACTAGTACAATTGCTTAGAGAAAGAGATTTTGTTTAACAAGTAATACTTTTTTTCAAAAAAATTTAAGGGGTCCAAATTATTGACACACCTAAAGACACTTATAAGTAGGGTCAAAAGATCATACACCCAAGACATGCTAACCTCCGCTGTTATTGGTACGGGTGAGAGGTTAGCATGTCTTGGGGGTATGATCTTTGACCCTCTGTAACGTTCTCACTCATCACTATTCACGATTAATTCAGGATGATCTGTAATCATGGTAGCCTCCACATTAATGAAGAAGTGTTTAGAAATATATTAAAATCTTATGTAAAATAAAAGTGACTCCAAAATGACACAATACATTATTTACCATTCATTTCTATTGTGCTCAAAATAATCTGAAACACAACAAGAGTCACAAGCTTGATGTAGTCATTGTGTGCTAGGAAGATGGGACCAAATACTCAACGTTTGACTACTTTATTTATAATAATAATAATAATATAATAATAATAATATGCCATTTAGCAGACGCTTTTATCCAAAGCGATTTACAGTCATGTGCGCATGCATTTTTACGTATGGGTGGTCCCGGGGATCGAACCCACTACCCCGGTGTTACAAGCGCCATGCTCTACCAATTGAGCTACAGAGGACCAAATCTTTACAGGTGTCAATAATTATGACCCCTACCTTTTTGAGAAAAATGTATATTACTTGACAAACAAAATCTCTTTCTCTGAGCAATTGTATTAGTATAAAATAATATAATTTCCCAATTTTTTGAAAGTATTCACACCCTTTGACTTTTACCACATTTTGTTGTGTTACAAAGTGGGATTAAAATTGATCTAACTGTCATTTTTTGTCAACAATCTACACAAAATACTCTAATGTAAAAATGGAAGAAAAATTCGAACATTCGTAAAAAAAATAAAAATACATGTTAGAATCACCTTTGTGAGTCTTTCTGGTAAGTCTCTAAGAGCTTTACACACCTGGCTTGTGCAACATTTGCCCATTATTATTTTCAAAATTCTTCAAGCTCTGTCAAATTGGTTAAACTGTTTTAAAGTCACCATTGGCATAGGGCCTCCCGATTGGTGCAGCGGTCTAAGGCACTGCAGTGCTTGATGCGTCACTACAGATCCGGGTTCGATCCCGGGCTGTGTCACAGCCGGCTGCGACCGGGAGACCCATGAGGCGGCGCACAATTGGCCCAGCGTCGTCTGGGTTAGGGGAGGGTTTGGCCCTGTCCCATCGCGCTCTAGCGACTCTTTGTGGCAGCCGGGCACATGCATGCTGGCTTCGGTGACCAGCTGTACGGTGTTTCCTCCGACACATTGGTGTGGCTGGCTTCCGGGTTAAGCAAGCAGTGTGTCAAGAAGCAGTGCGGCTTGGCGGGGTCGTGTTTCGGAGGACACATGGTTCTCGACCTTCGCCTCTCCCAAGTCCGCACGGGAGTTACAGCGATGGGACAAGACTGTAACTACCAATTGTAACTACCAATCACCATTGGAGAAATTCCTGAGCAGTTTACTTCCTCTCCGTCAACAGAGTTAGGAAGGACACCTGTACAGTACTGTATCTTTGGAGTGACTGGGTGTATTGATACACCATCCAAAGTGTAATTAATAACTTAAACCTGCTCAAAGGGATATGCAATGTCTGCTTTTCTTTTAACCCATCCACCAACAGGTGCCCATGTTTGTGAGGCATTGGTGTGACGAGGTGTGAATGAAAGAGTCAGGCGCAGGAGGTAAATACTGAAGTCCAGAGTTTATTCCGTTGACATAAATCAAACGCCCAAAGCGTCAAACGAAACTATACAAGGGAAAACATCCACCTTGGCATAAACACAGTGAATAGTAGATCAACCGAGCTACACGCTCTCACAACAAACAATCACTCACAAAGACAAGGGGAACAGAGGGAACACTTATACACATACTAATTAGGGGAATGAGCACCAGGTGTGTGTGATTGACAAGACATGACAAGTGGAGTGATGAGAATGGGATCGGCAGTAGCTAGTACTCCGGTGACGACGAACGCCGAAGCCTGCCCGAACCAGGAGGGGGGGCAATTGGAAAACCTCCCTCTTTCTGGGGCTCACCCACAAACAGGACCAAACATGGCCTGCTGAGGAGTGACGGACTCCATCCTAGCTGGAGGGGTGCTCTCATCTTATCTATCAACATAGACAGGGCTCTAACTCATCTAGCTCCACAATAAGATAGGGTGCAGGCAGCAGGCTGTTAGCCAGCTTGCCAGTTTAGTGGAGTCTGCCCCCAGCACAGTCAGTGTAGTCAGCTCAGTTTTCCCCATTGAGACCGTGTCTGTGCCTCGATCTAGATTGGGGAAAAACTAACCCAGGCGGTGTTCGCTTCAGTAATCTCACTGGAGTATAGACCTCCTCCATTCCTGCCATTTTTGAAAGATATTGTGATAATACCTCACATCTCAAAATAGGACTACTTAATGTTATATCCCTCACTTCCAAGGCAGTCATAGTCAATGAACTAATCACTGATCCTAACCTTGATGTGATTGACCTGACTGAAACATCAAATCAACTCATATTTCATTTGTCACATGCGCCGAATACAACAGCTGTAGACCTTACCGTGAAATGCTTACTTACAAGCCCTCAACCAACAATGCAGTTCAAGAAATAGAGTTAAGAAAATATTTGCTAAATAAACTAAAGTAGAAAATTAAATAAAAAGTAACACAATAAGATTACATAACAATAACGAGGCTATATGCAGAGGGTACCGGTACCAAGTCAATGTGCGTGGGTACAGGTTATTCGAGGTAATTTGCACATGTAGGTAGGGGCAAAGTGACTATGCATAGATAATAAACAGCGAGTAGCAGCAGTGTAAAAACACCGGGTGGCCATTTCATTAATTGTTCAGCAGTCTTATGGCTTGGGGTTAGAAGCTGTTGAGGAGCCTTTTGGACCTAGACTTGGCGCTCCTGTATCGCTTGCCCTGTGGTAGCAGAGAGAACAGTCTATGACTTGGGTGACTGGAGTCTTTGACAATTTTTTGGGCCTTCCTCTGACACCGCCTAGTAAATAGGTCCTGGATGGCAGGAAGCTTGGCCCCAGTGACGTATTGGGCCGCACTCACTACCCTCTGTAGCGCCTTACGGTCGGATGCCGAGCAGTTGCCATTCCAGGAGGTGATGCAACCGGTCAGGATACTCTCGATGGCGCAGCTGTATAACTTTTGAGGATCTTGGGACCCATGCCAAATCTTTTCAGTCTCCTGAGGGGGAAAAGGTGTTGTCATGCCCTCTTCACGACTGTCTTGGTGTGTTTGGACCACGGTAGTTTGTTGGTGATGTGGACACCAAGGAACTTGAAACTCTCGACCCGCTCCAATACAGCCCCATCGATGTTAATGGGGGCCTGTTCGGCCCTCCTTTTCCTGTAGTCCACGATCATCTCCTTTGTCTTGCTCACATTGAGAGAGAGGTTGTTGTCCTGGCACCACACTGCCAGGTCTCTGACCTCCTCCCTACAGGCTGTCTCATCGTTGTCGGTGATCAGGCCTTTCACTGTTGTGTCATCAGCAAACTTAATGATGGTGTTGGAGTCGTGCTTGGCCACACAGTCGTGGGTGAACAGGGAGGACAGGAGGGGACTAAACACGCACCCCTGAGGGGCCCCGGTGGTGAGGATCAGCGTGACAGATGTGTTGTTGCCTACCCTTACCACCTTGGGGTGGCCCATCAGGAAGTTCAGGATCCAGTTGCAGAGGGAGGTGTTTAGTCCCAGGGTCCTTAGCTTAGTGATGAGCTTTGTGGGCACTATGGTGTTGAACGCTGAGCTGTATTCAATGAACAGCATTCTCACATAGGTGTTCCTTTTATCCAGGTGGGAAAGGGCAGTGTGGAGTGCGATTGAGATTGCGTCATCTGTGGATCTGTTGGGGAGGTATGCGAATTGGAGTGTGTCTAGGGTTTCCGGAATGATGGTGTTGATGTGAGCCATGACCAGCCTTTCAAAGCACTTCATGGCTACCGACGTGAGTGCTACGGGCCGGTAGCCATTTAGGCAGGATACCTTTGCATTGTATACACACAGGATACACGCCTTGGTAATCCGCCTTGTGAATGTTGAAAGCGTGATCACACAGTCATCCGGAACAGCTGGTGCTCTCATGCATGCTTCAGTGTTGCTTGCCTCGAACTGGGCATAAAAGGCATTTAGCTCGTCTGGTAGGCTCGGCAGCTCGTGGCTGGATTTCCCTTTGTAGTCCGTAATAGTTTGCAAGCCCTGCCACATCCGACGAGCGTCAGAGCTGGTGTAGTAGGATTCAATCTTAGTCCTGTATTGATGCTTTGCCTGTTTGATGGTTCGTCTGGTTCGTCTGCGGGCATAGCGGGATTTCTTATAAGTGCCCAGATTAGCGTCCCGCTCCTTGAAAGCGGCAGCTCTAGCCTTTAGCTCGGTGCGGATGTTGCCTGTAATCCATGGCTTCTGGTTGGGATATGCACGTACGGTCACTGTGGGGACGATGTCGTCGATGTACATATTGATGAAGCCGGTGACTGAGGTGGTACACTCCTCAATGCCATTGCATGAATCACGGAACATATTCCAGTCTGTTTTAGCAAAACAGTCCTGTAGCGTAGCATTCGTGTCATCTGACCACTTCTGTATTGAGCCAGTCACTGGTACTTCCTGCTTTAGTTTTTGCTTGTAAGCAGGAATCAGGAGGATATAATTATGTTCAGATTTTCCAAATGGAGGGCTAGGGAGAGCTTTGTATGCATCTCTGTGTGTGGAGTAAAGGTGGTCTAGAGATTTTTTTTTCCTCTGGTTGCACATGAGACATGCTGGTAGAAATGAGGTAAAACGGATTTAAGTTTGTCTGCATTAAAGTCCCCGGCCACTAGGAGCGCCGCTTCTGGATAGGCATTTTCTTGTTTGCTTATAGCCTTATACAGCTCGTTGAGTACAGTCTTAGTGCCAGCATCGGTTTGTGTTGGTAAATAAACGGCTACAAAAAATATAGATGAGAACTCTCTTGGTAGATAGTGTGGTCTACAGCTTATCATGAGGTACTCTACCTCAGGCGAGCAATACCTTGAGACTTCTTTAATTTTAGACATCGCGCACCAGCTGTTATTGACAAATAGACACACACCCCCGCCCCTCGTCTTACCAGACGTACAGTTGAAGTCGGAAGTTTACATACACCTTAGCCAAATCTAAACTCAGTTTTTCACAATTCCTGACATTTAATCCTAGTAAAATGTCATTGTCTTAGGTCAGTTAGGATCACCACTTAATTTTAAGAATGTGAAATGTCAGAATAATAGTAGAGAGAATTATTTATTTCAGCTTTTATTTCTTTCATCACATTCCCAGTGGGTCAGAAGTTTACATACACTCAATTAGTATTTGGTAGCATTGCCTTTAAATTGTTTAACTTGGGTCAAACGTTTCAGGTAGCCTTCCACAAGCTTCCCACAATAAGTTGGGTGAATTTTGGCCCATTCCTCCTGACAGAGCTGGTGTAACTGAGTCAGGTTTGTCAGCCTCCTTGCTCGCACACGCTTTGTCAGTTCTGCCCACAAATGTTCTATAGGATTGAGGTCAGGTCTTTGTGATGGCCACTCCAATACCTTGACTTTGTTGTCCTTAAGCCATTTTGCCAAAACTTTGGAAGTATACTTCGGGTCATTGTCCACTTGGAAGACCCATTTGCGACCAAGCTTTAACTTCCTGACTGATGTCTTGAGATGTTGCTTCAATATATCCACATAATTCTCCTTCCTCATAATGCCATCTACTTTGTGAAGTGCATCAGTCCCTCCTGCAGCAAAGCACCCCCACAGCATGATGCTGCCACCCCCATGCTTCATGGTTGGGATGGTGTTTTTCGGCTTGCAAGCACCCCCTTTTTCCACCAAACATAACAACGTTCATTATGGGCAAACAGTTCTATTTTTTTTCATCAGACCAGAGGACATTTCTCCAAAAAGTACAATCTTTGTCCCCATGAGCAGTTGCAAACCGTAGTCTGGCTTTTTTATGGCGGTTTTGGAGTAGTGGCTTCTTCCTTGCTGAGCGGCCTTTCAGTTTATGTTGATATAGGACTCGTTTTACTGTGGATATAGATACTTTTGTACCTGTTTCCTCCAGCAACTTCACAAGGTCCTTTGCTGTTGTTCTGGGATTGATTTGCGCTTTTCACACCAAAGTACGTTCATCTCTAGGAGACAGAACGTGTCTCCTTCCTGAGCGGTATGACGGCTGCGTGGTCCCATGGTGTTTATACTTGCGTACTATTGTTTGTACAGATGAACGTGAATACCTTCAGGCGTTTGGAAATTGCTCCCAAGGATGAACCAGACTTGTGGAGGTCTACAATTTTGGCTGATTTATTTTGATTTTCCCATGATGTCAAGCAAAGAGGCACTGAGTTTGAAGGTAGGCCTCGAAATACATCCAGAGGTACACCTCCAATTGACTCAAATGATGTCAATTAGCCTATCAGAAGCTTCTAATGCCATGACATCATTTTCTGGAATTTTCCAAGCTGTTTAAAGGAACAGTCAACAACGTGTATGTAAACTTCTGACCCACTGGAATTGTGATACAGTAAATGATAAGTGAAATAATCTGTCTGTAAAAAATTGTTGGAGAAATTACTTGTGTCATGCACAAAGTAGATGTCGTAACTGACTTGCCAAAACTATAGTTTGTTAACAAGAAATTTGTGGAGTGGTTGAAAAAACGAGTTTTAATGACTCCAACCTAAGTGTATGTAAACTTCCGACTTCAACTGTAGCTGGTCTGTCTTGCCGATGCACAGAAAACCCAGCCAGCTCTATATTTTCCGTGTCGTCGTTCAGCCATGACTCGGTGAAACATAAGATATTACAGTTTTTAATGTCCCGTTGGTGGGATAGTCTCGACCGTAGATCATTCAGTTTGTTTTCCAGTGATTGCACGTTGGCCAATAGAACTGAAGTTAGTGGCGATTTACTCACTCGCTTACGAATCCTCGACTTTTCTTCATGCGATGCGAATGATGGGGATTTAGGCCTGGTCTCCGGGAAGCAGTATATCCTTCACGTCGGACTCATTCAATAAAAAATCTTCATCCAGTTTGAGGTGAATAATCGCTGTTCTGATGTCCAGAAGCTCTTTTCGGTCATAAGAGACGATAGCAGCAACTTTATATACAAAATATGTTACAAACAATGCGAAAAAACTAACAAAATAGCACAGTTGGTTTGGAGCCCGTAAAAAGGCATCCATCCCCTCCGGCACCATTAAGCATGATTAATTTACGGCGTTAAATGAGGCCTCTCCTCCTGGTTACACTAGTGACCATATCCCCCACTCATTCCGCAGAGGCGGAGGTGTTGCTAACATTTATTTAAAAAAAGGTTCTAGTCATGAAATCTATTTTATAGCTACTGTTTACAGGCCTCCTGGGCCATATACAGCGTTCCTCACTGAGTTCCCTGAATTCCTGTCGGACCTCGTAGTCATGGCAGATGATATTCAAATTGTTGGTGACTTCAATATTCACATGGAGAAGTCCACAGACCCACTCCAAAAGTATTTTGGAGCCATCATCGACTCAGTGGGTTTTGTCCAACATGTCTCGGGACATACACATTGGATCTAGTTTTGTCCCGTGGAATAGATATTGTGGATCTAAGTGTTTTTTCTCATAATCTTGGACTATCGGACCACCATCTTACTACATTTGCAATCGCAACAAGTAATTTGCTTAGACACCAACCAAGGATTATTAAAAGCCATGCTATAAATTCTCAGACATTACATTTACGTCATTTATCAGACGCTCTTATCCAGAGTGACTTACAGGAGCAATTAGGGTTAAGTGCCTTGCTCAAGGGCACATTGACAGATTTTTCACCTAGTCGGCTCGGGGATTAGAACCAGCAACCTTTCGGTTACTGGCACAACGCTCTTAACCACTAAGCTACCTGCCGCCATTCCAGACTCCCTCCACTAACCCAAGGACAATGGAGTACAAAAATAAGTTAACCACCTAACCTAGGATCTAAACTTAACCTTGCGTAATACCCTACATGCAGTCGCACCGCTAAAACCCCCCAAAAAATGTCACAAGAAACTAGCACCCTGGTATATAGAAAACTCACGAAAATAGTAATGGCTTCTAAACCTTCTAGCTGTTACTTTACCCTATTCCAACTAAACTACTGAAAGAGCTACATCCTGTGCTTGGCCCTCCTATGTTGAACATATTGTCTGGATATGTGGCTGTAATAAAGCCTCTCTTGAAAAAGCCAAACCTTGACCTGGAAAATGTCTAAAACTATCGGCCTATATCGAATCGCCCATTCCTCTCAAACATTTTAGAAAAAGGTGTTGCTCTGCAACTCACTGCCTTCCTGAAGACAAATAATGTATACGAAATGCTCAGTCTGGTTTTAGACCCCATCATAGTACTGAGACCGCACTTGTGAAGATGGTAAATGACCTTTTAATGGCATCAAACCAAGGCTCTGTGTCTGTTCTCGTGCTAATAGACCTACAGTGGGGAGAACAAGTATTTGATACACTGCTGATTTTGCAGGTTTTCCTACTTACAAAGCATGTAGAGGTCTGTAATTTGTATCATAGGTACACTTCAACTGTGAGAGACGGAATCTAAAACAAAAATCCAGAAAATCACATTGTATGATTTTTAAGTAATTAATTTGCACCGGTGGAGCGGAATTCTCTGACTCCGGAGTGGAGCTGCTGACCGGAACTGGACTGGGCACCGGTGGAGCGGACTGCTCTGACTCCGGAGTGGAGCCGCTTACCGGAACTGGACTTGGCACCGGTGGAGCGGACTGCTCTGACTCCGGAGTGGAGCCGCTGACCGGAGCTGGACTAGGCACCGGTGGAGCAGACTGCTCTGACTCCGGAGTGGAGTCGCTGACCTGAGCTGGACTGGGCACCGGTGGAGCGGCCTGCTCTGACTCCGGAGTGGAGCAGCTGACCGGTGCTGGACCAGGCACCGGTGGAACGGACTGCTCTGACTCCGGAGTGGAGCCGCTGACCGGAGCTGGACTAGGCACCGGTGGAGCAGACTGCTCTGACTCCGGAGTGGAGTCGCTGACCTGAGCTGGACTGGGCACCGGTGGAGCGGCCTGCTCTGACTCCGGAGTGGAGCAGCTGACCGGTGCTGGACCAGGCACCGGTGGAACGGGCATGGGCCGTGCTGGACTGGGAACACGCACCACTGGCTTGGTGCGAGAGGCAGGCACGGGCTGGGCCGGACTGGGAACACGCACCACTGGTCTGGTGCGGGGAGCAGGTACGGGGCGTACCGGGCTGACGACCAGCCTCGTTGGCGGCTCCGGGCGTGACGTCTTCTCCCTTACTGCCTCCGCGTTGCACCCCTGGACCGGTCTGAACCTCAACGCGGAGCTTCCCCTCTCAGTCCTCCCACGATGCACCGATCCCTGTCTGGACCCTGGTGTGGGAGACCACGAACCTGGAGAGGGGCTGACGTCTGGACCCGGAGTGGGGCCGCTGACCGGAGCTGAACCGGATCCCGGTGGAGTGGACTGCTCTGGCTCCGGAGTGGAGCCGCTGACCGGAGCTGGACTGGGCACCGGTGGAGCAGACTGCTCTGACTCCGGAGTGGAGTCGCTGACCTGAGCTGGACTGGGCACCGGTGGAGCGGCCTGCTCTGACTCCGGAGTGGAGCAGCTGACCGGTGCTGGACCAGGCACCGGTGGAACGGGCATGGGCCGTGCTGGACTGGGAACACGCACCACTGGCTTGGTGCGAGAGGCAGGCACGGGCTGGGCCGGACTGGGAACACGCACCACTGGTCTGGTGCGGGGAGCAGGTACGGGGCGTACCGGGCTGACGACCAGCCTCGTTGGCGGCTCCGGGCGTGACGTCTTCTCCCTTACTGCCTCCGCGTTGCACCCCTGGACCGGTCTGAACCTCAACGCGGAGCTTCCCCTCTCAGTCCTCCCACGATGCACCGATCCCTGTCTGGACCCTGGTGTGGGAGACCACGAACCTGGAGAGGGGCTGACGTCTGGACCCGGAGTGGGGCCGCTGACCGGAGCTGAACCGGATCCTGGTGGAGTGGACTGCTCTGGCTCCGGAGTGGAGCCGCTGACCGGAGTTGGACTAGGCACCGGTGGAGCGAACTACTCTGACTCCAGAGTGGAGCCGCTGACCGGAACTGGACTAGGCACCGGTGGAGCGGACTGCTCTGACTCCGGAGTGGAGTCGCTGACCGGAGCTGGACCGGGCACCGGTAGAGCGGACTGCTCTGACTCCGGAGTGGAGCCGCTGACCGGAGCTGGACTGGGCACCGGTGGAGCGGAATGCTCTGACGCCGGAGCGGAGCCGCTGACCGGAGTTGGACTAGGCACCGGTGGAGCAGACTGCTCTGACTCCGGAGTGGAGCCGCTGACCGGAACTGGACTGGGCACCGGTGGAGCGGACTGCTCTGACTCCGGAGTGGAGTCGCTGACCGGAGCTGGACCGGGCACCGGTGGAGCGGACTGCTCTGACTCCGGAGTGGAGCAGCTGACCGGTGCTGGACCAGGCACCGGTGGAGCGGACTGCTCTGACTCCGGAGTGGAGCCGCTGACCGGAGCTGGACTGGGCACCGGTGGAGCGGACTGCTCTGACTCCGGAGTGGAGCAGCTGACCGGTGCTGGACCAGGCACCGGTGGAATGGGCACGGGCCGTGCTAGACTGGGAACATGCACCACTGGCTTGGTGCGAGGAGCAGGCACGGGCCGGGCGGGACTGGGAACACGCACCACTGGTCTGGTGCGGGGAGCAGATACGGGGCGTACCGGGCTGGCGACACGCACCACTGGTTTGGTGCGAGGAGCAGGGACGGTCCGTACCGGACTGGGACCACGCACCAATGGCTTGGTGCGGAGAGCAGGTACGGGGCATACCGGGCTGGCGACATGCACCACTGGTTTGGTGCGAGGAGCAGGGATGGGCCACACTGGACTGGGAACACGCACCACTGTCTTGGTGCGGGGAGCAGGTATGGGCCGTACCGGACTGGGAGCATGCACCACTAGCTTGGTGCGAGACGCAGGCACGAGGTGTACCGGACTGGGAACTGTCGTTAGAGATCTCCGACTGTACCAGTCTTTTACTCTCCGCGCCCAGTCCTCCTCCAGTGAGGACTCCTCCTTGAGCCCCCACGAGTGCAGTGGTCGGGGCTCTTCTCTATCGATCCCCGACCACCATTTTAGCCCCCCCAAAAAAAATGATTGGGGCTGTCTCTCGGGCTTCCTCCTCGGCCGGCGCCTTCTGTGTTCCTCTCCTGCCTGGGCCTCCTTTACCTGCCGCAATCTCCTCCCATGTCCAAAAACTCTTCCCCACCTGTGTCCAAGGTGTCTGCTTCTCCCGGACACGCTGCTTGGTCCATTGTTGGTGGGATCTTCTGTCACGCACGTTAAGAGACGGGTCGGACCAAGGTGCAGCGTGAAAAGCATACATGTTTATTATATAGAATAAAGATACAAAAACAACAAAACCACGTAACGTGACGTGAAAGTCCTATGGGCTATACAACAACCAGCCTACACGGAACAAGATCCCACAAACAAGGACTGCAACCAGGCTACCTAAGTATGATCCCCAATCAGAGACAACGAGCGACAGCTGCCTCTGATTGGGAATCATACCCGGCCAAACATAGAAGTATAACAACTAGAATCTAAACATAGATATACAACAACCTAGAACTAAACATGCACACCCTGACCAAACTAACTAGAGTTCTCTAGGTCAGGGCGTGACATCCTGTTAAGGCTAGGGTTGATTTCAAGGTTTTACTGCTAACCTACAAAGCTTTACATGGACTTGCTCCTACCAATCTCGCTGATTTAGTCCTGCTGTACATACCTACACATATGCTACGGTCACAAGACGCAAGCCTCCTTATTGTTCCTAAAATATCAAAGCAAACAGCTGGAGGCAGGGCATTCTCCTATAGAACTACATTTTTATGGAATGGTCTGCCGATCCATGTGAGACACGCAGACTTGGTGTCAACCTTTAAGTCTTTACTGATGACTCATCTCTTCAGTAGGTCCTATGATTGAGTGTAATCTGGCCCAGGGGTGCAAAAGGTGAACGGCAAGGCACTGAAGTGAAGAACCACCCTTGCTGTCTCTGCCTGGCCGACTCCCCTATCTCCACAGGGATTATCTGTCTCTGACTCTATTACATGGGCTGAGTCACTGGCTTGCTCACACTCTCCCATCCTCCCTGTCCTCGGGCTCATGTGGTGGGGGAGAGTAAGTGAGTGGTCTGTTGATATCCCCCCATCCCTGTCCCCCTGTCCCCCATCTCAGTCTCCATTATCTATGCTGCAATAGTCTATGTGCCGGGGGGCTTGGGTCAGTCTGTCATATCTGGTGTAATTCACATGTCTTATCTGGTGTCCTGTGTGATCTTAGGTATGCTCCCTCTAATTCTCCCATCTATCTCTCTCTCTCTTTCTCTCTCTCTCTCTCTCTCTCTCTCTCTCTCTCTCTCTCTCTCTCTCTCTCTCTCTCTCTCTCTCTCTCTCTCTCTCTCTCTCTCTCTCTCTCTCTCTCTCTCTCCCCTCCTGGAGGACCTGAGCCCTAGGACTATGCCTCTGGACTTCCTGACCTTACGACTCCTGGCTGTCCCCATCCCCAGTCCCCCTGGTCATGCTGCTGATTAAGTATCTTGTGTTCTGCCTACGGCTATGGAAACCTGACCTGTTCACCGTTCATGCTACCTTGTCGTGCTGCTGATTCAGTTTCTGCTGTTCTGCCTGCGGCTATGGAACCCTGTTCACAGATGTAGCCACTCTGCTCCTACATCTGCATCGCTTGCTCTCTGGGGCTTTAGACTGGGTTTCTGTATAAGCACTTTGTGACATCTGCTGATGTAAAAGGGCTTTATAAATGCATTTGATTAATTGATTGATTTGTGGTTGAATCTGTGTTTGAAATTCACTGCTCGACTGAGGGACCTTACAGATAATTGTATATGTGGGGTACATAGATGTGGTAGTCATTCAAAAATCATGTAAACACCATTACTGCACACAGATTCCATGCAACGTATTATGTGACATGTTAAGCACATTTTTACTCCTGAACCATTTTAGGGTTCCATAACTTATTGACTCAAGACATTTCAGCTTTTCATTAGAAATTAATTTGTAAACATATCTAAAATATAATTCCACTTTCACATTATGGGGTATTGTGTGTAGGCCAGTGACCAATTTTTTTTATATATTTAATAAATGTTCAATTCAGGCTGTAACACAACAAAATGTGGAAAAAGTAAAGGGTTATGAATAGTTTCTGAAGGCACTGTAACTCATTACTTGAATTATATATTTATATTTATCTTTATCAAGGGTGTCAATAATTTCAGACCCCACTGTACATACATACACTACCGGTCAACAGTTTTAGAACACCTACTCATTCAAGGGTTTTTCTTTATATTTATTATTTTCTACATTGTAGAATAATAGTGAAGACATCAAAACGATAAAATAACACATATGGAATCATGTAGTAACCAAAAAAGTGCTAAACAAATCAAAATATATTTTATATTTGAGATCCTTCAAAATAGCCACCCTTTGCCTTGATGACAGCTTTGCACACTCTTGGCATTCTCTCAACCAGCTTCACCTGGAATGCTTTTCCAACAGTCTTGATGCATTTCCCACATATGCTGAGCACTTGTTGGCTGCTTTTCCTTCACTCTGCGGTCCGACTCATCCCAAACCATCTCACTTTGGTTGAGGTCGGGGCATTGTGGAGGCCAGGTCATCTAATGCAGCACTCCATCACTCTCCTTCGTGGTCAAATAGCCCTTACACAGCCTGGAGGTGTGTTGGGACATTGTCCTGTTGAAAAACAAATGATAGTACCACTAAGCCCAAACCAGATGGGATGGCGCATCGCTGCATAATGCTGTGGTAGCCATGCTGGTTAAGTGTGCCTTGAATTCTAAATAAATCACAGACAGGGTCACCAGCAAAGCACCCCCACACCATAACACCTCCTCCTCCATGCTTTACGGTGGGAAATACACATGCAGAGATAATCCGTTCATCCACACCCCGTCTCACAAAGACACGGCGGTTGGAACTAAAAATCTCAAATTTGGACTCCAGACCAAAGGACAAATTTCCACCGGTCTAATGTCCATTGCTCATGTTTCTTGGCCCAAGCAAGTCTCTTCTTATTATTGGTGTCCTTTAGTAGTGGTTTCTTTGGAGCAATTCGACCATGAAGGCCTGATTCTCCTCTGAACAGTTGATGTTGAGATGTGTCTGTTACTTGAACCATGTGAAGCATTTATTTGGGCTGCAATTTCTGAGGCTGGTAACTCTAATGAATGTATCCTCTGTAGCAGAGGTAACTCGGGGTCTTCCATTCCTGTGGCGGTCCTCATGAGAGCCAGTTTCATCATAGCGCTTGATGGTTTTTGCAACTGCACTTGAAGAAACTTTCAAAATTCTTGAAATGTTCCATATTGACTGACCTTCATGTCTTGAAGTAATGATGGACTATCATTTCTCTTTTCTCATTTGAGCTGTTCTTGCCATAATATGGACTTGGTCTTTTACCAACTAGGGCTATTTTCTGTATACGCCCCCTACCTTGTCACAACACAACTGATTGGCTCAAATGCATTAAGAAGGTACACCTGTTAATTGAAATGCATTCCAGGTGACTACCTCATGATGCTGGTTGAGAGAATGACAAGAGTGTGCAAAGCTGTCATCAAGGCAAAGGGTACTTTGAAGAATCTCAAACATAAAATATATTTTGATTTGTTTAACACTTTTTTGATACTAAATGATTCCATATGTGTTATTTCATAGTTTTGATGTCTTCACTATTATTCTACAATGTAGAAAATAGTAAAAATTAAGAAAAACCCTTGAATGAGTAGGTGTTCTAAAACGTTTGACTGGTAGTGTACATATACATAAATACATACATACATACATAAATTGCCTTCAGAAAGTATTCATACCCCTTGACTTATTTCACATTTTGTTGTGTTACAGCCTGAATTCAAAATTGATTAAATATATTTTTTTCTCTCCCATCTACACACAATACCCCATAATGACATAATGAAAACATGTTTTTAGAAATCTTTGCACATTTATTGAAAATTAAATACAGAAATATCTCATTTTATAAGTATTCACACCCCTTTGCTATGACACTCCACATTGAGCTCAGGTGCATCCAATTTCCTTTGATCATCCTTGAGATGTCAATTAAACTTGTTCGGAGTCCAGCTGTGGCCAATAAAATAGTTTGGACATGATTTAGAAAGAAACACACCTGTCTATATAAGGTCCCACAGTTGACAGTGCATGTCAGAGAAGAAACTATATCATGAAGTCCAAGGATCTGTCCGTAGATCTCTTAATTGTGATGGCATATATAAGATGGGAGAACCTGCCAGAATCACAACAGTCTACAGTACTTTATGGGAGAGTGGCCAGACGGAAGCCACTCCTGAGAAAAAGGAACATGACAGCGCGCCTGGAGTTTGCAATCGGCACATGAAATACTCTGAGATCTTAAGGCAAAAGATTCTGTGGTCTGATGAGACATAAATGTAACTTTTTGGCCTGAATGCAAATCGCTATGTCTGGAGAAAACCAGGCACAGCTCATCACCCGTCTAACACCATCCCTGCCATGAAGCATGGTGGTGGCAGCATCATGCTATGGGGATGCGTTTCAGCAACAGGGACTGGGAGACTGGTAATGATAGAGGAAACAATGAATGGAGAACATACACTCCCCTCCATATTTATTTGGACAGTGAAGCTAATATTGTAATTTTCACTATATACTCCATTTTGGATTTGAGATCAAATGTTCCATATGAGGCAACAGTACAGAATGTCACCTTTTATTTGAGGGTGTGTTCATACATATCTGTTTTACCCTTTAGAAATGAAAGCACATTACATATCTAGTCCCCCCATTTGAAGGTGTCATAAGTATTTGGACAACATTCACTTATAGTGTATTAAAGTGGTCAAGTTTAGTATTTGATCCCATATTCCTAGCACGCAATAACTACATAAATCTTTTGATTCTATCCTCGTTGGATGCATTTGCAGTTTGTTTTGGTTGTGTTTTGGGTTATGTTTTGCCAAATAGAAACTGAATGATGACTGGAGTAAATGTCTTTCTAAGTGAGTAGATAAGATGTTTATGAACACGTCAAAATGTATCCTGATAACGCCATGATTAAGAAAAGTCATGAATGAATCATGAATAATGATGAGTGAGAAACAACCAAAACATGCTAACCTCTCACTATTACCAATAACAAGGGAGATTAGCATTTTTTTGGGGGTGGGGGTATGATCTGTGTCCCTCTGTAACATTCTCACTTTTGATCATTCTCAATTCATTCATGATTATCCACAATCATAGCAGCATCCACATTAATGTAGACATATTCAGTAACATATTCTATTCTTACAATAAAATGGACTACAAAATGACACAATACATTATTCACCATTCACTTCTTATTGGGCAAAACATAATCAAAACAAGCTGCAAATGCATGCAACACATTTGTAAAGTCACAAGTATGATGTCGTCATTGTGTGCAAGAAATATGGGACCATATACTACAGTTTTGACTACTTTAGTACACTATAATTGAATTATGTCCATATACCTATGACACTTTTAAATGGGGGGACTAGATATAATGAGCAAAAATATCAACGCAACAATTTCAAAGCTTAGAGTTACAGTTCATTTAAGGAAATCAGTCAATTGAAATTCATTCATTAGGCCCTAATCTATGGATTTAACATGACTGGGAATACAGATATGCATCTGTTGGTAAAGAAAAAGTAGGAGCGTGGATCAGAAAACCAGTCAGTCTCTGGTGTGACCACCATTTGCCTCATACAGCGCGACACCTCTCCTTAGCATACAGTGAGGGAAAAAAGTATTTGATCCCCTGCTGATTTTGTACGTTTGCCCACTGACAAAGACATGATCAGTCTATAATTTTAATGGTAGGTTTATTTGAACAGTGAGAGACAGAATAACAACAAAAAAATCCAGAAAAACGCATGTCAAAAATGTTATAAATTGATTTGCATTTTAATGAGGGAAATAAGTATTTGACCCCTCTGCAAAACATCACTTAGTACTTGGTGGCAAAACGCTTGTTGGCAATCACAGAGGTCAGACGTTTCTTGTAGTTGGCCACCAGGTTTGCACACATCTCAGGAGGGATTTTGTCCCACTCCTCTTTGCAGATCTTCTCCAAGTCATTAAGGTTTCGAGGCTGACGTTTGGCAACTCGAACTTTCAGCTCCCTCCACAGATTTTCTATGGGATTAAGGTCTGAAGACTGGCTAGGCCACTCCAGGACCTTAATGTGCTTCTTCTTGAGCCACTCCTTTGTTGCCTTGGCCGTGTGTTTTGGGTCATTGTCATGCTGGAATACCCATCCACGACCCATTTTCAATGCCCTGGCTGAGGGAAGGAGGTTCTCACCCAAAATTTGACGGTACATGGCCCCGACCATCGTCCCTTTGATGCGGTGAAGTTGTCCTGTCCCCTTAGCAGAAAAACACCCCCAAAGCATAATGTTTCCACCTCCATGTTTGACGGTGGGGATGGTGTCCTTGGGGTCATAGGCAGCATTCCTCCTCCTCCTCCAAACACGGCGAGTTGAGTTGATGCCAAAGAGCTCCATTTTGGTCTCATCTGACCACAACACTTTCACCCAGTTCTCCTCTGAATCATTCAGATGTTCATTGGCAAACTTCAGACGGGCCTGTATGTGTGCTTTCTTGAGCATGGGGACCTTGCGGGCGCTGCAGGATTTCAGTTGCCTTGAGATCTTTGACAAGATCCTCCCGTGTAGTTCTGGGCTGATTCCTCACCGTTCTCATAATCATTGCAACTCCACAAGGTGAGATCTTGCATGGAGCCCCATGCCGAGGGAGATTGACAGTTCTTTCATGTTTCTTCCATTTGCGAATAATCGCACCAACTGTTGACACCTTCTCACCAAGCTGCTTGGTGATGGTCTTGTAGCCCATTCCAGCCTTGGGTAGGTCTACAATCTTATCCCTGACATCCTTGGAGAGCTCTTTGGTCTTGGCCATGGTGGAGAGTTTGGAATCTGATTGATTGATTGCTTCTGTGGACAGGTGTCTTTTCTACATGTAACAAGCTGAGATTAGGAGCACTCCCAGCTCGTTACCTGTATAAAAGACACCTGGGAGCCAGAAATCTTTCTGATTGAGAGGGGGTCATTACTTATTTCACTCATTAAAATGCAAATCAATTTATAACATTTTTGACATGCGTTCTTCTGGATTTTTTTGTTTGTTATTCTGTCTCTCGCTGTTCAAATAAACCTACCATTAAAATTATAGACTGATCATTTCTTTGTCAGTGGGCAAACTTACAAAATCAGCAGGGGATCAAATACTTTTTTCCCACACTGTAGAGTTGATCAGGCTGTTGATTGTGGCCTGTGCCAGTGGACATCGAAGGTGAGCATTTGCCCACTGAAGTCGGTTACGACGCCAAACTACAGTAAGGTCAAGACCCTGTTGAGGACGACGAGCACTCAGATGAGCTTCAGTGAGACGATTTCTGACAGTTTTTGCAGTCATTCTTCGGTTGTGCAAACCCACAGTTTCATCAGCTGTCCTGGTGGCTGGTCTCAGACAATCGCGCAGGTGAAGAAGCCAGATGTGGAGGTCCTGGGCTGGCGTGGTTACACGTGGTCTGCGGTTGTGAGGCCGTATGGATCTACGGCCAAATTCACTAAAACGACATTGGAGGTGGCTTATGGCAGAGAAATTAGCATTCAATTCTCTGGCAACAGCTCTGGTTGACATTCCTGCAGTCAGCATGCTAATTGCACGCTCCTTCAAAACTTCAGACATCTGTGGCATTGTGGTGTGTGACAAAACGGCACATTTTAGAGTGGTCTTTTATTGACCCCAGCACAAGGTGCACCTGTGTAATGATCATGCTGTTTAATTAGCTTCTTGATATGCCACACCTGTCAGGTGGATGGATTATCTTGGCAAAGGAGAAATGCTCACTAATAGGGATGTAATCAAATTTGTACACAAACTAAGAGAAATAAGCTTTTTGTGTGTTTGGAACATTTCTGGGACCTTTTATTTCAGCTCATGAAACATGGGACCAACACTTTACATGTTGCGTATATATTTTTGTTCAGTATATATGAAGTGCTTGAACTTCGAAACATATATGTATGAATATACCCTCAAACAAAAGGTGACGTACTGTCGCCTCGTATGTACAGTGCTATGAAAAAGTATTTGCCCCCTTTCTAATTTTCTCTACTTTTGCATATTTGTGATACTGAATGTTATCAGATCTTCAACCAAAACCTAATATTAGATAAAGGGAACATAAGTGGACAAATACCACAACAATTACATATTTATTTCATAAACAAAGTTATGCAACACCCAATTCCCCTGTGTGAAAAAGTAATTGCCCCCTTACACTCAATAACTGGTTGTGCCACCTTTAGCTGCAATAACTCCAACCAAATGCTTCCTGTAGTTGTTGATCAGTCTCTCACGTCGCTGTGGAGGAATTTTGGCCCACTCTTCCATGCAGAACTGCTTTAACTCAGTGACGTGTGGGTTTTCAAGCATGAACTGCTCGTTTCAAGTCCTGCCACACTGCATTCCACAGTAAGAACATCATACCAAAGGTCAAGCATGGTGGTGGTGGTGTGATGGTTTGGGGATGCTTTGCTGCCTCAGGACCTGGACGACTTGCCTTAATAGAAGGAACCATGAATTCTGCTCTGTATCTGTCACGCCCTGACTCAGGGGACGCTTATATGTTGAGTCAGGGTGTGTATATTCCTTGTTGTGCTTGTTCTATGTTATAGGATCTAGTATGTCTAGATCTATGTTGGCCGGTGTGGTTCCCAATCAGAGGCAGCTGTCGCTCGTTGACCCCAGCACAAGGTGCACCTGTGTAATGATCATGCTGTTTAATTAGCTTCTTGATATGCCACACCTGTCAGGTGGATGGATTATCTTGGCAAAGGAGAAATGCTCACTAATAGGGATGTAATCAAATTTGTACACAAACTAAGAGAAATAAGCTTTTTGTGTGTTTGGAACATTTCTGGGACCTTTTATTTCAGCTCATGAAACATGGGACCAACACTTTACATGTTGCGTATATATTTTTGTTCAGTATATATGAAGTGCTTGAACTTCGAAACATATATGTATGAATATACCCTCAAACAAAAGGTGACGTACTGTCGCCTCGTATGTACAGTGCTATGAAAAAGTATTTGCCCCCTTTCTAATTTTCTCTACTTTTGCATATTTGTGATACTGAATGTTATCAGATCTTCAACCAAAACCTAATATTAGATAAAGGGAACATAAGTGGACAAATACCACAACAATTACATATTTATTTCATAAACAAAGTTATGCAACACCCAATTCCCCTGTGTGAAAAAGTAATTGCCCCCTTACACTCAATAACTGGTTGTGCCACCTTTAGCTGCAATAACTCCAACCAAATGCTTCCTGTAGTTGTTGATCAGTCTCTCACGTTGCTGTGGAGGAATTTTGGCCCACTCTTCCATGCAGAACTGCTTTAACTCAGTGACGTGTGGGTTTTCAAGCATGAACTGCTCGTTTCAAGTCCTGCCACACTGCATTCCACAGTAAGAACATCATACCAAAGGTCAAGCATGGTGGTGGTGCTGTGATGGTTTGGGGATGCTTTGCTGCCTCAGGACCTGGACGACTTGCCTTAATAGAAGGAACCATGAATTCTGCTCTGTATCTGTCACGCCCTGACTCAGGGGACGCTTATATGTTGAGTCAGGGTGTGTATATTCCTTGTTGTGCTTGTTCTATGTTATAGGATCTAGTATGTCTAGATCTATGTTGGCCGGTGTGGTTCCCAATCAGAAGCAGCTGTCGCTCGTTGTCTCTGATTGGGGCCAATACTTAGGCAGCCTATTGGCACTAGTGGGATCTTGTTCCGTGTGAGGTTTGTTGTGTGTTACCTTTGGACGTCACGTTTCGTTGGTTTATTGTTTTGTCGTTGTTTATCAAGTTTAAATAAACATGTATGCATATCACGCTGCGCCTTGGTCAGACCCGTCTATGAACGTACGTGACAGAAGATCCCACCAAACATGGACCAAGCAGCGTGCCCAGGAGGACCGAACACCCTGGACACAGGTGGGGAAGATTTGGTCATGGGAGGAGATATTTTTGGGAAAAGGACCCTGGGCGAAGAAGGAAGCCCAGGCAGGAGAGGAGCAACGGCAACACGGAAGCCGGCCGAGGAGGAAGCCAGAGAAGCAGCCCCAAGAAAATGTTTTGGGGGGGCTAAAGGGGTGGTCGAGGAGCGAGAGAGAAGAGCCCCGACCACTGCACCCGGTTGGTTTCCAGATTGGGTCCCCACGAACATGGGGACCCAAGATTATACTGAGGAGTCGGAGGATGACGACGACGACGAGTTTCTGTTCCCTAACTCGTGGGGGCTCCTGGAGGAGTCCTCACGGGAAGAGGAGTGCCGACGACGGAGACCCGAGAGGCAACCCCAATAAATTTTTTTGGGGGGGGCACACGGTGTGGATGACGAGGCAGCAGGAGGCCGCCATGTTACAGGGGCTATTTGTTCAGAGGGAGCAGGAGTTATTCGGTCAGAGGGAGGCACTACAGGAAGCTAAAAGGGAGAAGGAAAAGGTAGAGGCACGGCGAGAGGAGCTGGTTAGGCAGCAGAAGGAGTGGGGGTTAATAAAGGAACCCAGTCCTGCTCCTCACACCAAGCAAGTGGTGCGTGTCGGCAGTCCGGTCCGGCCCATTCCTGCTCCCCGCACCAAGCCAGTGGTGCGTGTTCCCAGTCCGGCCCGGCCCGTGCCTGCTCCCCGCACCAAGGTAGTGGTGCGCGTCGCCAGCCTGGCCCGGCCCTTTCCTGCTCCTCGCACCAAGCCAGTGGTGCGCGTCGCCAGCCCGGCCCGGCCTGTTCCTGCTCCTCGCACCAAGCCAGTGGTGCGCGTCGCCAGCCCGGCCCGGCCCGTTCCTGCTCCCCGCACTAAGCCAGTGGTGCGTGTTCCCAGTACGGCCCGACCCGTTCCTGCTCCTCGCACCAAGCCAGTGGTGCGTGTCGCCAGCCCGGTCCGGCCTGTTCCTGCTCCTCGCACCAAGCCGGTGGTGCGCGTCGCCAGCCCGGCCCGGCCTGTTCCTGCTCCTCGCACCAAGCCAGTGGTGCGCGTCGCCAGTCCGGTCCGTGCCCGTTCCACCGGTGCCTGGTCCGGCACCGGTCAGCTGCTCCACTCCGGAGCCAGAGCAGTCCGCTCCACCGGAGCCTGATCCAGCTCCGGTCAGCGGCTCCACTCCGGAGCCACCGGTGTCATGCACAAAGTAGATGTCCTAACCGACTTGCCAAAACGATAGTTTGTTAACAAGAAATGTGTGGAGTGGTTGAAAAACGAGTTTTAATGACTCCAACCTAAGTGTATGTAAACTTCCGACTTCAACTGTACGTACTAGATATGGGAGTGGAGAGGCTACAGTAACTCTCACTAGTGGATTTGGGTGGATTTGCTGTGGATAGGCCGACTGCAGTCTCCCCCATGTTCAAATTAAATTAAATTATTAATAAATAAATAAGGTTTTGGGTCAACTGGATTGTAATTGCTTTTGAATCCTATACATGTGGCTGATAAGGTTTATAAAATGACTAAGAGCAAGGCAAATATTGGTCACAGTTCTTTTTCAGTACTGGTATTGGACATATTCATTTTGAAAACAACTGTATTATTGAAGAGTCCGGTTGAAATACTTTACCAGAAATTATCATTCTAAACCCCCTCCTGAGCCAACTCTGAAAGAATGCATACACCATGGGATTAATAGTTGAATTCAAATAGCCAATCCATATAAATGTTACAAACAAAGCTGGTAATAAAGGTATCATACAGTTGCAGACAAAAAAGGGTGTCCAGAATGATAGAAATACCCCCATAATGATACCAAATGTTTTGATGGCCTTTCTCTGTGATTTGCCTACAGAGTTCTGATTGGTTGTACCCTGATTTGAGTATGCCTGTCTCTGTGCTATAAGGAAAATCTTTAGGTAGATGCTAAGCATCCCTACTCCTGGGATTTAGAATGAGATCACTGAAGACACAGTACTCAATACTTCGTTTTGAAACAAAATACATCCTCCCTTGCAGGCAACATATTTATAGTAAAACTCCTTAATGACCCAAATATTGCACTCTGCTCCGGATCTGTTTGTCATGCTTTTCAGTCACATGATCTACTCTATGTTCTGCTTTACAGCAAGACCAAAATTCAAACAGGCTGATGTTCAACTGGAGAGGTAGCCTAACGGTTAGGAGCATTAGGCCAGTAATCGAAACGTCACTGGTTTGAATCCCCAAGCCAAATAGGTGAAACATCTGTTGATGTGCCCATCATGGGCATAGCACTTAACCCTAATTGCTCCTGTAAATTGCTCTGGATAAAAGTGTCTGCTAAATGTAAACTGTTTAGTTCAACATTATACCAAAGAACTGTTTAGTTCAACAACAGCCTTTAGACCAAAGAACTGTTTAGTTCAACACCAGCCATTAGACCAAAGAACTGTTTAGTTAAACCAAAAGATGTATAACTTAAACACATTTACACGAAAAAGACCAGGCAAATACTGACAGCAGTAGAATATACAGAAGAGGTTTCTCATATGCTTCTCTTCATTTGCCTCCTTGAACACACTATCCAAGGTGGCCATGTCATTGCTTAGGTTTAAAAATAATAATAATGGTACAGTACAGTACACAGTTTTACATGATATTGATGTAGCTTTACAATAGATCATGTAGTAGCAAATACATTTATATAGGAGGAATTTCTATTGAATATTTTTAATGTGACAATGAGATTAAGACATTTTCTAAACCACGGATAAACAGTGCATTGATGATTGGATTTGCAGTAGAATTAAAGTAACCCAGCCAGATAAACACTTCAAAGAGAATAGGTGGTGTGCTAAAGTTTGTGTATGGCTCAACTGTGTAATCAATAAAGAAAAGCAGCCAGCAAAAGATGAAAACACCCACCACAATGCCTAAAGTTTAATCTGTTTTTCACTCTGACCGTTGAGACACCACGCCTATTTTGTTTAACACAACATGACATTTAAATGTAACAATGTATAAGGCTCAATGTCATATACAACTGTGAATGTATAATCAATACAACTTTAATGACCTTACAGGGCTTTGAGCCAAATATCAGCTGCCCTCTGTCTGAAAACAGACTGACTAATTCACACAAACACAAAGTTAACAAATATATACAGAGATTACTGTGGTGAAAATAGTATTATTATACTCAAAGTCTGTCCTAGGTGAAAGTTTTGAGGTGTAGAAATAAATGCCTCCAAAGGGGCTGAAAACTGTATTTTCTACAAAATAATTTACAGGACACCTGGAGATTACTATTCCCAACTACAAAAGACTACTCCTTTTTTTCCCTCAAAAAAAGAAAAGCTATTCAAGAATTGACTACATTTTTATTTCCAAAAATATATACTGGGTTAAAGAAATCCATGACATAGTGATATCGGATTATTCTCCTGTATCATGCTTAATTACACCAACAGAAAATACACTTAGCGACAGAATATGGAGAATGAACAGAGCACATCTTCAAGACCCGAAATGTATTAAATAGGTAAACAAAAAAATAAAGACCTTTACCATTACAAATGTAGACATAGAGGACAGAGAAAAGCCAACCCACAAAATTTAATTACATTTAAGACAAATCAATTACTGTATTAGAAAAAGCCCCTCAAAAATATTTACAAGGTTAAGAAGAAAATGCATTTTCTGAACTTAAACAGGAATATGATCTTTTTCAAGTTAAATTCAAATAAAGCATACTATTTAATGGCAAATAAACCTGGTAAACACCTTGCAGCCCTCACAAAACAAATACATACCAAACCAGGTATAATTTTAAAAGATAAGGTTACAAATGCTTTAATTATTAACAACAATGGTATTAATAACAATTTTAAAAGCTCCTATGAAAATCTATATTAATTTAGAATTAGACAACTCAATAATCCTGAAGCAACTAACATCTCCCTAAGTCTGATGTTGGTTTCAACCTTCCAGAGTTGGAATTGTATCAACTCGCCACCCGAGGCTTTTACTTGCGACATATTGTTAAACGCACTGAAGAGGAACAATGGGTACATATTGAAGATGCGCATGTACTGTACATCCTCAGAATCTTTTCACGTGTCTATTTTCAAAGGATAAAGGTAAGAACATTAACAACTTCATAGTTAAAAACACTATAACAATATGAAAGAAAATTAAACAGATTCCACAAGAACCAATATCACTCCCAAAAAATACAGCCCTTGGAAAAATACTTGCATAGCTTTTTCGAATTCACCGATAAATTGGCCCACAAGGAAAACTAAAGGCATGGAAACCGTAAATGACTTGGTACAATTATCATTTGTATTACTTTTATTTCCATGACAGAATTAAAAGCCATTTTGGACTGACCAATGTAAACATTTTAAAATACATGCAACTTAAAAGTTTTATATCATGAAATCTTTTTCACATCAGAGCAACGTTGAGGGAATCCTGTTTGAGTCAGAAAATGATATTAATATGATAGGTAAGATATAATAAACCTTGCAGAGAGCCTATCTAACTGTCAATCTCTTCGGAAAAAAATATAAACTATTGGAACCAAGACATAAAAATAATTGATATTGACACAAGATGGAGGGAGTGTTCGAACATACATAATAAAATTACAGTTAATAGAAATGTAAGTTTAATCCTGTATAAACTAATGTATAGAATCTATTATACAAGAGACACAATTCACAAATTCTATGGCACAACAGCAGAGTCATGTCTTAAGTGTAAAACTAACAAGGACTCAATAATTCATGCCTTTTGGGAGTGCTATAAAGTCCAAAAGTTATGGGCGGAGTTGGAAAGTTGGCTGTCAGAAGTTTTACAATGTAAATGTACTTTTAATTCAGTCTATCTACATATTTCAAGACATGGCATATGAGGGTGCGGTGAGATACCCAATCGGTTGGACCATACTTTTCTCATCAATCATTTAGAAAAACTTTTACTTACAAACTGGAAATCAAGAGATCCTCCATCATTGGGACTGTGGAAGAATCAAATACATTATTATTTGAATATTGAAAGGGCGTAGGCGACAGAGAAGGGCAGAGTGGCACAGTTTGAGGCCATGTGGCATAGAGTCTTGGAGGCGGTGGTGATGGATGCGGTGGGAGCATGTGGGGCAGGTGTGATGTCATTGATGTTTGTGTGCGTCTGTCTGTTGTCTTTTCTCTGTGTATGTTTATATTTTGTGAACAATAAAATAAAATGTACTAGATATGTGACTCATTTCAGGAAACTAGACATACTGTATGTTGCCATTTGAACTAAAACTTTTTTTTTTAATCAAAAGCTTTTTCTAGCAGAAATGCCTTCTGGAACATGTGCACTTTCATGTGCCTTAATAACAAACTTGTTTGCCATCTGTAAATATGAATACAATCGTTAAATTACAAGCCTAGTTGATTTAGCCACAGAAAAAGACAGCAACCTTCCCGCTAGCCATGATTGGCTGAGATAATGAGTGGGCTGGACATGCTGAGAGATGAGTTCGGATTGGTCTGCCATGTAGAACGCTTCTGTCTATAACATGAGCTGGTCAGTATGTGTTGGTAATCCTTTGTTACGCCGCTGGCTTTTTTGAAAGATATCATGTAGTAGAATTGCATAAGTGTTGCTCTCCATTTTCTGGAGGACTGAGTTTTGAAATCATTGGAATTAGAGTATGATAGCTAAGAAGATGGAGAAAATGTTGGCGTTTCATTGCAAATATGCAGACGGAGTCGAAAAGAGAACACACAGAAGGCTGTTGTATAAAACACCTATTTTTGGATTACATCTTCAAACTAAGGGCAACCATGGCATCCGTGATAGAGAGGGAGAAGCGTCCATCCATGTATACGGGTAAGATAGTCTAGCTAGCTACATTTTCAGATATAACACGTTTCTAATTTTGTCAGAAAGTCATTTTAATTTCAAGTTAAAGTGTACTGTTAGCTAGCTAGCTAACGTTAGCTGGCTGGCTTGCTGTGTAGTTATATTATTCGTATCGCAGAGCCATTTGCATTGCCAGTTATAGCCTAATGTTAGCTAGCTAATATTGAACCTGGTTGGTTAGCTACCTGCAAATTCATGCAGGGTAGTAATGTTTTGAGTTGGGATTATGGTTCATTGTTTAGCTAGCTAGCTAGCTACATTGTCACGATCGTTTACGGACGAGAAGGACCAAGGCGCAGCGTGATGTACATTCATATTTATTTACGGCTAAACACACGACAAAACAACAAACGAAACGTGAAGTCCAAGGTAGCATACAAACAACATACCTTACACGGAACAAGATCCCACAACCCACTAGTGCCAACAGGCTACCTAAGTATAGTCCCCAATCAGAGACAACGAGCTACAGCTGCCTCCGATTGGGAACCACCCTGGCCAACATAGATCTAAACGATCTAGAAACTAAACATAGAAAACACAACATAGAAACGACACACCCTGGCTCAACATTTAAGAGTCCTCAGAGCCAGGGCGTGACATACATGTCTAAACAAAAGACTCCACTATACAAGTAACCATTTAAATATAATATTCATGATGTCAACTGTCGATGGACGTAGTTGGTAAATTCGCTTTGGCTATCTACTCCAATTTCAGAGCACTCTTGTCTGAGTGTGCCAGAGCGCAGAATAACTGACGAATTTATGAACACTTAACACCCGTTGAATATGGCCGGTGTCAGTAAACGTTGGCAAAAATTAGTAATTAAATTGTTGCCAGCAGCACAGTTGCAGTCACCAATGCCCTTGATAACATAAAAACAGCCCAACCAGCTCTACTAGGGCGAGTAAAATTGTGAGCTGTTCTGGAAGTAGCTAGCAAGCTAGCCAACGTTAGCCAGTTAGCTTGGGTACTTGACTGCTGTTGTTAGGTCAGAACACTCGGATCAACCCTACTCCTCGGCCAGAGCTCCAGTATGCGCTCTGAACGCTCCGAGAGCAAAACGCTCTGAATTTACAAACGGACAATCTGACAACGCTCTGAGTTTACGAACACCCAGAGTGCGCTCTGAGCACACTGTGGCACTCCAGATTAAATTTACAAACACACCCGTAGTATAAACCAGCCTTTAGTCTTGAAAGCTTTGGTTGTTTAGTACATGGCCTCACATGTTAATCCTTAAAGAGATGGGTGGGGCTAAGGCTTTAGAGGGTGTGAAAAATGTTGAATGGGTGTAGACAAAGAAGAGCTCTCCAGTAGGTGTACCAAAGCATTCAAGGGCCATTTTCACAAAAGTGAGGTTACAAGTTTATCAACTTTCAAAGCAGAATTACTTTCCCATTGTTCCTCAACTGTAGTGTATGATATCCCATTTTCTAGCTCTGTCTCTACTTTTATCCGATGTAAAAAACACAATTTCAAGCCGGTCGGTAACTTATGGGAGTAAAGAGAACACAGTAACTTTCACGAGTGGACATTACTGGATTTGCTGTGGATAGGTCTACTGCAGTCTCCCCCATGTTCAAATACAATGATGTTATTAATATAATAAAAAAGGTTTTGGTGACAACTGGATTGTAATTGCTTTTGAATCCTATACACATCTCTGATGTGATTTAAAAAAGGACTAGGAGCAAGGCACATTTTTCACACTTCTTTGGCAGTACTGGTTTTAGCAAAAACATTTGTATTATTGAAGAATCAGTTTGAAATATTTCACCAGAAATTATCATTCTGAACGCCCTACTGAACCAACTGTGAATGAATGCATACACCATGGGATTAATAGTTGAATTCAAATAGCCAATCCATATAAATGTTACAAACACAACTAGTGTCGTAGAGTAACTAATAAAGGGATCAATGCAGTTGGAGACATGAAATGGTGTCCAGAATGATAGAAATACCCCCATAATGATACCAAGTGTTTTGATGGTCTTTCTCTGTGATTTGCCTACAGAGTTCTGATTGGTTGTACCCTGATTTGAGTATGCCTTTCTCTGTGCTTTAAGGAAAATCTTTAGGTAGATGTTAAGCATCCCTACTCCTGGGATTTAGAATGAGATCACTGAAGACACAGTACTCGATACTTGTGAAACAAAATAACCTCACAGGCAACATATTTATAGTAAAACTCCTCAATGACCCAAATATTGCACTCTGCTCCCTGATCTGTATGCCATGCTTTCAGTCACATGATCCACTCTATGCTCTGCTTTACAGCAAGATCAAATTTCAAACGGGACTCAAACCTGGGTACCTGCTGTTTAGCTTAACACCAGGCATTAGACCAAATGGCTGGTGTGGAACTGGGGAGGTAGCCTAGCGGTTAGGAGCATTGGGCTAGTACCTAAATGGTCACTGGTTTGAATCCCCGAACTGAATAGGGGAAAAATATGTTGATATGCCCTTGAGCAAGGCACTTAACCCTTATTGCTTATGTAAGTCACTCTGGATAAGATAAGTAAATGTAAACTGTTTAGTTTAACACCAGCCATTAGACCAAAGAACTGTTAAGTTCAACTGAAGGATGTGTAAGTTAAACACAGTTACACGAAAAAGACCAGGTAAATATGAACAGTTGTAGAATATGCAGAAGAGGTTTATCAAATGCTTCTCTTCAATTGCTTCTTTAAACACACCATCCAAGGTGGACAGGTCATTGCTTAGGTTAAAATAAAAAAAGAAGTTAGGTACATACTGTTCACACACAATTTTACATTATATTAATGTAGCTTTACAATAGATCATGTAGTAGCAAATACATTTATATAGGAGGAATTTGTAATGAATGTTGTCAAAGTGAAAATAAGATTAAGACATTTTCGAAACCAAGGATAAAACAGTGCATAGATTATTGGATTTGCAGTATAATTAAAGTAACCCAGCCAGATAAACACTTCAAAGAGAGTGGGTGGTGTGCTAAAGTTTGTGTTTGGCTCAACTATGAAATTAACAAAGAAAGGCAGCAAGCAAAATATGAAAATACCCACCACAATGCCTACAGTTTTAGCTGCTTTTTGCTTTGACTGTTGAGACAGCATGCCTTTACCTCCCTCATTACAATTATTTTGTCTTCAATCTTCAATCTTTTTTACATGTTAACCAAAAGCACAATCATGTACAGTACCAGTCAAAGGTTTGGACAAACCTACTCATTCTATTTTTTATTTTTTGAATAATAGTGAAGACATCAAAACTATGAAATAACACATATGGAATCACGTAGTAACCAAAAAAGTGTTAAACAAATCAAAATATATTTAATATTTGAGATTCTTCAAAGTAGCCACCTTTTGCCTTGATGACAGCTTTGCACACTCTTGCATCCTCTCAACGAGCTTCACCTGGAATGCTTTTCAAACAGTCTTGTAGGAGTTCCCACATATGCTGAGCACTTGTTGGCTGCTTTTCCTTCACTCTGCCGTCCGACTCATCCCAAACCATCTCAATTGGGTTGAGGTCGGGGGATTGTGGAGGCCAGGTCATCTGATGCAGCACTCCATCACTCTCTTTCTTGATAAAATAGCCCTTACACAGCCTGGAGGTGTGTTGGGTCATTGTCCTGTTGAAAAACAAATGATACGACTACTAAGCGCAAATCAGATGGGATGGCGTATCACTGCAGAATGCACAGCGCTGTCATCAAGGCAAAGGGAGGCTATTTGAAGAATCTCAAATATAAAATATATTTTGATTTGTTTAACACATTATTGGTTACTACATGATTCCATATGTGTTATTTCATAGCCACCCTTTGCCTTGATGACAGCTTTGCACACTTTTGGCATTCTCTCAACCAGCTTCATGAGGTAGTCACCTGGAATACATTTCAATTAACAGGTGTGCCTTGTTAAAAGTTAATTTGTGGAATTTCTTTCCTTCCTTCTTAATGTGTTTGAGCCAATCAGTTGTGTTGTGACAAGGTAGGGGGAGGGGGGTATACAGGAGATAGCCCTATTTGGTAAAAGACCAAGTCCATATTATGGCAAGAACAGCTCTAATAAGCAAAGAGAAACGACAGTCCATCATTACTTTAAGAGATGAAGGTCAGTCAATACGGAACATTTCAAGAACTTTGAAAGATTCTTCAAGTGCTGTCGCAAAAACCATAAAACGCTATGATGAAACTGGCTCTCATGAGGACCGCCACAGGAATGGAAGACCCAGAGTTACCTCTGCTGCAGAGGATAAGTTCATTAGAGTTACCAGCCTCAGAAATTGCAGCCCAAATAAATGCTTCACTGAGTTCAAGTAACAGACACATCTCAACATCAACTGTTCAGAGGAGACCGTTTGAATCAGGCCTTCATGGTCGAATTTCTGCAAAGAAACCACTACTAAAGGACACCAATAATAAGAAGAGACTTGCTTGGCCAAGAAACACAAGCAATGGACATTAGAACGGTGGAAATGTGTCCTTTTGTCTGGAGTCCAAATTTGAGATTTTTTGTTCCAGAGACGTGGTGTGGGTGAATGGATGATCTCCACATGTGTATTTCCCACCGTAAAGCATGGAGCAGGAGGTGTTATGGTGTGGGGATGCTTTGCTGGTGACACTGTCTGTGATTTATTTAGAATTTAAGGCCCACTTAACCAGCATGGCTACCACAGCATTCTGCAGCGATACGCCATCCCATCTGGTTTGGGCTTAGTGGGACTATCATTTGTTTTTCAACAGGACATTGACTCAACACACTTCCAGGCTGTGTAACTGCTATTTTACCAAGAAGGACAGTGATGGAGTGCTTTATCAGATGACCTGGCCTCCACAATCCCCCGACCTCAACCAAATTGAGATGGTTTGGGATGAGTCGGACCACAGAGTGAAGGAAAAGCAGCCAACAAGTGCTCAGCATATGTGGAAACTCCTTCAAGACTGTTGGAAAAGCATTCCAGGTGAAGCTGGTTGAGAGAATTCCAAGTGTGCAAAGCTGTCATCAAGGCAAAGGGTGGCTTTTTGAAGAATCTCAAACATAAAATATATTTTGATTTGTTTAACACTTCCATTTGGTTACTACATGATTCCATATGTGTTATTTCATAGTTTTGATGTCTTCACTATTATTCTACAATGTAGAAAATAGTAAAAAATAAAGAAAACTCCTTGAATGAGTAGGTGTTCTAAAACTTTTGACCAGTAGTGAATATACAGTTGAAGTCAGAAGTTTACATACACCTTAGCCAAATACATTTAAACTCAGTTTTTCACAATTCCTTACATTTAATCCTAGTAAAAAAGTCCCTGTCTTAGGTCAGTTAGGATCACCACTTAATTTTAAGAATGTGAAATGTCAGAATAATAGTAGAGATAATTATTTATTTAAGCTTTTATTTCTTTCATCACATTCCCAGTGGGTCAGAAGTTTATATACACTCAATTAGTATTTGGTAGCATTGCCTTTAAATTGTTTAACTTGGGTCAAACATTTCGGGTAGCCTTCCACAAGCTTCCCATAATAAGTTGGGTGAATTTTGGTCCCTTCCTCCTGACAGAGCTGGTGTAACAAAAGCTCGAACACGCTTTTTCAGTTCTGCCCACAAATGTTCTATAGGATTGAGGTCAGGGCTTTGTGATGGCCACTCCAATACCTTGATTTTGTTGTCCTTAAGCCATTTTGCCACAACTTTGGAAGTATGCTTGGGGTCATTGTCCATTTGGAAGATCCATTTGCGACCAAGCTTTAACTTCCTGACTGATGTCTTGAGATGTTGCTTCAATATATCCACATAATTTTCCTTCCTCGTGATGTCATCTATTTTGTGAAGTGCACCAGTTCCTCCTGCAGCAAAGCACCCCCACAGCATGATGCTGCCACCCCCGTGCTTCACGGTTGGGATGGTGTTCTTCGATTTGCAAGCACCCCCTTTTTCCTCCAAATATAACGATGGTCATTATGGCCAAACAATTCTATTTTTGTTTCATCAGACCAGAGGACATTTCTCCAAAAAGTAAAATCTTTGTCCCCATGTGCAGTTGCAAACTGTAGTCAGGCTTTTTTATGGCGGTTTTGGAGCAGTGGCTTCTTCCTTGCTGAGCGGCCTTTCAGGTTATGTCGATATATTACTCATTTTACTGTGGATATAGATACTTTTGTACCTGTTTCCTCCAGCATCTTCACAAGGTCCTTTGCTGTTGTTTTAGGTTTGATTTGCACTTTTCGCACACAAAGTACGTTCATCTCTAGGAGACAACGCGTCTCCTTCCTGAGCGGTATGACGGCTGCGTGGCCCCATGGTGTTTATACTTGCGTACTATTGTTTGTACAGATGAACGTGGTACCTTCAGGCGTTTGGAAATGGCTCCCAAGGATGAACCAGACTGAGGTCTTTGCTGATTTTTTTTTATTTTCCCATGATGTCAAGGAAAGAAGCACTGAGTTTGAAGGTACACCTCCAATTGACTCAAATGATGTCAATTAGCCTATCAGAAGGTTCTAAAGCCATGACACAATTTTCTGGAATTTTCAATGCTGTTTAAAGGCACAGTCAACAAAGTAGATGTCCTAACCAACTTGCCAAAACTATAGTTTGTTAACAAGAAATTTGTGGAGCGGTTGAAAAATGAGTTTTAATGACTCCAACCTAAGTGTATGTAAACTTCCGACTTCAACTGTTTGTATGTATGTATGCATGTATTCTCCCTGACTGTCTTGTTTTGCTTTTGGTGATTTTTAGTACTGAAAGATTATCTTATTTAAAAATATATATAGCTCCATTATCTTCTCTGCATACATTATATCTGGTTTTATCATATTTTTTGGAGTGGCGACAACGATTTAGCAGCTAAATGAATATTATATAGGGGAAACACTGCATACATACGTAACTGTACGTACGTACGTGTGACACTCTGGCTCCGGGACTTTTGTATTTGAGCCAGGGTGTATTTTGTTATGTTTGGTTGGGTGTTTCTAAGTGTTGTATTTCTAGGTTTGGTCAATGACTCCCAATCGGAGGTAACGAGTGTCAGCTGTCGGCTCGTTATCTCTGATTGGGAGCCATATTTATTTCTGTATGTTTTCCTGTGGGGTTTGTGGGTTTTTGTTCCAGGTTCAGTCATAGTCACTGTAGGACTTCACTATCGTCATTTGTTTGTTGTTTTCGTGGTTGCTTTTATTTAAATAAAGTCATCATGTTCACTCCACGCGCTGCGTATTGGTCCGTTTCCTCAGACGATCGTGACAGAAAAACCCACCATCAAAGGACCAAGCAGCGTGTCCGGGAGCAAAGAGACTGGACATGGGAGGAGGCGCCTGGTAAGGAGATCGAGAGGCTGGCGATGGCCCAGGTGGGCAAATCGTGGTCCTGGGAGGACATGCTCGGGGGCAAGGGACCTTGGGGAAAGATCAAGGCCCTGGCGAGAGAGGAGCAACGGCGTCAGCAGGGTCATCGTTGGAAGGACGTGAGGCAACCCCAAAAAGTTTTTTGGGGGGGGCACATGGTTTGGGCGGCTGGGCAGCAGGAGGCTGCCACAGGGAGATGTGGAGAGAAGGCTATCGGATTACGGGAGCCATTGGCGAGTAGAGGAAGGGAAGTTGTGGCGGCACGGCGTGAGAGACTGATGTGTGTTACCAGTCCGGTCCGGCCCGTTCCTGATCCCCAGTTAAAGCCAGTGGTGTGTGTTCCCAGTACGGACCGGCCTGTTCCTACTCCACGCATCAAGCCCACGGTGTGCGTCGCCAGTCCAGCCCGACCTGTTCCGACTCCACGCATCAAGCACACGGCATGGACGACGGAGGCAAAGATGGGGCGAATCCAGGAGGCCACCAGGCCAGGGGTACACCGCCCTGTACGTCCTGTGCGGATGCCTCACACAGAGTGTGTGAGGGTAGGCATTCAGCCAGGACGGGTGGTGGCCGCTGTTCACTCCAGGCCTCCTATCCGTCTCCACAGCCCGGTCCGGCATAGTCCTGCTCCCCGCACCAAGTCCACGGTGTGCGTCGCCAGCCCAGCCCGGCCTGTTCCTGCTCCACGCACAGAACCTACGGGGTGCGTCGCCAGCCCAGTACCACCAGTGCCTACACCACGCACCAAGCCTCCTGTGTGTTCCCCGAGTCCTGTGCGTCCTGTTGCTGCTCTCCGCACTAGGCCTTATGTGCGCCCCCAGGGTCCAGCATGCCCTGTTCCGGCTCTACGCACTAGGCCTTATGTGCGTCCCCAGGGTCCAGCATGCCCTGTTGCTTCTCTCCGCACTAGGCCTTATGTGCGTCCCCAGGGTCCAGCAGGCCCTGTTCCGGCTCTCCGCACTAGGCCTCATGTGCGTCCCCAGGGTCCAGCATGCTCTGTTGCTTCTCCCCGCACTAGCCCTGAGATGCGTGTCCTCAGCCCGGTACCTCCAGTTCCGGCACCACGCACCAGGCCTACGGTGCGCCTCAGACGGCCAGAGTCTGCCGTCTGCCCAACGGGGCCTGAACTGCCCGTCTGCCCAAAGGCGCTTAAGCCGCCCGTCTGCCATGAGCCGTCAGAGCCGTCCGCCAGACCGGAGCCGCTAGAGCCTTCTGCCAGACAGGATCAGCCAGAGCCTTCCGCCAGACAGGATCAGCCAGAGCCTTCCGCCAGACAGGATCAGCCAGAGCCTTCTGCCAGACAGGATCAGCCAGAGCCTTCCGCCAGACAGGATCAGCCAGAGCCTTCCGCCAGACAGGATCAGCCAGAGCCTTCCGCCAGACAGGATCAGCCAGAGCCTTCGGCCAGACAGGATCAGCCAGAGCCTTCGGCCAGACAGGATCAGCCAGATCCGTCAGCCTGCCATGAGCAGCCAGATTCGTCAGCCAGCCATGAGCAGCCAGATCCGTCGGCCAGCCATGAGCAGCCAGATCCGTCGGCCAGCCATGAGCAGCCAGATCCGTCAGCCAGCCATGAGCCGTTCAGCCAGGATCCGCCAGAGCCGTCCAGCCAGGATCCGCCAGAGCCAGCCAGCCAGGATCCGCCATTGAGTCAGGTGCTGCCCCTTATCCTGGTGCTGCCCCTTATCCTGGTGCTGCCCCTTAGTCCGGTGCTGCCCCTTAGTCCGGTGCTGCCCCTTAGTCCGGTGCTGCCCCTTAGTCCGGTGCTGCCCCTTAGTCCGGTGCTGCCCCTTAGTCCGGTGCTGCCCCTTAGTCCGGTGCTGCCTCTTAGTCCGGTGCTGCCCCTTAAACCGGTGGGGGTTATGTGGAGGAGGCTAGGGAAGCGGGTGGTGACTAAGGTGGGGTGGGGACCACGACCAGGGCCAGAACCGCCACCGTAGACAGACGCCCACCCAGACCCTCCCCTAGACTGTATGCTGGTGCGCCCGGAGTTCGCACCTTTAGGGGGGGGTACTGTGACACTCTGGCTCCGGGACTTTTGTATTTGAGCCAGGGTGTATTTTGTTATGTTTGGTTGGGTGTTTCTAAGTGTTGTATTTCTAGGTTTGGTCAATGACTCCCAATCGGAGGTAACGAGTGTCAGCTGTCGGCTCGTTATCTCTGATTGGGAGCCATATTTATTTCTGTATGTTTTCCTGTGGGGTTTGTGGGTTTTTGTTCCAGGTTCAGTCATAGTCACTGTAGGACTTCACTATCGTCATTTGTTTGTTGTTTTCGTGGTTGCTTTTATTTAAATAAAGTCATCATGTTCACTCCACGCGCTGCGTATTGGTCCGTTTCCTCAGACGATCGTGACAGTACGTACATACATACATACATACATACATTTTGTTTTGCAACTCAAGCAGCATAAATTATGTTATCTATGGTGGAAACATGTTTTAATTTACGTAATATTATTGAAATAAAGATTATTTGTGTTGCTAATGTGTGACGTTTTCTGTAATACTTTGATTATTTTTCCAGATCGTACTTTATACTTCACATGATATATCCCTTAATTTTCCTCTGTCTCATAACAACTGACCAACAGTATGAGTACAATATTCCGATTAATCTGGGTCTGAGAAACTGTCCCATAATGTAGGCTAGAATGTGATCATTATGCTTTCTCCTTCACAAATGAATCATATATTCTATTTATGTATTTATTTATGTATTTATTTATATATTTTGTCCTGTTTTTGGTAAATGTTTTTATATTCTGATTTGCATTTGTATCTGAGATGCAAACAGTAGTACGTTTGATCAGTTTCATACCGCAGATGTTTGATATTCCTATTTGTTTTCCCATCTTTAAAGGGATACTTCGGGATTTTGGCAATATCTACTTCCCCAGTATGATAGAGTTAGAAACATTTCTTAATGTCCCAATGCAGCCATGTTTTATCTCTGTTTTGTTGGGATTTAGTTTTGGCCTTTCTGGTGACATCACCAATAAGAGAGAGTTCCAAACCTCTCTGCCAATAACAGCTAGTATTCGGTTTTCCCCTCCCCACTCAGACGACTCCCAGACAGTCCTAGCAAAAATCTTATTTGAGAAATTGCTCTTTGCTAAGAAGCTATTTTTGTTTATTTGTGACCATTTTAATTGAAATCAATCACAGTAAGGTACTTAATTGTTAATTATTTGATATTGAGATCAAAATGGCTGCATTGGACCTTTTTAGTGTCACTCCACAATGATAGAATAGTTTACAATACAAAAAAACTACAACAACACTCAAATATAGTTTTGAGACACTAAAAGCAGTCTAGGCCCCTTACTTTTTTCAATCTTTACTAATGGCTTTGAATAAAGCCAGTGTGTCTTTGTGTGCGGATGACTCAACACTATACACGTCTGTCATACCAGCCTTCGCTTTGGCTCCCCCTCCTGTCCAGCTCAGGTGTTCGGCGTCGCCGGCCTTCTAGCTGCTGCCGAACCTGCTGCTGTCACGACTTCCGCCGAGGCTGCCTCCCCTCCTTGTTCGGGCAGGTTTCGGCGTTCGGCGTCACCGGCTTACTAGCTACTGCCGATCCATTTATCATCATTCCATTTGCCTTGTCTTCAATCACACACACCTGGATTTTTTCTCCAACTGGAGCTCTACTTCTCCAGCATCCGGCCGGTTCCATCTCCTGCCTCTCGGGGAAAGCCCTGGAGTGGGCCAACGTGGTGTGGAATGAAGGAGGAGCCGCGTTGGAGAACTACAGGGAGTTTGCTCGTCTCTTCCGGGCGGTCTTCGATCACCCGCCCGAGGGTCGAGAGGCGGGCGAGCGGCTGGTCCACCTGAGGCAGGGGACGAGGACTGCGCAGGACTTCGCATTCGAGTTTCGAACTCTGGCAGCTGGGTCCGGGTGGAACGAGCGGGCCCTGATCGACCAGTTCCGGTGCCATCTGTGAGAGGACGTCCGACGGGAGCTAGCCTGACACCATGTTGTCCTTCTCGCAACTGGTGGACATGGCCATTCATTTGGACAACCTGCTGGCAACCAGAGGACGTCCTGGAGGAGGTCTGCCCGTTTCCATCCCGGCCGACTCGGATCCAGAACCAATGGAGATGGGTGGAACCGCTAGCCGAGAGAGCGGAGGATGACAGCGCCAGTGCCACACTGGTGGCTTGAAGGGACATTTCACCACACGTTGTCGTCAACGCTCTTCTGGGTTTGGAGGCGGCAGGCAGGGTACTCTCACATCACCCCAGGTATCGAACACCCAAACTCGTTCAGAGCCCTCTGCTGCGCACTGTAAAATACTCGTCTCCTTTCTTGAGCACATGTATGTTCCCCAGTGTAAGGCGCTTGTCAAATCAGGCGCAGCTGGGAACCTTATGGACAGGGCATTCGCACACCATATAGGCATTCCATTGATTCCCCTATCCATTCCACACCCCATCAGAACACTTGATAGTCGACCATTAGGGTCCGGGTTGGTTGAGGAAGTTACTGCACCAGTCACCATGATTACCCAAGAGACTCATTGTGAGCAGGTTACTTTTTCCATTATTGAGTCTCCTGCTTTCCCAGTGGTATTAGGTATCCCTTGGCTAGCACGCCACAACCCCACCTTCTCATGGCCGCAGAGGGTTCTCACTGGGTGGTCGCAAGAGTGTCAGGGTAGGTGTCTAGGTGTTTCCGTTGGTGCAACCACAGTGGAAAGTCCAGACATTACCTCCACCGTGCGCATTCCCCCTGAATACCTCGATCTGGCGCAAGCGTTCTCTAAAACGAAGGCTACAAAATTACCACCTCATCGGGCGGGGGATTGCGTGATAAACCTCTGGGTAGACGCTGTATCTCCCAGGAGTCATGTATACCCCCTGTCACAGGCTGAAACGGTGGCTATGGAAACATATGTCACGAGTCCCTGCGCCAGGGGTATATACAGTGGGGAGAACAAGTATTTGATACACTGCCGATTTTGCAGGTTTTCCTACTTACAAAGCATGTAGTGGTCTGTAATTTCTATCATAAGTACACTTCAACTGTGAGAGACAGAATCTAAAACAAAAATCAAGAAAATCACATTGTATGATTTTTTTATAATTAATTTGCATTTTATTGCATGACATAAGTATTTGATCACCTACCAACCAGTAAGAATTCCAGCTCTCACAGACCTGTTAGTTTTTCTTTAAGAAGCCCTCCTGTTCTCCACTCATTACCTGTGTTAACTGCACCTGTTTGAACTCGTTACCTGTATAAAAGACACCTGTCCACACACTCAATCAAACAGACTCCAACCTCTCCACAATGGCCAAGACCAGAGAGCTGTGTAAGGACATCAGGGATAAAATTGTAGACCTTCACAAGGCTGGGATGGGCTAAAGGACAATAGGCAAGCAGCTTGGTGAGAAGGCAACAACTGTTGGCGCAATTATTATAAAATGGAAGAAGTTCAAGATGACGGTCAATCACCCTCGGTCTGGAACTCCATGCAAGATCTCACCTCGTGGGGCATCAATGATCATGAGGAAGGTGAGGGATCAGCCCAGAACTACACGGCAGGACCTGGTCAATAACCTGAAGAGAGCTGGGACCACAGTCTCAAAGAAAACCATTAGTAACACAATACGCCGTCATGGATTAAAATCCTGCAGCGCACGCAATGTCCCCCTGCTCAAGCCAGCGCATGTCCAGGCCCGTCTGAAGTTTGCCAATGACCATCTGGATGATCCAGAGGAGGAATGGGAGAAGGTCATGTGGTCTGATGAGACAAAAATAGAGCTTTTTGGTCTAAACTCCACTCGCCGTGTTTGGAGGAAGAAGAAGGATGAGTACAACCCCAAGAACACCATCCCAACCGTGAAGAATGGAGGTGGAAACATCATTCTTTGGGGATGCTTTTCTGCAAAGGGGACAGGACGACTGCACCGTATTGAGGGGAGGATGGATGGGGCCATGTATCGCGAGATCTTGGCCAACAACCTCCTTCCCTCAGTAAGAGCATTGAAGATGGATCGTGGCTGGGTCTTCCAGCATGACAACGACCCGAAACACACAGCCAGGGCAACTAAGGAGTGGCTTCGTAAGAAGCATCTCAAGGTCCTGGAGTGGCCTAGCCAGTCTCCAGACCTGAACCCAATAGAAAATCTTTGGAGGGAGCTGAAAGTCCGTATTGCCCAGCGACAGCCCCGAAACCTGAAGGATCTGGAGAAGGTGTCACGCCCTGGCTCTGGGGACTCTATGTATGTATGTTGAGCCAGGGTGTGAGTTTTCATTGTTTTGTGTTCTATTTTGGTATTTATATGTTGGCCAGGGTGGTTCCCAATCAGAGACGGCTGTAGCTCGTTGTCTCTGATTGGGAGCCATACTTAGGTAGCTGTTTGGCATTGTTTTGGTGTGGTATCTTGTTCCGTTTGGTTTGTGTAACCGTAGGACTTCACATTTCGTATCGTTTGTTGTTTTGTTCGTTGTGTTGTACATTCAATAAATATTATGTACGCATATCACGCTGCGCCTTGGCCCGCTTCTTCTCAAGACGATCGTGACAGAAGGTCTGTATGGAGGAGTGGGCCAAAATCCCTGCTGCAGTGTGTGCAAACCTGGTCAAGAACTACAGGAAACGTATGATCTCTGTAATTGCAAACAAAGGTTTCTGTACCAAATATTAAGTTCTGCTTTTCTGATGTATCAAATACTTATGTCATGCAATAAAATGCAAATTAATTATTTGATTGAGTGTGTGGACAGGTGTCTTTTATACAGGTAACGAGTTCAAACAGGTGCAGTTAACACAGGTAATGAGTGGAGAACAGGAGGGCTTCTTAAAGAAAAACTAACAGGTCTGTGAGAGCCGGAATTCTTACTGGTTGGTAGGTGATCAAATACTTATGTCATGCAATAAAATGCAAATTAATTATTTAAAAATCATACAATGTGATTTTCTTGATTTTTGTTTTAGATTCCGTCTCTCACAGTTGAAGTGTACCTATGATAAACATTACAGACCTCTACATGCTTTTTAAGTAGGAAAACCTGCAAAATCGGCTGTGTATCAAATACTTGTTCTCCCCACTGTACGTCCCTCCATTTCACCCGCCACCTTGAGTTTGTTCTTTGTGAAGAAGAAGGATGGAGGTCTGAGCCCGTGCATTGATTATCAACCACTGAACAGGGAGACGATAAGATTTAGTTATCCTCTCCCCCTCATTCCTTCAGTGATTGAATCAATGTATGGGGCGCGCTTCTTCACCAGATCTCAGGAGTGCATACAACCTGATGCGTTTCCGAGAGGGAGATGAGTGGAAGACAGCATTCAGCACAACCACAGGGCATTATGAATACCTGGTGATGCCCTATGGTTTGATGAATGCTCCCTCTGTTTTCCAGTCCTTTGTGTACGAGGTGTTTCGGGACATGCTTGGTCACGGTGTAGTGGTCAACATCGATGACATCCTGGTGTATTCTGCTACGCACGCCGAGCATGTGTCCCTGGTTCGCAAGGTGCTGGCCCGACTGTTGGAAAATGACCTTTATGCTAAGACAGAGAAGTGTATGTTTTTCCAGCAGTCCGTCTCCTTCCTTGGATACCGCATTTCCACCTCAGGTGTGGAGATGGAGAGAGATCGCATTTCATCCGTGCGTAATTGGCCGACTCCAACCACGGTTAAGGAGGTGAAGCGCTTCCTTGGCTTTGCCAACTATTATCGGAGGTTTATCCGGGGCTTTGGCAAGGTCGCAGCTCCCATTACCTCCCTGTTGAAGGGTGGGCCGTCCTGGCTCCGCTGGTCTGCTGAGGCTGACCTGGCCTTCAGCGAACTGCGGGGTCTGTTCACCTCAGCCCCAGTACTGGCCCACCCCGATTCATCACTACCATTCGTAGTGGAGGTGTATGCGTCCAAGGTTGGGATAGGAGCTGTCCTGTCTCAACGATTGGGTACGCTACCCAAGCTCCGCCCCTGTGCGTTCTTTTCGAAGAAGCTCAGCCCGGTGGAGCAGAACTAGGGCGTTGGTAATCGGGAGCTGTTGGCTGTTGTCCGAGCCTTGATCGTGTGGAGGCATTGGCTCGAGGGGGCAAAACACCTTTTCCTCATCTGGATGGACCACCGTAACCTGGAGTACTTCCGGGCAGCAAGGAGGCTGAATCCTCGCCAGGCCAGGTGGGCCCTATTCTTCACCCGGTTTGATTTCACTCTATCATACATCCCGGGGACGAAGAACATGAAGGCAGACGCGCTGTCCCGGCTGTATCACACAGAGGAGAGGCCCAGAGACAACACTCCCATACTGCCGGCCTCCTGCATTGTGACACCGGTAGTATGCGCGATGGACGCGGATATAGAACAGGCATTACGCACGGATCCCTCTCCACCTCAGTGTCCAGATGGGCTACAGTATGTGCCTGCTCTTATCCGTGATTGTCTGATCTACTGGACACACGTCACCCTCCTCTGGTCACCCAGGTATCGCCGTACAGTGCGCTGCCTGACCGGAAGATACTGGTGGTCTACCTTGGCTAAGGACGTGAGGGTGTATGTCTCCTCCTGCTCAGTGTGCGCCCAGAGTAAGGTACCTAGGCACCTCCCAGCTGGTAAGATACAACCTTTACCAGTTCCACAACGACCATGGTCTCACCTAAGTGTTGGTTCACCTAACTGATCTTCCCCTCTCCCAAGGTAACACCACCATCCTGGTCGTTGTGGACCGCTTTTCTAAAGCCTGCCGCCTCCTTCCTCTGCCCGGTCTCCCCACGGCTCTGCAAACTGCGGAGGCCCTGTTTACACACGTCTTCCGGCACTACGGGGTACCAGAGGATATAGTGTCTGACCGAGGTCCCCAGTTCACGTCCAAGGTCTGGAAGGCATTCATGGAACATCTGGGGGTCTCCGTCAGCCTGACCTCTGGGTTCCACCACGAGAGTAATGGGCAGGTGGAACGGGTAAATCAGGACGTGGGTAGGTTCCTGCGGTCCTACTGCCAGGACCGGCCGGGGGAGTGGTCGGTGTTCTTGCCATGGGAAGAATATGCCCAGAACTCTCTCCGCCACTCCTCCACTAACCTAACACCTTTCCAGTGTATTCTAGGTTACCAACCGGTTCTGTCACCGTGGCACCAGAGCCAGAACGAGGCTCCTGCGGTGGATGACTGGTTTTGGCGCATGGAGGAGACATGGAATGCTGCCCACGTTCACCTCCAACGTGCCATGCGTCGTCAGAAGGCCAACGCTGACCACCACTGCAGTGAGGCCCCCGACTTTGTACCGGGGGATCGGGTCTGGCTTTCGACCCGGAATCTGCCCCTCAGCCTGCCCTGCCAGAAGCTGAGCCTGCGGTTTGCGGGGCCGTTCAAAGTCCTGAGGAGAGTCAATGAGGTCACTTATAGGTTATTACTTCCCCCTGATTACCGTATTAACCCCTAGTTTCATGTGTCTCTCTGGTAGCTGGTCCGCTCCAGGAGGCTGAGCTGCGGGAGGTCCCTCCACCTCCTCTGGACATCGAGGGGGCCCCGGCGTACTCTGTCCGTTCCATCCTGGATTCGAGGCGTTAGGTAGGGGGCCTTCAGTACCTCGTGGAGTGGGAGGGGTACTGTCCGGAGGAACGGTGCTGGGTTCCGGTGAGGGATATCCTCGATCCCTCCACGTTACGGGATTTCCACCGTCGCCATCCGGCTCGCCCTGCTCCGCGTCCTTCTGGCCGTCCCCGAGGCCGTGGTCGGCGCGCTGCTGGAGCCGCGCATCAAGGGGCGGGGTACTGTCACGACTTCCGCCGAGGCTGCCTCCCCTCCTTGTTCGGGCAGGTTTCGGCGTTTGACGTCACCGGCTTACTAGCTACTGCCGATCCATTTATCATCACTCCATTTGTCTTGTCTTCAATCACACACACCTGGTCCATATTCCCTCATTAGTCATGGTATAAGTGTTCCCTCTGTTTCCTTGTCTGTGTGGGTGATTGTTTATTGTGGAGGTTTGTGAAGCTCGTGGAGCTCGTGTAGTGTGTATCGACAGGAGTATTTTCCAGTGTGCCTTGTATTTTCCAGTGAGCCTGTTTTGTGCTCTGGAGTGTGTTTGACGCATTTTTTGCGTAAACCTGTATTTTGCGGATTAAAGCCTGTTATTCTGTGATTTACCCTCCTGCGCCTGACTTCTTCAACACCACCTCATCACAGCTGCTGGCAAACGCCCTTCACTCATCAACCCTGGACTTGTCTCGTCATCAATACACACACCTGGTTCCAAACCCCACTCTATCACTGTATATATACTCCCTCTGTCATTTGTCTTTGTCGGTCATTGTACAATGGCTTGCGAAAGCCTATTTTGTTGCCTTACAACCTGAAATTAAAATGGGTTTTTTGGGGTTCGTATCATTTGATTTACACAACATGCCTACCACTTTGAAGATGCAAAATATTTTTCTTGTGAAACAAACAAGAAATAAGACAAAAAAAAACAGAAAACTTGTGCGTGCATAACAATTCACCCCCCTAAAGTCAATACTTTGTAGAGACACCTTTTGCAGCAATTACAGCTGCAAGTCTCTTGGGGTATGTCTCTATAAGCTTGGCACATCAAGCCACTGGGATTTTTGCCCATTCTTCAAGGCAAAACTGCTCCAGCTCCTTCAAGTTGGATGGGCTCCGCTGGTGTACAGCAATCTTTAAGTCAAGCAGGTTGTCGGTTGTCGGGAGAGGTCGTGTTTTTCTCTAGCTGGAGGTAAGCAGGAGGTAAGCTTCTCATATGGTGTTGAGTAAAGCTTAACCATGTATTAGATCGTAGGTAGGTAGTTAGCTGTAGTTAGGTATTGTATTTATTATAGGTTAGTAATGTTGTTATTGTAGGTTTCCGTAGGTAATTGTAGGTTAGTATCGAAGCACGAGGCTAGCTAGCTAGCGGGTAGCTACTGGTAACGATTAGCAACGCTGGAGAGCTGGTTCCAATGTTAATGTAGTGCTAGCCAACGTTTAATTTTTTGCTTAACCATGTATTAGATCGTAGGTAGGTAGTTAGCCGTAGTTAGGTATTGTATTTATTATAGGTTAGTAATGTTGTTATTGTAGGTTTCCGTAGGTAATTGTAGGTTAGTATCGAAGCACGAGGCTAGCTAGCTAGCGGGTAGCTACTGGTAACGATTAGCAACGCTGGAGAGCTGGTTCCAATGTTAATGTGCTGCTAGCCAACGTTTAATTTTTTGCTGCGTTATGCGTTATGAAAGGAACTAGACACGGACTTGAATTATCTGTTTAGTGTGCTAACACACTCTTGGCAGTTTGTTGTAACCAAGTATTGATGCTAAATTGTGTGTTAATGGATGCTAGCTTGCAAGTTAGCTACGGCGTCATAGCTAGGCATCATGGGTTGTTGTGTGTAGTTACTGTGTCTTGGCAGTGCCGGCTGTAGCACGAAGCGAGCTACCTAGCCGTTTTTTCGAACAGAGTCAGAGTCAACACAATAGCCATTGTGTGCCGGGTGTAGCACGAAGCTAGCTAGCTAGCCGTTCTTCAAACAAAGTCAACACAGTGGCCATTGCTAGCTACCCAACACGACCAGCTAACTGTACGGTAGTAGCTAAATACAATATACTTGTCCTAGCTAGCCAACGTCTAATCATTGCTGCGTCATGAAAGGAACTTGACACAGACACGAATGATCTGTTTAGTGGTGGCAGGCAGTTTAGTGGTTAAGAGCGTTGTGCCAGTAACCGAAAGGTCGCTGGTTCTAATCCCCAAGCCAACTAGGTGAAAAATCTGTCGATGTGCCCTTGAGCAAGGCACTTAACCCTAATTGCTCCTGTAAGTCGCTCTGGATAAGAGCGTCTGCTAAATGACGTAAATGTAAATGTAAATGTAAAATGTGTTATCACACTATTGGTGGTTTGTTGTGACCAAGTGTTGGTGCTAAATGGTGTGTTATTGTTATTGGATGCTAGCTTGCTAGTTAGCTATGGTGTCATAGTTGGCTAGCTGAATAAAGTGGGTTGAGTCTATTCCTTTAAACATTGAACCGCTGTGGTTCACAACAATTCTGATTTCTAAAGGCGGAAGTTGGGAGAGTTTTTGTTCGGGTGGTTCAGTGAAACAATTTTAGTTTCTGAGGTAGAAGTTTTTGGTGAGGGAGGCCCTGCTCTCTCCGCTCCCAGATGCTTAGCTCATTTCATTCCGATCTCCTCTGCATTTTTGTAGCCATTTGCTACAGCCTGTCAACTATGCCTCTGCCTATCCCTGTTCTCTCCTCTCTGCACAGGCTACACAAACGCACCACACCGCGTGGCTGCTGCCTCTCTAACCTGGTGGTCCCTGCACCCACCACCCACGTGGAGTTCCAGGTCGCAGGCAGCCTCTGGAACTGCCGTTCTGCTGCCAACAAAGCTGACTTCATCCCAGCCTATGCCAACCTCCAGTCCCTCGACTTCCTGGCGCTGACGGAAACATGGATCACCACTGAAAACACTGCTACTCCTACTGCTCTCTCCTCGTCTGACCATGTGTTCTCGCATACCCCGAGAGCATCTGGTCAGAGGGGTGGTGGTACAGGAATCCTCATCTCTCCCAAGTGGACATTCTAAATTTTTCCCCTAACCCATCTGTCTATCTCCTCATTTGAATTCCATGCTGTCACAGTCACTAGCCCATTTAAGCTTAATATCCTTGTCATCTATCGCCCTCCAGGTTCCCTTGGAGAGTTCATCAATGAGCTTGACGCCTTGATAAGTTCCTTCCCTGAGGATGGCTCACCCCTCACAGTTTTGGGGGATTTCAACCTCCCTATGTCCACATTTGACTCATTTCTCTCTGTCTCCTTCTTTCCACTCCTCTCCTCTTTTGACCTCACCCTCTCACCGTCCCCCCCTACTCACAAGGCAGGCAATATGCTTGACCTCATCTTCACTAGATGCTGCTCCTCTACTAATCTCACTGCAACTCCCCTCCATGTCTCCGACCACTACTTTGTTTCCTTTTCTCTCTCGCTCTCCTCCCACACTACTCACTCTGCCCCTACACAGATGGTAATGCGCCGCCGCAACCTTCGCTCTCTCTCTCCCACTACTCTCTCCTCTTCCATCCTATCATCTCTTCCCTCTGCTCAATCCTTCTCCCTCCAATCTCCTGATTCTGCCTCCTCAACCCTCCTCTCCTCCCTTTCTGCATCCTTTGACTCTCTGTGTCCCCTATCCTCCCGGCCGGCTCGGTCCTCCCCTCCAGCTCCGTGGCTTGATGACTCATTGCGAGCTCACAGAACAGAGCTCCGGGCAGCGGAGCGGAAATGGAAGAAAACTAAACTCCCTGCCGACCTGGCATCTTTTCACTCCCTCCTCTCTACATTTTCTTCATCTGTTTCTGCTGCTAAGGCCACCTTCTACCACTCTAAATTCCAAGCATCTGCCTCTAACCCTAGGAAGCTCTTTGCCACATTTTCCTCCCTCCTGAATCCTCCCCCCCCCCCCACCCCCCCCTCCTCTCTCTCTGTGGATGACTTCGTCAACCACTTTGAAAAGAAGGTTGACGACATCCGATCCTCGTTTGTTAAGTCTAATGACACTGCTGGTCCTGCTCACACTGCCCTACCCTATGCTTTGACTTCTTTCTCCCCTCTCTCTCCAGATAAAATCCTGCGACTTGTGACTGCAGGCCGCCCAACAACCTGCCCGCTTGACCCCATCCCCTCCTCCCTTCTCCAGACCATCTCCGGTGACCTTCTCCCCTACCTCACCTCGCTGATCAACTCATCCTTGACCGCTGGCCATGTCCCTTCCGTCTTCAAGAGAGCGAGAGTTGCTCCCCTTCTCAAAAAACCAACACTCGACCCCACTGATGTCAACAACTACAGACCAGTATCCCTTCTTTCTTTTCTTTCCAAAACTATTGAGCGTGCCGTCTTTAGCCAACTCTCTTGCTATCTCTCTCAGAATGACCTTCTTGATCCAAACCAATCAGGTTTCAGGACTGGTCATTCAACTGAGACTGCTCTTCTCTGTGTCACGGAGACTCCGCACTGCTAAAGCTAACTCTCTCTCCTCTGCTCTTGTCCTTCAAGACCTGTCTGCTGCCTTTGATACTGTGAACCATCAGATCCTCCTCTCCACCCTCTCCGAGCTGGGCATCTCCGGCGCGGCTCACTCCTGGATTGCGTCCTACCTGACCGGTCGCTCCTACCAAGTGGCGTGGCGAGAAGCTGTCTCCGCACCACGTGCTCTCACCACTGGTGTCCCCCAGGGCTCAGTTCTAGGCCCTCTCCTTTTCTCCCTATACACCAAGTCACTTGGCTCTGTCATATCCTCACATGGCCTTTCCTATCATTGCTACGCTGACGATACACAACTAATCTTCTCCTTTCCCCCTTCTGATAACCAGGTGGCGAATCGCATCTCTGCATGTCTGGCAGACATATCAGTATGGATGACGGATCACCACCTCAAGCTGAACCCTGGCAAGACGGAGCTGCTCTTCCTCCCGGGGAAGGACTGCCCGTTCCATGATCTCGCCATCACGGTTGACAACTCCGCTGTGTCCTCCTCCCAGAGTGCGAAGAGCCTAGGCGTGACCCTGGACAACACCCTGTCGTTCTCCGCCAACATCAAGGCGGTGACCCGCTCCTGCAGGTTCATGCTCTACAACATTCGGAGAGTACGACCCTGCCTTGCACAGGAAGCGGCACAGGTCCTAATCCAGGCACTTGTCATCTCCCGTCTGGACTACTGCAACTCGCTGTTGGCTGGCCTCCCTGCCTGTGCCATTAAACCCCTACAACTCATCCAGAATGCCGCAGCCCGTCTGGTGTTCAACCTTCCCAAGTTCTCTCACGTCACCCCCCTCCTCCGCACACTCCACTGGCTTCCAGTTGAAGCTCGCATCCGCTACAAGACCATGGTGCTTGCCTATGGAGCAGTGAGGGGAACGGCACCTCTGTACCTTCAGGCTCTGATCAGTCCCTACACCCAAACGAGGGCATTGCGTTCATCCACCTCTGGCCTGCTGGCTCCCCTTCCTCTGCGGAAGCATAGCTCCCGCTCAGCCCAGTCAAAACTGTTCGCTGCTCTGGCACCCCAATGGTGGAACAAGCTCCCTCACGACGCCAGGACAGCGGAGTCACTCACCACCTTCCGGAGACATTTGAAACCCCACCTCTTTAAGGAATACCTGGGATAGGATAAAGTATCAATTTTAGTCTCATCAGAGTACCTTCTTCCATATGTTTGGGGAGTCTCCCACATGCCTTTTGGCGAACAAAAAACGTGTTTGCTTATTTCTTTCTTTAAGCAATGGCTTTTTTCTGGCCACTCTTCCGTAAAGCCCAGCTCTGTGGAGTGTTTTGGCTTAAAGGGGTCCTATTGACAGATACTCCAATCTCCGCTGTGGAGCTTTGCAGCTTCTTCAGGGTTATCTTTGGTCTCTTTGTTGCCTCTCTGATTAATGCCCTCCTTGCCTGGTCCGTGAGTTTTGGTGGGCGGCCCTCTCTTGGCAGGTTTGTTGTGGTGCCATATTCTTTCCATTTTTTAATAATGGATTTAATGGTGCTCCGAGGGATGTTAAAAGTTTTGGATATTTTTTCATAACCCAACCCTGATCTGTACTTGTCCCTGACCTGTTTGGAGAGCTCTTTGGTGTTGGTGTTGCAGACTCTGGGGCCTTTCAGAACAGGTGTGTATTTACTGAGATCATGTGACAGATCATGTGACACTTAGATTGCACACAGGTGGACTTTATTTAACTAATTATGTGACTTCTGAAGGTAGTTGGTTGCTCCAGATCTTATTTAGGGGCTTCATAGCAAAGGGGGTGAATACATATGCACGCACCAATTTTCCGTTCGCTATTTTTTTGAATTTTTTGAAACAAGTTATTTTTTTCATTCCACTTCACCAATTTGGACTATTTTGTGTATGTCCATTACATGAAATCCAAATAAAAATCTATTTAAATTGCAGGTTGTAATGCAACAAAATAGGAAAAATGCCAAGTGGGGTGAATACTTTTGCAAGGCACTGTATGTGTTGATTGTTTTCCTGAGAGGAATCTCCCCTACTATTTCCTGAGTACTTTATATTTTGTACTGTGGGTTTCGTCCCGCTTTAAGCTATGGTGCTTTAATAAATGATGTAGTTCTAAACCTCCGACTGCCTCCTGCTTACTCCTCTCTACAATTGTGACAATGTCAGCTACCACAGTGACTGAAATGACAACACTTAACAAAGAGCTACAGTTAGTTTCAGAATGGGTGGCAAGGAATAAGTTAGTTCTAAATATTTCAAAAACTAAAAGCATTTTTTTTGGAGTAACCCTGTGTTGTAAACTGTCATGGTCAAAACATACTGATACAACAGTAGCTAGGATGGGGAGAGGTCTGTCTATAATAAAGCACTGCTCTGCATTCTTAACAGCACTATCAACAAGGCAGGTCCTATAGGCCCTAGTTTTGTCGCACCTGGACTTGCAATTGGCTCAGAACAGGGCAGCACGGCTGGCACTTGGATGTACACAGAGAGCTAACATTAATAATATGCATGTCAATCTCTCTTGGCTCAAAGTGGAGGAGAGATTGACTTCATCACTACTTGTATTTGTGAGAGGTATTGACATGTTAAATGCACCCAAGCATACCCCACAAGACATGCCACCAGAGGTCTCTTCACAGTCCCCAAGTCCAAAACAGACTATGGGAGGCGCACAGTACTACATAGAGCCATGACTACATGGAACTCTATTCCACATCAAGTAACTCATGCCAGAAATAAAATTAGATTAGAAAAAAACAGATACAAATACACCTTGTGGAACAGCGGGTACTGTGAAGCAACACAAACATAGACACATGCATACAAACACACGATAACATACGCACTATACACACATGTACACATGGATTTTGTGTTATAGATATGTGGTAGTAGAGTAGAGGCCTGAGGGCACACACTTAATATGTTGTGAAATCTGTTATGAATGTATTGTTTTTTAAATGTATAATAGCCTTAATTTTGCTGGACCCCAGGAAGAGTAGCTGCTGCCTTGGAAGCAGTTAATGGGGATCCATAATAAATACAAATACAAATACAAAGCAGTCAATAGTCAAACATGGTACAGTATTTCCTTTGGCGTCATCTATAATGCATTACATCATGTATATGGTATCACGATGTCCATAAATCTGTAATGGTATGAATATCACCTTAATGCACACGTTTTTACCATGTCATTTATAGACAACATCATTTATGTTGCTTCAGTATATCATGTATAATACACTATATTAAAATATAGTTACATTTACAGCAAGCACATGCACAGTTATCCATCTGGAAAATCTTATATTTGTTGAAGTAAAATCTGTGCTCATATCATATAGTCCAATGAAGAAGGTTAAATGGATACTTTGGGATTTTGGCAATGAGGCCCTTTAACTACTTCCCCAGAGCCAGATTAACTTGTGGATACCATTTTTATGTCTCTGTGTCTAGTATGAAGGAAGTTAGATGTAGTTTCACGAGCCAATGCTAACTACGGTTAGGGTTATGGTTAGGGTTAGGCTGGACATGAAGCTAGGATTAGGGGTTCTGCTCAATTTAATTTCAAACTATCATATTAATCTCATTGATGGTCGTCCTTGCATTCATAGCTCATTCAATGAATTGAAGAGTGGTTACATTTCTACAGCCCTAGTGGCAGAGGGTCAGCTTTGTTGTTTTTTCAAATCCGACATTGCCTCTTTAAAGTTCCATGAGCAGAGCCTAATCAAAATTAGTACAAACTGCCAAACATGACATCACCCCCATTGTTTATCAACACCTTCTGAGTGGCAAGACACCTGTGGGAATGGGATCATCATTAAAGGTGAAGTCAGATTATAGGTGCTAACAGGGCCCTCTGGTAGGTTCATTTGTCCTCCTATTTCCCAGAATCATTACTCTGATAGAAGACTCATCTGATGGCCGTGGCATAAAGTGGTTGCCATGGGCACCTCAAAGCACAGGTCATAGAGGTCACAGCCTACTACCTCTGTTGTCGTTTTATTTTCAGCACAAGGCAAAATTATGTAAATTATTTTAATCGAGACATTTGACGTGTTTCACACAATTCTCAAAAGTGATGTACAATTTATCTTGCATTCCAAGCCACTCATTAAAGGCTAAATCTGTAAGAGGTCCTGTTGTTCAATTGTCATTTGGTCATGGTCATGCAGTATAAAGTATACCCATTCATTCTTGAAGAATTAGATGTGTGATCTTTGCTTATGCTTGATTGCCATCTTAGATTATGACATACAATCCTGCATTATTACAACGGTAATTGTTTATTACAACTGGGCCCATAATTGTTGAATACCTGTTGCCAACTGAATCATGTGGACTCATCAGACACAGTGAACAACATACAGTAGGAGTCTCCACAGACTAAAACCATGATTTCATTGGCTGTGGAGCAGACAGAATAGTAAACAGTTCCAAAATGTTGTGGTGATCATTTTTGGAGCGTCCCTTTAACAGCGTCCTTCTGTTTATATAATGCACAGAAGCTTTCGAAGAGCTTCAGACTGATCGAGGGGGTGCATGGTTTGCTGACTATGATTGGGTGAGATTAAACTTTTCTTATGCATGATCTATATTACACACCATAATTGTATAACCAATTGTTCAACAAGTCAACATGACTATAGAGTGTTTACTTGTCTCTTTGTTTCCCTCTGCTGAAAGGATCCTGACCAGAGCTCAAAATCAAACACCATTTGTTCTTAGTGCTTCCCATGGACAAATACAGATTGAGGTATTGATTGCTGAGAAATAATCATTTTAGATATTAAGGTGAGTATAGGTTTCAGTTTTATTCATACTACATATTTGTATTTTCAAAAGAACAAGAATAAGAAACTACATACTATAAATATATAGTATAAAAGTTTAATAAAATGGTGTTTATTAAATGTGTAACTATTTCATGAAGACAGCATGGCTTATTATTTATATGGGAATTTGTTACAAGAGCCAAATTTCCCTCAAGTGGCCACATTTCCATCATTTGTGTTATTTTTGGAAATAAACTGGATTCCGATGGGAAGCATTATCAGCAGGATGTGTTCTATTTTCAGAAGCCCATTAATCTGATTCAGAACAACACTTTGGACTAGCAGTTCATTGTTCCGTCTGTTACAGTAACGCTACTGTTGCAAAACGTTAATTGAACGTAAGTCCAGTTAATTTTAGCAAACAAAGATGTAGATGACAGTATGAAAAATGTTGTAATTACACATTTAAAGCTGTGATCAAATTGTTCCTTGTCTCTAGGTCTAAAACACCAGGTGGAATGGACTTCTCAAATACTTCAAACCTTAACAGCACTGTGAAAACACAGACTCTTTTCTGCTACGAGTCTTTGAGTGGATCGTGTGTGAGGTTTGCTCGACCCCTGAGCACTCAGGTTCCTATGTTCACATCGATGGGGTTGGCCATACTGGTGACTGTTATTGGGAACCTTCTGGTCATCACCTCCATTGCACACTTCAAGCAGCTCCAAACCTCCGTAAACCAACTCCTCCTCTCCCTGGCTGTGTGTGACCTCCTTCTGGGACTGTTTGTGATGCCGTGCAGTGCTGTGCGCTCTGTCCAGGGCTGTTGGTACCTAGGAGGGTTTCTGTGTAAGCTCCACACCAGCACTGATATTATGCTGAGCACATCCTCCATCTTCCATCTATCCTTCATCTCCATTGACCGTTACTTTGCTGTCTGCAGGCCACTGTCGTACAGACTGATCATCAGCAATAACACTGTATTGATCATGATCGCCACCAGTTGGCTGGTCCCTGCCATTTTTGCTTATGGAATGATCTTCTCTGAGATGAATCTAAAAGGCAGGGAGGATTTCTATGAAACACATGTCAAGTGTATTGGAGGCTGTTATGTGTTCTTTAGTCCAGTGGCGGCTGTAGTAGCATCGTCCTTCAGTTTTTACATCCCAGGCCTGATCTTGATTTGTATATACTCCAAGATATATTGGGTTGCCAGGACTCAGGCCAGGTCCATTAAAGATTTATCTCGTCAGTTTAAAGAGGCAGACTCTGGACGTAGAGAGAGACGAGGGGCAAATATTCTGGCAATAGTAGTGGGAGTGTTTCTAACCTGCTGGAGTCCCTTTTCCTTGTGCCTCATCATTGACCCTTTCATACAGTACTCCATCCCACCGCTGTTGGGAGATACCCTGGTTTGGTTTGGATATTTGAACTCTGCTTTTAACCCTGTTGTCTATGCTTTCTTTTACACTTGGTTCAGGAGGGCTTTGAGAATCATCATCAGTGGTCACATCTTTCACAGGGGTTCATGTAGATTTAGATTGTATTCTGAGTAAAGTTTCAGTTGATGTTACTGTATGACGTGTTCAAATAAATATATGAATTATGATGGGATGTAACATGTGACAGTTATGCTACTCAAAGTTATAAAGCTTGAGTGAAAATGTAACAGAAGCTGCTTTTAACCTGTTTCAAATAAAGCTGTTTGCCTGAAATAAATTTGTTTCAGTGCTTGTGATACTTGTGCCTGTCACCTTGTTGAATAGTGTTCTTTGTCTCCTCCTAGTGTCTATTGCTGGAACAGTAATTCTGTGTTGAGTGGCCCACTTGAGCTTAGAGCTCATGACATCATTATCTTACTACACTATCATACCGTTGTACATTACTTGAATATACAAATATAATATAAACAGATGTAAATCATTTAACCTATTATAACTGGCTGGTAGCCGGGAAAGGGGTGTGTCCAAAATATGCCCAATACAGTATATAAACACTGTCATTCTTCTAAAAAGACTGTGCTTGATTCAGCACCACTTACACACCTGCACCTGTGACTACAGTAGCAAGTGATCAGCTCTAATGCACCTGTGACTACAGTAGCAAGTGATCAGCTCTAACTTGAATGTGTTTTTGTTTTGTTTTTGCCAATGGATATCTCATCTCATCAACATCTTGATCCAAAGATGTTCTGTTACCCAGAATCAAATGTCTCCTGCACCAGAGAAATCTTCAGTGAAGGAGCTCAAATTGCTTTATACTTTTTGTTTGTTTCAAGTATGCTGGTCACTATTCTAGGGAATGGTGTGGTCATAATCTCCATTGCTCACATAAAACTGCTCCACACGCCAACTAACATGCTTATAATGTCTTTGGCACTTGCAGACCTGCTGCTTGGAGTGACTGTGATGCCTTTTAGTACAGTGAGGGCTGTGGAGGGCTGCTGGTACTTTGGAGATGCTTTTTGTTTGCTGCATTCTAGTTTTGATATGTTCCTCACATCTGTTTCAATCTTTCACCTGGTATTCATAGCCATAGATCGATATGAGGCGGTGTGCAATCCACTTCGCTATTCCACCAAGATTACTATACCAATTGCATGGCTCATGGTTTTTGCCAGTTGGGCAGTTGCTGCATTGTACTCCTATGGCCTACTATATTCAAAAGCAAATGTGAGAGGACTGAATGAATTCATTGCATCCATATACTGCCTGGGAAGTTGTAATCTTTTCTTTAATGCACTGTGGGGCGCCCTAGACACATTGATAGCCTTTTTCTTTCCATGCTCTGTAATGGTGGGTTTGTATACCAAAATATTTTTGGTGGCAAAAGAACATCTCCGAAAGATTGAAGAGAGCCAAAATAATTCCAATGAGGGAGGTAGAGGTGTGGTGTCTCAACGGTCAGAGCGAAAAGCAGCTAAAACTTTAGGCATTGTGGTAGGTGTTTTCATCTTTTGCTGGCTGCCTTTCTTTGTTAATTCTATAGTTGATCCATACACAAACTTTAGCACACCACCTATTCTCTTTGAAGTGTTTATCTGGCTGGGTTACTTTAATTCTACTGCAAATCCAATCATCTATGCACTGTTTTATCCTTGGTTTAGAAAATGTCTTAATCTCATTGTCACATTGAAAATATTCAATACAAATTCCTCATATATAAATGTATTTGCTACTATATGATATATTGTCAAGCTACATTAATATAATTTAAAACTGTGTGTGAACAGTATGTACCTCACAATTACATGGCCACATTGAATAATGTGTTCAAGGAGGCAAATGAAGAGAAGCATTTGACAAAACCTCTTCTGCACATTCTACTGCTGTCAATACTTGCCAGGTCTTTTTGGTGTAACTGTGTTTAACTTATAAATCCTTTCTAACTCTTTTATTTACCTTTTATTGTATTTTGAATTGTATTTTTATTGTACCTTTGAATACATTTTCATAAAGTACATAAAATGTATCATTGGATTTTCTTTTAACTCAATCATCTTTGATCTAATGGCTGGGGTTGAGCTAAACAGTTCTTTGGTCTAATGGCAGGTGTTGAACTAAAGAGTTATTTGGTTTAATATTGAACTAAACTGTTTACATTTACATCATTTATTTATCTTATCCAGAGTGACTTACAGAAGCAATAAGGGTTAAGTGCCTTGCTCAAGGGCACATCAACAGATGTTTCCTCTATTCAGCTCAGGGATTCAAACCAGTGACCTTTAAGGAACTAGCCCAACGCTCCTAATCGCTAGGCTACCTCCCCAGTTCAACAACATCCATTTTGTCTAATGGCTGATGTTGAACTAAACAGCAGGAACCCGGGTTTGAGTCCAATTTGAAATTTGATCTTGCTGTAAAGCAGAGCATAGAGTGGATCAAGTGACTGAAAGCATGACATGCAGATCAGGAAGCAGAGTGCAATATTTGGGGCATTGGAAGTGTTCCTATAAATATGTTGCCTGTGAGGTTATTTTGTTTCACAAGTATTGAGTACTGTGTCTTCAGTGATCTCATTCTACATCCCAGGAGTAGGGATGCTTAGCATCTACCTAAAGATTTTCCTTATAGCACAGAGAAAGGCACGCTCAAATCAGGGTACAACCAATCAGAACTCTGTAGGCAAATCACAGAGAAAAGCCATCAAAACATTTGGTATCATTATGGGGGTATTTCTATCATTCTGGACACCATTTTATCTCCAACTGTATTGATCCCTATATTCGTTACTCTACGACACCAGTTTTGTCTGTAACATTTATATGGATTGGCTATTTGAATTTAACTATGAATCCCATGTTGTATTCATTATTTTACAGTTGGTTCAAGAGGGGGTTTAGAATGAACATTTCTTGTAAAATATTTCAAACCGATTGTTCATTAATACAATTGTTAAAATAAACATGTCCAAAACCGGTACTGACAAGGAAGCGTGACAAATATTTACCTTGCTGTTAGTCCTTTTTAAAACCACATCAGCCACAGGGGTATAGGATTCAAAAACAATTTAATAACATTTTATTTGAACATAGGGGAGACTGCAGTCAGCCTATCCACAGCAAATCCAGCAATATTCACTAGTGAGAGTTAGTGTAGCCTCTCCACTCCCATATCTAGCACATACATACATTTTGTTACATTACAGCCTTATTCTAAAATTGATTAAATTATTTTTCCTAATCAATCTACACACAATACCCCATAATGACAAAGCGAAAACAGTTTTGTAGAAATGTTTGCAATTTTATGAAGAATAAAAAACAGAAATACCTTATTTACATAAGTATTCAGACCCTTTGCTATGAGACTCGAAATTGAGCTCAGGTGCATCCTGTTTCCATTGATCATCATTGAGATGTTTCTACAAATTGATTGGAGTCCACCTATGATCAATTCAATTGATCGGACATGATTTGGAAAGGCACACACCTGTCTATATAAGGTCCCACAGTTGACAGTGGCCTGAAGCAGAGGTATCATGCTTACCATCTACTGTGAAATAAGCAAAATCACGGTCTGGAAAGTGTAATACTTTTGATAGATCTAAACAAATCATATGGAAATCACCATGGTCGCAACCAGAAACTGTCAACTACATTTCCCTGATTTAAGATCGGATTTGAATGTTTATTTTCAGGACAAAAACCAAGCCATGCGGTCAAATGAATTGTCCGTAGAGCTTTGAGACAGGATTGTGTCGAGGCACAGATCTGGGGAAGGGTACCAAAACAATACTGCAGCATTGAAGGTCCCCAAGAACACAGTAACCTCCATCATTCATAAATGGAAGAAGTTTGGAATCACCAAGACTCTTCCTAGAGCTGGCCGCCCGGCCAAACTGTGCAATCGGGGGAGAAGGGCCTTGGTCAGGGAGGTGACCAAGAACCCGATGGTCACTCAGAAAGAGCTTCAGAGTTACTCTGTGGAGATGGGAGAACCTTCCAGAAGTACAGCTATCTCTTCAGCACTCCACCAATTAGGCCTTTATGGTAGAGTAGCCAGACGGAAGCCACTCCTCAGTAAAAGGCACATGATAGCCCGCTTGGAGTTTGCCAAAAGGCACCTAAAGGACTCACAGACCATGAGAAACAAGATTCTCTGGTCTGATGAAACCTTTGGCCTGAATGCCAAGCGTAACATCTGGAGGAAACCAGGCACCGCTCATCACCTAGCCAATACCATACCTACGGTGAAGCATGGTGGTGGCAGCATCATGCTGTGGGGATGTTTTTCAGCAGCAGTGACTGGGAGACTAGTCAGGATCGAGAGAAAGATGAACAGAGCAAAGTACATTTACAACAACATTATTTTATTTTTTTCATACTGGCCCCCTGTGGGAATCGAACCCACAACTCTGGCATTGCAAACACCATGCTCTACCAACTGAGCTACATCCCTGCTGCCAATTCCCTCCCCTACCCTGGACGACGCTGGGCCAATTGTGCGCCACCCCATGGATCTCCCGGTCACAGCCAGCTACGACAGAGCCTGGATTCGAACTAGGATCTCTAGTGGCACAGCTAGCACTGCAATGCAGTGCCTTAGACCACTGCGCCACTCGGGAGAGTACAGAGAGATCCTTAATGAAAACCTGCTCCAAAGCCCTCAGGACCTCAGACTGGGGCGAAGGTTCACCTTCCAACAGGACAACGACCCTAAGCACACAGCCAAGACAACGCAGGAATGGCTTCGGAACAAGTCTCTGAATGTCCTTGAGGGGTCCAGCCAGAGTCCGGACTTAAACCCGATCGAACATCTCTGGAGAGACCTGAAAATAGCTGTGCAGCGACGCTCCCCATCCAACCTGACAGAGCTTGAGAGGATCTGCAGAGAAGAATGGGAGAAACTCCCCAAATACAGTTGTGCCAAGCTTGTAGCGGCAAACTCAAGAAGACTCGAGGTTGTAATCAATGCCAAAGGTGCTTCAGTAAAGTACTGAGTAAAGGGTCTGAATACTTATGTAAATGTCATATTTCAATTTTTTGGGTCATTATGGGGTATTGTGTGTAGAATGATGAGGGGAAAAAAACAATTTAATCCATTTTAGAATAAGGCTTTAGCTGTCACGGAATCAGCCGAGGCTGCTCCTCCTCCTTTTTTAAATTTATTTATTTCACCTTTATTTAACCAGGTAAACCAGTTGAGAACAAGTTCTCATTTACAACTGCGACCTGGCCAAGATAAAGCAAAGCAGTGCGATAAAAACAACAACACAGAGTTACATATGGGGTAAAACAAAACAAAGTCAAAAATACAACAGAAATACATATAATATACAGTGTGCAAATTTAGCAAGTTATGGAGGTAAGGCAATAAAATAGGCTATAGTGCAAAATAATTACAATTAGTATTAACACTGGAATGATAGATGTGCAAGAGATGATGTGCAAATAGAGATACTGGGGTAAAAATGAGCAAAATAAATAACAATATAGGGATGAGGTAGTTGGGCGGGCTAATTTCAGATGGGCTGTGTACAGGTGCAGTGATCGGTAAGGTGCTCTGACAACTGATGCTTAAAGTTAGTGAGGGAGATAAGTGTCTCCAGCTTCAGAGATTTTTGCAATTTGTTCCAGTCATTGGCAGCAGAGAACTGGAAGGAATTGCGGCCAAAGGAGGTGTTGGCTTTGGGGATGACCAGTGAGATATACCCGCTGGAGCGCAGACTACGGGTGGGTGTTGCTATGGTGACCAATGAGCTAAGATAAGGCGGGGATTTGCCTAGCAGTGATTTATAGATGGCCTGGAGCCGGTGGGTTTGGCGACGAATATGTAGTGAGGACCAGCCAACAAGAGCGTACAGGTCACAGTGGTGGGTATTATGTGGGGCTTTGGAGACAAAACGGATGGCACTGTGATAGACTACATCCAATTTGCTGAGTAGAGTGTTGGAGGCTATTTTGTAAATGACATCGCCGAAGTCAAGGATCGGTAGGATAGTCAGTTTTACGAGGGCATGTTTGGCAGCATGAGTGAAGGAGGCTTTGTTGCGAAATAGGAAACCGATTCTAGATTTAACTTGGAGATTGGAGATTCTTAATGTGAGTCTGGAAGGAGAGTTTACAGTCTAACCAGACACCTAGATATTTGTAGTTGTCCACATACTCTAGGTCAGACCCGTCGAGAGTAGTGATTCTAGTCGGGTGGGCGGGTGCAAGCAGCGTTCGGTTGAAGAGCATGCATTTAGTTTTACTAGTGTTTAAGAGCAGTTGGAGGCTACTGAAGGAGTGTTGTATGGAATTGAAGCTCGTTTGGAGGTTTGTTAACACAGTGTCTAATGAAGGGCCAGATGTATACAAAATGGTGTCGTCTGCGTAGAGGTGGATCTGAGAGTCACCAGCAGCAAGAGCGACGTCATTGATATACACAGAGAAAAGAGTCGGCCCAAGAATTGAACCCTGTGGCACCCCCATAGAGACTGCCATAGGTCCAGACAACAGGCCCTCCGATTTGACACATTGAACTCTATCTGAGAAGTAGTTGGTGAACCAGGCGAGGCAGTCATTTGAGAAACCAAGGCTATTTAGTCTGCCAATAAGAATGCGGTGGTTGACAGAGTCGAAAGCCTTGGCCAGGTCAATGAAAACGGCTGCACAGTACTGTCTATTATCGATCGCGGTTATAATATCGTTTAGGACCTTGAGCGTGGCTGAAGTGCACCCATGACCAGCTCGGAAACCGGATTGCATAGCGGAGAAGGTACGGTGGGATTCGAAATGGTCGGTGATCTGTTTGTTGACTTGGCTTTCAAAAACTTTTGAAAGGCAGGGCAGGATGGATATGGGTCTGTAACAGTTTGCATCTAGAGTGTCCTTGCTCAGGCAGGCTTCGGCGTTCGTCGTCCCCGGAGTACTAGCTGCCACCAATCTATGTTTCGGTGTTTGTCTAGTTTGTCTTGATTGTTTTCACCTGTTTCCCATTATGTTACATTGTATTCCCTTTATAACCCCCTGTCTCTCATTGGTTATTGTGTGTGATTGTTTTCCGTGAGGTCGGCAGTGTTCGGGTGTATGCGTATTTTGTTCCTCCCTGTTTGGAGGTTTTGTTTGTATTTTTGATTACTGTGCAAGTAAAGTTTGTCTGCCAGTAGCTCGGTGTCCTGCGCTTGACTTCGCTCACAGCATACACGTCGCCCTGACAGAATCACACACCACACATGGAGTCAGCAGCACCGGCGGTGCCAGCTGGATCAATGGAGGAACGCGTCGAACACCAAGCGGCCATGATCCAGGCTCTCGGCACCGCCATGGAACGGGTGGTGAGCACTATGGAGCGATGGGAAAGAGGGGGTCTGCCTACGCCTCCTCCAACGATACCACCACCATCGGCGATGCCCAGCGCTTCACCTCCGGGGTCCAGTGGGATTCGGCTCTCGCTCCTGAGGGCTTATGATGGGACAGCGGCCGGGTGTCAGGGTTTCCTGTTCCAGGTTGAACTCTACCTAGCAACCATCCACCCGGTGCCCTCGGGATACGAGAGCGTGTCCGCCCTCATCTCCTGTCTGTCCGGCAAGGCGCTGGAGTGGGCCAATGCCGAGTGGGGGCGAATAGACGCCGCTACTGTCAACTATGCAGAGTTCACCCGCCGCTTCAGGGCAGTATTCAATCATCCACCAGAGGGTAAAGCGGCGGGTGAGCGTCTATTGCACCTTAGACAGGGGAGGAGGAGCGCACAGGAGTTCGCGCTGGACTTCCGGATGCTGGCTGCCAATGCGGGATGGAATGAGAGGGCCCTCATCGACCACTGCAGATGTAGCCTGAGGGAGAACGTGCGTTGGGAATTAGCCTGCAGGGACACCAACCTCAGCTTCGACCAACTGGTGGACATGTCCATTCGCCTGGCTACCCTGTTGGCTACCCGCGGACGTGCGGATTCAGGGCCGTCCATTCCATCCCCCAGCACTTCCGAGCCGACCCCTATGGAGCTCGGAGGTGTTGGTGCTAGGGAGACCAGGAGAGAGACCAGGAGGGAGGCCGCCCCCTGCACCAACTGTTTCTGCAGAGGACACACTGCAGGTCGGTGCTGGGGAGGGTCTCCTAGGAATCGAGGCAGTAGGCAGCGCACTGATGAGTCATTCCAGGTGAGTAGGCACCCATCTCACCAAGAGCTCTCTGTTGCGCATTTACATTTACATTTACATTTATGTCATTTAGCAGACGTTCTTATCCAGAGCGACTTACAAATTGGTGCATTCACCCTATAGCCAGTGGGATAACAACTTTACAATAGTTTTTTGTTGTTGTTTTTTTTTGGGGGGGGGGGGGGGTAGAAGGATTACTTTATCCTATCCCAGGTATTCCTTAAAAAGGTGGTGAGTGACTCCGCTGTCCTGGCGTCATGAGGGAGCTTGTTCCACCATTGGGGTGCCAGAGCAGCGAACAGTTTTGACTGGGCTGAGAGGGAACTATGCTTCCGCAGAGGAAGGGGAGCCAGCAGGCCATAGGTGGATGAACGCAATGCCCTCGTTTGGGTGTAGGGACTGATCAGAGCCTGAAGGTACGGAGGTGCCGTTCCCCTCACAGCTCCATAGGCAAGCACCATGGTCTCTATGTGTATTAAAGTTGTGTTTCCCAAGGTTTCTCCTCACTCCCAGCATAAGGCACTAGTAGATTCAGGCGCAGCTGGGAATTTTATCGATCGCCAATTCACCTATAAGTTAGGGATTCCTATTGTACCTGTTGATGTGCCCTTCCCCATCCATGCCCTAGATAGCCGCCCTTTGGGGTCAGGATTGATTAGGGAAGTCACAGCGCCTCTCAGGATGAAAACGCAGGAGGGCCATGAGGAGATACTACGTTTGTATTTGATTGATTCTCCTGCGCTTCCCGTGGTGTTGGGGCTTCCCTGGTTAACATCTCATGACCCCAACATTTCATGGCAACAGAGGGCTCTCAAGGGATGGTCTGATCAGTGTTACGGGCAGTGTGTAGGTGTTTCCGTATGGGCAACGATGGTGGAAAGCCCGAACCAAGTTCCCACCATGCACATTCCACCTGAGTATGCCGATTTGGCACTCGCCTTCTGTAAAAAGAAGGCGACTCAATTACCACCTCATCGACAGGGGGATTGTGCGATAGACCTCCAAGTAGGCGCTGCGCTTCCGCGTAGTCATGTGTATCCTCTGTCTCAGGAGGAGACGGCGGCTATGGAGACATACGTCACCAAATCTCTGAGACAGGGATACATACGGCCGTCCACTTCCCCTGCGTCCTCGAGTTTCTTTTTTGTGAAGAAGAAGGATGGGGGTTTACGCCCGTGTATTGATTACTGTGGTCTCAATCAGATCACAATCAAATACAGCTATCCTCTCCCTCTGATTGCTAGTATGATGGAGTCATTACACGGGGCGCGATTCTTCACAAAATTGGATCTCAGGAGCATGTACAACCTGGTGCGCATTAGGGAGGGAGATGAGTGGAAGACAGCATTCAGTACCACCTCGGGTCACTATGAGTACCTCGTCATGCCATACGGTTTAATGAATGCTCATTCAGTCTTCAAATCATTTGTGGACGAGATTTTCTGGGACTTGCATGGACAGGGTGTAGTGGTGTATATTGATGACATTCTAATATATTCCGCTACACGAGCCGAGCATGTGTCCCTGGTGCGTCGAGTGCTTGGTAGACTGTTAGAGCATGACCTGTATGCGAAGGCGGAGAAATGTCTGTTCTTCCAGGAGTCCATCTCCTTCCTGGGACATCGGTTGTCCGCGTCAGGGGTGGAGATGGAGATTGACCGCGTTTCTGCTGTGCGTAATTGGCAGACTCCCACCACAGTGAAGGAAGTGCAGCGGTTCTTGGGTTTTGCCAATTACTACCAGAGGTTTATCCGGGGCTTTGGACAGGTAGCAGCTCCCATTACCTCCCTGCTAAAGGGGGGTCCGGTGCGTCTGCAGTGGTCGGCTGAGGCAGACAGGGCATTTAGACATCTGAAGGACCTGTTTACCTCGGCTCCGGTGCTGGCACATCCGGATCCCTCTTTGGCGTTCCAAGTTGAGGTGGATGCATCCGAGGCTGGGATCGGCGCTGTGCTGTCTCAGCGCTCGGGTACGCCACCAAAACTCTGCCCCTGTGCTTTCTATTCTAAGAAGCTCAGTCCGGCGGAGCGCAATTATGACGTGGGGGACAGGGAGCTGTTGGCTGTGGTTCAAGCCCTGAAGATGTGGAGGCATTGGCTTGAGGGGGCTAAACACCCTTTTCTCATTCTGACTGACCATCGTAACCCGGAGTACATCCAGGCAGCGAGGAGGCTGAACCCTCACCAGGCAAGGTGGGCTATATTTCTTTCCCGATTTGTATTTAAGCTCACCTATAGACCAGGGTCACAGAACGCTAAGGCAGACGCCCTGTCCCGACTATATGACACAGAGGAGAGGTCCATTGAGCCCACTCCCATACTTCCGGAGTCTTGTCTGGTGGCACCGGTGGTGTGGGAGGTTGATGCGGACATCGAGCGGGCGTTACGTACCGATCCTACTCCCCCACAGTGTCCAGAGGGTCGGAAGTATGTGCCGCTCGAGGTTCGCGATCGATTGATATATTGGGCTCACATGTCACCCTCCTCTGGTCATCCTGGTATTGGTCGGACAGTGCACTGCCTTAGTGGGAAGTACTGGTGGCCCACTTTAGCTAAGGACGTGAGGGTCTATGTTTCCTCCTGCTCTGTGTGCGCTCAGTGTAAGGTGCCTAGACACCTGCCCAGAGGGAAGTTACAACCCCTACCCGTTCCACAACGGCCGTGGTCTCACCTATCGGTGGATTTTGTCACGGACCTTCCCCCCTCCCAGGGGAACACGACGATCTTGATCGTTGTGGATCGGTTTTCGAAGGCCTGCCGTCTCATTCCTATGCCAGGTCTCCCTACGGCCCTACAAACTGCTGACGCCCTGTTCACACACGTCTTCCGGCACTACGGGGTGCCTGAGGATATAGTGTCTGATCGGGGTCCCCAGTTCACCTCTAGAGTCTGGAGGGCGTTTATGGAACGTCTGGGGGTCTCGATTAGCCTTACCTCAGGTTTTCACCCCGAGAGTAATGGGCAGGTGGAGAGAGTGAACCAGGATGTGGGTAGGTTTCTGAGGTCCTATTGCCAGGACCGGCAGGAGGAGTGGTCGGGATATATTCCCTGGGCAGAGATAGCCCAAAACTCACTCCGTCACTCCTCCACTAACCTACGCCTTTTCAGTGTGTGCTAGGTTATCAGCCGGTCCTGGCACCTTGGCATCAGAGCCAGATCGAAGCCCCTGCGGTGGACGAGTGGTTTCGGCGCTCGGAAGAAACCTGGAACGCTGCGCATGTCCATCTGCAGCGGGCTCTCAGGCGGCAAAAGGCGAGCGCCGATCGCCACCGCAGTGAGGCTCCGGTGTATGCACTGGGAGATCGGGTCTGGCTCTCGACCCGAAACCTGCCCCTTCGCCTGCCCTGCCGGAAGCTGGGTCGGCAGTTTGTGGGGCCATTTAAAGTCCTGAGGGGATTGAACGAGGTATGTTATAGGTTACAACTGCCCATTAATTACTGCATTAACCCCTCGTTCCATGTGTCTCTCCTCAGGCCGGTGGTGGCTGGTCCACTCCAGGAGAATGAGGTACGAGAGGCTCCTCCGCCCCCGTTGGACATCGAGGGGGCTCCGGCGTACTCAGTCCGTTCTATCTTGGATTCGAGGCGTCGGATGGGGGGCCTGCAGTATCTCGTGGAGTGGGAGGGGTACGGTCCGGAGGAACGGTGCTGGGTCCCTAGGAGGGACATCCTAGATCCCTCCATGTTGAGGGACTTCCATCGGAGTCATCCGACTCGCCCTGCTCCGTGTCCTCCTGGCCGTCCCTGAGGCCGGGGTCGGCAGCACAGCTGGAGCCGCACGTCAAGGGGGGGGGTACTGTCACGGAAACTGTCCCATAATTTAGGCTATAATGTGATAATTATACGTCTCATTTACAAATGAGTCACATATAAATGTTTTCCTGTTTTTGGTTAATGTTTTTACTTTGTGATTTCCATCTGTATCTGAGATCCAGTAGTCCTTTTGATCACGTTTTCATAACTCAGATGTCTGATATTCCTCTTTGTTTTCCCATCCTTAACCTTATTCAGTGGACTATATGATATGAGCACAGATTTTACTTCAACAAATATAATCTGCCTAAAATAATATGAACATTTTCAAGATGGATAACTGTGCATGTTCTTGCTGTAAATTGACTTACAGTATGTACCGTATTATACATTATTGTTATTTTGGTTAATCTGTAACAAGTAAAACAAATATATTATGTGTGTGACTTTGCTTTGTTTAGTCAATAAATAAATAATATTCCAGCTTGTGATTCATGGCTAATCATCCCCAGCATCCAATTAGCTCATTCATCCCCTCTCCTACCCTCTGTAACTATTCTCCAGATCGTTGCTGTGAATGAGAATGTGTTCTCAGTCAATTTAAATGGTGAAATTACATTAAAAAAAAGACATTTTGCAACTCAAGCAGCAGGAATTATGTTGTCACCTTGCACTAACATAAATAACTCGAGCATGTCTACCTCTGCTAAGCTTTACAATAAAGCAAGAAAAACAATCAAGCATCCCAGAAAAGTGTTAAAAATAGCCCACGTTAACATATGTAGCTTAAGAAACAAGGTTCATGAAATCAATAATTTGCTAGTTACAGATGACATTCATACTCTGACAATCTCTAAAAACTCACTTAGATAACACCTTTGATGATACAGTGGTAGCAATATATGGTTATAAGATCTACAGAAAAGACAGAATTGCCAAAGGTGGAGGTATGTCTGTTTATATTCAGAACCACGTTCCTGTAAAGCTTAGAGTGGATCTCATGTTAAATACTGTTGAAGTAATATGACTACAGGTTCATCTGCCTCACCTAAAGCCAATTCTGGTGGGAAGCTGCTATAGACTGCCAAGTGCTTAACAGTCAGAATCTGGATAACATTTACATTTGAGTCATTTAGCAGACGCTCTTATCCAGAGCGACTTACAGTTAGTGAGTGCATACATGTTTTTTTAAATATATATTTTTTATATATATACTGGCCCCCCGTGGGAAACGAACCCACAACCCTGGCGTTGCAAGCGCCATGCTCTACCAACTGAGCTACACGTGTGAAATGCTTGATAATGTATGTGATATCAATAGAGAGGGTTGTTTTCTGGGTGATTTTAATATTGACTGGCTTTCATCAGGCTGCGCACTCAAGAGAAAGCTTCAAACTGTAACTAGTGCCTTTAATCTGGTTCAGGTTATCAATCAACCTACCAGGGTAGTTACAAACAGCACAGGAATGAAATCATCAACATGTATTGATCACATCTTTACTAATGCTGCAGAAATGTGTTTGAAAGCAGTATCCAAATCCATCAGATGTAGTGATCACAATATAGTAGCCATATCTAGGAAAACTAAAGTTCAAAAGGCTGGGCCTAATATAGTGTTTAAGAGGTCATACAATGCGTTTTGGAGTGATTCCTATGTTGTTGATATTTGTTGGTCCGTGGTGTGTAATGACGAGCAACCAGACGCTGCACTTGACACATTTATGAAATTGCTTATCCCTGTTACTAATAAGCATGCACCTATTAAGAAAATGACTGTAAAAACTGTTAAATCCCCATGGATTGATGGACAATATTAAAATTGTATGGTTGAGAGGGATGAGGAAAAATAAATGACAAATAGGTCTGGTTGTCCAACCGATTGGCAAACATACTGCAAATTGAGAAATCGTGTGACTAAACTGAATAAAAAGAAGAAGAAACTACACTAAAGAATGATAGTAAAAAGCTTTGGAGCACTTTAAATGAAATTTTGGACCCAAAGGCAAACTCCGCTCCATCATTAATTGAATCAGATGGCTCATTCGTCACAAACCCACTGATATTGGCAACTACTTTAAAGATTTTTTAATTGGCAAGATTAGCAAATTTAGGCATGACATGCCAGCAACAAACGCTGACACTACACATCCAAGTATATCTGACCAAATTATGAAAGACAAGCATTGTAATTTTGAATTCCGTAAAGTAAGTGTTGAAGAGGTGAAAAAATTATTGTTGTCCATCAACAATGACAAGCCACCGGGGTCTGATAACTTGGATGGAAAATTACTGAGCATAATAGCTGTCAAGTGTCAATGTGCAGCGGTAGGACGGAGTCAGGCGCAGGACACAGAACTGAGTAAACGACGTATTTTACTCGAAAAATAAACAACACTAATTTCCACGCAGGGAAAACACACCAGCTCACATAAGTCTCAGACACAAAACAAAGAACAAACACGCACAAAACCATGTGGGAACCAGAGGGTTAAATAGGGAAATAATATAATTTAATGGGAACCAGGTGTGTACAATCAAGAGAAAACAAATGGAAAAAGAAACGTAGATCGGTGGCAGCTAGAAAGCCGGTGACGACAACCGCCGAACGCTGCCTGAACAAGGAGAGGTAACAACTTCGCCGGAAGTCGTGACAGTACCCCACCCCCTTGACGCTCGGCTCCAGCAGCGCGCCGACACCGCCCTCGGGGACGACCCGGAGGACGAGGCGCAGGACGATCCGGGTGGAGACGGTGAAATTCCTGCAGTAAGGAAGGGTCCAGGATGTCCTCCACCGGCACCCAGCATCTCTCCTCCGGACCGTACCCCTCCCACTCCACGAAGTACTGAAGGCCCCTCGCCCGACGCCTTGAGTCCATGATGGCTCGTACAGTATACGCCGGGACCCCTCAATGTCCAGAGGGGGCGGAGGAACCTCCCGCACCTCAGACTGCTGGAGCGGACCTGCCACCACCGGCCTGAGGAGAGACACATGGAACTAGGGGTTAATATGGTAATCAGGGGGGAGCTGTAACCTATAGCATACCTCGTTCAGTCTCCTCAGGACTTTAAATGGCCCCACAAACCGCGGACCCAGCTTCCGGCAGGGCAGGCGAAGGGGCAGGTTTCGGGTCGAGAGCCAGACCCGGTCCCGCGGTGCATACACCGGGGCCTCACTGCGGTGGCGGTCGGCGCTCGCCTTCTGTCACCTGATGGCCCATTGCAGGCGCACATGGGCAGTGTCCCATGTCTCCTCCGAGCGCCGAAACCATTCATCCACCGCAGGTGCATCGATCTGGCTCTGATGCCACAGTGCCAGGACCGGCTGATAACCTAGTACACACTGAAACAGAGACATGTTAGTGGAGGAGTGGCGGAGGGAGTTTTGGGCCATCTCTGCCCAGGGGATGAAAGCTGCCCACTCCCCCGGCCAGTCCTGGCAATAGGACCGCAGAAACCTACCCACATCCTGGTTAACTCTCTCCACCTGCCCATTACTCTCAGGCTGAAAACCTGAGGTCAGGCTGACCGAGACCCCCAGACGTTCCATGAACGCCGTCCAGACCCTCGATGTGAACTGGGGACCCCGATCAGACACTATATCCTCAGGCACACCGTAGTGCCGGAAGACGTGGGTAAACAGGGCCTCCGCAGTCTGTAGGGCCGTAGGGAGACCGGGCAAAGGAAGGAGACGGCAGGACTCAGAAAACCGATCCACAATGACCAGGATCGTGGTGTTACCTTGTGACGGAGGAAGATCCGTCACGAAGTCCACCGATAGGTGTGACCACGGCCATTGTGGAACGGGTAGGGGTTGTAATTTCCCTCTGGGCAGGTGTCTAGGTGCCTTGCACTGGGCACACACCGAGCAGGAGGAAACATAAACCCTCACGTCCTTAGTTAAAGTGGGCCACCAGTACTTCCCACTAAGACAGCGCACTGTCTGACCGATGCCAGAATGACCAGAGGAGGGTGACGTGTGTGCCCAACAGATCAATCGATCGCGGACATCAGACCGAATGTACAGACGCCCAAATGGACACTGGGTGGGAGTGTGCTCCGTACGTAACACCCGCTCGATGTCCGCGTCAACCTCCCATACCACCGGTGCAACCAGGCAAGAAGCCGGAAGTATGGGAGTGGGATCCGTGGACCGCTCCTCTGTGTCATACATCTGGGAGGTAAAGGAGGTAATGGGAGCCGCTTCCTGACCAAGGTTGTAGTTGGCAAACCCTAAGAATCACTGCACCTCCTTTACCGTGGTTGGAGTCGGCCAAATACGCACAGCCGAAATGCGGTCATTCTCCATCTCCACCCCTGACGCGGACAGGCGGTACCCTAGGAAGGAGACGGACTGTTGGAAGAACAGACATTTCTCAGCCTTGACGTACAGGTCATGCTCCAACAGTCGACCAAACACCTTGCGCACCAGGGACACATACATCGACCAAACACCTATATACACCACTACACCCTGTGCAGGTCCCTGAAAATCGCATCTACGAAGGATTGGAAGACTGATGGAGCATTCATCAACCCGTACGGCATGATTAGGTACTCATAGTGCCCAGAGGTGGTAGTAAATGCCGTCTTCCACTCATCCCCCTCCCGGATACGCACCTGGACTACTGTTGAGTCATGTGGTCAGGTGCCACAAAGAGGGACTTAGGAAAATTGCAATAGGTTCAGAACAGGGCAGCACGGCTGGCCCTTGGATGTACACAGATAATATGCATGTCAATCTCTCTTGGCTCAAAGTGGAGGAGAGATTGACTTAATCACTACCTGTATTTTTGAGAGGTATTGACATGTTGAATGCACTGATGCATACCCCACAAGACATGCCACCAGAGGTCTCTTCACAGTTCCCAAGTCCAGAACAGACTATGAGAGGTGCACAGTACTACATAGAGCTATGACTACATAGAACTCTATTCCACATCAAGTAACTCAAGCAAGCAGTAAAATTGGATTAAAAAAACAGATAAAAATACACCTTATGAAACAGCGGGGACTGTGAAGCAACACAAACATAGTCACAGACACATACAAACACACAATAATATACGCAATATACACACACTTACACATGGATTTTGTGTTGTAGGTACAGTGAGGGAAAAAAGTATTTGATCCCCTGCTGATTTTGGACGTTTGCCCACTGACAAAGAAATGATCAGTCTATAATTTTAATGGTAGGTTTATTTGAACAGTGAGATACAGAATAACAACAAACAAATCCAGAAAAACGCATGTAAAAAAATTTATCAATTGATTTGCAGTTTAAAAAGGGAAATAAGTATTTGACCCCTCTGCAAAACATGACTTTGTACTTGGTGGCAAAACCCTTGTTGGCAATCACAGAGGTCAGACGTTTCTTGTAGTTGGCCACCAGGTTTGCACACATCTCAGGAGGGATTTTGTCCCACTCCTCTTGTCCCACTCCTCTCAAGTCATTAAGGTTTCGAGGCTGACGTTTGGCAACTCGAACCATCAGCTCCCTCCACAGATTTTCTATGGGATTAAGGTCTGGAGACTGGCTAGGCCACTCCAGGACCTTAATGTGCTTCTTCTTGAGCCACTCCTTTGTTGCCTTGGCCGTGTGTTTTGGGTCATTGTCATGCTGGAATACCCATCCACGACCCATTTTCAATGCCCTGGCTGAGGGAAGGAGGTTCTCACCCAAGATTTGACGGTACATGGCCCCGTCCATCGTCCCTTTGATGCGGTGAAGTTGTCCTGTCCCCTTAGCAGAAAAACACCCCCTTAGCATGTCATGACCCCTGCGTCCTGAGTCGGTTCCTGCCTGTGTTGCTGTTTTTCTGCTCTGAGTCTCCTGATTCCTGAAGGTTCTTGAACGCTCCCTGCCTGGTTGCCGGGCGACGTTGCTAGGCGGGAGATCTCCCGATTACCCGCACCTGCATCTCATCAGCGATCTGCACACCTGGTCCTGATCATCACCCTTCTTAAGCTCTGACCTGACATCCATTCCCTGCCGGATCGTTAGCCATGAACAGTATGTTTGTCAGCGTATCAGCCTCTGAATTACTAGCGTTAGTTTTGTTGTTTTGCACCTTGTTGGCTTGCCGTGTACTTACCTCCGTTTGTTTCCATCTACAGTCATTCTCCCGGAACCTTCACCCAACCCCTGCCTGGTTGTCGGCGGCTGCCGAGCCACTATTGGATCTGCCACTGCACCTCCACCAACTCATCCCCGCCGCCCGCTCTGTCCCCGGGATTATTCTGCATCGCTTTCTGAATCTTTTAATAAATACTCACCTTCGTTCAACTCACCTTGTCCTGGTCTGTTCCTGGGTTCTGGCTTAGAAAACCGTGACAAGCATAATGTTTCCACATCCATGTTTGATGGTGGGGATGGTGTTCTTGGGGTCATAGGCAGCATTCCTCCTCCTCCAAACACGGAGAGTTGAGATGATGCCAAAGAGCTCCCTTTTGGTCTCATCTGACCGCAACACTTTCACCCAGTTCTCCTCTGAATCATTCAGATGTTCATTGGCAAACTTCAGAAGGGCATGTATATGTGCTTTCTTGAGCAGGGGGACCTTGCGGGCGCTGCAGGATTTCAGTCCTTCATGGCGTAGTGTGTTACCAATTGTTTTCTTGGTGACTATGGTCCAAGCTGCATTGAGATCATTGACAAGATCCTCCTGTGTAGTTCTGGGCTGATTCCTCACCGTTCTAATGGTTATTGCAACTCCACGAGGTGAGATCTTGCATGGAGCCCCAGGCAGAGGGAGATTGACAGGTATTTTGTGTTTCTTCCATATGCGAATAATCGCACCAACTGTTGTCATCTTCTCACCAAGCTGCTTGGCGATGGTCTTGTAGCCCATTCCAGCCTTGTGTAGGTCTACAATCTTGCCCCTGACATCCTTGGGGAGCTCTTTGGTCTTGGCCATGGTGGAGAGTTTGGAATCTGATTGATTGATTGCTTCTGTGGACAGGTGTCTTTTATACAGGTAACAAGCTGAGATTAGGAGCACTCCCTTTAAGAGTGTGCTTCTAATCTCAACTCGTTACCTGTATAAAAGACACCTGGGAGCCAGAAATCTTTCTGATTGAGAGGGGGTCAAATACTTATTTCCCTCATTAAAATGCAAATCAATTTATAACATTTTTGACATGCGTTTTTCTGGATTTTTGTTTGTTTTTCTGTCAGTCACTGTTCAAATAAACCTACCATTAAAATTATAGACTGATCATTTCTTTGTCAGTGGGCAAACGTACAAAATCAGCAGGGGATCAAATACTTTTTTCCCTCACTCTATGAGGTAGTAGAGTAGGGACCTGAGGGCACACACTTAATATGTTGTGAAATCTGTTGTGAATGTATTTTAACGTTTAAAAAATGTACAGTACCAGTCAAAAGTTTGGACACACCTACTCATTCAAGGGTTTTTCTTTATTTTTAATATTTACTACATTGTAGAATGATAGTGAAGACATCAATATGGAATCATGTAGTAACCAAAAAAGTGTTAAACAAATCAAAATATATTTTATATTTGAGATACTTCAAAGTAGCCACCCTTTGCCTTGATGACAGCTTTGCACACTCTTGGCATTCTCTCAACCAGCTTCATGAGGTAGTTAACTGGAATGCATTTCAATTAACAGGTGTGCCTTGTTAAAAGTTAATTTGTGGAATTTCTTTCCTTCTTAATGCTTTTGAACCAATCAGTTGTGTTGTGACAAGGTAGGGGTGGTATACAGAAGACAGCCCTATTTGGTAAAAGACCAAGTCCATATTATGGCAAGAACAGCTCAAATAAGCAAAGAGAAACAACTGTCCATCATTACTTTAAGACATGAAGGTCAGTCAATACGGAAAATTTCAAGAACTTTGAAAGTTTCTTCAAGTGCAGTCGCAAAAACCATCAAGCGCTATGATGAAACTGGCTCTTATGAGGACCGCCACAGGAATGGAAGACCCAGAGTTACCTCTGCTGCAGAGGATAAGCTCATTACAGTTACCAGCCTCAGATTGCATCCCAAATAAATGCTTCACAGAGTTCCAGTAACAGACACATCTCAACATCAACTGTTCAGAGGAGGCTGCGTGAATCAGGCCTTCATGGTCGATTTGCTGCAAAGAAACCACCACTAAAGTACACCAATAAGAAGAGACTTGCAACAGCTGTCGCTCGTTGTCTCTGATTGGGGATCATACTTAAGTAGCCTGTTTGCCTACTATGTTTGTGGGATCTTGTTCCTGTGTGAGGCTTGTATTGTGTATAGCCTTGGACTTCACGTTACGTTGGTTTGTTGTTTTGTTTTGTGTTTATTATTAATAAACATGTTCGCATACCACACTGCACCTTGGTCTGACCCGTCTCTCAACGATCGTGACAGAAGATCCCACCAAACGAGGACCAAGCAGCGTGGCCAGGAGCGGACATCCTGGACATGGGAGGAGATCCTGGATGGTAAGGGATCTTGGACATGGGAGGAGATCCAGGCTGGGATGGATCGCCGTCCTTGGGAAGAGACAGAGGAGGCCCGGGTTAGAGACGAGCAACGGCAACACAGAAGGTGCTGACCGAGGAGGAAGCCCGAGAGACCGCCCCAATAATTTTTTTGGGGGGGGCTAAAAGGATGGTCGGTGATCGATAGAGAAGAGCCCCGACCACTACACTCGTGGGGGCTCAATGAGGAGTCCTCACTGGAGGAGGACTGGGCGCGGAGAGTAAAGGACTGGTACAGTCATAGACCTCCAGCGCCGGTTCCCAGTCCGGTACGCCTCGTGCCTGCTCCTCGTACCAAGCCAGTGGTGCGTGTTCCCAGTCCGGTACGGCCCGTGCCTGCTCCCCGCACCAAACCAGTGGTGCGTGTCTCCAGTCCGGCGCGGCCCGTGCCTGCTTCCCGCACCAAACCAGTGGTGCGTGTATCCAGTCCGGTACGGCCCGTACCTGCTCCTCGCACCAAACCAGTGGTGCGTGTCGCCAGCCCGGTACGCCCCGTACTGCTCCCCGCACCAGGCCAGTGGTGCGTGTTCCCAGTCCGGCCCGGCCCGTTCCTGCTCCACGCACCAAGCCAGTGGTGTGTGTTTCCAGTCCAGTACGGCCCGTTCCTGCTCCTCGCACCAAACCAGTGGTGCGTGTTGCCAGCCCGGTACGCCCCGTACCTGCTCCCCGCACCAGGACAGTGGTGCGTGTCTCCAGTCCGGCCCGGCCCGTGCCAGCTCCTCGCACCAAGCCAGTAGTGCGTGTTCCCAGTCCGGCATGGCCCGTGCCGTTCCACCGGTGCCTGGTCCAGCACCGGTCAGCGGGTCCACTCCGGAGCCAGAGCAGTCCGCTCCACCGGTGCCCAATCCAGCCCCGGTCAGCGGATCCATTCCGGAGCCAGAGTAGTCCGCTCCACCGGTTTCCAGTCCAGCTCCGGTCAGCGGCTCCACTCCGGAGCCAGAGTAGTCCGCTCCACCGGTGCCCAATCCAGCCCCGGTCAGCGGATCCATTCCGGAGCCAGAGCAGTCCGCTCCACCGGTTTCCAGTCCAGCTCCGGTCAGCGGCTCCACTCCGGAGCCAGAGCAGTCCGCTCCACCGGGGTCCAGTTCAGCTCCGGTCAGCAGCTCCACTTCAGATCCAGAAGTCAGCCCCTCTCCAGGGTCGGGGTCTCCCACACCAGGGTCCAGACAGGGCTTGGTGCATCGCGGGAGGATTGCCGATCCAGGCCCAGACGTCAGCCCCTCTCCAGGTTCGGGGTCTTCCACACCAGGGTCCAGACAGGGCTTGGTGCATCATGGGAGGAAGGAGAGGGGAAGCATCGCTCCGAGGTCTAGACCAGACCAGGGGTGCAACGGGGAGGCAGAGAGGGAGAGGTCGTCATGACCGGAGCCGGATACGCCTCCGAGGTTGAAAGCCCACCCGGACCCTCCCCGGTTAGGTCAGGTTTGTGCGGTCGGACTCCGCATCTTTGGGGGGGGGGGGTACTGTCACGCCCTGACGTATGGAACTCTTGTTTGTTTAGTCAGGGTGTGGAAATCTATGTGATGTTTTCTATGTTTAGGATCTAGATTCGTATTTCTATGTTTGGCCTGGTGTGATTCCCAATCAGAGGCAGCTGTTGCTCATTGTCTCTGATTGGGGTTCATACTTAAGTAGCCTGTTTGCCTACTATGTTTGTGGGATCTTGTTCCTGTGTGAGGCTTGTATTGTGTATAGCCTTGGACTTCACGTTACTTTGGTTTGTTGTTTTGTGTTTATTATTAATAAACATGTTCGCATACCACGCTGCACCTTTGTCTGACCCGTCTCTCAACAATCGTGACATGGTACTATCATTTGTTTTTCAAAAGGAGAATGACCCAAAACACACCTCCAGGCTGTGTAAGGGCTATTTGACCAAGGAGAGTGATGGAGTGCTGTATCACATGACCTGGCCTCCACAATCACCCGACCTCAACCCAATTGAGATGGTTTGGGATAAGTTGGACCGCAGAGTGAAGGAAAAGCAGCCAACAAGTGCTCAGCATATGTGGGAACTCCTTCAAGACTGTTGGAAAAGCATTCCTCATGAAGCTGGTTGAGAGAATGCCAAGAGTGTGCAAAGCTGTCATCAAGGCAAACAGTTGCTACTTTGAAGAATCTAAAATATCAAATATATTTTGACTATCAAACACTTTTTTGGTTACTACACGATTCCATATGTGTTATTTCATAGTTTTGATGTCTTCACTATTATTCTACAATGTAGAAAATAGTAAAAATAAACGTTTGACTGGTACTGTATAACTGCTTTAATTTTGCTGGATCCCAGGAAGAGTAGCTGCTGCCTTGTCAGCAGCTAATGGGGAACCATTATAAATACAAATACAAATGTTAAAAATATGTTTGCATTTAGGAGACAATGTGTGATGTTTTCTGTGATACTTTTGTTGCAGATTGTACTTACATTTACATTTACATTTTAGTCATTTAGCATACGCTCTTATCCAGAGCGACTTAGTTAGTGAGTGCATACATTTTTTTTCATACTTATTACTTCACTTGATATCATTTCCTCCGTCTCATAACAATTTACCAACAGAATGCACAAAATATACAGATTAACAAATGTATAAATGGGCAATCTGTAGGGACATTGTATACAATTCTAGGGTTCGGTTTATGGTTAGAGTTATGGTTAGGGTTGTTGTTACCATTACAGCTGTAGGGACATTGTAATACCATTCTAGGGTTGGGTTAGGTTAGGGTTAGAGTTATGGTTAGGTTGTTGTTACCAATACAGCTGTAGGGACATTGTAATACCATTCTAGGGTTGGGTTAGGTTAGGGTTAGGGTTATGCTAGAGTTAGGCTGGACATGAAGCTAGGGTTAGGGGATCAGCTCAATTTAATTTCAAACTATAATTTTAATCTCATTGATGGTCAGTCCTTGCATTCATAGCTTGTTCTATAAATTGAAGCGTGGTTACATTTTTACAGCCCCATCCCTCAGTTGTTTTCAAAAACAAGTGGCGGGGTGTCAGCTTTGTTCTTTTTTCGAATCCCAGATTGCTCCTTTAAAGTTGCATGATCAGAGCCTAATCAAAATGAGTACAAACTGCCAAACATGACATCACCCCCATTGTTTATCAACACCTTTTGAGTGGTGAGACACCTGTGGGAATGGGATCATCATTAAAGGTGCTAGCAGGGCCATGTGGTTCGTTCATTTGTCCTCCTGTTTACCAGAATCATTTCTACTCATCTGGTGGCCATGGCATAAAGTGGTTGCCATGGGCACCTCAAAGCACAGGTCATGAAGGTCACAAACTACATAGATATGCCTCAAGTAATTGATGCATACAGTGGCTTGCGAAAGTATTCACCCCCCTTGGCATTTTTCCTATTTTGTTGCCTTACAACCTGGAATTAAAATGGATTTTTTGGGGGGTTTGTATCATTTTATTTACACAACATGCCTATCACTTTGAAGATGCAAAATATTTTTCTTGTGAAGAAAACTTGTGCGTGCATAACAATTCACCCCCCCAAAGTCAATACTTTGTAGAGCCACCTTTTGCAGCAATTACAGCTGCAAGTCTCTTGGGGTATGTCTCTATAAGCTTGGCACATCTAGCCACTGGCATTTTTGCCCATTCTTCAAGGCAAAACTGCTCGCTCCTTACATTTTACATTTTAGTCAGTTAGCAGACGCTCTTATCCAGAGCGACTTACAGTTAGTGAATGCATACATGTATTTTTTATTTTTTTTCATACTGGCCCCCCATGGGAAACAAACCCACATCCCTGCCGGCCAAACCCTCCCCTACCTTGGACGACGCTGGACCAATTGTGCACCGCACATGGGTCTCCCGGTTGCGGCCGGCAGAGCCTGGACTCGAACCAGGATCTCTAGTGGCACAGCTAGCACTGCGACGCAGTTCCTTAGATCACTGCGCAACTCGGGAGTCTAAGTTGGATGGGTTCCGCTGGTGTACAGCAATCTTTAAGTCATACCACAGATTCTCAATTGGATTGAGGTCTGGGCTTTGACTAAGCCATTCCAAGACATTTAAATGTTTTGCCTTAAACTACTCGAGTGTTGCTTTAGCAGTATGCTTAGGGTCATTGTCCTGCTGGAAGGTGAACCTCCATCCCAGTCTCTAATCTCTGGAAGACTGAAACAGGTTTCCCTCAAGAATTTCCCTGCATTTAGTGCCATCTATCATTCCTTCAATTCTGACCAGTTTCCCAGTCCCTGCCGATGAAAAACATCCCCACAGCATGATGCTGCCACCACCAGGTGTTGGGTTTGCGCCAGACATAGCGTTTTCCTTGATGGCCAATAAGCTCAATTTTAGTCTCATCTAACCAGAGTACCTTCTTCCATATGTTTGGGGAGTCTCCCACATGCCTTTTGGCAAACACCAAACGTGTTTGCTTATTTTTTTCTTTAAGCAATGGATTTTTTCTGGCCACTCTTCCGTAAAGCCCAGCTCTGTAAAGTGTACAGCTTAAAGTGGTCCTATGGACAGATACTCCAATCTCCGCTGTGGAGCTTTGCAGCTCCTTCAGGGTTATCTTTGGTCTCTTTGTTGCCTCTCTGATTAATGCCCTCCTTGCCTTGTCCGTGAGTTTTGGTGGGCGGCCCTCTCTTGGCAGGTTTGTTGTGGTGCCATATTCTTTCAATTTTTTAAATAATGGATTTAATGGTGCTCCGTGGGATGTTAAAAGTTTCAGATATTTTTTCATAACCCAACCCTGATCTGTACTTCTCCACAATTTTGTCCCTGACCTGTTTGGAGTGCTCCTTGGTCTTCATGGTGCCGCTTGCTTGTTGGTGCCCCTTGCTTAGTGGTGTTGCAGACTCTCAGCCTTTCAGAACAGGTGTATATATACTGAGATCATGTGACACTTAGATTGCACACAGGTGGACTTTATTTCACTAATTATGTGACTTCTGAAGGTAATTGGTTGCACCAGATCTTATTTAGGGACTTCATAGCAAAGGGGGTGAATACATATGCACGCACAACTTTTCATTTATTATTTTTTTTGAATTTTTTGAAACAAGTTATTTTTTAAATTTCACTTCACCAATTTGGACTATTTTGTGTATGTCCATTACATGAAATCCAAATAAAAATCCATTTAAATTTCAGCTTGTAATGCAGCAAAATAGGAAAAACTCCAAGGGGGATGAATACTTTTGCAAGGCACTGTAGGTCAATTGCATTCATGTCTGTTGGTTTTTTCTCTATATATCTGTACCTTAATCCCTCTCTCACTCTCTCTTATCGCTCTCTCCCTCCCTCTCTCCTTGTCTGTCTCTCTCTTTGCCTCCCTCTGTGTCTCTCTATACCACTTCTTTATTCTCCCTCAATTCTCTTCTCTCTCCCTCCCCCTTCTTTCACCCCTCCACCCTCTCCCCCTCCTCTCTCTCTCCTCTTTCTCTCTCTCCCTCTCTCCTCTATCTTTATCCCTCCTCTCTCCCTCTTTCTCTCCCTATCTCTTTCCCTCACTCTACCTCTCCATCTCTCTCTTTTCTCTCTCCCCTCCGTCTCTTCTCTCTCCCTCCCACTTCTTTCAACCCCCCTCTCTCTCTCTCTCTCTCTCTCTCTCCTATTAGTTATTTTCCTCTCTTTCCTCTTTCCCTATCCTCCGACTCTCTCTCTCTCTCTGCCCCCTCTGTCTCTCCCCCCTTCCTTCACCCTCACCCCTTCTCTCTCCCCTCCCTCACTCTCCCACTTTTCTCTCTCTGCCCCTCCTACTTCCTCCATTCCCTCTCTCTCCCTCCTTCTTTCCCTCTCTCCCTTTGCCTCCCTCTGTCTCTCTCGCTACCTCTTTATCCCCCCTCCTCTTCTCTCTGCATCCCCCTTCTTTCACCACCTCCACCCTTGTCCTCCTCTCTCCTTCCTCTCTCCCTCCTTCCTTTCGCTCCCTCTATTAAAACAGGATATATTTTCTTACTCTTACAATTGCATTTAATGCCATGCAGACGAAACACATGGGATACTAACAGGTCCGCAGTCTCCCTGGAGGACAGGAGCTTGGAGAGGGGAATGAAGTGAGACATTTTGGAAAACCTGTCAATAATGGTGAGGATGACGGAGGTACCGTTAGATGGGGGAAGATGGGGGAAGGCCAGTGACGAAGTCCAGAGCTATGTGTGACCAGGGGCAAATGGATATGGGAAGAGGACGGAGCAGAGCGGAAGTGGGTTTAGTGGAGGTTTTGTTCCGGGCACAAACCGAACAGGCTGAGAGAAACTCCCGGACATCTCTCTCCATGGTGGGCCACCAAAAGCGCTGACGCAGGAAGGCGAGGGTCCGGTTCATACAAGGGTGACAGGCGATGTGGGTAGAATGGCCCCACTGAAGAACATCAGAGCAAACACAATCTAGGACAAACAGAGCATTACTAGGACCGTTACCCGGGTCAGGCTGGTTCTGCTGATCCTGGCGGATACGGGACTCGATCTCCCATGTGACGGCGGCAACGATGCAGGTTGTCACGATTGTTGACACATGATGAAGCGGACCAAGGCGCAGCGTTGAAGGTGAACATATTATTTATTTAGAATGATCACACGATCAAAACAACAACGATAACGTGACGTCTACGGTATAACACAAACCAAATCAGAACAAGATCCCACAAAGAATAGCTGAAAACAGCCTACCTAAGTATGGCTCCCAATCAGAGATAACGAGCAACAGCTGCCTCTGATTGGGAACCACCCTGACCAACATAGATCTATATGATCTAGAACAAAACCCAAAACATAGAAAACACAACATAGAAGCTACCCCGTGAAACTAAACATAGAAAATCCACACCCTGTCTCAACATTTCAGAGTCCCCAGAGCCAGGGCGTGACACAGGTGGATGGCACAATGGCTTCAGGCTCGGTACCCGTGTTGTCGATGGTGAACTGGCGAGAGAGGGCATCAGGCTTGGTATTCTTCAAACCGGGGCGATAAGTGAGTGTGAAATTGAATCTACTGAAGAACAAGGCCCACCTGCTTGCCGGGAGTTCAGACATTTGGCGGTCTGGATGTAGGACAGGTTTTTATGGTCACCCAATGAAGGGGGTTACAGAGCCCTCCAGCCAGTGACACCATTCCTCCAGAGCCAGCTTAACTGCCTGGAGTTCCCGGTTGAGTAAGGACCGGAGTGGAGGTGAAGCGACGCTTGAGTTCCAGGAATGCTGCGTCTGCCGCAGGAGTCCAGTGGAACGGAGTGGAGGTGCTATGAGATTAGAAATTGAGCTCAGGTGCATCCTGTTTCCATTGATCATCCTTTAGATGTTTCTACAACTTCATTGGAGTCCACCTGTGGTAAATTCAATTGATTGGACATGAATTGGAAAGGCACACACCTGTCTATATAAGGTCCCACAGTTGACAGTGTATGTCAGAGCAAAAGCCATGAGGTCGAAGGAATTGTCCGTAGAGCTCCGAGACAGCATTGTGTCGAGGCACAGATCTGGGGAAGGGTACAAAAAAATGTCTGCAGGATTAAAGGTACCCAAGAACACAGTGGCCTCCATCATTCTTAAATGGAAGAAGTTTGGAACTACCAAGACTCTTCCTAGAGCTGGCCACCCTGCCAAACTGAGAAATCGGGGGAGAAGGGCTTTGGTGAGGGAGGTGACCAAGAACCCGATGGTCACTCTGACAGAGCTCTAGAGTTCCTCTGTGGAGATGGGAGAACCTTCCAGAAGTACAACCATCTCTGCAGCACTCCACCAATCAGGACTTTATGTTTGAGTGGCCAGACGGAAGGCACTTCTCAGTAAAAGACACATGACAGCCCGCTTGGAGTTTGCCAAAAGGCACGTAAAGACACAGACCATGAGAAACAAGATTCTCTGGTCTGATGAAGCCAAGATTGAACTCTTTGGCCTGAATGCCAAGCTTCACGTCTGGAGGAAACCTGGCACCATCCCTACGGTGAAACATGGTGGTGGCAGCATCATGATGTGGGGATGTTTTTCAGTAGCAGGGACTGGGATACTTGTCAGGATAGAGGCAAATCTGAACGGAGCAAAGTACAGAGAGATCCTTGATGAAAACCTGTTCCAGAGCGCTCAGGTCCTCAGACTGGGAAGAAGGTTCACCTTCCAACAGGATAACGATCCTAAGCACGCAGCCAAGACAATTCAGGAGTGGCTTTGGAACAAGTCTCTGGATGTCATTTAGGGGCCCAGCCGGGCAATTTCCTTGAGGTGCCCAGCCAGAGCCCGGACTTGAAACTGATTGAACATCTCTGGAGAGACCTGAAAATAGCTGTGCAGCAACGTCCCCATCCAATCTGACAGAGCTTGAGAGGATCTGCAGAGAAGAATGGAAGAAACTCCCCAAATACAGGTGTGCCCAGATTGTAGTGTCATACCCAAGAAGAATCGATGCTGTAATCGCTGCCAAAGGTGCTCCAACAAAGTAAAGGGTCAGAATACTTATGTAAATGTAATATATATATATTTTTATATATAGCTGTAAATTTGCAAACATTTATAAAAACCTGTTTTTGCTTTGTCATTATGGGGTATTGTGTGTAGATTATTGAGGGGGAAAAAACAATTTAATCAATTTTAGAATAAGGATGTAATGTAACAAAATTTGAAAAATCTCAAGGGGCCTGAATACGTTCTGAAGGCACTGTATACATGTATTTATGTATGTACAGTGAGGGAAAAAAGTATTTGATCCCCTGCTGATTTTGCACGTTTGCCCACTGACAAAGAAATGATCAGTCTATAATTTTAATGGTAGGTTTATTTGAACAGTGAGAGAGAGAATAACAACAAAAAATCCAGAAAAACGCATGTACATTTTTAAATAAATTGATTAGCATTTTAATGAGGGAAATAAGTATTTGACCCCCTCTCAATCAGAAAGATTTCTGGCTCCCAGGTGTCTTTTATACAGGTAATGAGCTGAGATTAGGAGCACACTCTTAAAGGGAGTGCTCCTAATCTCCGTTTTTTTACCTGTATAAAAGACACCTGTCCACAGAAGCAATCAATCAATCAGATTCCAAACTCTCCATCATGGCCAAGACCAAAGAGCTCTCCAAGGATGTCAGGGAAAATATTGTAGACCTACACAAGGCTGGAATGGGCTACAAGACCATCGCCAAGCAGCTTGGTGAGAAGGTGACAACAGTTGGTGCGATTATTCGCAAATGGAAGAAACACAAAAGAACTGTCAATCTCCCTCGGCCTGGGGCTCCATGCAAGATTTTACCTCGTGGAGTTGCAATGATCATGAGAACGGTGAGGAATCAGCCCAGAACTACACGGGAGGATCTTGTCAATGATCTCAAGGCAGCTGGGACCATATTCACCAAGAAAACAATTGGTAACACACAACGCCGTGAAGGACTGAAATCCTGCAGCACCCGCAAGGTCCCCCTGCTCAAGAAAGCACATATACATGCCCGTCTGAATTTTGCCAATGAACATCTGAATGATTCAGAGGAGAACTGGGTGAAAGTGTTGTGGTCAGATGAGACCAAAATGGAGCTCTTTGGCATCAACTCAACTCGCCGTGTTTGGAGAAGGAGGAATGCTGCCTATGACCCCAAGAACACCATCCCCACCATCAAACATGGAGGTGGAAACATTATGCGTTGGGGTGTTTTTCTGCTAAGGGGACAGGACAACTTCACCGCATCAAAGGGACGATGGACGGTGAATCTTGAGTGAGAACCTCCTTCCCTCACCCAGGGCATTGAAAATGGGTTGTGGATGGGTAATCCAGCATGACAATGACCCAAAACACACGGCCAAGGCAACAAAGGAGTGGCTCAAGAAGAAGCACATTAAGGTCCTGGAGTGGCCTAGCCAGTCTCCAGACCTTAATCCCATAGAAAATCTGTAGAGGGAGCTGAAGGCTCGAGTTGCCAAACGTCAGCCTCGAAACCTTAATGACTTGGAGAAGATCTGCAAAGAGGAGTGGAACAAAATCCCTCCTGAGATGTGTGCAAACCTGCTGGCCAACTACAAGAAACGTCTGACCTCTGTGATTGCCAACAAGGGTTTTGCCACCAAGTACTAAGTCATGTTTTGCAGAGGGGTCAAATACTTATTTCCCTCATTAAAATGCAAATCAATTTATAACATTTTTGACATGCGTTTTTCAGGATTTGTTTGTTGTTATTCTGTCTCTCACTGTTCAAATAAACCCACCATTAAAATTATAGACTGATCATGTCTTTGTCAGTGGGCAAACGTACAAAATCAGCAGGGGATCAAATACTTTTTTCCCTCACTGTATGTATGTGTGTATGTATGTATATGTGTATATCAGTGGAGGACCATCCTCCTCAGGGAATTTCATAAAAATAAAAATAGTATCACTTTAAAAAACATTATTATTTTTAGATAAATCTATACTAAATATATTCACGTTACCAAATAATTTATTCAAAGACACAGTTTTGCAATGGTCTACAGTAGCCTCAACAGCACTCTGTAGGGTAGCACCATGGTGTAGCCGGAGGAAAGCTAGCTTCCATCCTCCTCTGGGTACATTGACTTCCATACAAAACCTAGGAGGCTCATGGTTCTCACCCCCTTCCATATACTTACACAGTAATTATGACTTGGGCTGTTGCGGTGACCGTATTACTGCCACACCGGTGGTCACGAGTCATGTAGGCCCTGTGTAGCTCAGTTGGTAGAGCATGGCGCTTGCAACGCCAGGGTTGTGGGTCCATTTCCCATGGGGGGCCAGTATGAAAAAATGTATGCACTCACTAACTGTAAGTTGCTCTGGATAAGAGCGTCTGCTAAATGACTAAAATGTAAAAATGTAAAATGAAGGCATTCAAATTCCACGTGACCGGTGAACGGTCACGGTAATTAGGCTTCTCTAAGCTCTGATGCTGCTGGTGGTCATTAGTAGCCTTGATAACTGCCTGGTACTCAGCACTCTGTTGTCCCTCTAATTACTCTGACATCAATGCAAATCTAATCAAAAATCTAATTATTCTGCCCTGGAATTGCGTTCCCGTGCAAAACTAGACAGATAGCTAACAACTGAGTCTTCAATAAAACTTCCAAGGCGTGACTTTTCTTGAACGAATGTATTGAAAACGTTTCTGTTGTGAAACTGCAAATACAGAAAATAATATACTTTAGTATTCAATTCACATTGACATACTGTAGCTGTACATTATACATTTCAAGTTGAAGTTGCATAAATAGAAAGCAAGTGCCAAGTTACCTTCTAACAAGATGGCAGCACACTCCCCGCCTGGTATAATGAAATTGTGCCACTATGAAATAAAATATTTTGCCTCTAGGATGCTTCAGAAAGAAGAACAACAATCTCTGAGATTGGTCTCAGAAACACGTTAGCAATCCCTTGCTTGACAACCTTTAGTTCTACTTTCCTGACCTTTTCGTCAGTACTGGGAAAGGTTTTGACCACAAGTCCGACTGGCCAGTCATTTCTGTGCGTCTGACTGTCTTTCAATAAGACAACATCTCCCACTTTCACATTTGGCTTTTCTGCTGTCCATTTTCTGCGTCTCTGCAGTGTTGTCAGGTACTCCTGTCTCCACCTTTTCCAAAAAGTGTCAGCGAGACACTGGACTTGCTTCCACTGTTTTCCATGAAGATCGTTCATGTGGAAATATCCAGAAGGGGCTGAGGTAGCGTTGGTCTTTTGTGTCAGTAACATTGAAGGTGTAAGAATGGCAGGCATGTCAGGATCGGTTGACACTGACACTAGGGGTCTCGCATTGATTATTGCCATTACTTCAGACATAAGAGTGCTCAAGACCTCATGTGTGAGACGAGTGGAGCCCGTCTGAAACAGCATAGCATCAAGGATACGTCTGGCAACCCCAATGAGTCTCTCCCAAGAACCACCCATATGAGACGAGTGTGGGGGATTAAATATCCAAGTACATCCCTTGTCTGAGAGGTATTTAGTCAACTCTGAGTCATTTGTGTCGATTCCCAGTTCCCTGCAGGCACCTATAAAGTTTGTACCTCGATCAGAGCGTAGCACTTTTGCTGGACCACAGATAGAGAAAAAACACCTCAGCGCGTTGATGAATCTGGATGTGGACATGGATTCGATGAGCTCAATATGGACTGCTCTAGTAGACATACAAGTAAAGAGTACCGCCCAGCGCTTGGAGTCTGCACTACCACCTCTAGTGCAGGTTGTCGGGAGAGGTCGTGAGAGGTCGTGTTTTTCTCTAGCTGGAGGTAAGCAGGAGGTAAGCTTCTCATATGGTGTTGAGTAAAGCTTAACCATGTATTAGATCGTAGGTAGGTAGTTAGCTGTAGTTAGGTATTGTATTTATTATAGGTTAGTAATGTTGTTATTGTAGGTTTCCGTAGGTAATTGTAGGTTAGTATCGAAGCACGAGGCTAGCTAGCTAGCGGGTAGCTACTGGTAACGATTAGCAACGCTGGAGAGCTGGTTCCAATGTTAATGTAGTGCTAGCCAACTTTAAATTTTTTGCTTAACCATGTATTAGATCGTAGGTAGGTAGTTAGCCGTAGTTAGGTATTGTATTTATTATAGGTTAGTAATGTTGTTATTGTAGGTTTCCGTAGGTAATTGTAGGTTAGTATCGAAGCACGAGGCTAGCTAGCTAGCGGGTAGCTACTGGTAACGATTAGCAACGCTGGAGAGCTGGTTCCAATGTTAATGTGCTGCTAGCCAACGTTTAATTTTTTGCTGCGTTATGCGTTATGAAAGGAACTAGACACGGACTTGAATTATCTGTTTAGTGTGCTAACACACTCTTGGCAGTTTGTTGTAACCAAGTATTGATGCTAAATTGTGTGTTAATGGATGCTAGCTTGCAAGTTAGCTACGGCGTCATAGCTAGGCATCGTGGGTTGTTGTGTGTAGTTACTGTGTCTTGGCAGTGCCGGCTGTAGCACGAAGCGAGCTACCTAGCCGTTTTTTTTTCGAACAGAGTCAGAGTCAACACAATAGCCATTGTGTGCCGGGTGTAGCACGAAGCTAGTTAGCTAGCCGTTCTTCAAACAAAGTCAACACAGTGGCCATTGCTACCTACCCAACACGACCAGCTAACTGTACGGTAGTAGCTAAATACAATATACTTGTCCTAGCTAGCCAACGTCTAATCATTGCTGCGTCATGAAAGGAACTTGACACAGACACGAATGATCTGTTTAGTGTGCTATCACACTATTGGTGGTTTGTTGTGACCAAGTGTTGGTGCTAAACGGTGTGTTATTGTTATTGGATGCTAGCTTGCTAGTTAGCTATGGTGTCATAGTTGGCTAGCTGAATAAAGTGGGTTGAGTCTATTCCTTTAAACATTGAACCGCTGTGGTTCACAACAATTCTGATTTCTAAAGGCGGAAGTTGGGAGAGTTTTTGTTCGGGTGGTTCAGTGAAACAATTTTAGTTTCTGAGGTAGAAGTTTTTGGTGAGGGAGGCCCTGCTCTCTCCGCTCCCAGATGCTTAGCTCATTTCATTCCGATCTCCTCTGCATTTTTGTAGCCATTTGCTACAGCCTGTCAACTATGCCTCTGCCTATCCCTGTTCTCTCCTCTCTGCACAGGCTACACAAACGCACCACACCGCGTGGCTGCTGCCTCTCTAACCTGGTGGTCCCTGCACCCACCACCCACGTGGAGTTCCAGGTCGCAGGCAGCCTCTGGAACTGCCGTTCTGCTGCCAACAAAGCTGACTTCATCCCAGCCTATGCCAACCTCCAGTCCCTCGACTTCCTGGCGCTGACGGAAACATGGATCACCACTGAAAACACTGCTACTCCTACTGCTCTCTCCTCGTCTGACCATGTGTTCTCGCATACCCCGAGAGCATCTGGTCAGAGGGGTGGTGGTACAGGAATCCTCATCTCTCCCAAGTGGACATTCTCAATTTTTCCCCTAACCCATCTGTCTATCTCCTCATTTGAATTCCATGCTGTCACAGTCACTAGCCCATTTAAGCTTAATATCCTTGTCATCTATCGCCCTCCAGGTTCCCTTGGAGAGTTCATCAATGAGCTTGACGCCTTGATAAGTTCCTTCCCTGAGGATGGCTCACCCCTCACAGTTTTGGGGGATTTCAACCTCCCTATGTCCACATTTGACTCATTTCTCTCTGCCTCCTTCTTTCCACTCCTCTCCTCTTTTGACCTCACCCTCTCACCGTCCCCCCCTACTCACAAGGCAGGCAATACGCTTGACCTCATCTTCACTAGATGCTGCTCCTCTACTAATCTCACTGCAACTCCCCTCCATGTCTCCGACCACTACTTTGTTTCCTTTTCTCTCTCGCTCTCCTCCCACACTACTCACTCTGCCCCTACACAGATGGTAATGCGCCGCCGCAACCTTCGCTCTCTCTCTCCCACTACTCTCTCCTCTTCCATCCTATCATCTCTTCCCTCTGCTCAATCCTTCTCCCTCCAATCTCCTGATTCTGCCTCCTCAACCCTCCTCTCCTCCCTTTCTGCATCCTTTGACTCTCTGTGTCCCCTATCCTCCCGGCCGGCTCGGTCCTCCCCTCCAGCTCCGTGGCTTGATGACTCATTGCGAGCTCACAGAACAGAGCTCCGGGCAGCGGAGCGGAAATGGAAGAAAACTAAACTCCCTGCCGACCTGGCATCTTTTCACTCCCTCCTCTCTACATTTTCTTCATTTGTTTCTGCTGCTAAGGCCACCTTCTACCACTCTAAATTCCAAGCATCTGCCTCTAACCCTAGGAAGCTCTTTGCCACATTTTCCTCCCTCCTGAATCCTCCCCCCCCCCCCCCCCCCCTCCTCTCTCTCTGTGGATGACTTCGTCAACCACTTTGAAAAGAAGGTTGACGACATCCGATCCTCGTTTGTTAAGTCTAATGACACTGCTGGTCCTGCTCACACTGCCCTACCCTATGCTTTGACTTCTTTCTCCCCTCTCTCTCCAGATAAAATCCTGCGACTTGTGACTGCAGGCCGCCCAACAACCTGCCCGCTTGACCCCATCCCCTCCTCCCTTCTCCAGACCATCTCCGGTGACCTTCTCCCCTACCTCACCTCGCTGATCAACTCATCCTTGACCGCTGGCCATGTCCCTTCCGTCTTCAAGAGAGCGAGAGTTGCTCCCCTTCTCAAAAAACCAACACTCGACCCCACTGATGTCAACAACTACAGACCAGTATCCCTTCTTTCTTTTCTTTCCAAAACTATTGAGCGTGCCGTCTTTAGCCAACTCTCTTGCTATCTCTCTCAGAATGACCTTCTTGATCCAAACCAATCAGGTTTCAGGACTGGTCATTCAACTGAGACTGCTCTTCTCTGTGTCACGGAGACTCTCCGCACTGCTAAAGCTAACTCTCTCTCCTCTGCTCTTGTCCTTCAAGACCTGTCTGCTGCCTTTGATACTGTGAACCATCAGATCCTCCTCTCCACCCTCTCCGAGCTGGGCATCTCCGGCGCGGCTCACTCCTGGATTGCGTCCTACCTGACCGGTCGCTCCTACCAAGTGGCGTGGCGAGAAGCTGTCTCCGCACCACGTGCTCTCACCACTGGTGTCCCCCAGGGCTCAGTTCTAGGCCCTCTCCTTTTCTCCCTATACACCAAGTCACTTGGCTCTGTCATATCCTCACATGGCCTTTCCTATCATTGCTACGCTGACGATACACAACTAATCTTCTCCTTTCCCCCTTCTGATAACCAGGTGGCGAATCGCATCTCTGCATGTCTGGCAGACATATCAGTATGGATGACGGATCACCACCTCAAGCTGAACCCTGGCAAGACGGAGCTGCTCTTCCTCCCGGGGAAGGACTGCCCGTTCCATGATCTCGCCATCACGGTTGACAACTCCGCTGTGTCCTCCTCCCAGAGTGCGAAGAGCCTAGGCGTGACCCTGGACAACACCCTGTCGTTCTCCGCCAACATCAAGGCGGTGACCCGCTCCTGCAGGTTCATGCTCTACAACATTCGGAGAGTACGACCCTGCCTTACACAGGAAGCGGCACAGGTCCTAATCCAGGCACTTGTCATCTCCCGTCTGGACTACTGCAACTCGCTGTTGGCTGGCCTCCCTGCCTGTGCCATTAAACCCCTACAACTCATCCAGAATGCCGCAGCCCGTCTGGTGTTCAACCTTCCCAAGTTCTCTCACGTCACCCCCCTCCTCCGCACACTCCACTGGCTTCCAGTTGAAGCTCGCATCCGCTACAAGACCATGGTGCTTGCCTATGGAGCAGTGAGGGGAACGGCACCTCTGTACCTTCAGGCTCTGATCAGTCCCTACACCCAAACGAGGGCATTGCGTTCATCCACCTCTGGCCTGCTGGCTCCCCTTCCTCTGCGGAAGCATAGCTCCCGCTCAGCCCAGTCAAAACTGTTCGCTGCTCTGGCACCCCAATGGTGGAACAAGCTCCCTCACGACGCCAGGACAGCGGAGTCACTCACCACCTTCCGGAGACATTTGAAACCCCACCTCTTTAAGGAATACCTGGGATAGGATAAAGTATTCCTTCTAACCCCCCCCCCCCCCCCCGCCCCAAATTGTAAAGTGGTTATCCCACTGGCTATAGGGTGAACGCACCAATTTGTGAGTCGCTCTGGCTAAGAGCGTCTGCTAAATGACGTTAATGTGCCCTTGAGCAAGGCACTTAACCCTAATTGCTCCTGTAAGTCGCTCTGGATAAGAGCGTCTGCTAAATGACTAAAATGTAAAATGTAAATGTAGTGCGACGAGTTATGACATTCCATGGTCCAAACACATCAAGTCCAACACTGGTGAATGGTGGCTCTGATGTGAGTCTGTCTGCAAGTAAGTACGCCATCTTTTGGTCAACTGACTTTCCTCTAACCTTACGGCAGGTGACACACTTGTGGATGATACCAGAGACCAGATGTTTGCTCCCAATAATCCAGAAGCCTGCTGCTCGAATAGCTCCATCTGAAAAATGACGGCCCTGGTGAGCCACTTGCTCGTGATAATGTCTTACCAGCAGAGTGGCGACATGATGCGTCCGTGGGATGATGAGAGGATGTTTTTCGTCTTGTGACAGGTCGGCAGAGGATAATCGGCCTTCCACCCTCAGCAACCCATCCTCATCAATCACTGGGTTCAGCTTTTTGAGTGTACTTTGTTTTGGTAACTCTTTTCCTTTCTCAAGGCATTTGAATTCCTCTTTGAAGGCTTCATGTTGCACACAGTGAATGATTGCTGTTTTGGCTTGTGACAACTCACTTGTACTGCATGGTTTTTTACACTGATGCCAGCCTCTGCAGTTGTTGTCGTCCGCACTTTCGTGAAAGGATCTGGCAACATGAATGAGTCGTGCTGTGGCTCGATTGAGAGCTTTCCAGTTCGAGAACCTCTCAAAGCGATGAGAGCCGAATTGAGCTCCAGAAACCTTAGTGACGAAGGCAGTGACGTCTGGCCGAATCTCTGCGTCTGCGTCAGGCTCTACAAGGTCAAAATTGATGGTCTCAGACTCACTTGAGTTTGCTTGAGCCAGAAAAGGGGGACCTGAGAACCAACTGGTGTGCTTTAAGAGTGCGGCTCATATGGGCCTGGTTGCATGGTCTGCTGGATTGCTGTCAGTGTTTACGTAACACCACTGGTCTGGATGGGTAGACTTCCTGATACGAGTTACCCTATTGGCAACATACACATAAAATCTTTTGGTGACATTGTGGATGTAACCGAGAACTATCTTACTGTCTGTGTAGAACTTGGCTGCATTTACATCAATGTCTATTTCGTCTCTGATCAGTTCATACATCTCAACAGCTAGCACAGCCGCACACAGTTCTAGGCGTGGGATAGTGTGGGCCGGTCGAGGGGCCAATTTAGATTTCCCCATGACAAATCCAACATGGCATTGACCTTCCGAGTCAATAACTCTCAGATAGGCTACCGCTCCTATGGCTACTGTAGAGGCATCCGAGAAGATGTGCAGCTCTCTTCTTTGAGTGGTAGACAAGGAGACTAGGATGTAGGGCCGCTGAATATACAGATGTTCCAACTCCATCAAAGATTCCTTCCACATTTTCCATTCCTCTTCTTTTTCTGTGGGAAGGGGGGCATCCCATTCACTCTGATCAGAAGAGAGTTCTCTGATTAAGACTTTCCCTTGCATTGTTATTGGAGCGACAAACCCAAGGGGGTCATAAAGACTATTCACTGTGGACAGGATGCCTCTCCGTGTAAAAGGCTTCTCATTGTGGGACACCTGGAATGTGAAGCTGTCTGTTTCCAGGTTCCAGGAAAGTCCCAGGCTCCGTTGAAAAGGGAGAGGATCTACTCCGAGTTCCAAGTCTTTTAAGTCCTTGGCACGGTCCTCCATGGGGAAGGCTTCCATAACTGTTTTGCTATTGGATGCAATCTTGTGTAGTTTCATGTTGGACTCCGCTAACATTGCTTGTGTTTTTCTCATAATGTTGATAGCTTCTTCTGGAGTAGCTACTGATATCAGCCCATCATCGACATAAAAGTTCCTCACTACAAACTGCTTGGGTTCTGACTCGTATTCCTTCTCACCCTGTAGAGCTGCTCGTCTCATGCAGTAGAGTGCTACGGCTGGTGAGGGGCTGTTCCCAAATACATGGACTTTCATCCTGTACTCAGTTATGTTTCTATCTGGGTTGTTGTCTTCATACCAGAGAAACCTTAAGTAATCTCTGTGATCCTCACGTACACCAAAACAGTAAAACATTTGTTGCACATCTGTCGTTAGTGCAATGCCATCCTTGCGGAAGCGCATTAAGACGCCCAAGAGTGTGTTGTTTAAGTCTGGACCCCTGAGCAGGACGTCGTTCAGTGACACGCCTTGACACTCAGCGCTGGAGTCAAACACCACTCTTATTTGTTCAGGCTTTTGTGGATGGTAAACACCAAATATTGGCAGATACCAGCGTTCTTTGTCTCCCTCTAGTGTCGGAGAATGTTCTGCTTGGTCGTTATCCAGCATCTTTTGCATGAAGTCAATAAATTGAAGTTTCATGTCAGGCTTTTTGTCTAAAGTCCTACGAAGTGATGTGAGACGCTTCATGGCCATCACGGTTGACAACTCCGCTGTGTCCTCCTCCCAGAGTGCGAAGAGCCTAGGCGTGACCCTGGACAACACCCTGTCGTTCTCCGCCAACATCAAGGCGGTGACCCGCTCCTGCAGGTTCATGCTCTACAACATTCGGAGAGTACGACCCTGCCTTACACAGGAAGCGGCACAGGTCCTAATCCAGGCACTTGTCATCTCCCGTCTGGACTACTGCAACTCGCTGTTGGCTGGCCTCCCTGCCTGTGCCATTAAACCCCTACAACTCATCCAGAATGCCGCAGCCCGTCTGGTGTTCAACCTTCCCAAGTTCTCTCACGTCACCCCCCTCCTCCGCACACTCCACTGGCTTCCAGTTGAAGCTCGCATCCGCTACAAGACCATGGTGCTTGCCTATGGAGCAGTGAGGGGAACGGCACCTCTGTACCTTCAGGCTCTGATCAGTCCCTACACCCAAACGAGGGCATTGCGTTCATCCACCTCTGGCCTGCTGGCTCCCCTTCCTCTGCGGAAGCATAGCTCCCGCTCAGCCCAGTCAAAACTGTTCGCTGCTCTGGCACCCCAATGGTGGAACAAGCTCCCTCACGACGCCAGGACAGCGGAGTCACTCACCACCTTCCGGAGACATTTGAAACCCCACCTCTTTAAGGAATACCTGGGATAGGATAAAGTATTCCTTCTAACCCCCCCCCCCCCCCCCCGCCCCAAATTGTAAAGTGGTTATCCCACTGGCTATAGGGTGAACGCACCAATTTGTGAGTCGCTCTGGCTAAGAGCGTCTGCTAAATGACGTTAATGTGCCCTTGAGCAAGGCACTTAACCCTAATTGCTCCTGTAAGTCGCTCTGGATAAGAGCGTCTGCTAAATGACTAAAATGTAAAATGTAAATGTAGTGCGACGAGTTATGACATTCCATGGTCCAAACACATCAAGTCCAACACTGGTGAATGGTGGCTCTGATGTGAGTCTGTCTGCAAGTAAGTACGCCATCTTTTGGTCAACTGACTTTCCTCTAACCTTACGGCAGGTGACACACTTGTGGATGATACCAGAGACCAGATGTTTGCTCCCAATAATCCAGAAGCCTGCTGCTCGAATAGCTCCATCTGAAAAATGACGGCCCTGGTGAGCCACTTGCTCGTGATAATGTCTTACCAGCAGAGTGGCGACATGATGCGTCCGTGGGATGATGAGAGGATGTTTTTCGTCTTGTGACAGGTCGGCAGAGGATAATCGGCCTTCCACCCTCAGCAACCCATCCTCATCAATCACTGGGTTCAGCTTTTTGAGTGTACTTTGTTTTGGTAACTCTTTTCCTTTCTCAAGGCATTTGAATTCCTCTTTGAAGGCTTCATGTTGCACACAGTGAATGATTGCTGTTTTGGCTTGTGACAACTCACTTGTACTGCATGGTTTTTTACACTGATGCCAGCCTCTGCAGTTGTTGTCGTCCGCACTTTCGTGAAAGGATCTGGCAACATGAATGAGTCGTGCTGTGGCTCGATTGAGAGCTTTCCAGTTCGAGAACCTCTCAAAGCGATGAGAGCCGAATTGAGCTCCAGAAACCTTAGTGACGAAGGCAGTGACGTCTGGCCGAATCTCTGCGTCTGCGTCAGGCTCTACAAGGTCAAAATTGATGGTCTCAGACTCACTTGAGTTTGCTTGAGCCAGAAAAGGGGGACCTGAGAACCAACTGGTGTGCTTTAAGAGTGCGGCTCATATGGGCCTGGTTGCATGGTCTGCTGGATTGCTGTCAGTGTTTACGTAACACCACTGGTCTGGATGGGTAGACTTCCTGATACGAGTTACCCTATTGGCAACATACACATAAAATCTTTTGGTGACATTGTGGATGTAACCGAGAACTATCTTACTGTCTGTGTAGAACTTGGCTGCATTTACATCAATGTCTATTTCGTCTCTGATCAGTTCATACATCTCAACAGCTAGCACAGCCGCACACAGTTCTAGGCGTGGGATAGTGTGGGCCGGTCGAGGGGCCAATTTAGATTTCCCCATGACAAATCCAACATGGCATTGACCTTCCGAGTCAATAACTCTCAGATAGGCTACCGCTCCTATGGCTACTGTAGAGGCATCCGAGAAGATGTGCAGCTCTCTTCTTTGAGTGGTAGACAAGGAGACTAGGATGTAGGGCCGCTGAATATACAGATGTTCCAACTCCATCAAAGATTCCTTCCACATTTTCCATTCCTCTTCTTTTTCTGTGGGAAGGGGGGCATCCCATTCACTCTGATCAGAAGAGAGTTCTCTGATTAAGACTTTCCCTTGCATTGTTATTGGAGCGACAAACCCAAGGGGGTCATAAAGACTATTCACTGTGGACAGGATGCCTCTCCGTGTAAAAGGCTTCTCATTGTGGGACACCTGGAATGTGAAGCTGTCTGTTTCCAGGTTCCAGGAAAGTCCCAGGCTCCGTTGAAAAGGGAGAGGATCTACTCCGAGTTCCAAGTCTTTTAAGTCCTTGGCACGGTCCTCCATGGGGAAGGCTTCCATAACTGTTTTGCTATTGGATGCAATCTTGTGTAGTTTCATGTTGGACTCCGCTAACATTGCTTGTGTTTTTCTCATAATGTTGATAGCTTCTTCTGGAGTAGCTACTGATATCAGCCCATCATCGACATAAAAGTTCCTCACTACAAACTGCTTGGGTTCTGACTCGTATTCCTTCTCACCCTGTAGAGCTGCTCGTCTCATGCAGTAGAGTGCTACGGCTGGTGAGGGGCTGTTCCCAAATACATGGACTTTCATCCTGTACTCAGTTATGTTTCTATCTGGGTTGTTGTCTTCATACCAGAGAAACCTTAAGTAATCTCTGTGATCCTCACGTACACCAAAACAGTAAAACATTTGTTGCACATCTGTCGTTAGTGCAATGCCATCCTTGCGGAAGCGCATTAAGACGCCCAAGAGTGTGTTGTTTAAGTCTGGACCCCTGAGCAGGACGTCGTTCAGTGACACGCCTTGACACTCAGCGCTGGAGTCAAACACCACTCTTATTTGTTCAGGCTTTTGTGGATGGTAAACACCAAATATTGGCAGATACCAGCGTTCTTTGTCTCCCTCTAGTGTCGGAGAATGTTCTGCTTGGTCGTTATCCAGCATCTTTTGCATGAAGTCAATAAATTGAAGTTTCATGTCAGGCTTTTTGTCTAAAGTCCTACGAAGTGATGTGAGACGCTTCATGGCCTGCTCCCTGTTATTAGGAAGACGACGTCTAGTGGGGCGAAAGGGTAGTGGAGCCACCCAGTTGTTTCCATCATCCTGGAAAACCTGTTTGTCCATAATGTCCAAGAAAGCTTTGTCTTCCACAGATGGTGCTGGTTTATCATCGTCTTGTGTTTTGTTGAACACGGAACATCCCAGGCTGTCTGTGTTCACAGTTGTGCTTGGATCTCTCGAGTGCCCTGTAGAGAGAGAAATGTGTTGCTGAGCTACGCTGCTGTAGTTCTCTTTCACCTGGATGCAAGGGCTCAGATAGGACGTGCGACCATTTTGAAGTATGTTTGTCCTGAACACGTTAACATTGGCTGGACGGTGAGCCGTTCCAAGACAAACTTCACCCACGATGACCCACCCGAGGTCGAGTCGCTGTGCATAAGGAGTGTCGTGGGGCCCATTGATTTGTTCTCGTACCTTGTGTACCCTTAAGATGTCTCGTCCTAAGAGCAGGAGGATGGGAGCGTCTGGGTCCACAGCTGGAATTTTGTCCGCCACTGGTTGCAGATGGGGATGATGATGCGCAATGTCTGGGGAGGGAATCTCCATTATATCGTCTGGCATCATGTCACACTCTATCAGAGTAGGGAGAGTGAGCTGCTTGTGTCCGTCTATAGACTCCACCATGAAGTTGACGGCTCTCCTGCCTGAAGTCTCTGTTACCCCAGAACAGGTCTTCATGGTGTATGGAGCAGAGTTGTCATTGATGTTGAAGAGATTGAAAAACTCTGTCTTGGCCAGAGATTTGTTGCTCTGTTCATCAAGCACTGCATACATTTTGACAGCTTTCTCTCTTTTCCCAGTTGGATAAGCTTTGACTAGGCATATTTTTGAACATGATCTTGGATTGGCTGCCTCACCACAGATCTCGGTACACTTTGAGGTGACTGATAGAAGAGCATCTTCACCTTGCTCCCCGCCATGCTCTTTCTCTGCTGTAGCGGTGTCTATCGTTGAAGGAGCTGGACCTGGATGCAGAGCAGCAAGATGTCTGTCGCTGTCACACTCGGAGCACTTGATTGACACCTTACAGTCTTTAGCTCTGTGCTGAGTTGACCCACAACATCGGAAACAAATGCCATTCTCTTTGAGATATGATTTGCGCTCATCTAGAGTTTTGTATCTAAATCCGCGACACTTTTTAAGAGGATGAGGCTTGTTATGTATTGGACAGTGATGGTCAGGGCTTTCATCCTTTGTCTTACTGGGTTTGGTTTGGTGGTCTGAGGGCTCAGATGACACATCTGTTTTGTGTACAGTCACAGGTGTCTTGCTGCTGTACCTGACAGGTTTCTCACTTTTCACAGACACCTGGGTAGTTGAGGTGTAGAGGGTGAAGCTGGGGTCGTTTCTAATTTTCGCCTGGTTCCTGATGAATCTCGAGAAAAATGAGAATGGTGGGAATGCTACCCGGTAGTCCTCCTTGTATTTGGATCCCTGTGCTATCCATTTCTCTTGTAAACTGAATGGAAGTTTCTCTACTATAGGGTTTACCCCACGAGATGTGTCCAGATAAGCGAGGCCTGGAAGGTACCCTTCTTCTTTAGCACACTCCAGTTCGAGAAGAATGTCAACCAGTTCTCTTAGTTTGTGATTGTCTTTGTTAGACAGTTTTGGAAATTCATCAATTTTCTTCAACAGTGCATTCTCGATCACTTCGGGTGTACCATAGCACTCTTCTAGTCGTTGCCAGACCATGTTAAGCCCTGCTGTTGCATTGAGAATATAGACAGATCTAATTCTCTTTGCTTGCTCAGACGACTCTGCCCCTAGCCACATGGTAATTAGATCTAACTCTTCCCTGGCTGATAGATTCAAGTCTCTGGTCGCATTGAGAAAAGATGCTTTCCATGCCCAATAATTTTCAGGACGATCATCAAACTTCAGGAGTCCGGAACTCACCATCTCACGGCGCAGGAGGTACTTGGTGAGTTCTGGTGCCACTTGTGACTCAGGGAAGCTTTGTGTCGGTGACTGGAAGTGGGTCTGTGTTCCCTTTCCACCATGCTGCTTTTCATTTCTTTTGTACGGAGAGTCTCTGCTCATGCTCCGTTGTTTGCTACTTTCTGGATTGTGGCCTGTAGCTGGGTCAACACTAAGCTCTTGTGTCTCTACTTCAAATGGCATTTCAGCAAAGTAGGGCCTAGCATGTTATTGCACATACTCACAAGTACGTTGGACTGGACTTAAGGGCTGTGTCCCTGTGTTGAGTTCTCTGTGGAGCTCTCTGCGTTCAGACTCTACAGCTTCTTCAAAGGCTACAGCTTCAGCCAACGCAGCAGCAGCTGTTCTCTCAACTTGGAGAACATATAAACTTGCATCCAGTTCCGCTTTTTGTTTCATCATAGAAGCTTCCTTTTCAGCATAGGAGACTCGAGCACGCGCTGCGTCCGCCTTGGCACGTGCTTTGATGGCTGCACAACTCGCCGTTGAGGATCTGCTTGACTGTTTTGATTACCTTGATCTTGCAGACTGAGACTTGGTCTCAATGTGCTGAAGAGGCTCCTCCATCTCTCTTACTCGCTCCTCTTCCTCTTTCTGTCGAACACTTGCCTCTGGTTGCTGCATCGTAGACTGCTGGTCATCCCTAGGATCAGAGGCTTTGTTGGCTAATGAACGTAGATTCATAACCACCACGTGCGATTATTCTTGTGCTTGAGCCCGCCGTGATGATGTTTTTTCACTATTCTGCCCTGGAATTGCGTTCCCGTGCAAAACTAGACAGATAGCTAACAACTGAGTCTTCAATAAAACTTCCAAGGCGTGACTTTTCTTGAACGAATGTATTGAAAACGTTTATGTTGTGAAACTGCAAATACAGAAAATAATATACTTTAGTGTTCAATTCACATTGACATACTGTAGCTGTACATTATACATTTCAAGTTGAAGTTGCATAAATACAAAGCAAGTGCCAAGTTACCATATATCTGGCATGACGACAAACCAAATAGATAATTACTCTATGAGTAACAACTAGCCAACTCCTTTCATTACTCTAATAATGTACAAACACCTCTGTACAATAACAAAGCATATTACACTAGAAACAGTAACAAACTATAGTATGTTTTACACTTCTTTTACATGACGCACGAGCAAACTAATACAGCTAACGGCATCCATGAAAGTCAATGCAATTTGCGTGAGTAAATGTAACCAACTAACATTGATAAGTAAGCAATTCTGTCAATAACAATATTATCATCACTTGCAATATGCTTGAATTGAACTTACAAACAAATATTTTCCGAGGCTGAAGCGTAACAAGAAATAGTTGCACTGAAAGAACTGTACAGTAGCGTTGTTTCTAGCTGCTTGTCTGCGTGCAGAATGACTACTTGACTTCCGGTTTTTGTACATTATTCTAAGTACCAGAAAGCTCCACTAGGGGGCGCTAAACACCATGGAACACAATGAAAGTCACTCTTAATCACTATAATAAAATAATCTGTTACCTTCTAACAAGATGGCAGCACACTAATCAAACACTTCATGAGCGCTAGGTAGCTAGTTTAGCCTACTCAAACACCCGGCTCAAACAGAGGGATGCTATGTTAGCTAGCTGGCTATGACTATCCAACACAACACTGGAACTCTTCCAAGTCAGGGTAAGCTTTTGGTTTTATAAATGTATTGCCACTGGGGCCTGCCGGTGTAACTGCTCAGCTGCTTATTGAACTGCTTACTGACTGTACATTGTAATGTTACTGCACGATTGTAGAGGGTGCTATGTATAGCTATGTTGACTATAACATTACGTTAGCTAATATGGTGACATCGATGTAGGCTGTGTGTAGCGGTTATGGATATGGTTTAGCTTGGAAAGGTTTTTTCGCCTGGTCACATACAGCTGATGTGTTGTGCATTGAAGTCCATAAGCGAAGGGAAAAGGTGAGAGGAGGAGAGTGCATAGATGCGAGAAAGAATACAATGTGGCTGCTATGAAAGTGAACTGTGTTTACGTGTGATCAGGGGTGTATTCATTCTGATGATTCTGTTGTAAAATGTTTCCTAAACAGAAGCAAACGGAACAGGGATAAACAAACCTTGATTTGTCCAATAGAAACTCTAGTTTGCAACTGTTGGACTAATTACATTTTACATTTTAGTCATTTAGCAGACGCTCTTATCCAGAGCGACTTACAGTTAGTGAATACATATTTTTTTATACTGGCCCCCCGTGGGAATCGAACCCACAACCCTGGCATTGCAAACGCCATGCTCTATCAACTGAGCTACATCCCTGCCGGCCATTCCCTCCCCTACCCTGGACGACACTGGGCCAATTGTGCGCCGCCCATGAGTCTCCCGGTCGCGGCCGGCTGCGACAGAGCCTGGATTCGAACCAGGATCTCTAGTGGCACAGTTAGCACTGCGATGCAGTGCCTTAGACCACTGCGCCACTCAGGAATACAATTATTACACAATAGATCAGCTAGATGCAGGCAAGAGTGTGCAAGGAATTGAATGTGTCACTGTCTGTCACCTCAACATTTTCTCTCGACCTGTGTGCACCTGCGTTGTAAACTTTCATTCATGAGCTAGGTTGTAGCAACCTCATGATGGGTATAGGGAAAATGTGTGTATGTCAGGCGTCAGTGTGTAGCGGTAGGACGGAGTCAGGCGCAGGACACAGAGCTAGTAGACAACGTACTTTACTGGTGAAAATAAATGAACATAATCTCCACGCAGGGAGGAAAAATCCCGCTCACCAGTCGATGACACCAAACATAGAACAAACACGCACACAACACAGTGGGAGCCAGAGGGTTAAATAGGGAACAAATTATGAACATACTGTAATGGGAACCAGGTGTGTACAATAAAGACAAAACAAGTAGAACACAGAAACATAGATCGGTGGCAGCTAGTACTCTGGTGTCGACGAACGCCGAAGCCTGCCCGAGCAAGGAGGAGGGGCAGCCTCGGCTGAATTCGTGACAGTGTATCATGTAGTAGGCTAAACCTATCGATGTTACATTGAACTGGGTGAATGGAATATGAATGACACCCAATGCATGGTGCCAACTGTAAAGTTTGGTGGAGGAGGAATAATGGTCTGGGACTGTTTTTCATGGTTCGGGCTAGGCCCCTTAGTTCCAGTGAAGGGAAATCTTAATGCTGCAACATATCATGACATTCTAGACGATTCTGTGCTTCCAACTTTGTGGCAACAGTTTGGGGAAGGCCCTTTCCTGTTTCAGCATGACAATTCCCCCGTGCAGAAAGCGAGGTCCATGCAGAAATGTTTTGTCGAGATCGGTGTGGAAGAACTTGACTGGCCTGCACAGAGCCCAGGCCTAATTGCCCAACGTCCGTGCCCTACCTCACTAATGCTCTTGTGGCGAAATGGAAGCAAGTCCCCACAGCAATGTTCCAACATCTAGTGGAAAGACTTCGCTGAAGAGTGGAGGCTGTTATAGCAGCAAAGGGGGGACCAAGTCCATATTATTGCCCATGATTTTGGAATGAGACAAGCAGGTGTCCACATACGTTTGGTCATGTAGTGTATATACTGTATACCTCGATCTCTACAATTAGCCTATATCATATCAAACTCAAAATACAACCTTGGTTTTTCCATTTTACTGACTGTGCAGTCTTCAAAATAGATAATAATTTTAAAAAGTCAGCCTTACCCATTTTCGCCTTCCCATAAATCCAAATATGATTAATAAGGAGCATCCAGACGCTGCACGTGATGAATTTATGACATTTCTTCAAATTATTGATGAACATGCACCTGTTAAGAAACTGACTGTTAGATCTGTTAAGGCTCCATGGATTGATGAGGAATTGAAAAGCTGTATGGTGTAATATGATAGGGCAAAAGGAGTGGCTAATAAGTCTGGCTACACATCTGACTGGCTGACTTACTGCAAATTGAGAAATTATGTGACTAAACTCAACAAAAAGAAGAAGAAACGGTATTATGAAGCCAAGATCAATGATATAAAGCTTTGGAGTACTTTCAATAAAATGATGGGCAGAAAGACAAGTTCAATCAAAACAGATGGTTTATTCATCACAAAACCATTTGATGTTGCCAATTATTTTAATGATTACTTAATTGGCAAAGTGGGAAAACTTAGGCAGGAAATGCCAACAGCAAACAGTGAGCTATGGTATTCATGCATAAAAAACTAATTATGAAAGAAAAGCATTGTAAGTTAGAATTTTGTAAAGTTAGTGTGGGAGAGGTGGAAAAATTATTGTTATCGATCAATAATGACAAACCTCCTGGCATTGACAACTTAGATGGAAAGCTACTGAGGATGGTAGCTGACTATGGCCACTCCAATCTGTCATATCTTTAATCTGAGTCTAAGGGAAGGTATTTTTCCTCAGGCCTGGAGGGAAGCCAAAGTCATTCCGCTACCCAAGAGTGGTAAAGCGACCTTTACTGTTTCTAACAGCACACCTATCAGCTTGTTGCCAGCTCTTAGCAAACTGTTGGAAAAAATGGTGCTTGACCAAATACAATGCTATTTCTCTGTAAACAAATTGACAACAGACTTTCAGCATGCTTATAGAGAAGGGCACTCAACACACTGACACAAATTACTGATGATTGGTTGAAAGAAATTGATAATAAGAAGATTGTGGGAGCTGTACTGTTAGGTTTCAGTGCAGCCTTTGATATTATTGACCATAACCTGTTGTTGAGAAAACGTATGTTTTATGGCTTTCCATATCGTGGATTCAGAGCTATCTTTCTAATAGAACAGTTTTCTTTAATGGGAGCCTCTCTAATTTCAAACATGTAGGGTGTGGTGTACCACAGGGCAGCTCTTTACGCCCTCTACTCTTTTCTATTTTTAGCAATGACCTGCCACTGGCATTAAACAAAGCTTGTGTGTCCATGTATGCTGATGATTAAACTATATATGTGTCAGCAACCACAGCTAATGAAGTCACTGAAACCCTTAACAAGGAGTTGCAGTCAGTTTTGGAATAGGTGGCCAGTAATAAACTGGTCCTGAACATCTCTAAAACTAAGAGCATTGTATTTGGTACAAATCATTCCCTAAGCTCTAGACCTTAGCTGAATCTGGTAATGAATGGTGTGGCTGTTGAACAAGTTGAGGAGACTAAAATACTTGTGTTACCTTAGATAGTAAACTGTCAAACTAGACAAAATAGATTCAATGGTTTTAAAGATGGAGAGAGGTCTGTCCATAATGAAGACACCACACTCCAAAAAGCAAGTCCTGCAGGCTCTAGTTTTGTCTTATATTGATTATTGTCCAGTCATGTGGTCAAGTGCTGCAAAGAAAGACCTAGTTAAGTTGTAGCTGGCCCAGAACAGAGCGGTACATCTTGCTCTTCATTGTAATCAGAGGGCTGATATAAATACTATGCATGCCAGTCTGTCTTGGCTAAGAGTTGAGGAGAGACTGACTTCATCACTTCTTATTTTTATAAGAAACATTGTGTTGAAAATTCCAAATTGTTTGCATAGTCAACTTACACACAGCTCTGACTCACACTTACCCCACCAAACATGCCACCAGGGGTCTTTACACAGTCCCCAAATCCAGAACATATTCAAGAAAGCACACAGTATTATATAGAGCCATTATTGCATGGAATTCCCTTCCATCTCATATTGCTCAAATGAACAGCAAACCTGGTTTAAAAAAAATAGATAAAGCAACACCTCACGGCACAACGCCTCTCCCCTATTTGACCTAGATATTTTGTGTGTATGTATTGATATGTAGGCTGTGTGCCGTTTTTAAATTCATGTAGTTCTGTCCTTGAGCTGTTCTTGTCTATTAATGTTCTGCATTATGTCATGTTTGTATTGTTGTCTTAGGTCTCTCTTTATGTATTGTTGTGGTGTCTCTCTTGTCGTGATGTGTGTTTTGTCCTATATTTGTATTTTATTTTTTATTTTTAATCCCAGCCCTGTCCTCGCAGGAGGCCTTTTGCCAATTGGTTGGCCGTCATTGTAAATAAGAATTTGTTCTTAACTGACTTGTCTAGTTAAATAAAGGTTCAATAAAAGACGATGTTGTATAAATAAATACAAATTTTTGATGTTTTGTGTGGACCCCAGGAAGAGTACATGCTGCTTTCACAACAGCTAATGGGCATCCTAATAAAATACCAAAATACCAAACCTAATTTTAAGTCCACATAGTCCAAGGTTCCGTATTGCATGAATAAAAAAGGATGAGTCCATCATGCATAAAACTAGTACAAATATTTTATTATTTTTTAATTTTTTTAAGTAAAGGATAGTAATGTGTAATGTGGTACAATGTGTATCGGAGACTACTTCAGCAGGAGATATCAAGCACAGCCACGTTGTAATCGTTGAATCCTTGAACAATTGGTTGTTTTTAGGGCCTCAACCTCCTCTAGTATCCCAGGCAATAGATCCAGCTTTATTAACTGCTCGCTCATGCTTGTAAGCAATGCCCTACATCCGAAGATATCATCCAGGTAGTGTCTATAAAACATGGGACAAAATGGGCGTATACCCAAGGCTGTCATCTCCCAGTCTGCCATATAAATATTAGCACATTTCAGTTGAGTGCATTCAGTTGTACAACTGACTAGGTATCCCCCTTTCCAAAAGGCTGGAGCGAACTTCTTACCCATCGCTGTTCCATTCATCTGTGGGTAGTGTGGTTCTACTTCATACCTTTCAGACTGTCAGTACGGTTGAAAGTATCCCTCGCGCTCCACGCAGGTCGAGTAATAATAACAACAAAGTCACAGCGGTGACGTGACAGCGTGGGATGACGTGCCCCCGTGGTTCATATAAAACCGTACGTCAGACCACGCACTGTCTCTTATTTAATCTCGCAAAGTTAGCTTAGCCTTATCGCGCAAATTGACTGCTCCGCTGCTCCCGTTTTTCGGATTGCATCTTCCCAGGTCCCGGTAGGGTAAGCTAAACTCTGTATGAGTTGTGTGTACTGTCAATCTGTCACCAACAGCCTGTGACCTGTGAGCCAGAGCGCGAAATTCGCCCTCCAAGGCTGTGTGACAGCTCTCCCCAACCTATCCCTTTTATCAGAGGATATCGGGCTTCCTTGTCTTGTTCTGATTTAGCCCACCAGCTAGTGTGTGTGTTGGCCACCATACTCCTGTGCTAACCTTGTCAAGATATCCACCACTGCTGTGCTCGTTATGGAGGCCACCGGGCACTATTCGTCCTTCAACTATTTAAAACTCGAACGGGTCACTTCCCTAGATAACCACATCTAGGAAGATTGTTAGCCTAGCCAGCTATATGACATGAGATTCGGATTGCCTCCCCTAGGCATCCCTCTCCCCTGGTATTACTAGCATGCTACAAGCTAGCTAGCTAGCTAGCCAGTTTACTAACTCAACCTAGCTGCCACTGTGTGTTGTCAGCTTGGCTTACCAAACGACGGCCAAACGATGTGCGTGTTTCGCATAAATAAACCTACTTTTAAACATGTTACCTCTCCTGCTCCAGCCCTGTGGTCATAGCTAGGCTTACCTAAAATTATTTTTGCGGGTGCTGTACAGCTCCCGCCAGATTATTGTAGCTCTCTACCCTTACTGTGTATTGTGGTAGCTGTTGTATACAGTCTTCGGTTACTATTATATTAGTTAATTTGATGAATCAGTGTATTGCATAGGAAATATTTTATATTTATATTTTATAATTTATTTTCTTCACATTCTGAGCTGAGAGAACACCGCATCACCATGATGCTGGGCATGCATGGCTGCTCCTCTTGTGGAGCTGAACTACAAGTAGAAGATGGTCATGACCTGTGCCCCGCCTGCGTGAGGTCCTTTCTGACCGCTGCGTTAACTGCGCCATCCTGCCTGTGAAGTTGAGGGAAGCGCAGCTAGCCAGAGTTGAGGGCCTGGTTTTCACAGATAATTTACCAGCGTCCGGCATTGTTCACCAGGACCCACCCAGAACCACCAAAAGAGGGAAAGCCCACGAAACCGATGGCGTCCACCCCCCCCCCCCCACCCCAATAAAAAAGTCACAAAATAAGAGCCTCACTTGGAAGGTCGATTCCTTATCCTCTGAGATAGAGCAGCTAAAAACGCTTTTGCATTCCTTCAAGCCCCCTGAGTCGGGGCCCTCTAGCACACCCTCCAGCATGGGGGACGCAACAGAGGACTCAGATAGCCGGGATGAGGACCTGCTGTCCACTCGGGCATCCAACCGGCGCTTTTGTGATCAGAATGATGACACCCCCAACATGGTGCCAAAGGTGCCAACCAGTGTTGTGGACCCATTCAGTCTCAACGCTAAAGATGGGTCAGAGGAGTCTTTCCGAGGCTCTGATCACACAGAGTCAGAAGGAAGCTCTGCCTCACTACGTGCGGTCCTGCACGCGGCCTTAGCTAGGCTAGAGCTTGATGACCCTCAAGCCACAGCCCCTGCAGCTAACCCATTCTTTAAGAATGCCCCGTCAGCTACACCGTTCAGTGTGCCACCTTCACCGGCTTTTCTTATGGAGCTTCAGAGGTGCTGGGCCAACCCATGGGCCCTTGCCCACCAGTAGGACAGTAGGATGCTATCTGCCATGCGTGACGCAAAACAACATGGGCTGGACCATATGCCTAAGGTGGATGAATGCATAGCAGAGCTAATGCTCTCCCCAGATGAAGCCCTGAAAGATGACGCCCGCTGCCCCAGACCTCAGTGCAGGGAAACAGATGAGCTACTGTCACGGGTCTATGACACAGCGGCTCATGCTAGCACAGAACAGGATGCTCCAGCCGGAGCACGCAGACATGGACCTCTGCAACCTGAATGATGCATCTCTTCAAGCGTTTGCGTTCATGACCAGAGAGCTAGGCAGACTGATGTCCACCCTTGTTGTGACTCATCGCCAGGTCTGACTCGCCTAAGCCCCAATGTCCGATGACTCCAGACAGATGCTGAGAAAGCTCCCAGTGGTCCCCGGACTGCTCTTTGGCCCCGCGGCTGAGCGGGCCATTGAATGTAGAAAACAGCTGAGTCAGGCTACACCACTGTGGAACCCACAGCCCAGAAACCAGGCATCACAGTCGTGGCAGAGGGAGGCCTGACGCGTGTGAACCTCACCGCTCTCACTCGGCCCAGCCCTACACATGCCCTTGGTCCTACCACCAGCCTAACACAGGTGCTAGCTGCCCCAGATGGCGATGCAGCCACCCCCCCCAACTCCCAAGAGGCCGGGGCCATTGTCATTGTCAGCGCCCCCCCAACCCCACAAATATGCGTGGGGGCAGAAACTGAATGGCGGGGGTCGGCCACCGGCCCGATTTATCCAGCAGCACCTGACCTACTGGGCATCCCACTCCTCAGACCCATGGGTGGTGATGACTCTCTCACAAGGGTACAGGCTGCAGTTCCGACGCCGGCCCCCACCATTCTCAGGGATCAGAATGACTTCAGTCACAGAACCCCTGAAAGCTTGCACCCTCAACCAGGAGATCACAAGAGTAAAAGCATCAGAACAGCAAGATGGCTTTTACTCAACCTATTTCCTGGTTCCGAAGAAAGACAGAGGCTTCTTTCCACAGGGGAATGGTTCACGTCCCTGGACTTAAAGGATGCTTACTTTCACGTTCCTGTGTTACCGGAACACAGGCGTTTTCTGCGGTTCGCCTTCCAGGGCCAGGCATACCAGTTTGCGATATTACCCTTTGGTCTCTCCCTGGCTCCTTCCATCTTCACAAGATGCGTGAGCGCAGCCCTGAGCTCCCTCCTCCTACAAGGGATCAAGATCCTTCCTTACCTCGACGACTGGCTCATCTATGCCCCCTCTCGCGAGTGTGCGGCCGAGGGCACAGCACTGACACTGAACCACGTCACCGCACTGGGTCGTACCGTGAACAGCAAAAATAGCAATTTCACACCATGCCAAAAGGTCACCTTTATTGGCATGGCTCTGAAATCCCACACTATGAGGGCATGTATAGCACCTCAGCGAGTGGACAGCATCCTTCTTCTTCTGCAACAATTCCAGTTGAGTGCATTGGTGAAGGTACGAATGTTCCAACAACTGATGGGTATGCTCGCGGCGGCCTCCGCGGTGACACCGTTAGGCCTGCTGTCTTTAAGGCCACTGCAAGGGTGGTTCAACGACTTCTGCTTGGACCCCAAGCGGGACAGAAACACCAAAATAAGTGCGTGCTACACTACTCTGCGGCCGTGGAGGAAAAGAGCCTACCTGACCACTGGTGTCCCTCTCGGATCAATTCCTGCATGGCGGAAAGTAGTGACGACCGCGACCTGGCCAAGATAAAGCAAAGCAGTGCGATTAAAAACAACAACAACACAGAGTTACATATGGAATAAACAAAACATACAGTCAATAACACAATATAAAATATATATACAGTGTGTGCAAATGTAGTAAGTTATGGAGGTAAGGCAATAAATAGGCCATAGTGCAAAATCATTACAATTTAGTATTAACACTGGAGTGATAGATGTGCAGAAGATGATGTGCAAATAGAGATACTGGGGTGCAAATTAGCAAAATAATTAACAATGTAAATAACAATATGGGGATGAGGCAGTTGGGTGGGCTAATTACAGATGGGCTGTGTACAGTTGCAGTGATCGGTAAGCTGCTCTGACAACTGATGCTTAAATTTAGTGAGGGAGATAAGTGTCTCCAGCTTCAGAGATTTTTGCAGTTCGTTCCAGTAATTTGCAGCAGAGAACGGGAAGGAATGGCGGCCAAAGGAGGTGTTGGCTTTGGGGATGACCAGTGAGATATACCTGCTGGAACGCATACTACGGGTGGGTGTTGCTATGGTGACCAATGATCTAAGATAAGGCGGGGATTTGCCTAGAAGTGATTTATAGATGACCTGGAGCCAGTGGGTTTGGCGACGAATATGTAGTGAGGGCCAGCCAACGAGAGCGTACAGGTCACAATGGTGGGTAGTATATGGATGGCACTGTGATTATTGGACATGCTTAATGTGAGTATGGAAGGAGAGTTTGAGGTCTAACCAGACACCTAGGTATTTGTAGTTGTCCACATATTCTAAGTCATACCCGCCGAGAGTAGTGATTCTAGTTGGGCGGGCGGGTGCAAGCAGCGTTCGATTGAAGAGCATGCATTTAGTTTTACTAGCGTTTAAGAGCAGTTGGAGGCCACGGAAGGAGTTTTGTATGGCATTGAAGCTCGTTTGGAGGTTTGTTAACACAGTGTCCAATGAAGGGCCAGATGTATACAAAATGGTGTCACCTGCGTAGAGGTGGATCTAAGAGCCACCAGCAGCAAGAGCGACATCATTGACATACACAGAGAATAGAGTCGGCCCGAGAATTGAACCCTGTGTCACCCCCATAGAGACTGCCAGAGGTCCAGACAACAGGCCCTCCGATTTGACACATTGAACTCTATCTGAGAAGTAGTTGGTGAACCAGGCGAGGCAGTCATTTGAGAAACCAAGGCTATTTAGTCTGCCAATAAGAATGCTGTGATTGACAGAGTCAAAAGCCTTAGCCAGGTCGATGAAGACGGCTGCACAGTACTCTTTTATCGATCGCGGTTATTATATCGTTTAGGACCTTGAGCGTGGCTGAGGTGCACCACTGACCAGCTCAGAAACTAGATTGCATAGCGGAGAAGGTACGGTGGGATTCGAAATGGTCGGTGATCTGTTCGTGAACTTGGCTTTCAAATACTTTCGAAAGACAGGGCAGGATGGATATAGGTCTGTAACAGTTTGGATCTAGAGTGTCACCCCCTTTGAAGAGGGGGATGACCGCGGCAGCTTTCCAATCTCTGGGGATCTCAGACGATACGAAAGAGAGGTTGAACAGGCTAGTAATAGGGGTTGTGACAATTTCGGCAGCTAATTTTAGAAAGAAAGGGTCCAGATTGTCTAGCCCAGTTGATTTGTAGGGGTCCAGATATAGCAGCTCTTTCAGGACATCAGCTATCTGAATTTGGGTGGAGAGGCGGGTGGGGGCATGGGCAAGTTGTAGCGGAGGGTGCAGAGCTGATGGTCGGGGTAGGGGTAGCCAGGTGGAAAGCATGGCCAGCCTTGGCAAAATGCTTATTGAAATTCTCGATTATCGTAGATTTATCGGTGGTGACAGTGTTTCCTAGCCTCAGTGCAGTGGGTAGGTGGGAGGAGGTGCTCTTATTCTCCATGGACTTTACAGTGTCCCAAAACTTTTTGGAGTTAGTGCTACAGGATACAAATTTCTGTTTGAAAAAGCTTTCCTAACTGCTTGTGTATATTGGATTCCTGACTTCCCTGAAAAGTTGCATATTGCGGGGGCTGTTCGATGCTAATGCAGTACGCCACAGGATGTTTTTGTGCTGGTCAAGGGCAGTCAAGTCTGGGTGAACCAGGGGCTATATCTGTTCTTAGTTCTTTGAATGGGGCATGCTTATTTAAGATGGAGAGAAAAGCACTTTTGAAGAACATCCAGGCATCCTCTACTGACGGAATGAGGTCAATATCCATCCAGGATACCCGGGCCAGGTCAATTAGAAAGGCCTGCTCGCTGAAGTGTTTTAGGGAGTGTTTGACAGTGATGAGGGGTGGTCGTTTGACCGCGGACCCATTACGGACGCAGGCAATGATGCAGTGATCGCTGAGATCCTGGTTGAAGACAGCGGAGGTGTATTTAGAGGGTAAATTAGTCAGGATGATATCTATGAGGATGCCCATGTTTACGGATTTAGGGTTGTACCTGGTAGGTTCCTTGATGATTTGTGTGAGATTGAGGGCATCTAGCTTAGATTGTAGGACGGCAGGGGTGTTAAGCATATCCCAGTTTAGGTCATCAAGCAGTACGAACTCTGAGGATAGATGGGGGGCAAGCAATTCACATATCAAGGGCACAACAGGGGGCTGAGGGGAGTCTGTAGCAAGCGGCAACAGTGAGAGACTTATTTCTGGAAAGGTGGATTTTTAGAGGTAGAAGCTTAAACTGTTTGGGCACAGACCTGGATAGTATGATAGAGCTCTGCAGGCTATCTCTACAGTAGATTGCAACTCAGCCCCCTGTGGCAGTTCTATCTAGACGGAAAATGTTGTAGTTTGGAATGGACATTTCTACGTTTTTGGTGGCCTTCCTAAGCCAAGATTCAGACACTGCTAGAACATCAGGGTTGGCAGAGTGTGCTAACGCAGTGAATAACTCAAACTTGGGGAGGAGACTTCTGATGTTAACATGCAAGAAACCAAGGCTTTTACGGTTACAGAAGTCAACAAATGATAGCGCCTGGGGGGTAGGAGTGATACTGGGGGCTACAGGGCCTGGGTTAACCTCTACATCACCAGAGGAACAGAGGAGGAATAGAATAAGGATACGGCTAAAGACTTTAAGAACTGGTCTTCTAGTGCGTTGGGTACAGAGAAGATGGGCAGATTTCCGGGCGTTGTAGAATTGATTCAGGTCATTATGTACAGACAAGGATATGGAAGGATATGAGTACAGTGGGGGTACACCTAAGCATTGGGTAACTATGAAAGAGAGAGCATCACTGGAGGTACCGATTGAACCGGTCTCCGCGTGTATGGGGGGTGGGACGAAGGAGCTCTCTGAGGCTGGTTGAGCTGAACTTGGGGCTCTACAGTGAAATTGTATAATAAGAACTAACCCAAACAGCAAATGGCTAGGCATATTGACATGGGAGAGAGGCATAACGCAATCACAGGTGTTATTCGAGAGGGCTAAGACAACAACTGGTAATGGCGACGAAAGTTTGGGCTGAGGCTAAACAGATAAACAGGATGTGGTACCATGTAAAGGAACAGTCCAGCAGGCATGGGCTGTGTAGCTGAGTGATCATAAGGTCCAGTGAACAGCACTAAGTAAGTCCGGGAGCAGATTGTAGGCTGCTAAAGCACAGGCGAGCAGGAGGCACGGCTGTTGATTGTGCGTGCTAGCGAGCCGGGGCTAGCAGATGGATCTTCGTGGTCGTCACAATGGGAAGCCTGTTGAAACCACATCAGACGATTACGTCGGCATACCAGTTGTGATGGATCGGTGGGGCTCCGTGTCAACACTAGGAGGTCCCGTCTGGTTGACAGAGAGGTAGATAGCCGGGAGATGGGCCTGGCTCGAGGCTAGCTCAAGGCTAACTGGGGCTAGCTTTGGAGTGGTGATTAGCCAACAACAACAACAGCCACTCGGTTGCAGCTAGCTAGTTGCGATGATCCGGTGTTAAGGTCCAGTGATTCCTGCAGAAAATCAGATATGCTCTGGTTCGATAGCGCGATGTGCAGACTGTGCAGACTGGCCGATAATTGTCCAGGCTAGAGCTGGCTGGTAGGTAGTGCAGGCCACGGACAATGGTGAAGACCGCTAATGGTGGCTAATAGCAAGTAGCTAGTTAGCTGGCGAGCTGGCTAGTTTCAGCCAGAGGTTCTGGATAAAAATAAATAATAGAATCCGTTCCACATTGGGTGAGGCGGGTTGCAGGAAAGTATATTTATTTAACGGATGGAAAGTGAGATAGAGAAATATATACGAAAAAGACAATAAAAACAAAAAACAGGACACTATAGAAAACACTAACGCACTGCTACGCCATCTTGGTAAGTTCGCCTCAGAGCAAACATCCCACTGCTCCCTCTGGTTCTCTGGCAGAGTCCAAGAGCCCCCTGGGCGTGGACGCCTTAGCCCACACATGACCAGAGGGCCTATTGTATGCTTTCCCGCCGACACCCCCCTGATCTTAGTAACGCTGCACAGGGTCTCTCAGGCTCAGCACAGGCTGCTGCTTATAGCCCCCAGATGGCCAGTAAGACCCTGGTTTCCAACCCTCCTCAGTCTTCTGGAGGGAGAGCCATGGCAGCTCCCTCACAGACAGGACCTGCTTTCACAGTTGGAATGCAGGATATGGCATCCCAGCCCAGACCAACTACAGCTATGGGTGTGGCCTCCGAAGAGCCCGACCCTCAACTGATCGGCTGCGATCCTGCTATTATCGGACAAAACCTATTTTCGAGGATACGGAGGAGCCAGACATAAAATGGTTATCTATGAAAATGGCTTTCCTCTTAGCTATTTCATCAGAGAAACTTGTGAGTGAGCTCCACACGCTCTCTATGAGCCCTGTCTGCCTACGATGGAAGGCAGACGACCTAGGCGTGACCTTATGGCCCTAAGGGTTTATCACCCCTTCACATCAATCAAGCCATTGAACTGGCGGCCTACTGCCCCACTCCTTTCCAGAATGCGGAGGAGGAGCAAGCAAATCTCCTGTGTCCAGTCCGTTCCCTCAAACGCTACAGTGAGGGAAAAAAGTATTTGATCCCCTGCTGATTTTGTAAGTTTGCCCACTGACAAAGACATGATCAGTCTATAATTTTAATGGTAGGTTTATTTGAACAGTGAGAGACAGAATAACAACAAAAAAATCCAGAAAAACGCATTTTAATGAGGGAAATAAATATTTGACCTCTCTGCAAAACATGACTTAGTACTTGGTGGCAAAACCCTTGTTGGTAATCACAGAGGTCAGACGTTTCTTGTAGTTGGCCACCAGGTTTGCACACATCTCAGGAGGGATTTTGTTCCACTCCTCTTTGCAGATCTTCTCCAAGTCATTAAGGTTTCGAGGCTGACGTTTGGCAACTCGAACCTTCAGCTCCCTCTACAGATTTTCTATGGGATTAAGGTCTGGAGACTGGCTAGGCCACTCCAGGACCTTAATGTGCTTCTTCTTGAGCCACTCCTTTGTTGCCTTGGCCGTGTGTTTTGGGTCATTGTCATGCTGGAATACCCATCCATGACCCATTTTCAATGCCCTGGCTGAGGGAAGGAGGTTCTCACCCAAGATTTGACGGTACATGGCCCCGTCCATCGTCCCTTTGATGCGGTGAAGTTGTCCTGTCCCCTTAGCAGAAAAACACCCCCAAAGCATAATGTTTCCACCTCCATGTTTGACGGTGAGGATGGTGTTCTTGGGGTCATAGGCAGCATTCCTCCTCCTCCAAACACGGCGAGTTGAGTTGATGCCAAAGAGCTCGATTTTGGTCTCATCTGACCACAACACTTTCACCCAGTTCTCCTCTGAATCATTCAGATGTTTTCATTGGCAAACTTCAGACGGGCCTGTATATGTGCTTTCTTGAGCAGGGGGACCTTGCGGGCGCTGCAGGATTTCAGTCCTTCACGGCGTAGTGTGTTACCAATTGTTTTCTTGGTGACTATGGTCCCAGCTGCCTTGAGATCATTGACAAGATCCTCCCATGTAGTTCTGGGCTGATTCCTCACCGTTCTCATGATCATTGCAACTCCACGAGGTGAGATATTGCATGGAGCCCCAGGCCGAGGGAGATTGACAGTTATTTTTTGTTTCTTCCATTTGAGAATAATCGCACCAACTGTTGTCACCTTCTCACCAAGCTGCTTGTCGATGGTCTTGTAGCCCATTCCAGCCTTGTGTAGGTCTACAATCTTGTCCCTGACATCCTTGGAGAGCTCTTTGGTCTTGGCCATGGTGGAGAGTTTGGAATCTGATGGATTGATTGCTTCTGTGGACAGGTGTCTTTCATACAGGTAACAAACTGAGATTAGGAGCACTCCCTTTAAGAGTGTGCTCCTAATCTTAGCTCGTTACCTGTGTAAAAGACACCTGGGAGCCAGAAATCTTTCTGATTGAGAGGGGGTCAAATACTTATTTCCCTCATTAAAATGCAAATCAATTTATAACATTTTTGACATGTGTTTTTCTGGATTTGTCTCTCACTGTTCAAATAACCTACCATTAACATTATAGAATGATCATTTCTTTGTCAGTGGGCAAACGTACAAAATCAGCAGGGGATCAAATACTTTTTTCCCTCACTGTATATGCAAGCATCGTAGCACTACAGGAAGTCAGACCAGCTGTTTCTGTGCTTCGGTGGGAAGTCAAAAGGCCTTGCATTGTCCAAGCTGAGGCTTTCTCACTGGGTTGTGGATGTCATCACTCAGGCCTATAAGGGAGTAGGGCTCCCTGTCCCAGAAGGTGTGATATGTCAGTACGGTTTTATATGAACCGCGGGGACACGTCCTCCCACGCTGTCACGTCACCAGCGTGACTTTGTTGTTATTATTACTTGACTTGCGCGGAGCCCAAGGGATATAATCCATACTTTCAACTGTACTGACGGTCTTCCAGGTATTCGTAGAACCATTGTTACATTCCGTTATTGAATGTGAAATCATATAATTTTTTTAAGCCAAGTTGTAAGAGCTGTGAGTCTGGTCTATCTGGATCTAGATATCTCCGGAGTGCAGAGTCCATGGCTACCAAGCCTGATTTAGATGTATATGTTGGTGTAGAGAGAGTCTATGGTGAATAAATATGCATGTGCTGGGACTGGAATTGTGTGGAGTGTGTCTATGAAGTGGTACAGTCATAGCCACGGGAAGTAGTTTGGGGGTGGGGGGTGTTGCGTTTTTTAAAGATGTTTATATTGGTCCGCTAATACAGGACTCGTAAAGGCCCAGTGCACTACTTTTGTGAAAAAATAAAAAATAAATGTATTTGAGTGTTTACCAGAATTTGTATTTTGATTCTGATAATTATCTATACAAAACAGTTAATCTGATAAAACTTGCTTGATATAGCCTGTTTTCCAGTTTCTTGAAATACTTTGCAAATGCAACTTATTTCTATGTGAAAACTGAAATGGTCTATTGATTATTTTTCCATTTTAGTAGACAGTATGTGTCCTTAAGGTAGCTAGGGTGCCTTTGTAAGATGGGATTGAGGAAGTAGTCAATTAATTTGGCTGCCAGTGGGTTCGGTTTGTGTTAAGGTTAGGGTTAGAGTTGAGGCGAGGGTTAGAGTTGAGTGTTAGGTGAGGGTTGAGCCGGAATGTGAACTTGAAGCTAGGGTTAGGGTTGGGGTTGAGCCGGAAGTGGACATGAAGCTAGGGTTAGGGTTGGGGTTGAGCCGGAAGTGGATATGAAGCTAGGGTTAGGGCCTCACACCTAGACATAACCATAACCCTAATGTAATTAACAATTCATTAATTTGCCCATCCCCCAACTACATGTCAAAAAGGTAGGCCTCACTTGAAGCCTGACCCTAACCCTAATCCTAGAGTTAAGGTGCTTTTGAGTGACGGTAGAACGGTTGAGGCTAGAAACACGATTCATGAATGGGATCGTTCAGCAGACGCTCCCGATGAACGCAAGCCTACACCTGACCATGTGAAATTAACGCTTCACAGTGAAAACTTGGTCCCACATAGAACAAGGCCTTTTATCCATAGAAAAGCATTACCTACAGCCCTTTCATAGCCATGGCGCTCCTGTGGACTGCGATTGAGCTAGCTAACCATCCTTGCATATAACCCATCGTGACCTTATAAGGATGCCATGTGTTGAGGTTCAGCTTCTTGTGGCAATAGGAAGTGGTGTAATTCATCCTCAACATGGTCCTTCATTCTCTCCCTGCAGTTACACAAAAACACTGTACTCCATCCTGTGTAGAATGGTAAATTCTTAACATAAAGACTTGATAATAGTCAAACATTTTACATATTTGTGAGCGGGCGACTGTCATTACCGGGCATAAGCCCAAAAGGATTTTTGATCTCATTTGGACACAATTATCTTGCAGTACTAGAGGGGCTCTGTGTGTCTGTCCTGTCTGTCTTGTCTGTCTTGTCTGTCTTGTCTGTCTTGTCTGTCTTGTCTTGTCTGTCTGTCTGTCTGTCTGTCTGTCTGTCTGTCTGTCTGTCTGTCTGTCTGTCTGTCTGTCTGTCTGTCTGTCTGTCTGTCTGTCTGTCTGTCTGTCTGTCTGTCTGTCTGTCTGTCTGTCTGTCTGTCTGTCTGTCTGTCTGTCTGTCTGTCTGTCTGTCTGTCTGTCTGTCTGTCTGTCTGTCTGTCTGTCTGTCTGTCTGTCTGTCTGTCTGTCTGTCTGTCTGTCTGTCTGTCTGTCTGTCTGTCTGTCTGTCTGTCTGTCTGTCTGTCTGTCTGTCTGTCTGTCTGTCTGTCTGTCTGTCTGTCTGTCTGTCTGTCTGTCTGTCTGTCTGTCTGTCTGTCTGTCTGTCTGTCTGTCTGTCTGTCTGTCTGTCTGTCTGTCTGTCTGTCTGTCTGTCTGTCTGTCTGTCTGTCTGTCTGTCTGTCTGTCTGTCTGTCTGTCTGTCTGTCTGTCTGTCTGTCTGTCTGTCTGTCTGTCTGTCTGTCTGTCTGTCTGTCTGTCTGTCTGTCTGTCTGTCTGTCTGTCTGTCTGTCTGTCTGTCTGTCTGTCTGTCTGTCTGTCTGTCTGTCTGTCTGTCTGTCTGTCTGTCTGTCTGTCTGTCTGTCTGTCTGTCTGTCTGTCTGTCTGTCTGTCTGTCTGTCTGTCTGTCTGTCTGTCTGTCTGTCTGTCTGTCTGTCTGTCTGTCTGTCTGTCTGTCTGTCTGTCTGTCTGTCTGTCTGTCTGTCTGTCTGTCTGTCTGTCTGTCTGTCTGTCTGTCTGTCTGTCTGTCTGTCTGTCTGTCTGTCTGTCTGTCTGTCTGTCTGTCTGTCTGTCTGTCTGTCTGTCTGTCTGTCTGTCTGTCTGTCTGTCTGTCTGTCTGTCTGTCTGTCTGTCTGTCTGTCTGTCTGTCTGTCTGTCTGTCTGTCTGTCTGTCTGTCTGTGCTTTATCACCAACATTTTTGCCTTCAATACAATATATTGACTTATGCGTCAAATCAATTGATGCGTACATTTTTGCATTGAATTCAATGCATTGACCTCTATGCGTCCATATCGAGTCTGTGGAGGTGGGAGAGAGGAGAAAGAGTTGGAGGTAGGAGAGAGAGAGAGAGAGAAAGAGAGAGAGAGGAAGGGAATTAAAAGGTATTAAAGGTGCTACACAGGATTTTGGGGGGAATTTTTGCATTGTAATTTACGCAAAATGTCCATAATATATCTGCAGTAATAGTGGAAGGATAGTGTTTCACAGTATTACTAACCTGCCAGTGTTGTGATTGGCTGTGATATTTGCCTTTTGATTTCTCCCGCCACAGCGGCATCTGTTGTCAAAATGGGAAAGCTGTTTTGACTTTGTGGCTGTGTTATCTAGTGGAAATCGGCTTCAATGGCCAATGTAGAAATCGCTCTGTCATTTCCTGGTTGCAATAATTCTACACTGTTTGCTCAATTTCAGTTTATGTCAGAAAACAATCCCTGAATAATTTAGGGAACATTTTTACCATCTGAATCGCTGTGAAATAGCTTTTCAATAACAATAAGTAAAATGTATAAAGCTGTTTGAAGCTGGTGGACCAAAACTGTGTCTCCGCGATGTTATGGGACATGGGATGGGGGGAGGGGGATATTTGTTTTGAATTGGGGGGAGGGGGATATTTGTTTTGAATGCAGCCTAGTGTGGTTCCAATTCACCTAGCTTCAACATAGGAGAGACATTCTAAGAAATTCTAGGTTTAGCACCTTTAACTCAGCATCATGTATCTGAAGCTTATCTTTTAGGCATCAATATAGTGACCCTAATCTTCCCCCTCATTGAAAGCAATGTATTAACTTAGGTGTCATGTCTGTGATTCCTATCTATATGTGTCAGTATTGTGACACTAATCTTTCCCCCATTAAATGCAATGTATTCACATAAACGTCATGTTTCTTGAAGCATATATTTTAGCAAAAACATACCAGATTGACTCTTTTCTGCTGATACCAGGCTGGTACTGAAATAATGCTTATAATGTTAGTGCCTGTCACCTTGTTGAATTGTGTTCTTTGTCTCCTCCTAGTGCCAAGGAGGTAAATATTGTAGGCCCACTGGTGAAGATATTATGTGTAGTGTGGCACACTTGAGCAAAGAGCTCATGACATCATTATCTTACTACACTATAATATTTGACTTGTTTCAGGAAACTAGAGGTATGTAGGCCTCCTGTAGCTCAGTTGGTAGAGCATGGCGCTTGCAATGCCAGGGTTGTGGGTTCGATTCCCACGGGGGGCCAGTATGAAAAATGTATGCACTCACTAACTGTAAGTCGCTCTGAATAAGAGTGTCTGCTAAATGACTAAAATGTAAAAAAAAAAAATGTAATGTCACTTCTTCACAAGTGAGGCATTTGAATGTAAAAAAATATATATAATCAAAATGTGTTTCTTGGCAGAAATACCTTCTGGAACATGTGAACTTTCATGTGCCTTAATAACAAACTTGTATGCCATCTGCAAATACGAATAAAATTGTTAAATTACAAGCCTAGTTGGTTTAGCCACGGAAAAAGACAGGAACCTTCCTGCTAGCCATGATTGGCTGATATAATGGATGGACTGGACATGCCCGAGAGATGAGTTCGGATTGGTCTGCCATGTAGCACGCTTCTGTCTAACATGAGCTGCTCAGTATGTGTAGGTAATCCTTTCTAACGCAGCCTTTTTGAAAGATATCATGAAGAACTGCAAAAGTGTTGCTAAGACTCTCCACTTTCTGGAAGACCGAGTTTTGAAATCAGTGGAATGTCTGGTGGAAGCAGAGTATGATAGCTAAGGAGATTGAGAAAATTCAGCTGTTTGATTGCAAATGCAGAGGGAGTCGAAAAGAGAACGCAGAAGGCTGTTGTATAAAACACCTGTCTCCGGATTACATCTTCAAACTAAGGGCAACCATGGCATCCGTGACAGAGAGGGATAAGGGTTCTAGCTAGCTACATTTTCAGATATTATACGTTTCTAATTTAGTCAGAAAGTCATTTTCATTGCAAGTTAAAGTGTACTGTTAGCTAGCTAGCTAACGTTAGCTGGCTGGCTCGCTAGCTAACATTACATGTATGATCTGTGTGGTAATATTATTTGTATCTCAGATACATTTGCATTGCTAATTATAGCCAAATGTTAGCTAGCTAGCTAACATTGAACCTAGTTGGTTAGCTACCTGTAGATTCATGCAGGGTAGTAACGTTATGAGTTGGAATTATGGTTAATTATTTAGCTAGCTAGCTAGCTACATGTCTAAATAAAAAAACGCCACTATGCAGGTAACCATTTCACTGTACCGTTTACACCTTCTGTATCCTGTGCATGTGACAAATAAACTTTGATTTGATTTGATATAGTGTGTGTTTACCAGAGACGGTAATGTGAAGAACAACATGACCTGCACCAAAGTCATATTAGGATATAGCATTATGCCAACGAGACAGTGTCCAAGTTCTAAAGTTCTCCGGTAGAATGCCCTGCTTTTATTTCGTCACACTCGCAACCGTAAGCTATTTTCTGTAATTAGCTCACAATTAACTTGTAAATAATGATCTTGTTGTGAGTTTATTTTCTTGTAATAATTAATACAAATTAGCTAAAGTTAAAACGTTGTCAGCTATATGATATGGTCAGTATTTGAACTGGCTAGCCAGCTAACTTAACGTTAGCTAACAAGCTAGAAACAAACCAAAACATATTTTTTCAAAAGTTGGGTTACAGGTTTATCAACTTTCAAAGCAGAATTACTTTCCCATTGTTCTTTAACTGTGGTGTATGATATATAATTTTCTAGCTCTGAGTCTCTACTTTTATCCAATTTTGAAAACACCATTTCAAATTTTGGTACATAAGATCAAATCGAGCCAGTCAGTCACATATCATTGTGCATTAATTCTCAAGGCTGCAGGCAGCCTAGCAGTTAGAGTGTTGGGCCAGTAACCGAAAGGTTGCTGGTTTGAATACCCAAACCAACAAGGTGAAAAGTCTGTCGATGTGCCGTTGAGCAAGGCACTTAACCATAATTTGCTCCAGGGGCGTCGTACTACTATGGCTGACCCTGTAAAACAACACATTTCACTGCACCTATCCAGTGTATGTGACAATAAAACATATATAATTGAATATACATAAATAACCTAATGTAACTGGTTGGCAGCATGGAAAGGGTTGTGCCCAAAATATGCCCCAAAAAGTATATAAACACTATCATTCTTCTAAGATTGTGCTTGATTCAGCACCACTCACTTACCTGTACCTGTGACTACAGTAGCAAGTGATCCCTTAGCAGTAAATATATATTCTACCTTCAAGTCGAAACAACGCTTAGCCTTAATGTTTGCACTGTGGTGATGAATGCGAGATGTGGCTAGAAAATGTACCTCAATCCAGTGATGGAAAGTGTTGCTGTACTCTTAATTATCCCATTATTCAACGTGGAAAATCAAGAACATTGAAATACTGTTTAGTTAAAAACAAGCAGTATTTCAGTCTTCTCAGTTAATTAATGGGATAATTAACAAAGTGCAACTAATTTTATAAGTGACAGTATACTGTGTGTAAAAATACAGTATTTGTATTTAAAACATTTAACCATGCATAATGTCATTAATTTCCAACTAATACTCTGTAGTTAATGTTTAAGTGTATAGTAATAATTAATCTTTTTTTTATTTCCAGATAAGATTCTTTCAACCACAAACATGGAACCAGGAATCAGTCTCAGCAAGACTGATATTATTGAGGATGTACTTCTATGTTTTGAATCAGTAAATGGGTCTTGCAATATATCAATATTTCCTCCAACAATACAAGTACAACTTTATCTCTTCCTTGGCTCAATGTCTGTTCTCACAGTGTGTGGCAACCTTCTTGTAATCTTCCCCATAATTCACTTCAAAGAGCTCCACACCCCAACCAACTACCTCATCCTCTCCCTGGCTGTATCAGACCTCCTCTTAGGGGTATTAGTCATGCCTCCCAGCATGGTATATTTAGTGGAAAGCTGCTTGTATTTTTTAGATTTATTTTGTAAAATCCACAGCAGCACTGATGTTATGTTGTGCAATGCATCCATTCTTAATTTGTATTTTATTTATATTGACTGATATTATGCAGTGTGTTGCCCTCTCCATTATAGACTGCTCATGTTGTTGTGATTATGATCGTGGTCACCTGGACTGTTCCTGCCACAGTAGGGTTTGGTATAATATTTCTAGAGCTCAATATTTGGGGCATTGAGGAGTTTTACCATCAATATGTTGCCTGGGAGGGACGATGTGTTTTTCTTCAAAACAAATTATCGAGTAAGGTGGCTTCGGTGATCTCATTTTACATCCCAGGAGTAGGGATGATTAGCATTTATCTAAAGATTGTCCTTATAGCACTGAGACAGGCACACTCAATTCAGTGTACAACCAATCAGAACTCTGTAGGAAAATCCCAGAAGAAGGCCACCAAAACACTTGCTATCATTATGGGGGTATTTCTATCATTCTGGACACCCCTTCATGTCTCCAACTGTATTGATCCCTTTATTAGTTAGTCTACCCCACTAGTTTTGTTTGTAACATTTATATGGATTGGCTATTTGAATTCAACTATTAATCCCATGTTGTATGCATTATTTTACAGTTGGTTCAGGAGGGGGTTTAGAATGATCATTTCTGGTTAAATATTTCAACCTTTAATAATACACGTTTTCAAAATAAATATGTCCAAAACCAGTACTGAAACAGAACTGTGACAAATATGTGCCTTGCTCTCAGTCCTTTTTCTTAAACCAGCCACAGGTGTGTAGTATTCAAAAGCAATTACAATCCAGTTGACCCCAAAACCTTTTTTATTAATAACATCATTTCATTTGAACATGGGTGAGACTGCAGTAGGCCTATCCAAAGCAAATCTACCAGTGAGAGTTACTGTAGCCTCTCCTATCCCATATCCAGTACATACTGTACAAACATACATACATACATACTGTGATGGAACATTTTATCATGTGAAGAGACAGCCTTGAGAATGTTCATCTTGTCTTAGTGTCATAAATAATCCTTGGTTCCTGCCTCTGCTTAGTAAAGATATGAGGGGGGCGACATGACCCCCTCCTTAGGACCATCTGGCAGAACGCCCAGAATATGTTCTATAAATTAAGATAGGAGATGGTGCCAGACACATGCCGGAACCAACCCTATGAACCATGCCTATGTAACGTGTCTGTAAGCAATATATAAGAGATCTAACGGGACTGCCCAGATGGAGCTCACTTCAGACCGGTACTTTATGCATCTAAGTTTCACTGTGATCTCTCCAGCTTGCTGTCAATAAACAATGATTCATTTAAGATTGACTTCAAGTGTCCCTGTGTAGAATTTCCACGACAACACATACATACATACAGTTGAAGTCGGAAATGTACATACACCTTAGCCAAATACATTTAAACTCAGTTTTTCACAATTCCTGACATTTAATCCTAGTAAAAATCCCCTTTCTTAGGTCAGGTAGGATCACCACTTTATTTTAAGAACGTGAAATGTCAGAATAATAGTAGCGAGAATGATTTATTTCAGCTTTTATTTCTTTCATCACATTCTCAGTGGGTCAGAAGTTGACATACACTCAATTAGTATTTGGTAACATTGCCTTTAAATTGTTTAACTTGGGTCAAACGTTTCGGGTAGCCTTCCACAAGCTTCTCACAATAAATTGGGTGAATTTTGGCCCATTCCTCCTGACAGAGCTGGTGTAACTGAGTCAGGTTTGTAGGCATCCTTGCTCGCACATGCTTTTTCAGTTCTGCCCACAAGTTTTCTATAGGATTGAGGTCAGGGCTTTGTGATGGCCACAGCAATACCTTGACTTTGTTGTCCTTAAGCCATTTTGCCACAACTTTGGAAGTATGCTTGGGGTCATTGTCCATTTGGAAGACCCATTTGCGACCAAGCTTTAACTTCCTGACTGATGTCTTGAGATGTTGCTTCAATATATCCACATCATTTTCCTTCCTCATGATGCCATCTATTTTGTGAAGTGCACCAGTCCCCCCTGCAGCAAAGCACCCCTCACAGCATGATGCTGCCACCGTAGTCTGGCTTTTTATGGTGGTTTTGGAGCAGTGGCTTCTTCCTTGCTGAGCGGCCTTTCAGGTTATGTCGATATAGGACTCGTTTTACTGTGGATATAGATACTTTTGTACCTGTTTCCTCCAGCATCTTCACAAGGTCCTTTGCTGTTGTTCTGGGATTGATTTGCACTTCTTGCACCAAAGTAAATTCATCTCTAGGAGACAGAACGCGTCTCCTTCCTGAGCGGTATGACGGCTGCGTGGTCCCATGGTGTTTATACTTGCATACTATTGTTTGTACAGATGAACATGGTACCTTCAGGCGTTTGGAAATTGCTCCAAAGGATGAACCAGACTTGTGGAGGTCTACAATTTTTTATGTAAACTTTCGACTTCAACTGTACATACATCCTTTATGTGCTGTGGATCTACAGCTGAAGTCGTAAGTTTACATACACTTAAGTCATTGAAACTCGTTTTTCAACCACTCCACAAATGTGTTGTTAACAAACTATAGTTTTGGCAAGTCGGTTAGGACATCTACTTTCTGCATGACACAAGTAATTTTTCCAACAATTGTTTACAGACAGCTTATTTCACTTACAATTCACTGTATCACAATTCCAGTGGGTCAGAAGTTTACATACACTAAGTTGACTGTGCCTTTAAACAGCTTGGAAAATTCCAGAAAATGATGTCATGGCTTTAGAAGCTTCTGATAGGCTAATTGACATAATTTGAGTCAATTGGAGGTGTACCTGTGTATGTATTTCAAGGCCTACCTTCAAACTCAGTGCCTCTTTGCTTGACATCATGGGAAAATTAAAAGAAATCAGCCAAGACCTCAGAAAATAAATTGTAGACCTCCACAAGTCTGGTTCATCCTTGGGAGAAATTTCCAAACGCCTGAAGGTACCACGTTCATCTGTACAAACAATAGTAGGCAAGTATAAACACCATGGGACGACGCAGCCGTCATACCGCTCAGGAAGGAGACGCGTTCTGTCTCCTAGAGATGAACGTACTTTGGTGCGAAAAGTGCAAATCAATCCCAGAACAACAGCAAAGGACCTTGTGAAGATGCTGGAGGAAACAGGTACAAAGTATCTATATCCACAGTAAAACGAGTCCTATATCGACATAACCTGAAAGGCCGCTCAGCAAGGAAGAAGCCACTGCTCCAAAACCACCATAATGTCACGGAATCAGCCGAGACTGCCCCTCCTCCTTGCTCGGGCAGGCTTCGGCGTTCGTCGTCCCCGGAGTACTAGCTGCCACTGATCTATGTTTCGGTGTTTGTCTAGTTTGTCCTGATTGTTTGCACCTGTTTCCCATTATGTTATATTGTATTCCCTTTATAAACCCCTGTCTCTCATTGGTTATTGTGTGTGATTGTTTTCCATTAGGTCGGCAGTGCTGGTTGTATGCGTTATTTGTTCCTCCCTGTTTGGAGGTTTGTTTTGTACTTTCTTTACTGTGTTAAGTAAAGTACGTTCTGCCAGTAGTTCGGTGTCCTGCGCTTGACTTCGTTTCCCGCATACACGTCACCTTGACAGAATCACACACCATTCATGGAGTCAGCAGGAGCGGCGGTGCCAGCTGGATCAATGGAGGAACGCGTCGAACACCAAGCAGCCATGATCCAGGCTCTCGGCACAGCCATGGAACAAGTGGTGAGCACTATTGGGCAATGGGAAAGAGAGGGTCTGCCTACGCCTTCTCCAACGATACCACCACCATCGGCGATGCCCATCGCTTCACCTCTGGGGTCCAGTGGGATTCGGCTCTCGCTCCTGAGGGCTTATGATGGCACAGCAGCCGGGTGTCAGGGTTTCCTGTTACAGGTTGAACTCTACCTAGCAACCATCCACCCGGTGCCCTCGGGATACGAGAGCGTGTCCGCCCTCATCTCCTGTCTGTCCGGCAAGGCGCTGGAGTGGGCCAATGCCGAGTGGGGGGGAATAGACGCCGCTACTGTCAACTATGCAGAGTTCACCCGCCGCTTCAGGGCAGTATTCGATCATCCACCAGAGGGTAAAGCGGCGGGTGAGCGTCTATTCCACCTTAGACAGGGGAGGAGGAGCGCACAGGAGTTCGCGCTGGACTTCCGGACGCTGGCTGCCAACGTGGGATGGAATGAGAGGGCCCTCATCGACCACTACAGATGCAGCCTGAGGGAGGACGTTCGTCGGGAATTGGCCTGCAGGGACACCAACCTCAGCTTCGACCAACTGGTGGACATGTCAATTCGCCTGGATACCCTGTTGGCTACCCGCGGACGTCCAGATTCAGGTCCGTCCATTCCATGCACCAGCACTTCCGAGCCGACCCCTATGGAGCTCGGAGGTGCTGGTGCTAGGGAGACCAGGAGAGAGACCAGGAGGGAGGCCGTCCCCTGCACCAACTGTGGCCGCAGAGGACACACTGCTGGTCGGTGCTGGGGAGGGTCTCCTAGGAATCGAGGCGGTAGGCCTGATGAGTCATTCCAGGTGAGTAGGCACCCAACTCACCCAGAGCTCTCTGTTGCGCATATGTGTATTAAATTTGTGTTTCCCGAGGTTTCTCCTCACTCCCAGCATAAGGCGCTATTGTACCTGATGATGTGCCCTTCCCCATCCATGCCCTAGATAGCCGCCCTTTGGGGTCAGGATTGATTAGGGAAGTCACAGTGCCGCTCAGGATGAAAACGCAGGAGGGTCATGAGGAGATACTACGTTTGTATTTGATTGATTCTCCTGCGTTTCCCGTGGTGTTGGGGCTTCCCTGGTTAACATCTCATGACCCCAACATTTCATGGCAACAGAGGGCCCTCAAGGGATGGTCTGATCAGTGTTTCGGGCGGTGTGTAGATGTTTTCGTAGGGGCAACGACGGTGGAAAGCCCGAACCAAGTTCCCACCATGCACATTCCACCTGAGTATGCCGATTTGGCACTCGCCTTCTGTAAAAAGAAGGCGACTCAATTACCACCTCATCGACAGGGGGATTGTGCGATAGACCTCCAAGTAGGCGCTGCGCTTCCGCGTAGTCATGTGTATCCTCTGTCTCAGGAGGAGACGGCGGCTATGGAGACATACGTCACCGAATCTCTGAGACAGGGATACATACGGCCGTCCACTTCCCCTGCGTCCTCGAGTTTCTTTTTTGTGAAGAAGAAGGATGGGGGTTTACGCCCGTGTATTGATTACAGTGGTCTCAATCAGATCACAATCAAATACAGCTATCCTCTCCCTCTGATTGCTAGTATGACGGAGTCATTACACGGGGCGCGATTCTTCACAAAATTGGATCTCAGGAGCGCGGACAACCTGGTGCGCATTAGGGAGGGAGATGAGTGGAAGACAGCAATCAGTACCACCTCGGGTCACTATGAGTACCTCGTCATGCCATACGGTTTAATGAATGCTCCTTCAGTCTTCCAATCATTTGTGGACAAGATTTTCCGGGACTTGCATGGACAGGGTGTAGTGGTGTGTACTGATGACATTCTAATATACTCCGCTACACGAGCCGAGCATGTGTCCCTGGTGCGTTGAGTGCTTGGTAGACTGTTAGAGCAGGACCTGTATGCGAAGGCGGAGAAATGTCTGTTCTTCCAGGAGTCCATCTCCTTCCTGGGACATCGGTTGTCCGCGTCAGGGGTGGAGATGGAGATTGACCGCGTTTCTGCGGTGCGTAATTGGCAGACTCCCACCACGGTGAAGGAAGTGCAGCGGTTCTTGGGTTTTGCCAATTACTACCGGAGGTTTATCCGGGGCTTTGGACAGGTAGCAGCTCCCATTACCTCCCTGCTAAAGGGGGGTCCGGTGCATCTGCAGTGGTCGGCTGAGGCGGACAGGGCGTTTAGACATCTGAAGGACCTGTTCACCTCGGCTCCGGTGCTGGCACATCCGGATCCCTCTTTGGCGTTCCAAGTTGAGGTGGATGCGTCCGAGGCTGGGATCGGCGCTGTGCTGTCTCAGCGCTTGGGTACGCCACCAAAACTCCGCCCCTGTGCTTTCTATTCTAAGAAGCTCAGTCCGGCGGAGCGCAAGTATGACGTGGGTGACAGGGAGCTGTTGGCTGTGGTTCAGGCCCTGAAGGTGTGGAGGCATTGGCTTGAGGGGGCTAAACACCCTTTTCTCATTCTGACTGACCATCGTAACCTGGAGTACATCCGGGCAGCGAGGAGGCTGAACCCTCGCCAGGCAAGGTAGTCTATGTTTCTCTCCCGATTTGAATTTAAGTTCACCTATAGACCAGGGTCACAGAACGCTAAGGCAGACTCCCTGTCCCGACTATATGACACAGAGGAGAGGTCCATTGAGCCCACTCCCATACTCCCGGAGTCTTGTCTGGTGGCACCGGTGGTGTGGGAGGTTGATGCGGACATCGAGCTGGCGTTACGTACCGATCCTACTCCCCCACAGTGTCCAGAGGGTCGGAGGTACGTGCCGCTCGAGGTTCGCGATCGATTGATATATTGGGCTCACATGTCACCCTCCTCTGGTCATCCTGGTATTGGTCGGACAGTGCACTGCCTTAGTGGGAAGTACTGGTGGCCCACTTTAGCTAAGGACGTGAGGGTTTATGTTTCCTCCTGCTCGGTGTGCGCCCAGTGTAAGGCGCCTAGACACCTGCCCAGAGGGAAGTTACAACCCCTACCCGTTCCACAACAGCCGTGGTCTCACCGGTGGATTGGTGGATTTTGTCACAGACCTTCCCCCCTCCCAGGGGAACACGATGATCTTGGTCGTTGTGGATCGGTTTTCGAAGGCCTGCCGTCTCAGTCCTATGCCAGGTCTCCCTACTGCCCTACAAACTGCTGACGCCCTGTTCACACACCTTTTCCAGCACTACGGGGTGCCTGAGGATATATTGTCTGATCGGGGTCCCCAGTTCACCTCTAGAATCTGGAGGGCATTTATGGAACATCTGGGGGTCTCGTTAGCCTTACCTCAGGTTTTCACCCCGAGAGTAACGGGCAGGTGGAGAGAGTGAACCAGGATGTGGGTAGGTTTCTGAGGTCCTATTGCCAGGACCGGCAGGAGGAGTGGTCAGGATATATTCCCTGGGCAGAGATAGCCCAAAACTCACTCCGCCACTCCTCCACTAACCTTACGCCTTTCCAGTGTGTGCTAGGTTATCAGCCGGTCCTGGCACCTTGGCATCAGAGCCAGATCAAAGCCCCTGCAGTGGACGAGTGGTTTCGGCGCTCGGAAGAAACCTGGAACGCTGCGCATGTCCATCTGCAGCGGGCTATCAGGTGGCAAAAGGCGAGCGCCAATCGCCACCGCAGTGAGGCTCCGGTGTATGCACCGGGAGATCGGGTCTGGCTCTCGACCCGAAACCTGCCCCTTCGCCTGTCAAGGGGGGGGGGGTAATGTTACGAAATCAGCCGAGGCTGCCCCTCCTCCTTGCTCGGGCAGGCTTCGGCGTTCGTCGTCCCCGGAGTACTAGCTGCCACCGATCTATGTTTCGGTGTTTGTCTAGTTTGTCCTGATTGTTTGCACCGCTCTCATTATGTTATATTTTATTCCCTTTATAAACCCCTGTCTCTCATTGGTTATTGTGTGTGATTGTTTTCCGTTAGGTCGGCAGTGCTGGTTGTATGCATTATTTGTTCCTCCCTGTTTGGAGGTTTGTTTTATACTTTCTTTACTGTGTTAAGTAAAGTACGTTCTGCCAGTAGTTTGGTGTCCTGCGCTTGACTTCGTTTCCCGCAAACACGTCACCTTGACACATAAAAAGCAAGACTACGGTTTGCAAATGCACATGGGGACAAATATCTTACTTTTTGGAGAAATGCCCTCTGGTCTGATTAAACAAAAATAGAACTGTTTGGCCATAATGACCATCGTTATGTTTGGAGGAAAACGGGGATGCTTGCAAGCCGAAGAACACCATCCCAACCTTGAAGCACGGGTTGGCAGCATCATGCTGTGGAGGTGCTTAGCTGCAGGAGGGACTGGTGCACTTTACAAAATAGATGGCATCATGAGGAAGGAAAATTATGTGGATATATTGAAGCAACATCTCAAGACATCAGTCAGGAAGTTAATGCTTGGTCGCAAATGGGTCTTCCAAATGGACAATGACCCCAAGCATACTTCCAAAGTTGTGGCAAAATGGCTTAAGGACAACAAAGTCAAGGTATTGCTGTGGCCATCACAAAGCCCTGACCTCAATCCTATAGAAAACTTGTGGGCAGAACTGAAAAAACGTGTGCGAGCAAGGCCTACAAGCCTGACTCAGTTACACCAGCTCTGTCTGGTGTTGGGTGTCCTGGGTGTCAGGAGGAATGGGCCAAAATTCACCCAAAACATTTGAACGAAGTTGAACAATTTAAAAGCCAAATAATAATTGAGTGTATGTAAACTTCTGACCCACTGGGAATGTGATGAAATAAATAAAAGCTGAAATAAATTATTCTCTCTACTATTATTCTGACATTTCACATTCTTAAAATAAAGTGGTGATCCTAACTGACCTAAGACAGGGAATTCTTACTATGATTAAATGTCAGGAATTGTGAAAAACTGAGTTTAAATGTATTTGGCTAAGGTGTATGTAAACTTCCGACTTCAACTGTATATTTATTTCTACACCTCAAACTCTCACATAGTACAGACTTTGATGATAATAATAATATTTTCACCACCACAGTCATCTCTCTGTACATGTTTGTTAACTTTGTGTTCCTTGGTATTAGTCAGTCTGGTTTCAGACAGAGGGAGCTGATATTTGGCTCAAATCCCAAGGCTGTAAGGTCATTTAAGTTTTATAGGACATTGAGCCTAATACATTGATGTATTTATATGAAATGTTGTGTTAACTCATCTTGACCTTCCAGAACACAACACACATGTTTTCTACTGCCAAGGAGTCTCAAGACTTTTTCGAGAAGCACATCAAGTCCAACACACAATTAATGAACAATGGGCAATATGTTGAAGTGTCATACAGACTGGGATTGCTTCCTTGTGGGGATACAGCGCATTACATCCCTATGGGCTAAACTGTTTAGGACAGATCTGTCCAGTCCCATGTGGGCTACCACACAATTCATATTTATGTTTAAAAATGTAATGGCTGTCCACCTCCGTTTACTCTCCTGAATTTATCTCCCAGGAAGGACTTGGCCTACAGGCCATGATTAATTACTGCGAAGATCTAGATTATAGACTGCATTTCTTACACCCTCTTCTTTTTTTCTTTTTTTTGTACATAGTATAGAGCACATGTGTCTTTCTGTAAACTAGGGTACCAGTGAGGATTTCCTACACTGGACAAATTATTACTTAATATTTACAAATTTTTACAACAAATATTTACAAAAAATACAAATATATACAAATTATTATTTAATATTTATTTCTCTACCATAAGCCACCTCCGACGTTGTTTTCGAGAATTTGGCAGTACATCCATACGGCCTCAACCACAGTCCACGTGTAACCACGCCAGCCCAGGACCTCCACAACCGGCTCCATCACCTGCGGGATCGCCTGAGACCAGCCACATGGACAGCTGATGAAACTGGGTTTGCACAACCAAAGAATTTCTGCAAGAACTGTCAGAAACCATCTCACTGAAGCTCATCTGCGTGCTCGTCGTCCTCACCAGGGTCTTGAACTGACTGTAGTTTGGCGTCGTAACCGACTTCAGTAGGCAAATGCTCACCTTCGATGGCCACTGGCACGCTGGAGAAGTGTGCTCTTCATGGATGAATCACGGTTTCAACTGTACCGGACAGATGGCAGACAGCGTGTATGGTGTTGTGTGGGCGAGTGGTTTGCTGATGTCAACATTGTGAAGAGTGCCCCATGGTGGTGGTGGGGTTATGGTATGGGCAGGCATAAGCTACAGACAACGAACACAAATGTGTTTTATCGATGGCAATTTGTATGCACAGAGATACCATGACGAGATCCTGAGGCCCTTTGTCATGCCATTCATCTGCCACCATCACCTCATGTTTCAGCATGATAATGCATGGCCCCATGTCGCAAGGATCTGTACACAATTCCTGGAAGCTGAAAATGTCCTAGTTCTTCCATGGCCTACATACTCACCAGACTTGTCACCCATTGAGAATGTTTGGGATGCTCTGGATCGACATGTACGACAGCATGTTCCAGTTCCCACCAATATCCAGCAACTTCGCACACCTATTGAAGAGGGACAACATTCCACAGGCCACAATCCACAGCCTGATCAACTCCATGCGAAGTAGATGTGTCGCGCTGCATGAGGCAAATGGTGGTCACACCAGATACTGACTGGTTTTCTGATACATGCCCCTGTTTATTTTACCCCCTTTTTCTCACAATTTCAATCTTGTTTCATCGCTGCAACTCCCCAACGGGCTCGGGAGAGGCAAAGGTCAAGTCATGCGTCCTCCGAAACATGACCCGCCAAACCGTGCTCCCTAACACCCACCCGCTTAACCTGGAAGCCAGCTGCACCAATGTGTCAGCGGAAACACCGTTCAACTGACGACCGAAGTCGCCCGGCCCGCCACAAGGAGTCGCTAGAGTGCGATGAGCCAAGTAAAGCCCCCTGGCCAAACCCTCCCCTAACCCGGACGACGCTGGGCTAATTTTGCTCCGTCCTATGGGACTCCCGGTCACGGCCGGTTGTGACACAGCCTGGGATCGAATCCGGGTCTATAGATACACCTCAAGCAATGCGATGCAGTGCCTTAGACCGCTGCGCCACTCGGGAGGCACACTACCTTGTTTTTTGTGACCGACAGATGCATATCTGTATTCCCAGTCATGTGAAATCCAGAGACTAGGGCCTAATTAATTGATTTCAATTGACTGATTTCCTTATATGAACTGTAACTCAGTAAAATCTTTGAAATTGTTGAATGTTGCGTTTATATTTTTGCCAAGAGGGAGACCACTAAAATGTTGTGGCTGTAATGTGTGGGGGGGACCCCCAACCAAATCTTGTTTAGGGCCCCCAAAAGGCTAGAGGCGGCTCTGCATGCAGGGGAAAATACATTATTGTGGTGGATATACAAACAGAGTTACAGTCAGGACCTGTAGAGCAGGGTAGGAGGGTCTGAGGAATGTGCTGCACAGATAACTCACTGATATATAATTCACCTTGCATTCCAAACCACTCATTAAAGGCAAAATATGTAAGATGTCCTTGTATGGGGGACGAGGGGTCATGACCCCCCTGTCCAATATTAGAAACAGGTCAATTTGACCTGTTTGGTTTGTTAAATATGTTACGCCACTCCGCCCCGTGTAATGTCAATTATTATAGTTTACTCAATTTGCTACTTGAGTCATCTCCCTCTCTCCTTCCACACACAGCCCGCCCCGCCCCCTGTCACTCAAGGAGAGCAGTTGTTGTGCTCTACCACGAATCACAACCACTTGCAGTCTGCATGGTCAATGCTGCAGATGCAACAAGATACTGTTGACAATGATGCTGCTGTATGTATTCCATCCACTAATACTAAACATGTGCATTTAACATAGAAACATCTCTATTTTGGGATTTTGATATTGAACACTGTTTATTAGAGGTATGGGTATGGTTACTATGGCATCTTCAATTGCCATAGTATTGACTGACGCCAATGCGTCATTGGCAAGATTGAGGAAATTCTGAGGTTTTCAGGGGACTGAAAGTGAATGGGGACACCGGGAGGCGCCTCGCCTCCACTGGATCTGAAAGGTTTCTCACAACTTTGACAGCTTTGTCTTTGAGACCAAGATAACAATATTAAGGTAAGAAATTGTATACAATTCGTTTTTATGTTGGTAATTATAATATTTAAGTATTTTTTCCGATTGATAAGATGAGTCTTTGAAATGAACTTCTGATAACAAGCCGAGTAGACAGTCAGACAAAACGAGGCAAGGTAGCTAGCTACTTGATTTAGCTCTACTAAGCATTTGGAACTGTTTTAAGATGGTCATACCATGGATCATTTAGCTATTTGATTTTGAATTTTAGGACCCCTTTAGGTACAAAAAAATATATATTAAAATATGATTTAATAAAATATAGAATTTGGCCTTTACTACTATAGCCCATAGAAACGCATTGAATAACACATTCATTAATGGCAAAAAATAAATCATAAGGAATAAGGTTTTGAAGTGTCTAAGAGAAATAAGAAAGCTCAGGAAATATTGTAGTTTTTTTTTTTTTTTACACATATTTAACCCCTTATTTTTGTTGACACAAAACTACCTCCATAATTCCATTCATTTGTATGGGTTACCTTCAGACGAGTCCCATGACACTTGTGGTGGTCGTAGAGCAAAACAGAGAACAACACCATCGTATTCGTGAGAATCTCCCCTTTCCATATACATTCTTTGCCCAAACGGTTCAGACGCCACAGACAGAAGTAGGCACATCAGCATTACCGACTTCAGACGAGTCCTGTGGGACTTGTGTCCTGTTTGGACGCTACAGACGTTTTCGTTAGAAGACTGATTTTCAGGATGTCTCATGGTCTGGCAGACACCGCTGTAACTCGGCCACCTTCTACCGCAGCTGCGGAAGGGCGAGATAGGCGGATGTGGTGGATTGAGACGCAGCCCATATCTCTAGCTTAAACTGACGGATTGCATCAATAGATTTAAGGATTATTAATATGGTATTTTGATAACTGTACAATATAAAATGTTCATATTGACAGTTTGAGGAGCATTTCTCATTGGTATTAGCAAAGAGCTAAAATTAACTGGCTAATGTCTGGTTCGATTTGTAGCTAGCTAACAAGCCACAAGAGACGGCTGCTGCAGGATTGCTGTTTTACCAGTAAAATGTATGATACACATATAATTATTAACTAGCTAGCTAGATAACTAGCTACAGTGGGGAAAAAAGTATTTAGTCAGCCACCAATTGTGCAAGTTCTCCCACTTAAAAAGATGAGAGGCCTGTAATTTTCATCATAGGTACACGTCAACTATGACAGACAAATTGAGGAAAAAAATCCAGAAAATCACATTGTAGGATTTTTTATGAATTTATTTGCAAATTATGGTGGAAAATAATTTTGGTCACCTACAAACAAGCAAGATTTCTGGCTCTCACAGACCTGTAACTTCTTCTTTAAGAGGCTCCTCTGTCCTCCACTCGTTACCTGTATTAATGGCACCTGTTTGAACTTGTTATCAGTATAAAAGACACCTGTCCACAACCTCAAACAGTCACACTCCAAACTCCACTATGGCCAAGACCAAAGAGCTGTCAAAGGACACCAGAAACAAAATTGTAGACCTGCACCAGGCTGGGAAGACTGAATATGCAATAGGTAAGCAGCTTGGTTTGAAGAAATCAACTGTGGGAGCAATTATTCGGAAATGGAAGACATACAAGACCACTGATAATCTCCCTCGATCTGGGGCTCCACGCAAGATCTCACCCCGTGGGGTCAAAATGATCACAAGAACGGTGAGCAAAAATCCCAGAACCACACGGGGGGACCTAGTGAATGACCTGCAGAGAGCTGGGACCAAAGTAACAAATCCTACCATCAGTAACACACTACGCCGCCAGGGACTCAAATCCTGCAGTGCCAGACGTGTCCCCCTGCTTAAGCCAGTACATGTCCAGGCCCGTCTGAAGTTTGCTAGAATGCATTTGGATGATCCAGAAGAGGATTGGGAAAATGTCATATGGTCAGATGAAACCAAAATATAACTTTTTGGTAAAAACTCAACTCGTCGTGTTTGGAGGACAAAGAATGCTGAGTTGGATCCAAAGAACACCATACCTACTGTGAAGCATGGGGGTGGAAACATCATCCTTTGGGGCTGTTTTTCTGCAAAGGGACCAGGACGACTGATCCGTGTAAAGGAAAGAATGAATGGGGCCATGTATCATGAGATTTTGAGTGAAAACCTCCTTCCATCAGCAAGGGCATTGAAGATGAAACGTGGCTGGGTCTTTCAGCATGACAATGATCCCAAACACACCGCCCGGGCAACGAAGGAGTGGCTTCGTAAGAAGCATTTCAAGGTCCTGGAGTGGCCTAGCCAGTCTCCAGATCTCAACCCCATAGAAAATCTTTGGAGGGAGTTGAAAGTCCGTGTTGCCCAGCGACAGCCCCAAAACATCACTGCTCTAGAGGAGATCTGCATGGAGGAATGGGCCAAAATAACAGCAACAGTGTGTGAAAACCTTGTGAAGACTTACAGAAAACGTTTGACCTGTGTCATTGCCAACAAAGGGTATATAACAAAGTATTGAGAAACTTTTGTTATTGACCAAATACTTATTTTCCACCATAATTTGCAAATAAATTCATTAAAAATCCTACAATGTGATTTTCTGGAGAAAAAAAATCTCATTTTGTCTGTCATAGTTGACGTGTACCTATGATGAAAATTACAGGCCTCTCATCTTTTTAAGAACTTGCACAATTGGTGGCTGACTAAATACATTTTTTCCCCACTGTACATACAATGGTTCCTCAATTAAAAGTTTCAAACTTAAGCTGCGACATGTTTGTTGTAGATGGTGGCAGATTGTGATAAATTGTGTCATTCTTAGAACACTGACTATGCTTTTGGTTATGCTGTTGGTTTCTCTACCTCGAAAAACAAAAAGATTTTTCTTGACTGATTATCATTTGATTGATGTGATGCTACTGTATGTTATATAATTTGAAAGGGTTGTTTCTCAGCTTTCAAAATATGTATAATGTTTTCAAATATGGTTTGACACCAGCATATTTTGCTCATTAACACACCCTAGAGTTGATGTCCACGGCCCCGCGGAAATCTAATTAGCATAATAAATAAAACCCCATCAAAATCCATCTGTTTAAGCTCGAGATATCTAACTTGGGCTGCATCGCAAACCACCGCATCCTCCAATGGCGGCCTTCTGCATCTGTGGTGGAAGGTGGCTGAGCTACAGCAGTGTTTGTAAGACCATGAGACATCCCGACAATCGGTATTCTCACGAAAACGTCTTTAGCATCCGAACAGTTTGGCCTATGGTTTGGCCCATGAACACTGTATGGAAGCATGGAAATCTCACGAACACAATGGTGTTCTCCGTTTTGCTCTACGACCCCCACAAGTGTCACGGAACTTGTCTGAAGTTGGTACTGCCAATCTGCCAACTTCTGTCTGTAGTATCCGGGAAGAGCAGGTGTTCCTAATGTTTTGTACACTGAGTGTATATAAAAGTAGTTTAGTGACACACTTTTTTTGTGAAATATGGGTACAAATTAAAAAAATATATTACCTGATCTTTCTTATATCTTTAAGATATAGGACAGACACTAAAATGTACTTCCTTTTTATTTATTTTTTGACTATCTGTTTTTCCATGTTTGAATCTGTTATTCAATGCGTTTCTATGGGCTGAAAGCAGTAAGATCAAATTCAATGTTTCATCAAATAATTGTGTAATATATTTATTTATACAGTGGGGAAAAAAAGTATTTAGTCAGCCACCAATTGTGCAAGTTCTCCCACTTAAAAAGATGAGAGAGGCCTGTAATTTTCATCATAGGTACACGTCAACTATGACAGACAAAATGAGGAAACAAAATCCAGAAAATAACATTGTAGGATTTTTAATGAATTTATTTGCAAATTATGGTGGAAAATAAGTATTTGGTCAATAACAAAAGTTTTTCAATACTTTGTTATATACCCTTTGTTGGCAATGACACAGGTCAAACGTTTTCTGTAAGTCTTCACAAGGTTTTCACACACTGTTGCTAGTATTTTGGCCCATTCCTCCATGCAGATCTCTAGAGCAGTGATGTTTTGGGGCTGTCGCTGGGCAACACAGACTTTCAACTCCCTCCAAAGATTTTCTATGGGGTTGAGATCTGGAGACTGGCTAGGCCACTCCAGGACCTTGAAATGCTTCTTACGAAGCCACTCCTTCGTTGCCCGGGCGGTGTGTTTGGGATCATTGTCATGCTGAAAGACCCAGCCACATTTCATCTTCAATGCCCTTGCTGATGGAAGGAGGTTTTCACTCAAAATCTCACGATACATGGCCCCATTCATTCTTTCCTTTACACGGATCAGTCGTCCTGGTCCCTTTGCAGAAAAACAGCCCCAAAGCATGATGTTTCCACCCCCATGCTTCAAAGTAGGTATGGTGTTCTTTGGATGCAACTCAGCATTCTTTGTCCTCCAAACACGACGAGTTGAGTTTTTACCAAAAAGTTCTATTTTGGTTTCATCTGACCATATGACATTCTCCCAATCCTCTTCTGGATCATCCAAATGCACTCTAGGAAACTTCAGACGGGCCTGGACATGTACTGGCTTAAGCAGGGGGACACATCTGTCACTGCAGGATTTGAGTCCCTGGCGGCGTAGTGTGTTACTGATGGTAGGCTTTGTTACTTTGGTCCCAGCTCTCTGCAGGTCATTCACTAGGTCCCCCCGTGTGGTTCTGGGATTTTTGCTCACCGTTCTTGTGATCATTTTGACCCCACGGGGTGAGATCTTGCGTGGAGCCCCAGATCGAGGGAGATTATCAGTGGTCTTGTATGTCTTCCATTCCCTAATAATTGCTCCCACAATTGATTTCTTCAAACCAAGCTGCTTACCTATTGCAGATTCAGTCTTCCCAGCCTGGTGCAGGTCTATAATTTTGTTTCTGGTGTCCTTCGACAGCTCTTTGGTCTTGGCCATAGTGGAGTTTGGAGTGTGACTGTTTGAGGTTGTGGACAGGTGTCCTTTATACTGACAACAAGTTCAAACAGGTGCCATTAATACAGGTAACGAGTGGAGGACAGAGGAGCCTCTTAAAGAAGAAGTTACAGGTCTGTGAGAGCCAGAAATCTTGCTTGTTTGTAGGTGACCAAATACTTATTTTCCACCATAATTTGCAAATAAATTCATAAAAAATCCTACAATGTGATTTTCTGGATTTTCTTTTCTCAAATTGTCTGTCATAGTTGACGTGTACGTATGATGAAAATTACAGGCCTCTCTCATCTTTTTAAGTTGGAGAACTTACACAATTGGTGGCTGACTAAATACTTTTTTGCCCCACTGTACCTAAATGGGTCCTAAAATTCCAAATCAAATAGCTAAATGACAGAGGTGTGTATTCATGGGTGCCAAGTGAATCCAGGCTTCCCCTAAAAAACGACCAATAAAAACAGATGTTCTTTTCGTCTCTCTATTTCATCATTTGTATCTTCAATTCGCAAGAGGCTGAGTGTATCTCACTGGAGAAAGCATTCGAGCGAGCGAAACAGCGCCCCTCTGTCTCTGTATGTGTAGCCCATCTATCTGATGCTGTCTGGTCAAAAATAGTATGATATTGTTGCCGCCCGTAGCATTGAATGCAAGAGAAGGCAGCGAGCATTTGGCCTCCCTTGATGAAAAAGTTTAAAATAATAGCCAATCAGCGTTGAACTAAACTGATGCACCAAAATAAAGTGGATTCACACCAATAACATCACATCAAAAGTCACATCAAACGTTTTTGACAGAAAAAACTTATTGTTGCATCTCGTTGTGTTGTTGTGCTCCGGTGGCTAGCTAACTAGCTAAAATTGGCCCATCCCTAAATTAGCCATGAATGGCGATAGGGATTTGGACTTGTGGTTTTACTTAATTCTCCGTAATGATTATACGCCAAGGTAGTGGGTTCGATCCCCGGGACCACCCATACACAAAAAATTTATGCACGCATGACTGTAAGTCGCTTTGGATAAAAGCGTCTGCTAAATGGCATATTATTATTATTATTATTATTATTATTATTATTATTATTATTATAACGGTGATACTGATCCGACCATAAATTCATACATTGTGCCCCTGGCCTGGGAGCTGGCTCATCCTTGCCCATGAAAGGAAGTTAGGCTGGCAAGCAAGCATTTTAGCCAGGTAGCCTAGGACAACAGAAACTAAAAGCGTGTACTGTATGACAGAGTCATAGACCGTTTTAGCAACATGAAAGAGAGGAGGATGGCATTGGCGTTTCTCTACAAGTAGGGTGAGTCAACATGTTTTTTCTACTTACGTACACAAACACAAACATACACACACAGTGATACACACACAGAAATCAGTGCCATGGACAGACATATCATATTTAGCTTATGTTGATTGGATTAAATTGTTTTTGGTATATTTTAGTTGTCACTGTATTACACTAAGCATAGGTGATTTGATGATGTTGAAATGTTGAAGTTGAAATGGTGCTGGAATAGTGGAGGCAGCTCCTGTTTTCTTTGTGACTTGTGGTAACTCTCCGGTGTTCTTAATCAATAGTTGTTTAGTAGTCCGAAAATGTCAGAAACATTAACTTGATTGGCCATACTGTAGGTCATGTGACTGTTTGTTACATGCAATATGCTTTGCGGACTCCACCGGACAGATGTTGCTCTCCGGTTTGGTAATGAAACAAAGGTGTGGTTGAATTTATTCTGCCACTGTGTCTTCTTATTGTCTCGGCATTTAGGCCTATATAATGCTAATCGCTAGTTAGCTGGTTAGTGTACTTAGTCAGAGCAAACGTAGCTAGCTAATCCAGCCTGATACCAGTGCTGGTGTAGACCTGGATCTGCATGTTGTTGGTGCAAAGGTATATTCTAAATCAGAGAAGAATAGGCGAAGCATGGATATTTTAGCTGCATCAAGTAACAGAAAACATTTAATGTAACATCTAATTAGCATCCACTGGGAAACACTGACCAAAACTTTGGTTCCTACTATATCACAATAAGCCCTCGCTGGCTTTTTCATTCAATGACATGTCAAACAACACTATTCAAAGTTCCCACTATATTCTATTCATTATAAGTTTTATTGAAAAGTATAAAACAATCAGAATGGTGAAAGCCCCATTAAAAACACGTAGAATGTATGTGTTGCCATCCTAGAGTCATGCACTACTCATAAAGCATATTTACAACTTGTATTATTCAAAAACCTAAAACACTGTAAAATACCGTCATACCGTCTAAAATATTGTAATTTGATATTTTGGCTAGCCCTACTCCCAGACCCACCAAAATGGAGCAAATGTAGGTTACCTCAAAGTCTGTTCAAGAACTTTGAAGAATATTTTGGGGAAATGTGCTGTTCAGTACAAGCCATTACGCAACGTAGACGTTCCATCGAAATGAACGCACCCCAGAACTGACTTTCTCACAGTCGTTCTACAAAAAAATTGTTAAACATGATTACTTTCTGAATCATTAAAGTTAGACCAACAGTTTAAAGTAATACAGAAATTATTGGTAATTCAGTTGTGGTTGGGAGATATTAATCAAATTATCAGGAACATTTTGGATGTATTTTCCCTTCAAAATTCCCCAGAAACAACTATTTCACAGCAATTTCTTTAACACCTAGAAGGGAGTTGACCCCGGAACCCATTGACACTGACCTCCCCAATATGCAACGCAAAGTTACGCCCTCGTCACGCAGTGTATACCCATTGATTGTTGAATAATTAAATATTTGATCTTTGCTTATACTTGATTGCTATCTTAGATTATGACAGATAATCCTGCATTATTACAATGCTAATTATTTATGACAATTGGGCCCATAATTGATGACTATCTGTTGCCAACTGAATCATGTGGACTCATCAGACACAGTGAACAACATACAGTAGGAGTCTCCACAGACTAAAACTCTAATTTCATTGGCTGTGAAGCAGCATCCGTCTGTTTATATAATGCACAGAGGAAAGTCTAGGTGCGCGTAGAGCCTGAGACTGAAGGAGGGGGTGCATGGTTTGCTGACTATGATTAGGTGAGATTAAACTTTTCGTATGCATGATCTATATTACACACCATAATTGTATAACCAATTGTTCAACAAGTCAACATGACTATAGAGTGTTTACTTGTCTCTTTGTTTCCCTCTGCTGAAAGGATCCTGACCAGAGCTCAAAATCAAACACCATTTGTTCTTAGTGCTTCCCATGGACAAATACAGATTGAGGTATTGATTGCTGAGAAATAATGAAATAAATGCACAATCATTTTAGATATTAAGGTGAGTATAGGTTTCAGGTTTTATTCATACTACTTTTTTGTATTTTCTTTGTGACCTTTCAACCAAGAACCACGTATGACTAGTTGAGTCCACAATTTTGCTTCATTAACTGATGTGATGTGAAATTGACATTGATACATCTCACGTACGGAAGTAGTTGTTCAAGTTGCATGATTACATTTACATACTATGACTATACAGTATACAAGCTTTATAAAAACTGTATTTATTAAATGTGTAACTATTTGGTGAAGATTAGCATGTCTAATTCATTATTTGGGAATGTGTTACAAGAGCCACATTTCCCTCAAGTGGCCACATTTCCATCATTTGTGTTATTTTTGGAAATAAACTGGATTCCCATGGGAAGCATTATCAACAGGATGTGTTCTATTTTCAGAAGCCCATTAATCTGATTCAGAACAACGCTTTGGACTAGCAGTTCATTGTTCCGTCTGTTAAAGTAACACTATTGTTGCAAACCTTTCATTGAATGTAAGTCCAGTTAATTTTAGCAAACAAAGATGTAGATGACAGATGAAAATATGAAAAATGTTGTAATTACACATTTAAAGCTGTGATCAAATTGTTCCTTGTCTCTAGGCCTAAAACACCAGGTGGAATGGACTTCTCAAATACTTCAAACCTTAACAACACTGTGAAAACACAGACTCTTTTCTGCTACGAGTCTTTGAGTGGATCGTGTGTGAGGTTTGCTCGACCCCTGAGCGTTCAGGTTCCTATGTTCACATCGATGGTGTTGGCAATACTGGTGACTGTTATTGGGAACCTTCTGGTCATCACCTCTATTGCACACTTCAAGCAGCTCCAAACCTCCATAAACCAACTCCTCCTCTCCCTGGCTGTGTGTGACCTCCTTCTGGGAGTGTTTATAATGCCTTGCAGTGCTGTGCGTTCTGTCCAGGGCTGTTGGTACCTAGGAGGGTTTCTGTGTAAGCTCCACACCAGCACTGACATTATGCTGAGCACATCCTCCATCTTCCATCTATCCTTCATCTCCATTGACCGTTACTTTGCTGTCTGCAGGCCACTGTCGTACAGACTGATCATCAGCAATAACACTGTATTGATCATGATCGCCACCAGTTGGCTGGTCCCTGCCATTTTTGCTTATGGAATGATCTTCTCTGAGATGAATCTAAAAGGCAGGGAGGATTTCTATGAAACACATGTCAAGTGCATTGGAGGCTGTTATGTGTTCTTTAGTCCAGTGGCGGCTGTAGTAGCATCGTCCTTCTGTTTTTACATCCCAGGCCTGATCTTGATTTGTATATACTCCAAGATATATTGGGTTGCCAGGACTCAGGCCAGGTCCATTAAAGATTTATCTCGTCAGTTTAAAGAGGCAGACTCTGGACGTAGAGAGAGACGAGGGGCAAATATTCTGGCAATAGTAGTGGGAGTGTTTCTAATCTGCTGGAGTCCCTTTTCCTTGTGCCTCATCATTGACCCTTTCGTACTGTACTCCATCCCACCGCTGTTGGGAGATACCCTGGTTTGGTTTGGATATTTGAACTCTGCTTTTAACCCTGTTGTCTATGCTTTCTTTTACACTTGGTTCAGGAGGGCTTTGAGAATCATCATCAGTGGTCACGTCTTTCACAGTGGTTCGTGTAGATTTAGATTGTATTCTGAGTAAAGTTTCAGTTTACACTGTATGATGTGTGTTCAAATAAATATATGAATTATGATGGGATGTAACATATGACAGTTATGCAACTAAAAGTTATAAAGCTTGAGTGAAAATGTAACAAAAGCTGCTTTTAACCTGTTTCAAATAAAGCTGTTTGCCTGAAATAAATTTGTTTCAGTGCTTGTGATACTTGTGCCTGTCACCTTGTTGAATAGTGTTCTTTGTCTCCTCCTAGTGCCTATTGCTGGAACAGTAATTCTGTGTTTAGAGCTCATGACATCACTATTTTACGACACTATCATACTGTTGTACATTGCTTGAATACACACATATAATATAAACAGATGTAAATCATTTAACCTATTATAACTGGCTGGTAGCCGGGAAAGGGGTGTACCCAAAATATGACCAATACAGTATATAAATACTGTCATTCTTCTAAAAAGACTGTGCTTGATTCAGCACCACTTACACACCTGCACCTGTGACTACAGTAGCAAGTGATCAGCTCTAATGCACCTGTGACTACAGTAGCAAGTGATCAGCTCTAACTTGAATGTGTTTTTGTTTTGTTTTTGCCAATGGATATCCGATCTCATCAACATCTTGATCCAAATCTGTTTTGTTACCCAGAATCAAATGCCTCCTGCACCAGAGAAATCTTAAGTGAAGGAGCTCAAATTACTTCCTACTTTTTGTTTGTTTCAGTTATGCTGGTCACTATTCTAGGGAATGGTGTGGTTATAATCTCCATTGCTCACATAAAACTGCTCCACACGCCAACTAACATGCTTAAAATGTCTTTGGCAGTTGCTGACCTGCTACTTGGAGTGACTGTGATGCCTTTTAGTACAGTGAGGGCTGCGGAGGGCTGCTGGTACTTTGGAGATGCTTTTTGTTTCCTGCATTCTGATATGTTCCTCACATCTGTTTCAATCTTTCACCTGGTATTCATAGCCATAGATCGATATGAGGCGGTGTGCAATCCACTTCGCTATTCCACCAAGATTACTATACCAATTGCATGGCTCATGATTTTTACCAGTTGGGCAGTTGCTGCATTGTACTCCTATGGCCTACTATATTCAAAAGGAAATGTGAGAGGACTGGATTACATTTACATTTACATTTATGGATGAATTAATTACATCCATATACTGCCTGGGAAGCTGTAATATTTTCTTTAATGCACTGTGGGGCGCCCTAGACACATTGATAGCCTTTTTCTTTCCATGCTCTGTAATAGTGGGTTTGTATACCAAAATATTTTTGGTGGCAAAACAACATGTAAAAAAGATTGAAGACAGCCAAAATAAATACAATGAGGGGGGTAGAGGTGTGGTGTCTCAAGGGTCAGAGCAGAAAGCAGCTAAAACTTTAGGCATTATGGTGGGTGTTTTCATCTTTTGCTGGCTGCCTTTCTTTGTTAATTCCATAGTTGATCCATACACAAACTTTAGCACACCACCCACTCTCTTTGAAGTGTTTATATGGCTGGGTTACTTTAATTATACTGCAAATCCAATCATCTATGCACTGTTTTATCCGTGGTTTCGAAAATGTCTTAATCTCATTGTCACATTGAAAATATTCAATACAAATTCCTCCTATATAAATGTATTTGCTACTACATGATCTATTGTAAAGCTACATCAATATGATGTAAAACTGTGTGTGAACAGTATGTAGCTAACTTCGTGCAAAAAAAAAGTTTCATAATGGCCCTTTTTTGGGCAGCGGATGAATGGTCCAGCTACTATAATTTACTTCCCAGAAAAGAGTCTAAATTCATGCTTAGTGGCATTTTTTTTTTTACCTAAGCAATGACCTGTCCACCTTGGATAGTGTGTTCAAGGAGGCAAATGAAGAGAAGCATTTGAGAAACCTCTTCTTCACATTGTACTGCTGTTGATATTTGCCTGGTCTTTTTCATGTAACTGTGTTTAACTTATAAATCCTTTCTTATTGTATTTTGAATGTAGCATAGGCCTACCTTAGAATAAAGTGTCATTAAGTACATAAAATGTGTATTTAGATATTTTTTTACTCAATCATCTTGTGTCTAATGGCTAGTGTTGAACTAAACAATAACAGGTACCCAGCTCCAGTCCAATGGTCTGAGTTAGACATTTGATCAAAGATGATCTCCTATAGTGAGAAGACAGCAGCTCTAACGTTGGAAATTCATGTCCTCAAAGATGGAAGGCAGGCAGGAGGAGGCGAGATCAATAGGACCATTCTAGCCATTGATAGGGTAGATACGAATCTAAACAACAGGCACAATTTAGCCTCAGCGGAACTCGGCGGGGCTGATTATAACCGGATGTTCCGGTTTGTAGTGGAAATGGAGGCGAGAGCCGGTGACGTCACTTTTTTGGACGTTAACAAGGCGACACCACATCTGAACTCCTCGTCCACATTTACTGGATTGGTTGAACAGTGCAGAAGAGAACCTCCCCTGACAGTGAATGTTTTTTTTTTTTTATCTTGTCAAGACCAGAATGTGGGGGATCTAGTTTCAGGAGTTTCTTTTACGCCTGCTATATTAGGTTAGGCACAATTTCGATATAAAGTAGTTTTTTCAAACTTACCGAAATGACAACCTAACCATTATGAAACTTCTAGTCGTTCAAATAAGGAAGACGTAACAAATTAGCAATTACATTTTTGTTGACCAAATTCGACATTCTCATTGACCTACATGCAAATATTTCGTGGACAGATTTTGGGCGGAGTAAATCCTCTCACTTCGCCTCTTCCACCCTGATTTGATCTTTGCTGTAAAGCAGAGCATAGAGTGGATCATGTGACTAGAAAAGCATGACACACATTTCAGGAAGCAGAGTGTAGGCGGAGCAGACTGTCAAGACAGAACTCATTAAAGGTAAACGAAACATGGAAAACTAATATTTAGTGTTGTCCGAAATTTGCCTAGTTTACCATCAGCAATGTTTGGACAAGCGACAATTAAGCTGTAATTCATGCGACCTGAAAGGGATTTTAATGTTTACTGAGACAGTTGCCAGCATTTGTGCAACTGGAGATACAACAATGTATCATTATCTCTGTACGCTGCAGTATTTCCTTAATCTAAATTAGCATGGCTACTTTACCATTCACGTCTTTTGCGTTTGATGAAATGTATATGATGATTTATGAGTAGCAAATAGACGCAGTGGGAGGGGGCGTATTTGACATTCATCCATGCCAGGTTATTCAGGCGTTTGTATTTCCGCATTTTTCTGGCCTAGTTTTTCAGGTTGAGGGTGTTGGCTTGCCTTACCTGTGCCCTCTTCCAAGGCCTAAATCTGATTGGACGGCTGGCTGATGAACTTCAACTAACCTCTTGTAGACTACTCTTGTGTACATTCATGTGTTTCCCTTATTGATGGCCTATTATTATGTTCCTCAACATTCATGAATACAGTATGTAGGTTTATTCATTTCAAAACGATTCCCACTTTGGCGACAGCATGAGTGTACATAATACATAAAGCAGGTGGGAGTGAATAGAAGTGAACTGAGGCAAGCCATGTGAGTGGCTGACAATAATACTTGTAACATTTTATATTTCAAGGTATTGGGGAGACTCCCAATGTGTCAACCATGGCCTACCAGTACGGAAAAGTGCAGGACCCAAATGTGCTTACTCAGACAATAATCTCCAACATCCAGAAGATAACACAACAAAGTAATTGATACACATGGACAAACTGTGCACACAACCACAACATGTAAATCAGTACACTCAAGTTTTGTCATATCCTCTGAATTTAGTAGGCCAATAGGCTACTACTATACATATCCTATGAGGCCTTGGGGATCGACTCTAAAGTAATAATATATCTACATCATATTTTTCTTTTGAATGAACTTTCAAATGTAATACTTGTCCTATTGAATGAATACACATATTGTTTTGTGTCACAATATTTGTGCCTTGTTTCTACCAGCATCTGAAATACAGAGTATTGTGAATAAGTTGGGAACACAACAAGACACAACTGAGCTCAGACAGCAACTGTGAGTTCTGTTTTAATCTGAAGAAGTCTCTTGTAGTGTGTAACTTTTAAAGATGTTTTTACATGCAGGTATATGTATTACAATGGAATATTATCTAAATGAGGCTTTTGACTTTTCAAATGTAGGCAGCAGAAACAGCAGAATGTCAACCACCTTGCCAAAGAAACAGACCGATGTGTGAAGCAATTTGGCTCTTTGCCTGTCACAACTGAACAGGTACTCAACACGTTTTTTGTACAACAAGCAACAAAACGTATAGTAACTGTGTGCACTGCATGGAACTTGTACTGTAATGTGCAATAGCAGAGAAAACGTTATTCACACAATAATGTGAAAACCGCCAGGTGAACAGCACCTCAGTGCTCATTGGTCACATGTTAGGTGGGCTGGCCTGTGTTGTCCAATCTGATCCCTGGATGACCTGTTCCCTGTGAGTCTCAAGTCTCAATCAACACAACTTGTCAATAATACAAATATTAAAAAATGATTGCACTTGTAATAGTGCCCTCCGTTCACCTTTTATGAATGCATTTGTCATTAAAGGGGCAATCAGCAGTTGCTACATCAATTTTTGGACTTCTAAATTATATGTACCCATTGATTCTTGAAGAATATAACTTATACATACCTCCATGAGCTTAGTTCAGCTGTCATACCCCATCAGAACCCAAAATATAAGCTTGTTTTATTCCAATATTTGAAAACGATATCCGACTGGGAACAATCGTTTTGAATGGTCATCCAACTCGGAATTCCAAGTCGGAAACTCTGGCATCTTTCTAAAGCTCAGACATTCCGACCTGAAGATCATCAGTTGACCTCGTTTTTTTTTCTCTAGTTCCCAGTTGTCTTGAAAGCACCATGACCATCAGATGCAGGTACCATCAGTCCAGTAAAATAAAAAAGCAAATTATTTCAATATGTGGTCCACAGTGCCTCGCAAGTGCTACACTAGCAGATCTGTTTTGTTATCAAAGCTCAAGTTTTGAAATATAATATGGTCTGAAAATAACAATATTGGCAGGACAGGCATTTAGCCAATATGCTGTGATAATGTATTAGGCCTACAGAACTGTTTTTATTAGGTTAATGTAAAATGTTTTAAGTCATGTTTAAAAATACATCTGAGCGGTAGATCTCTGCTTGCTTTTTGACTAGGAAAGTGATCTTGACTCAGAAAAGGTTGGTGACCACTGCTGTACATAATTCAAAACAACACTGTACTGTGCAACACATTTACATTTATATTTTTAGTCATTTAGCAGACGCTCTTATCCAGAGCAACACTGTGCATATTCTCATGAAATTGTGAATGAGATCAAATGGTTGGCATGCAGATGCTGCATGGACATTTCACCGGTAAAACTTGAAGAATTATCATTCACGATTGACAGTGAGAAATGTGAAGGAAGGGTGACCACAAAAATGTAGAAATAAAGAAAAGCATGCGCAAAACGTGTTTCGGATCATTAGCTCTGCGTAAGAGGGTTCCAGGGGGGTGGAACGGGGCGGTTACTTTCAGATCCGCCTTTATTTATATATACAGCTGGTGCACTATTCTTAAGCACATTAGGCCTTTATTTCCTGTTTTTGTAGTTGTGCCTTCTCGTTCAAGGAAGGCCAAAAGCACACTACATGAACATTTTTCCTGACAGCAGAAATCCCACAGTGTTGAAGGAATTTGTGTTTGTGTGTGGTAAAAAAAGCAATTAATGCATTCTTGTAGAGCTCATAAGGAAAGGTTGGAATGCATGCCATGGCATGAATAAAGCAATTCTTACAAACAGCCACGTTTTCTGTTTTTCAGTACTGTCCTGGATGTTTAATTTAGACAATGGAAAGACAAATGATGGGTTTAATTGCAAACACATTCTTGTTGTATTTCTTGCTAACGAAAATGTATTTAAATGTTTTACATATAAGTCACATAATGAGTTAGTATTTCACTTCTGCTTATGTAAAGTAGGGCATGAGAATAATTCTCAATCGGTTGAGATTAAAGAGCGATGCTATGGCACTGTATGTGATGTTAACTCATTTGTTTACATATACCTTTCTTCTAGCGCCAGAGAAAGATCCAGAAAGACCGATTTATCAATGACTTCTCCAATGCACTGGCCAATTTCCAAAAGACACAGAGGCAGGCTGCTCAGAAAGAGAAGGCGTTTGTTGCCAGAGTCCGTGCCGAGTCCAGAGTGTCGGTTAGTAATCATCAATAATTTACACAAACTTCACTAGGTACAGACCAGAGGAGGCTGGTGGGAGGAGCTATAGGAAGATTGGCTAATTGTAATGGCTTGAACGGAATTAATGAAACGGATTCAAACGTGGTTTCCATATTTTGGAAGTGTTTCAAACCGTTCCATATATTCCATTCCAGCCATTACAATGAGCCCATCCTCATATAGCTCCTCCCACCAGCCTCCTCTGGTACAGACCACACCTTCAACATATATGAACGTTTTTGTTTAATGCTGGAAAAGTGTTGAAGGTACTGGATGGGGTGTGTGTGTATGTATATATTGTGTGTGTGTATATACACACACACACATATATACACTGCTCAAAAAAATCAAGGGAACACTTAAACAACACAATGTAACTCCAAGTCAATCACACTTCTGTGAAATCAAACTGTCCACTTAGGAAGCAACACTGATTGACAATAAATTTCACATGCTGTTGTGCAAATGGAATAGACAACAGGTGGAAATTATAGGCAATTAGCAAGACACCCCCAATAAAGAAGTGGTTCTGCAGGTGGTGACCACAGACCACTTCTCAGTTCCTATGCTTCCTGGCTGATGTTTTGGTCACTTTTGAATGCTGGCGGTGCTTTCACTCTAGTGGTAGCATGAGACGGAGTCTACAACACACACAAGTGGCTCAGGTAGTGCAGCTCATCCAGGATGGCACATCAATGCGAGCTGTGGCAAGAAGGTTTGCTGTGTCTGTCAGCGTAGTGTCCAGAGCATGGATGCGCTACTAGGAGAGAGGCCAGTACATCAGGAGACGTGGAGGAGGCCGTAGGAGGGCAACAACCCAGCAGCAGGACCGCTACCTCCGCCTTTGTGCAAGGAGGAGCAGGAGGAGCACTGCCAGAGCCCTGCAAAATGACCTCCAGCAGGCCACAAATGTGCATGTGTCTGCTCAAACGGTCAGAAACAGACTCCATGAGGGTGGTATGAGGGCCCGACGTCCACAGGTGGAGGTTGTGCTTACAGCCCAACACCGTGCAGGACGTTTGGCATTTGCCAGAGAACACCAAGATTGGCAAATTCGCCACTGGCGCCCTGTGCTCTTCACAGATGAAAGCAGGTTCACACTGAGCACGTGACAGATGTGACAGAGTCTGGCGGCGCCGTGGAGAACGTTCTGCTGCCTGCAACATCCTCCAGCATGACCGGTTTGGCGGTGGGTCAGTCATGGTGTGGGGTGGCATTTCTTTGGGGGGCCGCACAGCCCTCCATGTGCTCGCCAGAGGTAGCCTGACTGCCATTAGGTACCGAGATGAGATCCTCAGACCCCTTGTGAGACCATATGCTGGTGCGGTTGGCCCTAGGTTCCTCCTAATGCAAGACAATGCTAGACCTCATGTGGCTGGAGTGTGTCAGCAGTTCCTTCAAGAGGAAGGCATTGATGCTATGGACTGGCCCGCCCGTTCCCCAGACCTGAATCCAATTGAGCACATCTGGGACATCATGTCTCGCTCCATCCACCAACGCCACGTTGCACCACAGACTGTCCAGGAGTTGGCGGATGCTTTAGTCCAGGTCTGGGAGGAGATCCCTCAGGAGACCATCCACCACCTCATCAGGAGCATGCCCAGGCGTTGTAGGGAGGTCATACAGGCACGTGGAGGCCACACACACTACTGAGCCTCATTTTGACTTGTTTTAAGGACATTACATCAAAGTTGGATCAGCCTTTAGTGTGGTTTTCCACTTTAATTTTGAGGGTGACTCCAAATCCAGACCTCCATGGGTTGATACATTTGATTTCCATTGATAATTTTTGTGTGATTTTGTTGTCAGCACATTCAACTATGTATAGAAGAAAGTATTTAATAAAATTATTTCATTCATTCAGATCTAGGAGGTGTTGTTTAAGTGTTCCCTTTATTTTTTTGAGCAGTATATATATATATATATATATTACAGTACCAGTCAAAAGTTTGGACACACCTACTCATTCCAGGGCTTTTCTTTATTTTTTAAAACTATTTTCTACATTGTAGAATAATAGTGAAGACATCAAAACTATGAAATAACACATGGAATCATGTAGTAACCAAAAAAGTGTTAAACAAATCAAAATATATTTTATATTTGAGATTCTTCAAATATCCACCTTTGCCTTGATGACAGCTTTGCACACTCTTGGCATTCTCTCAACCAGCTTCATGAGGTAGTCACCTGGAATGCATTTCAATTAACAGATGTGCCTTGTTAAAAGTTAATTTGAGGAATGTATTTCCTTCTTGAGCCAATCAGTTGTGTTGTGACAAGGTAGGGGGGGTATACAGAAGATAGCCCTATTTGGTAAAAGACCATGTCCATATTATGGCAAAAACAGTTCAAATAAGCAAAGAGAAATGACAGTCCATCATTACATTAAGACATGAAGGATAGTCAATCTGGAACATTTCAAGAACTTTGAACGTTTCTTCAAGTGCAGTCGCAAAAACCATCAAGCGCTATGATGAAACTGGCTCTCATGAGGACCGCCACAGGAAAGGAAGACCAAGAGCTACCTCTGCTGCAGAGGATAAGTTAATTACAGTTACCAGCCTCAGAAATTGCAGCCCAAATAAATGCTTCACAAAGTTCAATTAACAGACACATCTCAACATCAACTGTTCAGAAGAGACTGCGTGAATCAGGCCTTCATGGTCGAATTGCTGCAAAGAAACCACTACTAAAGGACACCAATAAGAAGAAGAGACTTGCTTGGGCCAAGAAACACGAGCAATGGACATTAGACCGGTGGAAATCTGTCCTTTGGTCTGATGAGTCCAAATTTGAGATTTTTGGTTTCAACCGCCGTGTCTTTGTGAGATGCAGACTAGGTGAACGGATGATCTCCGCATGTGTGGTTCCCACCGTGAAGCATGGAGGAGGAGGTGTGATGGTGTGGGGGTGCTTTGCTGGTGACACTGTTGTGATTTATTTAGGATTCAAGGCACACTTTACCAGCATGGCTATCACAGCAATCTGCAGCGATACACCATCCCATCTGGTTTGCGCTTAGTGGGACTATCAGACCTCCAGGCTGTGAAAGGGCTATTTGACCAAGAAGGAGAGTGATGGAGTGTTGCATCAGATGACCTGGCCTCCACAATCTCCCGACCTCAAGCCAATTGAGATGGTCTGGGATGAATTGGACCGCAGAGTGAAGGAAAACCAGCCAACAAGTGCTCAGCATATGTGGAACTCCTTCGAGACTGTTGGAAAAGCATTCCTCATGAAGCTGGTTGAGAGAGAAAATATATTTTGATTTCTTTAACACTTTTTGGGTTATTACCTGATTCCATATGTGTTTTTCATAGTTTTGATGTGTTCACTATTATTCTACAATGTAAAAATAAAGAAAAACGCTTGAATGAGTAGGTGTGTCCAAACCTTTGACTGGTTCTGTATGTACATAGATACACACTTTTTTACTTTACAGGCGTATTCTAAAATTGATTAAATTGTTTTGTTTTTTCATCAATCTACACACAATACCCCATAATGACAAAGCAAAAACAGAGTTTTAGAATTGTGTGCTAATGTATTAAAAAGATAACTGAAATATCACATTTACATAAGTATTCAGACCCTTTACTCAGTACTTTGTTGAAGCACCTTTGGCAACGATGACAGCCTTGATTCTTCTTGGGTATGACGCTACAAGCTTGGCACACCTGTATTTGGAGATTTTATCCCATTCCTCTCTGCAGATCCTCAAGCTCTGCCAGGTTGGATGGGAGCGTCACTGCACAGCTATTTTCAGGTCTCTCCAGAGATGTTAGATCAGGTTCAAATCCGGGCTCTGGCTGGGCCACTCAAGAACATTCAGAGACTTCTCCCGAATCCACTCCTGCGTTGCCTTGGCTGTGTGCTTAGGGTAGTTATCCTGTTGGAAGGTGAACCTTTGCCCCAGTCTGAGGTCCTGAGCGCTCTGGAGCAGGTTTTCATCAAGGATCTTTCTATACTTTGCTCTGTTCATCTTTCCCTCGATCCTGAGTAGTCTCCTATTCCCTGCCGCTGAAAAACATCCCCACAGCATGATGCTGCCACCACCATGCTTCACCGTAGGAATGGTGCCAGGTTTCCTCCAGACGTGATGCTTTGCATTCAGGACAAGGAGTTCAATCTTGGTTTCATCAGACCAGATAATCTTGTTTGTCATGGTCAGAGAGTCTTTAGGTGCCTTTTGGCAAACTCCAAGCAGGCTGTCATGTGCCTTTTACGGAGGAGTGGCTTCCGTCTGGACACTCTACCATAAAGGCCTGATTGGTGGAGTACTGCAGAGATGGTCGTCCTTCTGGAATGTTCTCCCATCTCCACAGAGGAACTCTGGAGCTCTTTCAGAGTGACCATCGGGTTCTTGGTCATCTCCCTGACCAAGGCCATTCTCCCCCGATTGCTCAGTTTGGCCGGGCGGTCAGCTCTAGGAAGATTCTTGGTGGTTTCAAACTTCTTCCATTTAAGAATGATGGAGGCCACTGTGTTCTTGGACCTTCAATGCTGTAGACATTTTTTGGTACCCGTCCCCAGATCTGTGCCTCGACACAATCCTGTCTCGGAGCTCTACGGACAATTCCTTCGACCTCATGGCTTGGTTTTTGCGCTGACATGCACTGTCAACTGTGGGACCTTATATAGACAGTGTGTGCCTTTCCAAATCATGTCCAATCAATTTAATTTACCACAGGTGGACTTGTTGTAGAAACATCTCAAGGATGTTAAACGGAAACAAAATGCACCTAAGCTCAATTTTGAGTCTTATAGCAAAGGGTCTGAATACTTATGTAAATAAGGTATTTCTGTTTTTTGTTTTTAATACATTTGCAAAAATGTCTAAAAACCTGTTTTCGCTTTGTCATTATTGGGTATTGTGTATAGATTGAGGATTAATTTTTTTTGATTTAATCCATTTTAGAATAAGGCTGTAATGTAACAATGTGGAAAAAGTCAAGGGCATTGAATACTTTCCGAATGCACTGTGTGTATGTGTGTGTGTGTGTATGTATGTATATATATATATATATATATATTATATATATGTGTGTGTATGTATGTATGTATGTATGTATGTATGTATGTATGTATGTACAGTGGGGGAAAAAAGTATTTAGTCAGCCACCAATTGTGCAAGTTCTCCCACTTAAAAAGATGAGAGAAGCCTGTAATTTTCATCATAGGTACACGTCAACTATGACAGACAAATTGAGGGAAAAAAATACAGAAAATCACATTTCAGGATTTTTAATGAATTTATTTGCAAATTATGGTGACAACTAAGTATTTGGTCACCTACAAACAAGCAATATTTCTGTCTCTCACAGACCTGTAACTTCTTCTTTAAGAGGCTCCTCTGTCCTCCACTCGTTACCTGTATTAATGGCACCTGTTTGAACTTGTTATCAGTATAAAAGACACCTGTCCACAACCTCAAACAGTCACACTCCAAACTCCACTATGGCCAAGACCAAAGAGCTGTCAAAGGACACCAGAAACAAAATTGTAGACCTGCACCAGGCTGGGAAGACTGAATCTGCAATAGGTAAGCAGCTTGGTTTGAAGAAATCAACTGTGGGAGCAATTATTAGGAAATGGAAGACATACAAGACCACTGATAATCTCCCTCAATCTGGGGCTCCACGCAAGATCTCACCCCGTGGGGTCAAAATGATCACAAGAACGGTGAGCAAAAATCCCAAAACCACACGGGGGGACCTAGTGAATGACCTGCAGAGAGCTGGGACCAAAGTAACAAAGCCTACCATCAGTAACACACTACGCCGCCAGGGACTTAAATCCTGCAGTGCCAGACGTGTCCCCCTGCTTAAGCCAGTACATGTCCAGGCCCGTCTGAAGTTTGCTAGAGTGCATTTGGATGATCCAGAAGAGGATTGGGAGGATGTCATATGGTCAGATGAAACCAAAATATAACTTTTTGGTAAAAACTCAACTCGTCGTGTTTGGAGGACAAAGAATGCTGAGTTGCATCCAAAGAACACCATACCTACTGTGAAGCATGGGGGTGGAAACATCATGCTTTGGGGCTGTTTTTCTGCAAAGGGACCAGGACGACTGATCTGTCTAAAGGAAAGAATGAATGGGGCCATGTATCGTGAGATTTTGAGTGAAAACCTCCTTCCATCAGCAAGGGCATTGAAGATGAAACGTGGCTGGGTCTTTCAGCATGACAATGATCCCAGACACACCGCCCGGGCAACGAAGGAGTGGCTTCGTAAGAAGCATTTCAAGGTCCTGGAGTGGCCTAGCCAGTCTCCAGATCTCAACCCCATAGAAAATCTTTGGAGGGAGTTGAAAGTCTGTGTTGCCCAGCGACAGCCCCAAAACATCACTGCTCTAGAGGAGATCTGCATGGAGGAATGGGCCAAAATACTTACAGAAAACGTTTGACCTGTGTCATTGCCAACAAAGGGTATATAACAAAGTATTGAGAAACTTTTGTTATTGACCAAATACTTATTTTCCACCATTATTTGCAAATAAATTCATTAAAATCCTACAATGTGATTTTCTGGATTTTTTTTTCTTATTTTGTCTGTCATAGTTGACGTGTACCTATGATGAAAATTACAGGCCTCTCTCATCTTTTTAAGTGGGAGAACTTGCACAATTGGTGGCTGACTAAATACTTTTTTTCCCCACTGTATGTATGTATGCACACACAAAAGTATGTGGACACCCCTTCAAATTAATGGATTCGGCTATTTCAGCCACACCCGTTGCTGACAGGTGTATAAAATTGAGCGCACAGCCATTCAATCTCCATAGACAAGCATTGACAGTTGAATGGCCTTACTGAAGAGCTCAGTGACTTTCAACATGGCACCGTCATAGGATGCCACCTTTCCAGCAAATCAGTTCGTCAAATTTCTGCCCTGCTAGAGCTGACCCGGTCAACTGTAAGTGCTGTTATTGGGAAGTTTAAATCGTCTTGGAGCAACAACGGCTCAGCCGCGAAGTGGTAGGCCACACAAGCTCACAGAACGGGACCGCTGAGTTCTGAAGTGCATAGTGTGTAAAAATCGTCTGTTCTCAGTTGCAACACTCACTACCGAGTTCCAAACTGCCTCTGAAAGCAACGTCAGCACAAGAACTGTCCGTCGGGAGCTTCATGAAATGGGTTTCCATGGCCGAGCAGCCGCACACAAGCCTAAGATCACCATGTGCAATGCCAAGCGTCGGCTGGAGTGGTGTAAAGCTTGCAGCCATTGGACTCTGGAGCAGTGGAAACGCGTTCTCTGGGGTGATGAATCACGCTTCACCATCTGGCAGTCCTACGGACGAACCTGGGTTTGGCGGATGCCAGGAGAACGCTACCTGCCTGAATGTATAGTGCCAACTGTAAAGTTTGGTGGAGGAGGAGTAATGGTCTGGGGCTATTTTTCATGGTTCGTGCTAGGCCCCTTAGTTCCAGTGAAGGGAAATCTTAACGCTACAGCATACAATTACATTCTAGACGATTCTGTGCTTCCAACTTTGTGGCAACAGTTTGGGGAAGGCCTTTTCCTGTTTCAGCATGACAATGCCCCCTTGCACAAAGCGAGGTCCATACAGAAATAGTTTGTCGAGATCGGTGTGGAAGAACTTAACTGGCCTGCACAGAGCCCTGACCTCAACCCCATCGAACACCTTTGGGATGAATTGGAAAGGCAACTGTTAGCCAGGCCTAATCACCCAACATCAGTCCCCGACCTCACTAATGCTCTTGTGGCTGAATAGAAGATAGAAGCAATGTTCCAACATCTAGTGGAAAGCCTTCCCAGAAGAGTGGAGGCTGTTATAGCAGCAAAGGGGGATCAACTCAATATTAATGCCCATGATTTTGGAATGAGATGTTCGACGAGCAGGTGTCCACATACTTTTTGTCATGTAGTGTATATACAGCCATTGATTGGTGATAGGAGGAGTAGTCAATTATTTGGTTGTCGAGAGGGGAGGAAATGTAAATGTTTCTTTCCTCCCAAACTTTAGTTACTTTACACATAAAGCCATGAATCAAATCCCACCTGAAATTAGAGTGCATCAAGCTGACTGTTCTGTCCACCCTCAGGGTGGCTATCCTGACGACAGCTTTGGAGGAAATGGAAACTCCTTTGAAAGGTCAGAGTTCAGCATTTCAGTGGTCTCGTGCTTTTTGAGTGAAATAGTACACATACATGCTGCACTAAACATACTGTGCAAGCTGTCTAAATACATCCCACTGTCTGTCGCCACATAAAACTGCATGCCGACCACAGAGGAAGGAACCACTGTAGACACTCATATTTCATGGATTTACCCAGAGTTCATAATCCTGATTCCTCTATTATTGCCTACAGTTGTGGAGAATGTGAACATCCTCTTTTACAGTCAAGAGACTATTATTTTTTATTTGGTCTGTTGGGGTTTGGCTCTATATTTTATGTCCTGACCTTTTGTTCTACTATGAATCGCTTAACCATCAAATGAATATTCACATACAAAACCCACAGTTGACTATTCTCTAACTGCTAGTTTATCTAAACATCCACTTTAGTGTTAACATGTCAGTCTTTACAGGCCCTTCAGGCCCATCTCTCTCTGGCCCAGCCAGACGGAGTGGGAGGTGAGTGTTTGCTTTGGGTGGTTCACCACGTCTTTCCCATGTCTGACTCTACAGTGGGGGGCAGGCCCAGGTCCAGTCACAGTCCCAGGAGGTGGCCATCACTGAAGAGGACCTGCAGCTCATCCAGGAGAGAGAGACTTCCATCAGACAGCTAGAGGTGATAGCACTCGTCTATTACTCACCATTAGTGAACAAGATTCAGGGTTAAATTATGATTTTGCTGGAGGTCTTTCGTTCCTTTAAATTATCCTTTAAATGATCTTATACCGTAACCAATACAGTAAGCACACCTTATGCCAGGGTTCCGAATTTGGCCCGCTGGTGGTTTTATAAAACAAATTGCATTGTTGGACATAACAGAAAACACCATAAAATCAGCTCCAAGTGATTTTAATTTTGGAAATCTGTTCCCAAGTATTCCAACGCATAATAGAGAGACACTTGATCTTATACCAATGCAAGCAAGGTTTGAAATTAGTATGTTTTAGTCAAATATTGGGCTTCTTGCTGTCAATTTGCAGTCTACAAATTATTTGTAATTATGTTTCGGCCTCCCGACCATCCGCTCAAGAAAAAATTGGCCCGCGGCTGAATCTAGTTGATGATCACTGCCTTATGCTATCCTGCAAATCACACTTACATAATGGATTTATATCCAGTCCATTTAATTTGTTATGTTGTCTGTGTATTCAATGCTTGTTTTTTTTTCAGTCTGATATTACAGATATCAATGAAATATTTAAGGACTTGGGAATGATGGTCCATGAGCAAGGGGATATGATCGGTAAGCATCCATTCAGTAATTTACTCCTCTAAACTTCTGACTATGTTATAAACGTCTCCACTTTCAAAACATTGACAGCATACGCCTACAGGGATGAAATACTGCATGTTTAGGAGTCTTTAAGGCCAAATGTCTGAGTGTTCTGGGAACCGAGGATGACCAACAGCTACGCTAGACACACATGATTATGTCCCACGGTTAAGACTGAAGTGCTGTTAACGTGATGCTGGCATCCTTTGAGAGGCTAATCATCGTCATGGTGTACAAGTCAAAAGTTAGAGTTCTCACTTTTCAGCAAAATTTTAAAGAAAACATTCAACCAAAACTGAACTTCTGTGAGAGAATTACCCTTTCACTGTGCATTTTATACCCCTAGACAGTATAGAGGCCAATGTCGAAACTGCTGACCTTCATGTTCAGAATGCCACCCAGCAGTTAGCACAGGCTGCAGACTATCAGGTAGGTAACATGGGAATCATTATTTTGAGGGTGAATAAATCATGATGATTTTTCTGTATATTTTACAATGCTGCATCAAATCTATTTGCGTATAACATTAAGTGTTTATTTTTACCCTTTCAGCGCAAATCTAGGAAGAAGATCTGCATTCTCATTGCCGTTCTGGTGGTTCTCGCTGTTATCGTTGGTTTAATCATCTGGGCATCAGTCAAAGGGTGATGATGCTTTTCACACACTCTTTGATCCTGGCATTTTAATTATTATTTAGGGCGAAGTTTGAGTTACAAATCTCATGGCCATTGCTTGTAAAATGAAGACAAGGACGACAGATGTTTCATACATTCTGTCACTTTGCTGTGTCGATGTAAAAATTGAAATTGAAATAGATTACTTTATAAGGGAACTTTTTGTCAATGTGCCATAGCCCAAATAATCAATCAGTAATGAATTAATAACGTATAAACTCCTTTAATTGTATATTATATATAAAGCCTGTTCTTTTGGAGGCCACATACTGTACACTATCTGCAGATACGTACACTGAGTATACAAAACATTAAGAACACCTGCTCATTCCATGACAGACTGACCAGGTGAAAGCTATTTGTTATTGTTGTCATTTGTTAAATCTACTTCAAACAGTGTAGATGAAGGGGAGGAGACAGGTTAAAGAAGGATTTTTATGCCTTGAGACAATTGAGACATGGATTGTGTATGTGTGTCATTCAGAGGGTGAATGGGCAAGACAAAAGATTTAAGTGCCTTTGAATGGGGTATGGTAGTAGCTGCCAGGCACACCGGTTTGAGAGTGTCAAGAACTGCAACGCTGCTGGGTTTTTCACGCTCAACAGTTTCCTGTGTGTATCAAGAATGGTCCACCACCGAAAGAACATCCAGCCAACTTGACACAACTGTTGGAAGCATTGGAGTCAACATGGGCCAGCATCCGTGTGGAACGCTTTTGACACTTTGTAGAGTCCATGCCCTGACATATTGAGGCTGTTCTGAGGGTAAAAGGGTGGAGACTCAATATTAGGAAGGTATTCTTAATGTTTTGTACACTCAGTGTATATAGTATAACTGTTCACTCTCTTGTTCCTTGGACCTATGTTTTTCTGTCCAAGCTATTGCCCTTGTCATTCCTGACTACTGTGAGATATTGATGTTTTCATTGATTGTGAACTAATACTATAGTAAGAAGAATACACACCGCTTAGACCTGGAATAGGCTTGTGTGATACAGTACTTGCTAATTATTATGGACTGTAGCCTAGTCTATGCACCAGAGGCCAAGAATTGTGCAATACTATGTAATATCTATGTATCTACTATGTAATATCTTGCATCACTTTTGCTGTCAGGTTCCTCAGAGTGCTGCCTCATTCTTCACTTCAGCCTTTATTTTCTATGAAGCAATTTATGCATTTTTATTTTAATAAATATGTACAGTGCCTTCAGAAAGTATTCATACCGCTTGACTTATTCTATATTTTGTTGTTACAGCCTGAATTCAAAATTGATTAAATACTACATATACTACTACATACACTGCTCAAAAAAATAAAGGGAACACTTAAACAACACAATGTAACTCCAAGTCAATCACACTTCTGTGAAATCAAACTGTCCACTTAGGAAGCAACACTGATTGACAATACATTTCACATGCTGTTGTGCAAATGGAATAGACAACAGGTGGAAATTATAGGCAATTAGCAAGACACCCCCAATAAAGAAGTGGTTCTGCAGGTGGTGACCACAGACCACTTCTCAGTTCCTATGCTTCCTGGCTGATGTTTTGGTCACTTTTGAATGCTGGCGGTGCTTTCACTCAAGTGGTAGCATGAGACGGAGTCTACAACCCACACAAGTGGCTCAGGTAGTGCAGCTCATCCAGGATGGCACATCAATGCGAGCTGTGGCAAGAAGGTTTGCTGTGTCTGTCAGCGTAGTGTCCAGAGCATGGAGGCGCAACCAGGAGACAGGCCAGTACATCAGGAGACGTGGAGGAGGACGTAGGAAGGCAACAACCCAGCAGCAGGACCGCTACCTCCGCCTTTGTGCAAGGAGGAGCAGGAGGAGCACTGCCAGAGCCCTGCAAAATGACCTCCAGCAGGCCACAAATGTGCATGTGTCTGTTCAAACGGTCAGAAACAGACTCCATGAGGGTGGTATGAGGGCCCGACGTCCACAGGTGGGGGTTGTGCTTACAGCCCAACACCGTGCAGGACGTTTGGCATTTGCCAGAGAACACCAAGATTGGCAAATTCGCCACTGGCGCCCTGTGCTCTTCACAAATGAAAGCAGGTTCACACTGAGCACATATGACAGACGTGACAGAGTCTGGAGACGCCGTGGAGAACGTTCTGCTGCCTGCAACATCCCCCAGCATGACCGGTTTGGCGGTGGGTCAGTCATGGTGTGGGGTGGCATTTCTTTGGGGGGCCGCACAGCCCTCCATGTGCTCACCAGAGGTAGCCTGACTGCCATTAGGTACCGAGATGAGATCCTCAGACCCCTTGTGAGACCATATGCTGGTGCGGTTGGCCCTGGGTTCCTCCTAATGCAAGACAATGCTAGCCCTCATGTGGCTGGAGTGTGTCAGCAGTTCCTGCAAGAGGAAGGCATTGATGCTATGGACTGGCCCGCCCGTTCCCCAGACCTGAATCCAATTGAGCACATCTGGGACATCATGTCTCGCTCCATCCACCAACGCCACGTTGCACCACAGACTGTCCAGGAGTTGGCGGATGCTTTAGTACAGGTCTGGGAGGAGATCCCTCAGGAGACCATCCGCCACCTCATCAGGAGCATGCCCAGGCGTTGTAGGGAGGTCATATAGGCACGTGGAGGCCATACACACTACTGAGCCTCATTTTGACTTGTTTTAAGGACATTACATCAAAGTTGGATCAGCCTGTAGTGTGGTTTTCCACTTTAATTTTGAGGGTGACTCCAAATCCAGACCTCCATGGGTTGATACATTTGATTTCCATTGATAATTTTTGTGTGATTTTGTTGTCAGCACATTCAACTATCTAAAGAAAAAAGTATTTAATAAGATTATGTCATTCATTCAGATCTAGGATGTGTTGTTTAAGTGTTCCCTTTATTTTTTTGAGCAGTGTATAATACCTCATAACGACAAAGTGAAAACATGTTTTTAGACATTTTTGAAAAATGTATTCAAAATTCAATACAGACATATCTAATTTTCATAAGTGCTCACACCCCTGAGTCAATACATGTTAGAATCACCTTTGGAAGTGATTACAGCTGTGAGTCTTTCTGGGTAAGTCTCTAAGAGCTTTGCAGACCTGGATTGTACAATATTTGCACATTATTATTTTTACAATTCTTCAAGCTCTGTCAAGTTGGTTGGTGATCATTGCTAGACAGCCATTTTCTTGCCATAGATGATTTAATTCAAAACTGCAACTAGGCCACTCAGGAACATGCAATGTCGTCTTGGTAATCAACTCCAGTGTATATTTGGCCTTGTGTTTTAGGTTATTGTGCTGCTGAATTTGTCTCTTAGTGTTTGTTGGAAAGCAGACTGAACCAGGTTTTCCTCTAGGATTTTGCCTGTGCTTAGCTCTATTCTGTTTATTTTTATCATAAAAAAACTCCATAGTACTTGCCGATGACAAGCATACGCATAACATGATGCAACCACCACCATGCTTGAAAATATGAAGAGTGGTACTCAGTGTTGTGTTGGGTTTGCCCCAAACATAATGCTTTGTATTCAGGATATAAAGTCAATTTCTTTGCTATATTTTCTGCAGTTTTACATTAGTGCCTTATTGCAAACATGATGCAAGTTTAGGAATATTTGTATTCTGTACAGGCTTCCTTCTTTTCACTGTCATTTAGGTTAGTATTGTGGAGTAACTACAATGTTGTTGATCCATCAGTTTTCTCCTATCACAGCCATTAAACTCTGTAACAGTTTTAACATCTCCATTGGCCTCTAGGTGAAATCCCTGAGCTGTTTCCTTCCTCTCCGGCAACTGAGTTATGAAGGACACCTGTATCTTTGTAGTGACTGGGTGCATTTATACACCATCCCAAAGTGTAATGAATAACATCACCATGCTCAAAGGGATATTCAATGTCTGCTTTTTATTTTTACCCATCTACCACTAGGTGCCCTTCTTTGTGAGGCATTGGAAAACCTCCCTGGTCTTTGCGGTTGAATCTGTGTTTGAAATTCACTGCTCGTCTGAGGGAACTGTCAATGATCTGTATGCGTGGGGTACAAAGATGAGGTAGTCGTTCAGAAATCATGTTAAACACTATTATTGCATACAGAGTGAGTCCACGCAACTTATTATTTGAATTGTTAAGCACATTTTTACTCCTGAACTTATTTAGGCTTGCCATAACAATGGGGTTGAATACTTATTGACTCAAGACATTTCAGCTTTTCATTTTTAATTAACTTGAAAACATTTCTAAAAACATAATTCCATTTTGACATTATGGGGTATTGTGTGTAGGCCAGTGACCCAAAACAATCTAAATTTAATACATTTTAGATTCAGGCTGTAACACAACAAAATGTTGAAAAGTCAAGGGGTGTGAATACTTTCTGAAGGCACTGTATGGGTTATACAAGTTTTTTGGAACTGTGAATGTTTTTGCTGCCTCATAAAAATGTGATCAGTTTTTATACAGCTCTTTCCGTTTTCACTTTTTTCAATAAAAAGCAGTGCAGCACTGGATGCTATGAGCTCTTAATTACTGGCTTCCCTTTTTCCCCCTTCTGACCTTCGCCTACTAATCATCATTCTTCTTTAATTCAGTGTGTTTTGGTCGTACTTTAGGCTACACAACTTTCTATCTGCCTTATGTTTTTAATGGAAAAGTTATATATCAAAGTTGAAATAATATTTTAAAAAATCGTTTTGATTCTTGGTTTTGTCCAGTTGTATATTTGAATATGTATTTCTGAGGGAGGAAGCTTTACTGTACGATATACTCCTGAAACCTGATTAATGAGCTGTATAACGGAGAATAAAACCCTGATTTGTATACTTAATCTCATATGCTTAATTGCATTATTCTTGTTGAACAAGGATTTTAGTGAAAATTTGCATATACACATTTACCATGTTATGCAGTGGGTGATTTCATTTCCTCGCCTCATCTTGCATGTAGGTGTGTCTGTAGGAGGGGAAGTTCTTGGAAGTTTTGCCAGCTTGTCTCCCTGCAGTCAATCTCTTGACAGATGAGGCTGCATGTACAGACTGGATGGCACTGATACATTTAGGAGAAATTCAATTTAAGAAAGATGTATTTATATGACGTGGTGAAATATGACAAACACAGGCCTTCTGTATGCTGTATAAAAACTACTGGCTAAAATTATACAAAACATCTGTGGCATCACTTTAATACTCTTATTTGTTTTTCAACCTCTGTATTCTATTTTAGCCTGATAAATTTACATGAAGCTTTTTTTAAATTTATTTATTTTATCTCTGGTTGGCATTTAGGCTAATAGCCTATTATGTCCTTACATGTTCAGAGATTATCCATCCAGTGTCTAACTATACATTGTAACCAGGCTCCCTGGCCTGTTGCACCATTCTGAATTGATGTGCTTGTCACACACCCATTCTGCACCTTGTGTGTTGTGAGAGGCAGTGAAATTTGTGGGGTAAATTGAGCCAAAAGGGTTAGTTGAGCCACCCTTGTTTCTAGGAAACCATAGACAAAAATAATAATTATTTAGGAACAGATCATCATTTCATGAAGTCTGTGAAGAAAGGAACTATATGGAAAAAGTGGTAAGCAAGTTAGGTCCAGTGTTAGGTCACCAAGTCAAATGGTGCTTGTATCTAAACAAAAGTGGATAATTTTAAGATTGTTCTATACATCAGTTGGTCTCTATAAGCTTCAGCATGAAAGTGCATCCTTGTAGCTGTGTGGGCAAATATAGTTAACATTTACATTTACATTTACGTCATTTAGCAGACGCTCTTATCCAGAGCGACTTACAAATAGGTGCATTCACCTTATAGCCAGTGGGATCACCACTTTACAATTTTTTTTTTTTTTTTTCTCTTTTCAATATATTTTTATTTTTGTATCTTTATTTTGACTATTTTTTCTATTGTTAATGTTATTCTTTGTCTTTTCAATATATTTGTAAAAAAAAAAAATTTGGGGGGGGGTGGTTTGGGGTAAGTGGGGGTAGAAGGATTACTTTATCCTATCCCAGGTATTCCTTAAAGAGGTGGGGTTTCAAATGTCTCCGGAAGGTGGTGAGTGACTCCGCTGTCCTGGCGTCGTGAGGGAGCTTGTTCCACCATTGGGGTGCCAGAGCAGCGAACAGTTTTGACTGGGCTGAGCGGGAACTATGCTTCCACAGAGGTAGGGGAGCCAGCAGGCCAGAGGTGGATGTTTGACTTGGGGTAAGTTGAGCCAATGGCAAGTCGAGCAAATGTAAGTGTTTTCTTCCCAACGCTGGGATATAAGGTAATAATAGGGCCTATGTTAAAAGTGTTTACAAAAGTACAAAGTGTTTGTTAGGTGTTAAGCCTGTGTTAAAATATGCTTAAAATGATTAAAAAACGAAAAGCAATTGTGGTTAGGTTCAATTATGATTGGGAAATAAAGATACACGTGGTTTTAAAAAGGTAGTGGTAATATTTCATTCAGTACAGACATGTATAGGCCGCTGAACCCGGGGTAAGTTGTGCCGAGAGACCACTTTTGTTTTGGACATGCTATGTTTTCAAAACTAATGTTTACATGAATTCTGATTATTTCCAGTGATGCACAACATCCTGAAATATATTCAGTTAGAACGAATACTATATTTCCCTTGAGAGTGATTCTGAATGTCAAAATGTCTCAACTTACCCCACTTTCCCCTACATATGACGGTCCTATACTGTACTGCCTAAAGCCATAGCCACCTATATGCACAACAAACCCCCAGGTTAGGCCCGACCACAGGAGTAGCAGTGTGGGACGTCTCTCTCTATAAAGATCAAAGGGGCCAGCAGAAGTTTCAACGGTTCTAGTGAGAGGATGAGAGAAGCGCTGTTTCCTCGCAGATGGGTGTGCGTGCTTGGTCGCCCTCGTACAACTTGCAAATCAAACACTTCTAAAGAAACGTCATTTGTATCTAAACTACATTCAATGATATTTTTGTTTGTAGTTGTTTATTGTCAACGTTCACAATGTTACCCGCGAAATATAGTAGAGTACTAGTTTTCTTCACAACGTTTTGGTTTTACGCAACTTTGGCACACGGGAGTGGATTTAATCATTCAACTATCTTGGACCCTCATGGGAAGTATCATCTGAAGTGGAGGTTTGACCGGATAACTATTACTTTTGAAATAGAAGTGGAAACTAGAGGATATATAGGATTTGGTCTATCTCCCAACGGTGCCATGGCGTCGTCGGATATTGTAATTGGTGGAGTCACGGATGGGACACCGTATCTACAGGTATGTTACTCACCTGGGTTTTACAGAATGAAAGTGTCGCAAACTATGCCTTGCTTTTTATTACATGAGAGGTGGGCTACTTTCACTGCTATTTTAACATTGCATACATAGTTCAATTGTGCAGCTATATGAAAATAATGATTTATATTACATTTATGTTTAACTATTTTCACAGGGCACTTGGGGATATTTTGGTTGTTTACCTGATTTCTTACTACATGGCTCTGGACCTAAAAGTATATGAAATAGTCATTGAGGGTCTCCAAATTGAACTTGTAGTTATTGGTCAGGTGTAACAAGCTAATGGCCCACTGCCTTATGGTAAACTGTTGTGATGCACAGCCAGCTACTCATGGCTTGACTCCAACAGGGTAAAGGTTCTGGATATTGCTACACATATCACAGTCCTATACTGCACTGCCTAAAGCCATAGCCACCTGTGTGCACAACAAACCCCCAGGTAAGGCCTGACCACAGGAGTATATTGCTGGATGGCCCTAAAAATCAGAGGAAGGCCCTAAAAATTATCAAAGACTCCAGCCACCCTAATCATTGACTGTTCTCTCTGCTACCGCATGGCAAGCGGTACCGGAGCGCCAAATCTAGGTCCAAAAGGCTTCTTAACAGCTTCTACCCCCAAGCCATAAGACTCCTGAACAGTTAATCATGGCTACCCGGACTATTTGCATTGTTATTTTATTTTACTGCTGCTCTTTAATTATTTGCTATTTTTTACTTATCTATTTTTTACTTAACACTTTTTTTTTTACTGCATTGTTGGTTAATGGCTTGTAAGTAAGCATTTCACTGTAATGTCTACACCTGTTGTATTCGGCGCATGTGGCAAATAAGATTTGATTTGATTTGACATCACAGGAAGCTCACTGTGCCTCTGGGATCTGGCAATGATGCCACACAATCTAACACAGTCCCTCTCATTGTGTTACCAGAGGGTCAGGGTCTATGAGGAGACAGCAGCTGTAGTTTTGTGCCAATGTTGTTGTTTGTTGTTATGTATTTACAAGCAATGCTTGGGAGTGATAAGGAGAAAGACATAACAGCCAGACACTTGCCAACAACAAAGCCCTGTTTATACCTGGTGCTAACATGTGTCCTGTTTCCTGATCTTGTCTACATTCTGATTGTGCCCACATTTTCAGAAATGTGTCTACACATGGTATTAAGATGTGTCAGTTATCCGTCCACTGTGTCTGCATTGTGACCAGATTTCCTGGTCCATCCCTGTATGGAAATAATTTCACAGCTATTCTTTCAAAATATGTTTTATTTATTTGAAGACATATTGATGGCATAAGTCAATGGGCCACCTTGTCAATTATTTTAGAGGGTGGGATAGTGCCGATTAAATGGTTTCACTGTCCACAATGCGTGCCTGACTACCTCCGGAGGTGGTCAGGAAGATCTGATCAGAATCAGATCACAATGTGTCTTTTAATCGTCTACTCCTGTCTAAAAATGTGGCTACAATCAGTGTGGAGAAGATCAGGACAAAGGAAGCATGTCATTACCAGGTATAAACGGGGCTCAAGACAGTTGATTAACCATTTGACATGACAAATGAAGCATAGTCCTGTGGTAATAGTCCTTTAGCTAGTCGTCATCCTAGCTAAAGTAATAATACAGTAATAGATCAGTAATTAAGCAAAGTAATGCAATTGTCTACCGTGCTCTTTCAATTGTGTCATTGGAAAACTGGTTTTCCCAAGGTTTAGTGATTTACATCTATGTATGTATATTTACATTGAAGGGCTCTCTTGTCCCTCGTTCAGGACAGTGTTATTGCAGACAGGACAGTTGTGTTTTATCCGGCATCCTTTCAACAGGATTACTTTGCAGACGCCAACAGAAAAGTGCACAGAGATGTGCAGCAGAACTACAGGCTGCAGTATGGCAGGGAGAACAGCACACACACTGTCCTGGCTTTCAGCAGGGACCTCCTGACCTGTGACACAAGTGACAAGGACATCACGGTACGTGGGTGGTGGAAATGTTTTATCTATGGGAAATGTGGAGGTTGATGTTTGCATGTTTGAATGTGTGCGTATGTACGGGGTTAAGTGGGTGGGCTTTTTAGTTTAAATGTCAGTTCATGCCCGAGGTGTCATAGTACTTCTTACTTAAATTAATTTATAGATAATAGATGTGTATGTGTATTGTCTGCCCAGGAAAGCACAGTGAGAGTGATATGGGCCTACCACAGTGAGGATGTGGAACCGTCAGGACCGATGTACCATGGAGTGAACAGAGGGAGGAAGAGTATGCGGCTACTCAACCCAGGAATTAAAGCTAATATTCCCTCTGGGATTGACTTTTTCAACTTGCAAAACATAAACGTAAGTGTGGTAGCTGGAGAAGAAAAACGTTACTTCTCTCACCCACTATCCATCTCTTAAACAAACTTGATACCACTTCTAGCTTTTATTACTTCAGAGGACCTTTTGTACTCTGAGACTGTATTTGCACTGTGTGAGATTTATGATCAGTCCAATTTTATGGAGAGTAAATACAGTATCAGTCTCTCTGTCTGTTTGTTTCTCTCAAGATAGGTGCCAGTGCCATTCAAGGACACTACCTACTGGTGTCAGATATTTAAGATCCAGGAGGTTCAGAAGAAACACCATATCATTAGAGTAAGTACATACTTGGAATTCATTGAGCTATATTAACAACACAGCAGAAAAAGTATTGCAAATCGACAACAGGCTTTCCATTGAGGAAGGAGTAGCCTATAGTTCAGTCATCATGCAGTCACCTTGTTTACCTTTCTTTAAAGGCATCTCACCTGGATCATTTCGGAGTTTTTATTTGTCTGCCTGCCTACCTTTTTCATTGCTGTTGTCTGAAGTGTGTTCCTCTTTCGTTGCTGTTGTCTGAAGTGTGTACCCCCTGTGGGGACATTTCTCCCACTTCTGAGGCACACCTGCCGCTTGTTTGCAGCTCCAAATTGCTACTGTGTATTAAATGAGCCATTATATAAATGATATATCCCAAACATAATTGAACTAGTATTAAACCAAAAGGCTTTAAAACACACTTGATTAAAGGAGGTAGCACGTACAATTTAGAATCAAAAGAATGGTACGATGACACATTTCTTATCCATTTCTTATTCTAATCCTTAGTGGGATTTTTCATAAAGACCAAGTGTGCTTTTGAAACTAGATTGTTATGTTTTACTAAAGGGCCTTAGTTATATTAACATGGTATGGACTAGTAGTACTATATTGTGTCGTGTTATCATTTGTCGTATCACTTACAGTAGGACTTTTCTGCCAAGTAGAAAACATGAGAGTTGCTTTTGAAGTTGCCATGGCTATGACCTCTTTGACTTTAGAATCCTTGAGCTCAAAACAAAGAGTCTTCCATCATTAAGTGAACCTGCCAGAAATATATAAATATAGCTACCTCCCTCTTCTCTTACTCCCCCTCCAGCACACAGCTTACTCTACTGTACATGCATCTGGCTCTTCTCTTCTGTTCTGCACTCTGAGGATGACAATTAGATCATAGAATGAGAAACACCAGCACCATTCTATCAGAAAAATATGCTCCACTGTCCATATCCAATTTGTCGGAGGAGCTGTGTAAGGGTCTCAGAAAAGGTCTTGAAAATTCTACCCTTATTAAAAAAAGGTCTGGAAAATCCTACCCTTATTAACATCTGATTCCACTATACATAACACAAACTGTTGTGAGATAGCCCAGATATTGTTGTGAACTCTTATTTTGGAGAGAGCTCTTTGCATGACGAAATAATGTAAGATGCTAAAAGTGTTGCCATTATAGAATTAGTAGAGTAAAACGGAAATCATTTCAGTATCCAAATGCTACGTGGGAGTCGGACTGTTGTGATTAAATGTTATTTTTCCATCCCAGATGTTTTCATGTGCGTGTGCATGATGTGTGAGTCAGTGAGTGAGAGGCAGTATGTAAGACATCTGTTATTATGTGTGATATGAATGGGACTGTCTCCTCCAATTCATCTGTGGTCTATAAAGAAACACTACTAAAGTTTTTTGGGGGTTTTAAGGCATTTATACAAAAGTTTAAAAGGCCCATCTATTTTTCCCTGTGCACGTTATAACAATTATCCTATCTTGACACTGCAAAAAGCCCCCATTCCCATGATATTTTCTCAGTCACGGTTTCTGTCCTTACCCTCCGCTCCACCTGCTTCGTCCCTCTGGGGGATTTGGTCTTTCACCACCTCACTCCACCCTCTATTATCTTGGGCACCGCAACCTCACCTCCTGTTTAGATGACTCTATGACTTTCAAGACTTCCTGAAAACTGTCTACATGACATGCTTAATTTAGTTTGATAGATGTATTCTATTCAATAAAGTTCTTTATTCAGAGAATGCGGCCTATAAAGTGTTCTATACAGTGTACCAAATCATCTAACAAGAAAGGCGCTATCCTTCCTCTCTCATAGCACAATCTCAACCTCAAACTTAGACTACCATGGCTGCTTCCACCATAAATAAATACATTTGAGAAAAAGTAGGAAGAATGTCTAAATATTAATACGGTTGTCGTGGGCCAAGCTGTGGTCTTGTGTCCTGCTGATTTGAAAGGAGGCCTCACAGTATGATGTCATGGTTTGCCCAGCAGGCAGCAAGCTGCTTTTCTCAGAATCTCAGTCCAAACTAGAGGCCCCAAGGCCCATTGAGGAAAAACTTAATTATTTATATTTATTTTTCACTACTTCCATCCTGAGGTGAACAGGGCTAACCCAATCCTGTTTATCCCCTCTTGTGTGTATCCTACGGTTGAGAGCAATAGAATTGAGGTCTTGTAGCCTTTCCTGCAGTCAATGACCAAATCGCCCTCTAGTGGCCTCATGGGTGGAATGTTATGAATATTTTTCATTATTTCCTAATTAATAAACTTTTTACGCCAAAAATCCGGTGTTTCAATGTCAAACGGTTTTGTTATATTTCAGTCTTCTGTGATGTATATAAAGTGTAATATTGGGATGCAAACTCAAAATTGAATACATTTCAACTTTATATCTGACATGGTACAGGTGTCTTCATTTTTTAAAGCCCATAACCATGTGTGTATACTTTTGTTTCAATGTAGAGTTGTTTAAGACTACCAAGAAACACTCTATGTGACCCTGATTTAGCCCACTGCAGTAAAAGTTAAGGCAAGTGTAGGCAATTCAAAAGAAGCCAACAGTGGTTAGAATACACTAACATTTACTACTTCCTTCTCTCTTCTTTTTGTTTACAGATTGAACCTTTGATTCAAAGGGGCCATGAAAACCTGGTTCATCACATTTTGTTGTATCAATGTGATAGCAGCTTGAATGAGAGTGAGCTCGAGGCTGGCCATGAATGTTACCATCCAAATATGCCTGACTCCTTTCTCACCTGTGAGACGATAGTCTTCGCCTGGGCCATTGGTGGTGAGGTGGGCAATTGTTTTCAATTTGTAGTCATTTTTTATTCAGTGTTGTAAAACTTTTAGTTAGCCACATGTATTTCCATGTATCAGAGTGATCATGTAAGCTTCCTTATCGACATGTTCAGGATGCCTCTCAATCTACCCTTACAGGGGTTCACCTATCCACCCCATGTTGGACTGTCCATTGGCACATCAATAGACCCTGTCTATGTCCTGATGGAGGTCCACTATGACAACCCAGCCTTTCAACAAGGTATAGTACACCCACAAGGACACGTCATGTTGCATTACAAACAATGAATGTGACTTGTCTGCCTTGACTCTATTGTAATTTGCCCTTTTCACCCATTCACACCAAAGTGATATCTACAGCACTTTACAGTTCAACAGTCAGTTACCCTGTTCATTATAATGTTACTGTTTCATTGTCAGGAGTGGTGGACAGCTCTGGCCTGCGTCTGTTCTACACCCCTGAGCTGCGTCAGTATGATGCAGGAGTGATTGAGACAGGTGTGTGGGTGAGTCTGTACCACATGCTGCCTCCAGGCATGCAGGAGTACGTCTCAGAGGGACACTGTACCCGCGAGTGTTTGCAGGAGGTAAGACAGACAGCTATGACGGAGCCTTTCAAACTGGTGCGATGCCAGACATTCCCATTTCACTAGGGAACAACAGGAGTCAAACATCCACTGTTAAATTACTGTTATGCTATACCACCAACAGTGACAAGCCTCCATTTTAGTCTTGCTACGTGCCCAAAACAGTGATCATCCAAAAGCAATTAAACTAAAAAGCACTTTCTGCATCTCTGAGATAATATCTATTTGCTCCTCTGTCAGTCCCTAGGCCAGGAGATGCCCAGCGGAGTGAGGGTGTTTGCTGTTCTGATGCATGCCCACCTAGCTGGCCGTGCCATCAGAACCAGACACTTCCGGGAACAGAAGGAGCTGCAGCCCCTCTCACATGACGAGGAGTTTGACTTCAACTTCCAGGAGTTCCAGCTGCTGAAGGATGAGAGGCTGCTGTTACCTGTTGGTACTCTGATATACTGTTTAGCTGACATGTTAAAGGTAGACTCAGCGATATGACGTAGGTGCACAAAGTAAACAGCATAGTGGGTCAATTTCCGCAACAACTAAGAGCGTTGAAGAGCAAGGCTAAACTCCTCCACTGTTTTCGTCCCGTACCTACCACGCTCTAACAACGTGAAGCGAACCCATGCACATGCGCAGAAACTGTGTGTGACCGTGTGAGAGAGAAGTCTTGCATCTCGCTCACCGCAATATCTGCTCGTGGCAATGTCATTTCGCTGAGTCTACCTTTTAAGTAGTGTAGGAAATATGGGAATATAAATCTACTGCTTGAGCTTGCCATGCAGGTCGAAGCATGTTCCCCTCTCCCTGTGATGAACGGTAATGATTGATGATTGCATGACTTTGATCCACCTACATAGATACAGGACATAAGTAGGGCTTCATCTTTTGGCTTTGCTCACTAACGGCTGTTGCCTCGTACCTTTGACCGCAGCACAACCATGCTAAAACCACAGGAAATCACGCCTCCTTGTACTGGATATTACTGCTTTAGTGTTATCTTAATGATGTACTTTAATGAAAACGCCATTCTGTTTGACGTGGGGTTCTAAATTCACAACCACAGAAGTGCCTTGATTTCAAATTTCTTTTCAGGGTGACAATTTGATCACAGAATGCAAGTACACCACAAAAGACAGACAAAACATGACCTGGGTAAGAATGCACTACTCACAATCCACATGGATAAATTAATACTTATTTTGCCTGCTTTCTCTATTATTTTCTTCTTTTTGCTTCTATGGGGCCTTTGAAACTGAGCTGTCAGCCCTGACATGGTGAATCCAGCTCATCCTTAAGATGTGGCTTCTTCCTAATGATCTGTTTTATGTGAGTTTACAGAGATCACCTAATTTTTCCATGTGTTCTATTGTTCCTCAGGCTGAGCCTACTTGAGTCTATTTGAGCTCATGTTTCTCATCTGTCTGCGTGTTTCTGTGATTTGATGATTTGGTTGATTTGATGATTTGGTTGATTGCAGTATGGGACAATAGTCGTCATGTTCATAACAACATTACACAACCCTTGAGGGTAGAGCTATGGGGTTATTGCTTTGACTTCAGATGTACCATAAGATGGACACAAAGCCCATGTTGTTTTTTAACCATTCTTACCTTTGAAGAAAAATTACACAGAAGGATATCATCATTCTTATTACACAATTACGAATGAATAGATTAGTATACTTAAATGGAAGGGAATTTAGTGTTATGTACTTACCGGTAATAGGATTGAGTTGTGTTTCGCCTGCATGAACCTCTTGGTTGATACTTTCAGATTTTCTCTATTTTGCATATTTTTGATACTGAATGCTATCAGATCTTCAACCAAAACCTAATATTAGATAAAGGGAACCTTTTACCTTTCCCCTGTGTGAAAAGGTAATTGCCCCCTTACACTCAATAACTGGTTGTGCCACCTTTAGCTGCAATGACTACAACCAAATGCTTCCTGTAGTTGTTGATCAGTCTGGAAGAATTTTGGCCCACCTTCGCATGCAGAACTGCTTTAACTCAGTGACATTTGTGGGTTTTCAAGCATGAACTGCTCTTTTCAAGTCCTGCCACAACATCTCAATTGGGATTAGTTCTGGACTTTGATTTGTTACTTTTTAACCATTTTCATGTAGACTTGATTGTGTGTTTTGGATCATTGTCTTGCTGCATGACCCAGCTGCGCTTCAGCTTCAGCTCACAGACGGATGGCCTAACATTCTCCTGTAGAATTCATGATTCCTTCTATTATGATAAGTTGGCCCGGTTCCTGAGACAGCAAAGCATCCCCAAACCATCACACTACCACCATGCTTGACCATTGGTATGAGGTTCTTACTGTGGAATGCAGTGTTTGGTTTTTGCCAGACATAATGGAACCCATCTCGTCCAAAAAGCACCTGGAAGCATCTGGATGATCATCAAGACTCTTGGAAGAATGTTCTATGGACAGATGAATCAAAAATATAACCAAACACTACATTCCACAGTAAGAACCTTATACCAACAGTCAAGCATGGTGGTGGTAGTGTGATGGTTTGGGGATGCTTTGCTGACTGAACGACTTGCCTTAATGTGGTCCTCTGTAGCTCAGCTGGTAGAGCACGGCGCTTGTAACGCCAAGGTAGTGGGTTCGATCCCCGGGACCACCCACACACAAAAATGTATGCACGCATGACTGTAAGTCGCTTTGGATAAAAGCGTCTGCTAAATGGCATATTATTATTATTATTATTAATAGAAGGAACCATGAATTCTGCTCTGTATCAGAGAATTCTACAGGAGAATGTCAGGCCATCTGTCTGTGAGCTGAAGCTAAAGCGCAGCTGGATCATGCAGCAAGACAAGGATCCACAACACACAATAAAGTCTACATGAAAATGTCTAAAAAGCAACAAATGTGATGTTTTGTAATGGCCTAGACAAAGTCCAGACCTAATCCCAATTGAGATGTTGTGGCAGGACTTGAAATGAACAGTTCATGCTTGAAAACCCACAAATGTCGCTGAGTTAAAACAGTTCTACATGGAAGAGTGGGCCAAAATTCCTCCTCAGCGACGTGAGAGACTGATCAACAACTACAGGAAGCGTTTGGTTTGGAGTCATTGTAGCTAAAGGTGGCACAACCAGTTATTGAGTGTAAGGGGGCAATTCCTTTTTCACATAGGGGCATTGGGTGTTGCATAACTTTGTTTATTAAATAAATGAAATAAGTATGTAATTGTTGTGTTATTTGTTCACTCAGGTTCCCTTTATCTAATATTAGGTTTTGGTTGAAGATCTGATAACATTCAGTATCAAAAATATGCAAAAGTAGAGAAAATTAGAAAGGGGGCAAATACTTTTTCACAGCACTGTATGTGTTAAAGGCTGTCTGTCTTGGCTGAACAATCTGTCTGCAAATACAGCCCCAGGCCCACAGATGGGATCTTGGTTATATAGTTGTTTGCAGCTACTGGCACCGTTTCTTACAGAGACATCAAACGAACAAATGACTGATGACTACAGTCGTAGAACGGAGCTCCTTTTCTTCTAGAGTTACTCTCTACTATTCAGGAGTAAACATGCCAACCAATTATTATTCTGGAACAATATAAGACAGAATTTTTATCCATTGTTATGATTCTGTGAATTCATGCCATTTATTTTCCCCCAAAATACACATTCCCCAAAATGCCATTACAACTTTGTCACCACAAGGCACTGTTATTGTGTCAGCTTTGTGTTAGACATAATACAGTGGGGGAAAAAGTATTTAGTCAGCCACCAATTGTGCAAGTTCTCCCACTTAAAAAGATGAGAGAGGCCTGTAATTTTCATCATAGGTACACGTCAACTATGACAGACAAAATGAGAAAAGAAAATCCAGAAAATCACATTGTAGGATTTTTTATGAATTCATTTGCAAATTATGGTGGAAAATAAGTATTTGGTCACCTACAAACAAGCAAGATTTCTGGCTCTCACAGACCTGTAACTTCTTCTTTAAGAGGCTCCTCTGTCCTCCACTCGTTACCTGTATTAATGGCACCTGTTTGAACTTGTTATCAGTATAAAAGACACCTGTCCACAACCTCAAACAGTCACACTCCAAACTCTACTATGGCCAAGACCAAAGAGCTGTCAAAGGACACCAGAAACAGAATTGTAGACCTGCACCAGGCTGGGAAGACTGAATCTGCAATAGGTATGCAGCTTGGTTTGAAGAAATCAACTGTGGGAGCAATTATTAGGAAATGGAAGACATACAAGACCACTGATAATCTCCCTCGATCTGGGGCTCCACGCAAGATCTCACCCCGTGGGGTCAAAATGATCACAAGAACGGTGAGCAAAAATCCCAGAACCACACGGGGGGACCTAGTGAATGACCTGCAGAGAGCTGGGACCAAAGTAACAAAGCCTACCATCAGTAACACACTACGCCGCCAGGGACTCAAATCCTGCAGTGCCAGACGTGTCCCCCTGCTTAAGCCAGTACATGTCCAAGCCCGTCTGAAGTTTGCTAGAGTGCATTTGGATGATCCAGAAGAGGATTGGGAGAATGTCATATGGTCAGATGAAACCAAAATAGAACTTTTTGGTAAAAACTCAACTCGTCGTGTTTGGAGGACAAAGAATGCTGAGTTGCATCCAAAGAACACCATACCTACTGTGAAGCATGGGGGTGGAAACATCATGCTTTGGGGCTGTTTTTCTGCAAAGGGACCAGGACGACTGATCTGTGTAAAGGAAAGAATGAATGGGGCCATGTATCGTGAGATTTTGAGTGAAAACCTCCTTCCATCAGCAAGGGCATTGAAGATGAAACGTGGCTGGGTCTTTCAGCATGACAATGATCCCAGACACACCGCCCGGGCAACGAAGGAGTGGCTTCGTAAGAAGCATTTCAAGGTCCTGGAGTGGCCTAGCCAGTCTCCAGATCTCAACCCCATAGAACATCTTTGGAGGGAGTTGAAAGTCTGTGTTGCCCAGCGACAGCCCCAAAACATCACTGCTCTAGAGGAGATCTGCATGGAGGAATGGGCCAAAATACCAGCAACAGTGTGTGAAAACCTTGTGAAGACTTACAGAAAATGTTTGACCTGTGTCATTGCCAACAAAGGGTATATAACAAAGTACTGAGAAACTTTTGTTATTGACCAAATACTTATTTTCCACCATAATTTGCAAATAAATTCATTAAAAATCCTACAATGTGATTTTCTGGATTTTTTTTCCTCATTTTGTCTGTCATAGTTGACGTGTACCTATGATGAAAATTACAAACCTCTCTCATCTTTTTAAGTGGGAGAACTTGCACAATTGGTGGCTGACTAAATACTTTTTTCCCCCACTGTACAGCCTGAAGTGGTACTTAATCTATATCAGTCACATGTTTTCAGAAACAGATTTTCATGATTTCTTCGTGGTTTGCAAGGACTAGCTGGAGCCAAATCTTAGTGTTTGTTTAAGTTGATGATTGTTACACAGATATCCATGTATTTACAGATTTGTTTTGTTGTGGGGCTAAATAGAATAAAATAGAAGTGTAATTTGATAACAGTAAAGAATAGTAAAGGCCGTGCTGCAGACTACACGTTCTGCGTAGGACCCCTGCGGCCCCTAATTTTGTAAATGCTATTGTAAACAACATTTTGGGAACTGAGTCAAGGTCTCAACTTATTGTTGAGCGATAGCATACTATAATACACAATGTGCAATTTTGAAATTTGGTTGTGCATCAGCAGCTTTTCTCTTGTTATGTCAGTCACTGACAGTCACTCAATTAACCCATGTCAGCTAACATTTTATAAGACTGCTCGGTAAGTTAGTCTAGCCAGCTATCTAAACCTTCATTGCTGAATTAGGAAGGGCAAGTGCCCAGGGGCCCTGACCTCCAGGGGGCCCCTGACCTCCAGGGGGCCCACATTGATTTTGTTAGTCATCCAGATATTGTATGAACATGGCATAAGTCAAGGCAAAATGTGTACAATTGCAGATAATTAGCTTTAAAACTGCAACATTTTCACTCCACCGCCAAGAGGGAGGCCACTAAAATGTTTTGCCCAACCAAATCTCACAAAAGGCTAGAGGAGGCTCTGAGTATATGTAACCTTTAATTTAGCTGTTGTATTGGTGTTTAGTATACTGAATATGGAAAGGGGGATACCTAGTCAGTTGCACAACTGAATGCATTGAACCGAAATGTGTCTTCCGCATTTAACCCAACCCCTCTGAATCAGAGAGGTGCGGGGGGCTGCCTTAATCGACATCATCAGCGCCCAGGAAACAGTTGTTGTTGGGGGTTATCTGCCTTGCACAAAGTGCAGAACGGCAGAATGTTCTACCTTGCCGGGTTCGGGGATTCGAACCAGTGACCTTTCGGTTACTGGCCCAACGCTCTTAACCACTTGATTTCTAGATTTTTTCCCCTCTGGTTGTTCCCTCAGGGTGGTTTGACCACCAGGGATGAGATGTGTCTGTCCTACCTGCTCTACTATCCCAGAGTGAACCTGGCCAGGTGTGAGAGCCTCCCTGAGATCACCGGGCAGCTTAAGTTCATCGGAGTCAAAGAGATCCAGGTGCCTGTCACGTAAGTATGAGGCTCTGTACTGCAACTACAATACCCATATACTGTAGCAGTTCAAGTTGGAACCTGTAACACCAATTGGGGAAGATAATTTTTAGGTGAAGAGTTTTCTCTGCCTGGAGCACCTTACAAAGGTCATACACTATGCATTCTCAGGGATAAGTTATGTTCCAAATTAGTTACTGCATGTTATAGAGAGAGAGAGTACATACATGCATTCCCCCAGGCCTGGGAGAGAGAATAGGGGAAGGACTGGAAGAGGTTTATGGGACAAAGAAATTGCACTTCATAGGAAGGAAGAAAGGACAGAGGAATATGGGTTATAGTCCCAAAGAGCCTGTAATCAAACTAGCCCAGTGGGGTCAACAAGTGGAGCACATAATAATAATAATAATATGCCATTTAGCAGACGCTTTTATCCAAAGCGACTTACAGTCATGCGTGCATACATTTTTTTTGTGTATGGGTGGTCCCGGGGATCGAACCCACTACCTTGGCGTTACAAGCGCCGTGCTCTACCAGCTGAGCTACAGAGGACCACAGAGGACCACATCTGAAGTTGATCACAGTGTTACTCTTTTTCCTGTTTTAGATGGTTCTGTTTTGTTTTACCTGTTAGCATGCTGGAATTTGACAGCAAGATATACAAAGCAATAGTTTATTGTTTTCCTTACTATGTTTTTGCTCTTGCATTCTATTCCTTTTGTTCAAAATAACATATTGTTCATCCATTTAAATTAGACAATGCACAATATTTGTCTCTGTCGCTAGATTTCTATCCAATTGGCGACAGCTTTTCATGGGAATATTCTAAAATCTGAATTAAGAAACATTTTCCCTCCAGGTGGTGTTTCCACCAAACTGACTTGTTGTAGAGAAATATATGTGCATGATGACATAGTGCACACAAAATGTAAATTTTCGCTTAAATTTTCATTATCGAATAAAAATCTAAAGTTCAACCGATAGTTTTGTCACAAAAAACTGTTGCGTTAAATAGCAAATGTGCCTACTCTGGTTCGTTCTAGCCAACAGCTCACATATACAGTGCGGGTAGGCTAGTCTACATGATGAGATTATTATGGATAAACGAGACTATTTGTATTTGTCAAACGGCAGTCAAGAATCGATCATCATGTCACCAGAATAAGACCCTCGGTATTTATTGGAATAGAGCATCAAGCTCATAGCGTGCACTTTCAACACCCTGTGAAGTTCATCTTAATTGACTTAATATGTAGCCTAATAAACTGCGTGGTTTCCCGAGTCGTAGTTGGAGGACCACACACCATATCATCGTATAAAAATCTTTGATATCCTCGCGTGACTCCAAGTTTGCTATGATATGATGGTTATTATATCAGTATTTGCGCGTGAAGGCGTTTCCACCGACATTTCTCACATAATACATTTTACCGACACAAAAAGATCCCACCATGTCAAATAAACATACAGTACCAGTCAAAAGTTTGGACACACCTACTCATTCCAGGGGTTTTCTTTATTTTTACTATTTTCTACATTGTAGAATAATAGTGAAGACATCAAAACTATGAAATAACACATATGGAATCATGTAGTAACCAAAAAAGTGTTAAACAAATCAAAATATATTTCATATTTGAGATTGTTCAAAGTAGCCACCCTTTGCCTTGATGACAGCTTTGCACACTCTTGGCATTCTGGTTTGGGATGAGTTGGACCGCAGAGTGAAGGAAAAGCAGCCAACAAGTGCTCGGCATATGTGCGAACTCCTTCAAGACAGTTGGAAAGCATTCCAGGTGACTACCTCATGAAGCTGGTTGAGAGAATGCCAAGAGTGTGCAAAGCTGTCATCAAGGCAAAGGGTGGCTACTTTGAAGAATCTAAAATATAAAATATATTTTTATTTGTTTAACACTTTTTTGGTTACTGCATGATTCCATATGTGTTATTTCATAGTTTTGATGTCTTCACTATTATTCTAAAATGTAGAAAATAGTCAAAATAAAGAAAATCCCTTGAATGAGTAGGTGTGTCCAAACTTTTGACTGGTACTGTATTATCTGTAGGTATTTATAAAATTGTACCGAAACTTCCTGTTACATCACATCTGTTTTTTTTATACTGTATGACTTTACTCGCATGAAAACTGTGGATGGAAGCGTGGTTAGTGAAACAAATATTTTTGCCATTAAGTTTTTCCATCTTTGCTTTATGCAAATAAAATGGCATCAAAAGCAGATGTGAAATCCTGAAACATAACATTCTACATTCTACTTCATGTAATCATAAGAGTACGTAGATGTCCGTTGATTGTCAGTATGTCAGTAAATAAAATAGACATAGTGCAAACTGTTTCTTAATTGATGCTACTGTATGTATTGTAATGTGTCCATGGTGTTTCCTGTTCATATGCCGCTGAGTGGTAGGTTGTGTAAGGGAGAACTTAGACCTGAGAATAATTTTTAAAAGCCTGGAAATGAGAGTCTATTTGATGGGTTGGGCTGCAGGAGTGCATTTACTCTTCCTGCTATTACAGCAGGGCTCAACTACTTTTGTTCCCATTTAGAGGAAGAGGAAGTTTGAATAGGTCAGGCTGGCTGCTCTAAACAGATTAGGTTACACAGCTCTTTCTTCCCTCCAAGAAAGGCTATGTGCTCTCCAAGAAGCCTTGTCCATGAAGACGAACACCAACCTTCTGTAAACAAAAACAGGCCTTAGCAGGAAACAGCAGTCCCACTTTCCCTAACGTCTTCCCCATGGAAATGCTTTGGGAATAATTTAGTTAGCAGCTGCTCTTTTTCCTTCTGACCATAAGTTGTAAACATTTTGAATAATGTACAGTGCATTCAGAAAGTATTCAGATCCCTTCACTTTTTCCACATTTTGTTATGCTACAGCCTTATTCTAAAATGGATTAAGTTATTTTTTTCCTCATCAATCTACACACAATACCCCATAATGACAAAGCAAAAACAGGTTTTGATAGATTTTTGCATATTTATACAAAATACAAAACTGAAATATCACATTTACATAAGTATTCAAACCCTTTACTCAGTACTTTGTTGAAGCACCTTGTCACGATCGTCGTAGGGAATAGACCAAGGCGCAGCGTGATGAACGAACATGTTTAAACTTTATTATCTTTAGTGATAATAGACAACAATAAACAAAACAAGAAACGACTCGTGAAGTCCACAGTAACAAGGACCAACACGGAACAAGAACCCACAAACACAAAGGGAAAACAGACAGTTTAAATATGGCTCCCAATCAGAGACAACCAACGACAGCTGACACTCGTTGCCTCTGATTGGGAGTCACTCTGGCCAAAATAGAAATAAACACAACAGAAAGAACACACCCTGGCTCAACATATAGAGTCCCAGAGCCAGGGTGTGACAGTACCCCCCCCTAAAGGCGCGGACTGCGACCGCGCCTCAACTTGAACAAAACAGGGGAGGGCTGGGTGGGCATTCCTCCTCGGCGGCGGTTCTGGCTCTGGCCTTGCCCACCACCCTCCAATAAACCCCCCATAGCGCCCCTGGTCCAGTCTGGCCCCGCTGGCTGGAGCTGAACTGGACGCAGCAGGAGCGGTTAGCTTCAGCTCCGTAGTGGAGCAGTTGACCGGTACCTTACCAGGCACCGGTGACCCAGGCACGGGTTGTGCTGGACTGACGACGCGCACCCCTGGCTTGGTGCGTGGAGGAGGAACGGGCCTTACCAGGCTGACGACGCGCACCCCTGGCTTGGTGCGTGGAGGAGGAACGGGCCTTACCAGGCTGACGACTCGCACCCCTGGCTTAGTGCGAGTAGCAGGAACAGGCCGGGCCGGGCTGGCGACGCGCACCCCTGGCTTGGTGCGTGGAGCCGGAACGGGCCGGACCGGGCTGACGATGCGCACCCCTGGCCTGGTGCGTGGAGTAGGAACAGGCCGGACCGGGCTGACGACTCGCACCCCTGGCTTGGTGCGTGGAGTAGGGACAGGCCGGACCGGGCTGGCGACGCACACCGTAGGCTTGGTGCGTGGAGTAGGGACAGGCCGGACCGGGCTGGCGACGCACACCGTAGGCTTGGTGCGAGGAGCAGGGACAGGCCGGACTGGGCTGGCGACGCACACCGTAGGCTTGGTGCGAGGAGCAGGGACAGGCCGGACTGGGCTGGCGACGCACACCGTAGGCTTGGTGCGTGGAGGAGGAACGGGCCTTACCAGGCTGACGATGCGCACCCCTGGCTTGGTGCGTGGAGGAGGAACGGGCCTTACCAGGCTGACGACTCGCACCCCTGGCTTAGTGCGAGTAGCAGGAACAGGCCGGGCCAGGCTGGCGACGCGCACCCCTGGCTTGGTGCGTGGAGCCGGAACGGGCCGGACCGGGCTGACGATGCGCACCCCTGGCCTGGTGCGTGGAGTAGGAACAGGCCGGACCGGGCTGACGACTCGCACCCCTGGCTTGGTGCGTGGAGTAGGGACAGGCCGGACCGGGCTGGCGACGCACACCGTAGGCTTGGTGCGTGGAGTAGGGACAGGCCGGACCGGGCTGGCGACGCACACCGTAGGCTTGGTGCGAGGAGCAGGGACAGGCCGAACCGGGCTGGCGACGCACACCGTAGGCTTGGTGCGTGGAGCAGGGACAGGCCGAACCGGGCTGTGGAGACGGATAGGAGACCTGGAGTGAAGAGCGGCCACAACCCGTCCTGGCTGAATGCCTACCCTCACACACTCTGTGTGAGGCATCCGCACAGGACGTACAGGGCTGTGTACCCGTACTGGCATAACAGCACGTGACACTGGAGCAGGATATCCGGGACCGCGGAGAGGCATTGGAGACCACGAGCGTTGAGCCGGCACACTCCGTCCTGGCTGCATACCCCCCTTCGCACGACACGTGCGGGGTGCTCGCACAGGACGTACAGGACTATGCCGGACCACTCGTGGCACAGTACGCCGCTCCGCATACCGCGGAACCTGCCCCGTCCCATGCTGCCATGCCTGAGTACGGGAAGTTGGTTCCGCTCTCCATCCAGGCTCCGCCAACCTGCCTTCTGGCCCCCCTAACCCGGTGGCCTCCTCTCCAAATCGCCCTGTGGCAGCCTCCTGCTGCCCAGCCGCCCATGCCGTGTGCCCCCCCCTAAAAAATTTTTGGGGTTGCCTCTCGTCCGTCCGACGATGACACTGCTGACGCCGCTGCTCCTCTCTCGCCAAGGCCTTAATCCTAGCCCATGGTCCCTTGCCCCCGAGCATGTCCTCCCAGGACCACGATTTGCCCACCTGGGCCATCGCCAACCTCTCCATCTCCTTTCCCGGCGCTTCCTCCCATGTCCAGTCTGCCTGCTCCTGGACACGCTGCCTGGTCCTTTTATGGTGGGTTCTTCTGTCACGATCGTCGTAGGGAATAGACCAAGGCGCAGCGTGATGAACGAACATGTTTAAACTTTATTATCTTTAGTGATAATAGACAACAATAAACAAAACAAGAAACGACTCGTGAAGTCCACGGTAACAATGACCAACACGGAACAAGAACCCACAAACACAAAGGGAAAACAGACAGTTTAAATATGGCTCCCAATCAGAGACAACCAACGACAGCTGACACTCGTTGCCTCTGATTGGGAGTCACTCTGGCCAACATAGAAATAAACACAACAGAAAGAACACACCCTGGCTCAACATATAGAGTCCCAGAGCCAGGGTGTGACACACCTTTGGCAGCGATTACAGCTTTGAGTCTTCTTGGGTATGATGCTACAAGCTTGGCACATCTGTATTTGGAGAATTTCTCCCATTCTTCTCTGCATATCCTCTCAAGCTCTGTCAGGTTTGATGGGGAGTGTCGCTGCACAGCTATTTTCAGATCTCCAGAGATGTTAGATCAGATTCAAGTCCTGGCTCTGGCTGGGCCACTCAAGGACATTCAGAGACTTGTCCCGAAGCCACTCCTGCATTGTCTTGGCTGTGTGCTTCGGATCGTTGTCCTGTTGGAAGGTGAACCTTCGCCCCAGTCTACGGTCCTTAGCACTCTGGAGCAGGTTTTCATCAAGGATCTCTCTGTACTTTGCTCCTTTCATCTTTCCCTCGATCCTGACTAGTCTTCCAGTCTCTGCCGCTGAAAAACATCCCCACAGTATGATGCTGCCACCACCAAATGAAATCAAATCACATTTTATTGGTCACATACACATATTTAGCAGATGTTATTGCGGATGTAGCAAAATGCTTGTGTTCCTACAGTGAGGGAAAAAAGTATTTGATCCCCTGCTGATTTTGTACGTTTGCCCACTGACAAAGAAATAATCAGTCTATAATTTTAATGGTAGATTTATTTGAACAATGAGAGACAGAATAACAACAACAAAATCCAGAAAAACGCATTTAAAAAATGTTATAAATTGATTTGCATTTTAATGAGGGAAATAAGTATTTGACCCCTCTGCAAAACATGACTTAGTACTTGGTGGCAAAACCCTTGTTGGCAATCACAGAGGTCAGACGTTTCTTGTAGTTGGCCACCAGGTTTGCACACATCTCAGGAGGGATTTTGTCCCACTCCTCTTTGCAGATCTTCTCCAAGTCATTAAGGTTTAGAGGCTGACGTTTGACAACTCGAACCTTCAGCTCCCTCCACAGATTTTCTATGGGAATAAGGTCTGGAGACTGGGTAGGCCACTCCAGGACCTTAATGTGCTTCTTCTTGAGCCACTCCTTTGTTGCCTTGGCCATGTGTTTTGGGTCATTGTCATGCTGGAATACCCATCCACGACCCATTTTCAATGCCCTGGCTGAGGGAAGGACGTTCTCACCCAAGATTTGACGGTACATGGCCCCGTCCATCGTCCCTTTGATGCGGTGAAGTTGTCCTGTCCCCTTAGCAGAAAAACACCCCCAAAGCATAATGTTTCCACCTCCATGTTTGCCGGTGGGGATGGTGTTCTTGGGGTCATAGGCAGCATTCCTCCTCCTCCAAACACGCCGAGTTGAGTTGATGCCAAAGAGCTCGATTTTGGTCTCATCTGACCACAACACTTTCACCCAGTTCTCCTCTGAATCATTCAGATGTTCATTGGCAAACTTCAGACGGCCCTGTATATGTGCTTTCTTGAGCAGGGGGACCTTGCGGGCATTGCAGGATTTCAGTCCTTCACGGCGTAGTGTGTTACCAATTGTTTTCTTGGTGACTATGGTCCCAGCTGCCTTGAGATCATTGACAAGATCCTCCTGTGTAGTTCTGGGCTGATTCCTCACCGTTCTCATGATCATTGCAACTCCACGAGGTGAGATCTCGCATGGAGCCCCAGGCCGAGGGAGATTGACAGTTCTTTTGTGTTTCTTCCATTTGCGAATAATCGCACCAACTGTTGTCACCTTCTCACCAAGCTGCTTGGCGATGGTCTTGTAGCCCATTCCAGCCTTGTGTAGGTCTACAATCTTGTCCCTAACATCCTTGGAGAGCTCTTTGGTCTTGGCCATGGTGGAGAGTTTGGAATCTGATTGATTGATTGTTTCTGTGGACAGGTGTCTTTTATACAGGTAACAAGCTGAGATTTGGAGCACTCCCTTTAAGAGTGTGCTCCTAATCTCAGCTCGTTACCTGTATAAAAGACATCTGGGGGCCAGAAATCTTTCTGAGAGGGGGTCAAATACTTATTTCCCTCATTAAAATGCTAATCAATTTATAACATTTTTGACATGCATTTTTCTGGATTCTTTTGTTGTTATTCTGTCTCTCACTGTTCAAATAAACCTACTATTAAAATTATAGACTGATCATTTCTTTGTCAGTGGGCAAACGTACAAAATCAGCAGGGGATCAAATACTTTTTTCCCCTCACTGTAGCTCCAACAGTGCAGTAGTATTTAACAATTCACAACAATACACACAAATCTAAAAGTAAAAGAATGGAATTGAAATATATATAAATATTAGATTGAGCAATGTCGGAGTGGCATTGACTAAAATACAGTAGAATAGAATACAGTATATACATATGAGATGAGTAAAGCAGTATGTAAACATTATTAAAGTGACTAGTGTTCCATTATTAAAGTGGCCAGTGATTCCAAGTCTATGTATATAGGGCAGCAACCTCTAAGGTGCAGGGTTGTGTAACCGGGTGGACGCCGGCTAGTGATGGCTATTTAACAGTCTGATGGCCTTGAGATAGTCCCAGCTTTGATGCACCATGCTTCACCGTAGGGATGATGTTGGCCAGGTGACGAGCAGTGCCTGGTTTCCTCCAGATGTGACGTTTGGCATTCAGGCCAAAGAGTTAAATCTTGGTTTCATCAGACCAGAGAATCTTGTTTCTCATGGTCTGAGAGTCCTTTAGGTGCCTTTTGGCAAACTTGTGCCTTTTACTGAGGAGTGGCTTCTGTCTGGCCACTCTACCATAAAGGCCTGATTGGTGGAGTGCTGCAGAGATGGTTGTCCTTCTGGAATGTTCTCCCATCTCCACAGAGGAACTCTGGAGCTCTGTCAGACTGACCATCGGGTTCTTGATCACCTCCCTGACCAAGGCCTTTCTCCCCTGATTGCTCAGTTTGGTCAGGCGGCTAGCTCTAGGTGGAATACATTTTAGTCATTTAGCAGACGCTCTTATCCAGAGCGACTTACAGTTAGTGAGTGCATACATTCTTTATTTATTTTTCATACTGGCCCCCCTTGGGAATCGAACCCACAACCCTGGCATTGCAAACACCATGCTCTACCAACTGAGCTACATCCCTGCCGGCCATTCCCTCCCCTACCCTGGGCCAATTATGCGCCGCCCCATGGATCTCCCGATCGCGGCCGGCTACGATAGAGCCTGGATTCGAACCAGGATCTCTAGTGGCACAGCTAGCACTGCGATGCAGTGCCTTAGACCCCTGCGCCACTCGGGATCAGTCTAGTCTTGGTTCTTCCATTTAAGAATGATGGAGGCCACTGTGTTCTTGGGGATGCTGCAGACATTCTTTGGTACCCTTCCCCAGATCTGTGCCTCGACACAATCCTGTCTCGGAGCTCTACGAACAATTCCTTCAACCTCATGGCTTGGTTTTTGCTCTGACATGCATTGTCAACTGTGGGACCATATATAGACAGGTGTGTTTCTTTCCAAATCATGTCCAATCAATTGAATTTACCACAGGTGGACTCCAATCAAGTTGTAGAAACATCTCAAGGATGAACAATGGAAACAGGATGCACCTGAGCTCAATTTCAAGTCTCATAGCAAAGGGTCTGAATACTTATGTAAATAAGGTATTTCTGTTTTAGCTTTGTCATTATGGGGTATTGTGTGTAAATTGATGAGGACAATTTTTTATTTAATCAATTTTAGAATAAGGCTGTAATGTAACAAAATGTGGAAAACGTGAAGGGGTCTGAATACTTTCCGAATGCACTGTACATGTATACAGCGACTGATATATTGTGCATCAGCAGATGTATGGTAAAGATTCTACCTTTACATTCTATGTTTTACATTCTACCTTTTACATTCTATGTTTTACATTCTACCTTTTACATTCTATCTTTTACATTCTACCTTTTACATTTTTCCTTTTACATTCTACCTTTTACTTACCTACCTTTCACTTACTGTACATTCTTCTTCTGTCAAAGGACCTGGCCTTTCATGATCAAGAGCCCAAAGAAGTACAGCAATCTCTCCTTCACAGAGGCCATGGACAAGTACAGGTGGTCGAAGAACAGAGGGAGGTCCTTCAACGAGATGGTTCTACAGCTGCCCATGAACGTGCGTTGCTCCAAGTGGGGGCAGGATGAGTGGTCGGTGAGTGTTCAGTCAGGGCTGGGGCTGGGGATCAGGATGCTGGGGCTGGGGCTGATGTAGTGCTTTCAATTAGTCACTGATGGAGGTGTGTCAACCACAGGGAACCAATGAAACGGAGTCCTTTCACTCTTCTGGGATGTTGATTTATATAAATGTTGATCAGTTCTTTGTTTAAAATCGACTGTATAATACATGATTGAATGTGCTTTAAATAGTCATCTTCCTCACTGTATTAAATAGTTATACAGTGGGGAAAAAAAGTATTTAGTCAGCCACAAATTGTGCAAGTTCTCCCACTTAAAAAGATGAGAGAGGCCTGTAATTTTTATCATAGGTACACGTCAACTATGACAGACAAATTGAGAATTTTTTCCCCCAGAAAATCACATTGTAGGATTTTTTATGAATTTATTTGCAAATTATGGTGGAAAATATTTGGTCACTTACAAACAAGCAAGATTTCTGGCTCTCACAGACCTGTAACTTCTTATTTAAGAGGCTCCTCTGTCCTCCACTCGTTACCTGTATTAATGGCACCTGTTTGAACTTGTTATCAGTATAAAAGACACCTGTCCACAACCTCAAACAGTCACACTCCAAACTCCACTATGGCCAAGACCAAAGAGCTGTCAAAGGACACCAGAAACAAAATTGTAGACCTGCACCAGGCTGGGAAGACTGAATCTGCAATAGGTAAGCAGCTTGGTTTGAAGAAATCAACTGTGGGAGCAATTATTAGGAAATGGAAGACATACAAGACCACTGATAATCTCCCTCAATCTGGGGCTCCACGCAAGATCTCACCCCGTGGGGTCAAAATGATCACAAGAACGGTGAGCAAAAATCCCAGAACCACACGGGGGGACCTAGTGAATGACCTGCAGAGAGCTGGGACCAAAGTAACAAAGCCTACCATCAGTAACACACTACCCCGCCAGGGACTTAAATCCTGCAGTGCCAGACGTGTCCCCCTGCTTAAGCCAGTACATGTCCAGGCCCGTCTGAAGTTTGCTAGAGTGCATTTGGATGATCCAGAAGAGGATTGGGAGAATGTCATATGGTCAGATGAAACCAAAATAGAACTTATTGGTAAAAACTCAACTCGTCGTGTTTGGAGGACAAAGAATGCTGAGTTGCATCCAAAGAACACCATACCTACTGTGAAGCATGGGGGTGGAAACATCATGCTTTGGGGCTGTTTTTCTGCAAAGGGACCAGGACGACTGATCCGTGTAAAGGAAAGAATGAATGGGGCCATGTATCGTGAGATTTTGAGTGAAAACCTCCTTCCATCAGCAAGGGCATTGAAGATGAAACGTGGCTGGGTCTTTCAGCATGACAATGATCCCAAACACACCGCCCGGGCAACGAAGGAGTGGCTTCGTAAGAAGCATTTCAAGGTCCTGGAGTGGCCTAGCCAGTCTCTAGATCTCAACCCCATAGAAAATCTTTGGAGGGAGTTGAAAGTCCGTGTTGCCCAGCGACAGCCCCAAAACATCACTGCTCTAGAGGAGATCTGCATGGAGGAATGGGCCAAAATACCAGCAACAGTGTGTGAAAACCTTGTGAAGACTTACAGGAAACGTTTGACCTGTGTCATTGCCAACAAAGGGTATATAACAAAGTATTGAGAAACGTTTGTTATTGACCAAATACTTATTTTCCACCATAATTTGCAAATAAATTCATAAAAAATCCTACAATGTGATTTTCTGGATTTCTTTTCCTCATTTTGTCTGTCATAGTTGACATGTACCTATGATGAAAATTACAGGCCTCTCTCATCTTTTTAAGTGGGAGAACTTGCACAATTGGTGGCTGACTAAATACTTTTTTTCCCCACTGTACATATTTCCATCTCTTTCATTTCCCCTCTAGATTCAAGGGACGATAGTGTCACCACCAGAGGTGAAGTCTGAAGTCAAGCCTCCCTCCATGGTGTGCCATTCTGCCTCAGAGCCACACAGTGGAATGGTTCTACTCTTTACTATGTGCCTCACATATTCTATAGTCCAGACCTGTTTCAGCCTTTAGCCCATAGCTATGCCACTGTGTGAATCACACCACTCACTCTCCCACACTGGCTGTGGAAGAAGTTGTTTGACGGAAGAAGACAAGACATTCCTAGAATCTCTCCACCCCATCCATTCATTATGTGTTATTGGGATGTTTATTGAATGCAAATTCAGTCCTTGAACAGCAACAATAGAAGCTGGTTCTAGGATGACTTCTCTGACTCAAAAAATACCACCTACAAAAACGATATTTACATTTTTAGTCATTTAGCAGACGCTCTTATCCAGAGCGACTTACAGTTAGTGAGTGCATACATTTTCATACTGGCCCCCCGTGGGAAACGAACCCACAACCCTGGCGTTGCAAGTGCCATGCTCTACCAACTGAGCTATAGGTTATCGGAGTGTGAATTATTATATGGAATCTTCCATGTTGGATTTTTTTTACTAATTCCAGGGTTCTTCTTTATTTTTACTATTTTCTACATTGTAGAATGATAGTGAAGACATCAAAACTATGAAATAACACATATGGAATCATGTAGTAACCAAAAAAGTGTTAAACAAATCAATATTTTATATTTTATATTCTTCAAAGTAGCCACCCTTTGCCGTGATGACAGCTTTGCACACTCTTGGCATTCTCTCAACCAGCTTCATGAGGTAGTCACCTGGAATGCATTTCAATTAACAGGTGTGCCTTGTTAAAATGTATTTTGTGGAATTTCTTTCCTTAATGCGTTTGAGCCAATCAGTTGTGTTGTGACAATGTAGGGATGGTATACAGAAGATAGCCCTATTTGGTAAAAGACCAAGTCCATATTATGGCAAGAACAGTTCAAATAAGCAAAGAGAAACGACAGTCCATTATTTCTTTAAGACATGAATGTCAGTCAATACGGAACATTTCAAGAACTTTAAAAGTTTCTTTAACTGCAGTTTAAAAAACCATCAAGAGCTATGATGAAACTGGCTCTCATGAGGACCGCCACAGGAAAGGAAGACCCAGAGTTTCCTCTGCTGCAAAGGATAAGTTCATTAGAGTTACCAGCCTCAGAAATTGCAGCCCAAACAAAGTTCAAGTAACAGACACATCTCAACATCAACTGTTCAGAGGAGACTGCGTGTGTGGGTCCCACCGTGAAACATGGAGGAGGAGGTGTGATGGTGTGGGGGTGCTTTGCTGGTGACACTGTCAGTGATTTATTTAGAATTCAAGGCACACTTAACCAGCATGGCTACCACAGCATTCTGCAGCGATACGCCATCCCATCTGGTTTGCGTGGGACTATAATTTGTTTTTCAACAGGACAATGACCCAAAACACACCTCCAGGGTGTGTATGGGAAAAGCAGCCAACAAGTGCTCAGCATATGTGGGAACTCCTTCAAGACTGTTGGAAAGGTATTCCTCAGAATTCCAAGTGTGTGCAAAGCTGTCATCAAGGCAAATGGTGGCTACTTTGAAGAATATAAAATATATTTTGATTTGTTTAACACTTTTTTGGTTAGTACATGATTCCATATGTGTTATTTCACAGTTTTGATGTCTTCACTATTATTCTGCAATGTAGAAAATAGTACAAATATAGAAAAACCCTTGAATGAGTAGGTGTGTCCAAACCTTTGACTGGTACTGCATATAAACCACACTTTTATGCCCAAAAGTTAATAAATGTTTAAGATTTGTATTTTGTAGTTATTAGTATTACCTATGGTCAACATGGTGAAGTTTAGGTTGTTAGTTATTTATTTTGAGTATAAGACAAGACCCTTTTGCTAGTATTGCTCATGATGTGTTCTTCGTATAGCCTATGATTTGTTGATAAATCGCCCTGAATTTAGGCGAACAATATAGTCCAAATACTAGTGGAATTCTCTAGACCTGAGTACATTACTTGACAAGTCTACATAGAAACATAGTAATAGATGATTTCCCTGATCCCATTATCCTGTGGCAGCTCAGGGGGGGTTTCAGTACTGTAAGACCACTGTTATGGCCTTGGGCTCCCTGGTACCGCTAGGAACATCTCTCCCTAAGGCCGCAGGGCCACCAGCACCGCTAGTCCGACTTACAGCGATTACTCTGACTGACTAAATCTAATGTGCCAATGTCCTATACAGTCACAAACAGGTCAAAAAGGAAGGTCTCATTCTTGATTTTCTGCATATATTAGGTGGTTAGTGGTTGGAGAGAAGAGTCATGGAATATGGAATATTGTGTTATTTACAGACCACGTGGATGACAATGCATGAATGTTTGGATGGATGGATGAATGGATGGATATTTCATCGAATGCATACAGCAAGATACATCAGTGGGATAGGGACGCAAAAGAAGGTATGTGAATTATTAGATTACATGGGACATTTATGAAAATGTATTGCTATCATTGTCTTTTACTAGGTTATTGAGTGTTTTGTTTCTCTTTGTGCCTCTAGTAAGGCTGGATTACTATGAAAAGGCAGTTTTCTCATAGGGGATGGATTTAGCTGTTTTGAATTTGCCACCATATTTTAATTTTTTAATTTTTATTTCACCTTTATTTAACCAGGTAAGCCAGTTGAGAACAAGTTCTCATTTACAACTGCGACCTGGCCAAGATAAAGCAAAGCAGTGCGATAAAAATAACAACAACACAGAGTTACATATGGGATAAACACAACATACAGTCAATAACACAATAGAAAATCTATATACAGTGTGTGCAAATGTAGTATGTTATGGAGGTAAGACAATAAATAGGCCATCTGCAGTGTGGTACTGATGTATTGTTTTTTCCCCCTTTGGGCTACCTCTCTGTCCAACAGTTCTTCTGTCTGTGTTTTTCTACACTCGTTGAAAAAAAGGTGATATCTAGAACCTAAAGGAGTTATTCGACTGTCCCCATAAGATAACCCTTTGTAGAACCCTTTAGGGTTCAATGTAGAACCCTCTGTGGAAAGGGGTTCTACATGGAACCCAAAAGGGTTCAACCTGGAACCCAAAAGGGTTTTTCTACCTAGTACCAAAAAGGGTAGCCCAACAGCAGTTCTCCTATGGAGACAGCCGGGGAACCCTTTTGGAACCCTTTTTTCTAAGAGTTTAGGAGTCTGTGCCAGCTTTCCTCTCTGTGTCAGTGGTGCCTAACATAGAGGTGATACCATAGTATAACAACAGTATGAGATAGCAGCCATCTACCCTCTCTCAAAACTGGCAAATCAAGACACCTATATTTAAGAAGGGCATTTTTTATATAACATAACAAGGAATCCAAGTTAATGAAGGATTCCCTGAGGATAAGCAGTCATTGACATACCAATACATCACAGATGAGAATATTGCAGGAATGTAAAAAACAGTTTGAGGAGCCTCCTGTTGCACAGTGAGGAACCATGTAAGAGCATTGCAAAGTTATTTGGTTTTCCTGACTCTGATGCCCTTGTCAAATGCCATGGGACATGAAATAGCCACTCTCAAGATGGGCATGTTTTGAATAAAGGATGTGGCTATGGTGCATCAGAGTAGATTGGTGTAATCTGTTCAATGATCTTGTTAGATCATATTCAATTCACTCCTTAGGCTGCTTCCTCTGTCGATACTGCTGCTGTTACTGTCCTGAATGTCATTATGTCAGTGTTGCACATATAGAATTACCAGTAGCAGATTTTTTTCATTCATTTGACATCAAAGCTAGTCCTGTCTGAGTAGAGAAGCACAGTGCTTCTTTGAGGTCCATATTTTCCAGATATCAATTCCAAAGGAATTCAGCAGAGGTCAGTATTCACTAGCAAATTGCTGCATCACGTTCTCAAACCCAACGCTGAGAAATAGTGTGAGCCTGTGAAGACATCCCTATGGCCAGCATCTCAGAGCGTGATCTGGTAACACCAAAACATTGCAGACACTGATCATCCATAGTAAGCCTTGTAATTTGTGTATAAATCCAATATCAAAGGTATGAAATCCCCACTGGTTAAAAACTGGTTGAATCAACGTTGTTTCCACATCATTTTAACCCATAACATGAATGTGATGACGTTGAATCAACGTGGAAAACTGATTGGATTTGCAGAAAGTCCCCAACGTAAGGGCATTTTCTATTTTTTTCACCCAACCTTTAACCTAAATCCAATGACGTGACCTTTTTTGTTGAATTCACATTCGTTGACAACTCATCCAAATGTATGTCAAAACTTTGAACTGACATCTATGCTCAGTGGGTCTCCTTTACGTCAGACTGTGTAATACAAGGTCTTGGCCCAGGATGTCTGCCAAATCACTTTTTTATTAGGAGCTCTATCCTAAACTGGGTTTGACTTGCTGACAAATCTATGGATATAAACACACTGATCCCTCATAACATATCCATCTAGTACAGTATGTCTCAGCCCGGTCTCAGACATAGACACACACAATCCCCCTGTCTGGGAGCTGCATGGAAGCTTTTTATTCGATTTCGTGATCAGTCTGGAGGGGCAGGAACCATCCACTGAGTCATCTGGACATGTTTGGGAGACCATTGGTTCCTCTTCCTGTGACAGAGAGATGATTATTGAGCCCAGAGGAGGGTAGTTAGAGAGACTCAGACCACTGTCATTTCTCAAGGCCTCACAGACAGACTGCTGTGGGTAGTGTGTAAACACACCCATCTGGCCAAACCACCGGGGAATGACCTTTTCCCATCCTATCCCTCTCCTCTCTCCCCCTCCTGTCCTCCTGTCCTTGGATCTTTTACAGCAGCAGACTCACAATCAACAATTGGCACTCCCCTCGAACGGCATTCACTGGTCCTCAAGCCACGGAGACATGCTTATATAAGACAAGATCCTGACAAGTCTACTACTACAGAAGGTGCAGTTTTTTCCTGGCTGGCTGGAGGATATGGTGGGAAACAAATGGGCGATTGTCGTGGCCTTTCTGATTCTGAGGCCTGTTATGTAAAGTCTCGCTTTGATGCTGCTTAGCACAGGATGAGGCAAAGGCAGCCGGGAATTGAAAAGGACATAAAACTAATTCCTCAATCATGCAGTATGGGGCCAGCCAGGAAAATGGCAACAAAAGACATGTATCCACTACAGATTTAATCAAAGCACACAGTGTAGGCTAGAAAATATTTATTGTTTGTATGGCTGTCCATCTGACAACACATATATACTGTATATACTTTATACAGTGGGGAAAAAAGTATTTAGTCAGCCACCAATTGTACAAGATCTCCCACTTAAAAAGATGAGAGAGGCCTGTAATTTTCATCATAGGTACACGTCAACTATGACAGACAAAATGAGAAAGAAAAATCCGGAAAATCACATTGTAGGATTTTTAATGAATTTATTTGCAAATTATGGTGGAAAATAAGTATTTGGTCAATAACAAAAGTTTCTCAATACTTTGTTATATACCCTTTGTTGGCAATGACACAGGTCAAACGTTTTCTGTAAGTCTTCACAAGGTTTTCACACACTGTTGCTGGTATTTTGGCCCATTCCTCCATGCAGATCTCCTCTAGAGCAGTGATGTTTTGGGGCTGTCGCTGGGCAACACAGACTTTCAACTCCCTCCAAAGATTTTCTATGGGGTTGAGATCTGGAGACTGGCTAGGCCGCTCCAGGACATTGAAATGCTTCTTACGAAGCCACTCCTTCGTTGCCCGGGCGGTGTGTCTGGGATCATTGTCATGCTGAAAGACCCAGCCACGTTTCATCTTCAATGCCCTTGCTGATGGAAGGAGGTTTTCACTCAAAATCTCACGATACATGGCCCCATTCATTCTTTCCTTTACACGGATCAGTCATCCTGGTCCCTTTGCAGAAGAACAGCCCCAAAGCATGATGTTTCCACCCCCATGCTTCACAGTAGGTATGGTGTTCTTTGGATGCAACTCAGCATTCTTTGTCCTCCAAACACGACGAGTTGAGTTTTTACCAAAAAGTTATATTTTGGTTTCATCTGACCATATGACATTCTCCCAATCCTCTTCTGGATCATCCAAATGCACTCTAGCAAACTTCAGACGGGCCTGGACATGTACTGGCTTAAGCAGGGGGACACGTCTGGCACTGCAGGATTTGAGTCCCTGGTGGCGTAGTGTGTTACTGATGGTAGGCTTTGTTACTTTGGTCCCAGCTCTCTGCAGGTCATTCACTAGGTCCCCCCGTGTGGTTCTGGGATTGTTGCTCACCGTTCTTGTGATCATTTTGACCCCCACGGGGTGAGATCTTGCGTGGAGCCCCAGATCGAGGGAGATTTATCAGTGGTCTTGTATGTCTTCCATTTCCTAATTATTGCTCCCACAGTTGATTTCTTCAAACCAAGCTGCTTACCTATTGCAGATTCAGTCTTCCCAGCCTGGTGCAGGTCTACAATTTTGTTTCTGGTGTCCTTTGACAGCTCTTTGGTCTTGGCCATAGTGGAGTTTGGAGTGTGACTGTTTGAGGTTGTGGACAGGTGTCTTTTATACTGGTAACAAGTTCAAACAGGTGCCATTAATACAGGTAATGAGTGGAGGACAGAGGAGCCTCTTAAAGAAGAAGTTACAGGTCTGTGAGAGCCAGAAATCTTGCTTGTTTGTAGGTGACCAAATACTTATTTTCCACCATAATTTACAAATAAATTCATTAAAAATCCTACAATGTGATTTTCTGGATTTTTTTCTCTCAATTTGTCTGTCATAGTTGACGTGTACCTATGATGAAAATTACAGGCCTCTCTCATCTTTTTAAGTGGGAGAACTTGCACAATTGGTGGCTGACTAAATACTTTTTTCCCCCACTGTATATAACATTGGGCTTTTGTTGTTGTTTATCTAATTCAAATGAACAGTAAATAAACCTGTAATAATTGCGCCTAATAATATTTCACTTCTGACCAAAGTAGACTGACCAATGTAATTCTGTCTGATGAATTATAGATAACATTGGGGCCCTTGAAGTGGGATTTCTAAGAATCCGATCCGAGTCCTCGGAAAACCTTGACTTTTTCTCTCTTCTGCCCATTCTCAGCCACTAATAGCTTTCAGAGCCACACTCCACATCCGCAACGAATGAGCTCCAAATAAAACTCTGACTACAGAGCTGTATAAAATCATAAATGTTGATTTAGATTTTACTTGATAGGACTATTTTAACAAGACTGCCCCAAAGGAGATTCCCATACATGTACAGTATGTTCATGCAGGTAGAACAGTCATGGAACAGGCACACAGGCTAAGGCTCAGCCTTTCCATTACTTTTCTATAAAGTAAACATAGCAAACCTATTTTAGATACACAGCTGCCCATAACTCAAAGACAAGAGATGTTAAAGGTGTAAAACACAATTGACGTTGTCTTCTCTATAGCTTTTATAGTTGGGTTGGCTGACAAGATACGAGCCACACCAATAACTGTCCAATGGGAAGATAGAGGGATCTGGTTTAACCAACCACCAGTCTCCTGGTTGAGGTGGGTAGGGCTAAGGATCCAGGCCCAGGGCCCGGAGAGGGGTCTCCATGTAAATATAGGGTTCTGAGTGAGTACCACACGTGTGTTACAAAAATACTCCCAGATACACTGGTCTAAACCGAGTTCTTTTCAATTCAATCATTTCTCACTCTCAATTGATGAGCATAGGAAAACAGCCAGGTGATTTATCGTAGATTCCAATAGAAAATAAACTCCATTCCTAAGCCAGATATCCTCAGAGTGTGTTATGCTGACAGTATTTTTAGGCCTTGCTAAAGCCCACAGGAAATATATATCTTTATTTACCTTTTCGTGAGCAGGAGGAAATAGCTACAGACCAGCAGTTACAACTGTGTTGGCATCGTACATTCCTGCTCTGCCCAATAAAGTGGCCCCCACTGGTAATATCCATGGCCCCATGAAAAGACAGCCTCGCAAGAACACATTCCAACAGGTTCATCGAACCCCCAAAGGAATGTAAACTTTACTTTGTAGCTGGTCTGTTGTTCATGCTGTACTAGATCTATGTACCAAGGAATTTTGTATTTGCTTTGAAAGTGTGCACTGCGGTGGCTGCTCTGAAAGGGCATATTTGAAAAAAAGTCATAAATAAAGATGAGATCCCTCTTGTCCTCTCTGTGCAACTGGCAAGTTTGAACATAAAAGCACTTTTCTAGAAAGGCTTCAGTATACCGGTAAATATTCATTTGGCGGGTACATTTTGGGGCTAATATGTTTCACACCAATAGCAAGCCTGGCCTGACAGCCATCCCTGTGCTATTGGAGGTCATGAAACCCTCAGTAGGAGAGCATTAGGACAGAAAACAACACCCAACATACCCCATACTGCCTCCTAATCACAGCAGGCAGGTTGGTGACACCTTAATTGGGGAGGACGGACTCGTGGTAATGGCAGGAGCGGAATTAGTCGAATGATATGAAATACATCAAACACATGGTTTCCATGTGTTTGATGCCATTCCATTTGCTTCATTCCAGCCATTATTAGGAGCCGTCCTCCCCTCAGCAGCCTCCACTGCTCCTAATGCACTGCCTCCTAATGCACAGCCAGCCAGGCTGCCAGTCACTCACTGTCCAGAGCATTTTCCATGTCCACCATGAACAGCAAGGTTGACCACATTCCACTGTAGTCTGTGAAAAATCTGAAACATTTGACCTTCCAACGTTAGTGACGCGCAGCACCGGTGCAAACCACTGGTTACATTGTGTCCTGTCACAATCTGCAACATGAGCCCTTCCATTTACCGTTCTTGTCTACTCTACTCACTCTCCAGGACCAGCCTGGGTGAGCACTCTGTACACCGCTGGCAGCTGTGTTTCCCCTTTTCATTAGCTACTTGTTAACCGCTTTAGTTAGGGTTAGGGTTAGATGTGTCATAACAAAATGATTTCCAAACTAGCAGACTTCATATTTGAAATTCATATTTGCAGGACAAGGTGTTCTCTTGAATAAAGTCCCATGTTCCTACTTTCTCCTATAAAGTTTGGATGTGGTTAAGATGTGGTTGAAACCACACAAATGCCAAAGGATGCCAGTGGTATACAGGTTGGTGAAATGCGGTTAGGTGACGGTCTCATAAACAGACTGCTGTAGTTCAGCCCTCCTCCCCAGTATGTGTTTCTCAACTGACGTTGCCAAACAAAACGGAGTACACTATTATGAGTTATCTAGAGGTTACCGTGACAACAGACTCTGTTTGTTGCTACAATTACACAGAACAGTAAGAGAGGGAAAACATTGATCGTTGTATAATTGGAATATTCACCCCTGACCCTGCACTGTGGTTGAACAGGAACCACAATTGAGCAACCACACAAAGGTGGTCTCGCAAATCATTTCCACTTCAACCAGAGTCACTGAAATACAGGAGTGATACAACTTTTTTGTGACAATAAGATTTAAGATTACGTGGGCCCCTTTAAAAAGCTTGCTACCCATAGAATTGTGGGTCAATTGCTTGTACATTAAACAGATCCCAGACCATTCCTGACTGCACCATGAATGCCAACCCACTGTTTTTCTCAGAATCATCTAACGGAGGAAGAAGACTTCTGGAGAGAGTTGATTTATGTCTTAGTATCAGCTCCCAGAGGCAGGGCGGGAGGTCAGAGATCAGGCCACAGTGTGTCTGGTCTGGGCGGATGAGGAAGGGAAGAGACAGAGAGAGGGAGTTCCAGTACGTCTTCCATCTAGTGCACATCCGTAGCAGGAAGCCTACTGCAATCACCACTGCTGAAGCTGTCAAAATGACACCCACAAAACATCCCCCTGGTTGTACGCCCTCTGTTTGTTCACAGGCCACCGTTACTTTCGTCATGTCACACTCACTGAGATACACAGACGTACTCATTTCCGCTTCTGTGTTTTTTTCCCTCTGAGTTTTTCCACCGGTGTGGTTTGAGGGGGATTACTGTAGTAGTGTGGCAGAGGTGATCAATGTTAGATTTCTACTGGATTTGGTCATTTTACAACCTAGCTGTGGAGGTAGAAAAAAACATACATTGCTTCTGACTCCGACACTAGGACTAGGACTTCAACCTACTGTAACCCAAAACTATTTACAACAGGTACAGTTGAAGTCAGAAGTTTACATACACTTAGGTTGGAGTCATTAAAACTTGTTTTTCAACCACTCCACAAATTTCTTGTTAACAAACTATAGTTTTGGAAAGTCGGTGCATGACACAAGTAATTTTTCCAACAATTGTTTGCAGACAGATTATTTCACTTATAATTCACTGTATCACAATTCCAGTGGGTCAGAAGTTTACATACACTAAGTTGACTGTGCCTTTAAACAGCTTTGAAAATTCCAGAAAATGATGTCATGGCTTTAGAAGCTTCTGATAGGCTAATTGACATAATTTGAGTCAATTGGAGGTGTACCTGTGGATGTATTTCAAGGCCTACCTTCAAACTCAGTGCCTCTTTGCTTGACATCATGGGAAAATCAAAAGAAATCAGCCAAGACCTAAGAAAAAAAATGGTAGACCTCCACGAGTCTGGTTCATCCTTGGGAGCAATTTCCAAATGCCTGAAGGTACCACGTTCATCTGTACAAACAATAGTACGCAAGTATAAACACCATGGGACCACGCAGCCGTCATACCGCTCAGGAAGGAGACGCGTTCTGTCTCCTAGAGACGAACGTACTTTGGTGCGAAAAGTGCAAATCAATCCCAGAACAACAGCAAAGGACCTTGTGAAGATGCTGGAGGAAACAGGTACAAAAGTATCTATATCCACAGTAAAACGAGTCCTAAATCGACATAACCTGAAAGGCCGCTCAGGAAGGAAGAAGCCACTGCTCCAAAACCGCCATAAAAAAGCCAGACTACGGTTTGCAACTGCACATGGGGACAAAGATCGTACTTTTTGGAGAAATGTCCTCTGGTCTGATGAAACAAAAATAGAACTGTTTGGCCATAATGACCATCATTATGTTTGGAGGAAAAAGGTGGAGCGGCTTGCAAGCCGAAGAACACCATCCCACCTGTGAAGCACGGGGGTGGCAGCATCATGCTGTGGGGGTGCTTTGCTGCAGGAGGGACTGGTGCACTTCACAAAATAGATGGCATCATGAGGAAGGAAAATTATGGGGATATATTGAAGCAACATCTCAAGACATCAGTCAGGAAGTTAAAGGTTGGTCGCAAATGGATCTTCCAAATGGACAATGACCCCAAGCATACTTCCAAAGTTGTGGCAAAATGGCTTAAGGACAACAAAGTCAAGGTATTGGAGTGGCCATCATAAAGCCCTGACCTCAATCCTATAGAACATTTGTGGGCAGAACTGAAAAAGCGTGTGCAAGCAAGGAGGCCTACAAACCTGACTCAGTTACACCAGCTCTGTCAGGAGGAATGGGCCAAAATTCACTCAACTTATTGTGGGAAGCTTGTGGAAGGCTACCCGAAACGTTTGACCCAAGTTAAACAATTTAAAGGCAATGCTGCCAAATACTAATTGAGTGTATGTAAACTTCTGACCCACTGGGAATGTGATGAATGAAATAAAAACTGAAATAAATCATTCTCTCTACTATTATTCTGACATTTCACATTCTTAAAATAAAGTGGTTATCCTAACTAATTTTTACTAGGATTAAATGTCAGGAATTGTGAAAAACTGAGTTTAAATGTATTTGGCTAAGGTGTATCTAAACTTCCGACTTCAACTGTATGTTCATTCCCCAATAGGTTGTTGCTCTTCTCAAACCAGTTTGAGCTGACCCTCTGCAGGACATAGCTCCACAGCATCAAAATATATTTTTAATCAAGTGGTCAAATGCGATTGCACAAACATTCTAAAGTAGCTTACGAAAACACCCTCCCAGACCCAGGGAAGAGAGAGGCCTTCTTCTGTCGGTTGGAATGCATACTAGGCCTTCATTCCACATTCGCCATAACACAGGATCTCTTTGTAACCGCCTGGCAACCACACGGTATGGTGGACCTCGCAGGAATTTGTTTGTTTTCCTTTGAGTTTTTCAATATACTTTAGGTATATATGTGAAAAGTGCATGTATATTTGCATTAATATATATGCTTCCTTGTACATGTATATGTTTTAAGAAGACACCAAGTTCACGTGTTTGAAATGTGATCTAGTAATAGAAACAAGAAACGTAACTTTTTTAAATCAGTGTTTGTTTTATTTAAGATTCCAAATGAAGCTATATGTATATTGGAATGAATGAACTTCCCCTCCAACTGGCTGGCACACGGATTAAAGGAAATCATATCAAATATAAGTCATGACTGAGTTTAAAATAGCACAAGTTATTTTCAAGGTATGAGGGAACATTATACTTCTCGTCAGTCATGTGAAATAGAGGCTACTTTCGTTTAGGTGCTTATGTGTACCCAAATATTGTTTATGTACCCCTGCTATGCAATGCACTTACTGTATGTAGCCAAAGATTGTTGATGTGCTCCTGCCATGCAATGATACAGTAATAGCTGAATTCAAACTGGAGAGTGGGCACATGTTGGGTTGCAGGTTTGTGTTCAGAAGGTAAGATTAAACTAATGTTCTACAGAAAAACAGCATATAAACCCAGTTTCTTGGAATCTTATTTTTTATAATTCTATTAAATCGCCTTAAAGTTCCACCATAATCTGCCCCTCTGTTCATCATATAGACATTGCCGAAATAACACATGGAATGTTCGAGGTTTCCCTTAAAGTAATAGTGATCCCTGTTAACTTAGTGGGGCTTAACGGAAGTTATTCAGACTTATCCCAGCCAGGGGTTTTAATGCTCTGTTTCCCTGATCTAACACTGCACAACCGGAACGCTGTGGGTCTGTCGCAAATGGCACCCTATTCTCTTCATAGTGCAATGCTTTTGACCAGAGCCAAATGGGTCCTGGTAAAAAGTAGTGCACTACATAGGGAATAGGGGGCCATTTGGAAAAACTGCCTAGCCTGTAAATCTTGGACACGAGAAAATTATTAGCGGCTCCTGACAGGCTTAATGCAGATCACTCACTGCCAACCAGGGCATTTACAGGCCTGGGCAATAGAGGCCCTTTCAGAGCCCAATGCTCTGTAGATGCTCATTAGCATCCCCATTACCAAACAGTGACCCAAATGAAGAAGCACCATGAGGTATATACTTAATGGTGCATTCATAAATTAGCTAGATTGGGAAATACTGGCTCTGCTCGATTGAGAATATACAATGTAGTCATATACACATTGGCCATGTACTGTATGTGCTCATATAGTTTTGTGCCCGTATGTGTTTTAGCTTGTTGTTTTTTTTTCTTCAGGGAAAATATCTTAGATGCAGCAGCTCTGTTGGGAAGCAATTGAATGTCAGCATAGTGCATATGGTAGCTTGGTCACTCACAAAGAGGTTAAGCTCCCTATCAAGTAGCCTCAAATTGCCTGTTTCTAGAGAATAACATATTTTTTACATTTTAGTCATTTAGCAGACACTCTTATCCAGAGCAACTTACAGTTAGTGAGTGCATACATTTTTCATACTGGCCCCCCGTGGGAATCGAACCCACAACCCTGGCGTTGCAAGCGCCATGCTCTACCAACTGAGCTACGTATGGCACATCAAATGACACTGAAATTATCAGCCAGCTAGACTAGTCTGATGATGAGGGAGTGGCTGGTCCATTTTTTGACCAGTGGGCCTGTCTAACTTGGGGCGTTTTTTGCATAGAATTAGAATTATCTGGCCAATAAGGGGGGCCCCAAGAAAAAAAATGGACTGTTGAGTGGGCCTTGTGGAAAAAAAATTGGCCGGTGTGGGGCCTCAAGGGAAAAAATGGGCTGGTGTGTTAGAAATGCCAGGGACAATTTCTGGTCCCAGTCAGCCCCTGCTGATGATCAACTGCCCTTTGGAGCTGGAATATGCATGCACTCAAAAGTACAAAAGGATAACTGTCAACTTCTTCAGTTTTCAAAAGAGTTAATACGTTGAAGAGATCTGAAGAGTTCATAATGCCAGTGAATTATCCATGTATTTTCCTCCTCCACAGCAGGCCGTTCCATGGACACTAACAATGACATCACACCCATTAGCTTTGGGTTCATGATGGGGGAACAGTAGAGAAATTAGATGAGGTAAACAAGCTGTCCCCAGGGTGCTGTGAGACGGCTCGGTTTACAATACTGCACAGAGATGATTACATGGGGCTAGTAATGCTTGGCTCAAATAAACCGTGATGCATCCAGAGGAATTTAAAGCTTGTCGTCTGTGGTGAGGCAACGTCTTGGTGAGCTCATCCTCTGAGTTTTGATGCAGTGTTGCTGTTAGAGACTGACTTGCTGGCTGCACGTTTCCCTTTATCTTATCCCCGGGACCGATTGTGCGGCTGTGTTGTGCTTGTGATTCCCTGTATCACCTGAAATACCAGTCATAAACTAGGTTTCCATACAATTGGCCACAGATCTGCATGAAAACAATATGTGCATTTTCCCACCAGATATGTGTTTCCATCAAATTTACTTTTTCAGCATGATAAATTGCAGATAAAAGTCTGTGCGTGATGACGTAGTGCACATAAAAATAAGTTTGCCGATTCAATTCCCATGTACCATAGGTTCAATTCCATGTACCGAATAAAAAATACACGTTATATGGGTTTCCATTGCATTTTCAACTCTGCTGCTGGTTTTCTCACAAGAAAAACCAGCAGCGGTTATATAGTAGCCATGCAGTACTGTATCTGCCTGCTGTTGGCTAGAGCACACGTATAGCCTACATGATGAGATTATTATGGACATAAGAGCAAGATTATTTTTATTTGTCAAATGCAGACAGGAATCGATGATCGTGTCACCAGAATAAGACCCCCGATAACTCATCACCTTGCACTTTCACCACCCTGTGAAGTTCATCATAATTTATTGAATCTGTAGGCTAATAAACTGCATGCTTTCCCGACGAGTCGTAGTGGGAGGACCACACAACATGTCATCGCGTGACTTCGATATGATGGTTATTGTATCAATATTTGTGCATAAAAGTGTTTCCACCGACAATTCTCGCATAGTTCATTTTACCGACACAAAAAGATCCCACCTTGTCTAGCGTATTTTGTTTTGTAGACATTTTAAGTTTACCGAAAAAAATGATGTTTCCATCAAGCCTGTCATTACTTTTTCATATCCGACATGTACTTTACTCGCATAAAAAGGTTGGATGGAAACCTGGTTGTCACAAACAAGGCCTAAGTTAAACTGGACTTCACCACTGGCACACATGAGACTCTCATGGCCACTACATGAGCTCTACTGCATTCAACCCTCATTTGTGTGAATAGAAAACAATTTATAAGGGATAAAGCCCTCGTTAGAGGTTGATTTTATCTTTTCAATCCATTGAGAGTGACCTGAGGTAAACTGGCCCTATGGCAGTAAATCCTGTGAACAACGTTGGGAATGTCCAGCTAGCTGGGGGCAGGAGAAGAAACTGTTGACCCCAGGCAAACACCACTGGGCTACACAGCCCCGGCCCAATGTTGAAACGTCCCATTCTGTACAAACAGCTCACACTTTTACAGAGGGACATTTTTTTCTCCCCAGTCTACCATTTTTTTCCAAAAGGGAGGAATTTATCATGCTGAAAACATATCCTCCTGCCGAGGGTCCATTTTGCACATAGGGGCCATGAGTCACGGGCCAGGCAGTGCAGCCATTTATCCTGCTGCTCAATGTTTGGGGGGATATAAATGCAAGCCACAGAGAGGCTAGAGACCTTTTCTCAGGTTAATATGTTGACATAGACCCGAGACCTTTTCTAGCCGTCTGCTAGTGAGAGACGCCACTGGTGGTGTAAAGCAGAGGAGGCTGGTAGGAGGAGCTAAAGGAGGACAGGCTCATTGAAATGGCTGGAATGGAATTCCACATATTTGACTCCGTTCCATTAATTCCATTCCAGCCATTACAATGAGCCTGTCCTCCTATAGCTCCTCCCACCAGCCTCTGGTATAAAGCAGAGAAGATAAACAATATCTTGTGTTTTGGTCTAGACTCTATCCTGTACATGAGCTGTTGAATACTCTTCCCCCCACAGACTTTACAGTAGATTGCCTTTTTCCTCTGAAAAATCTTGAAAATGTTTTTGGATTTTGTTCAGTTTTGCTGATGTAAAAAGTGATACAGGATAGCTTGGTAAAGTACAATGCCCTGTGAGGGACTCTCTGAGATAAGGTACAGTGTTTATAGTCGCAAGTATTGAGAGATTACACAGAGTCCGGTGAACATTTTCCTGATGGTCTATTGTGTAATCCGATAGCCAAGCGATGTGATCATGATGTGGTCATTGACATCATGGTTGTGCCATGCATGGGGTCCTTTATCTCTCCAAGGTGATCAAACAGAGATGACCGATGATACTGTACCTCACCCTACCTCACCCTATTGTCTGGCTGGCTGTTTTGCTTCCCAGCAGTAGAAATTAGCGTGTTAGCAGCTTTAGGCCTGATTAGGGCCTTTCCCACCCAGGTCAGAGGGGGTGTGAACTGGGCCGAGCTCTCAGGCCCATCTGGTCAGCACAAGGCTAATGAGTCAACCTACACCACTAAAGAGAGCATAGTATTATCATGGTCAGAAAACACCTGACAGAAATGGTGCAGTTACCGGTTCCCACACTTGACCAGCCGATCAGGGTCGAATCAGAGAAAATCAACTTTCCTGTTAAATGGTTCTTTGTAAGCATATATGCTTTCAGAAGTATTGAGATCTGGCAGAAAGGGTATTGAAGCGGTCATAATTCAAGGGTCATGTTAGATTTCCTGCAAGCTTCAAGTTTGTGTGGCTGTGACACCATTATTAACTCCATTATAAAAGTGCTTATATAATCTGTCATATAATCTATGTTTTAAACTAAACCCACACAGCAACCTGTGAGATGATTAGCCAACTGTAAATGAGTTACAGAGGGGGGACTGTTACAACTGAGCCTTTCTGTCTTGTCATTCATTTTAGTGTATGACACACCACATACATCACAACTATAGAATACAACATAAGCAGGGTCATTTCTGCCTGTCTCCTTCTCTGAATATGCAGTATCTGACCCAGATGATCTCATCAGAATACCCACTCCACTCCATGATGTCTTAATCTACAGAATGTGACCCCAAGGGCACCATGTGACCTTCTGACACTGTCCAGAATATTAAGAACACCTGCTCTTTCCATGACATAGACTGATCAGGTGAATCCAGGTGAAAGCTATGATCCCTTATTGATGTCACTTGTTAAATCCACTTCAATCGGTGTAGATGAAGGGGAGGAGACAGGTTAAATAAGGATTTTTAAGCCTTGAGACAATTGAGACATGGATTGGGTATGTGTGCCATTCAGAGGGTGAATGGGCAAGACAAAATATTTAAGTGCCTTTAAACGGGGTATGGTAGTAGGTGCCAGGCACACCAGTTTGTGTCAAGAACTGCAACACTGCTGGGTTTTTCACGCTCAACAGTTTCCCTTGTGTATCAAGAATGGTCCACCACCCAAAGGACATCCAGCCAACTTGACACAACTATGGGACGCATTGGAGTCATCATGGGCCAGCATCCCTGTGGAACGCTTTCGACACCTTGTAGAGTCCATGCCCAGACGAATTCAGGCTGTTCTGAGGGCAAAAGGGGAAGGGGGGGGGGGGGGGGGGGGGGGGTGCAACTCAATTTTAGGAAGGTGTTCTTAATGTTTTGTACACTCTGTGTAGGTGGTACCATTAGTCTGGCCACAGCTGCTCCAGATAGCTGGCCTTACATATACCACTGAACAATATTTATAACAAGCCTGGCTTATTTGGTATCCAAGACACTCTTCAGTGAGGCCCGCTGGATGTCCTTGTAGCTCCATACAGGGTGCTCATCATGACTGCTGTTTTTACTGAAGATCGTAAATGGGTGTGGCTGGCATGGGAGGGCGAGACACTACTACCTCCATGCTTTGAGACCTCCGTGCTTTGTTTATAGTAACTGTTGTTTGGTGCTCATAGACTGCTATAGAACGTAGTCAATAATAGAATAGCATAGGACAGGTCCCCCGGGAGCCAATAACACATTCAGAGAGGATGAAGTAAAACGGATTTATGCTCACTATTGATGTTAACAGCTTCTCTTTGTTCTCTCTCATTATTTGATCTGGTCTTGTCTGCTGCTCTTTTTATTTTAAGCACATCTCCTGGTTGGTCCTTGCAGCCTCATTTCTGCAGAGCACAGGGGCCTACGTCAAGACCCCCCCCCACACACACACACACACACACCACATATACACCCCCACAGCCCCACTTACACACACCCTCACAGCCACTTACACACACACTCACTTAGACACACGCCACACACAAACTGACCCAAAATGATGGAGCCGTGAGCAGGGCAGGAAGACAGACAGACACCCCCGGCGAGCAGTCAGTGGTGTTCCTCTCTGCCAAGGACAGGCTGTTCACCACAATCAGGATGTAGCAAGGTGGTTGGCCGGAAGCTGGAATTATGGACATTGTTATTTTTTTTGTATTTTTTTTTGTTTAACCTCATACACATTTGAAGTTGTACATACTGTATGTACTGTATCAATTCTGATGTACAAGTGTAATAACCTGCAACAGCAACCCCTGTAGTGAACTTCTGTTGATTAAGCTAATAAACTCTAATTCAACAGCTGCCAGGGAGATTAGCATCATTAGAGTGTACAATAACACAACGGGCTGGACATTATGCAAGAGAAAGAGGCCACGAATAACAGGCAGGTGGGCTCTGAGCCAATGGTTGCTGCTGACCACTGAGTCACCTCACAAATAGAGTAAGACTGAGACACATTTCAATATGACCTACAGATTTAGATTGTAATAAACCTGCCACCTGCTTTGAACATCAAGACAGAGGCATAATGAATTGTATTCTTAATCAAATGCAATAAAGGTCAGAGGTCATTATGGTTTTCCTTCACCAGGGAACCATTAGTCTAATCAACATCACCTTGCTCTATTGCTCTATAACATATAATACACACACAACATTGTCATTTTTGGCAACCTTCTTTCCATACAACCCATGTCGAGAAACCAAAATGATACATTCTTATTAGTGTTGATATTGGAAAGCGGGCTTATATAGTTTTAGTTCTGTCTGTGTATCTTTTTCTTTTTAAAAACAACAGGTGCACAACACTAAAGGCAGAAACAGAAGACTGCAGCAGTATGGTCCTCCCTTGTGCGTGTCATGCTCACTCTGAGGAGCCAGAGCTTGGCCAGCAGACAAGAGTTGTTTCATGTGATTACGTCTTTATTCAGAACATACTGTTGCATGGAAAGCTGCCTCCTGGCTGGCTCCCAAAGCCCCAGGGTTAGTATATACAAAAAAAGTTTAGATTCATCCCCTCACATAGAACTGGCTTATTTTTTTATTTTTTTTACTTGGCATCTTTTGCGATAATTCGAGGAGTGGTCTCTTTTGGTTTTTACACATACAGTTGAAGTTGGAAGTTTACATATACCTTAGCCAAATTTTTCACAATTCCTGACATTTAATCCTAGTGAAAAATCCCTGTCTTAGATCAGTTAGGATCACCACTTTATTTTAAGAATGTGAAATGTCAGAATAATAGTAGAGAGAATGATTTATTTCAGCTTTTTTTTCTTTCATCACATTCCCAGTGGGTCCGAAGTTAGTTACTCAATTAGTATTTGGTAGCATTGCCTTAAAATTGTTTAACTTGGGTCAAACGTTTCGGGTAGCCTTTGACAAGCTTCCCACAATAAGTTGGGTGAATTTTGGCCCATTCCTCCTGACAGAGCTGGTGTAACTGAGTCAGGTTTGTAGGCCTCCTTGCTCGCACACACTTTTTTAGTTCTGCCCACAAATGTTCTATAGGACTGAGGTCAGGGCTTTGTGATGGCCACTCCAATACCTTGACTTTGTTGTCCTTAAGCCATTTTGCCACAACTTTGGGAGTATGCTCAAATGATGTCAATTAGCCTATCAGAAGCTTCTAAAGCCATGACATCATTTTCTGGAATTTTCCAAGCTGTTTAAAGGCACAGTCAACTTAGTGTATGTAAACTTCTAACCCACTGGAATTGTGATACAGTGAATTATAAGTGAAATAATCTGTCTGTAAACAATTGTTTTAAAAATGACTTGTGTCATGCACAAAGTGGTTGAAAAACGAGTTTGAATGACTCCAATCTAAGTGTATGTAAACTACCGACTTCAACTGTAGCTTGATTTGCATACGTTATACTGTGTGGGATGAATTAGCTCACACAAGCTAGTATTTGATGTATATGATGTGTTAGAGGGTGTGGAGAGGTTAGCTAGATGTTTTTAAGGGTCTCCGCCAGGGTAATGCTTTGTAGTCTCATATCTCAGGGTGTAAACCTCCCTCCCTGAGCAAAGCTCTGCTCTTGCCTGTCTGTCTGTCATAATTGCAGTCTAGCAAGCTCTTGCGTGGACCTTGAACTGCACAGTTCCCGTAAAAAGAGGAAATACCACCTTTGGGCAGTCCCACTCAAAATGCCTCGCACCTGCAAAAACATACTGTGCAATCCGTTGAGTGCAACACTAGCAGCAGACACCCTGTGAAAAACGGCAAATCACTTGTGGATAATATCAAAAAATTTGAGGACAGACACACAGTCAGTACACAGACAAAAACATTTAGTTACACAACAGAGAGCAAAGCTTTCTCTACTTTCACAAATTCACACATATTGTTTTCTTTGCCTGAAATAAAAAAAGCCAAACCACGATGTCCAGTTAAATGTGGAAGTACTGTACACAGGACCCTCCCTTCTCCCCCTGTCCCAGGCTCTAAAGACAAGGCAGAGGGCTAGGTTAATAAGCAAAATGGTGCTGCATAGGCAAACATCTCTTGTGGTGGCCTCTGGACTGCCTTGCCTTGCTGTAAATGCCAACACATCTGCACCTCGGCACCTGACCACATGTTTCTCAGGCCCAGTCTGCCAACTGCTGCCTGGCCTTCCGGACTGCCCGGCAGGCTCTGTTTAGTCAGAGGCTGTGTCTCATTTACACTGCCTGCAGTCACATCATAGACAGAAGAAAACATACATTTAGAAGGATACACAGGAAAATACCAGGATGAATGAAAGAGGTAGTATTTGGAATAACATACTGTAACATGTGGCATGAAATAAAAACTTTTGTACAGATTAATGTGGTCCTTGAGAGCATCTATTGTTGTTGGTTTTCATCCTCCTTTTTCACACTGAAATGGAAATAATGATCTGTAGTTTGTTAAATTAGTCCTGACTGCTGAACTAGGAGGTTTGGGTGTTGTTTTATTTAGATGTTTTCAAATTTTTATAGTGTGGAATATATGTTTTATTAGGTGAAACCAGGTGCAAAGATATGCAAAAGCTGTCGATATTTGTTCATACTTCCTTTATAGAGGAGAGGGGTACTGTATAACCAAGTGTATTCTTAAGAATGTGAAGTGAAATGGAGCACAAAGAGAAACAAAATACATACGTTTGCAATTACCACTCCTTGGAAGATCTGTACTTTTATTTTCTGTAACCTCAACATAAAATTAAAACATTACTTTTTCTCATTGATTTGATCATGCTTTGCTTTGCTTTTTTGTTATGTCTTTCTCCTCAGGGCCCACTGTGACCAATTAAGGTACTTGGATCTGTTTGGTTTAATTTCCAAAGTCTCCTTTTACTTTTACAGCTGTGATTGGAAAACTCCCCGCTGCTTGCGACGTTGCCAAGTAACTTCTCTATTTTACTCCTGGCAGGTGGAGGACTGGAGGAGGCTGTGCTCCGACCCGTGCCAGGCGGCAGGGAGGGAGAAGCAAACGGATTGAGGTGGGATTCTGGGGGAAGGCGTTCCTCCTCTGAACTCCATGCAGCCAGCGCCGCTATGGGACGTTCTCACCCACCCAGAGGAAACCAGAGCATGTACCAGACCTCCAGACATGCCTTTGTCCAAATTATCAATCCCGGGGCCGACTTCGTCTCTGACACTTTATCAAGGACCTCTTTCCCGCCCCACCATTTCCCCCTTAGCAACACCTCGCAGGGCAGGGCAGCATAGCTAGCTAGTCGTCCCTTTGTGGCAGCTGGTGAGTTTATGGTGTGAAAAGTCAACATAGCGTGGCGAGTTGGGAAAAAAGTTCAAAGAGACTAATGTATTTGTGGCATGAATATTGTCATACCAAACGTCACTGAGGAGAAGTTAAAGAGAGGCTGAACCCCTAAGAGGAGTAGCACCTTAAAATCCATCTGTAGCCTACTAGGTGTTGGTGAAGGGCAAATCAAAGGCCAAAATGGCTAGAGTTGCTACGGTGACTATACACAATACTACAATAGATGTGAAAATGGACAATGGAAATTCATCATCACAGCATGTCATTATCACTTTGTCACTCCAAAGGAACATTTCCAGTTGCATTTTGAGGATATAAAGACCCTCTATAAAGCATCTATAAAGCTCATTATCCAAAAGCCCTTATGTCCATTCCTCCACTCAAGCGTCCAACGTGGTCAGATAAAGCACTGTACCAAGAGTGGCTTCTAATCTCAGCTCCTCCAGTTCCAGAGCATTCCTTCCTGGGAATACCCAGTGTTTCCCTTTCTCCTGTGGCAGCATGACCCTCTGAGAGAGTGGAGTGGAGCAGGCTGGAGGCTTCAGACTTGAAGTGTCCCTGAGGGACAGCATCAGTATATGCCTGCTGCCGACTGCCTCCTGGAAATTCCTCCCTGGATTAAGAGTTCCCCAGGTCCCCTAAACGGAGCAGCCGCCGTCGCCACAGAGTTTAAATGCGAGAGGTGTTGGAATACCTGTCACTATAGCTGCATTCACACGCCAAACAGGACACCTCTCATGGCATCAGCCCCGCCAACAGTCCCTCACTGTGCAATCCCAGAACACTCCACAATCAGGCCTATATATCCGCATACCGAGCCAGCACAGCAACGCTGAAGTCATCCCGTTCCTGGATAGGAGCAGCAGTGTCAGACTCGGAAACTTTAGCAATTAGAGTAAATGCTTAATTGAATGCCACATTTATGTACCTAATAGTTATCAGCCTGACATGTTTATTTTATACATGCATTTTTTCCTATTGGGGGGGGCAGCTGAAACCGTTGACTTATCACACTATTTGAGGTGGACCATTAATAACCTGGACTGGTCTAAGGACTTCAAAAGAAAAGCGTGACCTAGAGGAATTACTCCTTTGTATGACCTTTCAAAAAAATTCATAATTTCACACATTGTAAAACCCAACTGTAATTACTATGTCTGTGAAGGTATTTCTGAATATCTGCTGTCTGCAAAAGTTATATGTTATGTAAAGTTATACGTTATGTACAGTTATATGTTGTGTAAAATTATTTGCTCATCCAAATGGACTCAAGGACTTCAATGTTATCTTGACCAAGTTTATTGCTGATGATGCTATCTGCAGTTACGTCATCCATTTTGACTCTAGTCTGTGCTGACTTTTTTTGTATCTGTCTGTATATCTCGTAATTCTTCTTTTGTTTGTCTCTCCACTGGGACTGAGCCAGCTCTCTGGTAATCTCTGGACTGGTGCCCCACGCCTCCACCCCGACCCCTCCACTTGGCTGTCTGCACATCTGGGCCTGGTGCCAGCGTGTCTCAGAGGCAAGCTCAGTGCCACGGGCCAGCAGGCCAGCACAGGGCCTCTATCACCTCTATCATCTGGGCCTGGACCCATCCATCCTGCTGCTTCCACCTGCATGACGCTGGAGTCTGGCATTCAGTAGTAGGTCCTCTACTGCAGGGTCACTTCATCATCTTATCTAATTTATGATATAACTCCTTTGTGTTGATTTCTCTAAGGATTTTAAGCCTATCTTAAGCCTATCTTGAATGGGCAAGCTGGAAAAACTGACATGAATCTCATTAATGTGTACCTGACTGTGTGCAAAATGAGAATTGTTTTGGAATAAAACTTTTGTATAACTGCAAACATTCCATGGCGATGTGTTCCTGCCAGTGTGATGATTGAACGTTCTCCACCATAGTTCCAACCCCTGTGATTAAAGAGCCATTGCAGGATGGCTGAAGAGATACATATCAAATACAAGACAAATGGAGTCAGGAAAGGACTTTCAGGTGGAGGTGGACTCAAAAGCCCAGTAAATGCATGCTTTTATCATATTTGTAGTTATTTGTGAAAGTAATTATTTAATCGGTATAAATAGCTAAAGTAGCTGTGGTCTAATTAGATCTTGGGCCTGCTTTGGATATGGTTTTCTTTGATCCAGATCGTGTGTGAGTGCTGAAAGCTGTGTTTATACTGCAGGTGCAGCAGGGCTATCGAGGGCCTCCTCAACTTTCAGGACATAGATTTGTGGGGGCCCGCTGCATGCCCTTTGACTAACAGGTGATGTCATATACCTTGAGTGATGAACTGCTCCCTGAAACCAAAGCATTTAATTCAATCCTGTGGACACATTGGGTGTTATTAAAAGGCATAAATTGTATAGTTTCCCCGGGCCTTGCAAAGAAAATACCTGTGAAATATATGTTGTGGTCTGAAAGTAGACCAGCCACATAGGACAGGCTCTGTTTTCACAAACTATCACACGACACGCACAAGTGACATAAGCCTGTCACACAAGGTCCATTGATTCAATTTACTACAGGCAAAAAGCGTCCATTTCAGGCCTGTCACGTTAGAAAAAAAGTGCGGTTGAAACTTGGTTTTAAAAAAGACCAGTGGATGGGCCCAGTGTCTGTTCCACTTACAGCTTGACTTCTCCGAACCAAAACCACATTCTCTGTATTGTAGTCAATACTGAAATAAAGGAGGCCCTCCGCTCCGATAGTCTGGGTCACACAGGCTGAACAGTGGAGCTATTGTTAAAGACATGAGGCAGACTGACTGGGGAATATAATAGACAGGTGACAGACACTCACCATGTGTTGGGCTGTTTTAAGCTCAGACCCCCAAGTGAATCACTTCCAGACAGATGCGTTTCAGTGGTTCATTCATTACCATGGCCAGACAATAAAACATTAGATCCAGGTCAGTGTCTGTTAGACCCATCAGGCTGCTCCCTGCCTGCCAAGGATGTCCAGATTCCAAATAGGACATTATGTGCTGTTATATAATGGCTATTTTCTTATCACAGATAATGCTGTATACGCAAACCAAGACATCATGTACTTTCATTTAAATACCAGAAGAATGTGCAGCAGGTCAGGATGGATTGCATTTGGATGCTGGTATGTAAAATAGTCTGGTTCTCTGTTTTCTCATATGTTTTGAGGTTGCCTTGGCCTAAACATGTTGGAATGGTTTTCACAGTTGATGATGCTGCGGTAATCCTTAATTTGGATGTATTTTATGTAATTCGTGTGGTCAGCAGGGTGGTGGCACAGGAATCCTCATCTCTCCCAAGTGGACATTCTCTCTTTTTCCCCTGACCCATCTGTCTATCTCCTCATTTGAATTCCATGCTGTCACAGTCACTAGCCCATTCAAGCTTAACATCCTTGTCATTTATCGCCCTCCAGGTTCCCTTGGAGAGTTCATCAATGAGCTTGACGCCTTGATACGTTCCTTACCTGAGGATGGCTCACCCCTCACAGTTCTGGGTGACTTCAACCTCCCTACGTCTACCTTTGACTCATTTCTCTCTGCCTCCTTCTTTCCACTCCTCTCCTCTTTTGACCTCACCCTCTCACCGTCCCCCCCTACTCACAAGGCAGGCAATACGCTTGCCCTGCTGTTCTTCTACTAATCACACTGCAACTCCCCTCCAAGTCTCCGACCACTACTTTGAATCCTTTTCTCTCTCGCTCTCCTCCAACACTACTCACTCTGCCCCTACTCAGATGGTAATGCGCCGTCGCAACCTTCGCTCTCTCTCTCCCGCTACTCTCTCCTCTTCCATCCTATCATCTCTTCCCTCTGCTCAATCCTTCTCCCTCCAATCTCCTGATTCTGCCTCCTCAATCCTCCTCTCCTCCCTTTCTGCATCCTTTGACTCTCTATGTCCCCTATCCTCCCGGCCGGCTCGGTCCTCCCCTCCTGCTCCGTGGCTTGACGACTCATTGCGAGCTCACAGAACAGGGCTCCGGGCAGCCGAACGGAAATGGAGGAAAACTAGACTCCCTGCGGACCTGGCATCTTTTCACTCCCTCCTCTCTACATTTTCTTCATCTGTTTCTGCTGCTAAAGCCACTTTCTACCACTCTAAATTCCAAGCATCTGCCTCTAACCCTAGGAAGCTCTTTGCCACCTTCTCCTCCCTGCTGAATCCCCCCCCCCCCCCCCCCCCCCCCTCCTCCCTCTCTGTGGATGACTTCGTCAACCATTTTGAAAAGAAGGTTGACGACATCCGATCCTCGTTTGTTAAGGCAAATGACACTGCTGGTCCTGCTCACACTGCCCTACCCTATGCTTTGACTTCTTTCTCCCCTCTCTCTCCAGATGAAATCTTGCGACTTGTGACGGCCGGCCGCCCATCAACCTGCCCGCTTGACCCTATCCCCTCCTCTCTTCTCCAGACTATCTCCGACATATCAGTGTGGATGACGGATCACCACCTCAAGCTGAACCTCGGCAAGACAGAGCTGCTCTTCCTCCTGGGGAAGGACTGCCCGTTCCATGATCTCGCCATCACGGTTGACAACTCCGTTGTGTCCTCCTCCCAGAGTGTGAAGAGCCTTGGCGTGACCCTGGACAACACCCTGTCGTTCTCCGCTAACATCAAGGCAGTGACCCGATCCTGTAGGTTCATGCTCTACAACATTCGGAGAGTACGACCCTGCCTTACACAGGAAGAGGCACAGGTCCTAATCCAGGCACTTGTCATCTCCCGTCTGGATTACTGCAACTCGCTGTTGGCTGGGCTCCCTGCCTGTGCCATTAAACCCCTACAACTCATCTAGAATGCCGCAGCCCGTCTGGTGTTCAACCGTCCCAAGTTCTCTCACGTCACCCCGCTCCTCCGCACACTCCACTGGCTTCCAGTTGAAGCTCGCATCTGCTACAAGACCATGGTGCTTGCCTACGGAGCTGTGAGGGGAACGGCACCTCTGTACCTTCAGGCTCTGATCAGTCCCTACACCCAAACGAGGGCATTGCGTTCATCCACCTCTGGCCTGCTGGCCCCCCTACCTCTGCGGAAGCACAGTTCCCGCTCAGCCCAGTCAAAACTGTTCGCTGCTCTGGCACCCCAATGGTGGAACAAGCTCCTTCACGACGCCAGGACAGCGGAGTCACTCACCACCTTCCGGAGACACTTGAAACCCCACCTCTTTTTAAGGAATACCTGGGATAGGATAAAGTAATCCTTCTACCCCCCCTTACCCCACTCCCCCAAAAAAAAAAAACATATTGTAAAGTGGTTATCCCACTGGCTATAAGGTTAATGCACCAATTTGTAAGTCGCTCTGGATAAGAGCGTCTGCTAAATGACGTAAATGTAAAATGTAAATGTAATTCAAAACCATCCTTAGGTTCAAATTCATTCCTGTTATCATCCTCAATGAAAGTACCACATGTACTGTAGTTTAGTGGGGTTTATTTGATTGTACCCAGCACATAGGGTGAACATTAAAGTATAGGTATAGGTAGAGGTATTGTTCCTGTCTCAGGTGATGCATGTCTATTTACTTCAGTGTATCCAACCATTTCTATGAATGACAACAGTCTCTAAAGTTACAGACTCATTTTAGAGCTCAACCGGTGCATAAGTTTCCTCTCCAATGACAGTTGAGGGAAAGAGTTATTTTTACAGTTCCTGTGAGATGGCGACAGACAGGGCTGAGGATAGCAGTACTATTTATTGTCTCTGTGTTACTGCATGTCTACCGGTGTGGTCTCATGGGTTCTTTATAGAATCCTCCATCACATCACTCCTCCAATTAATCTATATCGAGTTATAACAGCCTCTGAAGACGGACAGATCCTGTGGACACATTGGGTGTTATTAAAAGGCATACATTCAGTATATCCCTGGGATAGCGCCAGGTTACATCCCAAATGGCACCCTATTCCCTTTATAGTGCACTTATTTTGACCATGAGCCCTATGGGCCCTGGTCAAAAGTATTACACTTTATAGGGAATAGGGCACCATTTGGGACACTAACAGAGGCTACCAGTTCGTGTCCTCATCAGAGCTACAGGAACTGTATTAGATAATCTGTATTATCTGATCCAGTCACCTGGGATAATCTGTCTGGATGACCTGTCTGGATATCCTGTCTGGATGACCTGTCTGGATATCCTGTCTGGATGACCTGTCTGGATATCCTAGTCTGGATATTCCACTGATACAGTATTTTCCAGATATCTCACTGTAATCTAGTCTACCTGACAACTGATTTTTTTAATAGCTGCTCTCCTCTTTAATGGCAATGTTCTGTGCCTATCTCACCAACGTACTGCAGCTGCTGGCAGACAAACATAACAGAAAACATGACCTTCTTTCCCCAAAAAGATATATCACAGATGTATACAGGATGTGTTCATCTGAACATTTTGCACAGTTCACACTCATTTTAAGGTGAACCAGGCAGTGAGTTTTTATGACCTAAATTATTTACTATAATTTATCAATTATATAATGAGCCTTCAGTTATGTGATACACCTCGTTAACATCTGAGAGCATTTCATGTTATTCCAGGCCGTTCCAAAAAGGAACAGTATTTCTCATTCACATTCCCATCTTTCAAGTGGAGCAGAGGAATGTAATAGATATAATTATTCAGGGAGCGGTTGTAGGTTTCTCCAGGGTTCAGACATCATTTTCAGCTCAGAATACATTTTGATTAAATGTCAAATTCATTTGGGTATGAAAATGAAGATAGATGGGGATTAGTTTTGTATGAAATACAGAAAACAGATTCATTCAGTTTTCTGGGTAATTTAGTCTGAATATGGAGATACGGCCGCCTTAGGGGTTTTAAGGAATTACATACAAATCTATACCAATGCCAGAATAAATGTTCTAAAATAGGTTGTTATACACAGACGTATGAAAGTCTTTATTCATTTTTCTGGTTGTAGGCGTTTGACTATGATGTTGACTATATTTGAATATGGCAATCAGATTAACAAGGCTTTCATTGCTATGTTATGGCTGACAAAAATAATATTGCTTGAGAAAGAATGAAACAGGAATGTATTTGATGTAACATCCAGAAGTTTCAGACTAAATGTTTTGGTCTGCAGTTTGGATCCTGATCATAGTTCAGAGGAATTTGAGCAAAGTAAAAAAAAAATCGACCTTGGTGTGGAATGCACTTGTGACTTTCTAAACACATTTTCCAAAACTGGGTCTAGATATCCTGTGTTTAACAGATAATTGAGCAATTGCTTTTTTACCTCGTCATGGATTCCTTCTCATCCCACTGCAAGGTTGCAGTGCAAGAATGCTTGTGTGTTTTCCTTTGGGTGTAGCGTTCTGAAATATTTCCATCATGAACTTTTCCATATTTTTGTGTGCTGGAATTGTGAGAAGCTACGGTTTCCAAAATACCACCGTCTGTGGCAGGGTTTTTATAATGTACCATTTAGCAGATGGTGGAGAGATAGTGCTTTGGTTATGTTTATCATTGTTGTGTCCTTCTTTAGATTTTGTTGATGGAGACCAGTTTGGCAATCATAAAATAGCCTACAAAAGGCCTAGATCTTGAACTACATCTAAACAGAACGTTGATTGTAATGTAGCAAGCACTTTATTACAGAGTATTTATGTGTAACATAACACAAAGCCTGCCCCTTCACAGTCGGCCCCAACAGCTGTTAAAAATCATATCTGATGGAAAATTGGGGGGAAAAAGTAGTGGGTTTTTGCCTTTAGTTTGCATGTACAGCCATTTTACAAGATCTAGGTTTACCATGTGGTGTCGAGAAAACTATGCTAATTATGCTGTGAGAATTAGGAAATCCGCTGACACTGTACTTTGATTATAAAGGTTTATTCCATCAAAGGATTCCAGCGTCAATTTACAGACATCTGCCGATATCTGGAGAATAACCGGCTCCAATCTGTAATATTTTATTCTCCCCGTCCTTTGTTTTAACCCATAGTATATATCCTATGTAACCTGATATGGGTGTTTTCCCCTACAGACCAATCCCAGGACTCCACCTAACAGACTTCCTCGGCTTTAGGGTGCCCCTTACGGAACTACTCTCCAGATGCTCCCTTTAAGCTTAGTCAACATCCTCTAAGACCATTTGCAACCATTAGCAAAGTCATAAATTCCTTAGATACCACATATTTCCCCCCTTCGAGACTAATTAAGTCTCGAAAAACAAAAAGAATAGGTTTATGACAAACAACAATTTTTCTCTTATTGAGTAACTTTTAACAATAAACCAAATTTTATGGAGAGTAAACACCTTTTTCTATGGAGTGTAAATACATTTCTATGAAATATGAACAAATCTTTATGGAGTGTGAATACATTTCTATGAAATATGAACAAATCTTTATGGAGTGTGAGAGCGAAAAACCTGTCTGGCAGCTTTCTTTCCAAATATCCATCAATCAATCAAGACAGTAAAATTCTCTCACGGCCCCTCTGCCCCAGGCAACCACTTAAGTACTCCAGATCAATTCATACATCTTTATCAATGCAATTTGAATACACATGAAAGCCTCAGCAAACAAAATACAATCAAAAATGTCCACATTCAGGCTGGTCAACTCATCGGACCCTCCTGTGGATTCTCTCTATCCCTGCCTAGACCCAATATCCCTAAGCATCCATGAAATAAACAAAAACATCTGAGATCCCCACATGTACCCAATAACAGCAAATATCATTCTTCAAAAATGAATACAGAAAGAATATGACACAAATTATGTATTACACATGCAAATATGTATATATATCATTGCAGACACTGGAAGGTAGTCCACTACACTTCATCTCCTCAGCAGTGTCGACTTCCAATGCAACGTCGATGATGGAATCTGAACCTTTCCACACCTTCCTTGTTCCACTTCCTCCAGTCCATTCATATTGTCCCTTCATATTGTCCCTTCATATTGTCCATGTTTGAGTATTTGAATCCCCTCTACACATTCCCCCATATGCTTCTGGAAGAAAAGAAAATACCACAACCACATATTATGTGGCGAAATGTGCTCCAAAAGTAGAGAGGAAAATACTTGAAAACACTTGGACTATTAAGCCACCTCCATTTACTGAATGTCATAAATCAGTCATTGAGTCAAGGCATCCCATGGAAAATATAATTGTAAATATCATAAGTAAACTGTGGAGAGCAATTTTTTAATTTTTTATTGGAATTCAGCTAAATGCACTTATAACGTGTTTGCTTAATGTTTACTGATTACTGTTTACTGTGTCTATGTGTTATTTGGTATTTGGGGTGATGTTTATTTTTGTACATTCCAAAAATAGAGCTGTTATTCAGTGATGGAAACAGGCAATTGTGCTTTTCTTTTCCACTCCACCTCTCTCTCTTTTTCCCACAGTATTTTGAACAGCACCTGATACCAATAAAATGAGGTGTGTTCCTCTCCATGCTACATCAAAAGGAAGCTAGACATTTCACATCCACAGTTCAACCAAGTGAACTGGGAGTAGTCCACACTGGTATGTGGGGCTGGCAACAATTAAAACAGATAACAACAACCCACCTATACCGCTCAGGCCTTTTCCTATATGGCACTGACTAACTGCATTATGAAAAATAAAGTTTGGCCTTGTAACTTCAGTGAGATGTTGTTCAGTTCCTGGAGCATGTTTAATTTACTTATGCCCATGAAAAGGGGGGTTATTCTCATTGAAATTCATTGGCATGTTGGAAATCACCAATACCAGTAAATGAAAGCTTATGTGAACCACTGGGAAAGTTCCATGGGTTCAGAAACCTCAAAGAGCCTGGGTTTCACTGCAGGAGCCAAAGGTATGACTTAAATGAGAAAAGACCATAGCACATATCACAAAAATGTACTTTTGTGGCTTCAAGTCTGCTCTGGACAGATCTTTAAGTAAGTTAGTATATACCAATAGCAATATCGTAAGCCTTAACAGTGCAGGGTTGACTACCCCCTATTATGGAGATTATACTGTATGGGGTGTTTTTTCCATTGGCTTTCACTGACTACTGTTAGTTTCAAAAACTGTATTTTCTTAGGTAATATTCATTATCGCAATAATAGCACTTTGGTACTGTCACAGGTGTGACAGATGATCAATCCCAGTCACTTTCTGTGGGTTGCCTGGACCACATTCAGTTGCCAAACGTTTTTGAACGTTGCAGACAGAAATGGCATGAATAGAGCTGACGTGATTCCTTATTCTACATGTCAGAGGGGCATGTTTGTTCTACATAACCTATTTTTATCTGAACGTCCCAAATCGTTGCGTCCTGCTGAACACGCCCCTGGTATCAAGGGCAGTCAAAGTCATGGTCTCCTGCTGGCGCCTCCTTTGGCCATGGCAGGTTATGACTGTTTGGTCTTTGTGTCCCAACACAATACAGTAAAACTGTGATAACCCCACCATATTATGTTTCATTATCAGCACACTGCCTATGAAGTTGGTTACCTTTATATACTGAAAAAAAAATATAAACGCAACATGCAACGATTTCAACGATTTTACTGAGTTACAGTCCATATAAGGAAATCAGTCAATTGAAATAAATTCATTAGGCCCTAATCTATGGATTTCATATGACTGGGCAGGGGTGTAGCCATGGGTGGGCCTGGGAGGGCATAGGCCCACCCACTGGGGAGCCAGCCAATCAGACTGAGTTTTTCCCCACAAAAGGGCTTTATTACAGACAGAAATACTACTCAGTTTCATCCGCTGTCCAGGTGGTTGGTCTCAGACAACCCGCAAGTGAAGAAGCCGGATGTGAAGGTCCTGGGCTGGCGTGGTTACATGTGGTCTGCGTTTGTGAGGCCGGTTGGACGTACTGCCAAATTCTCTAAAATGACGTTGGAGGCGGCTTATGGTAGAGAAATGAACATTTCATTCTCTGGTGGACATTCCTGCAGTCAGCACACCAATTGAACGCTCATTCAAAACTTAAGACATATGTGGCATTGTGTTGTGTTACAAAAATGCACATTTTAGTGTGGCCTTCTAATGGTCCCCAGAACAAGGTGCACCTGTGAGACCTTGACAATTTATTGTTAAAACGAGAGGCTGCCTGGATCTTTAATTTAAAGACCCTTGCTCCCTTAGGTCTCAATGTAGACTTTGATCTGAAGCCATTCTTGTGATTATTGTGATTTTGCTATTCATTGTAAATGTTTGTAGGCCTACAGTATGTAGCCAAATTGTATCTATGATTGTATGCTATCCATTCATGTTTTTTGTATGTTCTGTTTATCTGTGAATTAACCAATGATATCAGGCCGCACCTGGCCATGATTACTGACACCTGTTTGTGTGTCCTTTGACACTATATAAACTAGTGACCCGCAGTGTTTGTCACAATACCCTGATGAAGACAGCTTGTCTGTGGAAACGTTGGTTATTAGGTTATTAAATTATTGCATCTGAGCTCCTAGAGTGTGAGGCTCTCCTTTTCTTTTTCAAGTGTTCTACTCCGCTAGCCAGCACCTCGCCTAAACAGGTGTGCGTTTCTTTCGCCTCCAGAAGCACCTGTGTATTGATCATGCTGTTTAATCAGCTTCTTGAAATGCCACACCTGTCAGGTGGATGGATTATCTTGGCAAAGGAGAAATGCTCACTAACAGGTATGTAAACAAATTTGTGAGAAATTTGAGAGAAAAAAGTTTTTTGTGCGTATGGACAATTTCTGGCATCTTTTATTTCAGCTCATGAAACATGGGACTAACACTTTACATGTTGCATTTATATTTTTGTTCAGTATACATTCATTATACAGTAGGCCTACTGATTTTCTTCTATCCCAAACATATTTTAAAAAACGCATACAGGCTATCAAAACTGCAAACACACACATATAACTGTACCAACATGAGTAATTGGATTACTAAACTGGCAAAGATTTCTATTGTAATGCCCAATAATTACATGAATGTGCCTAAACCAGAAGTTACAGTAGTCTGAATGTGGTTGTTCAAGATTAGAAGAAAGAGTAATGATCCCAGACAGTATTAAGGGTCAGCAATTTTTTCTCCTGATGTTTGATATTGCTGAAAGCTGTGTATTGTGGAGGTTTGCTGAACTGTTCTTCACAAGTCTCCTGATTAACCAAGGCTAAGTGACCGCATTTAAGGGTTTTATTAACACCCTCCTGGTACCACCTTCAAGACAAACAATCATTCTGTTTCAATCTGTCTCTTCAGAGTCTAAAGCCCTGTTCAGCTCTATGAGACCATCATGTCTCCCATGTCTTGCTCACCAGCCTGGTCCCATAGACTAGACGTAACATAGTAAACTTAAATCCAGGACACTCAAATTAGTAAGATATGTTACATTTGGTATGGTTACATAAGACAGAAGGTTAGTAGGGTGGTTGGTCGGGGTGGATATAACGCGAACGTCTAGCAACCAAAGGTTGCGTGTTCAAATCTCATCACAGATAATTTGACCTAATTAGAAACGACTTACTACTTTCTAGCTACTTTGCATGTTAGCTAACCCTTCCTCTAACCCTAACCCTAAACTTAACCCCTAGCCACCTAGCTAATGTTCGCATTAGCCACCTAGCTAACGTTAGCCACAACAATATTGGAATTCATTTTACATATGCTCTTATCCAGAGCGACTTACAGTTATTGAGTGCATACATTTTTCATACTGGCCCCCCGTGGGAATCGAACCCACAACCCTGGCGTTGCAAGTGCCATGCTCTACCAACTGAGCTACACAGGACTTCGTAACATTTCATACTTTTTGCTAATTTGTAACATATTGTACGAATTGCAATTTGTAACATATTGTACGAATTGCAATTCATAACATATCATACGAATTGTAATATCGTAACATATCATACGAAATAGATGATGTACATCCCCAAATTAATACATACCATACGAAACGTAACATATCATACTAATTGGGGTGTCCCGGATTTACGTTTACTGTGTTCCATCTACCCCAGTCGAGGTTGTGCTCACACCAAAACCTATTGACTCAGCTCCCTTGAGAATGGTAGATGGTCTGGGAATCTGGGAATCAAAGAAGTCCAGATGGGTTGGTGTAACTGAAGCAGGTTGATCAAAACTTGTTTGCCCTCCATTTAGGTCTTGAGGCTCTGCTGAAAAGTTGGATGGAGGACTGTTTTTCCATCTGCTCCTTATAATCTTACATTGGAGATTTTTGCTCTTGGGTAAAATAAGCAGAGCTGGTTTACTTTGTCTTGCCTGACGCATGATGTAATTGTGTTGTCGTGATGGTAGCTGTGATTAATTGCAGAAGGCTGGGGAGCCTCAGACATGTGTGGTTCCCTGGATCCCCGCCAGGACACTGTATGCTGTAGGGCCCTGAATAGAGGCCTAAACCTGCATGGGGTTCAGACCATGGTCTAAATTCAGCCCTCTTGTGTTATAAGGACATTTTTCTGAATATTTACATTATTTTGTTAACCGGATTTACCCTAATCCAAAACTCCAAACCTGTCAACATTTCCACAGAAATCCAACCCTGACCTATCAAAGACCTAAGTAAGGATTAAAGTCCTCCAACAAACAGACACATTTGTAACAACTAAATACTGTATAGCTCAATCTGCCTGTGTTTATTGGACATACTTACTGAAGTACAGTCCTTTAATACTGTTAGCAGCTGATTAGCAGGGCATGTTTGAGATAAACAGGAGGTCAAGTAGCCAATGCCACCGCATGATATACACTGTAATGCTTCCCATTAGAAGCGTGAAGCATGACCATGAATTCTTATCTAATCCATTGTCTGTATCCACAAGCCAAAATGTCTTCCTCTTGAGGTTAAAAACATGATGGCACTTCAGAGATGGCATGTTACAGCCTGATAAGAGTATCAATAACATCCTTGTATTGACTCAACAATTACACTCCAATGACCACTGCACATTCCACATTCTCCCTCTCATTAAAACAACACAAATCCTTGCCAATGAGAGTTGTTATAACTGAACAGACAGACTTTCATTCAGTTCAGTTATAATAACTTTCATTGGGAGGCATAGAAAATTACTTCTTCCTCTCACTTAATTAAATATTTTTACTATCTCTGCTAAGGGTACACATTCCAACAAGAATACTTCTTCCAAAGCACAGTATGTCCTAAGTATAAGGGTAAAAGTTCTTAGTAGTTGTTGACCCTACTAACCTCATAAAACATTACGCAGACTGGCTCCCTGAGTAAGTGTTTATGAGAAAGTCTCCAGGCGGGTGGAACTTGACAAACAATTTGAAACAGCACTATTAATATGTCTGTTAGGTCACACCGAGACCAGCTCCCGTAGGTGGAACTCGACGTCCAGTCTCCAGACAGAATCCCCTCTCTGTAGCAGAGGTGCCATTTTCCCCTGCTAGTCCACAGCCAGGGCATGAGGTCATTACATTTTTACATTTTAGTCATTTAGCAGACGCTCTTATCCAGAGCGACTTACAGTTAGTGAGTGCATACATTTTCATACTGGCCCCCCGTGGGAAATGAACCCATGGGGGGCATCACAGGGTGCTCATAAGGCGACCAGTTAGACACCCTGCCAGTCAGAGGGTGCACACTGTGTCCTGCTCCAGGTTTAATGGCGTGCACTAGTGTTTTGGAGAGTGGATGTGGATGAAGGGAAATATGGGCTGGTTGGTGAGACACTAAAACGTCATTGACCAACAGACAAACTGGCTACATCACAAGCTACTGGCTACTCCCTTTCTTTCTGAATACCGTAGTCTAGATGAGAAAGCTGTTGATTATTTGATTTGTTCTACTACGGTAAAACAATATCTAGATCTCACAAAGTATTATTAGTAAATGAAAAAGGTAATATGTGTGTAAATCCTATTACATCAAACATCTAATGAATAATAAATCACACTGCTGTTCAAATAACAGCAAATATTTGAGCTGAGAAAAAAAAATAAGTCAAGGTCTGTTGGTGACCATTGAGCAAATAAACATGTGCACCTGAATGTCCTTAGGTCCAGCCTGAGACCTGACGGCTGATACAGGAAGGGAAAATCCACATACTATTTACTAGATGTATGCAAAGCTTTGCTTTTAAAAGTCTAATGAAAGAAAAACACTCTAGGTTTATTTTAAGTTTGAGGAGAAAGTGAGGTCAAATTTGACAGGATGGCAACCTATCACGCTAGCATGCAACACCTGTTTGAAAAATTGAAAACTGTAAAGCATGAGTCTAGGTCAAACAAAACCCATTTGACTAACGCCAATCTTCGTATTCAAAGAGTTTAGCAGGAAACCAATTAGTGAAGGAGCGTAACCACTTGCCAAGGTATATTGAGAAACTGTCATTCCTGTTGAACCTGCTCAATGCTGCGTGTCACTGTTGGCCCATGAAAGGTGTCTAATTGCTGTTTGGTTTCATGGCTTTCTCTCATTTTTAGAATGGGGAGACTTTGCTGAATAAATTAGAGGAAATTAAGGTTCCGTCCTTAGCCACCCTTGTTTACGTAGCCCCACCCCCAGACTGAAGTTTACACCTGGTCAGACATGAAAGTGAGAGTCTTGTGTTTACCGCTCGCTGCCTGACACTAGCAGCTGAGACTGGCGGGTATGAGTACAATCAGGCAGAGCAAAGCCAAGCAAAACAGAATGCTTTTTGATTCCTGGGACCAGGGGAGTTGGACAGGGGCCAACTTGGACCAGTTGTTAGTGGGTCAGTTTGCCGCAGGGCCAGGCAGCCATCTGGCAAACATCTCCCTTGTTGTCACAGGAGGTTAAGTCACTGAAGGGGCCTAATGTAACCAGGGCACTGTCTTCCATAACACAATTTTCAAAGTATAAACAGCAGCAGCACCATCTCAGTTACTTAACATGAGACAGGGTCAACTGTGTGTGACAAGGGCTCTGCCATTCTGGGTCAAGATAGTCAGTGAGTTTTGTCAATGCTTTTACACATAGAAGTCTCTGCTGTACTGTTTACTTCAGCCATCCTTGGTGATGAACACAATGTCCTCTTCAGTGGTCTGGTGAGGACTGGAGTGATTCCACTAATTTCTTTATGTTCCAAAAGACCACTGGTTTCCACTCAAACTTCCTTTTAAGGGAATGTAAGGGAAGCTTTCTGGAAATTGCAGAACTTTTGAATGCAATTTAATAACCAGTGTGGAACAGATATTAAAATGTACTTGAGGTTTGGTTTGCCTGCCTCACAATGTCTCTAGCAGTTCTCCAAGTGGCGGGACAAAGCCAGACTCTGGGCTGATTTCAGCCAGACCAACCACAGAAAGAGCCTGGTTGTATAAACAAGACACGAAACACAACATCTAGGGAAAACCAAAACTTCTGCTGTTGATCTGCATACCAACTTAGTCTGTACCTTGGGTTATTGGAAATCTATTTATACAAGTACATGTATTGATTATTCTCATGTATCTTCTCAAACTGTAGTTGCTGTATGTCGCATGTTGTTTTGGCATAATTTTTAACATTGGTTGCTCAAAGAAAGTCAGCTATTGACTCATTTTTTCCATTTTGTACATTCAGTGAACTGTGCACCAGTTGTGAATGCTGCAGATGAAAACAGCTAGAGTAGTGTTGTGTTTATTCTGCCTCTTAGGTAAAGTAATGGTCTAATCTGATTGGGTCAGTCTGTCCTGCAGGAAAGAGACATGAGTCATTACTGTAATATTCCTCACTGAGGATAGAGATACTGCCCACTGTACCACCAGACCAGATAGTACACACAGACAGGACACTGGTTACCGTACTCTCTGGTTAACTGTTTGTTTGCTATTGTATACCTCAAATTCATATGTTGTTCACCTCTTGTTCATTTGTTCAGAATCATTCCTTTTAGATATTGTTATGATGTTAAAGGTTTCCCAATTAACATCATGCAGGTTGCCCTATTTTGTATTTTCTATATATGAAGAATGATTCTAGGTTAGTTGTAACTTTCAGATGTATTGAGTTAAGCTGTCAGTAATTGCTTTGACATGGTCTAGTGAAGGTCGTTAGACCAAAAGCTTGGCACACATCTCAAATTAAATATGGTCTCATGTTTATCGAATCATTCTGTGATGACAAGTTCACGGTATTGTTATTGTCTGGGGCCTAGTCCTTCTCTCTAACCCTATCCCAGTAAGGGGTGTAACCGGCCGGGAATTCTGTTTGTTTTTGTTGATTTCATTAAAGACCACTACTGAGCTGTGTTGTCTCCCGCCTCAGCTCGGTTGCCATGGCGAGTGTAATGAGGGCATTCCTGGACTGCTTGTCTTGGCACTGGGTCGCTGGCCAACTGCAATCCCATGAATGAGTGCTTTTCAGGGCCCTCAGCCGTTAGCCTATACCCACCGGCCACGTAGGTATCTACGTGTTTTCTGAACAGTTCCAGGAATGCGAGTGGCGGTGATAAAAATCTAATTCAACTAATAAAGACGTATTATATAACAGCAGCTGTTGATGGAGAGGTAGAAATGGAATCCTCAGTTGGCTGGCTTCAGATTCTTCATCCTACTGCAGGTGGTATTTATCACCACCGCAGGTATTTCACCAGCTGGCCTACCAAGGCCATACTCAAACTTATGAAACATCAACTGTTTATGTTATCACATTGCGTTGTAGACTAACTAATGCACTGTGGTGGGATCATAATCAACTGTAACACTAAGTACTATAATGTATTAGAAAAACATTATGGCAGATTGCAGACAGGTCTCTTGTTGTTTTGGCTCTTAACTAAGCCAAGCACTGCTAATGTACTTATTTACATGCTGTCGTGAGGTAGTGGCTGGCTAACTGTTAAGCTTATTTTTTGGGCAAACATTCTTTCCCCTCCACACTTGAAAGTTCTAAAACCTCATTGCATAAAAGTAATCATGTTTCAAGTGGGTCTCTCGGCACCACACTCCGGCCTTTGATGACCTTCTTAGTTCCGTTATGAAGTCTGCTGTGTAAAGAAGGGCAGAGAGGAGATGGAGACAGATTCATGGACAAAGACCTCCTAATGACCGGAGTCCTGGTCAGGAGACAACAAACAGCAACCAGCATAAACAGGATCTTCTGTGGAATGTTCCAATAACTCCTCTGAAAGACAAGAAACATACAGCAGAGTAGTCTGGAGAAATGCTAACATTGGGAGTGTAAGGGTGGGGGTCGGTGAAAGGGTGGGCAGAGTGTGGGGTGTCTAGGCCTGTATTTGGAACTCTGCACTTTGCCCATGAAACTGTTCAAACCATTCTCTCTTTGGATTCCAAAAAGAACAGAGGGTTCAATACATCTTGGACTTCCAGGCCCCCATATGGGATTCCGTTCAGGAAGAATGGTGGGTTTCACAGACATGGGTCAGAGGTCGGACAGAGAGAGAGGGAGAGAGATGCAGCAGACCTGGGCTCCTCATTCACTGTCATTACCATGGTAGCCCTCTCGGAAGGCATGTGTGTGGCAGTAAATCTCTGTGGATGAAATTATTTTCTGCTGTTTGTTGAAAGAAGTTCAGCACCGTGGCGCTTCCCTGGGTTGGCCTTTCTAGTGTAAATAGCCAGTCAGTTTCCACAGCCAAGGCTATTTATAGACAATCTCATCTATCAAACTAATTTCCACTTTCCAGCCCCTCTACATTTCTTTCCGGTTTCAGCTGGATCCTTTATCCCCCAATTATATTTATTTGTTTCATGCTTTCAAAGAACATTTGATTTAGCCATTCCTAGTCTGTGGGTTTGCTCCATGACACTAATTATGTACACTACCGGTCAAAAGTTTTAGAACACCTACTCATTCAAGGGATTTTCTTTATTTTAACTATTTTCTACATTGTAGAATAATAGTGAAGACATCAAAACTATGAAATAACACATATTATGGCAAGAACAGCTCTAATAAGCAAAGAGAAATGACAGTCCATCATTACTTTAAGACATGAAGGTCAGTCAATACGGAACATTTAAAGGACCGCCACAGGAATGGAAGACCCAGAGTTACCACTGCTGCAGGGGTTAAGTTCATTAGAGTTACCAGCCTCAGAAATTGCAGCCCAAATAAATGCTTCACAGAGTTCAAGTAACAGACACATCTCAACATCAGCTGTTCAGAGGAGACTGTGTGAATCAGGCCTTCATGGTCGAATTGCTGCAAAGAAACCACTACTAAAGGACACCAATAATAAGAAGAGACTTGCTTGGGCCAAGAAACACGAGCAATGGACATTAGACCGGTGGAAATGTGTCCTTTGGTCTGGAGTCCAAATTTGAGATTTTTGGTTTCAACCGGCGTGTCTTTGTGAGATGTGGTGTGGGTGAACGGATGATATGTGCATGTGTAGTTCCCACCGTAAAGCATGGAGGAGGAGGTGTTATGGTGTGGGGGTGCTTTGCTGGTGACATTGTCTGTGATTTATTTAGAATTCAAGGCACACTAAACCAGCATGGCTACCACAACATTCTGCAGCGATACGCCATCCCATCTGGATTGGATTTAGTGGGACTATCATTTGTTTTTCAACAGGACAATGACCCAACACACCTCCAGGCTGTGTAAGGGCTATTTTACCAAGAAGGAGAGTGATGGAGTGCTGCATCAGACAACCTGGCCTCCACAATCCCCCGACCACAACCAAATTGAGATGGTTTGGGATGAGTCGGCTACTTTGAAGAATCTCAAATATAAAATATGTTTTGATTCGTTTAACACTTTTTTGGTTACTACATGATTCCATATGTGTTATTTCATAGTTTCGATATCTTCACTATTATTCTACAATGTAGAAAATAGTAAAACAAATTAAAGAAAAACCCTTGAATGAGTAGGTGTTCGAAAACTTTTGACCGGTAGTGTAGTAATGTCCAACAGTCGGCGAGAGTCTGGGCTATGAATTACCTCAGTCAGCCTTGGTATTTCAAAGAGCCAAAAACTGTAGCCCTCATAATTAGCTAATTTTGAGATCTCTGCCACATGTTCAGTTTAAACAGTGGTGGAGGGACGGTCAGTTTGAAGTTTCAAAGCAGGGAACATTCCTGGAGTGCGCTGCCAACTGCCAATTATGGAATTTTAGTTGGAGATGGTGAGGTGGATATGTATAATATTTGTTCTTATTTGCTTTAGGGTTCAGTAAGTTTAGTGTATAGTTGTTCCCAGACACTTGGATGATCAACCTTTCAACTGAAATAGCATGTCAAAACCTTGTTCATTTAATATCTGATCATTTTAATCTTTGATCTGAATAATTAGGTTAAGAAGAATAAAATGTTAACTTTTTTGCTTAATAAATGACATATTCATCAGAATCATCTTGTGTTCTATACTCAATCATTTTCACTAAGGTTAGCCCACTGTACACTTCAACTTGTAATATTTAACTCATGTTCATAACTTTTATTTTTTTATTTTTTAGGGGGTAGATCAGCTTTAATATTTCAGATAGATTGTAACTTCCATCAATGTAATTGTCTGCATCACTTCCAATCCCCCATATGTTATTTTTTCTCGCAAATATATATACAGCTCTGGAAAAAACTAAGAGACCACTGCAAATTGAATTCGAACACAGGCACACCTCATTCTACTGAATTAGGTACTGATTAGGTGATCACCTGAACCAAATCTTATTTAACAAGGAAAAGTATAAAAACCACTGCTGTGGTCATCACTATCCTCTTGCAATAGGACCAGCTGGATGGCAAAAACAGTGCTAATGGTACCTCAAAAGTAATATTAATGAAAAAATAACTATTGACCATGCCAAAAGAGTTGAAAAGGAAAGTTTTGAGTGAGGAAAAGAAGGGTTCAATTCTGGCTACAGTGAGCGTCAGGTTGCTTCCATCCTTAAAATTTCAATGACGGCGGTTCATAAGAACAAGTTCAAGCAGCAGACATTGGGGACAACAAAGCTACAGAGGGCGAAAACGACTCTCTACTGACCGGGATGACCGCCAACTCATTCGAATGTCACTCAACAACCGTAGGATGACATCAAGTGACCTACAAAAATAATGGTAAATGGCAGCTGGGGTAAAGTGCACGGCGAGGACGGTTCGAAACAGGCTCCTAGGGGCAGGGCTGAAGTCGTGCAAAGCTAGAAAAAAGCCCTTCATCAATGAGAAGCAAAGAAGAGCCAGGCTGAGGTTTGCAAAAGACCATAAGAATTGGACAGTAGAGGACTGGAGTAAGGTCATCTTCTCTGATGAGTCCAATTTTCAGCTTTGCCCAACACCTGGTCGTCTAATGGTTAGACGGAGACCTGGAGAGGCCTACAAGCCACAGTGTCTCGCACCCACTGTGAAATTTGGTGGAGGATCGGTGATGATCTGGGGGTGCTTCAGCAAGGCTGGAATCAGGCAGATTTGTCTTTGTGAAGGATGCATGAATCAAGCCATGTACAAGGTTGTCCTGGAAGAAAACTTGCTTCCTTTTGCTCTGACATTGTTCCCCAACTCTGAGGATTGGTTTTTCCAGTAGGACAATGTGCCATGCCACACAGCCAGGTCAATCAAGGTGTGGATGGAGGACCACCAGATCAAGACCCTGTCATGGCCAGCCCAATCTCCAGACCTGAACGACATTGAAAACTTCTGGAATGTGATCAAGAGGAAGATAGATGGTCACAAGCCATCAAACAAAGCCGAGCTGCTTGAATTTTTGTGCCAGGAGCAGAGCATATGAGCGGAGTGGAGCGGTGAGAATCTCAGCTCCTCGCTCACGGAGCTGTTCACCCCTCCGCTCCCCCCGCTCAAAGCCACATCAGGCCAGTCCGCTCATTATCGCTCAGCGCTCAACGCAGTTTGCATCGCGCTCCACTCAAATCGCCCCCCGCTCACTCCAAAAAAGGAACAAAATCTGCATGTATTTCACTTTTAGCTTAAACCACAGCCTTACTTTATCTCCCCGAATTTGTTGCATACAGACTCATCTCGGATTATCCATTCTGTCTTGAAACGGGGATCTAACACTGACGCTAAAATGAGATGTTAATCAGTATAGTATATTCCATAGCGAATTGACACGTTGTTTGCCAATGTTTCTGCAAAAGCAGCGATGCCCATTGGAAGTGCAGCGTGAGTGTAATCGGTGAGCAGGGATTTGATTTCTGTGACAGCAGGGAGGATCATCCCCAGGTTCCCCAGCTCCTTCTGCATTTTGTCTGTGAGGTCTGCTAGTGGTGTCAGCACACTGACAAGGTGCGTCAGCTGCCGTACTTGATTCAGGGTGATGTTAGCAACATTAGACTTGAGTTTGTTTTACCATAACGGGTCTTTTTGGAACAACCGGATGAACGACTGAATCATCCGCAGCTGGCTGCTCCATCGAATGGCGCAGGCATTTGTGGGGCGGACACCTAATTGGTCGGTTTCCTCTGTGCTCTTGCGTACACTTTTCACCAGGTGCCCGACTTTCACTAACAGCCTATTAATGTTGTCGTGCTTGTTAACGGCGTTTTTGATCGCCAGCTGAAGCATGTGAATGGGGCATCTCAGATGTAAATTTGACAAAGTAAAGTACTGATTTATCATAGTTTCTTGGGGGAGTGTAGCCCGGTTGAGCTGCGCTGGCGAAGTGTTGCATCCCTTCGCGTTCTCCTTTACTCAGCGGTTCATAGTCCATGAAAATCATTTCAAAAAATGCTACATCCAGCTCTCTTTTTCTCTCCCTTGTTATGGTTGGGCCTTTGCGTGCAGTGAATAAACTTTTGAATTCCTCAACCCTTTTCTCTTGTTGCTGCTGCTGCTCCTCTCGCTCTATAAAATACAAATTAATGGATGACACAAATTAAATTAAACAGATGGATTCTGGGTCAGGCTTGAGCATGCTTCAGACTCGTGGTGTGAGCGAGCGAAATTGGAGCGGGACATAGGGCGACGCTCCGTCCTTTTAAAAATGCCGCTCTGCGCTCTGTTCAAAATCCGTCCGCTCACGCTCCACGCTCGCTCCCGCTCCACTCCGCTCATATGCTCTGGCCAGGAGTGGCATAAAGTCACCCAACATCAATGTGAAAGACTGGTGGAGCGCATGCCAAGATGCATGAAAGATGTGATTGAAAATCAGGGTTATTCCACCAAATATTGATTTCTGAACTCTTCCTCTGTTAAAACATTAGTATTGTGTTGTTTAAAAATGAACATTATTCGAGGTCCGACAACACTGCATCTTTTTTGTTATTTTGACAAGTTGTAATTTTCTGCAGATAAATGCTCTAAATGACAATATTGTTATTTGGGAGAAATATTGTCAGTAGTTTATAGAATAAAACAAAAATGTTATTTTTACCCAAACACAAAGCTATAAATAGTAAAACCCGAGAAACTGATAATTTTGCAGTGGTCTCTTAATCTTTTCCAGAGCTGTATATATATATATATATATATTAGGGCTGTCAAAAATAGCGCGTTAACGACGTTAATTAGTTGTTTGCTGTTAATTACGTCAATTTTTTTAACGCATTTCACGCATGCGCAGTGTGACAAATTATTCAGGTCAGGAAAGTGGTTGGGAGCTAGAGGCGAGATGGAGCAAGGTGAGCAAAGTGGGCCTATTGACGGATTCAAATATAAAAAGAATGATGATGGTACAGTTAACAAGTACAAGGTTATTTGCAAGATTTGTAAGAAGGAGTTTCAATTTCACCGGAGCTGTTCAAGCTTGAAGTACCATGTCAACGCCAAACATGCGTTTGCTGGGCCGTCAGATTCAGCAAGTGGTTTGCGCCAGACCACGCTGAATGTTTGCAGGCAATTAACAAAATCAACCTCAGATAATTTGACCAACACAATAGCAAAATGGATTGCAAAGGATTGTAGACCCATTAGCATTGTAGAAGACTCAGGTTTCCTTGATGTTTTGCAAGTGGCGTCTCAAGACTCATTCTATAAGCCACCGTCAAGAGCCACAGCCAAAGACAAATATTATGGTGTGTAGTATGTTTCAGCTTGATTTAAAACACCATTATTTGGCTGTGTTAATAAACAGACATAATATGAAAATTATGTATCTGTGTCCTGTTATTTATCTTTTGGTATGCATTTCAGAAAAAAAATGGTTAGGATTCAGGTGTAATTGCAAATAGTGATTAATCATGATTAATCCACTGAAAATTCTGATTAATTTGATTAAAAATTTTAATCATTTGACAGCCCTAATATATATATATATATATATATATATATATATATATATATATATATATATATATACATACAGCTCTGGAAAAGATTAAGAGACCACTGCAAAATTATCAGTTTCTCGGGTTTTACTATTTATAGCTTTGTGTGTATATATTGTGTATATATATGTGTGTATATATACACATATACAGTCGTGGTCAAAAGTTTTGAGAATGACAAGTATTGGTCTTCACAAAGTTCGCTGCTTCAGTGTTATGAGATATTTTTGTCAGATGGTACTATGGCATACTGAAGTATAATTACAAGCATTCCATAAGTGTCAAAGGCTTTTATTGACAATTACATTAAGTTTATGCAAAGAGTCAATTTTTGCAGTGTTGACCCTTCTTTTTCAAGACCTCAGCAATCTGCCCTGGCATGCTGTCAATTAACTTCTGGGCCACATTCTGACTGATGGCAGCCCATTCTTGCATAATCAATGCTTGGAGTTTGTCCACCCGCCTCTTGAGGATCGACCACAAGTTCTCAATGGGATTAAGGTCTGGGGAGTTTCCTGGCCATGAACCCAAAATGTCGATGTTTTGTTCCCCGAGGCACTTAGTTATCAATTTTGCCTTATGGCAAGGTGCTCCATCATGCTGGAAAAGGCATTGGTCGTCAACAAACTGTTCTTGGATGGTTGGGAGAAGTTGCTCTCGGAGGATGTGTTGGTACCATTCTTTATTCATGGCTGTGTTCTTAGGCAAAATTGTGAGTGAGCCCACTCCCTTGGCTGAGAAGCAACCCCACACATGAATGGTCTCAGGATGCTTTACTGTTGGCATGACACAGGACTGATAGTAGCGCTCACCTTGTCTTCTCTGGACAAGGTGTTTTTCGGATGCCCCAAACAATCGGAAAGGGGATTCATCAGAGAAAATGACTTTACCCCAGTCCTCAGCAGTCCAATCCCTGTACCTTTTGCAGAATATCAGTCTGTCCCTGATGTTTTTCCTGGAGAGAAGTGGCTTCTTTGCTGCCCTTCTTGACACCAGGCCATCCTCCAAAAGTCTTTGCCTCACTGTGCGTGCTGCCATTCCTGAGCAAGCTCTGCACTGGTGGTGCCCCGATCCCGCAGCTGAATCAACTTTAGGAGACGGTCCTGGTGCTTGCTGGACTTTCTTGGGCGCCCTGACGCCTTCTTCACAACAATTGAACCTCTCTCCTTGAAGTTATTGATGATCCGAATTTTTATTTATTTAGGTGCAATCTTACTAGCAGCAATATCCTTGCCTGTGAAGCCCTTTTTGTGCAAAGCAATGATGACGGAACGTGTTTCCTTGCAATGATTTCAAGAACCACCCTCTTTTTATAGCTTCCAGTTTGTTATTCTAACTCAATCAGCATGATAGAGTGATCTCCAGCCTTGTCCTCGTCAACACTCTCACCTGTGTTAACGAGAGAATCACTGACATGATGGCAGCTGGTCCTTTTGTGGCAGGGCTGAAATGCAGTGGAAATGTTTTTTTGGGATTAAGTTCATTTTCATGGCAAAGAGGGACTTTGCAACTAATTGCAATTCATCTGATCACTCTTCATGACATTCTGGAGTATAAGCAAATTGCCATCATCAAAACTGAGGCAGCAGACTTTGTGAAAATTAGTATTTGTGTCATTCTCAAAACTTTTGACCACGACTGTATATATATATATACACATACACACATACATACATACATACATACATACATACATACATACATACATACATACATACATACATACATACATACATACATACATACATACGACCCAGCATTATTCGTCGTCGGGTGAGGTTGTGTCTCTCTCTGGCGGGAGGTACGCTTGGCTTATATGGCTTATATACATAGTTTAAGCTTTGTCGAGTAAAGCTTGAACTATGTACTTAGGTTGTTGTATGTAATTATTGTAGGTATTGTATTCGGCTGAGCCCGGTGAAGCACGAAACTAGCTAACCCACTACCTGGACTAGCTAGCGGGTAGCTACTGGTAACTATTAGCAACTGTGGATAGTTGTTTCACGCCTGAGAGTACCTGTAATTACGCCAGCTAGCTGCCTACAATAATTACATACAATAATGCCTATCATTCAGCTGTTTTTCTAACCTCATTGTTTGAAGCGTTAACGTTAGGTAGTAAGTGGCTACTGTGCTCGAAATGTAGCTAGCTTGTTGCTACCTGGATAGCTACTAAACAATGGCTGGAACGACCTAGCGAACAGACGCGAACTGGCTGAGTCGATTCAGTGGCTAGCTTTGCACTTGGCTAGCTAACAGTAGCTGCTAGGGGTAAGTTATAACCTACATTTGTGTTTTGTTTTTACATACTGGTAGCCAGAGTCGTTCAAGGGAATTCGGAAAACATGGGTGACTAGTTAACGTTAGCTTGGCTCTCTCTGTGTGTTCGTGCCGTGGGAGGAGGGGTTTCTTCGTTGGCAGATAGCAATGGCTAGCTAGTATGCTAACTATTCTAGCTAACTAACTGGCTGAATAAGTTGACGACGGACTCGCTCAAGCTGTCGGGACTAACCCACAACGTTAGACACGGACACAAATGATCTGCTTGGCGTGTTGACACACTGGTGGTTTGTTGTGGCCGAGTATTGGTGCTAAACCGTGTTGTTGGAGTCCGGCATGCTAGTTGGCTGTGGCCTCATATGACTAGGTGCCCTGGACGGATTTCACGGAAGAATACTGTACCAAGTTAGCTAGCTGAATAAACTAAGTTAGTCTATTCCTAGAAAACATTGAACCGCTGTAGTTTACAACAATTTTAGTTTGTGAGGTGGAAGTTGGGAGAGTTATATTTGGGTGTTTCAGTGAAATGTAAATGAGGGAGGCCCCGCTCTCTCGCTTTCCCAGATGTTTAGTTCATTTCATTCCGATCTCCTTTACATTATTGTAGCCATTTTCTGTAGCCTGTCAACTATGCCTCTGTCTATCCCTGTTCTCTCCTCTCCGCACAGGCTATACAAATGACTCACACCGCGTGGCTGCTGCCTCTCTAACCTGGCGGTCCCTGCACGCACGACCCACGTGGAGTTCCAGGTCTCCGGCAGCCTCTGGAACTGCCGTTCTGCGGCCAACAAGGCAGAGTTCATCTCAGCCTATGCTACCCTCCAGTCCCTCGACTTCTTGGCGCTGACGGAAACATGGATTACCACTGAAAACACTGCTACTCCTACTGCTCTCTCCTTGTCTGACCATGTGTTCTCGCATACCCCGAGAGCATCTGGTCAGCGGGGTGGTGACAGAGGAATCCTCATCTCTCCCAAGTGGACATTTTCTCTTTTTCCCCTGACCCATCTGTCTATCTCCTTATTTGAATTCCATGCTGTCACAGTCACTAGCCCATTCAAGCTTAACATCCTTGTCATTTATCGCCCTCCAGGTTCCCTTGGAGAGTTCATCAATGAGCTTGACGCCTTGATAAGTTCCTTTCCTGAGGATGGCTCACCCCTCACAGTTCTGGGTGACTTCAACCTCCCTACATCTACCTTTGACTCATTTCTCTCTGCCTCCTTCTTTCCACTCCTCTCCTCTTTTGACCTCACCCTCTCACCGTCCCCCCCTACTCACAAGGCAGGCAATACGCTTGACCTCATCTTTACTAGATGCTGTTCTTCTACTAATCTCACTGCAACTCCCCTCCATGTCATCGACCACTACTTTGTATCCTTTTCTCTCTCGCTCTCCTCCAACACTACTCACTCTGCCCCTACTCAGATGGTAATGCGCCGTCGCAACCTTCGCTCTCTCTCTCCCGCTACTCTCTCCTCTTCCATCCTATCATCTCTTCCCTCTGCTAAATCCTTCTCCCTCCAATCTCCTGATTCTGCCTCCTCAACCCTCCTCTCCTCCCTTTCTGCATCCTTTGACTCTCTATGTCCCCTATCCTCCCGGCCGGCTCGGTCCTCCCCTCCTGCTCCGTGGCTTGACGACTCATTGCGAGCTCACAGAACAGGGCTCCGGGCAGCCGAACGGAAATGGAAGAAAACTAGACTCCCTGCGGACCTGGCATCTTTTCACTCCCTCCTCTCTACATTTTCTTCATCTGTTTCTGCTGCTAAAGCCACTTTCTACCACTCTAAATTCCAAGCATCTGCCTCTAATCCTAGGAAGCTCTTTGCCACCTTCTCCTCCCTGCTGAATCCTCCCCCCCCCCCCCCCCCCTCCTCCCTCTCTGTGGATGACTTCATCAACCATTTTGAAAAGAAGGTTGACGACATCCGATCCTTTGTTAAGTCAAATGACACTGCTGGTCCTGCTCACACTGCCCTACCCTATGCTTTGACTTCTTTCTCCCCTCTCTCTCCAGATGAAATCTTGCGACTTGTGACGGCCGGCCGCCCAACAACCTGCCTGCTTGACCCTATCCCCTCCTCTCTTCTCCAGACCATCTCCGGTGACCTTCACCCTTACCTCACCTCGCTCATCAACTCATCCTTGACCGCTGGCTATGTCCCTTCCGTCTTCAAGAGAGCGAGAGTTGCACCCCTTCTCAAAAAACCAACACTCTGATGTCAACAACTACAGACCAGTATCCCTTCTTTCTTTTCTCTCCAAAACTCTTGAGCGTGCCGTCTTTAGCCAACTCTCTTGCTATCTCTCTCAGAATGACCTTCTTGATCCAAACCAGTCAGGTTTCAAGACTGGTCATTCAACTGAGACTGCTCTTCTCTGTGTCACGGAGGCTCTCCGCACTGCTAAAGCTAACTCTCTCTCCTCTGCTCTTGTCCTTCTAGACCTGTCTGCTGCCTTTGATACTGTGAACCATTAGATCCTCCTCTCCACCCTCTCTGAATTGGGCATCTCCGGCGCGGCTCACTCTTGGATTGCGTCCTACCTGACCGGTCGCTCCTACCAAGTGGCGTGGCGAGAATCTGTCTCCGCACCACGTGCTCTCACCACTGGTGTCCCCCAGGGCTCAGTTCTAGGCCCTATTCTCGCTATACACCAAGTCACTTGGCTCTGTCATATCCTCACATGGCCTCTCCTATCATTGCTACGCAGACGACACAGAACTAATCTTCTCCTTTCCCCCTTCTGATAACCAGGTGGCGAATCGCATCTCTGCATGTCTGGCAGACATATCAGTGTGGATGATGGATCACCACCTCAAGCTGAACCTCGGCAAGACGGAGCTGCTCTTCCTACCGGGGAAGGACTGCGCGTTCCATGATCTCGCCATCACGGTTGACAACTCCGTTGTGTCCTCCTCCCAGAGTGCGAAGAGCCTTGGCGTGACCCTGGACAACACCCTGTCATTCTCCGCTAACATCAAGGCGGTGACCCGATCCTGTAGGTTCAATGCTCTACAACATTCGGAGAGTACGACCCTGCCTTACACAGGAAGTGGCACAGGTCCTAATCCAGGCACTTGTCATCTCCCGTCTGGATTACTGCAACTCGCTGTTGGCTGGGCTCCCTGCCTGTGCCATTAAACCCCTACAACTCATCCAGAATGCCGCAGCCCATCTGGTGTTCAACCTTCCCAAGTTCTCTCAAGTCACCCCGCTCCTCCGCACACTCCACTGGCTTCCAGTTGAAGCTCGCATCTGCTACAAGACCATGGTGCTTGCCTACGGAGCTGTGAGGGGAACGGCACCTCCATACCTTCAAGCTCTGATCAGTCCCTACACCCAAACGAGGGCATTGCATTCATCCACCTCTGGCCTGCTGGCCCCCCTTCCTCTGCGGAAGCACAGTTCCCGCTCAGCCCAGTCAAAACTGTTCGCTGCTCTGGCACCCCAATGGTGGAACAAGCTCCCTCACGACGCCAGGACAGCGGAGTCACTCACCACCTTCCGGAGACACTTGAAACCCCACCTCTTAAAGGAATACCTGGGATAGGATAAAGTAATCCTTCTACCCCACCTTACCCCACCCCAAAGAAAAAATAAATAAAAAGAAAAAATAACATATTGTAAAGTGGTTATCCCACTGGCTATGAGGTGAATGCACCAATTTGTAAGTCGCTCTGGATAAGAGCGTCTGCTAAATGATGTAAATGTAAATGTACATACATACATACATACATACAGTGAGGGAAAAAAGTTTTTGATCACCTGCTGATTTTGTACGTTTGCCAACTGACAAAGACATGATCAGTCTATAATTTTAATGGTAGGTTTATTTGAACAGTGAGAGACAGAATAACAACAAAAAAATCCAGAAAAACGCATGTCAAAAATGTTATAAATTGATTTGCATTTTAATGAGGGAAATAAGTATTTGACCCCTCTGCAAAACATGACTTAGTACTTGGTGGCAAAACCCGTTTTGGCAATCACAGAGGTCAGACAGTAGTTGGCCACCAGGTTTGCACATATCTCAGAAGGGATTTTGTCCCACTCCTCTTTGCAGATCTTCTCCAAGTCATTAATATTTCGATGCTGACGTTTGGCAACTCGAACCTTCAGCTCCCTCCACAGATTTTCTATGGGATTAAGGTCTGGAGACTGGCTAGGCCACTCCAGGACCTTAATGTGCTTCTTCTTGAGCCACTCCTTTGTTGCCTTGGCCGTGTGTTTTGGGTCATTGTCATGCTGGAATACCCATCCACGACCCATTTTCAATGCCCTGGCCGAGGGAAGGAGGTTCTCACCCAAGATTTGACGGTCCAGTTGATGCCAAAGAGCTCGATTCTGGTCTCATCTGACCACAACACTTTCACCCAGTTCTCCTCTGAATTATTCAGATGTTCATTGGCAAACTTCAGACGGGCCTGTATATGTGCTTTCTTGAGCAGGGGGACCTTGCAGGCGCTGCAGGATTTCAGTCCTTCACGGCGTAGTGAGTTACCAATTGTTTTCTTTGTGACTATGGTCCCAGCTGCCTTGAGATCATTGACAAGATCCTCCCGTGTAGTTCTGGGCTGATTCCTCACCGTTCTCATGATCATTGCAACTCCACGAGGTGAGATCTCGCATGGAGCCCCAGGCCGAGGGAGATTGACAGTTCTTTTGTGTTTCTTCCATTTGCGAATAATCGCACCAACTGTTGTCACCTTCTCACCAAGCTGCTTGGCGATGGTCTTGTAGCCCATTCCAGCCTTGTGTAGGACTACAATCTTGTCCCTGACATCCTTGGAGAGCTCTTTGGTCTTGGCCATGGTGGAGAGTTTGGAATCTGATTGATTGATTGCTTCTGTGGACAGGTGTCTTTTATACAGGTAACAAGATGAGATTAGGAGCACTCCCTTTAAGAGTGTGCTCCTAATCTCAGCTCGTTACCTGTATAAAAGACACCTGGGAGCCAGAAATCTTTCTGATTGAGAGGGGGTCAAATACTTATTTCCCTCATTAAAATGCAAATCAATTTATAACATTTTTGATATGCGTTTTTCTGTATTTTTTTGTTGTTATTCTGTCTCTCACTGTTCAAATAAACCTACGATTAAAATGATAGACTGATCATTTCTTTGTCAGTGGGCAAACGTACAAAATCAGCAGGGGATCAAATACTTTTTTCCCTCACTGTACACACATACATATATACACATACACACATACACATACACATATACACATACATACACACACATACACACACATACACACACATATACATACATACATACATATATACATACAGTTAAAGTCGGAAGTTTACATACACTTAGGTTGGAGTCATTAAAACTCGTTTTTCAACCACTCCACAAATTTCTTGTTAACAAACTATAGTTTGGCAAGTCGGTTAGGACATCTACTTTGTGCATGACACAAGTAATTTTTCCAACAATTGTTTACAGACAGATTATTTCACTTATAATTCACTGTATCACAATTCCAGTGGGTCAGAAGTTTACATACACTAAGTTGACTGTGCCTTTAAACAGCTTGGAAAATTCCAGAAAATGATGTAATGGCTTTAGAAGCTTCTGATAGGCTAATTGACATAATTTGAGTCAATTGGAGGTGTACCTGTGGATGTATTTCAAGGCCTACCTTCAAAATCAGTGCAATTTCCAAATGTCTGAAGGTACCACGTTCATCTGCACAAACAATAGTACGCATGTATAAACAGCATGGGACCACGCAGCCGTCATACCACTCAGGAAGGAGACGCGTTCTGTCTCCTAGAGATGAACGTACTTTGGTGCGAAAAGTGCAAATAAATCCCAGAACAACAGCAAAGGACCTTGTGAAGATGCTGGAGGAAACAGGTACAAAAGTATCTATATCCACAGTAAAATGAGTCCTATATCGACATAACCTGAAAGGCTGCTCAGCAAGGAAGAAGCCACTGCTCTAAAACCGCCATAAAAAAGCCAGACTACGGTTTGCAACTGCACATGGGGACAAAGATCGTACTTTTTGGAGAAATGTCCTCTGGTCTGATGAAACAAAAATAGAACTGTTTGGCTATAATGACCATCATTATGTTTGGAGGAAAAAGGGGGATGCTTGCAAGCCAAAGAACACCATCCCAACCGTGAAGCACGGGGGTGGCAGCATCATGCTGTGGGGGTGCTTTGCTGCAGGAGGGACTGGTGCACTTCACAAATTAGATGGCATCATGAGGAAGGAAGATTATGGGGATATATTGAAGCAACATCTCAAGACATCAGTCAGGAAGTTAAAGCTTGGTCGCAAATAGGTCTTCCAAATGGACAATGACACCAAGCATACTTCCAAAGTTGTGGGAAAATGGCTTAAGGACAACAAAGTCAAGGTATTGGAGTGGCCATCACAAAGCCCTGACCTCAATCCTATGGAACATTTTTGGGCATAACTGAAAAAGCGTGTACGAGCAAGGAGGCCTACAAACCTGACTCAGTTACACCAGCTCTGTCAGGAGGAATGGGCCAAAATTCACCCAACTTATTGTGGGAAGCTTGTGGAAGGCTACCCAAATCGTTTGACCCAAGTTAAACAATTTAAAGGAAATGCAACCAAATACTAATTGAGTGTATGTAAACTTCTGACCCACTGGGAATGTGATGAAAGAAATAAAAGCTAAAATAAATCATTCTCTCTACTATTATTCTGACATTTCACATTCTTAAAATAAAGTGGTGATCCTAACTGACCAAAGACAGGGATTTTTTACTAGGATTAAATGTCAGGAATTTTGAAAAACTGAGTTTAAATGTATTTGGCTAAGGGGTATGTTAACTTCCAACTTCAACTGTACATCCATACACACACACACATATCTTTTTTTAAATTATATTTCCCCTCGTTACTTTCCAACCCCACCACCCCTTCTCCAATTGGAGTAAACTAGTGAACAACTTACTCATTACCCTTAATCAGTATTATAGTGCTGATGACTCAATCATCCCAACAGAGCTCTGTGTACAGAGTAAACTGGGCGTTGGAATATCAGACATACAGGCTGTAGTCTTTCCATCGGTACATCTTGTGTTTATGTTGCTGTTGGTAAAGCACTACAGCTTCTAACTACCTGACCACCTAGGAAACTCTATGAGCTGAGCAAGGTCCCACCTTGCCTAAATGGGGAAACTGGAAAATTCATATTAATAACGTTGCCTGTGCTATTCCAAATGTAGAAGTAAATGTAGTGGATAATGAATTAATGAAGACGCAATGAGAGGAAATGCTGAGTTAACCTGTGTGTTCGGAGGACAGAGGCACTGTACAGGGCGTACTGTGACATCACCTCACCTCCTCTCCTATAACATGGCCAAGGGCTCCCCATGGAAAACTCTCCCAGTGAGGAGATTCTGTGGAGCGCCTTTGGGGAATTCCTTCGTCACAGGGCCCATTCTGGCATCTTGTGAGGTCATCCTATTCCTTACTGGGAGATGAGCAGAGAGGACGAAGTTGTCTTGAGGCAAATCCCACGAGGAATGCACTGCAACAATCTCACAGGAATGCTATGCTGCTGTGGCTGAAAATGGGAATCCATCATGGGGCGCTCCGCCCTCCAGACAGAGCTAGGAAAATGTTGTCCAACTGGAGGCTCTCCATGCCACTACAGTAACACGTGGGTGTCCATTTGCTAATGTATTTATGTCATTATTGCAGTATTATTCCACACAAACACTTCAGCAGAGGAAATCATTGGAATAATACTAGGGAAAGCACAGTGGGGCTATAGCGTGTGACAGTAATCCATGAGTTCCCCCCTTCTCTAGAGGACTTACTATGATTACACTAAGCTTGAACTAGGTTTGGTTTCCCGTCAGCAGAAACAGAAGTTCAGTTGTTATATGCTCTTATAAGCGTCTCAAGGTTTTGCTCGCCTGAGGTAGAGTATCTTATGATAAGCTGTAGACCACACTATTTACCAAGAGAGTTTTCATCTATATTTTTCATAGCTGTCTATTTACCACCACAAACCAATGCTGGCATTAAGATTGCACTGAATGAGTTGTACAAGGCCATTAATCAACAGGAAAACGCTCATCCAGATGCAGCGCTCCTAGTAGCCGGGGACTTTAATGCAGGGAAACTTAAATCCGTTCTACCTCATTTCTACCAGCATGTTAAATGTGCAACCAGAGGGGAAAAAACTCTAGACCACCTTTACTCCACACACAGAGACGCATACAAAGCTCTCCCTCGCCCTCCAGTTGGCAAATCTGACCATAACTCTATCCTCCTGATTCCTGCTTATAAGCAAAAACTGAAGCAGGAAGCACCAGTGATTCGGCTAATAAAAAAGTGGTCAGATGACGCAGATGCTAAGCTACAGGACTGTTTTGCTAGCACAGACTGGAACATGTTCCGGGATTCTTCAGACAGCATTGAGGAGTACACCACATCAGTCACTGGCTTCATCAATAAGTGCATCGATGATGTCGTCCCCACAGTGACCGTACGTACATACCCCAACCAGAAGCCATGGATTACAGGAAACATCCGCACTGAGCTAAAGGGTAGAGCTGCCGCTTTCAAGGAACGGGACTCTAACCCGGACGCTTATAAGAAATCCCGCTATGACCTCCGACGAACCATCAAACAGGCAAAGAGTCAATACAGGTCTAAGATTGAATCATACTACACTGGCTCTGACGCTCGTCGGATGTGGCAGGGCTTGAAAACTATTACAGACTACAAAGGGAAGCACAGCCGCGAGCTGCCCAGTGACACAAGCCTACCAGACGAGCTAAACCACTTCTATGCTCGCTTCGAGGCAAGCAACACTGAAGCATGCATGAGAGCACCAGCTGTTCCGGACGACTATGTGATCACGCTCTCCGTAGCCGATGTGAGTAAGACTTTTAAGCAGGTCAACATTCACAAGGCCGCAGGGCCAGACGGATTACCAGGACGTGTACTCCGAGCATGTGCTGACCAACTGGCAAGTGTCTTCACTGACATTTTCAACATGTCCCTGACTGAGTCTGTAATACCAACATGTTTCAAGCAGACCACCATAGTCCCCGTGCCCAAGAACTCTAAGATAACCTGCCTAAATGACTACCGACCCGTAGCACTGACGTCTGTAGCCATGAAGTGCTTTGAAAGACTGGTCATGGCTCACATCAACAGCATAATCCCAGAAACCCTAGACCCACTCCAATTTGCATACCGCCCCAACAGATCCACAGATGATGCAATCTCTATCGCACTCCACACTGCCCTTTCCCACCTGGACAAGAGGAACACCTACGTGAGAATGCTATTCATTGACTACAGCTCAGCATTCAACACCATAGTGCCCTCAAAGCTCATCACTAAGCTAAGGATCCTGGGACTAAACACCTCCCTCTGCAACTGGATCCTGGACTTCCTGACGGGCCGCCCCCAGGTGGTAAGGGTAGGTAACAACACATCTGCCACACTGATCCTCAACACGGGGGCCCCTCAGGGGTGCGTGCTCAGTCCCCTCCTGTACTCTCTGTTCACCCATGACTGCATGGCCAGACACGACTCCAACACCATCATTAAGTTTGCCGACGACACAACAGTGGTAGGCCTGATCACCGACAACGATGAGACAGCCTATAGGGAGGAGGTCAGAGATCTGGCCGTGTGGTGCCAGGACAACAACCTCTCCCTCAACGTGACCAAGACAAAGGAGATGATTGTGGACTACAGGAAAAAAAAGAGGACTGAGCACGCCCCCATTCTCATCGACGGGGCTGTAGTGGAACAGGTTGAGAGCTTCAAGTTCCTTGGTGTCCACATCACCAACGAACTATCATGGTCCAAACACACCAAGACAGTCGTGAAGAGGGCACGACAAAGCCTATTCCCCCTCAGGAGACTAAAAAGATTTGGCATGGGTCCTCAGATCCTCAAAAAATTCTACAGCTGCACCATCGAGAGCATCCTGACTGGTTGCATCACCGCCTGGTATGGCAACTGCTTGGCCTCTGACCGCAAGGCACTACAGAGGGTAGTGCGTACGGCCCAGTACATCACTGGGGCAAAGCTCCCTGCCATCCAGGACCTCTATACCAGGCGGTGTCAGAGGAAGGCCCTCAAAATTGTCAAACACTCCAGTCACCCTAGTCATAGACTGTTCTCTCTGCTACCGCACGGCAAGCGGTACCGGAGTGCCAAGTCTAGGTCCAAAAGACTTCTCAACAGCTTCTACCCCCAAGCCATAAGACTCCTGAACAGCTAATCATGGCTACCCGGACTATTTGCACTGCCCCCCCACCCCATCCTTTTTACGCTGCTGCTACTCTGTTAAGTATTTATGCATAGTCACTTTAACTCTACCCACATGTACATATTACCTCAACTACCTCAACTAGCCGGTGCCCCCGCACATTGACTATGCAACGGTACCCCCCTGTATATATAGCCTCCCTACTGTCACTTTATTTTATTGTATATATAGCCTCCCTACTGTCACTTTATTTTACTTCTGCTCTTTTTTTCTCAACACTTTTTTGTTGTTGTTTTATTCTTACTTTTTTTGTTTAAAATAAATGCACTGTTGGTTAAGGGCTGTAAGTAAGCATTTCACTGTAATGTCTGCACCTGTTGTATTCGGCGCATGTGACCAATAGAATTTGATTTGATTTGATTTGATTTGAACAGTATTTTTTGAAGGCAGATTAGGAGGTGTGTCTTATAAAACTAATCCAATGGGCCTCCCGAGTGGCGCAGCGGTCTAAGGCACTGCATCACAGTGTTGTGGTGTCACTACAGCCTGGGGTTCGATCCGACCATGACCGGGAGTCCAATAGGGCGGCGCACAATTGGCTCAGCGTTGTCCGGGTTAGGGGAGGGTTTGGCCGGGGAGGCTTTACTTGGCTCATCGCGCTCTAGCGACTCCTTGTGGTGGGCCGGACGCCTGCAGGCTGACTTCGGTCGTCAGTTGGACGGTGTTTCCTCCGACACATTGGTGCGGCTGGCTTCCGTGTTAAGCGAGCGGGTGTTAAGAAGCGCAGTTGGGCGGTTCATGTTTCGGAGGACACACGACTCGACCTTCATCTCTACATAAATAAAACTAATCCAAAGAACATCTGGGTATGGTTACTGTATTGATCAAATTGTTGCTTTTGAGTTTAAACACAGATTCTTAGTCATTTGTGAGTAAGAAATTCAATTTCTGTACCTGTCTCTTCTACTGTATTGGGCCTGTCAATTTTTTGTCCTAATCATCCATTCACTGTGGTATTTAGGCTAATATTTATATTAAAGGCCAAAGGAAATACTTCCAAGATGGTAATAAGCTTTGACTAGTAGGCTGGCTACACGTTAACACATAAGCCAGGTTTTCTCACAAGTTTATGTCTATAATTTATCAAGATCATTTCTGAATACTGTGGAGAACTGGCACGGCTTGTCAAAGACATTCCATTATTAGAAGGAAATAGTCATTTGTTTTCCTCATATCGTTGATAAGACAGTCCAGTCCTGTTTAGTTGACATTCTTCTTTTGAATTTCCTACATAAATTGCCTGGAGGCAATATGAATTGCTTCTATCCAGTCCCATTTCAATCTTACATGTCGTGTCTTTTCTGGAAGGACACAAAAATTGCGATAATAAACCTTGGAAAAATGAAAACAGAGGGGTTTTAGACCACGGAATGTCAAATTCCAGCCTAATCATAGATTAGATCTCTGGTTTGGTTAGAAATACAATCATCATATGATGGAATACCTCAGAGTGAACATTTGCAATTTGAACACAGTCACGTAAACTTCAGACAGAAAAGGTCTGTCTCCCAAATGGCACTCTATTCCCTATATAGTGCACTACTAATGACCAGGACCCACAGAGATCTGGTCAAAAGTAGTGCACTATGTAGAGAATATGGTGCCATTTGGGACGCACTTTGGAAGTGGACATGGAGATAACTGGAATCCCACTGCACAGACAATTACTCCTTGGCAGAACATTTAATACACTGATGTAGCTAGCTTGTATATACACTACCGTTCAAACGTTTGGGGTCACTTAGAAATGTCCTTGTTTTCGAAAGAAAAGCATTTTTTTTGTCCATTAAAACAACATCAAATTGATCAGAAATACAGTGTAGACATTGTTAATGTTGTAAATGGCTATTGTAGCTGGAAACAGCAGATTTTTTATGGAATATCTACATAGGCATACAGAGGCCCATTATCAGCAACCATCAGTCCTGTGTTCCAATGGCACGTTGTGTTTGCTAATCCAAGTTTATCATTTTAAAAGGCTAATTGATCATTAGAAACCCCTTTTGCAATTATGTTAGCACAGCTGAAAACTGTTGTGCTGATTAAAGAAGCAACTGGCCTTCTTGAGACTAGTTGAGTATCTGGAGCATATGCAATTGTGGGTTCGTTTACAGGCTCAAAATGGCCAGAAACAAATAACTTTTTTCTGAAACTCGTCAGTCTATTCTTGTTCTGAGAAATGAAGGCTATTCCATGCGAGAAATTGCCAAGAAACTGAAGATGTCGTACAACGCTGTGTACTACTCCCTTCACAGAACAGCGCAAACTGGATCTAACCAGAATAGAAAGAGGAGTGGGAGGCCCCGGTGCAAAACTGAGCAAGAGGACAAATGCATTAGAGTGTCTAGTTTGAGAAACAGACGCCTCACAGGTCCTCAACTGGCAGCTTCATTAAATAGTACCCGCAAAACACCAGTCTCAACGTCAACAGTGAAGAGGCGACTCCGGGATGCTGACCTTCTAGGCAGAGTTGCAAAGAAAAAGCCATATCTCAGACTGGCCAATAAAAAGAAAATATTAAGATGGGCAAAAGAACACAGACACTGGACAGAAGAAGATTGGAAAAAAAGTGTTATGGACAGACAAATCAAAGTTTGAGGTGTTCGGATCACAAAGAAGAACATTTGTGAGACGCAGACCAAATGAAAAGATGCTGGAGGAGTGCTTGATGCCATCTGTCAAGCATGGTGGAAGCAATGTGATGGTCTGGGGGTGCTTTGGTGGTGGTAAAGTGGGAGATTTGTACAGGGTAAAAGGGATCTTGAAGAAGGAAGGCTATCACTCCATTTTGCAATGCCATGCCATACCGTGTGGACAGCGCTTGATTGGAGCCAATTTCCTCCTACAACAGGACAATGACCCAAAGCACAGCTCCAAACTATGCAATAACTATTTAGAAAGAAGCAGTCAGCTGGTATTCTGTCTATAATGGAGTGGCCAGCACAGTCACTGGAGCTCAACCCTATTGAGCTGTTGTGGGAGCAGCTTGACCGTATGGTACGTAAGAAGTGCCCATCAAGCCAATCCAACTTGTGGGAGGTGCTTCAGGAAGCATGGGGTGAAATCTCTTCAGATTACCTCAACAAATTGACAAGTAGAATGCCAAAGGTCTGCAAGGCTGTAATTGCTGCAAATGGAGGATTCATTGATGAAAGCAAAGTTTGAAGGACACAATTATTATTTATATTAAAAATCATTATTTCTAACATTGTCAATGACTACGTTTCCTATGTGTTTTGCTATATTTCCTATTCAAACTCATTTAATGTATGTTTTCATGGAAAACAAGGAAATGTCTAAGTCACCCCAAGCATTTGAACGGTAGTGTATATATATATATATTTGTTTTTGGAATGGGAACAATAAGGTAGTTTTTTTTACCACAACACCCTCCCCCGTACAGGTCATGGGAAAGTTAGTAACATGGTCAGGTCTGCCACATCCCACAGTGAAGTACATATCTGCCGGGTACTTTATTTACACTGAATGTGGAATCCTTTCCATTACGTCACCAGCTCTTGACCTCTGACCCTAGCTAACTGCTGCCTGTCACTCCAACATAAGCACCCTGTCACTTATTCCAAATTGGACTTGCGGACAGTGGAATCTCTAAGTCATGATCCCATTGGATATACTGTACATACTGTACCTATACCTGTCCTCAAGGGGGTACAGACACTAAAGGGGAAAATTGCTGTGCTATTGTCTGCACCCAATGTGGAATGTTGAATTTGGAATACTTGCCATGCCTAAGCTTGAGTTTCAGACCCCTTTTAGCCACCATGGAAAACCAGAAAGCATGACATTAAAGGTTAACAGACCTGAAAGTATTTACCTATGCGCAATTGAGTGAGGAATGTCTTTGGGGAAAAGGTGTACACCAGCAGGCACTGGCTGAGGAGAGAGAGAGAGAGAGAGAGAGAGAGAGAGAGAGAGAGAGAGAGAGAGAGAGAGAGAGAGAGATCCAGGACAACAGCCTAAGACAGGGAATCTGATGCTAATATACAGCTAAGTTTTACCTCACACAGAGTGGTTTATTAAACACTGCCCTGTGGAGGGGAGTTCAGGTCATCCAGACACCCAACAATTGAAAGCCACACCACACTGTTATTGGTCCAGGAAATCGAGCACACAGTCAAATACGGATTCGCGATAAGCTGCTACTATTTTGACACGACGGGGTTAAGGAACTGGCAACCTCTGCTTGGCCACGAATGAATCTCTGTTGACAGACAGGGTACATTACCATGCCACACACTGTCCAGAGAGAACTTTTTCAGACAGTACAGCCCCTGATGTGCTGCTGCAGTACTGTGTGCTCAGAGCACGTTGGAAAAAATGGGAAAGACAAGCTGCTAGTGAAGATTCCCATATAAGGCCACGCTTCCTCCCAGTCGGTGTGTGCATGCAGTAATAGTATGTCTGGGGCAGCCGCGCATTCCTCCAGCTCTAAGTTCTCTCTGGGAGTTTTTCATTTCCGATTCGGTGGCTGGTGAGGAGCAGGGCTGCCTTTCATAAGATTGAGGTGGAGAGTCTGGTGCTTGTGTGATCCTTTTATCAAAAATATACAAACCCTAGAGTCTAGCCACTTTCCTGCAATCCTCAAGTCTGCTCAGTGTCTAGAGCCTGATGGAGCAAAATACGATCCCACACCTGGAATGTGAAACACCTTTGCTTTAAAGTCCATGGACTAAACTTTATTATTGAGGTGAAAGCACATGGCTATAAAAAGGTATGTGATTGAAACCAACAAATATAACTTATGAGAAAGAGTCTGTAAACTAGACAATTTATACAAACTCCCATTTAAGGACTTGGTTGATTAAATCCCAATACCACTTACTTATTAGACTTATGAAGGATATTGCATAATCTAATATAATATACACTGAGTAAACAAAACAAAACATTAAGGACACCTGCTCTTCCATGACATAGACTGATCAGGTGAATCCAGGTGAAAGCTATGATCCCTTATTGATGTCACTTGTTATATCCACTTCAATCAGTGTAGATGAAGGGGGTGAGTCAGGTTAAAGAAGGACTTTTAAGCCTTGAGACAATTGAGACATGGATTGTGTATGTGTGCCATTCAGAGGGTGAATGGGCAAGACAAAATATTTAAAAACCTTTGAATGGGGTATGGTAGTAGGTGCCAGGCACACCAGTTTCTGTCAAGAAATTCAATATTAGGAAGGTGTTACTAATGTTTGGTATACTCAGTGTATATATAAAGGTTAAATAAAAAATTACAAATAAAAATGTTGTTTTCTTTCAAATAAAAAACACCCCTGAAGGTGTACAGGGGTTTTATAACGGTACCGTTTTGTAACGGTGACTAAATCCAGCCCTGAACTACACTACAGCTCATCCTTTCACAATAAAGTACACTTGTAAGAATAGGTATTGAAAGTATTTGAAGTCACTAGTGAAGAATCCATGTGTGATGAGCTAAGACAACAGTGAGGCAGCTATTCCCAATAACAGGGGAGGTTTACAGTCTCTCTACAGGATAGAACACAACCACCGATTACACATAAAAAGGAAAGTTGAGGGATAGTGCTAAGACTGCACTTTTATTTTGATATGTGACAGCACTTTGGTTTCAGACAGGAGGAATGCTGGATGTCGGGGGGTGGGGGGGAGTCTAGAGAGAGGGGGGCAGGAAACTAGGAAAGAATGCCAAGAATGTCCATGTTTGTCCAGGACTCCATTCAGCCATTTGCACGTCACGGCAGCCCTGGGTGTATAAATGCAGGGAGAGCTCCTAGCTTCAGACACAGAACAACTCCTGCTCCAAGAGAGAGCAACAGCTATACTACTGAAGCTAAACTCTAGCTTTAACCAAGAGAGCTACGAGAACTTAACAGAGAAAAGAACCAGAACGAGAAATTCCTTACAAGATCTACTCAATCCAACGGCAAGCTCCCTGACTACTCGCAAGAGACTAAGGAAGACTTTTGAAGAACCTAAAGACTTATTTTTGTCTAAGATACACAGAGAAAAACGAAGAAAAGCAAAATGTCTGCTGGAATGAACATGAGACTGATTTCTTTCTTCTGCCTCACTCTCTCCTACCTGGTAAGTCAAATACCATTTTACTGAGACTGTCAAGTAATATGGGAACTGTATTGCTGTGTCTATGCACCATTTCCAGAAAGACCGCAATAAGGTGTCAGCATGTCTAGTCCATTACTCCAGCAGTTGAAATGTAAATAGATATATTGTTAACACAGTTATATAAGGCTGTATATGCTCTAGCTCTTGGTGTACTGTAACATTAGTAGTTCTGACCATGTGCTCAGGGTCTAACAGAGCTCCTATCTCTTTGCCCCTCAGGCTGTGGCTCAGGAGTGCAGTGGGCAGTGTAGTTGTCCCGATGTGGCCCCCCAGTGCCCTCCTGGTGTGAGCCTGGTGCCCGACGCCTGCGCCTGCTGCAGGGTGTGTGCCAAACAGATGGGCGAGTTCTGCACAGAGAGGGACGTGTGCGACCCCCACAAAGGACTCTTCTGTGACTTTGGCTCCCCCATCAACCGCCGCATAGGAATCTGTACAGGTGAGTCCCTCTAAACAGGCTCCTTTGTAGTTCTAGTACAATGACTCTGATATTTTTCCTCTGCTGATGTTTGTGTGACTGGAGATGTGACGTTCTCTTCTTATCCTCCGCCTCCCACAGCTAAGGGTGGCGCCACCTGTGTGATCGGAGGGATGGTGTACAGGAGTGGAGAGTCCTTCCAAAGCAGCTGTAAATACCAGTGCACGTGCCTGGACGGTGCCGTGGGCTGTGTGCCCCTGTGCAGCATGGACATCCGCCTGCCCAGCCCTGACTGCCCCATGCCCCGCCGCGTCAAAGTGTCCGGGAAGTGCTGCGAGGAGTGGGTGTGCGATGCCCCCCAACACACAAACAGCTTTGTGGGCTCTGTTCTCGCTGGTGAGTCTCAGTCTTAGACACTTGGACATAAAGCTACATTGTAGTGATATAATCTGGTCAGCTTTTGAATGTGGGGATAAAGAGTCTAACGCCACCTCTCCTTCTCTGCCTGCAGCTTACAGAGAGGAGGAGACCTACGGGCCTGACCCCTCCATGATGAGGGAGAATTGCCTGGTCCAGACCACTGAGTGGAGTGCCTGCTCTAAGACCTGCGGCCTGGGCATCTCTACCAGAGTCACCAATGACAACCGCGAGTGCCGCCTGGAGAAACAGTCCCGCCTGTGCATGGTCAGGCCCTGCGAGTCCCACATGGAGCAAAGCATTAGGGTAAACACATCCTTGAACCACTACCCAAATTAGCCTACCCATTCACTAGAATAGAAACACTTCCTCAAATCAAGAAGGAAGGAATGGTCACTAATGTTTGTCTTTCGATTTGCTTTGCTCTTACAGAAAGGAAAGAAATGCATCCGCACTCCAAGAGTGTCCAAGCCCATGAAGTTTGAGATCTCTGGCTGCACCACCACCAAGTCCTACCGCCCCAAGTTCTGCGGAGTGTGCACCGATGGTCGCTGCTGCACCCCCCACAGAACCACCACCCTGCCCATGGAGTTCAAATGCCCCGACGGTCAGGTCATGAAGAAGCAGATGATGTTCATCAAGACCTGTGCATGCCACTACAACTGCCCCAGCGAGAACGACATCTTTGAGTCCATGTACTACAAGAAGATGCTTGGAGACATGGCATAAACCATTACATCACCAAAGAGCAAAAAACAACCAATGAGTCTTAACTTGAATCCAACAGATATCCATCTCATCTCGCAGCACAAAATGTGTTTTTCTTTTGATTTGTTATTTTCTTATTTGACTATTTTGTATTTTGTACAAGGACAGAAATCTATATGCATATATTCAATGTATATATGTATGAGTGTATTGATGGATGTTTAGGGCCACTTGCCCTAAAGAGGGGGGAAAGACAGGGGGCTGCTCTGCGGCCCCAAGAAAAATACTGCACTATAGTTCTACTATGTGACAACCTATGTTGTTGTCACAAATTGGCTGATGCCATGTTCCCCTCCCCCTAAACTGAGGTGGGGATCCAACTAACTGGGCCGTTTCCAACCTCGGAGCACTTGCAGTAACGAAGAGTGAAGACTTTTAACCCCAGTAGGGAAACTGAAATCCTTTACCCACCAGAGTGCTAGTTGAATGTGGCCTTGTGTATAGTTCACTGTTTGCAGAGCCTAACTGATGCAGTGTTAATGACAGGTCATGGTTTATCCCATGCTGAAAAACAGCCGTCCTCCCAGACAAGGAGCGTAGTGTGCATGCTTTGAGGGTTTGCCACAGCACTGAGAAAAGAGGTGTTTGACTTTGACTGACTGATTCAGGTTGCAAGGAAGGAATCTGTATTTTGTCAAAAAAAAGACTGGATGCTTTGTAGCTTCATTCCTTTTTGAGATATTATTGATGCTGTAAATATTGTACATATTGTTGTACAGTTGTTAATTTAAAGTTGAAAAAAAACGTTTGTCTTTTGTTTTTCTCTTGCTTCAATATGTTTATTGATAGCTTATTTGCTGGGTTTGACTGTTCCTGTGACAGTTTTGTGTACTATTTTATTGAGAAGTGTGACAAAAAAGTTACATGTTTTTACTTTTGTAGTTTGGAATAAAATATTATATTTTTTATATAAAACATAATGCCTTCCTCCCTTCTTTTGCTCCACTCTTTCAGTGTGTTATTCCAGCTGAGATTTAAAAGGTAGCCTACCCTACAGAACTTTTCCCCTCATCATACCCAAATGATGTCCCAAACTTTGACATATGACTTCAACCACTAATAAGTTATAGCATTTTTACACAGCAGTTACGTGTTCACACATTCTGTTCAACAACAGCAGTCAGACCACTGAAATTCCACTCATTGGATTGTGTGTGGTCCAGGTCCATGCTTTGTCAGACCACCCAGTCTCTAAGCCTAAGGTGTAGTCTATGTTTCACTTTTTAGCCACAACACCAGCAGCAGACTGCCGGCTCATCCGACATGTTTTTCTAAAGTTCTCTATTCTCTGCCCTGTGATGCATGGAGGGAGCAGCAGGCTGCCTGTTCTGTTACACACTAACCAGACAGCAGACTGAGGAAACTGACTCTGGCAGTGTCTGAGGAAAGGAGCAGTCTCAGGCTGTGTCTACATAGGCAGACCAATTCTGATCTTTTGCCCAATTATTGGAAAAAGAGCTGATTTTCGTAACATTGCAAAAATCTGAAACCTTTTGTCCAAGGATTATGCAGAAAAGCTAATCCATGCTTTTAACACTTCTAGAATAGACTACTGCAATGCTCTACTCGATTAGACTACTGCAACGCTCTACTCGAATTAGACTACTGCAATGCTCTACTCGATTAGACTACTGCAATGCTCTACTCGAATTAGACTACTGCAATGCTCTACTCGATTAGACTACTGCAATGCTCTACTCGATTAGACTACTGCAATGCTCTACTCGAATTAGACTACTGCAATGCTCTACTCGATTAGACTACTGCAATGCTCTACTCGATTAGACTACTGCAATGCTCTACTCGAATTAGACTACTGCAATGCTCTACTCTCCTGCTACCCGGATGAAGTACTAAATAAACTTTAGTTAGGTGACAAGACGCAGGCCTCCTTATTGTCCCTAGAATTTCTAAGCAAACAGCTGGAGGCAGGGCTTTCTCCTATAGAGCTCAATATTTATGGAATGGTCTTTTTTATTTCACCTTTATTTAACCAGGTAAGCCAGTTGAGAACAAGTTCTCATTTACAACTGCGACATGGCCAAGATAAAGCAAAGCAGTGCGATAAAAACAACAACACAGAGTTACATATGGGGTAAAACAAAACATAAAGTCAAAAATACAACAGAAAATAGAAAATATATAAACAGTGTGTGCAAATGTAGCAAGTTATGGAGGTAAGGCAATAAATAGGCCTTAGTGCAAAATAATTACAATTAGTATTAACACTGGAATGATAGATGTGCAAGAGATGATGTTTAAATAGAGATACTGGGGTGCAAATGAGCAAAATAAATAACAATATGGGGATGAGGTAGTTGGGTGGGATAATTTCAGATGGGCTGTGTACAGGTGCAGTGATCGGTAAGGTGCTCTGACAACTGATGCTTAAAGTTAGTGAGGGAGATAAGAGTCTCCAGCTTCAGAGATTTTTGCCAGTCATTGGCAGCAGAGAACTGGAAGGAATGGCGGCAAAAGGAGGTGTTGGCTTTGGGGATGACCAGTGAGATATACCTGCTGGAGCGCATACTACGGGTGGGTGTTGCTATGGTGACCAATGAGCTAAGATAAGACAGGGATTTGCCTAGCAGTGATTTATAGATGGCCTGGAGCCAGTGGGTTTGGTGACGAATATGTAGTGAGGGCCAGTCAACAAGAGCGTACAGGTCACAGTGGTGGGTAGTGTATGGGGCTTTGGAGACAAAACGGATGGCACTGTGATAGACCATCCAATTTGCTGAGTAGAGTGTTGGAGGCTATTTTGTAAATGACATCGCCGAAGTCAAGGATCGGTAGGATAGTCAGTTTTACGAGGGCATGTTTGGCAGCATGAGTGAAGGAGGCTTTGTTGCGAAATAGGAAGCCGATTCTGAATTTAACTTTGGATTGGAGATGCTTAATGTGAGTCTGGAAGGAGAGTTTACGGTCTAACCAGACACCTAGGTATTTGTAGTTGTCCACATACTCTAGGTCAGACCCGTCGAGCGTAGTGATTCTAGTCGGGTGGGCGGGTGCCAGCAGCGTTCGATTGAAGAGAATGCATTTAGTTTTACTTGTGTTTAAGAGCAGTTGGAGGCTACGGAAGGAGTGTTGTATGGCATTGAAGCTCGTTTGGAGGTTTGTTAACACAGTGTCCAATGAAGGGCCAGATGTATACAAAATGGTGTCGTCTGCGTAGAGGTGGATCTGAGAATCACCAGCAACAAGAGAGACATCATTGATGTACACAGAGAAAAGAGACAGCCCGAGAATTGAACCCTGTGGCACCCCCATTGAGACTGCCATAGGTCCAGACAACAGGCCCTCCGATTTGACACATTGAACTCTATCTGAGAAGTAGTTGGTGAACCAGGCGAGGCAGTCATTTGAGAAACCAAGGCTATTTAGTCTGCCAATAAGAATGCGGTGGTTGACAGAGTCGAAAGCCTTGGCCAGGTCGATGAAGACGGCTGCACAGTACTGTCTATTATCGATCGTGGTTATAATATCGTTTAGGACCTTGAGCGTGGCTGAGGTGCACCCATGACCAGCTCGGAAACCGGATTGCATAGCGGAGAAGGTACGGTGTGATTCGAAATGGTTGGTGATCTGTTTGTTAACTTGGCTTTCAAAAACTTTCGAAAGGCAGGGCAGGATGGATATAGGTCTGTAACAGTTTGGATCTAGAATGTCACTTCCTTTGAAGAGGGGGATGACCGCGGCAGCTTTCCAATCTCTGGGGATCTCAGACGTTACGAAAGAGAGTTTGAACAGGCTAGTAATAGGGGTTGCAACAATTTCGGCGGCTAATTTTAGAAAGAAAGGGTCCAGATTGTCTAGCCCAGATGATTTGTAGGGGTACAGATTTTGCAGCACTTTCAGAACATCAGCTGTCTGAATTTGTGTGAAGGAGAAGCGGGAGGGGCATGGGCAAGTTGCAGCTGAGGGTGCAGAGCTGGTGACCGGGGTAGTGGTAGCCAGGTGGAAAGCATGGCCAGCCGTAGCAAAATGCTTGTTGAAATTCTCGATTATTGTAGATTTATCGGTGGTGATAGTGTTTCCTAGCCTCAGTGCAGTGGGCAGCTGGGAGGAGGTGCTCTTATTCTCCATGGACTTTACAGTGTCCCAAAACTTTTTGGAGTTAGTGCTACAGGATGCAAATTTCTGTTTGAAAAAGCTAGCCTTTGCTTTCCTAACTGCTTGTGTATATTGGTTCCTAACTTCCCTGAAAAGTTGCATATCGCGGGGGCTATTCGATGCTAATGCAGTACGCCACATGATGTTTTTGTGCTGGTCAAGGGCAGTCAAGTCTGAGGAGAACCAGGGGCTATATCTGTTCTTAGTTCTGCATTTTTTGAATGGGGCATGCTTATTTAAGATTGAGAGGAAAGCACTATCCATGTGAGAGATGCAGACTCAGTCTCGACCTTTAAGTCTTTACTGAAGACTCATCTCTTCAGTAGGTCCTATGATTGAGTGTAGTCTGGCCCAGGGGTGCGAAGGTGAACGGCAAGACACTGGAGTGATGAACCGCCCTTGCTGTCTTTGCCTGGCCAGCTCCCCTCTCTCCACTGGGATTCTCTGCCTCTGACCCTATTGCAGGGGCTGAGTCACTGGCTTACTAGTGCTTTTCCATGCCTTCCCTAGGAGTGGTGCGTCACGTCGTGCCAGGCTTTTTGCGCTGTACTCGACTTGAGTGGGTTGAGTCACTGACATGATCTTACTGTCCGGTTTTGCGCCCCCTCGGGCTCGTGCGGTGGAGGAGATCTTTGTGGGCTACACTCAGCTTTGTCTCAGGGTAGTAAGTTGGTGGTCTGTTGATATCCCTCTAGTGGTGTGGGGGCTGTGCTTTGGCAAAGTAGGTGGGGTTATATCCTGCCTGGTTGGCCCTGTCCGGGGGTATTGTCAGACAGGGCCACAGTGTCTCCCGACCCCCCCTGTCTACGGCCTCCAGTATCTATGCTGCAATAGTCTATGTGCCGGGGGGCTAGGGTCAGTCTGTCCTATCTGGTGAAATTCTCCTGTCTTATCTGGTTTTCTGTGTGAACTTAAGTATGCTCCCTCTAATTCTCCCATCTGTGTGAACTTAAGTATGCTCCCTCTAATTCTCCCATTCTCTCTCGCTCTCTCTCTCTCTCTCTCTCTCTCTCTCTCTCTCTCTCTCTCTCTCTCTCTCTCTCTCACTCTCTCGGAGGACCTGAACCCTAGGACCATGCCTCAGGACTACCTGGCCTGATGACTCCTGGCTGTCCCCAGTACACCTGGTTGTGCTGCTGATACAGTTTCTGCTGTTTTACCTGTGGCTATGGAACCCTGACCTGTTCACCGGACGTGCTACCTTGTCCCAGACCTGCTGTTTTCGACCCTCTCTCTCTCTTTCTCTCTCTCTCTCTCCCTCCCTCTCTCTCTCTCTCTCTCTCTCTCTCTCTCTCTCTCTCTCTCTCTCTACTGCACCTGCTGTCTCAACCTATGAAAGCCAACTGACATTTACTCCTGAGGTGCTGACCTTTTGCACCCTCTATTTGACACTGCTGGTCATCTATGAACGTTTGATCATCTTGAAGAACGATCTGGCCATGTACTCTTATAATCTCCATCCAGCACAGCCAGAAGAGGACTGGCCAGCCTGGTTCCTCTCTAGGTTTCTTCCTAGGTTCCTGCCTTTCTAGGGAGTTTTTCCTAGCCACCGTGCTTCTACTTCTGCATTGCTTGCTGTTTGGGGTTTTAGGCTGGGTTTCTGTATAAGCACTTTGTGACATCTACTGATGTAAAAAGGGCTTTATAAATCAATTTGATTTGATTTGATTAATTAGTGGAAAAATATCAGAATTGGTCTGCCTGTGTAAAAGCAGCCTTACTGGCAGCCTTCCCACTGGGCACAAACTGGTTAAATCAGCGTTGTTTCAACATAATTTATCTACGTATTGTGATGTGGAATCTATGTGGAAAATTCATTGGATTTGCAAAAAGTTGTTTTGTGGGTGAAAATTCAACCACAGAATTATTATTATTTTTTAAAGTCATTTAGCAGACGCTCTTATCCAGAGCGACTTACAGTTAGTGAGTGCATACATTATTACATTTTTCATACTGGCCCCCCGTGGGAATCGAACCCACAACCCTGGCGTTGCAAACGCCATGCTCTACCAACTGAGCTACATCCCTGCCGGCCATTCCCTCCCCTACCCTGGACGACGCTGGGCCAATTGTGCGCCGCCCCATGGGTCTCCCGGTTGCAGCCGGCTACGACAGAGCCTGTATTCGAACCAGGATCTCTAGTGGCACAGCTAGCACTGCGATGCAGTGCCTTAGACCACTGTGTCACTCGGAAGGCTATGTCGTCATGGTAACCAATTTTCAACACAGACAACCCTTGTATAAAATATGTTACATTTGTACCTTTGAAACAATGTCAGATCTTCAACATTATATCCACTATCAGAAAGGGAAAAAAACAATAGGCTAGGCAGCACCTCCTACTGGAGCCATGGTCTATCCATTTGGTCTCCCATCTTGGGTTTTAACCAAGCTCTGCTTAGCTTTGAAATGTGTCACTGGCTCCTACAAATGTGCTATCATGAGAATTCATTCCAAAGGGTAGGTTTAACAGAGCAGATGAAATGTTACCATACTCTATGTCATTTATCATCAATGATGCTATTTAGGCCTATATAGCATTTGCGAAGTCATCAACAGCTTTTTTTCAATTCAACCCAGGATTCAACTAAAAATAGACAATACATATAAGCCTAGCTGTTTCAAGCTTTGATTGATGTCAAATTTAATCTTCATGTTTATAATGAATATGTTGGATTCACGTCTCCATTTCAACCAACAATATAAATTAAAGAATTGGGCTAAATCAAATCAAACTTTATTTAAAGTGCATTTAAAGTTTGCTTTGATTTGATTTAGCACAGTGATAACATATTAAATTGTTGTATAAATACAAAATATCTCACATTGTATTCCCATTTGAACTTTGTTGTGCTTTTAAATGGTTGAAAGTGCGTTGAGATGACATCTAAAACCAAACTCTGACATTGTTTTTCAATTTGAATTTGGTTGTGCTTTTAGATGGTTGAAAGCATAGGGATAACACATTGGGAATTCAACAAACTTCTGGCTGTCTTTTTGAGTGGGTGAATAAAGGTTGAAACCTCATTGATCAACCTCTCAAACAAAAATTACCCACATTTCCACGTTGAAGTGACGTGGTGTGCCCAGTAGGTTGTGCTTTAACACTCACTATCAGTGTCCCGCCACTGGGAAAACTCACATCACACTGAACTGGGCCTGGGTAAACATCAAAGACAACACAGACACCTATGATGGTGATCGGCAAACGGGACTTACCTCATACCAAAGGATAAGCCACAAAAATATTTACAGTAATTGGCTGATTAACACAGTGGAAATACTTTTCCTGTCACTGATTAGCAGGGTCTTTGGTTGTTTTCCAGAAGAAATGAAAGAGCCATTGGGTCTAAAACCTGTAAATCCCCCTCAGACTTTCCACAAAGGGCTCTTTTCATCTACCTATTGGCTTTTTTCAACAACAAAAGAATCTTGACTGAATTTAGCCTTAGTCTGGCTCGTGTTGTTGTTGGGGGGTGACTAGAGTGTTAGACAATCATATCAACAATATAGTGTGATTTGTTTTATCAATGGTATTGAGAAGGCTTTAACTTTGAGAACATAGGCCGTAGGCTAGTTAGATTATCAGATATCACATGTGGAAGACAAAAAAAAATTATCAGGCCAGATGTAAACTCAAAAGTAAGCAAAAGTACCCAAATCCCTTTAACAGTACCTCATGATTTGAACAAAGTGCTTCACCTGTAGTAAATGTTTTCCCTCCAGAATGCTCTCCCTTGTAGCTCTCTAAACTCTCATGCATTTTAGACTTCCTACATTATCCCTCAATGCTGGGTTTAGAATGAACCTGTACTGCCCCCCAGTGTATATTCAATGACCTGGGGTATTCACTAAGACATGCAACGTTTTTTAGTCCCAAATGAACCACTACATGGCTGCAGCATTAAGGAACAAAAACATTGGATGGCCTTATTGAACAATTAAATTAAATTAGGTTACCCACAGAAGCAGGCCAACCTATGCTAAATGCACAAATACAGAAGGGTCATACGCTTTAAATGGTTATCACTGTATAATTGAGATTATTGAATAGGTTATCTTCTATACAATCTATAAATTATCTATACCATGTCATGAGTCCTTGGGAGCCCAGTGGCTGCTCTTACTGATATACATATCTTATTTTGTCCATTGAAAGTGGTCTAAAGCCTCTTAGTTTACAATTCAGTGACGGGTCCGTTTTGTAGGTCTGAGTTAGAATAGTAGCAGTGGGGAACCGTAACAGCCTTCTACACCTTCAGATCAGGCCTAAGGATTTATACAATTATGTATTATTTTTTCTTTAAATTCCGTTTTAATTTCTATTTAATATTTTCTATAATTTAAATTATATTCTGATTTCATCTCTTCAGCTTGTGTTGGAAAGGTAAGGGTTAACACTGAAGTGAAAAAAAGATCCAATCAGTATTTTTTCTTTGGTGGCCTCTGGGGAGAAAAATCTAGCTAGCTGTACTCCTGAGTGGCGCAGTGGTCTAAGGCACTGCATCGCAGTGCTAACTGTGCCACTAGAGATCCTGGTTCGAATCCAGGCTCTGTCGCAGCCGGCCGCGACCGGGAGACTCATGGGCGGTGCACAATTGGTCCAGGGTAGGGGAGGGAATGGCCGGCAGGGATGTAGCTCAGTTGATAGAGCATAGTGTTTGCAATGCCAGGGTTGTGGGTTCGATTCCCACGGGGGGCCAGTATAAAAATAAAAAAAAGATGTATTCACTAACTGTAAGTCGCTCTGGATAAGAGCGTCTGCTAAATAATGTAAATGTAGCTAAGTGAGCCATTGGCCAGGCCCTCAGAAGCTAGACAGAAGGCATCTGTCATTCAACTGCATTAGGGCAGAATTTTGGAGTGACTGGGAAATCAACCAACCACATTTCTAACTTGCAATGGGTGGGACCGTGTTTAAAATAATGTTTTTTTTAAACTTCCTCACTTCTGCCTTTTCTAATGCCTACATGCAAAACACATGTCACTCCTGAGAGCACAATTAGTAGTTTAGTTTTCCCACCTATTGTTGTAGTGTGTGGTGGCTGCAGCCACAGCAAGACAGTGTTATCAAGGAGGATGTTTTTGCTAATTTGTTAACATTGCCCTTCAATATAACTTTCGACAATAAGTTAAGTTCCAAATGATCATCTTTTTTTTTTTTTTGCAGTTCGTTTGATGTTAGCCAGCTGATTAGCCTCATTACTTTTTAAATTATTTATTTTTTTACATAGCCTAGGCCTACTGGTTGTATGAATTTGGGATCTGTCCCAGAGTCTGTTTGCAAGGCTATTTATTTATCGCGCAGAATGACAAGCTGACCAATAGAATAGGTAAACTTCTCTACTATGGGGAATATTAGATTGACATAGGCTAGTGATTTTGCTGTTCGTTACTCTTCTTGTTGGCTGAGGAAAAGTAAATGTGGCAGTTATTCTAACATCTTCAAAGTGCGCAGTGGAATGTTCTGTTAAATGAATAACCATAATCTAAATGTGATTTATGTAATTCTGAGCACCATGGCTGGATGCCCTACTCAGGTTACATACCAATGCATATGGGTCCGGTAAATTTCTCAAATGTCCATTAAATTAAAATGCTGCTGGTCAAATGTCTAGCGCCACATTTTCCTAACGGAACCCTGGTTCAGAGATAACACCTAAGTTCTTCCGACTGGCATGGAAGTGGCTCGTTTCTAGAAGTGTAAGGATAATTAGAGTCTGAAACTAGGGTATTTGGTGCAGTGTCTCTTGTTATGTCAGTCACGGACAGTCACTCAATTAGCCATGTCAGCTAACAATTTTTTGATTAGTAAATTAGTCTAGCCAGCTATCTAAACTTGTAGTTATCATGGCTGAATACCGACTAGGCACGTGCCCAGGGGCCCTGACCTCCAGGGGGCCCACATTGATTTTGTTAGTCACTCTCACTCAGATATCATATTAACATGGCATAAGTAATGGAAAAATGTGTATAATTGCAGGAAATTAGCTTTGAAACTGCTACAATTTCTCACCACACCATGACAAAATGGAAATGGACTTTAACTGCAAAAATTGTATCTCTGCCCTATGGCAAAGTGAGTAGAATCGCATTACATTTAGTATACAATTGCAGCATTTTCTCTCCGCCCATGGGAAAATGTGTAGAATTCCAGAAAACTTGCTTTAAAACTGCAACATTTTCTCTAAGCAAACATGGCAAAATGTGTAGAATTGCAGGAAAAACTTACATTTTTCTCTCCACCCTCAAGACAGGGGCCAGTAAAATGTTTTGCCCACAAGTTGGGTGGGGCCCCCCAACAAAATCTCGCTTAGGGCCTCCAAAAGGGTAGGGCCGGCCCTGGCTACTGGTATAATGCATTTAGTTAAGAGCATTAAGCAGTTTAACTGCACAAATAGATTGATTGCACAAATCAATTGACTGCATGTGTGGGTACTATGATTGTGGGTAGGCAAGCCACTGCGGCCCCTTGTGATGAGTTCAGATTTTTTGTGGCCCCTACCCCCATCAACGTTGCCCATACTACATGGTAGTTACATAGGCATGTACAGTATAATTACAGTGTAGGGAGATATTGTTAAATAGTAACCTTATACCTAAAACTGTGACCTGTTTGTGCATTAGTATACACATCAAAAACGTCAATCTGAGTTATAGGACTATCTCCATTTTGAGATTAGTTGCAAATCATTGAAACAGCATGCTGTAATGTAACAAATAATGTAACATAGGTTTCAGGCAACTTGATGTAAAGTGGGAATTTCCATAAAGGCCAAGTCAGAAGTGTCATGGACAAAATGTTTGTGGAATGAGCCTATGACCATGTTGTTGTCTCTTTAAAGCCACACTGTAAAATGTTCATACCATCAAAGAGTGGGCCACCAACAAAACACAAACAGTGGAGCAAGTAGTATTGCACGGTATACCGAAACTTCAATGATAGAATGATAGAGGCCTCTAGCGCCAAAAGGCCATTTTAGCATGGTCAGTGCCATTGAGGGTTTTCGCCATTTTAAAGTAGTCAATGTAGCACAGACAGAAGGGGAAACCAAGACACGTCACCGGGCTATAAAGCTGAAGCATCCATTTAGAAAGTTTTCTCACCACCAAATATGGTAGTGAGAGGAAGTCCAGTCACGGGTAGTGGGAGGGGATGGAACTAGGTGAAACTGGGCCTAGGTTCTGCACATTTTCTAATCGATGAATCATCTGATCTTAATAAATTTTTTCTGTTCCCAAAACTACAATCTATTACAACCACAGTACACTAAGTTTTATAGACTTGAAGCTTTGCCAAAGTATTAAAAACATTTGTTGTTTAGGAGTTCAAGGTCGAATTTAGTTTGTGCACACACGCACTTCACAGAGGAGGCGTTCCCTAACGGTAATATGCAAATACTGCTACAACTCGCCAATAGGATCTCGCTAGCTCATGCTTAGCTTTGCCCACCTTGCTTGTTTTGCCCACTATGCTTAATTGGCTCCCACTGTAAACGACACATATGAACTATCTTGGGTTAGTTATAAATATATTTGAAAGTAGTCAACTGTGTGGGGATTCCTATGGTTGTAGCCTCAATGGCGCTGCCGATGCTGTCACAGACACTATAATGGCACAAATATAAAGATGAGTCCTCTATCTATCTCTATGGATCATCTATGCTCGAGCCTCGCACTGAGTGTGCGTGAATGATGTCATGTGTCTTAAAGACACAGTGCACACTTTTATAAAAGAAGAGAATGCTTCTTCTATGCAAATGTTGTTGATCAGTACAATAAAGTAAGTCCCAAATGTAAGGGAAACAGATTGTTTTTCATTTGTAGCCCCATGAAAACAGCCAAAACAAGCTCAATAACAAGCTCAATAACTATTGAATATGCATTCACCTGTATCGTAAATAGGCCTAGGCTAAATCTTGATTTACCCAGTTTATCAATAGACTAGAGATTTCCATTCAAATAAATGATTACCATTATGTTATATAGTTATATTGGTTAAAAAAAACAGTCAAATTGATTGTATGATTGTATAATTGATTCATTTAATGCATATATTCAAACATTTCAAATGTAATGATATTGAACTCAAAAGATATGTCTGGATCAAGTACCATTCTGTGACTTTGGCTAATAAGCCTTCTTTTTTTTATCTTGGTATTGTTTTGGTATCGTTTTGGTATCATTTTGGTGTTGAGTATTGTGATGGTACTGAGTATCGTGATGCTAAACCTGGTATCGAAGTCAAAATTCGGGTATCGTGACAACACTAGGAGCAAGTGTAATGTTCACATGCAATGCAAATACTGTAGCACTTGATTACTGTGATGTATAGGAATGACATTCCATGAGAGCAGCATTATTATATTTTTATGATTTGAAGTTACTATGTGTTTACAGTATATGACAACAAGAACATGAACGATTGATGGATGATAAGGTAATATACTTGTATTATTCTAATCAGGGTAGGCCTATTTTTAAGTAATGTACCTCAAAATCAAGGAGAGTTCTTCATTAGTTAAAATTACTGGAAATCTTATTCTAACTGGAAAAATTGCAGACTGTGGCTTTAAGGGGGAATACGCGCCAACTGTTCCAAATATGGTCATGTCACCGTCCGTAAACAAGGTTCAACCTCCACCCAGTGTGCGTGAGCCTTTGCAGGAAAGATAATAGTGGAAATAGGGCAGGTTCAGGGACTGGATATAATAGTCGCGTTGGCATGATTTCTAAATGACAGGATATTCATTGCGCCGCTGCACACATTTTTCAACAACAACCCTGATCTGCTTTCTAGGACGGTGGATCTACCTACAACAAGCTCACCATGGGTTTGTAACCATTGCAACCTGCGCTCGTGCTCAACTTCGGAAACTATGAGGAGTAGATTTGGAGACGCGCAAGAATGTTGCAATTCAGCGGTAACTGTTTCTTACCATAGGGTCGTTAGCTGTATATGAGTAGCCTATGTGTCGTGACTTAACAGTAGCAGTGACTGTCAATGGTGGTAGTGCCCACTATCTTGGTTTATTATCATTGCAGATTGCACAATTTCATGCGAAATCAGACATGAATATACAGGAGGTGGACCTGGTGTCTGTGAGGAAACGTGCGTAATGTTGACTTTGGATGTATGGAGATGTCGAGCAACTGAGTATCCATAAGAACACATAACAGTGATTGTCAACCAAAACAGACATTGAAAAAATGAGTCAAGTTGAAGGGATATCATTGACGGTCCCCTCCTTTGGTCCTGGCTCGGACCCTGAGGGTGCCCACGGGGACTCTGCTGGCTCCCGGAAAGAGAGTGTCAGCGGTGCCCCCATTCCGGCCGCCGGGACACTCTGGCACGACTCTGTGGTCAGCGGAAGCATCAGTCCTAATATCCTGAGCTGCCGGAAGGACAGTGGCGGCTTGTTGTCTACGGGGAAATGTAAAAGCAGGGCTGTCACGGTGGCATATGTCGTCAACAGCGAGCTCACTCAGCCACACACCTCAGAGAACATGGCCCTGCATTGCCTGAAAGACGCGTGCGACTCCGTCGGAAGTAAACTGGAAATCATACACTTTGGGAAGATCGACTTTGGAGATACGTGTGTGCTTGACCAGTTCTATAATGCAGGTACGAGGTGGTGGTGACATGCAGCATGCATCTGATGGGCTATTGAATGTGTTGCCCTCAAACTATCAGAACCAAACCATATCAACTTTTGTCATTGTCTATTCTTCTGAATCAAACTCCAGCCATCAAACCTCAACCTACACATACCATATATCACCAAAGTAGAACAGGTTCACTACTGTTCTATAACCATTGCAGTGGGTGGGAATGGGGCCATACACATGCCACACCAGTTGTCTCTCTCTAAGGTTGCTTCCATTGTGGTTGCCATGAGCACACAGGAAACTGCACATAACATTGTGTGACCATGTCTTAGAAGCATTAAATGAACTAACCTCCCCAGCCTACTTCTTTCCACATTGCCTATCGCCTAGCCATTTGTCTTAACCTGGAATCCATTGGGCACTGGAGAGTCTCAACAAGGGAATGTCTCATTTGCTCCACAAATTGGGGAATGGGGATAATTTTCCCACACACATTTTCCTTTACCATTATGTGCCCCTAGAAGTGAGGCTCCCTAGCATCATGGATCATTTTGCTTAGTTTGGGTGGAGGTTCGAGTTTCCATTACACTCCAGAAGTGAACTGAACCTTTTAACTCAAACTAAAGTACTTTTCATTCCTTGCCCATTAGTGATGACGGAAAACAAATCGATTGTTACATATTGCAATATTATTTTTGACTTCAAGTATCGATTTGTAAAAATATATATATATATATTTGCTACTGTAGGTAGCGTTAGCTAGCGCTAGTCGTCTGTACCTGCGTCAATTCTCTGGTATTTTTCATCCTATAACTTGTTCTCCATCTTCTTTTTAAATAGTGAGCCAACATGTTTTCAGCACTTTTATTTCCCTGACTGATCAAACATGGTCTTTCTTGCCTCTCTGCAGCAGACTAGCCTAGTGAGCAATATGTTTGGAACATCAAATCGCAATAAAATCGCAGTATGGAATCGTAATACATATAGAATCGTGGGAATCGCAATACATATCGTATCGGCACCTAAGTATCATGATAATATCGTATCGTGAGGTCCCTAGCAATTCCCAGCCATATTGCCCATGTCTCTAATTTTGCCCTTAATCCCAATGGAAATGTGCTGCCTAGTGGGGCCTCTTAAAAAATCAGATTTTTATTTTACTGTGTTTTTACAAGGATTAGGCTATGCCTTCAAATGAATAGCAGCTGATGCCCGGGATTTTGTACCATGGTCCACTCTAGTCAACTATGATGTTATTTTCCAACCCTAAAGGTTTGAAATATAGGATGGGAGATGGTGAGGGACATACTATAAAGGATTCAAACCATGTTGCAGAAAAATTTAAGTTGTAAATAGGTTGATAATGCAATTGTATCCATGACATGCATAAAATACACTGTAATAACACTAAGTACATACACTGAGTATACCAAACATTAGGAACACCTTCCTAATATTAAGTTGCACCCCCCACGTTTGCCCTCAGAACAGCCTCAATTCGTAGGGGCATGGACTCTACAAGGTATCGAAAGCATTCCACAGGGATGCTGGCCCATGTTGACTCCAATGCTTTCCACATTTGTGTAAAGTTGGCTAGATATCTTTTGGGTGGTGGATAGGGCTGTGGCGGTCATAACATTTTGTCAGCCGGTAACTGCAGGTCTCACGGTAATTGACCCGTTAATTAACATAAACACATTTAGCATCTCCTGGCTTCCACACACAGCCTACACACATTACATTGGAAGACAGTCATATGGAGGTGTTTGGTCATGGATGCCTCTGATGATGATGAACGCCACTGATGCAGACCTTTGGAACATCTACATTTTAACAAATATAATAAATCCATAGCCTACACCATCACAATAAATCCATTATGTATTTTAGACAGGTCTAAAGGAACATGATATGAAGAAAATGTAGTCTATTTCAGAAGAACAGAATAGCATACTCTGAGTTGTCCTTATGTTAGGTCCTGATCTGGCTATGCCAAATGGCTATGGGTTACACTAGTTCATTTAGCAGACAAGATTTGCTTATAATTCCGTGGCATTATTTTATAGTATTTTATAGTATAAAGAATACAATTGAACATAGCTGAATAAAATAGAAAGTATGTTTTCTCCAAAAGATTTCTGAGGGAATGCGCACATGAGGCTATTCTGTGTTGAGCGGTTAACAAAGAAGCAGTTCTTCCTATATGCTTAATTTAGAGTTATTTATGCAACTTTAGTTGTGATCAAAACATATAGTCCAACGTTTGTATTTTTAATACATTCTAAGGATGCATGATGCGACTCTAATGATGATTTGAAAAAACTTGCATGAAAGGCATGAGCGCTGCTTTGTTATTTTCGCAGACTGCTCACATTTCATCAGTCTCTCATACTCAATTTGACAAGCACTTGATAATGCCTCGAATTTCCCGGCGGCATCCCCTTTGTGTGGCCTTAATGCCCCCTAAAAAAATCATAGTACAAAAGTTGATCTATTCTATTCTGTGTGAGAAATAAATATTCCAAACATAGTCTGGGACAGTTGTGGGATGTGATAGATCCCAAATTAATACAACCACTAGCATCAAAAAACCTTTTTTAAGCAATGAGGCTGACGCAACAGATCAGAACGTTTAGCTTAAAAGGTTGATAAACGATTAGGCTATTTCTTCAAATTATAAGCGCAGCAATGCGCACACGGCAGTATTCTATAAGCGCGAATGTTCCAAAATGCAATCAATTAACGGGAAAACACCATTCTCAAAAGTGACCACAAATGCGATTATGCATGTAATGCTTTTATTATAAAGGCATATTTTTATGGTGAAAATGTACTTCCCCAAACTTGAAACTCACACGCTGTCTATGTATGCCAGTTATGCTCTACACCTGTTGTAAAGCAGATTCATGTGCTTCATTTTAAGAAGTTATTTGGCCACTTTAGTTGTGATACAAACCGTATCAAAACATATAAGCCTATGGGCTAGGCTACATGAGGTATGCGACTATGATTTAAAAAATTCGCAAAAAAAGTAATTAGCTGTTTCTTACCTTACTGTACACTAGCTGGGCATCATTCACAAGTGATAATATATCATTCACAAGTGATAGGCTAATATTGTCACCCATCAGACTATTCTTGATTTAATCTTGTCTTTACATATACTAAATAATATATGTGTGAATTTTTATTTTATTTAGAATGGACCATTATCATGCACCTGTCTCGAAACAGAGGCAGGGGGAAAAAATACATGTCATCTATGCACTTAAATAGCAAATGGAGGATGCTTTTCCCGTTGTTCATTTTCATGCCAGCCAGCCAAGTGCTTAATATTTAGAAAGTTGAGAAATACACTGAACAAAAATATAAACGCAACATGTAAAGTGTTGGTCCCATGTTTCATGAGCTGAAATAAAAATCCCAGAAATGTTCCATACGCACAAAAAAGCTTATTTCTCTCAAATGTTGTGCACAAATTTGTTTACATCCGTGTTAGTGAGCATTTCTCCTGAGCCAAGATAATACATCCACCTGACAGGTGTGGCATATCAAGAAGCTGATTAAACAGAATTAATATTCTGATTGGCTGGGCATGGCTCCCCAGTGGGTGGGCCTGGCTGCCAAGTGGGTGGGCCTATGCCCTCCAAGGCTCACCCATCGCTGCACCCCTGCCCAGTCATGTGAAATCTATAGATTAGGGCCTTTCAATTGACTGATTTCCTTATATGAACTGTAAATCAGTAAATCTTTGAAATTGTTGCATGTTGCGTTTATATTTTTGTTCAGTATAAATATAGTAGGCCTAGCCTATAGAAAGCTGATGGGATCCTCATCTTTTTAATAGAGGCCATCACTCTGTTTTCTCGTGCAATTGCATAGCCTATAGAAATGTTGCACAACATGAGCTCATGGGCTCTCATGAAGTGTTTGATTAGATCTTTGATTACATTTGCATTGATGTCAGAGTGATTAGAGGGACAATAGAGTGCTGAGTACCAGGCAGTTAGCAAGTTTGGTAGGCTACTAATGACCATCAGCAGCATCAGAGCTTGGAGAAGCCTAATTACCGTGACTAAACGGTCACGTGGAATTTGACTGCCTTCATGACTGTGGACCATTCTTGAACCTAGCAGCGTTGCAGTTCTTGACACAAACCAGTGCGCCTGGCACATCTTTTGCCTTACCCATTCACTCTCTGAATGGCACACATACACAATCCATGTCTCAATTGTCTCAAGGATTAGAAATCATTCTTTAACCTGTGTCCTCCCCTTCAGCTACACTGATTGAAGTGGATTTAACAAGTGACATCAATAAGGGATCATAGCTTTCACAGTCTGGAAAGGTGTTCTTATTGTTTTGTATACTCGGTGTATACTCCATAGCTCTGTAGTTCAATTGGTAGAGCATGGCGCTTGTAACGCCAGGGTAGTGGGTTCGATCCCCGGGACCACCCATACGTAAAATATTTATGCACACATGACTGTAAGTCGCTTTGGATAAAAGCGTCTGCTAAATGGCATATTATTATTATTACTATTAATACAATAGGGCATTTTCTAGATGAAGAAATGATAAAACACCTGTGTTGTAAAGACTTAGCTGACATCACAGCTAACGCGTTGTTGGTTGTCATAACATAACATTATTGGTTGTGTAAACAGAACTCAATTTGTTCCCTTTCTTTGGTTTGGCTATTTTAAACAGGGCCTCTGTGGAATTTTCTGTATAATTCGCACGGGAGGTGGGAAGTGGTTCCCAGAAACCCTTTTTGTATCTATTCAAAATGTACACAAGCTTTATTGAAATGACAGAAGCTCCCTAAAGATTGCCAACTTCTTTATCATGTTCCTACAACAGGACATTTTAGGGATGGAATCATGGAACACAAGGAAGAGAAAAAAACTAAAGCTTTTGTATACAATGAACTAGATGCCTGACCGCTTGACTCCTTATTTGGAAAATGTAAACTACCATGAATTCCCACATTATGAATGACAGTCCAGACCTCATAAGAAGGGAGCATTCACAGAACATGTAAATAAGTGCATCAGGAATGTGTAAGTGGAAGCACATGTTCACAGTATATCAAATAGCTGTTCTGATCCACGTTTGATGTTCACATGTTGTGACCTCGCTGAGTAAACGCAGCAGTGGCTATTGACTTAACCCAGAGCTCTCTGAAATGAGATGTTCTGGTCCCCCTTGGTCAGTTCAGAGTAATGATCGAAGACCTCTATGTTGATAAATGTGTCTGTTTTTCTTAATATGTATTGTATATTGTACAGTGCATTCGGAAGGTATTCAGACCCCTTGACTTTTACCACATTTTGATACGTTACAGCCTTATTCTAAAATTGATTAAATAGTTTTTTCCTCATCAATCTAGACACAATACCCCATAATGACAAAGCAAAAAAGGTTTTTAATTTGTTTTGCAAATTGATAAAAATAAAACATCTGAAATATGACATTTACATAAGTATTCAGACCCTTTACTCAGTACATTGTTGAAGCACCTTTGGCAGTGATTACACTGCCTGTCTTCTTGGGTATGACGCTACAAGCTTGGCACAACTGTATTTGGGGAGTTTCTCCCATTCTTCTCTGCAGACCCTTTCAAGCTCTGTCAGGTTGGATTGGGAGCGTCGCTGCAGAGCTTTTTTCAGGTTTCTCCAGAGATGTTCAATCGGGTTCAAGTCGGGCTCTGGCTGGGCCACTCAAGGACATTCAGAGACTTGTCCCGAAGACACTCCTGCGTAGTCTTGGCTGTGTGCTTAGGGTCGCTGTCATGTTGGAAGGTGAACCTTCGCCCCAGTCTGAGGTCCTGAGTGCTCTAGAGTAGATTTTCATCAAGGATCTCTCTGTACTTTGCTCCGTTCATCTTTGCCTCGAATGTGACTAGTCTCCCAGTCCCTGCCACTGAAAAACATCCCCACAGCATGATGCTGCCACCACCATGCTTCGGCGTAGGGATGGTGCCATGTTTCCTCCAGACGTGACGCTTGGCATTCAGGCCAAAGAGTTCAATCTTGGTTTCACCAGACCAGAGAATTTTGTTTCTCATGGTCTGAGAGTCTTTAGGTGCCTTTCTGGCAAACTCCAAGTGGGCTTTCATGTGCCTTTTACTGAGGAGTGGCTTCCGTCTGGCCACTCTACCATAAAGGCCTGATTGGTGGAGTACTGCAGAGATGGTTGTCCTTCTGGAAGGTTCTCCCATCTCCACAGAGGAATTCTAGAGCTCTGTCAGAGTGACCATCGGGTTCTTGGTCACCTCCCTGACCAATGCCCTTCTCCCCCAATTGCTCAGTTTGGCCGGGCGGCCAGCTCTAGGAAGAGTCTTGGAGGTTCTAAACTTCTTCTATTTAAGAATGATGGAGGCCACTGTGTTCTTGGGGACCTTCAATGCTGCAGAAAGGTTTCAATCGTTCACCTACTCTGCATCTCACAAAGACACGGCGGTTGGAACCAAAAATCTCAAATTTGGACTCATCAGACCAAAGGACAGATTTCCACCGGTCTAATGTCCATTGCTCGTGTTTCTTGGCCCAAGCAAGTCTCTTCTTATTATTGTTGTCCTTTAGTAGTGGTTTGTTTGCAGCAATTCGACCATGAAGGCCTGATTCACACAGTCCCCTCTGAACAGTTGATGTTGAGATGTGTCTGTTACTTGAACTCTGTGAAGCATTTATTTTGGCTGCAATCTGAGGCTGGTAACTCTGCAGCAGAGGTAACTCTGGGTCTTCCTTTCCTGTGGCGGTCCTCATGAGAGCCAGTTTCATCATAGCGCTTGATGGTTTTTTCGACTGCACTTGAATAAAGTTCTTGGCATTTTCCGAATTGACTGACCTTCATGTCTTAAAGTAATGATGGACTGTCGTTTCTCTTTGCTTATTTGAGTTGTTCTTGCCATAATATGAACTTGGTCTTTTACCAAATAGGGCTATCTTCTGTATACCACCCCCTACCTTGTCACAACTGATTGGCTCAAACGCATTAAGAAGGAAAGAAATTCCACATATTAACTTTTAACAAGGCACACCTGTTAATTGAAATGAATTCATGAAGCTGGTTGAGGGAATGCCAAGAGTGTGCAAAGCTGTCATCAAGGCAAAGGGTGGCTATGTTGAAGAATCTGAAATATAACATATATTTTGATTTGTTTAACACTTGTTTTACTTTGGTTACTACAGGATTCCATATGTGTTATTTCATAGTTTTGATGTCTTCACTATTATTCTACAATGTAGAAAATAGTAAAAATAAAGAAAAACTCAGGAATGAGTAGGTGTGTCCAAACTTTTGACTGGTACTGTATATATATACAGTGGGGAAAAAAAGTATTTAGTCAGCCACCAATTGTGCAAGTTCTCCCACTTAAAAAGATGAGAGAGGCCTGTAATTTTCATCATAGGTACACGTCAACTATGACAGACAAATTGAGAGAAAAAAATCCAGAAAATCACATTGTAGGATTTTTTATGAATTTATTTGCAAATTATGGTGGAAAATAAGTATTTGGTCACCTACAAACAAGCAAGATTTCTGGCTCTCATAGACCTGTAACTTCTTCTTTAAGAGGCTCCTCTGTCCTCCACTCGTTACCTGTATTAATGGCACCTGTTTGAACTTGTTATCAGTATAAAAGACACCTGTCCACAACCTCAAACAGTCACACTCCAAACACCACTATGGCCAAGACCAAAGAGCTGCCAAAGGACACCAGAAACAAAATTGTAGACCTGCACCAGGCTGGGAAGACTGAATCTGCAATAGGTAAGCAGCTTGGTTTGAAGAAATCAACTGTGGGAGCAATTATTAGGAAATGGAAGACATACAAGACCACTGATAATCTCCCTTGATCTGGGGCTCCACGCAAGATCTCACCCCGTGGGGTCAAAATGATCACAAGAACGGTGAGCAAAAACCCCAGAACCACACGGGGGGACCTAGTGAATGACCTGCAGAGAGCTGGGACCAAAGTAACAAAGCCTACCATCAGTAACACACTACACCGCCAGGGACTCAAATCCTGCAGTGCCAGACGTGTCCCCCTGCTTAAGCCAGTACATGTCCAGGCCCGTCTGAAGTTTGCTAGAGTGCATTTGGATGATCCAGAAGAGGATTGGGAGAATGTCATATGGTCAGATGAAACCAAAATAGAACTTTTTGGTAAAAACTCAACTCGTCGTGTTTGGAGGACAAAGAATGCTGAGTTGCATCCAAAGAACACCATACCTACTGTGAAGCATGGGGGTGGAAACATCATGCTTTGGGGCAGTTTTTCTGCAAAGGGACCAGGACGACTGATCCGTGTAAAGGAAAGAATGAATGGGGCCATGTATCGTGAGATTTTGAGTGAAAACCTCCTTCCATCAGCAAGGGCATTGAAGATGAAACGTGGCTGGGTCTTTCAGCATGACAATGATCCCAAACACACCGCCCGGGCAATGAAGGAGTGGCTTCGTAAGAAGCATTTCAAGGTCCTGGAGTGGCCTAGCCAGTCTCCAGATCTCAACCCCATAGAAAATCTTTGGAGGGAGTTGAAAGTCCGTGTTGCCCAGCGACAGCCCCAAAACATCACTGCTCTATAGGAGATCTGCATGGAGGAATGGGCCAAAATACCAGCAACAGTGTGTGAAAACCTTGTGAAGACTTACAGAAAACGTTTGACCTGTGTCATTGCCAACAAAGGGTATATAACAAAGTATTGAGAAACTTTTGTTATTGACCAAATACTTATTTTCCACCATAATTTGCAAATAAATTCATAAAAAATCCTACAATGTGATTTTCTGGAATTTTTTTAATCATTTTGTCTGTCATAGTTGATGTGTACCTATGATGAAAATTACAGGCCTCTCTCATCTTTTTAAGTGGGAGAACTTGCACAATTGGTGGCTGACTAAATACTTTTTTTCCCCACTGTATATACAGTGGGGGAAAAAGTATTTAGTCAGCCACCAATTGTGCAAGTTCTCCCACTTAAAAAGATGAGAGAGGCCTGTAATTTTCATCATAGGTACACATCAACTATGACAGACAAAATTATAATTTTTTTCTCCAGAAAATCACATTGTAGGATTTTTTATGAATTTATTTGCAAATTATGGTGGAAAATAAGTATTTGGTCAATAACAAAAGTTTCTCAATACTTTGTTGTATACCCTTTGTTGGCAATGACACAGGTCAAACGTTTACTGTAAGTCTTCACAAGGTTTTCACACACTGTTGCTGGTATTTTGGCCCATTCCTCCATGCAGATCTCCTCTAGCGCAGTGATGTTTTGGGGCTGTCGCTGGGCAACACAGACTTTCAACTCCCTCCAAAGATTTTCTATGGGGTTGAGATCTGGAGACTGGCTAGGCCACTCCAGGACCTTGAAATGCTTCTTACGAAGCCACTCCTTCGTTGCCCGGGCGGTGTGTTTGGGATCATTGTCATGCTGAAAAACCCAGCCACGTTTCATCTTCAATGCCCTTGCTGATGGAAGGAGGTTTTCACTCAAAATCTCATGATACATGGCCCCATTCATTCTTTCTTTCCTTTACACGGATCAGTCGTCCTGGTCCCTTTGCAGAAAAACAGCCCCAAAGCATGATGTTTCCACCCCCATGCTTCACAGTAGGTATGGTGTTCTTTGGATGCAACTCAGCATTCTTTGTCCTCCAAACACGACGTGTTGAGTTTTTACCAAAAAGTTATATTTTGGTTTCATCTGACCATATGACATTCTCCCAATCCTCTTCTGGATCATCCAAATGCACTCTAGCAAACTTCAGACGGGCCTGGACGTGTACTGGCTTAAGCAGGGGGACACGTCTGGCACTGCAGGATTTGAGTCCCTGGCGGCGTAGTGTGTTACTGATGGTAGGCTCTGTTACTTTGGTCCCAGCTCTCTGCAGGTCATTCACTAGGTCCCCCCATGTGGTTCTGGGATTTTTGCTCACCGTTCTTGTGATGATTTTGACCCCACGGGGTGAGATCTTGCGTGGAGCCCCAGATCGAGGGAGATTATCAGTGGTCTTGTATGTCTTCCATTTCCTAATAATTGCTCCCACAGTTGATTTCTTCAAACCAAGCTGCTTACCTATTGCAGATTCAGTCTTCCCAGCCTGGTGCAGGTCTACAATTTTGTTTCTGGTGTCCTTTGACAGCTCTTTGGTCTTGGCCATAGTGGAGTTTGGAGTGTGACTGTTTAAGGTTGTGGACAGGTGTCTTTTATACTGATAACAAGTTCAAACAGGTGCCATTAATACAGGTAACGAGTGGAGGACAGAGGAGCCTCTTAAAGAAGAAGTTACAGGTCTGTGAGAGCCAGAAATCTTGCTTGTTTGTAGGTGACCAAATACTTATTTTCCACCATAATTTGCAAATAAATTCATAAAAAATCCTACAATGTGATTTTCTGGATTTTTTTTCTCAATTTGTCTGTCATAGTTGACGTGTACATATGATGAAAATTACAGGCCTCTTTCATCTTTTTAAGTGGGAGAACTTGCACAATTGGTGGCTGACTAAATACTTTTTTCCCCCACTGTATATATATATATATATATATATATATATATATATCAATTGAATTTACCACCGGTGGACTCTAATCAAGTTGTAGAAACATCTCAAGGATGATCAATGGAAACAGGATGCACCTGAGCTTAATTTGATCAATTTTAATATAAAGCTGTAATGTAACAAAATGTGGAAAAAAGGAAGTCTGAATACTTTCCAAATGCGCTGTATGTGTTTGATGTATTTACGCAGGGCTCATCTGTAAAATAGACCCTAGTCTCAGTATGACTTCCCTGTCAAAATAAATGTTAAATAAATAAATCCCATCAATAGATAAAGGTCAAACCACATGTTCAAGCCACATAAGGTGAGCCGGTGGTGTAGGCTACTGTTAAAAAGTTTTAAGGCTTTTTGCTCTATGCTGGTGGATAGAACGGCTGACTCCAGTAAGACAAGGGGTGGCGGTCTGTGTATATTTGTAAACAACAGCTGGTGAATAAAATCGAATACTAAGGAAGTCTTGAGGTTTTGCTCGCCTGAGGTAGAGTACCTCATGATAAGCTGTAGACCACACTATTTACCGAGAGAGTTTTCATCTATATTTTTCATAGCTGTCTATTAACCACCACAAACCGATGCAGGCACAACGATTGCACTCAATGAGCTGTATAAGGCCATAAGTAAACAGGAAAACGCTCATCCAGAGGCAGCACTCCTAGTGGCTGGGGACTTTAATGCAGGGAAACTTAAATCCGTTCTACCTAATTTCTACCAGCATGTTAAATGTGCAATCAGAGGGAAAAAAACTCTAGACCACCTTTACTCCACACACAGAGATGCATATAAAGCTCTCCCTCGCCCTCCATTTGGCAAATCTGACCATAACTCTATCCTCCTGATTCCTGCTTATAAGCAAAAACTAAAACAGGAAGCACCAGTGACTCGGTTAATAAGGAAGTGGTCAGATGACACAGATCTTAAGCTACATGACTGTTTTGCTAGCACAGACTGGAATATGTTCCGGGAATCTTCCGATAGCATTGAGGAGTACACCACATTTTTTCCCCCACCTTTATTTAACCAGGTAAGCCAGTTGAGAACAAGTTCTCATTTACAACTGTGACCTGTCCAAGATAAAGCAAAGCAGTGCGATTAAAAACAACAACAACATAGAGTTACATATGGAATAAACAAAATGTACAGTCAATAACACAATAGAAAATCTATATACAGTGTGGGCAAATTTAGTAAGTTATGGAGGTAAGGCAATAAATAGGCCATAGTGCAAAATAATTACAATTTAGTATTAACACTGGAGTGATAGATGTGCAGAAGATGATGTGCAAATAGAGATACTGGGGAGCAAATTAGCAAAATAAATAACAATGTAAATAACAATATGGGGATGAGGTAGTTGGGTGGGCTAATTACAGATGGGCTGTGTACAGGTGCAGTGATCGGTAAGCTGCTCTGACAACTGATGCTTAAAGTTAGTGAGGGAGATAAGTGTCTCCAGCTTCAGAGATTTTTGCAGTTCGTTCCAGTCATTTGCAGCAGAGAACTGGAAGGAATGGCGGCCAAAGGAGGTGTTGGCTTTGGGGATGACCAGTGAGATATACCTGCTGGAACGCATACTACTGGTGGGTGTTGCTATGGTGACCAATGATCTAAGATAAGGTGGGGATTTGCCTAGAAGTAATTTATAGAAAACCTGGAGCCAGTGGGTTTGGCGACGAATATGTAGTGAGGGCCAGCCAACGAGAGCGTACAGGTCACAATGGTGGGTAGCATATGGGGCTTTGGTGACAAAACGGATGGCACTGTGATAGACTACATCCAATTTGCTGAGTAGAGTGTTGGAAGCTATTTTATAAATGACATCGCCGAAGTCAAGGATCGGTAGGATAGTCAGTTTTACGAGGGCATGTTTAGCAGCATGAGTGAAGGAGGCTTTGTTGCGAAATAGGAAGCCGATTCTAGATTTAACTTTGGATTGGAGATGCTTAATGTGAGTCTGGAAGGAGAGTTTACGGTCTAACCAGACACCTAGGTATTTGTAGTTGTCCACATATTCTAAGTCAGACCCGCCGAGAGTAGTGATTCTAGTCGGGCAGGCGGGTGCAAGCAGCGTTCGATTGAAGAGCATGCATTTAGTTTTACTAGCGTTTAAGAGCAGTTGGAGGCCACGGAAGGAGTGTTGTATGGCATTGAAGCTCGTTTGGAGGTTTGTTAACACAGTGTCCAATGAAGGGCCAGATGTATACAAAATGGTGTCGTCTGCGTAGAGGTGGATCTGAGAATCACCAGCAGCAAGAGCGACATCATTGATATACACAGAGAATAGAGTCGGCCCGAGAATTGAACCCTGTGGCATCCCCATAGAGACTGCCAGAGGTCCAGACAACAGGCCCTCTGATTTGACATATTGAACTCTATCTGAGAAGTAGTTGGTGAACCAGGCGAGGCAGTCATTTGAAAAACCAAGGCTATTTAGTCTGCCAATAAGAATGCGGTGATTGACAGAGTCAAAAGCCTTGGCCAGGTCGATGAAGACGGCTGCACAGTACTGTCTTTTATCGATCGCGGTTATAATATCATTTAGGACCTTGAGCGTGGCTGAGGTGCACCCATGACCAGCTCGGAAACCAGATTGCATAGCGGAGAAGGTACGGTGGGATTAGAAATGGTCGGTGATCTGTTTGTTAACTTGGCTTTCAAATACTTTCGAAAGGCAGGGCAGGATGGATATATTTTGGCTGTGAATTTTTGAAAGAATGGGTCCAGATTGTCTAGCCCAGCTGATTTGTAGGGGTCCAGATTTAGCAGCTCTTTCAGGACATCAGCTATCTGAATTTGGGTGAAGGAGAAGCTGGGGGGGCATGGGCAAGTTGCAGCGGAGGGTGCAGAGCTGGTGGCCGGGGTAGGGGTAGCCAGGTGGAAAGCATGTCCAGCCGTAGCAAAATGCTTATTGAAATTCTCGATTATCGTAGATTTATCGGTGGTGATAGTGTTTCCTAGCCTCAGTGCAGTGGGTAGCTGGGAGGAGGTGCTCTTATTCTCCATGGACTTTACAGTGTCCCAAAACCTTTTTGAGTTAGTGCTACAGGATGCACATTTCTGTTTGAAAAAGCTAGCCTTTGCTTTCCTAACTGATTGTGTATATTGGTTCCTGACTTCCCTGAAAAGTTGCATATCGCGGGGGCTGTTCGATGCTAATGCAGTACGCTACAGGATGTTTTTGTGCTGGTCAAGGGCAGTCAAGTCTGGGGTGAACCAGGGGCTATATCTGTTCTTAGTTCTGAATTTTTTGAATGGGGCATGCTAATAGAAGATTGAGAGGAAAGCACTTTTGAAGAACATCCAGGCATCCTCTACTGACGGAATGAGGTCAATATCCATCCAGGATACCTGGGCCAGGTCAATTAGAAAGACCTGCTCGCTGAAGTTTGACCGCGGACCCATTACGGACGCAGGCAATGAGGCAGTGATCGCTGAGATCCTGGTTGAAGACAGCGGAGGAGTATTTAGAGGGTAAATTAGTCAGGATGATATCTATACGGATTTAGGGTTGTCCTGGTAGGTTGCTTGATAATTTGTGTGAGATTGAGGGCATCTAGTTTGGATTGGCCAGGGTGTTAAGCATATCCCAGTTTAGGTCACCAAGCAGTACGAACTCTGAGGATAGATGGGTGGCAAGCAATTCACATATGGTGTCCAGGGCACAACTGGGGGCTGAGGGGGGTCTGTAGCAAGCGGTAACAGTGAGAGACTTATTTCTGGAAAGGTGGATTTTTAGAAGTAGAAGCTCAAACTGTTTGGGCACAGACCTGGATATTATGATAGAGCTCTGCAGGCTATCTCTACAGTAGTTTGCAACCCCTTTGGCAGTTCTATCTAGATGGAAAATGTTTTAGTTCGGAATGGAAATTACTGAATTTTTGGTGGCCTTCCTAAGCCAAGATTCAGACACTGCTAGAACATCAGGGTTGGCAGAGTGTGCTAACGCAGTGAATAACTCAAACTTGGGGAGGAGACTTCTGATGTTAACATGCAAGAAAACAAGGCTTTTTTTTTTTTAAAGTCGACAAATGATAGCGCCTGGGGGGTAGGAGTGATACTGGGGGCTACAGGGCCTGGGTTAACCTCTACATCACCAGAGGAACATAGGAGGAATAGAATAAGGATACGGCTAAAGGCTTTAAGAACTGGTCGTCTAGTGCGTTGGGTACAGAGAAAAGGGGCAGATTTCCGGCCGTTGTAGAATAGATTCAAGCCATTATGTACAGACAAGGATATGGTAGGATATGAGTACAGTGGAGGTACACCTAAGCATTGGGTAACAATGAAAGAGATAGCATCACTGGAGGTATCGATTTAGCCGGTCTCCGCGTGTATGGGGGGTGGGACAAAGGAGCTCTCTGAGGCTGGTTGAGCTGAACTTGGGGCTCTACAGTGAAATGGTATAATAAGAACTAACCCAAACAGCAATAGGCTAGGCATATTGACATGGGAGAGAGGCATATTGACATGGGAGAGAGGCATAACGCAATCACAGGTGTTATTCGAGAGGGCTAAGGCAACAACTGGTAATGGCGACGAAAGTTTGGGCTGAGGCTAAACAGATAAACAGGATGGGGTACCGTGTAAAGGAACAATCCAGCAGGCATTAGCTGTGTAGCTGAGTGATCATAAGGTCCAGTGAACAGCACTAAGTAAGTCTGGGAGCAGATAGTAGGCTAGGAGGTCCCGTCCGGTTGACAGAGAGGTAGATAGCCGGGAGATGGGCCTGGCTCGAGGCTAGCTCAAGGCTAACTGGTACGTCGGGAGGTGGTGATTAGCCAACAACAGCAATTCGGGTTGCAGCTAGCTAGTTGCGATGGTCCGGTGTTAAGGTCCAGTGATTCAGTGATTCCTGGCAGAAAATCAGATATGCTCTGGGTCGATAGCACGCTGTGCAGACTGGCCGATAATTGTCCAGGCTAGAGCTGGCTGGTAGGTAGTGCAGGCCACGGACAGTGGTGAAGACCGCTAACGGTGGCTAATAGCAAGTAGCTAGTTAGCTGGCTAGTTTCAGCCTTAGGTTCTTGATAAAAATAAAGAAATAATAGAATCCGTTCCACATTGGGTGAGGCGGGTTGCAGGAAGGTATATTTAGTTAAAGGATGGAAAGTGAGATAGAGAAATATATACGAATAAAAGATAAGTCACTGGCTTCATCAACAAGTGCATTGACGACATCGTCCCCACAGTGACCATACGTACATACCCCAACCAGAAGCCATGGATTACAGGCAACATCCGCACTGAGCTAAAGGGTAGAGCTGCTGGTTTCAAGAAGCGGGACTCTAACCCGGACGCTTATAAGAAATCCCGCTATGCCCTCCGACGAACCATAAAATAGGCAAAGAGTCAATACAGGACTAAGATTGAATCGTACTACACCGGCTCTGACGCTCATCGGATGTGGCAGGGCTTGCAAACTATTACAGACTACAAAGGGAAGCACAGCCGCAAGCTACCCAGTGGCACAAGCCTACCAGACGAGCTAAATCACTTCTGTGCTCGCTTCGAGGCAAGCAACACTGAAGCATGCATGAGAGCATCAGCTTTTCCGGATGACTATGTGATCAAGCTCTCTGTAGCCGATGTGAGTAAGACTTTTAAGCAGGTCAACATTCACAAGGCCGCAGGGCCAGACGGATTACCAGGACGTGTACTCCGAGCATGCGCTGACCAACTGGCTAGTGTCTTCACTGACATTTTCAACATGTCCCTGACTGAGTCTGTAATACCAACATGTTTCAAGCAGACCACCATAGTCCCTGTGCCCAAGAACACTAAGATAACCTGTCTAAATGACTACCGACCCGTAGCACTCAAGTCTGTAGCGATGAAGTGCTTTGAAAGGCTGGTCATGGCTCACATCAACACCATTATCCCAGAAACCCTAGAACCACTCAAATTTGCATACCAGCCAAACAGATCCACAGATGATGCAATCTCTATTGCTCTCCACACTGCCCTTTCCCACCTGGATAAGAGGAACACCTACGTAAGAATGCTATTCATTGACTACAGCTCAGCGTTCAACACCATAGTGCCCTCAAAGCTCATCACTAAGCTAAGGACCCTGGGACTAAACACCTCCCTCTGCAACTGGATCCTGGACTTCCTGATGGGCCGCCCCCAGGTGATAAGGGTAGGTAACAACACATCCGCCACGCTGATCCTCAACATGGGGGCCCCTCAGGGGTGTGTGCTCAGTCCCCTCCTGTACTCCCTGTTCACCCATGACTGCAGGGCCAGGCACGATTCCAACACCATCATTAAGTTTGCAGACGACAACAGTGGTAGGCCTGATCACCGACAATGATGAGACAGCCTATAGGGAGGAGGTCAGAGACCTGGCAGTGTGGTGCCAGGATAACAACCTCTCCCTCAATGTGATCAAGACAAAGGAGATGATTGTGGACTACAGGAAAAAAAAAGAGGACTGAGCACACCCCCATTCTCATCGACGGGGCTGTAGTGGAACAGGTTGAGAGCTTCAAGTTCCTTGGTGTCCACATCACCAACAAACTATCATGGTCAAACACACCAAGACAGTCGTGAAGATGGCATGACAAAGCCTATTCCCCCTCAGGAGACTGAAAAGATTTGGCATGGGTCCTCAGAACCTCAAAAAGTTATACAGCTGCACCATCGAGAGCATCCTGACTGGTTGCATCACCGCCTGGTATGGCAACTGCTCGGCCTCTGACCGCAAGGCACTACAGAGGGTAGTGAGTACGGCCCAGTACATCACTGGGGCCAAGCTTCCTGCCATCCAGGACCTCTATACCAGGCGGTGTCAGAGGAAGGCCCTGAAATGTATCAAAGACTCCAGCCACCCTATTCATAGACTGTTCTCTCTGCTACCGCACGGCAAGCGGTACCAGAGCGCCAAATCAAGGTCCAAAAGGCTTCTAAATAGCTTATACCCCCAAGCCATAAGACTCCTGAACAGCTAATCATGGCTACACAGACTATTTGCATTGCCCTCACTCTAATGTCTACACCTGTTGTATTCGGCGCATGTAGCAAATAACATTTTGATTTGACCTGTCCCTACTCATTTCAGGTTGTCCCAAAAGGAAGAACTGAACTGCAGCACCATATCCCTGGAGGGAGGCTCTTATAAAGGAAACAGTGAACAGTTGTTGTGATACAGTACATCTCTTATGGAGGGAACAACAGTCCCCAAACAACATTATTTAATCTCATGTGGTACCAAGTGGCTTTTGTATTAAATGAGACAGAATACTGAATGTAAAGTCAAGTCTGTGTCCTTTGATAAGAGCTCATGCTATTTTGGAGAAGCACCTATAGAGTATATACTGGATTCAAAGGTTATCAGTCACTCTACATTACAGTATAACCCTACACATTCCACGTTCAGCATTGTTTTGACTGCCAGAGGATTCCTGTACAAGATCCCACATGCACTCTGGTCTGACCTGAAGGCTGGCTGACGGCTGTCATCCTCTGCTCCCATTGGTTGTCAACTAAGTTGTTTATCCAAATCAAATCAAATCAAATTGTACAGTGAAATGCTTACTTACAAGCCCTTAACCAACAATGTAATTTTAAGAAAGAATACCAAATAAATAAATAAATAAAACAAAAGAACACAAAAAATACAAAAATAATAAGAAATAAAAGTAATGAATAATTAAAGAGCAGCAGTAAAATAACAATAGTGAGGCTATATACAGGGGGTACCAGTACCGAGTCAATGTGCGGGGGCACCGGTTAGTCGAGGTAATTGAGGTAATATGTACATACACTTAGGTTGGAGTCATTAAAACTTGTTTTTCAACCACTCCACAAATTTCTTGTTAACAAACTATAGTTTTGGCAAGTCGGTTAGGACATCTACTTTGTGCATGACACAAGTATCACAATTCCAGTGGGTCAGAAGTTTACATACACTAAGTTGACTGTGCCTTTAAACAGCTGGAAAATTCCAGAAAATGATGTCATGGCTTTATAAGCTTCTGATAGGCTAATTGACATAATTTGAGTCAATTGGAGGTGTACCTGTGTATGTAATTCAACGCCTACCTTCAAACTCAGTGCCTCTTTGCTTGACATCATGGGAAAATCAAAAGAAATCAGCCACCACAAGTCTGGTTCATCCTTGGGAGCAATTTCCAAAAGCCTGAAGGTACCACGTTCATCTGTACAAACAATAGTACGCAAGTATAAACACCATGGGACCACGCAGCCGTCATACCGCTCAGGAAGGAGACGCATTCTGTCTCCTAGAGATGAATGTACTTTGGTGCGAAAAGTGCAAATCAATCCCAGAACAACAGCAAAGGACCTTGTGAAGATGCTGGAGGAAACAGGTACAAAAGTATTTACAGTAAAACGAGTCCTATATCGACACAGAGCATATGAGCGGAGTGGAGCGGTGAGAATCTCAGCTCCTCGCTCACGGAGCTGTTCACCCCTCCGCTCCCCCGCTCAAAGCCACATCAGGCCAGTCCGCTCATTATCGCTCAGCGCTCAACGCAGTTTGCATCGCGCTCCACTCAAATCGCCCCCCGCTCACTCCAAAAAATGAACAAAATCTGCATGTATTTCACTTTTAGCTTAAACCACAGCCTTACTTTATCTCCCCGAATTTGTTGCATACAGACTCATCTCGGATTATCCATTCTGTCTTGAAACGGGGATCTAACACTGACGCTAAAATGAGATGTTAATCAGTATAGTATATTCCATAGCGAATTGACACGTTGTTTGCCAATGTTTCTGCAAAAGCAGCGATGCCCATTGGAAGTGCAGCGTGAGTGTAATCGGTGAGCAGGGATTTGATTTTTGTGACAGCAGGGAGGATCATCCCCAGGTTCCCCAGCTCCTTCTGCATTTTGTCTGTGAGATCTGCTAGTGGTGTCAGCACACTGACAAGGTGCGTCAGCTGCCGTACTTGATTCAGGGTGATGTTAGCAACATTAGACTTGAGTTTGTTTTGCCATAACGGGTATTTTTGGAACAACCGGATGAACGACTGAATCATCCGCAGCTGGCTGCTCCATCGAATGGCGCAGGCATTTGTGGGGCGGACACCTAATTGGTCGGTTTCCTCTGTGCTCTTGCGTACACTTTTCACCAGGTGCCCGACTTTCACTAACAGCCTATTAATGTTGTCGTGCTCGTTAAAGGCGTTTTTGATCGCCAGCTGAAGCATGTGAATGGGGCATCTCAGATGTAGATTTTTCTTGGGGGGTGTAGCCCGGTTGAGCTGCGCTGGCGAAGTGTTGCATCCCTTCGCGTTCTCCTTTACTCAGCGGTTCATAGTCCATGAAAATAATTTCAAAAATGCAGCTCTCTCCAGCTCTCTTTTTCTCTCCCTTGTTATGGTTGGGCCTTTGCGTGCAGTGAATACACTTTTGAATTCCTCAACCCTTTTCTCTTGTTGCTGCTGCTGCTCCTCTCGCTCTATAAAATACAAATTCATGGACGACACAAATTAAATTAAACAGATGGATTCTGGGTCAGGCTTGAGCATGCTTCAGACTCGTGGTGTGAGCGAGCGAAATTGGAGCGGGACATAGGGCGACGCTCCGTCCTTTTAAAAATGCCGCTCTGCGCTCTGTTCAAAATCCGTCCGCTCACGCTCCACGCTCGCTCCCGCTCCACTCCGCTCATATGCTCTGTATCGACATAACCTGAAAGGCCGCTCAGCAAGGAAGAAGCCACTGCTCCAAAACCGCCATAAAAAAGCCAGACTACGGTTTGCAACTGCACATGGGGACAAAGATCATACTTTTTGGAGAAATGTCCCCTGGTCTGATGAAACAAAAATAGAACTGTTTGGCCATAATGACCATTGTTATGTTTGGAGGGAAAAGGGGGCGGCTTGCAAGCTGAAGAACACCATCCCAACCATGAAGCACGGGGTGGCAGCATCATGCTGTGGGGGTGCTTTGCTGCAGGAGGGACTGGTGCACTTCACAAAATAGAGTCTCCCAGTCCCTGCCGCTGAAAAACATCCCCACAGCATGATGCTGCCACCACCATGCTTCACCGTAGGGATGGTGCCAGGTTTCCTCCAGACGTGACACTTGGCATTCAGGCTAAAGAGATCAATCTTGGTTTCATCAGACCAGAGAATCTTGTTTCTCATGGTCTGAGAGTCTTTAGGTGCCTTTTGGCAAACTCCAAGTGGGCTGTCATGTGCCTTTTACTGAGGAGTGGCTTCCGTCTGGTCACTGATTGGTGGAGTACTGCAGAGATGGTTGTCCTTCTGGAAGGTTCTCCCATCTCCACAGAGGAACTCTAGAGCTCTGTCAGAGTGACCATCGGGTTCTTGGTCACCTCCCTGACCAAGGCCGTTCTCCCCCAATTGCTCAGTTTGGCCGGGCGGCCAGCTCTAGGAAGAGTCTTGGTGGTTCCAAACTTCTTCCATTTAAGAATGATGGAGGCCACTGTGTTCTTGGGGACCTTCAATGCTGCAGACATTTTTTGGTACCCTTCCCAAGATCTGTGCCTCGACACAATCCTGTCTCGGAGCTCTACGGACAATTCCTTCGACCTCTTGGCTTGGTTTTTGCTCTGACATGCACTGTCAACTGTGGGACCTTTATATGGACAGATGTGTGCTTTTCCAAATCATGTCCAATCAATTGAATTTACCACAGGTGGACTCCAATCAAGTTGTAGAAACATCTCAAGGATGAGCAATGGAAACAGGATGCACCTGAGCTCAATTTCGAGTCTCATAGCAAAGGGTCTGAATACTCATGTAAATAAGGTATTTTTTAATTTATTTCTTTATAAATGTGCAGAAATTTCTACAAACCTGTTTTCACTTTGTAATTATGGGGTATTATGTTGAGATTGCTGAATATATATATTTTTTTCATCCATTTTAAAATAAGGCTGTAAAGTATCAAAATGTGGAAAAAGTCAAGGGGTCTGAATACTTTCCGAAGGCACTGTATGCTAGTGTGAACAGAAACTAAACTATCAAAAGCCGAGTATTCTTTCTGCCAGATTACTCACATTTCCTGTCGGGGCTGGGGCTTGTCTCTTTCCTCCATTTTGCAGTTATTTCAAAAAAATAAAGTAGTATTTCTTATTTTTGGGCAGGGTTTCCAAACGGCTGAATAACCATTGTGAAAGGACCCTGCATGCTATGGGGGTTTATTTATAGAAGCAGGAATGGCACGCACAATTTAAACACCAATATAGTGTCTCATTCCCTGGGTTGTTTTAGCAGAACAATACTGAACCTAATTTGGGCACTTAAACCTATTTAAGTGGTTTGGTTTCTTGGGCAAGTAAACCTGATCTGAAAATAACTATATACGTCTGAGTGCTTGAATTACTTCCTAGAAGCAGCTAGCAACACTGGTTGCTGTGTGAATTGAATATTAGTCCCGTTGGCTATTTCTTGACTGACTTTATGACATCATGGTGCACTGATGGTTCCCTCTTCAAGTCAGCTCCTACTTGACGGCATGGAAACATAATGACATGTGAACAGAGCACACTCGGCAGATAGAGGTCTCCAAGAACATGAACTCTGCTGTTCTTGGAAATGTCACATTTCTCTGGGCTTTACGTCACCCCTGTACCAGCAGACACAAGGTCATGTTGCATCCTTGGGGAAAAGAGAAGTGCAGTCTGGGAAACATTCATTTCCAGTGGAGACTAGGGACGGTCATTATTCTACACATGGGTTTGTTCTGTCCTGCGTCCTCCTCGGTAGGGCTGAGCGACAGGGAAATCCATTCACACTAGTGCACTAGTAAACTCTCCTCATTCCTCCTGAGTGATAAGGGGAAAGTGCACATCATGGATGGAAAGACAGTGATGTCTTTATTCAACACTGTCATAGTTTGATAATAGATGGATTATCACTGATTGAAATTTGTTTAAAAATGAACGATTAGCCTAAGCTTCTCAGTCATTCTATTGTCTATCCACCATGGTGCGATACCAAAAGCTCAAATTCCCAGCAAATGCCAGAGAATTTTCATGCTACAATCTGAAATAAGTATGATTTATTTTCTGAAGTGTACTCATCTTGTTGTATAGTGCTGTGGAAAAGTATTTGCCCCCTTTCTGATTTTCTCTATTTTTGCATATTTTTGATACTGAATGTTATCAGATCTTCAACCAAAACCTAATATTAGATAAAGGGAACCTGAGTTTACAAATGGTGGCACAACCACTGTTTGGTTTTCACCAGACATAATGGGACCCATCTCGTCCAAAAAGTTGACTAAAGTTTGTCAAAAAGCACCTGGAAGCACCTGGATGATCATCAAGACTCTTGGAAGAATGTTCTATGGACAGATGAGTCAAAAGTATTAACCTTTTGGATGACATGGTGGTAGTAGTGTGATGGTTTTGGGATGCTTTGCTGCCTCAGGACCTGTATGACTTGCCTTAATAGAAGGAACCATGAATTCTGCTCTGTATCAGATAATTCTACAGGAGAATGTCAGGCCATCTGTCTGTGAGCTGAAGCTGAAGCGCAGCTGGGTCATGCAGCAAGACAATGATCCAAAACACACAATCAAGTCTACATGAAAATGGTTAAAAAACAACACATTTGAAGTTTTGGAATGGCCCAAACAAAGTCCAGACCTAATCCCAATTGAGATGTTGTGGCAGTACTTGAAACGAGCAGTTCATGCTTGAAACCCCACAAATGTCGCCGAGTTAAAGCAGTTCTGCATGCAAGAGTGGGCCAAAATTCCTCTACAGTGATGTGAGAGACTGATCAACAACTACAGGAAAGCATTTGGTTGCAGTCATTGCAGCTAAAGGTGGCACAACCAGTTATTGAGTGTAAGGTGTAAGGCAATTACTTTTTCACACAGGGGAATTGGGTGTTGCATAACTTTGTTAATAAAATAAAATAATTGTTATTTGTAAACTCAGATTTCCTTTATCTAATATTAGGTTTTGGTTGAAGATCTGATAACATTCAGTATCAAAAATAGAGAAATCAGAAAGTGGGCAAATACTTTTTCACTGCACTTTTTCATGTGTGGTCAGAGATAAGCTTGAAGTAAAGGTACAGGAAGTAATTTTTTGATATGCTTGAGATACGGGTTTCTTGCCTGTCTACATTTGCATACATATTCAAGTGGTTTTCTGAGGCTCTGATACACATTGTGTGGCTTGTTTGAAAATGAAAGCTCTGTGAATGTGAGCATTTCATGAGAATGTATGGGAATTCAAGATTCAAGAGTATTTATTCAAGTGTTTGCATAGGCCCATGGGTTTAAAATAATTGATTCTTTGTCTCCCAGACACCTGCCAGGCGGGCACACACTCTGGCATGGACTAAAAGAGGGAAGATCCACAGAAACCGACACAATCTATAGCATTTAGCCATGACACTCCCATGTGTTCCTCTGATCTTTTTCTGATTGACCAGTAATACTCCCACGGAGGTATAATAATCATGGGTGGAGGGCAGGACGGCAGGACGGCAGGCAGAGTGAATTAGTGAAATTAATCTTTAAACCCAGTCCAATAATGACCACTCCAGTGGCTCCAGGCAGAACATAGCATAGCTTCCCAGCCCACCTCCCTTCATCCCTCCCAGTCACTGCTACTACTATCTGAAGGCTACTGCTGGAAGAACAGGCTGGTGGTTGTTAAAAAGTGGAACTGTTAGAGAATATTGAATTTCCACTTCTGCTTTGAGCAGGATTAAGGGAGTCAATTTAGTTTGGTCCTCAGTGTATGCACTTGATTAGAAAGCTATCAGAACTCTTACTACTTCTATTTTGTTACGTTTCTTCCCCCACCTCATTTTGGTCCAAATGAGAGTCACTGACTGCTCTCACTGTGTGTTTACGAACCACAGGCAAGGAGTTACAATGGGTCAACACATCGGACACAGCAGCAGGTCCTCAAGATGAGGACTAAGGGCTGGACTAGAGTACCTCTGAGGCACTGGGTCTAAGCAGCAGCCCTGTTATTAGAACACCCATCATCTGAGGAACATTTAGGAGCCCATTCTTCTTTTCTCCAGCTGTTTGTGTGCACCCTCTGGGGCAAAGGGTCAGATAAAACTAATGTTTTTTTTGTGACTTATTTGTAAATGTTTTGGTTTTCTCAATGATTTAGTGTTTGTTGTTCATCAGAATAAGTATCAGTAAAAGTGCTTGGTAAGGAGAAACATCAGTCTCAGTCCCAAGACTATTCAACACTGTATTACCAAGAGTCACGACTGCAGCAGTAGCAGTCAAGTTCACAGAACAGTTAAGGACACAGAGTATAAGTAAGAGCTACAGTCTGTCCTCGCCCATTGTTGTGTCTGTGTGCTGTTCTAAGGAGTGAAATGAAAAGTGGTTGGTTCTGGCTGTACATGGATAGAGCCTACTCAGTAAAAGGCACAAGTTCCAAGAACTCACACATTGTTCGTCTACTATTTCCAGAGCCCCATGTCCTCCCCTGTTGTTCACCGTTCAGTTTTTTTGGAAAAGGTCAGCCCTGGGGGAGATGTGAGAAATGGGCAGTGCCAACAAAGGGGGTGGCCGATTGTGACATCTCATGTGTCACAGTTTAGACGCTCAGGTGTTCCAACCTTGGTTTGAGGATTCAGGGCAGGCCATAAGCAAACAAGAAAATGCTCATCCAGAAGCAGTGCTCCTAGTGGCCGGGGACTTTAATGCAGGCAAAATTAAATCAGTTTTACCTCATTTCTACCAGCATGTCACATCTGCAACTAGAGGAAAAAATACTATAGACCACCTTTACTCCACACACAGAGACGCATACAAAGCTCTCCCTCGCCCTCCATTTGGAAAATCTGACTATAATTCTATCCTCCTGATTCCTGCTTACAAGCAAAAACTAAAGCAGGAAGTAGCAGTGACTCGCTCAATACGTAAATTGTCAGATGACGCGCATGCTACGCTACAGGACTATTTTGCTAGCACAGACTGGAATATGTTCCGGGATTCATCCAATGGCATTGAGGAGCATGCCACCTCACTCACCGGCTTCATCAATAAGTGCATCGACGACGTCGTCCCCATAGTGACCGTACGTACATATCCCAACCAGAAGCCATGGATTACAGGCAACATCCGCACAGAGCTAAAGGCTAGAGCTGCCACTTTCAAGGAGCGAGACACTATAAGAAATCTCAATATGCCCTCAAGACAAACCATCAAACAGGAAAAGCATCAAGATTGAATCCTACTACACCGGCTCTGATGCTCGTCGAATGTGGCAGGGCTTGCAAACTATTACCGACCACTACCGTGGTCCTCTGTAGCTCAGCTGGTAGAGCACGGCGCTTGTAACGCCAAGGTAGTGGGTTCGATCCCCGGGACCACCCATACACAAAAAATGTATGCACGCATGACTGTAAGTCGCTTTGAATAAAAGCGTCTGCTAAATGGCATATTATTATTATTTATTATTACAAAGGGAAACCCAGCCGCGAGCTGTCCAGTGACGTGAGCCTACCAGACGAGCAAAATGCCTTTTAAGCTCGCTTCGAGGCAAGCAACACTGAAGCATGCATGAGAGCACCAGCTGTTCCCGGACGACTGTGTGATCACGCTCTCCATAGCCGATGTGAGCAAGACCTTGAAACAGGTCAACATTCACAAGGCCACGGGGCCAGACGGATTAAATCAAATCAAAATCAAATTTAATTTGTCACATACACGTGTTTAGCAGATGTTATTGCGGGTGTAGCGAAATGCTTGTGCTTCTAGCTCCGACAGTGCAGTAATATCTAACAAGTAATATCTAACAATTTCACAACATATACCCAATACACACAAATCCATGTAGGAATGGAATTTAAGAATATATACATACAGTTGAAGTCGGAAGTTTACATACACCTTAGCCAAATACATTTAAACTCAGTTTTTCACAATTCCTGACAATTAATCCTAGTAAAAATTCCCTGTCTTAGGTCAGTTAGGATCACCACTGTATTTTAAGAATGTGAAATGTCAGAATAATAGTAGAGAGTGATTTATTTCAGCTTTTATTTATTTCATCACATTCCCAGTGGGTCAGAAGTTTACATACACTCAATTATTATTTGGTAGCATTGCCTTTATTTCGGGTAGCCTTCCACAAGCTTCCCACAATAAGTTGGGTGAATTTTGGCCCATTCCTCCTGACAGAGCTGGTGTAACTGAGTCAGGTTTGTAGGCCTCGTTGCTCGCACATGCTTTTTCAGTTCTGCTCACACATTTTATATAGGATTGAGGTCAGGGCTTTGTGATGGCCACTCCAATACCTTGACTTTGTTGTCCTTAAGCCATTTTGCCACAACTTTGGAAGTATGCTTGGGGTCATTGTCCATTTGGAAGACCCATTAGCGACCAAGCTTTAACTTCCTGACTGATATCTTGAGATGTTGCTTCAATATATCCACATAATTTTCCTTCCTCATGATGCCATCTATTTTGTGAAGTGCACCAGTCCCTCCTGCAGCAAAGCACCCCCACAGCATGATGCTGCCACCCCGCGCTTCACGGTTGGGATGGTGTTCTTCGGCTTGCAAGCGTCCCTCTTTTTCCTCCAAACATAACAATGGTCATTATGGCCAAACAGTTATATTTTTGTTTCATCAGACCAGAGGACATTTCTCCAAAAACTACGATCTTTGTCCCCATGTGTAGTTGCAAACCGTAGTCAATCTTTTTTATGGCGGTTTTGGAGCAGTGGCTTCTTCCTTGCTGAGCAGCCTTTCAGGTTATGTCGATATAGGTCTTGTTTTACTGTGGATATAGATACTTTTGCACCTGTTTCCTCCAGCATCTTCACAAGGTTTAATTTGAGTAGCTACACTGTTTGCATTCTGCCATATTCCCAGTCACCTTGTCATGGTTAAATTCGGTGGTTCGCGCTTTCAGTTTTGCGCGAATGCTGCCATCTATCCACGGTTTCTGGTTAGGGTAGGTTTGAATAGTCACAGTGGGCACAACATGACCTATACACTTCCTGATAAACTCAGTCACTGTTTCAGTGTATTTCCAGGATGTGTACTCAGAGCATGTGCGGACCAACTGGCAAGTGTCTTCACTGACATTTTCAACCTCTCCCTGACCGAGTATGTAATACCTACATGTTTCAAGCAGACCACCGTAGTCCCTGTGCCCAAGAAAGTGAAGGTAACCTGCCTAAATGACTACCGCCCCGTAGCACTCAGGTCGGTAGCCATGAAGTGCTTTGAAAGGCTGGTCATAGCTCACATCAACACCATCATCCCAGAAACACTAGACCCACTCCAATTCGCATACCGCCCTAACAGATCCACAGATGGCGCAATCTCAATCGCACTCCACACTGCCCTTTCCCACCTGGACAAAAGGAACACCTATGTGAGAATGCTGTTCATTGACTACAGCTCAACGTTCAACACCATAGTGCCCACAAAGCTCATCACTAAGCTAAGGACCCTGGGACTAAACACCTCCCTCTGCAACTGGATCCTGTACTTCTTGACGGGCCACCCCCAGGTGGTAAGGGTAGGCGTACAACACATCTGCCACGCTGATCCTTAACACTGGGGCCCCTCAGGGGTGCGTGCTTAGTCCCCTCCTGTACTCCCTGTTCACCCACGACTACGTAGCCAAGCATGACTGCAACAACATCATTAAGTTTGCTGACGACACAACAGTGGTAGGCCTGATCACCGACAACGATGATAAAGCCTATCGGGAGGAGGTCAGAGACCTGGCAGTGTGGTGCCAGGCCAACAACATCTCCCTCAATGTGAGAAAGACAAAGGAGATGATCGTGGACTACAGGAAAAGGAGGGCTGAACAGATTCCCATTAACATCGATGGGGCTGTAGTGGAGCGGGTCGAGAGTTTCAAGTTCCTTGGTGTCCACATCACCAACAAACTATCATGGTCCAAACACACCAAGACAGTCGTGAAGAGTGCACGACAACACCTTTTCCCCCTCAGGAGACTGAAAAGATTTAGCATGGGTCCCCAGATCCTCAAAAGGTTATACAGCTGCACCATCGAGAGCATCCTGACCGGTTGCATCACCGCCTGGTATGGCAACTGCTCGGCATCCGACTGTAAGGCACTACAGAGGGTACATTACTGGGGCCAATTTTCCTGCCATCCAGGACCTATATACTAGGCGGTATAAGAGGAAGGCCCAAAAAATTGTCAAAGACCCCAGTTTCACAAGTTATAGACATGGCAAGCAGTATCGGAGTGCCAAATCTAGGTCCAAAAGGCTCCTTAACAGCTTCTACCCCCTAGCCATAAGACTGCTGAACAATTAATGTCCACCCGGACTATTTACATTAACAACCCCCCCCCCCCCCCCCCCCTTTGTTTTTACACTGCTGCTACTCACTGTTTATTATCTATGCATAGTCACTTTATTTTAATGTGTTACATTTTATTTTATTTTTTACTTTAGTTTATTTAGTAAATATTTTCTTAACTCTATTTCTTGAACTGCATTGTTGGTTAAGGGCTTGTAAGTAAGCATTTCACGGTATTCAGCGCGTGTGACAAATTTGATTTGAAGTATCTCTTGTCCCATTACATAGCACTATAGTACTTTTGAAACACACAGTGCCAGTGCAACCATGCATCATGGAGTCAATTTTACAGTAGTGTATCATTCCTCACAAGACACCTCAGTGTTGTCAGCTCCGAGCTGAGGATCTCTTTGCTCAGAGACCACTCATGTCTCCTCTTACTCTCTAATACAATACTCTCATTCTCTGTGTCTCAGTGGAGGCTCCTCAGAGGAGGAAGGGGAGGACCATCCTCCTCAGTGAATTTCATAAACATTAAAATAATGAAACATTAAAGTTATCCTTTTTAGATAACAACTATACTAAATATATTAACGTCACCAAATAATTGATTAAAACACACTGTTTTGCAATGAAGGTCTACAGTAGCTTCAACAGCACTCTGTAGGGTAGCACCATGGTGTAGCCGGAGGACAGCTAGTTTCCGTCCTCCTCTGGGTAAATTGACTTCTATATAAAACCTAGGTTGCTCATGGTCCTCACCCCCTTCCATAGACTTACACAGTAATTATGACAACTTCCAGAGGACATCCTCCAACCTATCAGAGCTCTTGCAGCATGAACTGACAGGTTGTCCACCCAATCAAAGGATCAGAGAAGGAATCTAGTACTGAAAGCATAAGCTACAGCTAGCTAGAACTGCAGTGCATAAAATGTGGTGAGTAGTTGACTCAAAGAGAGAGAAAGACAATAGTTGAACAAATTAATTTCTTAAAAAATGAAGGAGAAGCAATAGAGAGAGAGAGAGGGAGAGAGAGAGCTATATTTCGTAGTATTTTTTTTCACTTTCACTTTCACTTAGCTAGCGAATGCAGCTATCTAGTTTAGCCTACTCAAACACCCGGCTCAAACTGTCACGAATTCAGCCGAGGCTGCCCCTCCTCCTTGCTCGGGCAAGTTTCGGCATTTGTCGTCACCGGCTTACTAGCCACTACCGCTCCATTTATCATCACTCCATTTGTCTTTTCTTGTCTTGTCTTGTCAATCACACACACCTGGTACTCATTCCCTCATTAGTCTGTGTATAAGTGTTCCCTCGCCCCCTTGTCTTTTGTGAGTGATTGGTCATTGTGAGAGTAAGTAGCTCGGTTGAGCTACTCTTTCCTTGTATGTAGCCAAGGTGGATTTTCCCTTGTGCTAGTTTCGTTTTGACGCTTGCTGCGCTTTATTCATGTACACTGAATAAACTCTGGATTTCGGTGTTTTACCTCCTGCGCCTGACTCCGTCATTCACACCTCATCACAGAATCACTCACCTCTATGGAGTCAGCAGGAGAGGAGTGCATGCCTGGAATAGTGGCAAGGGTCCAGGAACATTCCACTATGCTGGCCAGCTTGGGGGAAGCTATGTATTGGGTTCTTCAGGTCGTCCAACGCCTGGAGAGAAGAGGAACCGATCCGTCGAGACCAGCTGGCCAACCGGATCCAGCCACCTACATCACAGCACCCGGAGGGATCCAGATATCTCGACCACGGGCGTTCGATGGGACGCCGGCTCTATGTCAGGGATTCCTTCTCCAACTGGAGCTCTACTGCTCCAGTGTCAGGCCGGCGCCATCAGATCGAGAGCAGGTGTCCGTCCTCATTTCCTGCCTCTCGGGGAAAGCCCTGGAGTGGGCCAACGCGCTTTGGAGAGAAGGAGGAGCCGCGTTGGAGGACTACAGGGCGTTCGCCCGCCTATTTCGGGCGGTTTCGATCACCCGCCCGAGGGTCGAGAGGCGGGTGAGCATCTGGTCCACTTGAGGCAGGGGACAAGGACAGTACAGGAGTTTGCGCTGGAGTTCCAGATTCTGGCAGCAGGATCCGGGTGGAACGAGCGGGCCCTGATCAACCAGTTCCGGTTCCATCTACGGGAGGACGTCCGACGGGAGCTAGCCTGCCGTGACACCAGTTTGTCTTTTACCGAACTGGTGGACATGGCCATTCGTCTGAATAACCTGCTGGCAACCAGAGGACGTCCTGGAGGAGGTCTGCCCGTTCCCGCCCCGACCAACGTGGATCCAAAGCTCATGGAGCTGGGTGGTACCGCACACAGAGAGAGCGAAAGACGACAGCGCCAGTACCAATCGGATGGCACAAAGGGACATTCCACCACACGTTGTCGTCAGTGCTCTTTTGGGTCAGGAGGCGGCCGGCAGGGCACTCTCGCATCACTCCAGGTATTGAGCACCCACACTTGTTCAGAGCCCTCTGCTGCGCACTGTACCATACCCATATACTTCCCTGATTACATGAGAGTTCCCAAGTGTAAGGCGCTAGTAGATTCAGGCGCAGCTGGGAACTTTATGGATAAAACTTTCGCACGCCTCCAGGGCATTTCATTAGTTCCCCTATCCATTCCACGCCCCATCAGAGCACTTGATAGTCGACCATTAGGGTCCGGGTTGATAAAGGAAGTCACGGTACCAGTCACCATGATCACACAGGAGACGCATTGTGAGCAGGTCACTTTTTCCATCATTGAGTCTCCTGCTTTCCCTGTGGTGTTAGGGATTCCGTGGCTAGCACTCTACAACCCCACTTTCTCATGGCCGCAGAGGGTTCTCACGGGGTGGTCGTGTTGGGTGTTTCTGTTGGTGCAACCACGGTGGAAAGTCCAGACGGTGCCTCCACAGTGCGCATTCCCCCCGAATACCATGATCTGGCAAAAGTTTTCTCCAAGAATAAAGCCACTAAATTTCCACCTCATCGGGCGGGGGATTGCGCAATAAACCTTTGGGGAGACGCTGTACCTCCCTCGTCATGTGTATCCCCTATCGCAGGCGGAGACGGAGGCTATGGAGACATACGTCACCGAGTCCCTGCGCCAGGGGTACATACGTCCCTCCACTTCACCCGCCTCCTCAAGTTTATTTTTGGTGAAGAAGAAAGACGGCGGTCTGCGCCCGTGCATTGACTATCGACCACTGAACAGGGAGACGATTAGAATTAGTTATCCTCTCCCCCTCATTCCGTCAGTGGTTGAGTCATTGCATGGAGCGCGCTTCTTCACTAAATTAGATCTCAGGAGTGCGTACAACCTGGTGCGTATCCGAGAGGGAGATGAGTGGAAGACAGCATTCAGCACAACCACGGCGCATTATGAATACCTGGTGATGCCCTATGGTTTGATGAATGCTCCCTCAGTCTTCCAGTCCTTTGTGAACAAGGTGTTTCGGGACATGCTTGGTCGCGGTGTAGTGGTCTACATCGATGACATCTTAGTGTATTCCGCTACGTGCGCCGAGCATGTGTCCCTGGTTCGCAAAGTACTGGCCCGACTGTTGGAAAATGACCTTTATGCTAAGGCAGAAAAGTGTATGTTTTTCCAGCAGTCCGTCTCCTTCCTCAGATACCGCATTTCTACCACAGGTGTGGAGATGGAGGGCGACCGCATTGCAGCTGTGTGTAATTGGCCGACTCCAACCACGGTAAAGGAGGTGCAGCGCTTCCTTGGCTTCACCAACTATTATCGGAGGTTTATCCGGGGCTTTGGCAAGGTCGCAGCTCCCATTACATCTCTGTTGAAGGGTGGGCCGTCCCAGCTCCGCTGGTCTGCTGAGGCTGACAGGGCCTTCAGTAACCTGAGGGAACTGTTCACCTCGGCCCCGGTACTGGCCCACCCCGATCCATAACTACCGTTCGTAGTCGAGGTGGATGCGTCCGAGGTTGGGATGGGAGCAGTCCTGTCTCAACGCTCGGGCACGCCACCCAAGCTCCGCCCCTGTGCGTTCTTCTCAAAGAAGCTCAGTCCGGCAGAGCAGAACTACGGCATTGGTGATCAGGAGCTGTTGGCTGTTGTCTGAGCTCTGACCATGTGGAGACATTGGCTCGAGGGGGCGAAACACCCATTCCACGTCTGGACAGACCACCGTAACCTGGAGTACATCCGGGCAGCGAGGAGGCTGATCCCTTGCCAGGCCAGGTGGGCCCTATTCTTCACCCGGTTTGATTTCACACTGTCATACATTCTGGGTACGAAGAACTTGAAGGCAGACGCACTGTCCCGGCTGTATGATACAGAGGAGAGGCCCAGAGACAATACCCCCATACTGCCAGACTCATGCATTGTGGTGCCGGTAGTATGGGTTGATGGACGCGGATATAGCGCAGGCATTACGCACAGATTCATCTCCACCGCAGTGTCCAGCTGGGCTGCAGTATCTGTGATCGTCTGATCTACTGGGCACACACGTTTTTCCCTTGTACTAGTTTCGTTTTGACGCTTGCTGCGCTTTATTCATGTACACTGCATAAACTCTGGATTTCGGTGTTTTACCTCCTGCGCCTGACTCCGTCATTCACACCTCATCACATAAACAGAGAGGGATGCTATGTTAGCTAGCTGGCTATGGCTATCCAACACTGGAACTCTTCCAAGTCAAGGTAAGCTTTTGGTTTTATTAATTTATTGCCACCAGGGCCCGCCGGTGTAACTGCTAAACTGCTTGCTGACTGTAGACTGTACTGCATGATTGTAGCGGGTTTACTAACTCGTTAGTTGTAGTAGCTATGTTGACTAGCTATGACGTTAGCTAGTATGGTGACAACGATGTAGGCTGTGTGTAGCGGTTAGCGGTTATGATATGAAGGTTTGGCCAGGAAAGATTTTTTCGCCTGGTCACAGACAGCTGATGTGTTGTGCACTGAAGTCCACAAGCGAAGGGAAAAGGTGAGAGGAAGAGAGCGCGTAGATGCGAGAAGAAATTCTACAATGAGCTAAATGATCAGGCTGTTTTTTATGTGGCTGCTATGTAAGTGAACTGTGTTTGCATGTGATCAGGGGTGTGTTGTATTCATTTTGCCGATTCTGTTGAAAAACGTTTCTTAAACGGAAGCAAAAGGAACGAAACGGGGATAAACATACCAGAATTTGTCCAATAGAAACTCTTGTTTGTAACTGTTGGACTAATGATTACAGCCTAGATTAACTAGATGCAGGCAAGATTGTGCAAGGCGGTATTGAATGTGTCACTGTCTGTCACCTTCATTACTCTAATACTTCTCTCAACATCTGCACCTCCGTTGTAAACTTTCATTCATAGGCTAGGTTGTAGCAACCTCATGATGGGTATAGGGAAAATTTGAGTATCATGTAGTAGCCAAACCTATCGATGTCACATAGAGCTGGGTGAATAGAATATGAATGACAGTCATTCAATATGCTGTAATAGAAATAAGGCCATGCTAAAAAAAAAAAATAGTCCTCTCTCATCTTAAACGTCAACGACCGCCACTGGTGTCTACAACATTTTCCATATGTCTATATGTTCCTAAGTTACCATTCATGTAAGCTAATATTTGCTCTGGCTCAAACCTAATCTTACAGTGCCTTTAGAAAGTATTCACACCCCTTGACTTTTTCCACATTTTATTACGTTACAGCCTTATTCTAAAATGTATTAAATTGTTTTTTTTCTTCATCAATCAACACACAATACCCCATAATGTCAAAGCAAAAACAGGTTATATATATAAAAAAATATATATTTAATCAATTTTAGAATAAGGCTGTAACGTAACAAAATGTGGAAAAAGTCAAGGGGTCTGAATACTTTCTGAAGGCACTGTATATAAGGCAGAAGTTTCCAAGGAGAGCGCTGTATATAGCCTACCCCACCCATTTCAAGCCAGGCTGTCTCCACTGGGACCTTTTTCTTTGTGTCACCACACAGCAGCACACACAACAGTACGCACATTAAAATAGATTGCCTATTTGCTTTGATTATCCTTTTGGCGTTGGCTGTCTGTATGGATGTTTGGTTCTCAGTGAGTGAGACTAGCGTTGGGTCTGTAGTGGACTGGAACCCAGGTATTACAGTGAAAGGGTGCTCCATTGGAAGGGATTACAAGCTCTATGCTAAGCTATATGTAATGTGTATGTTGACATGGAAGGGGAAACTTGGAAGCACATGAAAAGGTGGGGTGGGTCTGTTAAATGTTATCTCTCTGGAGAGCACTGTCATTACAAAACACTGAAGCACTGTTTTAGCCCAGTTTTATTTTTGCTGTTATCAGTCAGTGGGAGCTACCAGAGGGACCTCTGGAAAAATCACACCCCAGACTTAATACCAGACAATGTTATTTTGGCCTTTTCTTTTGGAAGATTTAGTGACGTCACTGTCTGGTCCAAAAATGACGATTTGGGCAAATTGAAGATCCTACTCCAAATCAACTGTACAGGCATTATTGTCCCATCAGGAAGCATCAATCTCATCTCATCTAATTTCATTTGACACTTAAACAAACTGGTAAATGTGAAGAAACTGCATAGGAAGCTACAATACGTTATAGGCATAACATATGTTATACTATAGACCTACGTACAGTTGTTCAGTGTTAAGCCCACTAACAGGCTATCTCTGTCCCTCCCAGACATAGCTGTGGTGGAGATGACGGACGCTTTCCGCCAGCCCTCCCTGTTCTACCACCTGGGTGTGAGGGAGAGCTTCAGCATGGCCAACAACATCATCCTGTACTGTGACACCAACTCCGACTCGCGACAGTCCCTGCAGGTAAGCTGTGTGGTTCACACTCGCGCGCACACACACACATGCACACATGCCTTACATAAATGTATCTGCAGCCTGTCAGCCTTTTTTCTCATCACTTTGTACATACTTTAATCAACTTAATGTTTCCACAATGGATGTAATGTCTTAAGGTTCATCAGGTTAATGACAAAGGTCTATATTTAGAATCTGAGTGTGTGGGGAACATGTAATAGCTGTCATTGCTGTTATAGTGACAGTTCAACACATTAGTTATTTGTTTGAAGGGGGATGCATTAACACCTAGACAGGAAATTGTGTGTTTCATAAGACATTAGGCCTATGTAAAATAGCATTTGACTGAGGAAAAACAATCAATTTGGTTTAATATTGCACGCCATTACATCCATTACATCCATTTAGCCCTCTAGTCTTGTAAAAGAGAATTTTGTAGACAGGGAAATGTAATTGATAGACTGACTCATTTCCTGGCATTTGCAGAAGAGGTTTGCATATGTGTCAATTTTGGTGTTGTCTATGCCCTTGGGCCTGAGTCCTCAGGTGATGTACAGTTGATTAAACATTAGCCTAAACTGGTTTGCAAAGTGAGAGAGCCCTTGCAGCTGCAAGGGAATCCCCTAACAATGACCACCGCCAACAACACACAAGCATGCAAATTAGAGAATGTGGGGAGGGGAGACTATGGTTTCCTGTGCATACAATGCCTTCAGAAAGTATTCACACCCCTTGACTTTTTCCACATTGTGATGTGATACAGCCTGAATTTAAAATAGATTAAATTGAGATTTTGTGTCACTGGCCTACACAAATACCCCATAATGTCAAAGTGGAATTATGTTTTTAGACATTTTTACAAATCAATACAAAATGAAAAGCTGAAATGTCTTGAGTCAATAAGCATTCAACCCCTTTGTTATGGCAAGCCTAAATACGTTCAGGAGTAGAAATTTGCTTAATAAGTCACATAATAAGTTGCATGGACTCGAACTGTGTGCAATAATAGTGTTTAACATTATTTTTGAATGACTACCTCATCTCTGTAACCCACACATACAATTATCTGTAAGGTCCCTCAGTCAAGCAGTGAATTTCAAGCACAGATTCAACCACAAAGACCAGGGAGGTTTTCCAATGCCTTGCAAAGAAGGGCACCTATTGGTACACTGCAGTGGCGGTCGGTGTCGTTTAAAATGAGAGAGGATGATAAAAAAAATTATGAGCATGGCCTTATTTCTATTACAGCATATTGGATGACTGTCATTCAATGTAACATCGATAGGTTTAGGCTACTACATGATACTCAAATTTTCCCTATACCCATCATGAGGTTGCTACAACCTAGCTTATGAATGAAAGTGTACAACGTAGGTGCACACAGGTCGAGGGAAAGATTTGAGGTGATAGACATTGACACATGGACAGACAGTGACACCACCTTGCACAGTCTTGCCTGCATCTAGCTGACCTAGGGTGTAATCATTAGTCCAACAGTTGCAAACAAGAGTTTCTATTGGACAAATTCATGTATGTTTATCCCATTTTCGTTCCGTTGCTTCCGTTTAAGAAACGTTTTTCAACAGAATCGGCAGAATGAAAACACCCCTGATCACACGCCACATATAAACATTCATTCTGTGATATTTTGATTGGGTGGACAACATGTCAGTTCATGCTGCAAGAGATCTGAAAGGTTGGAGGATATCCTCCGGAAGTTTTCATAATGAATGTGTAAGTCTATGGAAGGGGGTAAGAACCATAAGCCTCCTAGGTTTTGTATTGAAGTCAATGTACCCAGAGGAGGACAGAAGCTAGCTGTCCTCCGGCTACACCATGGTGCTACCCTACAGAGTGCTGATGAGGCAACTGTAGACCTTTATTGCAAAACAGTGTGTTTTAATCAATTATTTGGTGACGTGATTATATTTTGTGTAGTTTTATCTAAAAAGGACGATAACATTTTAAATGTTTCACTATTTTTATTTTTATGAAATTCACTGAGGAGGATGGTCCTCCCCTTCCTCCTCTGAGGAGCCTCCACTAGTACACTGAACAACAATTTGAACACAACATGTAAAGTGTTGGCCCCCTGTTTCATGACCTGAAATAAAAGATCCCAGAAATGTTCCATACGCACAAAAAGCTTATTTCTCTCAAATTGTGTGCACAAATGTGTTTACATCCCTGTTAGTGAGCATTGCCAAGATAATCCATCCACCTGACAGATACCTGTGGCATATCAAGAAGCTGATTAAACAGCAGGATCATTACACAGGTGCACCTTGTGCTGGGGACAATAAAAGGCTATTCTAAAATGTGCAGTTTTGTCACACAACACAATGCCACAGATGTCTCAAGTTGAGGGAGCGTGCAATTGGCATGCTAACTGCAGGAATGTCCACCAGAGCTGTTGCAGGAATGTCCACCAGAGCTGTTGCCAGATAATTGAATGTTCATTTCTTTACCATAAGCCACCTCCAACGTCATTTTGGAGAATTTGGCAGTACGTCCAACTGGCCTCACAACCGCAGACCACGTGTATGGCGTCGTGTGGGCGAGCGGTTTGCTGATGTCAACGTTGTGAACAGAGTGCCCCATAGTGGCGTTGGGGTTATGGTATGGGCAGGCATAAGCTACGGACAACAAACACAATTGCATTTTATCGATGGCAATTTGAATGCACAGAGATAGAGTGACGAGATCCTGAGGCCCATTGTCGTGCCATTCATCTGCTGCCATCACCTCACGTTTCAGCATAATAATGCACGGCCCCATGTCGCAAGGATCTATACACAATTCCTGGTAGCTGAAAATGTCCCAGTTCTTCCATGGCCTGCATACTCACCAGACATGTCACCCATTGAGCATGTTTGGGATGCTCTGGATCAACGTGTACGACAGAGTGTTCCAATTCCGCCAATATCCAGCACCTTCGCACAGCAATTGAAGAGGAGGAGGCCAACATTCCACAGGCCACAATCAACAGCCTGATCAACTCTATGTGAAGGAGATGTGTCGCACTGCATGAGGCAAATGGTGGTTACACCAGATACTGACTGGTTTTCTGATCCACCCCCCTACCTTTTTTTAAAGGTATTTTTGACCAACAGATGCATATCTGTATTTCCAGTCATGTGAAATCCATAGATTAGGGCCTAATGAATCACCATGAGACCAATGGTGACTTTAAAACAGTTACAGTTTAATGGCTGTGATAGGAGAGACATTTGGATGGATCAACAACATTGTAGTTACTCCAAAATAAGAAAGAAGCCTGTAGAGAATAACAAATATTCCAAAACATGCATCCTGATTGCAATAAGGCACTAAAGTAAAACTGCAAATAAAATGTGGCCAAGAAATGAACTTTATGTCCTGAATACAAAGCATTATATTTGGGGCAAAACCAACACAACACATCACTAAGTACCACTATTCATATTTTCAAGCATGGTGGTGCCTGCATCATGTTATGGGTATGCTTGTCATCAGCAAGGGCTAGGGAGTTTTTTTTAAATTAAAATAAACGGAATAGAGCTAAGCACAGGCAAAATTCTGGAGGAAAACCTGGTTCATTCTGCTTTCCAACAGACACTGGGAGATAAATTCAGCTTTTAGCAGGACAATAACCTTAAACACAAGGTAAAATATACACTGGAGTTGCTTACCAAGACGACATTAAATGTTCCTGAGTGGCCTAGTTACAGTTTTGACTTAAATCAGGTTGAAAATGTCTGTCTAGCAATGATCAACAACCAACTTGACAGAGCTTGAAGAATTTTCAAAAGAATAATGTGGAAGTATTGCATAATCCAGGTGTGCAAAGCTCTTAGAGATTTACCCAGAAAGACTCACAGCTGTAATCACTGCCAAAGGTGATTCTAATATGTATTGACTCAGGGTTGTGAATACTTATGTAAATTAGATATTTCTGTAATTCACTTTCACTAAATGTACAAAATGTTCAAAAATACATGTTTTCACTCATTATGGAGTATTGTGTGTAGATGGGTGAGAAAAATTTAATCCATTTTGAATCCAGGCTGTAACACAACAAAATGTGGAATAAGTCAAGCGTAATGAATACTTTCTGAAGGCACTGCAGAAATCAAGATACACCACACACACTCATATGACCTGCAATGCTCTGCTCTGACATTGTCATTGACATAAAAAAAGCATTGCAATATTTTGAAATTGTCATAAAATCCTCAAAGAATAACCTCTTCAAATAATAAGTAATCAAATAATCTATTGCAAAGTGTACCCTAAAATAAATATTATGCCTGTAATCTTGATGAACTGCCCTGCATCTCCACTTGCCTACACTTCGACACCCTGCAGTAAAGAAAACGACTTTCTGTAGTGGTTTTACCAGATCTGTACCAGCTCCCTCATTGAAGGTTAAGAGTAACAATGGCTGTTAACCTTTATAGAATGTTAGAATAACTCCTTAAGAGCCTGTGGTTCAACCTCTTTTTAAAGTGCCTTTTCCCACATACAGTGGGGAGAACAAGTATTTGATACACTGCCGATTTTGCAGGTTTTCCTACTTACAAAGCATGTAGAGGTCTGTAATTTTTATCGTAGGTACACTTCAACTGTGAGAGACGGAATCCAGAAAATCACATTGTATGATTTTTAAGTAATTAATTTGCATTTTATTGCATGACATAAGTATTTGATACATCAGAAAAGCAGAACTTAATATTTGGTACAGAAACCTTTTACAGAGATCATACGTTTCCTGTAGGTCTTGACCAGGTTTGCACACACTGCAGCAGGGATTTTGACCCACTCCTCCATACAGACCTTCTCCAGATCCTTCAGGTTTCGGGGCTGTCGCTGGGCAATACGGACATTCAGCTCCCTCCAAAGATGTTCTATTGGGTTCAGGTCTGGAGACTGGCTAGGCCACTCCAGGACCTTGAGATGCTTCTTACGGAGCCACTCCTTAGTTGCCCTGTCTGTGTGTTTCTGGTCGTTGTCATGCTGGAAGACCCAGCCACGACCCATCTTCAATGCTCTTACTGAGGGAAGGAGGTTGTTGGCCAAGATCTCGCGATACATGGCCCCATCCATCCTCCCCTCAATACGGTGCAGTCGTCCTGTCCCCTTTGCAGAAAAGCATCCCCAAAGAATGATGTTTCCACCTCCATGCTTCACGGTTGGGATGGTGTTCTTGGGGTTGTACTCATCCTTCTTCTTCCTCCAAACACGGTGAGTGGAGTTTAGACCAAAAAGCTATATTTTTGTCTTATCAGACCACATGACCTTCTCCCATTCCTCCTCTGGATCATCCAGATGGTCATTGACAAACTTCAGACGGGCCTGGACATGCGCTGGCTTGAGCAGGGGGACCTTGCGTGCGCTGCAGGATTTTAATCCATGACGGCGTAGTGTGTTACTAATGGTTTTCTTTGAGACTGTGGTCCCAGCTCTCTTCAGGTCATTGACCATGTCCTGCCGTGTAGTTCTGGGCTGATCCCTCACCTTCCTCATGATCATTGATGCCCCACGAGGTGAGATCTTGCATGGAGCCCCAGACCGAGGGTGATTGACCGTCATCTTGAACTTCTTCCATTTTCTAATAATTGCGCCAACAGTTGTTGCCTTCTCACCAAGCTGCTTGCCTATTGTCCTGTAGCCCATCCCAGCATTGTGCAGGTCTACAATTTTATCCCTGATGTCCTTACACAGCTCTCTGGTCTTGGCCATTGTGGAGAGGTTGGAGTCTGTTTGATTGAGTGTGTGGACAGGTGTCTTTTATACAGGTAACGAGTTCAAACAGGTGCAGTTAATACAGGTAATGAGTGGAGAGCAGGAGGGCTTCTTAAAGAAAAACTAACAGGGCTGTGAGAGCCGGAATTCTTACTGGTTGGTAGGTGATTAAATACTTATGTCATGCAATAAAATGCAAATGAATTACTTAAAAATCATACAATGTGATTTTCTGGATTTTTGTTTTAGATTCCGTCTCTCACAGTTGAAGTGTACCTATGATAAAAATTACAGACCTCTACATGCTTTGTAAGTAGGAAAACCTGCAAAATCAGCAGTGTATCAAATACTTGTTCTCCCCACTGTATAACATTTCCCTGGTTGTTTGCTGGCACTTACAGTATGACACTGCAAAAATAAGTGCTAGCGAGACTGTATTAGCATTTCTACTGGTTCTGTTTACAACTACAGGAATCCATTTATAGCAGGAGTCCATTTATGATGTAAAGATATCTCTAGTCAATGAACCGTGGCCAATGTAATGTTTCAGTGATTTTTCTACATCAGCCTTGCAAACTCACTTACTCACCACAATACAGTATTGACTTTTCTCTTTTTCTTTTGCAGGATATTATTTGCCAGAAGAACACTGTAAGTACACAAACTTCTAACTCTCTCTCTATTTCAAAGCTGTTAGAAGCAAAACCTCTCCTCTCTTTCTTCTTGCACCTTTCCTGTGTGAAAGTAAGTGCAATAAACAGTTATTTTTTTCTCACGGCAGCATTCAGCAACACACCAGTGTCTGCTACAATCAGCCCATTTTAATTACCCAGTTCAGTATCCCTCTAGTTTGGCTTTGTGCATTCTGCTTTGTGTACAGTAAACTAAAGCATTTTCCCTTACTCAGAGATTTTTCCAGGATAGCTTTACTTGGTTGACAGGCAGCCTTATTATCAGGGTGACTGGGGAATGTGCTGTGGAATGCAGCAAGAGAATGAGTTCACTTTCAATTTCACCTCTCATTTTCGATTTCCTGCCACTGTGCTGTGTCGACACAGCAGTGGTTTAAGCTCCCCCGTCTGTAACACAGTGTCTGCCACTCCTTCTGCCCAGTGATAGCTAGATTAGAAAAGGAGACAACACACAGTCTGGCTGGCTTTCTTATATAGAATAATAGGATATGGTGACACTGATGCACTGTGGAATGAGGGGGGGGGGGGGGGGACTGTGAGTTTGAGGCAAGGGCATGGACATGGAGCCTCCTGAGCAGCTGGCCTAAGTGGCTTATGGAGTGGAATATGGTGGCTTGTGCTCCAGGAAGCAGGTTGATGGGCTGATCTGTGTGTGGCGACAGAGCCTTGTGAAGAGGACTGATTACTGCATTATAGTGAGAGTGCACTACTGCACTCCGTGACTGACTATCTCTCTCCATCTGTGTCTACACACCACTTTCCTTCCCTTTGCTCTGAGAAAACAAACACACCACGCCACAGATATGACACATTAGTGGCACTCTGACCTCGTCACACACACACTACTCAGTCCCGTCTACCCCTCCCCCTTTATACGAATGGGTTAATCTCATACTGCCTAACTGGGTGATTTAACTCCTTAATTACTGTAACATGCAAACACCCTGGCTTCATCCCAAATGGCAGCTTATGTATTCCCTTTATAGTGCCCTACTTTTGACCAGGGCCGATAGGGCTGTGGTCAAAAGTAGTGCACTATGTAGGGAAGAAGTTGCGATTTAGGACACCCGCCTAGTGTTCTGTCCGTGTGCTCCTTGTGTTGTTTTTGGGACCTTCGTGTCACCTACCCTCAGAGACTTGCTGCTGAGGTGAGAAGCATCCAGCTACAGATTATTCGCGCTAACGCCGCCTGGTCTGCGAACCTCAGTGCGCATATGTGTGCGTCTCAGATGGTATGTGTGCGCACAACCTGTAGACGCTTGTTGATTACCTGTATCACGTGAGTCACTAGCTTTGTTCCAGGGCGTCAGTGTGCTACGCACATACCAGTCACGCACTAGCTCTGGTCCAGGGTGTTATATTAACTACTGTTGCTTCTGCAGCTAGCCAGTACACACTAGCTAGGCTAGCTAGCTATTACACGCTAGCTAGTACACACTACCTAGCTAGTACACACTACCTAGCTAGTACACACTATCTAGCTAGTACACACTATAGCTAGCTAGTACACCCTAGCTAGTAATGTTACATACCAGCTAGCTAGTAGGCCTACAACACTAGCTAGCTAGCTAGTACACACTAGCTAGTACAATGCTAGCTAGCTAGTACACACTAACTAGTACAGACTAGCTAGTGCAAAGCTTCTAATTATAAATGTAATTTCACCACCAGGCTGTAAAAATAAGCATCATGACATTTTTCTACAGTACCAAGCCTATTATTCATTGTCTTTATGCCCTCATTTTAAAGGGTAACGCACCATCCTTTCTGGCACCATTAGACCTGTCTGAGCTCGTATGTCGACTCTCACAGTGTCTGTGTCATGAAAAGGTATCTGCTGGAGCCAGACCCCAATAAGGTTAGGCTCCAGCAGATACCTTATCACACCACATATACTGTGAGACATACAAGATGAGACAAGATGTCAAATGGTGCCAGAGAGGATGGTGCATTACCGCCACCAACAGCACAGGTGGTGAAATTACATTTAGAATTAGAAGCACTAGCTAGTTGCACAGACAAAAGCTGTTGGTTATCAGTATCTTTGCTAGTAGTACTAAGTATCTAGCTAGCGCTACTAGCTAGCCGGTAGCTTGGTTGTAGTGATTTTTGGCATTAAGATTGTATCAAAAAATTATCAAAACCAAACTCATCCTGAACACATACAGTGCCTTCAGAAAGTATTCGTACCCCTTGACATTTTCCACATTTTGTTGTGTTACAGCCTGAATTTGTGGCCTACACACAATACCCCATAATGTCAAAGTGGATTATTATTATTTGTTTTACAAATTAATGAAAAATGAAAAGCTGAAATGTCTTGAGTCATTAAGTATTCATCCCCTTTGTTATGGCAAGCCTAAATAAGTTCAGGAGTAGAAATGTAAATGTGCTTAATAAGTTGCATGGACTCACTCTGTGTGTATAATTGTGTTTAACATTCTTTTTGAATGACTACCTCATCTCTGTACCCCACACATAAAATTATCTGTAAGGCCCCTTAGTCGAGCAGTGAACACACATTCAAACACAGATTCAACCACAAAGACCAGGAAGGTTTTCCAATGCCTCACAAAGAAGGGCACCTATTGATAGATGGGTAAAAAAAAAGCTGACATTGAATATCCCTTTGAGCATGGTGAGGTTATTAAATACACTTTAGATGATGTATCAATACACCCAGTCACTACAAAGATACAGGCGTCCTTCCTAACTCAGTTGCCGGAGAGGAAGGAAACCGTTCAGGGATTTCACCATGAGGCCAATGGTGACTTTAAAACAGTTACAGAGTTTAATGGCTGTGATAGGAGAAAAATGTGGATGGATCAACAACATTGTAGTTACTCCAAAATACTAACCTAATTGACAGAGTGAAAATAATGAAAAGAAAGCAAATGTTTGTATTCTCTACATGTTTGCAATAAAGTAAAACTGCAATAAAAATTAACTTTATGTCCTGAATACAAAGCGTAATATGTGGGGCAAATCCAACACAACACATCACTGAGTACCACTATTCAATTTTCAAACATGGTGGTGTCTGCATCATGTTATGGGTATGCTTGTCGTCGGCAAGGACTAGGGAGTTTTTTTAGGATAAAAATAAACGGAATAGAGCTAAGCACAGGCAAAATCCTGGAGGAAAACCTGGTTCAGTCTGCTTTCCAACAGACACTGGGAGACAAGTGTTTTATTTTTCATAAATCTTCTACAAATGTTAGAATTTGTCTTCCACTTTGTCATTACAGAGTGTTTTGTGTAGATCGTTAACAAAAAATGACAAATAAATCAATTTTAATCCCACCTTGTAACACAACAAAATGTGTAAAAAGTCAAAGGGTGTGAATACTTTCTGAAGCACTGTAGCTAGCTAACTCATCCAACTTTGACCACTATGATACTAACATAATGCCCTGGACCAGAGCTAGTGCGCCATCTGGTATGTGCGTAGCACCCTGATGCCCTAGAACACGTTGAGAGTTGAGGTTGCACGCGCACATACCAACTGAGACGCAAAAATACAATTTGAGACACATGTGCTTTGCGATTTGCAGACCAGGCGGCGTCAGCGCGCATAATCTGCAGTTGGATGCTTCTCATTGGCTGACATTGCCGGGGAGAAGGACAGTCTCAATGGCACCTAGCGATTAAAAAATGTATAAATCTGTGATGTGTTGTCATCATGTAATCCGCTAGGGCATGAATCACGCAGTGTGTGGCTCAATATAGGACAGGATGTTGTAATCTGTGTCTGTACCTAGCCGTGACAAGATTTCACTGGTTATTTTGGAAAGATATGGCATGACTGGTGATGATGTCATAAAAAATAAGATTGCAGAGGAGGAAGCAGTTTTACTGTGGAACGTTCCAATTTCTACAGGCAGAAGTTGAGCCTCTGTTTACTTCCTTTTGTTGCAAGTGTGAGTAGCAAGCAGCCGGGATGTGTTCTTGAAGATGGAATTGAAACAGAGAGGTTAAAATAGCCACTGACTGTGCACTCAGGATTCATCCCTTTCCGTACCCTACTGTAGCCTATATGTTCAAGTATATTTAGCCTCCATCAACTCAAGCTTTTCAAGTGCTGAGTGTTGAGTCTACTGTAAATGACAGACTAAAATGACATCAATTATCACGTTTCAAGAGAAGACACAGATGCAGACATTGTTGAAGTAACAAAAGTTTATTACAAAAACAGGGGGCAGGCAAAGGTCAGTAATCCAGATCAGAGTCCAAAAGGTACAGAATGGCAGGCAGTCTCAGGGCAGGCAGAATGGTCAAAACCGGGAAAACTAGAAAACAGGAACTTGAGAAAGACAGGAGCAAGGGGAAAACCGCTGGTAGGCTTGACGAAACAAAATGAACTGGCAACAGACAAACAGAGAACGCAGTGTATAAATACACTGGGGATAATGGGGAAGATGGGCGACACCTGGAGGGGGGTGGAGACAATCACAAAGACAGGTGAAACAGATCAGGGTGTGACATCAATGATAGATTTACTGGTACTCTCTACAAATACCACATGCAAATACAGTTGGACGAGAGTAGTAAGACAGACGTGGTTTGAATTGATTTCCATGAGCAACATGAATGGAGTTTTAAGGCTAGTTCTGTCCTGAGGGAAGTGTGAGCAGCCCGGTTAAACAGATCCTTATGCCACTGTCATTACTACTTTAGACAGACTCAATTATGTCCATGGGTACAACCACACCATTGTCTCTGCAGATCAGATTCTCCTCCTTATGTCACAACACTATGTCACAAAATGACCAGCACGAGGCAGGCACTTACCACTGTCCTCCCATTGTATATACAGTGGGGAGAACAAGTATTTGATACACTGCCGATTTTGCAGGTTTTCCTACTTACAAAGCATGTAGAGGTCTGTAATTTTTATCATAGGTACACTTCAACTGTGAGAGACAGAATCTAAAACAAAAATCCAGAAAATCACATTGTATGATTTTTAAGTAATTCATTTGCATTTTATTGCATGACATAAGTATTTGATCACCTACCAACAGATCCAACCTGTTCTCCCCACTGTAACGCATGCAGTCAACATGCAATGTAATATAATCGAACAGAAACAACCTCTACATTAGCACGGTCCCAGATCTGTTTGTGTTTTAGAATCATAGAGCACAAACAGATCTGGGACCAGGCGACCTCCGTATGTTTACAACCCAACACATTGCTGTTCTGTTTCCATCCAGACATGCTCAGCCAACTACAGCTTCATCCCGTACATGGTGACGCCCCACAACAAGGTGTACTGCTGTGAGAGCAGCCTGATGAAGGGCCTGACAGAGCTGATGCAGCCCAGCTACGAGATGCTGCTGGGACCCATCTGCATGCCCCTGCTGGACCGCTTCATCCAGCTGTTCAAGGTGCCCCAGGCTAACTCCTGGTGAGTAGTAGAGAGATGTGTAGGGTTAGACGCTAGGTCTAAAGCTCCTGTTGACTAGGTTGTTGGGGTTAGACACTGGGCTGCTGGGCCTAAGTCACATGTTTGCTGTACTCACACCTTGCTGTAGTGAAACAGGTGTCGCCTCGCTAGGGAAGTTGTGAACATGCACAACAAGGTGATGATTACAGGGCTATTATTGCCAACAGAGGTGTATTAACGTGACCTAAAGTGTACTGTATAACAGCTGGATTTTGCGTTGTCTTGTGTAATTGTCTGTGGTTGATTAAGCAACATGTATGACTAGCTGATGAAGTGCGGTATGACTGTAGCCATACTATAGTTTAATGGAGTCATTGAAAGTGTGATTACCCGATAAGCTTTACCTAATTTCAAATGTGCAATGTTTTTTGTTAGTCTGTTCTTCTTTTCATCAGATATTGCACTTCATGAGTATTCCTCAGAGTCCATTGTATTATCCAATTCACTCATTTTGGATAATACATGGTGCATTACTTTATTTGGTGTGTCCCTCTGCAACACTTTGGCTTGCATAGCAATCTCAGTTTTAATGTTAGCATTGCTTAGTTCTGTCCTAATGTTTAAGGCTTCTCTCTCTGCCAATTTTCAGCATCACAGTCTCTTCCAGGAATAGGGAGTCATATTTTAGAGAGCTGAGAGAAAAGTGCAGCTCCAACATTACAGTGAAGAATACATTGAAGGGGCTTACCAGGGAAGACATTCATGAGCTCCACATTCAGCTGCCGCGAGGAAGTAAATAACTGACATACTGCATATGTTTAAGAGGGTAGACTATTTATAATCGTGTCAGGCAAGGCAAGATCAAAGACATTGTAGCCAATATCAAAAGTTGCCTGAGAGGAATAGATACATGTTTTTCAATTATCAATGGTTGATTCTATCCCCATTCCCCATATTTATTTCCCCAGAAAGTCACACCAATACATAATAATGGTTTATTTGCAGAAAAGTTGATTTCTAGTGTGAAATAACATCTCTCTGTGAATCTCTCCGTTTCCCCACAGCCAATACTTCAGAGAAACCATTCTCAACGAGATTCGGAAAGCACGGGAATTGTTCACAGGGATGGAGCTGGCCTCAGAACTCAGCCGAATTCAACAACGATTGGACAACGTAGAGTGCCTTTCAGCTGACATTGTCATCAACCTGCTTCTGTCCTACAGGGACATCCAGGTACATTTGGCCTTCTTCAGCTTGTCAGATGCTATCGGCGTGGGCCATTTAGACGGACTGAAATGCTCAGCATAAATGTTTTATGGCCTCCCTCAGTCCCTTTGCTAACTGAATTTTATATCAGAAGAATTACTATTTTGGGCTTCCTGTGGAAAGCTGCAGATTAAGTATTTGTCATCTTCCTGTGGCTCATCTGCAACTGCACTGCAGTATGTTCTCTATGCATTGCCATTCACCCTACACCCTCCCATCCTGCCAGCCATAGGCAACCACCCGCCACATTAATAAATGATGCCAACAACAAGAGCTACAAGGAGAGGCTGAATTATTCAACGTGTTTTGGATAAATATATACTGGACCAAAAATGTTGGAAGAGGGGACATTCGATTATTGAAGTACTTGAAGAAGCCGACAATGTCCTTCCCAAAGTAGTGACTTTGTAAGGGAACATGGACATAGATATTTTAGGTTTCATGTAAACTATAGCAACCAAGATGTGGCTGAGTGGGTACATGATTTTCAATACAACGATCTGTTTTTCTATGCTTGTATGTAACGTAGGATTATGAATCCATAGTGAAGCTGGTGGAGACCTTGGAGAAGCTTCCTACATTCGACCCTGTGGCCAATCCCCATGTCAAGTTCCACCATGCCTTTGCACTGAATCGGTAAGACCCCCAGCATGTAACACCTGTTTTTTCCTACGCACGCACACGCACACACACACACACACACACACACACACACACACACACACACACACACACACACACACACACACACACACACACACACACACACACACACACAGACAGACACACACATAACATGCATGTGCTGAACATGTGTGTCTGTGCTCTGAGTCGGAACATCACACATGTTCAGCTTGGAAAGTATTTTACTGCCTGCTCTTTAACATGCTGCCTCACTTGTAAACGCACACTGGGTTTCCACCTGTAATAAAGCAAGTTGCTCTTTCATTTCGGAGCCATTGGAAAATTCCTGCATGCTACAACGCAACATTGGTGTCTAGCCAGTTAAGAGAACATTTTACTGCATTTTACACACTCAAAGAAATCTGTTGCACATTCTTTGCATAATTGGGAAAACATTGAATGGCCCATAAATTAAGATTGTTGCCATGAGTCTGTGTGATTGTTTAGACAGCAGCCCATTTGTTCCCAATTTCCCCCAACTAGAGGTGGTCCATGACTCAGCAGTTTAGTGCACCATAGCAAAAATATTGCCATTATCCTGCAACAATGAAGCATGGATAATTATATTTAAATCTCTTCTTTTAAACATGTCTGACAAGCAGAGTTTTCTGTTGAGTAATTGGGTTAAGCTGGTGAGAAAACAGCAGCAGCAGGGATGTAAATGCTAGAGTCGAAGCCTTTCCTGTTGCGCTCCCTCCCTACTTCCCCTCCATGTTTGACTGTTGGATGACTGGAGTGGGCTAGGCTGACTCACTGCTTAGCTTTGGCCCCCTCCAGTTGCCCTTCAGCGGCACACTAGTGTGAAGTGAAAGCTAGGGAGCGGAGAGCAGCCTGAGCTGCAGCCTCCATAAGAGGTGCCGTAATCCCATTCCCTCTGGATAGGCTCCATGGAAAAAGCTGCTAGTTCCTTTGCTTTATTTAACATCCATCTGTCATTAATTAGGTGGCTAGCTAGTTCACCAATTCACTGTCCAGGTCTTCATAATTTGCACATGCCTGAATTTACAATAAAAATTGGTTAGTTTAGCTTTTCATCTAGATAAACAGCTGATGAACACATTTGGATGAATGCTAGCTCGCTAGATCGTGTCAATCGTTAGCTAGCTAGCTTGACTAGTGGGCTGATAAGAGCAAACTCAGCATTGTATGTCCAAATTATTGAATTGAAAATGCATATCAAAGTAATTTGTTGAACATTTTAACATTAATTTTGTTAATAAATAAACGTAACACTCACATTCCACAAAGTTATTCCTCTTTCTTCTGGAAAATGTTCTATGAAGAGGTGACTTCCGTCCGCCATTAGTTGTTGCCAGAAGTTGGGAGTTTTACCTGTGGCGCAAGGTGTTATGGGATATCCTACCCGGCGAAGGAAACACCAGAGAGGAAGGGGCGAAATTAATAGGCCTATATTCTAAAATCAGTGATAGGCCTACATTGGATTCTGACTCAAAATCTTCCAAATGAAGGTAGGGCATACCTCGGAGAAGGCATCATTTTAAGTTACCTTGGGAATAGGACATGGCAATTTGAATGTCCTGCCTTGATGCACTATCCTTGCCGATTGAAGGCACCCTATTCCCTATAAAAAGGGAATAGGATACCATTTGGGACTCACCTCTTGTCTGTCTCTGATCATTGGTTCTTCCCTCTGCTGTTTTCAGGAGGAACCTCCCGGGGGACCGTCACAAGGCCCTGGACATCATGCTGCCCCTGGTGAAGGCTGACAACCAGGTGGCTTCAGACATCTACTGTCTGGTGGGACGCATCTACAAGGACATGTTCCTGGAGTCTCACTTCGCTGACAAAGAGAGCAGGGACAGTGGCACGGCCTGGTGAGAGCTGCACACACACACACACGCACACACACTGGTGAGAGACTGGCTGCTGATGAGAGTCATTACCTCTCACTCCCCTCTCACTCCTCACTAGCCAGAGAAGAAGCGAAGACCACCTCTCAACTACAGATAATGAACATCCGTGTCATCTGACATGGAGCAAAGAGGCTGCAAGGTCTGACAGAAGCTGATTTGAAACGGCACAACCACCAGTGATAATATGAAGATAATTGCGGTCTTCCTGGAATGATTATGTCTCGCATCGAGAAGATTTATGGCATCTCATTAGAATAACTCCCCATCGGGCTATCCTTGTCCTCTGTTCCAACCCAGGCAATGTCTTTGGAGAGCCTTCTCATGTTATTCACACTCATTCCCTCAGTGGAACAGATTGCTCATTAAGTAAATTAGGGTTTTTATCTGCGAGTGCCAAGCTTTGTGCAAGTGGTTCATCTGTGCAGCCTGCAAAATAAGTCTAATTGTTTTGGATGCTTTTTACAAAACTAGGGAGGTGAAAAGGATATAAGTTCTCACTAAGGACACATCAGCAATTACTGTAGGAACATAATGTCTGATTTAAAAATGAAGCATGTGTAATATTGGTGATTCTACGTTAGCTTCTCTGTCTTTCCTCTCAGGTTTAAGAAGGGGTTTGAGTCCGAGCCGACATTACACTCTGGCATCAACTACGCCGTTCTACTCCTGGCAGCGGGACACCAGTTTGACGCCTCCTTCGAGCTCCGCAAAGTCGGTGAGTATTGACTAACACTTTATTCTCATTGATATCTAATGTTTTGCCTTGAGCTGCCTGACGGTGCATTGGACTTGGCTGTTTTCCATTAGAACTGCTGATGACTAATAATAATTGAGTTACTGACCTGCATTCTCCCTTTACAGCACTTATTCTCTTATCATAAAATGTGAGATCAATATATACTTAAGTGACAGATACTGCTCATTCAAATGAACAGCCTGCTTATGATGAGACACTCCCATAAAAGGTAGTCTGGGTGTGAACAGAGAGCCTGATACTGTATTGCAGGGGTTAATATGAAACATCAGATTGCACATACACAACAACGTTTCTATTTTTTTCATTTTTTGCAAGGGAGTTTTGTGCTGTTTGGCTCCCAATCCTTTGTGTTTGCTGTGAAATCTGAGGCTCAGAAAGTAGCTCAGGAATGTGAGAAACAGGACAGACAGTCCTAGGAATCAACCGTGGGCCCCCTCCCAGTCCTTGCCCCCCCTCCCTGCCCTCCTCTACTCTGCCCTATCCCGGGCTGCCTGAGCAAGACATGTAGTGGCAGCGTCCCTCAGCGAGGTCAAAAACAACAACCATGCTCCATTATCACTCTGCAATTTAGTAGCAACATGTCAAGCAACTACATTGCATGTTAAGATTTATCCAAAGTGGGTACTGAGATTCTCCAAGCTACATTTCAGGTGAAATGCTTGACATAAGGGTAAGCGTTACAGTGCCCAGCCCATTCCCAAACCCCCGCTGTGCAGTACATCCCATTGTGCTCTCCTTCGCTAAGAATCTGATCTCTATGAGGAAATAACAGACGGTATAAAAATAACACAAAATAGGACATAGTATCTCGAAACGTTGCACAATAAAACGGTGGAAGGATTCAACAGTGTGGAGTATCTTTCTTTTATATTATAATAATACACAGGAGGTTAGTGGTGCCTTAATTGGGTAGGACTGGCTCGTGGTAATGGCTGGAGCGGAATTGGTGGAATGGTATCAAATACATGGTTTCTTTTTGTTTGATGCCATTCCATTTGCTCCGTTCCAGCCATTATTATGAGCCGTTTTCCCCTCAGCAGCCTCCACTGTTATAATATGTTCCTGACCTGACCTTGTTGTTCTCTCCAGGAGTGAAGCTGAGCAGCCTACTGGGGAAGAAGGGCAGCCTGGACAAGCTGCAGAGCTACTGGGATGTGGGCTTCTTCCTGGGGGCTAGCATCCTGGCCTGTGACAACACCAGGGTCATACAGGCCTCCGAGAAACTCTTCAAACTGAAGGCTCCTGTCTGGTGAGCGAGGCTTTTTTTTACATTTAAAGCTCAACATATAGAGAAATTATTTCAACCTATTTTGCACAATTTAAATGTCCTTTATCTTCTTGTAGTCAGTCAGTGACCTATTTTCTTTTGATGCTTAAGATTTTGACAATCTATTCAAACTTATTTAGCTCTGTTTAACTGCCTTTTCTTTTCCTGCAGTCAAAGGCCTTTTACATTTCCTTTAAGCTAACGTCTGTGTTGACTGCACCCCAGGTATCTGCGCTCTCTTGTGGAGACCATCCTGATTTACCAGCACTTCAAAAAGCCCTCTGTGGAGCAGCCGCCGCCCATACAGGAACTGGTGGACTTCTGGATGGACTTCCTGGTGGAGGCCACAAAGAAAGACGTCTCGTCTGTCCGCTTCCCCGTATGTTTCCCATGCTCTCTTTGCCTTCCTTCCTGGCATTCTTCACTGTTTAGACTTGACCTTGACAGTTAGACATATACAGCGCCTTTGAAAAGGATTCAGACCCCTTCCCTTTTTCCACATTTTGTTAAGTTACAGCCTTATACTAAAATTGATTAAATAAAAAAAATTCCTCATCAATCTACACACAATACCCCATAATGACAAAGCAAAAACAGGTTTTTAGACATTTTTGCAAATGTATTAAAAATTAGAAACAGAAATATCACATTTACATAAGTATTCAGACCCTTTGCTATGAGACTCGAAATTGAGCTCAGGTGCATCCTGTTTCCATTGATCATCCTTGATGTTTCTACAACTTGATTGGAGTCCACCTGTGGTAAATTCAATTGATTGGACATGATTTGGAAAGGCACACACCTGTCTATATAAGGTCCCACAGTTGACAGTGCATGTCAGAGCAAAAATCAAGCCATGAGGTCGAAGGAATTGTCCATAGAGCTCCGACACAGGATTGTATCGAGGCACAGATCTGGGGAAGGGTATCAAAACATTTCTTCAGCATTGAAGGTCCCCAAGAACACAGTGGCCTCCATCATTCTTAAATGGAAGAAGTTTGGAACCACCAAGACTCTTCCTAGAGCTGGCCACCCGGCCAAACTGAGCAATTGGGGAGAAGGGCCTTCATCAGGGAGGTGACCAACAACCCGATGGTCACTCTGACAGAGTTCCTCTGTGGAGATGGGAGAACCTTCCAGAAGGACAACCATCTCTGCAGCACTCCACCAATCAGGCCTTTATGGTAGAGTGGCCAGACAGAAGCCACTCCTCAGTAAAAAGCACATGACAGCCTGCTTGGAGTTTGCCAAAAGGCACCTAAAGGACTCTCAGACAATGAGAAACAAGCGCCACATCTAGAGGAAACGTGGCACCATCCCTACGGTGAAGCATGGTGGTGGCAGCATCATGCTGTGGGGATGTTTTTCAGCGACAGGGACTGGGAGACTAGTCAGGATCGAGGGAAAGATGAACGGAGCAAAGTACAGAGAGATCCTTGATGAAAACCTGCTCCAGAGCGCTCAGGACCTCAGACTGGGACGAAGGTTCACCTTTCAACAGGACAACGACCCTAAGCACTCAGCCAAGACAACGCAGGAGTGGCTTCGGGACAAGTCTCTGAATGTCCTTGAGTGGCCCAGCCAGAGCCCGGACTTGAACCCGATCGAACATCTCTGGAGAGACCTGAAAATAGCGACGCTCCCCATCCAACCTGACAGAGCTTGAGAGGATCTGCAGAGAGGAATGGGAGAAACTCCCCAAATACAGGTGTGCCAAGCTTGTAGCGACATACCCAAGAAGACTCAAGGCTGTAATTGCCGCCAAAGGTGCTTCAACAAAGTACTGAGTAAAGGGTCTGAATACTTTGCAAACATTTCTAAAAACCTGTTTTTGCTTTGCCATTATGGGGTACTGTATGTAGATTGATCAGGGAAAAATATTTTTTAAATCCATTTTAGAATAAGGCTGTAACGTAACAAAATGTGGAAAAAGTCAAGGGGTCTGAATACTTTCTGAATGCACTGTACATACATCAACCATAACAATGGTACCAGCTGAGGCAGTTTTCCTAGACTGTTTACTTTCTCAGCTTTATTGTGAAATGTCTTGATGTTCTATTGGTTGTCCTTTTTCAAGGTGTTGATATTGGAGCCCACTAAAGTCTATCAGCCTTCGTACTTGTCCATAAACAACGATGTGGAGGAGAACACTGTCTCCATCTGGCATGTTGCCCCTGATGACAAGGTAAGTTACTGACCACAGGAAGAGTGTGTGACAACTTCCTTGTGTCTTTGCTTTGTGTCTCAGAAAAGAAGTACAGCCCTGGAGTACAGCTCTCTCTCTCTCTCTCTTTCTCTCAACACATTTTGATCAGTCATCAGAGGTACATTTTGAGGTGTCAGTCATCGTCATATTTTCTGACGTTCATGTTTTTCTGATCTTTCTAACAGCACAGGGGGGTCCATGAGTGGAACTTCAGCGCCATGTCAGTACGGGGTGTCAGGTTGGTGATCTCACAGCTGTCCTGATCTACACACTCATTGTAATGTATGGGCAATAACGCCACTGCTCTCTACTCTTCTCCTCTCTACTCTCCTCCGCTTTACTCTCCTCCTGTGTAACTTATGCCAACAACATAACAGATAATAATGTGGCCACCTAGTCCCCAAGGCAATATTTGTCAGAGGAGGTCCCTCAATGCCTCTCCCTCCTTCACCCTCCCTGCCAACCTCCAACTGATCTCCCACTTTAGAGGGCCTTTGTGAGATGTTGCTAGGGAGCATATATTTCTTAGTGCCCACTTGCCCTCCAGTGCACTAGGAGACAATGGCAGTTCCCTTGCCTGCAGCAGTGTGCCATGGTGTGCTGAATTCAACCACTCATTCACTGCTCTGCTCCACTCCGCTCAGCCCTGGCCTTAGTTAACTGGCTTAAAATCCCTGTTCGCTCAGCTGAACACTGGTGGAGACTCAACAGTGTGTATGTGTGTGTGTGGGAACGAATGCTCAGAGTTATACTCGTTCTTTCAGAGTTACTGTAACTTGTTGTATGTGAATAAATGAAGAAGATTGTTTGGTAGTAAGAGACTCTTGCAGCTCTGGTGAAAATGAAAAGCTTCTGCAGTTAGATACTACTGGAATGATTTCTCAGAAGATTCTGGCTACACCCAGTTGTCCAGTCTATGCCAGTGTTCTATAGATGTCATGTGAATTCCCTTGTCTTCAATTCTTTAACTGTCAACTCCTCTTCCTCAGTATTTCCAAGTTTGACGAGCGCAGTGCCTTCCTGTACGTGCTGCACAACTCAGAGGACTTCCAGATCTACTTCTGCACAGAGATGCACTGCAAAAGGTCTGTCTGTCACTCTGTGCCGTGATCGCTCCATCTCACAAGCATGTGAGCTGTTCTCCAAGGGAGCGTCTGTACTGTAGAAACTTGTGACTCTCACAGAGAAGAATCAAAGCACAGCCAGCCAGTCTCAGCTCCACAGTTTGATTCAGTGAGTCAGTGCTGGTGTGATGGGGGTTTATGAGTGTGTGAAAGGGTGCCTGTCTGGGCTCTGTGTTATTTCACAACTGCTCTTGTGACATATTTGTAAGTGCAGTAAAGGTTATCTGGTGTTAGTGTGGGTGTAAGTTGAGTATTTCAACTCAAATATGGAATTGTACTGATGTGACTGCTCTGTGTGTTGCAGGTTCTGTGATCTGGTCAACAGCCTCGCAGAGGAAGCATGGAAAGGCCCGGAAGATGGGGAGTGTGACACTGATGCCCTAGAGGTGAAGGAGGAGAGAGGGATACTCCTTTTCTAGCCACAAACTTTTATTTCTATGTTGTTTCCAACAGGATTACCTGATGTACAGTATATGTATATATGTACTGTATACAAGGTCTAGGATGTATTCTGCAGAAACAGTCTCTCCGATTGTTTCCCAAATCTATATAAAACCAGATACAGGCCATGTAAAGTGTTGAAATGGATAGAGACAACTTCCTACAGTGTGAAAGTGGGTCACGCTGTTCATGCAATGGAAACCAACAGAGTGTACTGTAGGAAAAGCACTTGCTCGTCTATTCACCTGTTCTCCCAGTGGTGCAACAAAACAATTGCCTGTGAATAATTACCCAAAACAATGACACAGCCTCTTCCTGTCTAACACTAGCATGGCCCAGATCAGATGCCCCAACTGTTTTTTGAACACTGTTTGATCTGGGCCACACCTTTGTAAAGCTCCTATTTCCCTTTGTTTCTATCAGTTAGTACCCAGCCACAACTATCCCTTTATAGCTCACCTGTTCTTAGATGTACCTATATCCCTGTTATAACTCTAGATTGTAATGGTCCTTGAAGTTAAAATGCAACAAAATGTCATCTTTAACATAATTTCCTCCTGTGGTTGACTCCTCAGTACGACTATGAGTATAATGAGCACGGGGAGAGGGTGGTTCTGGGAAAAGGCACGTTTGGAGTGGTGTACGCCGGCCGGGACCTTAGCAACCAGGTGCGGCTGGCCATCAAGGAGATACCGGAGAGAGACAGCAGGTAAGAGAACATGTTAACTGGACTTTCTCCAAAAAGATCCTACCACTCAGCTCCTACCATTCACCCATCCATGACACTTTCACTGTCTTTTTATGACGCACTTTGCTAATGGAAGGCTGTATAGCAACAGGTCCCTGTGTCGTTATGTAAAGTGAGTGAGTGGTAATTCAGAGCATAACAACTGAAGTGGTTTCCTGAGAGTGATCATTTGATTGGCAGATCGAAGGGGCGCGAAAGCACTCGTTTGAGCCGTCCACTGTGTTAGCTCTGTGCTAGACCTGCTCTCCTGTGGTGGGTCCTTTCCTTGGGACATACTATACACCTGATCGAGTGACTGGGCAATGAACGAATAGTGGGGAAAAGGGTCGCCTAGCAACTAATGTACCAAGTACTCCACTCCACTGCCTTGCGCTGCCTTCCACCACCATCTCTGGTCTACTCATTGTTCTAACTACTCCTGGCTTATTATGGGACTCCTTCAGAGCCCAATCAGCCCAGAAGATTCCTCTGTCACGCATTGTTCCACTGATGACATCGCAAGTCATTAGAGGGCTCTCATGGGCTAACTCAAAAGTGTGAGGAATGATTATTGAGAGAGAGAGAGACAGAGAGAGACAGAGAGAGAGAGAGAGAGAGGAGAGAGAGAGAGAGAGAGAGAGAGAGAGAGAGAGAGAGAGAGAGAGAGAGAGAGAGAGAGAGAGAGAGAGAGAGAGAGAGAGAGAGAGAGAGAGAGAGAGAGAGAGAGAGAGAGAGAGAGAGAGAGAGAGAGAGAGAGAGAGAGAGAGAGAGAGAGAGAGAGAGAGAGAGAGAGAGAGAGAGAGAGAGAGAGAGAGAGAGAGAGAGAGAGAGAGAGAGAGAGAGAGAGAGAGAGAGAGAGAGAGAGAGAGAGAGAGAGAGAGAGAGAGAGAGAGAGAGAGAGAGAGAGAGAGAGACTGTCCTTTCTCCTGGGAGATGTAACAGTGGATGTTCTGTCCAAGGTACTCTCAGCCCCTCCATGAGGAGATTGCCCTTCACAGACACCTGAAGCACAAGAACATTGTGCAGTACTTGGGCTCCATCAGCGAGAATAGTTTTATCAAGATCTTCATGGAGCAGGTTCCCGGAGGTAAGAAGGCTATCCGTGCAGCATTAGAAAGGTAAAATGATCTAGTCAATGCCCAACCATGTCTTATAAGCCTATGTTGCATCTTTACTCAGTGAAGGACAACAAGAAGTGAGTAGATTTCCTCCACTACACCTAGAAACAAATAAAAACACATATCTTGTCTGATTTATGTAATATGTAGCCTGGCTTACTGATTGAATACTCTACCGTCCTGCTGATAGTAAAGCAGAATGTGTTGATTATGTATTCAACTTTGTCCTGTGGTTGGTCTCCAGGAAGCCTGTCTGCTCTGCTGAGGTCTAAATGGGGCCCTCTGAAGAACAACGAACCCACCATCGGCTTCTACACCAGACAGATCCTGGAGGGACTCAAATACCTCCATGACAACCAGATCGCTCACAGAGACATCAAGGTGAAGCCTGCTCTACTTCAAAGCCTTTGGCCATTGTGCAGTATGCGCCTGGCCAATAGGGAGGCCACATTCTTGTCAGTGGTACAGAAATGATTTGATTTGTAATTGTTGCCTGGCTCTAGTATGATGACTTCCCCTTATCATCCTACCGGAAGGTTAACATGACGTGACGTAACTCAATCTCAGTCATAAATAATAAAACACACTGACCACACTCCCATCCCATAATAGAAACATTCATTTAGGTTAGCATACTCTTTCTCACATACCCAGGACAAGATAGGTCTCAAAATTTTGCCTCATTTAACAATAGTGTCTCATAAAATGACCTCAACAGCCATTTACATGAAGTGGTGAATATAGCCCACTGTAAGAACTGTTGCTGATTGCCTTCTAGGAAACACCTTAGATTACCAGGCTGTTATCATAGTCCTTGGGTTAAGGTTAATGAATGGAGATTACTTGGAATGGAGCTCTTTTCTCATCCCCTTGGTTGTCTTTATATCCACAGGGTGATAATGTGCTTATAAACACATATAGCGGAGTTCTGAAGATATCTGACTTTGGTACCTCTAAACGGCTGGCTGGGATCAACCCCTGCACTGAGACTTTCACTGGTATGTACTGGTCTGTCTGACTGGGTTTATAACAACTGGTATGTACTGGTCCGTCTGACTGGGTTTATAACAACTGGTATGTACTGGTCTGTCTGACTGGGTTTATAACAACTGGTATGTACTTGTCTGTCTGACTGGGTTTATAACAACTGGTATGCACTGGTCTTCCTGACTGGGTTTATAACAACTGTTATGTACTGGTCTTCCTGACTGGGTTTATAACAACTGGTATGTACTGGTCTGTCTGACTGGATTGATAACAACTGGTATGTACTGGTCTTCCTAACTGGGTTTATAACCACCGAGCTTCCTCTCCCTACATTGTAAAAATGCCTTGATGGAACAGGCTGTTCGAAAATGGGCTGAACCCTCAACCCACACAGTGATCCCACTCACTATTTACAATAACTATAGTTTTGCTGAGATTTAATCTCTAAGAAACTATTTGTGTTGTGGGCTTGAGGATTTATCTTGTTTTAGCTCATCATCCTGTAAATTACGTATCTCAGAATAGCCTGCCGTTGATATTCAGAGTGGTCAGGTCAGTGTGCCAGGGTTATGCCAGCGTTGACATTGTGTCAGCTAATGGTAGCACAGCTTGACCCTTTTGTTAAGATCATCTGATTGGAGTACCTTTGCATCTTGAAACCATCCAGTACAGTCAGTTTCTCCTGTGTAAGTTGTACGCCAATGTGTCTCTGCTAGTTTCACCATAGCACTTAGCTTACCTTTTTAAAAGCTCAATTAAAGCTTCACTTAGGATAGCACTTAGCGGAATTTCACTTGCACAGAATTAAACTTAGCCGTAGAGCTAGGGTTCCAAATCCGTGAACATTTAATAAACCAGGATTTCTGGAAAACCAGGGAATTTATTGAAATTTCCCGGAATTTTGCAGCCCTACCTAGAGCCCATGTTCAATCTCCCTAAAGTCACCATACCCCTATATATATCTACCTCCATCACTCCAGTATCCCTGCACATTGTAAATACTTATTGTGTTCATATTTCTTCTTATTTCTTGTGTTTTTTTTCTAGTATTACATTGTTATTGATTATTGCATTGTTATTGATTATTGCATTAAAACTTGAACTTGAAAACCTGATTTGCTTGTATCAGCACTGATATGCAAATTTTACAAATGCAACTTGTAACTAGTAGCTATGATATTTGTATAATTTCCTGTCTGTTTGGTGTGTTGTTGTTTTGCAGGGACACTACAGTACATGGCCCCTGAGATCATAGATAAAGGCCCTCGAGGCTACGGCAAGCCTGCGGACATCTGGTCTCTTGGCTGCACCATCATTGAGATGGCCACTGGGAAACCTCCCTTCTATGAGCTGGGGGAACCACAGGCTGCCATGTTCAAGGTCAGAGTTCAGAGGTCAACTAAAGCTCAGATCATTGACCTTAGTTCACTTTCCATTGGTGAATAGTGTTTTTGTCTGGCTGGCTAAAAACGTAGTAGTAGCCCTATCAAAATGATGGCTTTGAATAATGAGCCTACCCTCATTCTGTTGTTCATTGTGATTTATGGTTCTGCTGACCTATTTCTCTCAGTAGTGACGTCAGAAACAGAAATAGGTCAAATAAAATCACATTTTATTAGTCGCGTACACATATTTGCAGTATGAAAATGTATGCACTCACTAACTGTAAGTCGCTCTGGATAAGAGCGTCTGCTAAATTACTAAAAATGTTTTAGTTTTTTTTATAATATCGCAGGTGCAGCGAAATGCTTGTGTTTCTAGCTCCAACAGTGCAGTAATACCTAGCAATACAAAACAATACCCACAAATCCCAAAAATAAAAATATATCAGAACGAGCAAAATCAGAGTCCGGAATATAAATATACAGCATGTGGACACCTGCTTGTCGAAAATCACATTCCAAAATCATGGGTAGCATCCACCCTTCTGGGAAGGCTTTCCACTAGATGTTGGAACATTGTTGCGGAGACTTGCTTCCATTCAGCGAAAGAGCATTAGTGAGGTCGGGCACTGATGTTGGGCACACAGGTGGACTTTATTTAACTAATTATGTGACTTCTGAAGGTAATTGGTTGCACCAGATCTTATTTAAGGGCTTCATAGCAAAGGGGGTGAATACATATGCACGCACCACTTTTCCGTTATTTATTTTTCAGAATTTCTTTAACAAGTTCTTTTTTTCATTTCACTTCACCAATTTGGACAATTTTGTGTATGTCCATTACATGAAATCCAAATAAAAATCTATTTAAATTACAGGTTGTAATGGAACAAAATAGGAAAAACGCCAAGGGGGATGAATACTTTTGCAAGGCACTGTACATATGAAGTAGGTAAAATATTATTAAAGTGACCAGTGTTCAATGACTATGGCGTGACCAGTGTTCAATGACTATGGCAGCAGTCTCTAAGGTGCAGGGTAGAGTACCAGGTGGTAGCTGGCTTTTAACAGTGACTAAGGTTCAGGGCAGGGTACAGTCTGATGGCCTGGAGATGGAAGCTGTTTTTCAGTCTCTCCGTACCAGTTTTGATGCACCTGTACTGTCTCCGCTTTCTAGATGGTAGCGGGTGAACAGGCCGTGCCTCGGGTGGCTGAGGTCCTTGATGATCTTCTTGGCATTCCTGTGACACCGGGTGCTGTAGATGTCCTGGAGGGCAGGCAGTGTGCCCCCGGTGATGCGTTGGGCTGACCGCACCACCCTCTGGAGAGCCCTGCGGTTGTGGATGGTGCAGTTGCCGTACCAGGCGGTGATACAGCCCAACAGGATGATCTCAATGGTGTATCTGTAGAAGTTTGTGAGTGTCTTAGGGGCCAAGCAGAATTCCTTCAGCCTCATGAGATTGAAGAGGTGCTGTTGTGCCTTCTTCACAACACTGTCTGTGTGAATGGACTATTTCAGGTCATCAGTGATGTGCATGCCGAGGAACTTTGGCGGCCCTGTGGATGGGAGTGTGCTCTCTCTGCTGTCTCCTGAAGTCCACGATCAGCTCCTTCGTTTTGTTGACGTTGAGGGAGAGGGTATTTTCCTGGCACCACTCTGCCAGGGCTCTCACCTCCTCCCTGTAGGCTGTCTCGTCATTGTTGGTAATCAGGCCTACCACTGTTGTGTCGTCAGCAAACTTGATGATTGAGTTGGAGACTTGCGTGGCCACGCAGTTATGGGTGAATAGGGAGTACAGGAGGGGGCTGAGCACGCACCCCTGTGGGGCCCCCATGTTGAGGATCAGAGTAGCGGAGGTGTTTTTGCCTACCTTCACCACTTGGTTTCGGCCCGTCAGGAAGTCCAGGACCCAGTTGCACGGGGCGTGGTTCAGACCCAGGGCCCCAAGCTTAATGATGAGCTTGGATGGCACTATGGTGTTGAAGGCTGTGCTGTAGTCGATGAACAGCATTCTTACATAGGTATACCTCTTGTCCAGGTGCGATAGGGCAGTACGATGGTGATTGCGTCGTCTGTGGATCTGTTGGGGCGGTATGCAAATTGTAGTGGGCCTATGGTGTCGGGTAAATTGGAGGTGAAATGATCCTTAACTAGCCTCTCAAAGCACTTCGTTATGACAGAAGTGAGTGCTATGGGGCGATAGTAATTTAGTTCAGTTACCTTCACTTTCTTGGGTACAGGAACAATGATGGACATCTTGAAGCAAGTGGGGACAACAGACTGGGATAGGGAGATATTGAATATGTCCTTAGACATTTCAGCCAGCTGGTCTGCATATGCTCTAAGGACGCGGCTTGGGATGCCATCTGGGCCGGCAGCCTTGCGAGGAGGGTTAACACGCTTAAATGTCTTACTTACGTCAGCCACAGAGAACGAGAGCTCACAGTCCTTGTGAGCGGCAGTGGCCCGTGTCGGCGGCTCCGTATTTTCCTTGAAGCAGGCGAAGAAGGTGTATAGCTTGTCCAGGAGCGAGGCATTGGTGTCCGCGATTTGGCTGACTTTCCCTTTATAATCCATGATTGTCTGGAGTCCCTGCCACGTACATCTCGTGTCTGAGCCATTGAATTGTGACTCCACTTTGTGCCTGCACTGTTGTTTTGCCTCTTTGTTCGCCTTACGGAGGTCAGAGCTGATCTGTTTGTACTCGTCCATGTTCCCAGTCACCTTGCCGTGGTTAAATGCAGTGGTTCACAATTTCAGTTTTGCGCAAATGCTGCCATCTATCCACGGTTTTTGGTTTGGATAACTTCTAATCGTCACAGTGGGAACAACATCCCCCCCCCCCCCCCCCCCCCCGCCCCAAATTGTAAAGTGGTTATCCCACTGGCTATAGGGTGAACGCACCAATTTGTGAGTCGCTCTGGCTAAGAGCGTCTGCTAAATGACGTTAATGTGCCCTTGAGCAAGGCACTTAACCCTAATTGCTCCTGTAAGTCGCTCTGGATAAGAGCGTCTGCTAAATGACTAAAATGTTAAATGTAAATGTTATGCACTTCCTGATGAACTCAGTCACCTACTCAGTGTATATGTAAATATTATTATTAGAGACAACCCGCAACATTTCCCAGTCCGCGTGATCAAAACAATCTTGAAGCATAGATTCCGATTGGTCAGACCAACATTGAACAGTCCTTACCACGGGTACTTCCTGTTTAAGGGAGGGAGGACCTTTTAGCCGTCCCGGAAGGGAGAATAGCAATGATCGAGAGTGTTCGATGCGCGAGTAGCACAGAGGTGTTGATCAAATTTCGGTAGCGTTTTCCTCATATTTCTTTTATTAAAGTCCCCAGCTACAATAAATGCGGCCTCAGGATATGTGGTTTCCAGTTTGCAAAAAGTCCAGTGTAGTTCATTGAGAGCCGTCGCAGTGTCGGCTTGGGGGGGAATATACAGGGCAGTGATGATGACAGATGGCTGTCCTTACACGCCTCCAGGCACATGCCTCCATGATTGACTCACCAGGACAGTAGTATCTCAAACATAGCATGCTGTCAGCCCTGTGTTTGTAAGGAAAAAGCTCAACGTTTTGTTAAGTTTGTGGTTAGTAGCTAAAAACATAAGCGTGATTGGATTACATACAGTGGGGAGAACAAGTATTTGATACACTGCCGATTTTGCAGGTTTTCCTACTTATAAAGCATGTAGAGGTCTGTAATTTTTATCATAGGTACACTTCAACTGTGAGAGACGGTATCTAAAACAAAAATCCAGAAAATCACATTGTATGATTTTTAAGTAATTAATTTGCATTTTATTGCATGACAAAAGTATTTGATCACCTACCAACCAGTAAGAATTCCGGCTCTCACAGACCTGTTAGTTTTTCTTTAAGATGCCCTCCTTTTCTCCACTCATTACCTGTATTAACTGCACCTGTTTGAACTCGTTACCTGTATAAAAGACACCTGTCCACACACTCAATCAAACAGACTCTATCCTCTCCACAATGGCCAAGACCAGAGAGCTGTGTAAGGACATCAGAGATAAAATTGTAGACCTGCACAAGGCTGGGATGGGCTACAGGACAATAGGCAAGCAGCTTGGTGAGAAGGCAACAACTGTTGGCGCAATTATTAGAAAAGGGAAGAAGTTCAAGATGACGGTCAATCACTCTCAGTCTGGGGCTCCATGCAAGATCTCACCTCGTGGGGCATCAATGATCATGAGGAAGGTGAGGGATCAGCCCAGAACTACACGGCAGGACCTGGTCAATGACCTGAAGAGAGCTGGGACCACAGTCTCAAAGAAAACCATTAGTAACACACTACGCCATCATGGATTAAAATCCTGCGGCGCACGCAAGGTCCCCCTGCTCAAGCCAGCGCATGTCCAGGCCCGTCTGAAGTTTGCCAATGACCATCTGGATGATCCAGAGGTAGAATGGGAGAAGGTCATGTGGTCTGATGAGACAAATATAGAGCTTTTTGGTCTAAACTCCACTCGCCGTGTTTGGAGGAAGAAGAAGGATGAGTACAACCCCAAGAACACCATCCCAACCATGAAGCATGGAGGTGGAAACATCATTCTTTGGGGATGCTTTTCTGCAAAGGGGACAGGACGACTGCACCATATTGAGGGGAGGATGGATGGGGCCATGTATTGCGAGATCTTGGCCAACAACCTCCTTCCCTCAGTAAGAGCATTGAAGATGGGTCGTGGCTGGGTCTTCCAGCATGACAACGACCAGAAACACACAGCCAGGGCAACTAAGGAGTGCCTCCGTAAGAAGCATCTCAAGGTCCTGGAGTGGCCTAGCCAGTCTCCAGACCTGAACCCAATAGAAAATCTTTGGAGGGAGCGGAAAGTCTGTATTGCCCAGTGACAGCCATGAAACCTGAAGGATCTGGAGAAGGTCTGTATGGAGGAGTGGGCCAAAATCCCTGCTGCAGTGTGTGCAAACCTGGTCAAGACCTACAGGAAACGTATGATCTCTGTAATTGCAAACAAAGGTTTTTGTACCAAATATTAAGTTCTGCTTTTCTGATGTATCAAATACTCATGTCATGCAATAAAATGCAAATTAATTACTTAAAAATCATACAATGTGATTTTCTGGATTTTTGTTTTAGATTCCGTCTCTCACAGTTGAAGTGTACCTATGATAAAAAATTACAGACCTCTACATGCTTTGTAAGTAGGAAAACCTGCAAAATCGGCAGTGTATCAAATACTTGTTCTCCCCACTGTACTTATTCAACTGTGAGATTAGACCTAGTACCTAGAGGTAGACTGTGTAGTACAGTCTATCCTTTGTGTGTTGTTTTAAGTCTCCGTTCCACTGATGAGCCCTCCTCAAGCTTTTTCCACTTGTATTAATCTGAAGTGGGCATTTCAGGTGTTTTCCTCATCAGCAATATTACATAGACTGCACATATGTAGTCCATTAAACACTAGTGTAGTCCAGGAAGCACCAGTGATTCGGTTAATAAAAAAGTGGTCAGATGACGCAGATGCTAAGCTACAGGACTGTTTTGCTAGCACAGACTGGAACATGTTCCGGGATTCTTCAGACAGCATTGAGGAGTACACCACATCAGTCACTGGCTTCATCAATAAGTGCATCGATGATGTCGTCCCCACAGTGACCGTACGTACATACCCCAACCAGAAGCCATGGATTACAGGAAACATCCGCACTGAGCTAAAGGGTAGAGCTGCCGCTTTCAAGGAACGGGACTCTAACCCGGACGCTTATAAGAAATCCCGCTATGACCTCCGACGAACCATCAAACAGGCAAAGAGTCAATACAGGTCTAAGATTGAATCATACTACACTGGCTCTGACGCTCGTCGGATGTGGCAGGGCTTGAAAACTATTACAGACTACAAAGGGAAGCACAGCCGCGAGCTGCCCAGTGACACAATCCTACCAGACGAGCTAAACCACTTCTATGCTCGCTTCGAGGCAAGCAACACTGAAGCATGCATGAGAGCACCAGCTGTTCCGGATGACTATGTGATCACGCTCTCCGTAGCCGATGTGAGTAAGACTTTTAAGCAGGTCAACATTCACAAGGCCGCAGGGCCAGACGGATTACCAGGACGTGTACTCCGAGCATGTGCTGACCAACTGGCAAGTGTCTTCACTGACATTTTCAACATGTCCCTGACTGAGTCTGTAATACCAACATGTTTCAAGCAGACCACCATAGTCCCCGTGCCCAAGAACTCTAAGATAACCTGCCTAAATGACTACCGACCCGTAGCACTGACGTCTGTAGCCATGAAGTGCTTTGAAAGACTGGTCATGGCTCACATCAACAGCATAATCCCAGAAACCCTAGACCCACTCCAATTTGCATACCGCCCCCAACAGATCCACAGATGATGCAATCTCTATCGCACTCCACACTGCCCTTTCCCACCTGGACAAGAGGAACACCTACGTGAGAATGCTATTCATTGACTACAGCTCAGCATTCAACACCATAGTGCCCTCTAAGCTCATCACTAAGCTAAGGATCCTGGGACTAAACACCTCCCTCTGCAACTGGATCCTGGACTTCCTGACGGGCCGCCCCCAGGTGGTAAGGGTAGGTAACAACACATCTGCCACACTGATCCTCAACACGGGGGCCCCTCAGGGGTGCGTGCTCAGTCCCCTCCTGTACTCTCTGTTCACCCATGACTGCATGGCCAGGCACGACTCCAACACCATCATTAAGTTTGCCGACGACACAACAGTGGTAGGCCTGATCACCGACAACGATGAGACAGCCTATAGGGAGGAGGTCAGAGATCTGGCCGTGTGGTGTCAGGACAACAACCTCTCCCTCAACGTGACCAAGACAAAGGAGATGATTGTGGACTACAGGAAAAAAAAGAGGACTGAGCACGCCCCCATTCTCATCGACGGGGCTGTAGTGGAACAGGTTGAGAGCTTCAAGTTCCTTGGTGTCCACATCACCAACGAACTATCATGGTCCAAACACACCAAGACAGTCGTGAAGAGGGCACGACAAAGCCTATTCCCCCTCAGGAGACTAAAAAGATTTGGCATGGGTCCTCAGATCCTCAAAAAATTCTACAGCTGCACCATCGAGAGCATCCTGACTGGTTGCATCACTGCCTGGTATGGCAACTGCTTGGCCTCTGACCGCAAGGCACTACAGAGGGTAGTGCGTACGGCCCAGTACATCACTGGGGCAAAGCTTCCTGCCATCCAGGACCTCTATACCAGGCGGTGTCAGAGGAAGGCCCTCAAAATTGTCAAAGACTCCAGCCACCCTAGTCATAGACTGTTCTCTCTGCTACCGCACGGCAAGCGGTACCGGAGTGCCAAGTCTAGGTCCAAAAGACTTCTCAACAGCTTCTACCCCCAAGCCATAAGACTCCTGAACAGCTAATCATGGCTACCCGGACTATTTGCACTGCCCCCCCCACCCCATCCTTTTTACGCTGCTGCTACTCTGTTAAGTATTTATGCATAGTCACTTTAACTCTACCCACATGTACATATTACCTCAACTACCTCAACTAGCCGGTGCCCCCGCACATTGACTCTGCAACGGTACCCCCCTGTATATATAGCCTCCCTACTGTCACTTTATTTTACTTCTGCTCTTTTTTTCTCAACACTTTTTTTTTGTTGTTGTTTTATTCTTACTTTTTTTGTTTAAAATAAATGCACTGTTGGTTAAGGGCTGTAAGTAAGCATTTCACTGTAATGTCTGCACCTGTTGTATTCGGCGCATGTGACCAATACAATTTGATTTGATTTGATTTGACTAGAGCTAATGATCCAACTGGGTATTCTGCGGAGTGTGATGAAGATCATGTGGAATGCGGGCAAGAATTGAATTACAGTAGTAAATTGCTGTGCATTTTCCAGTGCTTTTAAACCACTGTTTTGTAGCAGGTTTTATTAGATCTCTAATGGAACACATGTAACCACCTTTTAGAAGACATTCAGCAGCTATTCTGTCTGTCTCATCCTGTGTGACTTAAGAAAGTGCAGATTCATCACTGGTGTAATGCTTTTCCTAACACTGTCATCTTTCTATGTAATGGCTTACATGAGCAACTACCACTTAGAAATTCATGCAGTCATTTTTCATCTATACTGTTATACAGATGAGAAAGCATTTGGCAACAATCCTCACATAAACTTTCCTGCTCCACTTAATATTTTGGAATGTCTCCACTGGGAGGGGCATTACATTCCTAATCTCAAGCCTACATTCCGGAGCAATGTTTGGAATTTGTAGTGCCTATCATCAGACGAGCTTCTTGCCTGGAGTTGCTGCATTCGTCCTTCACTGTCAACTTGACCTCCTGTACTGTGATGGCATGAGCTCACCTGCATAGTGTTACAGCGCCACAGAGCGATGGGTTAAAAGAGATCAGTTCACCATCCATAAACTAATGTCACCTCAATCAAGCCAACTCTCCTCTTACTGACTTTCTTCTAAGTGACTGCCCTCTCTGAGGTTCCCTTGGTCCTGTATGCTCTTAGCTTTAGCATGACTTGGCTAGGTGATTTGGCTAGGTCACTTGACTTGTTGTTTTGACTTGACTACAGGTTAGGCCCTTAGCTCTAACATGGCTGGGTTTCATCTTGGCTGTAGCTGCAGGTTCTTAGCTCAAGCATTACTGTGCTGTGTTTTATCTTGGCTACAGGTTGGCATGTTCAAGATCCATCCTGAGATCCCAGATTCCATGTCAATGGAGGCCAAGGCCTTTATCCTACGCTGCTTTGAGCCCGACCCCGACCAGAGGGCCACCGCCCTGCACCTACTCACTGATGAGTTCCTCACCGTCACCAGCCGCAAGAAGAGGGGCAAGAGCAGCTTTACAGGTAGCTAGGACAACGCTTCACCGGTCAATCAGTGAAGTAGTTAGTAGGATATAGATATATCTGAATAGAAAGACTATTGCTACTAGATACTTTATGTTTTAGATACTTTTTGTTGTTGTTTTTCCATAATTCATATCATTGAATAAAAATATCTGTTTTTCTCCTCAGCTCTGACACCAGGAGGTTCAGGTGAGTTCATTTGAGCGCTTGTCTGTGCTTCTTCCTCTTTAGAGTACACTGAGTCTGAGCCTAACGACATTAGGCTAAACCAATTGTCATGTTGACAACCCTACCCTGAGATGATTCACTCACAGAAGTAGTACTGTAATGTAAAAGAACCAGAAGGCTCTGGTTTTCTTTGTGTAACAGTGTTGTAACTGTGTCCGCCTGCCTGTATCTGTCTCTGTGCCATCCAGAGTACCTGCGCAGCATCTCTCTGCCAGTGCCTGTGGTGGTGGAAGACACCAGCAGCAGCAGCGAGTACGGTTCCATCTCCCCTGAGAACGACCTCAACACCAACCCCTTCATCTTCAAGCCCAGCACCAAGTGTTACAGGGATCGGGACGTCAAAGCAACCCGCTCCCTGTTCCTCAGGTAACACAACATACAGTCAGCACCATATGTATTTGTGAAACTAAAATTTTTATGTGTCTCTTCACTCCAGCATTTTGGGTTTGAGATCACAAAAACACACTAACACTGCACCTCTACCATCTCAATTCATCTGACAATAAGCAGTGCCAGAAAAACAAAATCTGGAGGAAAGAGATAAACGCTGACGCTCTACATGATCTGGAAATAATGGACAACGTAGGTATCTTGTACATCTACGGAGTACATTAGTTCCAGATAACGTACAGAGCGGAGTCATTTATCGCATTTATACCACGATGCCAAAGAATGTCATGTAATATTTGTGAACTTTGTTATTCTGCTGTACAAATATGTTTACAAAAAATAATCCCTGGTCTCTCTAATCTAACCTGTGTTCCCCACCAGTATCCCAGTGGAGAACTTTGAGGACCACAGTGCTCCTCCGTCTCCTGATGAGAAGGACTCTGGCTTCTTCATGCTGAGGAAGGACAGCGAGAGGAGGGCCACTCTACACCGCATCCTCACTGAGGACAGAGACAAGGTGGTGGCCAACCTCGTGGAGGCTCTCAAACAGGTCAGTTAGCATCTAGTCTGGTAGTGGACAGGGTGAGGGGTAGCCTGGGCATAGTTCTGTTTGTGCCCTGGTGTGTCACGCGGCATGACAATGACCATATGAGTTGGCAAGACAGCACAAACAGATCTGGGACCAGGCTAGATGAGGGACTGTCTAAAGAGGAAAACAAACCCCTTATCATCTGGACTCCTTTCTTCACCTTCACCCTCCTCTCATCACCCCTTCTCTCCATCCTCCTCTCCCCTGTCTGTGCAGGGTTCTGAGACATCGGACACTAAGTTGAGACATCAGCATATCTCCACCCTGGTGGTCAGTCTGGGGGACTTTGTGCGCATGGCGGACAGGAAGATCATAGCCAGCACCCTCTCCCAGCTCAAATTGGAGCTAGACTTTGACAGCACGGCCATTAGCCAACTACAGGTGGTGCTATTTGGGTTCCAGGACGCAGTAAGTGCTCTTTCTTCACCTATTAGTAGCTCTCTCTATAAGCATTATATGGCCTATGATAATTAAAATATCCCATTGTCTATTTATCCACTGTGAATGGGTTGGAATTTAAATTGTCCTTGTATAGACCAAAGGCTCTGGAGACATTGAAGTATGATTCAAGGGGATTTCTGTGAATTGTTCTCAACTGAATTATGTCGCCATGCTGCCATTGTTTAAACAAACAGTTCAGACAATTGACTGTGAAACACTTTTGACCTTTAAGAAAGGGTAATAGAAGGGAAATGTGTCAGCTTAAAGCACATCATTTAAAGAGGCTGATTCTGTCCTCTGCCTCACAAATACAATTATGCAAATGAAATGACACTAGCCTGTAGCTGGCTGTGAGGTATTACGTCTCAGTCAATACTGAGCTTTGATACCCCCTAGTGGATACATATGAAACCAGCTCTGGTCTAATGGGTGCACTGTCTGAAAAATATGATTATCAATTCAATTCACGATACAGACTTGTTTTTCACACTTGGATTTTCCAGAATGCATGGCTTTTTATAAATGGCTGTCTCTCTTTATTTCTGGGAAATGCTGTTTCCATAGACTCATTATATAGGGGGATATCTCAGATTACTGGGCAACCACCACATGCAATGTAAACAGACACCCGCTGGAGTCTGTTTTCCTTTCCACAAATGTGGAGGATACTGGTAGATGTGGATGCATACGTGTCTGTAGTACGTGTGTGTGGATCAGCTGTTTATTAATGGATTGTGTGTGTGTGTGTGTGTGTGTGTGTGTGTGTGTGTGTGTGTGTGTGTGTGTGTGTGTGTGTGTGTGTGTGTGTGTGTGTGTGTGTGTGTGTGTGGTGTGACTGACCAATGCATCGCCAGGTAAACAAAGTACTACGAAACCACAACATCAAGCCCCACTGGATGTTCGCCCTGGACAATATCATCCGTAAAGCGGTGCAGACTGCCATCACCATCCTGGTGCCAGGTAATAGCTGTGTCTCTAGCCCCAGAGTTTTAAACGATATATTATGCCCCCTAGGGCCCAGGACACTGGCCGCCAACTAAACATAGGAGTATGACTTTAAACAGAGCCCCAATCTAATCATAAGATAGATGTGTAACCTTGGATACAGAGATGCACTAGATACTATGTATATGGGGCATTTAACAAGAATATTATAGAAATGTGTCAACCAGTCAGATGTTGTTATAACAATTGCATTTAAAGATTATTGTAATCATACTGTGATCTTTATTGAGGCTTAATGTTTCATGTTACCTCTTTCAAGGTGCAGTTTAGCTGTTGGATATGAAGTAGTTGTCATGATATTGCTAGTATTGCTGTAACGGTGTAATGATGTATCATGTGTCCTTACTCAGAGCTGAGGCCCCACTTCAGCCTGGCCTCGGAGGATGATCCGGCCGATCAAGATAACATCGACGATGACGTGGAGCCTGAGGATAACTCCGCCCATCAGAGCAGAGCCCCTCCCAACACTGTCCATGACGACACGGTCGCCACCTCCGGCGTGAGCACGCTCAGTTCCACCGTTTCACACAGATCCCATAATGCCCAGCACTCCGTCACCATGGAACTAGGCAGGATGAAGCTGGAAACCAAGAGGTGGGTCGTCGTGCTGTCGTAACCATGACAACGACTGTCAGACACAAAACTACAACCTTTGCTACTAACACCACATCTGTGATCAATCAGTAGTAGTTATTGCCTGTAGCTTCACATTGTTTCTTCACCAATGTAAATTATGTTATGTAGAAGGGCCCCAACACAGGGGCCTAAACACAAATATGTTTATTTTGGCTATTTTCATCATGGCGCCTGCAGTAACCGTGTTTAGTAGTATTGCATTACCTCATTGAATGACCCTGTGTCTCCCCCTCCCCTCCTCTCTCCCTGCTGTGTCACCACAGGCTGATGGAGAAGTTGCTGGCGAGGGAGAGAGAGTACCAGGCTGTCCTCCAGGATGTCCTGGATGAGAGGGAACAGGAGATCAAACTACTGAGGATCCGCTCAGAACACGTCGGTGAGCACATCCCAACATACACTAGTACACACCTTTATCTGAGAGCACGAGCATTAAAAAGACTGCTTTTTAAAGGACTAATGGAAATATTTGTACAAAACAAACATCAGGAAACAGACAATGCATATTATTTGATATGTCTTCTATGATTGGTTATATGGTAGATGTTAATAGTTGGACATGTACTTATGTGTGTGACAGATATGCCTACATCATCTGTGAGCCAGAGGAGCCAGTCCACTGCGAGCCATGGGGACCCAGAGCTGATCAAGTGGCTGAGACTCCATGGGGCTGACGATGACTCCATGGACAGGGTAGGTCCTATGTAAACAAACTCACGTCCATGTAACCCTATCCCCCTATACTACAGTAAACTGTTTGCATTGTTGTAAAGCTGTTAAGACTAACGGCCTGGGTGTACCTGGAGGCTATTCATTGATTGTTAGTACGCTTTATGCATACTGTATGTGTAAAGCCTTTATAACAGATACACAGTTGAGCACCATCTATTGGCCCCGAGCTTAATCTCTTTCAGGTACCTATGATTTTATCCATGAACCATTTTCCATTTTGTAGATTTTGACCGAGGATTACACTTTGGATGACCTTCTCCAGTATGTGATGAGAGATGACCTGAAGAGTTTGGGATTAAGGTATACAACATACAGTATTCTCTCCCACACTGTCAAATACCCAGCCATGTCAAATACCTGATTGAAACACTGTAATATCGCAAGTGGTGATAACAGTCTCTCTTCATCTTTCTCATGTTTTCCTCCTCAGAGGTGGGATGCTGTGTAAGCTATGGAAGGCCATCACAGACTACAGACAGAAACCAGTGTGTGGAGCCCTTGTGTCTAGTTAGCCACCTCTATAGTACAGGACATTTACCACAACAACAACAACAACTCAGTATTCTCAACACTCACTACTGCACTTTAATCTCAGTATTTATCAGACCAAGACTCAGTCCTGATGGGGGACAGCTCCAGTGTAGTTTATCATGTATGGAGTATTGACACGTGAGTTGTAGAACTCTGTGTGTGTGTGTGAGAGACCTTGTTGGGTTATGGAAATTGTTTTTGGAAATTACTATTTTCAAATGGGGTTACTTTTTCATGTAAAAGTAAATAAGTGCCACTGGTTTTATCATGTTCAACAGTTATGACACATTTTAAGCAGGTGCTCCAAGATTCACAGGGCAAACAGTGAAACATATCTGACAATTTAACCTTTAAATGTTAAATGTTATTTGGTTGTAGAATTCTCCCCTTACATGTGTTTACTTTCATTAGATTGACCATTTTCTAAAACAAGCCTGAGAGACAAAATACAACGTTAACTGATGTGTTTGATCTGTACATTATCTTGATAAACAACATTGTTATTGCTAGTGGCTTCTTATCACTGTTTTATTTAAATGTGCTTTTATGGATATGGCCTACTCTCAACGCCATCACTGCATGCCTGCCCTTTTGTACCTTTGTTTAACTGGCTTTGAAGGCTTTGAAACATCATAGCTCTTGACTTATTTTGTCCAAGTAATTTTTTTACATCATTTACATATGATGGGGTAAATTATCTAAATATATAGCACATTTTATTGACAGTAAATTACTATTTTCAGTTAAACAATTTACAAACGGCTAGATGTCATATCAAATGTGTAACGCAAATTTGTGTTGGCTAATCAGGGGTTCACAGCAAAGCTGGCGTTGTTATAAGTATTCTCACTTAAACCCTCATATCCGCCGCCCTGTTTGACCTAGAGACTTGAAACTTTGTAAGTAGGCCTCTTTCCTCATGCTGAACAAATTTGCCTCAAGGACCCATAAGGTCCGTCAGGATAGATTTTCCTCCATCTTTGAAACTTATTTACATGAACCATAGTACCAAATGACACCAAAATTAAGTTTTGTTGAAATGTGTCCATTTTGTTTCATATTCATGAAACATATTGTTCTGTAACACAAAAATGTGTCTTAAAAACGTAACTGTGAAATAAAGTGTAAACTGAAATAATACTTAGGGACTATTATGGACCTTACATTTCTACAACTGAACACAAATAATGTGTCATGATTTCAAAATGTTCACAGGTCTAGTAGCCTAATAATATTAAATAAATATTCAGTTCTTCTTAATCCTGCAGACATATCTCTATCATAGGGAGATGCATAAAACCAAAACTGACTGAATATGAAACATCATCCGTGACGTCAATGCTAAGGGATTGGTCAAAAGATGGCTGAGTTATTGTTAAATCAGGAAATCCGATTTTACGTGTCCATCTAAACAACTGTAAATCCACTCCACAGTGGCCTATCACATTTTAAACTTGTCATCGCTATCATGGTAAATGTGGTATTGATATCTCAAAAAACAAGGAAACTATTAACAACTCATTCTTTGCATATGTAATGCTAATGCTCAAAATCATCTTCTCCTCATCAACCATATGTCAGATACTCCATATTTTGATTGCACATAAAGGAAGATGGTTCCAGCATGACAGAGTGCTTGCTTTGTTACCCAACCGAGCTTGTCCATTTTGTCATCCTGTGAACCCTATCCATTGCTGCCTTCAGCTATATTTTAGAGATATTATTGATACTGGCAATGGAACAAAATTATGATGTAATTTACGCATTTTAATTCAAATTTTGTCAAATGTTTATATTTGATAGGAAAAACCTGAGGACCCAATTAATATTTTACTCTGTAAGATTTATGGCGGTATGGAGTTTTATTTAGCCTGCTTTCATTTGTAGCCTATATATTATCTTTAAAAATTGCTTTCAATCAAATGTATATGTTTGAATTAAAATCATAACTGAAAAGACATTTTCATATTGTTATACCACCAACCTGTTCTTTTTTATTTAAAATATTTCTGTCAGAAATACACAAATTATGTTTCGTTCAAATGTGTCCGTTTTGTTTCATATTCATGATAGATTTATGACGTTATTTGTGCAATAACATATTGTTGTGTAACACAAAAATGTGTCTTAATGTACATGTGAAATAAAGTGTAAACTGAAATAATGAACTGAACACAAATAATGTGCCATGCAGTGGCGGCTGGTGAAAAATATTCTCGGTGGGGCTGTGCCATACTTTTTTTTTCCTGTAACCATCGCGATATATTTTAACACAAACTGCAGGACAGCAGTGCTCAGTGAAACATTCAGTAATTATTTAATGCCAATATTAAAAAGTTGAGGCATTCTTACACAAAAACATATTACACAAACCCAAGCCTTTCATTTGCATTTAAAGTGAACTTTTCACCATTGGTAGTAAACAGGCAACGCAACAGGCATGCTGTCAGAACAGAGTGGAAAGTGGACAATAACATGAAATTATTATAAAGTTTATAGGAAATCTTACACTGTATAAAAGGATGTATAATATAGAAATGGATATCAAGTGGATGAACTCAAACCTTTGACTGGAAGAATAGCATACAGTATTTTATGATCATACTAAATGTGACTAATTGTTAATGTGCTCCAGAACTGCAACAATTAATTGATACAAACAACATATATACAGTAATATTAGCAAAGACACTATTAAGACTTTCTAGAGTACCATATATAACTGGATTTTTTATGCTAAGGTCAACTATATACAAAGAAACATGCGGCCAGAGCTGCTCTGTGTGTGTGTGTCTGTCATCTTATTTGTACAGGAATTTTGCCCGTCTGTCCTTCTGAGTGGCAAACCTCTCAATGACCCTTTGATTAAAGTCAGGAATGTCCCTGACAAGTTTCTTCTCCATGGAGAGCATGGCCAGAGCGTTCAGGCGATCCTGTGTCATGCTGTTTCTCAGGAAGGTCTTGATCCTTTTCAGTGTAGAGAAGCACCTTTCTGACTCAGCAGTTGTCATGGGTGTGGTGATGAGGATCTTGAGGAGGCTGGCAGTCTCTGTGAAAGTGCTCTGAAGGTTGTTCTCCATGAAGAACTGGTACAGGGGCACTGCACCACTACAAGCCTTGAACTCACTGTTCTCATAGATGAGGGACAGTTCGGTTTTGAGCTTGGCCTTGTTCAACATGGGGTACGCCTCCACGGTTGTTTCAAGCGCTGTATCGGGGAACTTCACACTGTGTTGTGGGAACAACTCTCCGTGCAATAGTGTTGCGCTGATGAGGTGCTGGGTGAAGGAGAACCTCTCTTTGGCATGACTCAGGATGGTATCACATACCTGTAAAAGATACATCATCAGCTTTAATTTGCAATTAAGCTATTTTGATGCAAGTGATCCTGACTGACACATGCCTATGTCCAACTCAAGTATATGATTACCAAGGTGCTGATTGTTCAGGGTTTTGGCTACATACTACCAGGCCTGAAAATAGTTCTAGGGGGAAACACTGACAATTACATCACAACTTACCTCTATAGCCAACCTCTGTTGTTCTCCTGGTCCCAGCATCCTCCGTCGCTTGATGGGCTGTTGCTGCTCGTCAGATGCGCTGTCCCCACACAAAGAGGGAATTGAGGCCCTGGGTCCAAAAAATAAAGTTTAATTTGATAACTTGCAATCAGACTTCTTAACTCACTGTAATTCCCCCTCAACACACAACCAGTGACTTTTATATTTATATATATATATATATATATATATATATATATATATATATATATATATATAGACAGACAGACAGACAGACAGATAGTGTGTATATACACACAAACTATGTCTAGTAACTGCTTTTAACCTGTGATGTACATAATTAACTGATGTTATTACGTTTTAAAGCCTTTTTCTATTACATTTGTGAGAGGGATGCAACATCATTTTGTTCTGCTGTGCACTTAGCAATAAAGTTAATCTTCAATAACAACTAGGCCTCTTCTAGAAATTGACCTGGTGGACACCTGAATAATTATTACAAACTGTGTAGTACTTTCCTGCATTATTATCAACGTCTGATTGTGTCTTCTCTTTCCTTTTAAAATACTAAAACAAATATAATTGTGACGGCTCTATGATAATCACTCACTTTGATGACCAGACACATTTAGGCTTTTAAACTGTTGTAAGTGAACTATTCATCTTTCTAACAACATCTTTATCAGCCAATAGTAAATATAGTTATTTACCTGATTGTTAGCATGCTGTCTGTGAACCTCTGGACAAGTGCTTTAATGAAGACAGGGTCGATGTTCCTCTTCTGCAGCTGGCTGAAAAGCATGTCCACATTTGGCATGATCTTGTGGAACAGTGCCAGGAAAAAACAGAAAGCCTCGTCTTCGAGCATCCTCACAAAGCCCCCCGCCTCTCTGACAGTCGGGGCATCAAAGTTCCCAGAGTCTCTGATGGTCTGGAAACACGTTAGGAGGTCATCCCTGTACTCGTACACAGTGTTTACAGCGCGACTGTGGAAGTTCCACCGTGTTGTAGAGGCTCTGGGGAGTCTATGCGCAACCACTTCGTCAAGCACGGTGGTTCGCTTGGGAGACCTGGAGAAGAAAGCAGAAAATCCTGCAAGGTCGGAAAAGAAAGTGCCGATCCTGGGGATGCGTGAAGTAGCCTGCTGCATGATGAGGTTCAGCTGATGTGCATAGCAGTGGACGTAGTGCGCATTTTCGTACACATCCACTATTTTACGCTGCACTCCGCCGGTGGCTCCCCTCATCACACTTGCTCCGTCGTAAGCCTGGGCAATAAGTTTGGCCTTTTGTCCATGTGAGAGTATGGTGCTGAGCCTCTCCAGCAGCGCTGTAGCGATGGTGTCGGCGGTTGCGTTCTCGATCAAAATGAACTCGAAAAAACGCTCTTGGACGTTACTTTTAGCATCGATGTAGCGTATCACAAGCACCAACTGGCAGTGGGTGGAAACGTCAGTCGTCTCGTCAGCTTGAATGGCGATAAAATCAGCACTCTTTACTTCCTCCAGGATGTAATCCTTAAGCACTGACAGCATACAGTCCAACAGCTCGTTCTGTATCGTCTTTGACGTGCCCTTAAAAACGGTAGCTGTCTTCAGGTGCTCCTCCAGCACACTGTCGAGGGAGGCAACAAAATCCACTAAGCCCCGGAAAATGCCGGGGTTGTCCGAGGAGTCAGTCTCCTCGTGCCCACGCAAGGCCAACTCAAAAGCCCCACAGAACTTCACACAATCGATAATTTTGGATAGAATGTGCCTGTTTTTATCCACCTCCTCATTGTGTTTCCTCACCGCAATCCTGTGGCCGTCATCCAGCTGCGTAGCAATGTTCACCCTTCCTAATACAGCTAGCTTTACAGAGTTGTCCATGTGTGCCCTGGTGTTCTCATGTTTCTTTACCTTCTCTGACAGGTGCTTCATATCCCTCACTCCGGTACCTGTCCATGCTGAATCTGACCCCGTCGTTTTAAAAAGCAAGCACGGAAAGCAAAATAAAGCATTAGCATCAGTGCACCCAGCTAGCCAAGCCTTCCTGGTGTACCAGCTACGGGAGAAGCCGCGCATATACTGCTTCCCTTTCTCGCTAGCCTGCTGTCTGATTGAGAGGTCAGGTTGATCTGGGCCCAGCTCTTTCACCCGAACTTTCTCTGACAAAGTTCTCCTCTCAAACGGATCTTGGAGGAGAGATTTCACCGAGTTAGGGTTGGGTCTTGGAGGAGTAACGTTTGCGCTCGCCATTGTCGTCTAGTAAAAATGGCGCCACTGGAGCCCGGTCCTTATTTTATCAGGGGCGAGCTTGGGGCGATAAAATAATCGCCCTCCTTGGATTCGAATTAAAATCGCTGATTAGCTACATTTTATGTCATACATTCATATCTTAAATTAGCAATTGGCTTAACTGCTACGTAGACCCGCCTCCTCGGGGCACTTTCTGTATCGCCCAGAGCTGACGAGGCGTTTGACAGGCAGAGGAAAGGTTGCGAATATGATTTTCTATCATATCTTACACATATTACTGTGTGCATTCCATATTTCAAACACACAAATATTGACATACTGATGTTTTTATTATTATTATTATTATTATTATTTTTTTATTTTTATTTTTTTAAATAATTTTATTTAAGGGGGCGGCGCCCTAGCGCCCTCTATCGGCCAGCCGCCACTGGTGCCATGATTTCCTAAGTTGAATGCACCAATTTGTAAGTCGCTCTGTATAAGAGCGTCTGCTAAATGACTTAAATGTAATGTAAATTATGTCAAAATATTCACAGGTCTAATAGTCAAATAATATTCAGTAAATCTACAGTTTTTCTTAATCTTGCAGACATATCTCTATCATAGGGAGTTGCATAAAACCAAAATTGACAGGTGTGCAGAGACTGAGTATGAAACATCATCCGTGACGTCAATGCTTTCTTTAGGCCTCCAATCACTGTGGCTGGATGTGGATGTCCTGCGCTACGGATGTTGGGCGCTCCCTGCGCAGTGCGGTCATGATACCGACAAAAGGCCTTTAGCATCGCAGAAAATAATAATAATAAGAAGAAGAAGCACAAGTGCTCACCAGGGACTCTAGATTATTGGATATGAAACAAGCAGATGGAACAATATGATGATTTTTCTTTTGCGTTATAGGTTTCTGGTGTTGAAATAAGAAGGGCCTCTGCTCATCTGTCGGAAAATAGCTGAGAGGGATGCTATTTAACTGCGTAAACATAATGGCTTTGGCTCAGCATCATCGACTCATTTCGTGTATGCTGCTGCTCTGTATAGTGACTAGTATTCAAACCCGATCCTCTCAAATATCGGACTTGAAATCTAAAATATCGGGGGTGGAGGAGCTCTTAGAGGAATTCCGCAAGCAGCTCCAACAGGACCAGACGTATACCAGGGAGGAGGAGGAGGTGGTTGACGTCTGCCTGGCTGATTTCAACGCCGTAGAGGAGCACATCATCCGAGCCAGTGCCTCCATTGAGCAGGGGGCCACCTTCCTCTCGGCTCCTGACCGGGTGTACAGTTGGAAAGACTGTCTCCATGCCTGCTGCGCAGACCCTCACTGCACCGTGGCGGTGGTCCAGGAGGACCTGATACAGTCGGACGACAGCCTCAGCTGCTATTTGTTCAGCTGCACCTATAGAAATAAAAACGTATGTTCATTCGCAGCACAGGCAGGGTTTAGCACCTACAGTCGGTATCACAATACAACAGGACACCTCACCTCCTCCAGTGGCAATGGAGATGTGAACAAATTGGTCAATTTGATTAGGAGACCTGAGGAAAAACCTAGAGTTGATGATGACACTCAAATGCCAGGTGAGGTTCTGTCTGCTGTTAATTATATTGAATATAAATCACAGGTTTTCAATAAGATACAATATACATGCAAGTGTATTGCTTATGATAAAACATTCATAATGCATACCTAACTGGTTGCTGTTAATTCTGTTCCCATAACCCCTAGCAATTATCAGACTGGTGTTTGGCTTGGGTTAATAATTTGCTATTGCCCCCTGCTTCTAAAATTAGATTTAATCTGAGTGAGTGAATCCAGGTGCGTTTGACAAGGTTAGCTCTGACTGGGTTGTTTTCAGACATGGACGAGCCACCCCGCAGTGATGCCGGCCAGGATGTAGTCATCCAGCTGCCCACTAACTGGGCGGTACTGGACGGCCGGGACAGTGTGGACGACCATGGGGTCACCCGCTACGAATGGGCCATGGTGAAGGGTGACCCGGCCATCAACATGAAGGTAAACACTGAAACACAGAAGAGTGCACTGAAAACAATGAAGCAGGTGTCATTGGTTGAAAATGTGGGGCAGGTAGACTAGCGGATAAAGAGGCTAGCCAGCAGCCGGAGGGTGGTCAGGTAGAATCCCGGGTCTAACGGAAAAAATTGGTGGCAAGTGAGCTGGCAACTGGAGGGTTGCTGGTATCAAATCCTAGATGCCATTGCCTGCCGGTGTGCCCTTGAGCAAGGCACTTAACCCCCCATAACAACAGCTCCACGGGCGCCCAGTGTGGCAACCCCCCACTCCAACCTGTATACCGGTATGTATGTGTGTCCTGTCCGAAGATGGATGACTAGGAGGAGACCTGGCTGACGACTGTGGCACGTTTTGTGAGCATGGAGATGCCAAAAATAGCCAGACTAGTAAAATTGGGCTAACGAACAGAAGGTGGGTTTTGTAGAAATGCCATCAGTGCGTGTTCTGCAAACAGTACAGCGGATGAAGGCGCGGCATGAGCGTGGGGAACGGATAGACGTGGTTATGGACAGCGAGGAAGAAGGAGAAGCGCCGAGTGCAGAGGGAAGATGTGTATTGAGGAAGAATGGTGTCAAGTACTACAAACCGTACTCTGCTGTCTCTGATGGCTCAGTAATTGAACCTGACGAAATGAGGATGAATTATCTGCTGTGGCAGTTGTGGTGAAGACCTCCGAGTAAGAGGCTCGTCCCGATGGTCATGCAAAGGATGATTCTGGCCCAGTGGGAGTGAGATTTTGGGAGAAAGTTGATCCCTGCCTTTTGGCTGACCCATATGTAGTCTCAGGCTGGGTAGAAAATAAATTAGCTACTGTTAAATCGGTGAAGGTAGCTTGAAGTATACTTTTTTCTGTGTTTCTTCCGTCCAGAGGGAGCGGGCACTTCGCGTCACACGCCTCATGACAAGACCTGTGACTTGCTTTGCTCTCCGGAACAGGGCGCCTTTGAACGGAGTGATTACTGGGGTGGCGTTGAGGTGGAGCAACTGAAATGGAAGATTCCCTGTGTCTGTGATGCCCGCCATTTGGTGCGACGCAGACCCGGTGGCAAGCGTGGTGAAACTGAGAAGACACTGTCTGTCCTTTTGAGTTTTGAAGCAGAGTCTTTACGTGACAAAGTCATATTAGGATATGTCAGTTATCCAGTGACAGCATTTATGCCGAACCCACTAAGGTATTTCAGATGCCAAGCTTATGGTCATGTTGCAGCAGTGTGTAGGAGGGAGATTCCGAGATGTGAGAAGTATGCAAGAGGGAGGGCATGGGACAAAGGAATGTGTAGTATCGGTGGAAAAAACTGTGTGTGCCAATGTTGCTGGGGATCAGAAGTGCCCGGTGCGAGAGAGACAGGTTGAGGTTGCCAGTGTCAGAGTAGAACAGAAGGTGTCGTATGCTGAGGCAGTGAAGAGAGTAGAGGATGATGGTCAAGGGTGAGTAGTAGGCCTAGGCCAAAACAGAGTGGTATGGCTTCTTAGCATTCATTGCCATGGTTATCAACTGTACCGCAGAAATTGAACATAAATCACAGAGAATAGATGATGTGGTGGCAGCTGCAAAGACTTTGGTGTATGAGGTTTTACTGCAGAAGTTACAAGGTGTGTTGAACGAAAGAGTCCCGTCCTCCCAGGCCATTGGCCTGGTGTAGGATCAGTTAGGGTCAAAGTAGTGGAATGGGGTGGTGTTTATTTATTTTTATTTTTTATTTTTTATGAAATAGTGGTATATAGGTGTAGGGTTAGTTGGTGCTGCAATTTTAACCTTCCTTTTTATTTTTGTATCACAAAATGTAACGGGATCGACCACAGACTCCCACACAGTAGGTGGCGTCATGCACAAACAAATGTGCCAAAGCCATGATACCAAAGAAGAAAAATAAGAAGTATGTGGCCTTTGGATGGTTTGGGATAAAGTGGAAGTCACATTTCGGTTGGTGTCAAGTCCTCCTCTTGTTCACCATCCAAAGGACACAGGGACAACTCAAATTTCCAACTCAATCTTTTTTATTTTTAGTTTGCTTTCAGTTGATTGGTCTGTCCAGTAAATTAGCCAGTACATTAGGTTGTAAACCTTTAAAGACAGAATAAAAAGTTACCATTTTAATTAAACATTTTAATTAACTTAAATTAGTTTAAACATTTAAATAAACATTCTAAATAACTTAAATGAATTAACCATTTAAGCCTTTTACCATTGGCGTCTTTGGACTGAACCTGTGAGTGAACTTGGAATCTTCTTTCTGAAGTTTGTTCTTCTGAATGACTGAGCCCCTCCATGCCTTCACAGGTGCTCCAAATCAGTGAAAATGATTGATCAGGTGACAAGCAGCCGGTTTGCTGCTGCTGGTGCACTCTGGGAAGTGTAGTTCTTTGATTCACTCCTGAGATTCAGCTCAACAGTTGGACCTTGTGTACAATTGACAAATAAAGTGATCTTCATATACTCCTGAGAGTTGTAATCTTGAATGTCATAATGTTGCACTGTAGTTAGCTCTGATATAGCAGGTCTGAAAATCACGGCTGTCTCTTTGTTATAAGGTGAGCCATACAATGCGGTAGTATAGTCAACATGGATTTTTGCATGGTGCAGCCAGAGATCCATAATACCCTGCTGCACAGATGTAGATAAGAGGTTGTTATATCCGACCTGCCCCAGGGACAAGAGCCCTGTTGTGGGCTGAGAAGTGATATGAAATAGTGAGTTTTTAGTTAGTGGAAAACTCGTAATAAACATGACTCTCTTAACAAACTTGGGATTGATAAACGCTTTGTGTCATTTAGATTTTACTTTAGAAATTGTGTTTTGGTCTTTGTTTGTAACTAGGACATGGCGTCCTTGAAACCAGCCCAATGTTTCCAGTAGGCTGTGTCTTTGCTTTCTGTCTAAAATGTTATCCCTTTACCTCTGTAGGTGACCCAGCCAGGGTTACTGAAAATCAGTGGTCTACAGAAGGGCGCCTTTACCTTCCAGATGACTGTCACCGACACCGCGGGACAGAAGAGCTCAGACAATGTCACTGTGACAGTGCTGGCTCCAAAACACCAAGCTGAAGGTGACAAACACTTCAATCTCCTCTCTGACTGAAAGTTATTACTAGCCAGATGTGACTCCTCATGTTCATCTATCATTCATTAGTGGATCTCGCCTCATTTCTGCTAATGTCAATAGCAATGTTGTGTTGTTGTGGTAAAATTGATTTGTGCTTCTCTGTGATCCTGTTAACTGTACAATTGCAATACAGGCAGTGAACTTTGCACTGCAATTGAATCCATGCCTCCATGGATTGAATCCATTGGATAATGAAAGAGAACCTGCTATTTAGTGCTCAAACGAATTGAGTAGTTCTCCCCTAGTCAATTGGCTGGCGGCCTGATACGGCCATTCATATGGCAGGGAATCATTTTGATCTATTCACTGCATTGAGGGGCCATGGATGAGATATGCAGATATGGATGAGATAAGGAACTCAGTCCGGCGTTCAACTTACTCTTGAAAGTTGTAATAGTAGAATGCACAAGGTGCAATTTCGTAATTGGGTAGTGCATCATCAGCTTTCCTCGTCATGTCAGTCATTGCATACCTCAGAGAGCTATTTAAACTTGTCAGAATTGTCCATATCAACTAGCCCATGACAGTTAAACAATTTTAGCTAGGTTTTTTAGCCCATTTTGTTGTAATGTTTGAGTCACTGAAATATCACATGGACATACATAAGACATGACAATATGTGTACAATTGCAGGAAATGAGCTTTCAAACTGCAAAAATGTATCAACACCCATGACAAAATGTGTAAAATTGCAGGAAATCAGCTTTAAAACTGCTAAATGTTCTATCTGCCAACAAGAGGGGTGTAAACAGTTTGTGTAATGAACAGTGCTTGTGCCCATAGAAATAGATGTGGCGCGTGGGATGTTCCCCAATGCTGGAAGGGGGGCCTGAGTGAAAACGTTTGGGAACCGTTGATCTAGAGTAATGAACAGACGAAGAGGGTGGGGGTTGTTTCTGGAGCTGGAGTATGAAGGTCACTGTCACAAGGCCTATATAAGATGTGTCTAAACCTATAAGGGATGAATATCCTCAAAGACCGATATTACAGTAACATAATGGGTCCAATGTACTATTATCCATTTCTTCAGTCTTATCCTGAATTCCAACAAATATAAGATGGGTGACCTATTGAATACACAGAACAGCACTTTAACAAAGCATCCATAGGAAGAATGTTAAGTATACCTGGGGACTGTCATACCATGACGGGAAGCAGCATTGTCCGGACCGCTGGGACAAGGTTTTTGCCGGAGCTGTGAGTCACTCACATTAGTCTGTCCTCCTCACACTGACAGCCACAGGGAGGCAGGAGCTCCTGGAAATGGTTGGCTTTGCTGTAAAAACAAAGGTTAACCCTGGGAATTGGCCTATATGGAGAGGGCTAAATTGAAATGTTTCTTACAGAAGAAATATGAAAAGCATATGCATAACGATGGTAGCAATTGAAAGGGAACAGTTTGGCGATAATGGGAAAATTATTAGACCAAAGGTGAGAACACAACAGTTCACCTGACACAAGTGTGAATTTTACATTTACTGTACTTTTTGCCGCATTTGTTGATAGTGAAATCTTCTGGATACATTCAGTAAAATGCTAAGACTATTCCTGGAGAATGTGAGGTAGGTGCAACATAAGACAAAGAAATGACACGGGTTTGAGTAAGAGGACAAACTGGTGTCTCCATGTGGACTCTCCACAGTGTGCACAGTTCCTAAGCAATTTCAATGCATTTTATGACTCAAAGAAGAGTTTTCAACTATAAGGTACTTTTTTGAGCTCTCCTAGCTGTGCCGTTGAGGAACTAGAGCAAGCACACTTGTAGTTGTTTAGTTTGGAACACAACCCTGCATCCCCGCCATCACACAACTACTGTTGTTGTTTACGCAATCCCCAAAAACAGCCCATTATAAATTGCAATCTGGGTCAGGTGGGCATGATTTGAAAGCTTGTTCTATTACCAACATGACTAGCTAAGTTATAAAATACGATCTTACAGTGGTAGGCTTTTACATGGCAATTCAGAGAAACAGATCGTCATTTTGGTGTGCATAGAAAGGAGTCATGCGTGAATTCAGGTGCGTGTGCTGCGGCGACTTTTCTTCACAATAAACAAACATACCCAGGGTATGACGACATGTCATCTTGTAACTATACATCAAACATAGTGATCATAAACGTTGACACTGTATAGGACATGCGTTTTATGATTTAGAGATGTTAAGTACACATTTGGACTGTCTGGCTTGCTTGTATGACATCAACGCGGTATTTATTATAATCCTCAACATCTCATCTTTCAAAATACAAAGAGTAATCTTCATTTACAGCATTTCCCTCACTCAGACAAAAATAAAAAGTTGCCCTATTACCGGGAGGGATGGGGGCAACTTGTCACGAGTGGTGTTCATGTTCAGAACATCTGTCACTCAAAACCCATACAGCAGCTGTCAGACAACCCACGTTACCGGACAGCCACTACGTTCCAATTTAGGCGCTTATTAGTGCCCAAATCTGCCATTTTCAACCCGTATACAGGTACCAGTGTAAAGGGCTACATGAATCAAATGTTGTTGTAATATATTACAATCATATTCTAATATAATAATAATATAGAGGGCTGTAGGTTTCCTGTGTGGACTTGCGTGTACTAGGTTGGATTGTAGTTTGAGACTTGATGAGTGTACTAGGATGGAGAGTAGTTTGAGACTTTAGTGTAGTTTTAGACTTGATAGTACCAAGATGGAGTGTAGTTTGAGACTTGACTATACTAGGATGGAGTGTAGTTTTAGAATTGAGTGTACTAGGATGGAGTGTCGTTTTAGAATTGAGTGTACTAGGATGGAGTACAGTTTGAGACTTGAGTGTAGTTTTAGACTTGACTATACTAGGATGAAGTGTCGTTTTAGAATTGAGTGTACTAGGATGGAGTGTCGTTTTAGAATTGAGTGTACTAGGATGGAGTACAGTTTGAGACTTGAGTGTAGTTTTAGACTTGAGTGTACTAGGATGGAGTGTAGTTTTAGACTTGAGTGTACTAGGATGGAGTGTAGTTTTAGACTTGAGTGTACTAGGATGGAGTGTAGTTTTAGACTTGAGTGTACTAGGATGCAGTACAGGCTGGAATATCAGAGCAAGGAGGGCTGCCGTAAATGAATGATGAGCAGGTGAATGTGTGTTTGCACTGTGTCTGAGAGCCCAAGATGACCCTACCCTCTCCTCTCTACAGTTGATGGGAACAGGAAGTCAGTGACCATCCCTGCAGGTCTACCCAGCCCACACAGGCCTGTGGCCCAGCCAGAGGAGACTGAGGACCACTCCATGGCCCAGGGTGGGCCCAGGAAGACCATGGAGGAGGCCAGACCACCTCCACCACAAGCCCCACAGACTCCACAGTCTGGTGACTGGAGCAAGCCAGTGCCCCGAGTCTTACCACAGCCAAGTCACAGTGAAGAGGAGAGCCCTGTCAGTCAAGGTACTGTCATTGTGTAGCTATTATCTAGCTACAGTATGTTACTACCTAGCTAGCTAAAAACCCAGTAGGCAATTTAATGCACATCAAAACACCATATAAATAGCTTTAAACAAAAACCTGTAAGGGTTAACATCAACTACAGAATAAAGGTTTTGATCAGCTGTGAAGGAATTCTATCCATTTGGCATGGCTGCACATCATTCTAGTTGGCCAGAGTTTTGTCTGTGCTAGCGGTGAGCGGAAGACCTTTGTGTGTTAGTAAGTGCAGAGAGAGGCAGATTCTGCCCCTGCAGGCAGCCATTGAGCCTCCCCCACCACCAAACACACAGAGCTGATCTGGAAACTTTGGAGCAAGGTAGAATGCAGGCCACAGGGGCGATATGTGAGACATGTAGGGCTGGGATTGGAGTGAGCAGGCCTGGGATAGGAGTGAGCCTGGCAGGGGGCCTTCATCCCCATGACCCCCCTGAGCGCTGGAGCAAAGCACTCCTCTGTCCTCTGTCCTCTGATCCCTGGGTTAGGCTAGCCTGAGACAGACGAGGCGGTTGACTTCCCATGTTACCTTATCGCAGACTTATCAGAGACCACCTGACCAAATCTCTCCCTCCCTCTCTCTGCTCTCTCTATGTTCCACCAAACCAAATATCCCCCTCTCTCTGTTCTCTCTCTGTCCCAGCAGAGCTCTGTGCAGCGCCCCCTGCTGTGGGGCCATGTAAAGGCGTCTTCCCACGCTGGTTCTATGACCCTGTGGCTGAAGAGTGCAAGCACTTCATCTACGGAGGCTGCAAGGGCAACCATAACAACTTCCTGCAGCAGGCAGACTGCGTCAATGAATGTATAAAAAAAACAGGTGGGATTTTGCTAGTAGAGTACATTTTTTCAGAATTATCTGGATTCTGATGTGCATGCTCATTACATATTGTATGAGGTGTATATAATGTAGGAATACAATTATGCAAATGAATAATGGAAACAAAATGATTCAGGTCCTGCTATCAAGCAAACGACCATGGCACCTCCCCCCACCACCAAACACACAGAGACAGGTACATTTAATTATCTTGTGATGATTACTCCTGAACATGATAATGAATGAGCTTAATACAATCTCTCACCTGTTTCAGTCTTAACCAGTACATTTACAGCAGAGGCCCCTAAAGTGACCATGAAGTGGCCAGAGACCAAACCACTACCAGAGAGTGACATGTTCCCAATATCCAAACCACGTTTAGTAATGGGAGGACACCCAGGGCCTGAGTCAGGTTTGTTCAGCAGCTGCTCATCTGTTGTTCTTTACAAATGCTGTTTTGAATTAAAATAAAATTGTACCTACACCCTGAAGAAGGCTGTAAAAGCGAAACATCTGTGTACTTTATCCCTGATGCAGTGAAAATAATTAAGAATAATGAAGTGGGAACCCATTACACCCCTTTGTTTGTCTGAATTCACGGGTTTTACGCTCCAGCCAAGCTTCTGGGAGAGCGCCATGGTTCTCTTTTGATCTGTTCAACATCCTTACCAACTTATTATAACTCTGTAATATTATGTTATACATGCAGAAATACAGATAGTATATGATAGTGCCTGTGACTTGCCTTTCTCTGTCTTCTCCCCTGCAGGTGCGATCCTGCCATTAGCTCTGGGCCTGATCATCACAGCTTTGCTGCTGCTCATGATTGGCTGTCGCCTGCGGTTGGTCCGCCACAAGCTGAAGAAGGCCCGCCCCCTCACCACCGAGGAGTCTGATTACCTCATCAACGGCATGTACCTGTAGCAGCACAGACAGGGATGGATGTACCACAGAACTAGAATGAGAGGGGTGCATCCTGTAGAAAAGGAATGAGGTTCCAAGTCTGTTCAATTCATTCTATTTCTATGGGATGCACCCTATGCACTGAATCCCCTCAGGCAGAAACACCAAAACAACCAACACTGTCAGTCAACTGTTGGCCAGGTGGAGTCTTCATGATAACCAAACTAACTTTCTATATCATGATTGTGTACAACTTCTTTAGGTGCACTCGATTTAGATAACTCGACGTGTGAGGTAGGCAGAGATCACTCTTTGGAATGGTCCCATTGGAATGGTCCCAAAAGTGCAAACTCTACCCACCCAGCACTCCAGGGTCATGGGTGAGCTAAATCAAACAGCTTTTAACAGGGAATAAAATGTTTTTTGCCACTTTTGTATACTTGCTTGGTGTAAAAACCGATGCTTGTCTGCACTTAGGTTTGGAAAGAGATGCTTTCCTTTTTCTTTCATGATTTCTCTTTCACCCTCAAAGATGTGTTATTTTAATATTACAAGGAAATGTCAATTTCATGGATTATGGATGTATATTTTGGGAGATATATAGTACTTTATCCCTTATGTAATACTTCTGCCACTGAGTGGCACTGTTGTGCTATTTGTGCCACGAGGCTCTGTATCTATTAGGCTTGGCCTCAAGTTTTATTTTTTACCAGACTACTTTGAAATATGGGGATAGCAAGATATGTAACTAATTGTAAATTCCAAAACTACAATCATTACTGAAAATTATTATTTTGTTATAACACCAAGTAATTCCAGGAAAGCCCATATCAAGCCATAAAGCATTCTAGGATGTGTCTGATATGGTACGTTGCTTTTCTTTATCATCTATGTAGTTATACAGTGTTGATGTGTAGATGTATCTCAAAAGTCTGTATGCATACAGTTTGTGTGAGATAGTAAAGTTAACTCTTGATCAATACGTCTTTTGTGATTCTTTGCCAAAGTGTTAGTATTTTGAGTTGGTAAGGGATGCAATTTGAATATACAGTGTGGATTCTTCCTAGCCTGGTTGCCATCTCTGTTCAGCTATTATATTCCACTTTTTGCCACTCTGGTCATTTGCCAAAGATGTGGCAAGAAGTGGAATATTAGCTAAAAAAGACTGGTACCCAGACTAGATTCTTCCTGCTCTACCACATTTTCTTGTGACTAGGAAATAGCAGTATAGAAGCCGTCTTCAACGCATAGACAGCTTGTAGCAATAAACACTCCATAGCACAAAGCAGGACAAAAACATAAGCATTTCTTTATTTTCATTTTGCCATTCCAGAAATTGTGAAAGCCATAGCTCATCCAATATTTATTTATTTAAACAGACATTCAATCTCTTTGCATTAAAGTTTATTTTGGCAAAGCACCGGCTACTTTGTTCAGAGTCATATATTTATATATACACACATATATGGTTCTGCTTTGTTTAGTGTTGGTCATCAGTAAAGCTTGCACACAGTGTTGTCATGGACACCAGAGGCAGCACTCGATAAATCACAGGGGAAAGCACAATGCTGGATGTGTGCATGTGTTCACCTGTATATACACTCCCTTACATATGTATTTGGACAGTGAAACTAACATTTTAAATGTGGCTCTGTACTCCAGCATTTTGGATTTGAGATCAATTGTTTCATATGAGGCAACATTACAGAATGTCACTGTTTATTTTAGGGTGTTTTCATATCTGTTTTACCGTTTAGAAAGGAAAGCACTTGATGTATCTAGTCCCCCCATTTGAAGAAGTCATAAGTATTTGGACAAATGCACTTAAGTGTATTAAAGTAGTCAAAAGTGTAGTATTTGGTCCCATATTCCTAACACTTGACTACATCAAGCTTGTGACTCTACAAACCTGTTTGATGCATTTGCAGGTTGTTTTATGTTTTGCCCAATAGGAACTGAATGGTGAATAAAGAAGAGTAATTTTCTTTCTAATTGAGTAGGTAAGATGTTTCTGAACACTTCTAAATTCATCCTGACAGTGCCATGATTAAGAAAAATCATGCATAATGATGAGTGAGAAGTTTACAAAGGCTGCAACAAAACATGATAACCTCTCACCATTACCACTGACAGAGGTTATAATTTGGGGGGGGGGGGGGGTGTATCTTTGTGCTTCTAACCTTCTCACTCATCACTATTCACGATGTGTTCATGATCACCCATAGCATCCATATGAATGTAGAATTGTTCAGAAACATCTTCTATTCTTACTTACAATAAAAGTGACTCAGAAATGACCCAATACATCATTGACCATTCAGTTCCTATTAGGCACAAAATATTATCCAAAACACAACCAAAACAAACTGCAAATGCATCCAACAACGTTGTAGAGTCACAAGCTTGATGTAGTCATTGAGTGCAAGGAACATGGGAACAAATACTAAAATATGAAACATTTGATCTCAAATCCAAAATGCTGGGAGTATAGAGCCAAATTTAAAATTGTAGCTTCACTGTCCAAATACATATGGAGGGGAGTGCATGTCCCCGCTCTTGTTGTAGGGGGTTGTGGTTGGGCTATTTCCTGTATTTCCAACTTTATAAGTAACTCTAGGTCTAATAGGCCTATCTACAATACCATGTAGTGTCGTCATGTGCTGCATATCAAACAACTGGATGTGGGTTAGAGCAGCCATTTGTGCAGCCTGCGTGCGCCTCTGTTTAAATACTGTTAGCTGGGAGGGGGGGAACGCTGATATATGTTAGCAGAGCAGCAGTAGATATCTAGTCAGATCTTCAGATGCACTTTACAGCAAGTGGCTGAATAATCTCTTCAACTCAGGCTTTCCTCATCAGAACAGTTTGGCAACCTCTTTACACTCAGCTTTGATTGGAGCTGAAATGCATTATTGTAGAAATGGTTGATTGCAACTCAAGATGTAACCACAATAAAATATATAAAAAAAATCTTGCAGCAAAATTAAATTTAAAAATCACAACCCAAAAAATGCATGCCTCATTTTTTATTTTTATTTTTATGAACCCCAGACACTTTCTTCTGTTCAATCTCCAACAGTCTTTTTTTTTAAACCAACTTCAGGGGTTATTCCTCAGCATGATACTCTAGGTAGAGTTGAAGAAGAAAAAAAATCACCATGGTTTGTTGTTTTGAAAGAAATCCAATGGCTGTTGTTGGAACCCAAAGGAGTCTCCTCCAGGTTCACACTGAAATGTGGAATATGGACAGTCTGTCGCCTCAAAGTTCATCCCTGTGAGAAAGAGGCAAAACATTAAGAGATGGACAGAAAGAGGAAATACACTATGTCAAATCATATCAACATCCTCTTGTCATGCAACTGTAGGTCAGAGTTAGACACTCCCATGCACAAACTGTTATAGAATGTCCCACACCATGTACAAAATCCAAATGTCCCTATGGTTATTGGATTTCTCCATCTCTTCAGATTTAACCAATGAAGAACTAGGATAGTATGCAGTAGGGGAGAGTGAGGTAAGTTGAACAATTTTTTACATTCATTATCACTCTGTCAAGGGGAATATAGTATAATTTCTAACAAAGATATCTACATATATTTCAGGATGTTGTGTATCCCTGGAAATAATCAGCATTCATATAAACAAGATAGTTTTGAAAACATAGCTTATTAAAGAAAAGTGGTCTCTTGGCACAACTTACCCCGGTATGGGGTAAATTTTGTACTGAATAAAATATTACAAGTACCTTTTTAAAAACATGTCTATTTTTATTTCCCAAACACAATTCAACACAAATCACATTTTTGTCTTTTAATCATTATAATAATATTTTAACACCGGCTTATATCCTACCTCATATCCTAGTGATAATGCCTTGCATTACGCCTGGGAAGAAAACACTTCAATTTGCTCAACTTACCCCATGGCTCAACTTTCCCCAAGGCAAACATTTTGACAATATTAGCCCACACAGCTACAAGGATGCCCTTTCATGCTAGTTTTAGGACCTCATCTTGAAGCTTACATAGACCCCATCTGATGTATAGAACAATCTTAAAATTATCTACTTTGGTTTAGATACAAGCATCATGAAACCTCTAACACAACAAAATAATTTGACTTAGTGAAAATAAATTTGTTGGACCTAACTTTCTTACCACTTTTTCCATGTGGTTTCTTCCTTCACAGACTCTATGAAATTATGACCTCTTCCTAAATATTTGGTCAAATTATTAATTTTGTGTATGGTTTACTAGAAACAAGGGTGACTCAACTTACCCCATTCTCCCCTATAATGAGGCTAAATGTCACTTCCCCTCAAGAACAAGGATGATACAATCGACATGCTCTCAAGCCAGAAGTATCACAGCCAAATACCAACCATCAAATATATCAAACAGTATTTACATGAGATTTCAACTCAGAGAAACCATTGTTATAATTCCAAATAGTATGCACACTTGATGGTTCGTTTCACTGCACACGTGCTTAGCTGAAGAGCTATAATAGCATACTGGTTTATTGGATTAAAACAAAACAAAAATGTGCAGCCAGTTGCCATAGTATGGAAGAAGCAAATAATGATGACAAGCAGGAAACTCAGCCCCTTGGGATCCATTATCTACTCCAGGCCACACCATTTCACCTTTGCCCACTGTGTGAAGGAGAGAGGGGGGAGAGAGAGTAGGAAGTCACTTCCACCTGGACCACTGCTTCTCTTTGTCTGTTAAAGGCACGTAAATCACCCCCATCAGGGGCTTCATCTTGGTGCTGCCGTCCTCCAGCTTGTCGTACTGCTCCAGCATCTGGTTCCCTCCGGCCGGCCCCACGGGCAGAATCAGCCTGCCACCTGGCTTCAGCTGGTCCAGGAGCTGGGAAAGGAGAGGAGAGTAAAGGAAGTAGCCTAGGTTAGCTAGCAAGCTAGCCAACTTCTTTCACCAATTAGCTTCAGCCGGCCGGTGCGTGACCATGACGGTTTGACTTTGGATAGCCTATCTGTGGGGCTAGTTAGGGAGCATCAATAAATTACACACAATATTTTCATGTTGCACACCTTTTAGTTCTCATTAAATGCTTTCAATTTTTGTAAATTAATTTCTACAATGTATAGTTGGTTTGAGGTTAAGTCATTTAAATTTGGAGCTATTGACATTTTAAAATATTGTCCCATGTACATTGTGTAATTTACTGATGGTCCCTAACTACCCCATAGGGATATCCAAAGTCAAACCAACTTTACTACTATGATCAGGTCGCGTGCAGCTGCCCTTTCAAATTGATGATTAGTTGGGTGATGCCAACTGTGGGCAGGATTTAAATAAACCCAACCCAAGGAAAACTGTGGCGTACCCTTAAGTCCGTGACATAATTTTTTCCCTTAATCATCTCGCAAATCTCAGTTTTAGACGAGACTGACTTAATGACCAAAATTATCCTACCATAAAACGTCAATTAATAGCCTGAGCATTTATTTGCTTAAATCACTTAACATAACAGCCGCTTATTAGAGAAAGGCTTCCATTTGAGCCAGACATCTGTTTCCTTAATGCGCACAGCTTTTGCATATTTAATTGTTTAATTCCAGCAGTATCCATTTCTTAATTTCCTGCACTAATGTGTTATTTACACACACCGTGTCATGTTTCTTTTGGGTAAATATCCTTGACAATTATTCTCCTCTTTGACTGTGCATTTTCGGTAGTTCTTACTTTCACCACTAGATGGTGATCTGCCAATTTCTAGGGTTCTGTACTCTCGAAGTTGTTGACTGTTTTTGTGCATGCCAGTAGCTAGCAGTATTCAGCTGTTAGCAGCCAATGGCTAGCAGTTTCTTACTGGCGATAAAAACAGATGATAGCCATAATTTTTTCGAGTCATTACTGAATTATTTAATGTAACACATCAAACAGTAAACCTCGTAAACAATTGATGGTAATTTCGTAAACAATTCATTTAGACCAGGCATTTATTTGCTGTAATGTGTTCAGTTGCCCGGCTATTAAAAAGGACAGGCGGCTATTTGAGACTCTGCATTAATTGAAGTTTTACAGTATTCACACAATAAATGTTTGACTCATATTGATGGCACATAGGCAGTTTTCAAACAGAAAAGTTGGTTTTCCATTCAGTCGCTCTTGAACATGCAAGTAGCTACAACTGAATAGACCAGGGGACTGTTTGACAAAGTAGCACAGCATAGAGCACACCAACATTCCCTGATACCAACCAAAGCCTGCAATCACAATGACACCTTTAATCTCTAACAGAGTTAGAGTCAGTGCTGGTGTTGTTCTCTACTCTGAACACAGCATTCCTAAGGATGATGGTAAATTTAGGCGATGTGGCTCCTATTAGCTGGGACCCCTTTGATGCCTTCATTTGTGTTTTTCTGTGGTTTGGGAACTTACTGCTTGTGGCACGTTGGGTGCTGCCGCGCCTACGTGGATGGCATCATAAGGAGCCTCGTCTGGATGGCCCATCCGCCCATCTCCCACTGGAACACAACAAACAGTCAACAGCTGTCACTCACATGCTGCCAGCCGCCACGCAGTGCCAGCCTTATTCCCGCCAAGTAGGCCGCACACTGAGAAGCAGAGTGCCAGGGCACATATCAGAGCTGTGAGATGACGGCTCGACCTCGTCTCTGGCCTATGAGGCTAATGCTGGTTGAGTGCAGGGCAGGCTGGTTGACTGCAGGGCACGCTGGTTGACTGAAGGGCACGCTGGTTGACTGTAGGGCAGGCGAAAGCAGGCACTCTCCTTTCAATAATTCAGCAGAGAGTGCTGCACCCACGTCAACTAAGCTGCTTTGTGTTGCTCTCCCAAGGAGTGACTGAGCCAACATCCATTAGACTCCTTTGAAACATTCCTTATTTGACAGTCAGTGCGTCACCAATCCTGTTTTAAGCTTACACCGTGTCTAGTGGAAGTCTGACTTAATTCTGCTTGAAAATTTAGAGAAGGTTTGAATAATGCTGTCCATCAATGATTCCCAACCCAATTTACTGATGTTTTTGACAAAGAACAATGGATATATGTGCAAGGTTGGTAGAATCTTATTCAAAATTATTCACAGCTGTAATGGCTGCCAAAGGTGCTTCCACCAAGTGTTTACTCTAGGGTGTGGAGACATATGCAATCAATACATCTTCATTTTGTATTTTGTATTAATTTGGAACCTTTATCATTTTTCTTTCACTTTGAAAAATGTGGAGTAGATTGTGTAGATCGGTAGGACAAATATCAAATGGAATCCCTTTTTATAATTAATTTTAAGGCAGCAATGTGAAGACTGTACAAGGGGTGTGTAGACTTTCACTAGCGATTATTTTATATTTTTAACTGACAAATGTGTACAATACATTTTAATAACCCAACAATACAAGTCACCAAATTGGAGAAAAATGCCCATCTTGCTTTGTCGCTTTTGGGACTTACCTATTAGTTTGATTCGACCCGATGTTATCAAGCTGGGGTCATCTTTCTTTACATTGGTAATAGAATCGTCTACCAGTTCCTTGATGTGGTCAATTCCTATCACCTTCCCTTTGGGACCTACCTGTTAAATACAATAAATTAGGAAGGTATACAGGTCTGTGCCATCGAACATTACACAGAACCCAAAATATCCCCAAAATCTGAAATGGACAATTTATCCCAACCCTGCCACCAAAATACAGTACCTAATATGTTATGTGTTTACCCGTCATCATGTGTATCTCACCATTCGTGCAAAGCATGCAGAGAGGATTCCACTGCCAGACCCCACATCCAGAGCTTTGGCCCCATCATACAGCTGATCGTGCAGTAGCTCCAATGCATAGGCGTGCTGGGGGAGAGATCAACATACAACTGCATCAACACCTGTCAGCATTGTACTTGTAAACCTCTGGGTTTTGCTCAGTTGGTATAAATTATAAGAGCAATGTGATCAATGTTTGATAGTTATAATTGATATGCAACAATTTAAACAAATATTAAAAGTCATAGCTAGGCCTACCATGTGTGGCGCACTGATGGTTGCTTGATAGCCTTTGGGTTCAAAGTGAGGGATAGTTAGTTTCTAACATTCATCATTGGCTGGGTTATTGAATTTGCACTACACTACTTTATTGTACTACATTAAATAAGCACACACCTATTGACTGTGGGGAGTCCATGTAGGGGTTGCTTCTGGAGAAATGGCCTCGGTCTGTGGCCAACATGACTTCACAGACCTTGTCTGACTTGATGATCCCATTTTCTGAGGACACAGGAAAACAGACGGTGTGATTCTCCACAGTGGATATGTGTAGAGTCACACACTCACAAACACTGCAGTGTCTTCAGAGTAGACTAATTCCCCCACAGGAGGCTCCACTGAAAATCAGTGCCAACAGTAGGAAGTGCCAGCGACAGCCGGTGCTGCTGCTCTCATTAATACTCCCCCAGACCCCGGGCCCCAACCTTACCACTATGTTGCTCAGTGGTCGCAAGGATACATTACACCTGCATTCCCAACAGTTTCAGATGGACAAGTAAAAATGCAGCTACAGTGCATTCCCGAAAGTATTCAGACACCTTTACTTTTGCACATGTTGTTACGTTACAGCCTTATTCTAAAATGGATTAAATTCATTTTTTTCCTCATCAATCTACAGTCGTGGTCAAAAGTTTTGAGAATCTTCACAAAGTTTGCTGCTTGAGTGTTATGAGATATTTTTGTCAGATGTTACTATGGTATACTGAAGTATAATTACAAGCATTCCATAAGTGTCAAAGGCTTTTATTGACAATTACATTAAGTTTATGCAAAGAGTCAATATTTGCAGTGTTGACCCTTCTTTTTCAAGACCTCTGCAATCCGCCCTGGCATGCTGTCAATTAACTTCTGGGCCACATCCTGACTGATGGCAGCCCATTCTTGCATAATCAATGCTTGGAGTTTGTCAGAATTTGTGGGTTTTTGTTTGTCCACCCGCCTCTTGAGGATCGACCACAAGTTCTCAATGGGATTAAAGTCTGGGGAGTTTCCTGGCCATGGACACAAAATGTCGATGTTTTGTTCCCCGAGCCACTTAGTTATCACGCTGGAAAAGGCATTGGTCGTCACCAAACTGTTCTTGGATGGTTGGGAGAAGTTGCTCTCGGAGGATGTGTTGGTACCATTCTTTATTCATGGCTGTGTTCTTAGGCAAAATTGTGAGTGAACACACTCCCTTGGATGAGAAGCAACCCCACACATGAATGGTCTCAGGATGCTTTACTGTTGGCATGACACAGGACTGATGATAGCGCTCACCTTGTCTTCTCTGGACAAGGTGTTTTCCGGATGCCCCAAACAATCGGAAAGGAGATTCATCAGAGACAATGACTTTACCCCAGTCCTCAGCAGTCCAAACCCTGTACCTTTTGCAGAATATCAGTCTGTCCCTGATGTTTTTCCTGGAGAGAAGTGGCTTCTTTGCTGCCCTTCTTGACACCAGGCCATCCTCCAAAAGTCTTCACCTCACCTGCCTGCTGCCATTCCTGAGCAAGCTCTGCACTGGTGGTGCCCCGATCCCGCAGCTGAATCAACATTGAGAGACGGTCCTGGCGCTTGCTGGACTTTCTTGGGTGCCCTGACGTCTTCTTCACAACAATTGAACCTCTCTCCTTGAAGTTCTTGATGATCCGAAATATGGTTGATTTAGGTGCAATCTTACTAGTAGCAATATCCTTGCCTGTGAAGCCCTTCTTGTGCAAAGCAATGATGACGGCACATGTTTCCTTGCAAGTAACCATGGTTAACAGAAGAAGAACAATGATTTCAAGCACCACCCTCCTTTTAAAGCTTCCAATCTGTTATTCTAACTCAATTAGCATGACAGAGTGATATCCAGTCTTGTCCTCGTCAACACTCTCACCTGTGTTAACGAGAGAATCACTGACATGATGGCAGCTGGTCCTTTTGTGGCAGGGCTGAAATGCAGTGGAAATGTTTTTTGGGGATTAAGTTCATTTTCATGGCAAAGAGGGACTTTGCAATTCATTGCAATTCATCTGATCACTCTTCATGACATTCTGGAGTATATGCAAATTGCCATCATCAAAACTGAGGCAGCAGATTTTGTGAAAATTAGTATTTGTGTTATTCTCAAAACTTTTGACCAAGACTGTTGATAGATGAATTTATATTTTTAAAATAATGACTAAAGGATTTCACCCCAAATACGGTATAAATGTGTGAACTGTGTTAGAGTTATAATGTAGTGTAAACCCACTAACCGAGGTGAGGGGGTTAGAAACTGCTGAGACAGACATTCCAGGAGAAAGGAGACTTAGAAACTGTCCTATTTAAACATTCTATACTGTGGAAATGTACAGGCCGCCTAAAGGTGGGCGGAGCAAAGTTCCTTTGTGTGAAGGCATATAAAAAGGCTGTGTATGTTTTGGCGGGAGAGCTCTCATGATTAAATAATACAGATCATTCTTGCTGGTTGTGGACCTTGTTTAATTCATGATTAAAACCAGAGCATTATAACCTCTGGGAATTATTCAAGCTTGAGTTTAATTAGAGATAGAAATTCTCGTGACAATTGGTCCTTCGAGCCGGATCTCAAATATACGTTTTTGTCGTTACGGGGACAACGAAAATCGTGCACGGGCGAATGATAGCATTCGTATAGACTAAGTCCTGGCCTTTGGCGTTGAGGTTCATTACAGGCCGGTGGTAAAACTGATGATCGACAGAAACGATGACGAGATCTAACCAAAATTAATATCCCAGCTGCAAGAATAAGGTCAGTAATTTTTATTCATGGATTTTGGGGGGAATTGATATCTGGACACTGCAATAGAAATGTTTTCTGCTGTAGTGAGGGTAGTGATCCGCCGATAATCCGAAGGGGATTAATCAGGTACACCGTTTTAGACGTTTATCTAGAGAAAACCATGCGCCAGTATTTTGGATAAATAGAAAACGGCACCGGGTGAGATCCGTTGAGAAAGTGGGTCCGAAATGATTCAGGGTAGTTGAGGCCATTACCAATAGAAACTATAAGGGGGATACTTGGTACTATAGACTCTCTAATGTGTATGAGATAGTTATAGGGGTATCCTGATTTAAGAAAAAGGTCACGTGTACGGGGTTGATCATATGACGTCAATATATTGTATTTCGGTACATTTAGGGAATTATGGTAAAAGTAACCATAGGTAAAGGTCAAATGTTGATAGAATTAACATTCACTAATATTGATTGTGTGTTGGGAAATAGCGTTGTGTGAATGTGATATGAAAGTCGTGGGAATTAATTAATCTAAAGTTTGGAGAATAATCAGTTGATATAATGATATCTTGGGGTTTGTAAAAAAACACTGCTTGTCATAGAATAGTGTGAGATTCTGGGAGGATTTTATGACCTGAGGGGGAAGGGTCTAGGTAGCTAACGTTGGTCCGATTGGAACTAGATTAACTTGTGGCAATAAAGAATCATTAGAAATATGAATGGGTTAGTTGATAAAGATATATATATAAAAAAGATGAAATGTATTATTAAAGAGTGGATAAAAGTGGAATAATTATAATAACTATCCATCACTTCGGAGCAATATAGTAAAGGGGGGTATAAAATACTCAGTAGAGAATAGCAGAGGGCAGAAAGGTTATATCTAGTCAGAAAACATAGAGAACGAGCAAGAAAAGAATGGAAGGGAGCGGAGTATTTGATGGCCACATTGGGAGAGATAGCCGAGAAGAGAGAGGGAGGCTACCAAGCGAGGAGGCAGAATAGGAAGGGTGACAAGAGGAAGTGATTTAGGTCGATTAAGAATTGGTTAAAAACACCACGAAGGGATTATTTGATGTGAGTACCTATAAATGTCTAACGTTATATATGTATTAACTTGCTCACCCAAACGTAGACGTACGTCATGGGTGGGAAAGTACTTAATATGGGTTTTCTAAGTTTGTACCGTTGTTGGATCATGTGATAAGGTTTAATGAATAATCGCACCATAAGTAATGTGGTTATAGACGTAATGTATAATATAGTACAAAGCCAATATAGTTGAACTATTATGATTTATTTGTCATTTCAATGGCATAGAGTGAAATCTGTATTTATGAGTGTAATTCAACTGCTGGTATGGGTTGCTTGACCGGATACTACTGGGGGGGGGGGGGGGACCTGTCATGTCCAACCATCAGTCTTCAGGTCAGTCTGTCATGTCCAACCATCAGTCTTCAGGTCAAGCCCAGGAAGAACAGAGTTTAAACTAAACATGAGTGTTTTTACAAGATAAGGGATTGATTGATTGTATTACTATTTATTCTGAACTGAAGGAAAGTTGAATTTAGCCGCCATAATAGACAAAGGAAGTGGGAGGAGCAATAAAGAAGCAAGGGGAAATCTCAAAGGAAAAGGGATGGCATAAGGATAATTTACCAATATTACCTAAGTGATTGTTTAGGTAGGTGGTAATATTGACACATGGGCAGGGCCATGTGTCAACAGGGGGGATGATGGTAGATGGTAGGATTAAAGATAACTAAATACTGAAATAAATAAATAAATATTTGGATACTGTCTAGAAAGAAAATGCTAATGTGAACGGTATGATTAGAGAGGGGTTAAGGAAAACACACAGGAGAGCAGGAAGAAATGGGGTACAATGTCTACCGATAGTATTAATGACGATCAGGAGAACTCCAGATAAAGAAGGGTTATTGCCAGTTGAGAAAGTATTTGGTAGACCATACAGAATGGCCGAGGTAGGAGGACCAGAGCAGGCAGAGATAGAAACTGAGAGCACCCTAGCAGAACACATGAGAAGGTTGTTTATTAACCACACCCGTATGTCAGAGGTTTTGTGCCCCACAGGTGAACTAAAGGAGAAGGTGACCCACTCTACCCAACCAGGTGACTGGTGTGGATCCAGTCCCTAAAGAAGAAAGACTGGAAGCAGGCCTGTTGGGAAGGGCCCTATCAGGTTATATTGGTCACCGCCTTTGCCATTAGAATAGCAGAAAGAGCAACCTGGGTCCACGTTACCCACTGCAAAAAGGTAGGAACACATACAAGCACCACTGAACACACGCAGAGTTAGAAAGAAGAACTGGACCAATAGGGTCATGGGGATCACCTCTGTTAATGAAGCTCTCCTACCCCGACCTATCATCACTGTAGTGTGCTCTCAGGGTGTGAGTATGGGGTGTTACCAAGCAGAAAGACTGAGGGCAGGAGGGGGTTGGCGGTTTTTGGGAATATGGGTAACCTGAGCTGCATCATAGTCTCAGCAGTGGTCCTGATATGTCAAGATCCACCACTGCACCGCACCAATTACGCTATGTCCTTACCAATGTTAAAAAGTAAAAGAGAAGAGAAGCGACCTGACATACTGACCATCAAGGACGAGTGGCCTACAAAATGGGAGTCAGAGAAGGGCAGACTGTAGGATTCAAAATAAAGGTTAGGGATGTAGCCAACGGGTGGGGTACATGTCAACAAGCAATTTGGGATTATAAAATCCCATAATATTCGTGTTCGGGCCCCATGGCGGATTGTTAGACTCAAGTGTTTAAACACACTTGGGGACAGGGATATGAGACCGGACAGGACTGGACATCCAGATGGGGGGTAAAGAGAAACAAAGACATCACCAATTATCAATTGGAGATAGTAGTAATGTGACTGACTCAGGTTCGGAAGAACAGGAGAGAATTCTGAACCTTACAGCCCCTGTAACCGATGTGTGGTAGGCGTGTGCCAGTAAAGGCAGTATAAGGCAGAGAATGCCAAAAGGGTGGCTAGGTACGTGCTCCCCGGTTCTACTGGTTCAGCTAGTTAGAATTAGTAACCAGGAACCAAGGAAAGGGTTAAACAGACGTAGGAGGAGTTTTGACAAGAAGGAGAATAGCCCTATTTAGATGAATGCGATTGGGATACCAAGGTGGGTACCGGATGAATACAAAGCTATGAAACAAGTAGGGGAAGGGTTTACTACAACGTTCTTCTGGTGGGTGATAATAAACAAAAATGTGGATTGGATTAATGATATCTATTACAACCAACAACTATTTATTGGCCAGACTAGGGATGCAGTAAAGGGGATCTCTGAACAATTATCCGCCACCTCACTCATGAGGTTGGCTCTAGATATATTGCAGGCAGAAAGGGGCGGTGTCTATAGAATGGTGGGCAATTGTTGCACATTTATCCCTAACAACACCGCACCGGATGGGACGGTCACCAGAGCTCTTGCAGGATTGACTGCTCTAAGTGAAGAATGGGCTGAGAACTCAGGAGTTAATACATCTTTGATAGGGTGGTTTGATTAAATGTTTGGCAAATGGAAAACCATAGCAGCCACCATCTTGGGGGCAGCCATCGCTTGTATTGGTATTCTTGTATTATGTGGTTGTTGTCTTATTCCCTGTGTCTGAGGGTTGGTGAGTAAGGCGTTGGAGAATGCAGTGTCTTAACAGATGGTGAGATATGGACGGACTCCGGACTCTGACCAGTGGAACGTGAAATACGATCCTCCAGGCTTGGTGGAGAACGAGGACTTTGACCCTGAAAGACCGCAATTGGATGAAACGTTTATTGGTTCTGACGTATGAAGGTCATAGGAATAATCTAAAAAAGAAGACCATTCTTGTAAATACATTTATCCTGAGTGTGAAAGATTTAGTCAAAGGGTGGATTGATAGATTCATTTATATTTTTAAAATAATGACTAATGGATTTCACCCCAAATACGGTATAAATGTGTGAACTATGTTAGAGTTATAATGTAGTGTAAACCCACTAACCGAGGCGAGGGGGTTAGAAACTGCTGAGACAGACATTCCAGGAGAAAGGAGACTTAGAAACTGTCCTATTTAAACATCCTATACTGTGGAAATGTACAGGCCGCCTAAAGGTGGGCGGAGCAAAGTTCCTTTGTGTGAAGGCATATAAAAAGGCTGTGTATGTTTTGGCGGGAGAGCTCTCATGATTAAATAATACAGATCATTCTTGCTGGTTGTGGACTTTGTTTAACTCATGATTAAAACCAGAGCATTATAACCTCTGGGAATTATTCAAGCTTGAGTTTAATTAGAGATAGAAATTCTCATGACACTGTACACACAATATCCCATAATGACAAAGCCAAAACAGGTTTGTAGAGATGTTTGAAAATCTATTAAAAATAAAAAAAAACGGAAATACCTTATTTACATAAGTATTCAGACCCTTTGCTATGAGACTCGAAATTGAACTCAGGTGCATCCTGTTTCCATTGATCATCCTTGAGATGTTTCTACAACTTCATTGGAGTCCACCTGTGGTAAATTAAATTGATTGGACATGATTTGGAAAGGTACACACCGGTCTATATAAAGGTCCCACAGATGACAGTGCATGTCAGAGCAAAAATCAAGCCATGACATCGAAGGAATTGTCCATAGAGCTCCGAGACAGGATTGTGTTGAGGCACAGATCTGGGGAAGGGTACCAAAACATTTCTGCAGCATTGAAGGTCCCCAAGAACACAGTGGCCTCCATCATTCTTAAATGGAAGAAGTTTGGAACCACCAAGACTCTTCCTAGAGCTGGCCGCTCGGCCAAATTGAGCAATCAGGGGAGAATGATCTTGGTCAGGGAGGTGACCAAAAACCGATGGTCACTCTGACAGAGCTCCAGAGTTCCTCTGTGGAGATGGGAGAACCTTCCAGAAGGCCAACCATCTCTGCAACACCCCACCAATCAGGCCTTTATGGTAGAGTGGCCAGACGGAAGCCACTCCTCAGTAAAAGGAACATGACAGCCCACTTGGAGTTTGCCAAAAGGCACATAAAGGACTCTCAGACCATGAGAAAGAAGATTCTCTGGTCTGATGAAACCAAGATTGAAGTCTTTGACCTGAATGCCAAGCGTCACATCTGGAGGAAACCTGGCACCATCCCTATGGTGAAGTATGGTGGTGGCAGCGTCATGCTGTGGGGATGTTTTTCAGCGGCAGGGACTGGTAGACTAGTCAGGAACGAGGTAAAGATGAAAGGAGCAAAGTACAGAGAGAGATCCTTGATAAAAACCTGCTCCAGAGTGCTCAGGACCTCAGACTGGGGGCGAAGGTTCACCTTCCAACAGGACAACGACCCTAAGCACACAGCCAAGACAACGCAGGAGTGGCTTCAGGACAAGTCTCTGAATGTCCTTGAGTGGCCCAGCCAGAGCCCGGACTTGAACCCGATCGAACATCTCTGGAGAGACCTGAAAATAGCGTTGTGCAGCGAAGCTCCCCATCCAACCTGACAGAGCCTGAGAGGATCTGCTGAGAAGAATGGGAGAAACTCCCCAAATACAGGTGTGCCAAGCTTGTAGCGTCATACCCAAGAAGACTCAATGCTGTATTCACTGCCAAAGGTGCTTCAACAAAGTACTGAGTAAAGGCTCTGAATACTTATGTAAATGTGATATTTCCGTTTTTAATACATTTGTTTTTGCTTTGTCATTATGGGGTATTGTGTGTAGATTGATCAGGGGAAAAAACTATGTAATAATTTTTTTGAATAAGGCTGTAACGAATGCACTGAATATGCACATAATAGGCTATTTAATGGTTTCAAAAAATATTGCACTTGAAAGACCAACTCTTAAATAACTTGATGTTCTGAACCCAGTGTGTGTGATAATCAGCTTTTAGCTCACAGAGAAAAGCCTGGCCTAAGGAGGATACAAACAACACTAAAGTCAGGAATTCGCATGCATCGTGAGTTTGACCCGTTTAAATCCGGCTTAGGCTTACTTAAGGTTTGCAGCTTATGAGTAGGCCTAAATGGGTCAGAACGCACATGACAACAGGGGAGGATGGGTGTTGCTAAAATTGACCCAGAACTCAACTTTTGGGAATAAAATATTAATCCACTTCAGCATCACATTTTACCACATGTTTTAGTATCCCTGGATGCAGTGTTGTGCATGTTGTTATGTTCTCAACATAAAAGATGTCCCCTTTTATGTCTATACCGTATCACAATAAATGTACACGTGAACAAGGAACAATAAGGTGCATGTATGCACGCATGACTGTAAGTCGCTTTGGATAAAAGCGTCTGCTAAATGGCATATTATTATTTATTATTATGTTCACCCAAAGGGCTTTTGGCAAAACGCTCAGACCCGCCCTAGTACCAAAGTGTCTGCTGCAGTGCTTTGCTGGACACTGACCGTGTAAATATAGCCAACTAGATCTGCTTGCCAAATCATGTTGGACACTGGCATAGGCAAGCCAACAAGCTGCTCTCTGCAGTCTACACCAAGTCTTCAGGAGATCTTTCTAGTTTTGTAACAAAAAGATCTTCCTAGTAAATGGGTGAATTTGAGAGATATATTCTTATCTATTAGATCTAAATCAGCTAATTCTAAATCAGCTAATCCACTTCCTTACTGTATGGCACACAAGAAAAACAAATCTTAGCTGGTTCACAACAAGACTAACTACCACAGTGGTGTGTCAGGTGTGACTACAAATGTGATTAAATATTGCACAACTACCTATGAGTGCTGAGTTAGTAGCTTGTTATAATAACAACAGGGTGTGATCATGCCTCTCTCCAAAGAATGGCATGGCCTATCCTATAGTACAGAAACTACAGTCAGTACAGTGGATCAACACGCAACGCATGAATGCCCCGCCCACAGGTTAGCTAACCACACTGCTGTCCATCTTCGCTGCTGTTGTAAAAACATAGACATAGATACTCAGTCGAACTTCGCATGCATGTAGTTAGTAGGCTAGCTCACTAATAAACGGCTTCGATATTCACATTTCTCCACATATGTCATACCTATCCCCGCAACAGAGCTGTTGTAGGTAAGTAGCTAGCTAGCGTTAGCTACTAGCAAGCCAGCAAAAGAGGTTGGGGCAAACAATTATGTATATTTTTGCATTGGGGGCAAAGCACAATATGACGCACATAAATTATCGGAGGCTCTATAAATACGACTGCCTTGTACTAAATGAAGCCACTAGCTACTGTAAACATGCAATTATTAAGTAGTAAACTGTACTAACAGGTGCAGATTTGCAAACATCCGCCTGATATTACTGTAGCGTGACTACAGAGGAACACAGTGGCTGTGGTAACTAATGGAAACCGTGTACCGCTAACGCGGTAAAAACTTTACTAGCCTACAATTTCTAGCCAAGCCCGACCGTTGCCACCATGCATTGGAGAAAGCAGCAATTCTTCTTTCCCCGTTAGATCTCTAAACCAAAATGCTTAATTATACACTTTACATAATGAGTCAACTTACTGCGGAGGTTGTTTACAAGCTCTGCGTGGCTGGCTCCTCCAGATTTCCAGGCCATTATTACACACACTCTGCGGAGCAGGTAGAGAGCAGCTGTCAGTGCCGCGCCTGCGCAAACTCCTTTGCCTACGAAACTGACAACCTCCAAAACAGATGGAGGGGATACGTCACGCGACATACTTCGCAGTTTGCAGCTTTTGCCACACGGTAAATCCCTGAATAAATGATGATGTCATATTAGTTAGATAATCCGATATTTAATCTTTCATTTGGGTTTTTGACCACTCAGATATGATTGCCCGAGCAAGTATCTATCTTCCCCGTTCACCCACTAGAGGGGCGCGAGAGTTTAACTCGTTAGTGAATTAGTGACGTGTACACAAGGTTTGACGTTTAGTTTTGTTGAGTTTGTCCTCATGGGCCACCATACGAGACTGGCGGGATTCCGGAAAATGCATGTTGAGTAGACTTGTTTGAAAATTTACAAATAAAACAGAAGTAGCTACGTTTAAGATTATTCTGATGGAGGGCATCAATGCAAAGTACGTGTCACAGAAAATCAGCAAAACGAGATGGAGACCGGTCTCATCTTCGTCTTTACAGCAACCAGACATATTTGCTACTGGGTCTTGGGATAACGAGGTGGGTTTGCTAGCTAGCTAAACTGCTAACTTTATCGTTAGCTAGCTAGCTAGCTACTGTCGGTGCTGTCAACACATAACGTTAGTTTGCTTTATTATTCTCTGGCAATAATAACAAACCTGTCACTTGACTTCCCTAAATTACAGAAGTCCAATGTGCTGCCACTAGGGCAATTTATGCATACATAACATAGCTAACGTTAGCTACTAGCTAACTAGTATAACTTAGTTACCACCAATCAGCTGTTCAAATCAAATGTTATTTGCCACATGCGCCGAATACAACAGGTGTAGACGTTACCGTGAAATGCTTACTTACAGCCCTTAACCAACAATGCATTTATTTATTTTTATAAAAAACTAAAATAAAACAACAACAAAAAAGTGTTGAGGAAAAAAAGAGCTGACGTAAAATAAAATAACAGTAGGGAGGTTATATACAGGGGGTACCGGTGCAGAGTCAATGTACGGGGGCACCGGCTAGTTGAGGTAATATGTACATGTGGGTAGAGTTAAAGTGACTGCATAAATAAATAACAGAGTAGCAGCAGCATAAAAAGTGGTGTTGGGGGGGGGCAGTGCAAATAGTCCGGGTAGCCATGATTAGCTGTTCAGGAGTCTTATGGCTTGGGGGTAGAAGCTGTTGAGAAGCCTTTTGGACCTAGACTTGGCGCTCCGGTACTGCTTGCCATGCGGTTGCAGAGAGAACAGTCTATGACTAGGGTGGCTGGAGTCTTTGACAATTTTGAGGGCCTTCCTCTGACACCGCCTGGTATAGAGGTCCTGGATGGCAGGAAGCTTGGCCCCAGTGATGTACTGGGCCGTACGCACTACCCTCTGTAGTGCCTTGCGGTCGGAGGCCGAGCAGTTGCCATACCAGGCGGTGATGCAACCAGTCAGGATGCTCTTGATGGTGCAGCTGTATAACTTTTTCAGGATCTGAGGACCCATGCCAAATCTTTTCAGTCTCCTGAGGGGGAATAGGCTTTGTCGTGCCCTCTTCACGACTGTCTTGGTGTGTTTAAACCATGATAGCTCGTTGGTGATGTGGACACCAAGGAACTTGAAGCTCTCAACCTGTTCCACTACAGCCCCGTCGATGAGAAGGGGGCGTGCTCAGTCCTCTTTTTTTCCCTGTAGTCCACAATCATCTCCTTTGTCTTGGTCACGTTGAGGGAGAGGTTGTTATCCTGGCACCACACAGCCAGGTCTCTGACCTCCTCCCTATAGGCTGTCTCATCGTTGTCGGTGATCAGGCCTACCACTGTTGTGTCGTCGGCAAACTTAATGATGGTGTTGGAGTCGTGCCTGACCATGCAGTCATAGGTGAACAGGGAGTACAGGAGGGGACTGTGCATGCACCCCTGAGGGGCCCCCGTGTTGAGGGTCAGCGTGGCAGATGTGTTGTTACCTACCCTTACCACCTGGGGGTGGCCCGTCAGGAAGTCCAGGATCCAGTTGCAGAGGGAGGTGTTTAGTCCCAGGATCCTTAGCTTAGTGATGAGCTTTGAGGGCACTATGGTGTTGAACGCTGAGCTGTAGTCAATGAATAGCATTCTCACGTAGGTGTTCCTCTTGTCCAGGTGGGAACATGTATTTTTGTCTGATTGCATACATCTCTTTTTCAGGACAACAAAATTTCCATTTGGTCCATCGGAGAGAATGGGGTCTCCAGTATGGACGATGAATTTGAGGGAGACCCCCAATTAGTATGCGAATACAAACATAATGGGGATGTTCTGGACCTTCAAGTAAGTTTATCAACTAGGTCTAGGATATTAGACTGACATTGTTGTACTTGGTCCTGATTTTCAAAATATATTGCCATAATTGAATGTCAATCTTACATTTTTAGTTTCTGGATCAAGACAGAATAGTAACAGCATCATCGACTGGAGCAGTGATCATATTTCGGCATCACCACAACAGCCAGGTATGGATGTTATTTCACAAGACATCATTATAATGAAGATATACCAACAATCATGGATGCATCAATTACAAATGTCAAGGTAGATTGTGGAGGACCTTGTGTTCAATAGCACCTGTATTCTCTTCTCAACAGACATTGTCTGTTTCTAAACTGTGGGAAAGAGCACATCATTATCCCTGCGACAACGCTCCATGTACTGGAATTGTGTGTAACAGCCCTGAGATTGTCACGGTTGGGGAAGATGGAAGGATCATCCTCTTCAGAGCGGACCAGGAAGGAGTGCTGCGCACCATAGGTCTGAGAACGAAACAATACTTTAGTAACAATACCTCATCTGTTGATAAGAGTATAGATAATTGTATTTTCCCCTGGCAATGGCAATTGTTTTCATCAAGGTTGAATTTTGAACTTGCAATAACATAGCCTACATGCCAATTTCCAAAAGTCAGCTGGAACTTCAAGTAAAATCCTACCCTTTAGCAAGATGATACTGACATACTCTTTTTTTATTGTCAGAAAACGCTGATAGTAGCACAATCCATGCTGTGACTTTCCTGAGGACTACGGAGATCCTTACTGTCAATTCTATTGGCCAGCTCAAACTATGGGACTTCAGGCAACAGGGCAATGAACCATCGCAGATTCTTTCACTGTAAGATGTTTAAATATTTGAGGAGCTAATGTAAATCAGTTTTTCTGGTGCTACGAGTGTGTTGTGTAATGTCCTTTATGTATTTTGTTTTGCCTGCAAGAACTGGGGACAGAGTCCCACTGCATTGTGTGGACAGGCACCCTAACCAACAACACATTGTGGCCACAGGGGGTCAGGATGGCATGCTCTGTATCTGGGATGTGAGACAAGGCAACATGCCCTTTTCACTTATGGAGGCGCACTCAGCTGAAAGTAAGATATTTATGGTAGTAGTTTATTGACTAAAACAGCAAGTCTATCTTCGGTTCACAGGTTAACTGTTTTTTGTGCTCTCAGTGTGGGAGGTCCATTTTCATCCATCAAACCCAGACCACCTCTTCTCATGCTCAGAGGATGGATCACTGTTGCATTGGGAGACTTCCTCAAATTCAGACACACCATCCTTCTTACAAGGCAAGTCATCAGAAATATTTTTTAAAGGCTCACAGAGCAAGGCTGTTGTGTTTATTGCCAAATGGAAGTATTTGATATATCAACCTGTTTATTTGGCAGGATATCATTGCTGTAACACCAATCATTCATAATCCGAGTTGTCCTTTTTTGTTCACCAGGTGGACGAAACACAAGCATAATTTCACGCAGCGCAATAGCCCCAGCAGGTGGGAACCAGTCACTCATCAGTTCCTGGCTCACTGGAGACTCAAGTAAGGGACGCCTTGAGACCACTCACATGCTGCCCAGCCAGACCCTGTCTGTGAACAGTCTGGATGTGCTGGGACAATGCTTGGTGTGTGGAACGGACGGAGAGGCTATTTATGTCAACAGACGGGTCCCAATTTAGAAAACTGTTCAGCTATTCACATTAATAGACATGCTGGCTGGACTTTATTTACCTTAACTGATTGTTAAAATGTGTTTTCAGTAAAAGGTCTCGCTTTGGAGGATTAGATAACCCCAATCAGATGAAAGTGCTTTATTAATTGTTTTTGATAGTCTTGAAGGAGGTTGAAGAAATTGTAAGCATACAGAGATCTTGTATTACTACTGAAATACTGAGTTTACACTCTAAATGATGAGTACCGGTTGTACAGTAAATTGTGCTCAACACCAGTCACAGAGAGTACATGATTTGTGGGGAAGTCATATTGGTTGTGTTCATGTCATTGTACTCTGGTGTTTTGAAATAAAATGGCTGCATAAATGTGTTCTCACTTATCCAATTATGCATCACTTTTCATAACAGACAAGATATACTGTATGACAGATAACCATTATATGGATCACATTTAAGTCTTATGAGAGATTATTTATAGAATCCATTTTGTTTTAATTTTGTTTATATATTGTACTTGTTTTATTTTTATGAGTAAGACTACCTGAATCACTTTTGCGAAAGACGCGCTATCGCAGGGGTTGATGGGAAACGGGAAAAACAACCCAGTGAACCAGCACATCCGGGCAACTTCTCTCTGTCAGACATCACAGGAATATTCAAGCCACAATTGGGGCTAACACGGAGTAGCATTAAAGTTAATCACTTTCAAACTTCGTCTAAATCAGTCGATTTACTAATAGTTGATCGCACTCTCTAGTTGATTTGAAGTCTGGAGATTTGATTAGGAGAATAACACTGCTGCCGGTAAGTTCATTGACAACAACCTGTTAGCTAGTAGCGTGCTAGTTAGCTAGCTAACTTGGATGGCTAGTGGTTGTTTTGCGACACCGACGGGCCGTGGACAACCTGCAGCAGCCGGGCCTGGTTCTATCTGTGGCCGAGCTTTGCTATAGTTTAGCTGGCTGGCTAGTTATTTAACTGAAGTTGAGTCAGGTGCTAGTGACTTGCTAGCGTTAACTAGATAAAACATTGAATTGTATTCTTCACTACCTTTTAGCTTTGTAACTGTCTGGATAACCTATTTGCTTACATAACATTCTATAGTCAGTAACGTTACTACGTACAGGTTTAACCATATTTGGTAGCTAGTTACCTAATGTAAGCTAAATAAGTGTGCCACCAACACCATTCGTTTTCATGGTCACCTTTGCTAGCAAACGTTAGTTGCATTGATAAGGTTGTAACTTATAGCTACAAAAGTAAGCTATTGCAGTTATCTTCCATAAGGAATTGTCTGAATATATGAATTGACCCAAAATCTTTAGGGTCATTTCACTACTCATCTGTTGAGAGATTGCTTTCATTCCTATTAGCTAACTGCACCATGTTTATAATGTTTTGTTGTCCCCAGGTACTCAGCAGGATGCAGATGTAAAGTAATTTCAATCTTGAACCTTCTCTTGGCCCCAGATAGCCTCGCAGTGACACTGCTGTGTGCTTTATCATGTTCTCTCCTTTGGCTGTCAACCTACATGTTCTTACATGAAGAGAGGAGAGAAACCCGAAGGATTTCGACAGATGCGACCCAAGACTTTCCCCGCCAGCAACTACAGTGGAAACAGCCACCAGATGCTGCAGGAAATTCGTGAGAGTCTCCGGAACCTTTCACGGCCTTCTGACCTCCCTAAGGTGGACATGGGGGGCGCTGGAAAGGTGTTGTCTGAAGACCCCAGGCAGCAAGGGCGCTGCAGCAACCCCAGAAACCCCTACCACAAGGCCTTGCAGGAGATTCGCAAGTCCCTGATGCCTTTTGCCAATGAGCCCAGCTCTTCTGGAAGGACTGCAGAGGTTAACAAACAGATGCTGCTGGAGCTGCTGTCTGCTGGCTTTGAGGAGGTAAGGAGGAAGAATGTAAAAGTGGAAACAGTACTTCAGCTAGGTAGCTAGTAACGTTAGTACTCTCTAGTAAATTAAGTTATTTTCAATTATTGAATAAAACTTAAATAATTAAACGTTTTCAAATCACTCAAGCAACGTCCATACTGGTAGTTGTCGAATAATCTAAGTGATACCAGTGTTTCCCCTATATTCAGCTAAATCGTTGCCACCACTCCAACAAATAAGATTACATTTTAGAATATATTTTTCTTTTTTGGGATGGCTTAATGTTTTCAGTGTAAACTTAAATGACAAAAAACAGATAAATTATGCAGAAAATATAATGGAGCTATATATTGTTAAATAAGATCATCTTTGAGAACTAACAATCACCAAAATAAAAACTAGACAGTCAGCGAGAACATAAAAAAATTCCAAAAATGTCTTGGCATGGGGCCCCCATTGATTTTGTTATGTTTGAGTCACTCAGATAGATACCATAAGAGCACGGCATAAAAGGAGTTATTGCAGAATGTTTTCCATTTGTTGATAGATGACAGGAGACTGATGTGAAATATGAAAGCTATGCAATGTGGAATGACCAGCTTTAGCTGCATGCTCAGGGTGTCATTTTCTCATGCTAAATATGTTTTCAACTAGTCAGTCACATGACATGATTGTCTGTATTCAGCACTGAGGCTGAGATGAATGAAATATTTTCTATGAAACCAAGTATGTCAAAAAAACAATTAATTCCATTGTATTTGTGAGTTGTGGGTAAGTAGTTCCTGTAAACTTGATATGAAGTCTGTCTAATAGCGCCTCGAGAAACCTTTTATTTATTTCAGGTATTAATAGCTAGTAAATGTATTGTGTGCAGGAAATGGTGATACGTGCTCTGAAGCAGACCAACAGTCGCAGCGTGGAGGCAGCCATAGAGTATATTAGTAAAATGAGCTACCAGGATCCTGTGCGGGAGCAGATGGTGGCTGCCGCCGCCCGCCCCGTCAATGCAGGCATGAAAGCCCCCGGTACGTGTCTGTCCTCTGGGACCAAACCTCTTCTTTATCCAGGGTTGTTCACGGAAACCTGGCAACAATTGTTGCAGGATCTAGGACTTGGCTATACTATTTGTCGCTAGAGATGCAATATATTGTCAATGAGGGAACAAGATTCTGTTGAACAACTCTGGTTTGGGGGAAGGGAGTGTGTTTCAAATGAGAATGTTGTACAAAGCAATGGGTTGCTTTCTTTCATATTTCAGTAATGTCTATCGCAAACATAATGATTAATTTTTATATGCTGCCATGAACTGTAGTTTTTCTTCCCATCCTTGCAGGTTCATCTCACATTCAGCAGCCTGTGCTGAGGAGGCAGAGCTGGAAGGGTTCCAAGGAGTCCCTGGTTCAGAGACATGGCCCCATGATGGTGGAGGGGATGATGTACCGTTCAGACAGCCCTGGACCCCAGGGTGACCTGGCAGGACGAGGCCCACCCCCAGCCTTCCCACAGGGCCACCCTGGAAACAACCAACGGGTGAACCCTCCCCTAAACCCTCAGGTGCGCAGTGTCACCCCTCCCCCAAACAGAGGTGCAACCCCACCCCCACCTTCCTGGGACAGTAACCCCTCCACCAAGCGCTTCTCTGGCAACATGGATTACCTGGTGCCCCGCATCTCTCCTGTTCCACAAGGGGCCTGGCCTGAAGGCTACTCAGCCCCAACCCCCCAGAACCAGAGGGGCATAAGCCCAGTGCCCATGGGCCGTCAGCCCATCATCATGCAGAGCTCTGGGGGTAACAAGTTCAGCTTCCCCTCCAGCTGGTCTCAGAACGGCTCCCCTCAGCCAGACTACATGGGACATCAGAGTGGTGGCATTAGACAACCCCCTCCCCCTTACCCGGTGAATCAGAGCAACAGACAAAGCCCAACCGCTCAGCAGATGCAGGCCGGAGGTCCTGCCTCTTCCTCATCCTACATCAACAGTGGTAACCTCCCCCAGTCCATGATGGTGCCTAACCGAAACAGTCACAATCTTGACATGTACAACATGGGTGTGCCTCAGTCCTGGTCCCAAGCACCCCCCGGCCAGCCTCAGTCCTCCCAAGGTAGCATTAACCAGGACATGTCCCCCTCATGGCAGCAGCACAGCATCCCTGTCCGATCCAACTCCTTCAACAGCCACCAGATGAGCAACAGGCAGGGCCACCCGGCCAGCTCCCAGCCCTCTGCCACCACAGTGACAGCCATCACCCAGGCCCCCATCCTGCAGCCCGTGAAGAGCATGCGCGTGCAGAAGCCTGAGCTACACACTGCCGTGGCCCCCGCACACCCACCCTGGATGCACCAGCCCCCTCCACCTCCAACTACCTACCAGGAGCCACAACCACCAGCACCCATGCCCCAGGTACCCATGCCAGTAACAGAGGTGCCCAGTTACCAGGGTCCTCCACCCCCATACCCCAAACACCTCCTCCAGCAGCCTGTTGCACCCTGCCCTGCCTATGACCCAGGGCCCAAGCCTAGTTCTGGGAGAGAGGAGGCTGCAGAGGAGGAGGATTGTAGCAGCACCGCTAGTGACAGGCCAGAAGGCCCAGACTCTGCTGCTGTGGGAACAGAGAAGGAGAATAAACAGATCACCACGTCTCCAGTGCCTGTGCGCCGGAACAAGAAAGACGAAGAGCGCAGAGGAGACCCCAGAGTGCCGCTCTACTCTCCCCAGGCCTTCAAGTTCTTCATGGAGCAGCACGTTGAGAACATCCTGAAGAACCACCAGATGAGGATCCATAGGAAGAAACAGCTGGAGAGTGAGATGCAGAGGGTGAGAGTACACAGTTACTGCTTATAATGTCCCTATGAGTTAAATTTGGTCTAAACAATGGTATAATCTAAATACATTTGGTCTATTCAATTCAGAGGAATACAGGGTATTTATTTATTAGCTGAAAGGCCTACATTTACACTGTAATGGATTTGGCATGTCCAATGACCGTCATTTAAGATTCTGGCACCCTCTTCAAATATGTCATCATGCAGTCTTGGCTTTCAATCTTCCTGACTCTTTCTTTACTATTTAGTTCCTGTTCAAGCTGTATTTTCATTCTTTTGAATGTTCTATTCTTCCCTCCTGCTTAGCTGTCTTTCTCTCTCTCCTTTTCTCTCCCTGCTGTCGCTAACAGCTGATGTAGAAGTTAAAGGTATCTCCTATCAATGCTGTGACCTGAATAGTCCACACAGATCAATGACCAAGTAAGCAGTTGTTGAAAGATGGGCCATTTTAATTTAACAACATGAAGCCCTCTGCTGACTGACCGCATCACACCAACTCCTTAGGGAAATGCATGCCTTCCCATCCACTTTCCATGTTAGTGCTCCGTCCGTCTTAAATTATGCTTGCCAAGACAACCAGCCTTATTGAGAATGTCTGCTGTATCTCTTTGGTTGTTTTTCTACCTTTCTAATGTGTTTTAATGGTTACTATTTTGTGTTCCTTTACCTGGGCCAGCATTCTGCCAGGTTGAATGCATTGCTTTGCTAATTAATCTGTGGTTCTCTCTTAAGGGCCTGAATGTAAATTGTCATATTTTGCTATTAGGTCAAGTTGTCAGGGGATGCGCAGGAGCAGATGCGCATGATGCTGTCTCAGAAAGAGTCCAACTACATCCGACTGAAGCGGGCCAAGATGGACAAGTCGATGTTCAAGAGGATCAAGACCCTGGGCATCGGAGCCTTTGGAGAGGTGTGTCTAGCCCGGAAGGAGGACACTGGAGCCCTGTACGCCATGAAGACGCTGCGCAAGAAGGACGTTCTCCTCAGGAACCAGGTGGCCCACGTCAAAGCAGAGAGAGACATCCTGGCTGAGGCTGATAATGAGTGGGTGGTGCGGCTCTACTACTCATTCCAGGACAAGGACAACCTGTACTTTGTGATGGACTACATCCCCGGAGGAGACATGATGAGTCTGCTGATCCGCCTGGGCCTCTTCAAAGAGGAGTTGGCTCAGTTCTACATCGCTGAGCTCACCTGCGCCGTGGAGAGTGTGCACAAGATGGGCTTCATCCATCGCGACATCAAGCCAGACAACATCCTCATAGACCGGGATGGACACATCAAGCTCACCGACTTTGGCCTCTGCACCGGCTTCCGCTGGACACATGACTCTAAGTACTACCAGAGTGGTTCGTATGATCCATGTCTTATGATGCTTGTTGCTGCTTCAATCTAAGAGGGTGTTTTGGTTCTCCCCCTTTTCATTGTCAGTAAAGCCATGCTAATCTTTGTGTCGTCGCTCTCTGCAGGAGACCATGTTCGGCAGGACAGCATGGACTTCAGTAAGGAATGGGAGCAGGACCCATCTAACTGTCGCTGTGCAGACCGTCTCAAGCCCCTGGAGAGGAGGAAGGCAAGGCAACACCAGCGCTGCCTGGCTCACTCCTTGGTGGGGACACCCAACTACATCGCTCCAGAGGTGCTGCTTAGGACAGGTAAGCCTGTGAAAGGGAAAAGTTGAATCCACTCTGAAGTTGGAAATATTATCTGTGATGTTTGAATTACCAGCGCAGGAGTGGAATCTTTAAAGGTTATTATTTGTCTCTTGTGCACAATGTTATTGTGTCTAACATGTGACTGTGTTACCTCTGTTCAAGGATACACCCAACTGTGTGATTGGTGGAGTGTTGGTGTCATTCTGTATGAAATGGTGGTTGGGCAACCTCCTTTCTTAGCAACTACACCCCTGGAAACCCAGCTCAAGGTAAATCAACCAGTCAAAAACTGAGCATATCTCATGTTGGCCTGGTTTGTTAGGTGTTTTCCTCCGCTCTATGTTTAACGCTCTGGTTCGTTATTCTACCCAGGTGATAAACTGGCAGACCACCCTGCACATCCCCCCTCATGCCAAGCTGAGCCCAGAGGCATCAGACCTCATCATTAAACTATGCCGTGGCCCCGAGGACCGCCTCGGCAAGAACGGTGCCGACGAGATCAAGGTGCAGCCCTTTTTCAAGACCATCGACTTCTCCAACGACCTGCGGCAGATGCAGCCGGCCCCCTACATCCCCACTATCGCTCACTGCACAGACACCTCCAACTTTGACCCGGTGGATCCAGACAAGCTGTGGAGCAGCAACAACGAAGGTGAGGGCAACCACAACGACACCCTCAATGGGTGGTTCAGGAACGGCAAGCACCCCGAGCACGCCTTCTACGAGTTCACCTTCCGACGCTTCTTCGATGACAACGGCCACCCCTACAGCTGTCCCAAGCCCATTGGCAAAGAGTATGAGGAGGATTCTTATAGGGACGAGGCAGACTCTGAGGCCCTGGCACAGGAGGAGGGAGACCAGGAAGAGAGTAGCAGGGGGGCACAGGGCCGTGATTTGGTCTATGTTTAGTATCATTTAAGAACATGTTTGTTCTGCTGGACTGTTTGCACATAATAGGTCTGGGAAACAGGTTGCTGGTTTGTCAGAGAGCGGGTCAGAGAGCGGGTCAGGGGGTGTGTGTGTATTCTGTGGGCCGGAACAATAAGGAGCAGATATAATTGTACCATACAAAGCAGATACACGGTACATAACTACACTACAGTCTGCAGGAGGAGGGTTTAGTCTTTTCACACTACAAGTGAATTCATGGTGTTGTACAGGGTATGCTTCATATGTGTTGTGACTCTGAACAGACTTAAATTAATTGAAAGAAAAAATATCAGGGTGTTGTTCGAAGACTTACAAACCCTGTTTTAAGCCTTAATTTATTTAAGATATTATAAACTGGTGATGCTAGTTGATATAATAATTATTGGAAATGTTCCTAATTTATATTTGAAGGTCTATTGCAATGGGGATATACTGTATTAGTGATATAACTGGTAGAATTTGCAGGGATAAGTAACTCTTGAATTATTCATTGCTGTGCCTTTGATCTTCTGCTCTTTCACCAAATACTGTATATGGGACTAGACTAGCCTTAGTTGATTTAACTAGGATTTTGTGTATTTTTTGAATTTATACATAAAATGTATTTATAAATTGTTGTACACTTGATGTAAATATTTTCTCTATTCTGTTGGTTAGTTGATATTCATTAGGGCAGGCCCTCTTCATTATTCCCCTCTAAAATCTTTCCTCTGTCATTTTTGGTAACGGTCATTCCACAGTGTCTATTTTGTTTGGGCTCTATCAGCACCAAGGAAACAATCTGAAAGGTACCTATTGTAATAATACTCCTACAAAAAAACAGAGATGGAATGACTGGGGCCAACAGGCTCTGTTATGCTATGTACAGTATATTTTCCTCTCTTTCATTCACTTCCACAGCATCTGCTTTCATCACTTCTTCTATTCAGTCTCAACCAAAGCGCTAGGCTACGCTGTTTATGAGCTCACTGACACGGCTGACCTGTTAATGAAGGATTGACACTGTTGTACTGGGAAACTGGATTATAAACTGGCACTCTTTAGTAGTCCACAGCTCATAGTGGATAGATGGGTCTCCACCCCTATCCCATACTTTGCCTTTTATGAGTGTTTTGGAAAGATATTAATGTAATTATGGAATAGGAACACTGACATTCCTGCACTGGTTTTGTTGAAATCATGTAAAGATGACATAAATCGATTTTAGTGTAAAAAAAGGGGGGGGGGTGCAGGGAACGGGGTGATTAATAAACAATGTAAAGCACTTCCACGAATTCCATTTTATTGTCCGTTTCACACCTTACACTCCTGGAACTATCCAATATACAGGCTGGTTCAACTAGCTATTCAAATCAAATATGCCAGTATCTGTTCACCCAAATGTGGAGTCAGGTGAAGAGGGTCAAAGCCCATGAAATACAATTTATAGCTATATTATTATTTTAACTTTTGGTACATGAAAGAGTGACAACAGTCGTAGTACTGCTGCCACTATGGTTCTGAATCCAGTTCAGGATATGACGCTTTGACAGCTTCAAACATTAGAGGCGGGTGTGTTGTTGTAGCTCTCTTGTCAGACGAAAATAAACCATATTTATGTAGCTACCCGTATTACATATTTTAGCCATTTTGAAACCCTTGGATCCATTTGTGTTTCAGTCCTTGGGTGCGGTTCTACAATTTGTGTCGTATATTTATTTCCCATCAACAATGCAACAGGTGGGTCTAACTAGTTAGCACTATAGCTAACTAGCATGGTAAAGATGTTTGGGAGCTAGTTTGAAGTTGTATTTTTATGTGCCAGTAACGTTATGTGACAAATACTTTTGCTAGTTTTATTACTGGTATTGTTTTTCTAAATCGTGGTGCTGTTTGCTCGTTCATCTGAAACATGTTGGCTAGCTAGCTGAGTTAGTTAACCAGCTAGCCAAGTTATGCTAAGTAAGCTAACAGTCAGATACAGCTTGCACATCCTTATGTCCATCTTGTCGACTTGTGCCCTTGATGTTTTGTTTTACAGTCAGAATCTCTGTTGTCATCCCTTCTAGAGAGAACTCTACTAACAACTAATGTTCTTCATCTCCTAGAATGAGTCTGCATGAGATCAGTGAAAACGTGAAACTTGCTCGAGAGTTTGCCTTACTTGGGAACTACAGTTCTGCTATTGTTTGCTATCAGGGAGTACTTGAACAAATCAAGAAACACCTTTTTACAGTACGGGACAGCAGTAGCTTCCAACAAAGATGGCAAAAGGTAAAATCTATGACATGTTTCACTTTCAAACCCAAGTTTGTTTAATTTAAACAGAGCTTTGGTTAGGCAATGTCTGCAAATGTCACTTCGATCCTTGCTTTTGACATCTCTTTACAGGTATGGCAAGAGATAAACGAAGAAAACAAACAGGTTGAAGAAATAATGACAACTCTAGAAAGTTTTCAACTGGAGACCACCCCATCCAAACCACCAAGTAATAAAGATGGCAGTAGTGACATGTGGCCTGTACAAGTAGAGTGCAGGTACTGTATGGACTCCTTTCACACGTATTCCTATTCTAGTGTATACATTTACTGGCCCAGTCATTCATAAGTGGATATTGCACTTTACTGGGAAAATATATTTAAGTTGTTTTCAGGTCTTTGCATTAGTATCTGATGGGGTGTGTAGTTTGGTTAGTAAGAGGGGAGAGTAAGCTGTTTGAATAAAATAAGTAATGAGTGGAATTAGTGCTCAGAGTACCTGATAGTAAGTAGCCTGCTCTCTTTCTTGCAGCACTTAAATGTATAGACCTACTTGAGGTCTAAATGTGACATTTTAGTTTTAGCATACAAAATAGCTTAACATTAATGTATTATTTGGAGTGCCAGCTGGTACTTAAATCTGCAGCTTAGAGACGGCTGCCCTATGTACATAGTCATCGAACACTGGTCACTTTAATAATGTTTACGTACTGTTTTACCCACTTCATATGTGTATACTGTATTCTAGTCACGGCTCATCCTATATATAACTACTGCTGTGCACACCATTTCTATTCATATACTGTCTATACAAACCATCATATACATACATACACTACATGATCAAAAGTATGTAGACACCTGCTTGTCGAACATCACATTCCAAAATCATGGGCATTAATATGGAGTTGGTCCCCCCCTTTGCTGCTATAACAGCCTCCACTCTTCTGGGAAGGCTATCTACTAGATGGTGGAACATTGCTACGGGGACCACCTTCCATTTAGCCACAAGCACATTAGTGAGGTTGAGCGATTAGGACTGGCTCGCAGTCGGCGTTCCAATTCATCCCAAAGTTGTTCGATGGGGTTGAGGTCAGGGCTCTGTGTAGGCCAGTCAAGTTCTTCCACACCGATTTCGACAAACCATTTCTGTATGGACCTCGATTTGTGCACAGGGGCATTGTCATGCTAAAACAGGAAAGGGCCTTCCGCAAACTGTTGCCACAAAGTTGGAAGCACATAATCGTCTTGAATGTCATTGTATGCTGTAGTGTTAAGATTTCCCTTCACTGGAACTAAGGGGCCTAGCCCGAACCATGAAAAACAGCCCCAGACCATTATTCCTCCTGCACAAAACTTTACAGTTGGCACTGCATTGGGGCAGGTAGCGTTCTCCTGGCATCCGCCAAACCCAGATTCGTCCGTCGGACTGCCAGATGGAAGCGTGATTATCACTCCAGAGAACGCGTTTCCACTGCTCTGGAGTCCAATGGCGGCGAGCTTTACACCACTCCAGCCGATGCTTGGCATTGTGCATGGTGAGCTTGTGTGTGGCTGCTCGGCCATGGAAACCCATTTCATGAAGCTCCCGACAAACAGTTATTGTGCTGACGTTGCTTCCAGAGGCAGTTTGGAACTCAGTAGTGAGTGTTGCAACCGATGACAGACGATTTTTATGCGCTATGCGCTTCAGCACTCGGTGGTCCTGTTCTGTGAGCTTGTGTGGTCTACCACTTCGCGGCTGAGCCGTTGTTGCTCCTAGACGTTTCCACTTCACAATAACAGCACTTACAGTTGACCGGGGCAGCTCTAGCAGGGCAGAAATTTGACTAACTGATTTGCTGGTAAGGTGGCATCCTATGACTGTGCCATGTTGAAAGTCACTGAGCTCATCAGTAAGGCCATTCTACTGCCAATGTTTGTCTATGGAGTTTGCATGGCTGTGTGCTCGATTTTATACACCTGTCAGCAACGGGTGTGATTGAAATAGCCAAATCCACTAATTTGAAGGGGTGTCCACATACTTTTGTGTATATATAGTGTATGTATTTATATTCCGGACTCTTGCTCATTCTAATAATAATATATTTCTTAATTCCTTTATTTTTATTTTTGGGATTTGCGTGTTTTGTATTGTTAGGTATTACTGCACTGTTGGAGTTAGGAACATAAGCATTTCGCTACACCCGCAATAACTTCTGCAAAATACACTGTACAAAAGTATGTGGACACCCCTTCAAATTAGTGGATTCGACTATTTCAGCCACATCCGTTGCTGACAGGTGTATAAAATCGAGCACACAGCCATGCAATTTCCATAGACAAACATTGGCAAACTTGTGCAACGTCAGCACAAGAACTGCTTGTGCAATGGCAAGTGTCGGCTGGAGTGGTGGAAAGCTCGCCACCATTGGACTCTGGAGCAGTGGAAACTCGTTCTCTAGAGTGATTAATCACACTTCACCATCTGGCAGTCCGACTGACAAATCTTAGTTTGGCGGATGCCAGGGGAATGCTACCTACTGAAATGCATAGTGCCAACTGTAAAGTTTGGTGGAGGAGGAATAATGGTCTGGGGCTCTTTTTCATGGTTCGGGCGAGGCCCCTTAGTTCCAGTGAAGGGAAATCTTAACGCTACAGCATACAATGACATTCAAGACGATTCTGTGCTTCCAACTTTGTGGCAACAGTTTGGGGAAGGCCATTTCCTGTTTCAGCATGACAATGCCCCAGTGCACAAAGCGAGGTCCATACAGAAATGGTTTGTCGAGATCGGTGTGGAAGAACTTGACTGGCTTGCACAGAGCCCTGACATCAACCCCATCGAACACCTTTGGGATGAATTGGAACGCCGACTGCGAGCCAGGCCTAATTGCCCAACGTCAGTGCCCGATCTCACTAATGCTCTTGTGGCTGAATGTAAGCAAGTCCCCGCAGCAATGTCCCAACATCTAGTGGAAAGCCTTCCCAGAAGAGTGGATGCTGTTAGCAAAGGGGGGACCAACTCCATATTAATGCCCATGATTTTGGAATGAGATGTTCGCCGGGCAGGTGTCCATATACCTTTGGCCATGTTTTGTATGTGTACGCGACCAATAAAATGTTATTTGATTTTGATTTGCTTAGGTTGATTGATTTAGTATTGTCTTCTTTCCTCAAAGATCCTCTCCTCTTCCGGTTAGGGGTCCCCCGGTTCCCTACAAAGACAGTAAACCTCACAACAACCGCCTGAGTGTGGCCGGTGTGCGGGCTCCGCATCGCCAGTCACCACGCGGGCCCAATGGTGACCGAGCCAAACCTTTGAAGGGCAAGGAAAAGAAAGAGGCCCCAGCCAAACCAAAAGACGACAAGGTCAACAAAGTACCATCAAGGATTAAAATATGGACTGAAAGGTCCTTTTGTTACACCCTCCTTTCACATAATACAGATTTAATCCTCCTCCTTTCGGCAGTGCTCTATCTTTTTCATTGTAAACCTAAGAAAATCTAAATAAATGTTATTTTAAAAAATTGTATTTGCCTGGCATTACCCTACCTTAACTTTAAAACTATTTGCACTTTAGACCAAACATTCTTCGCTCTACTTGTTACCTAAAATCATCACCACGTTGTCAGTCCGGTTCCTGGCTTAGAAAACACCTCTGCCACACGGTTGCATTGAGCCCACTCAGGGCTGACAAGTAATCCTGTATATTTGTTTTGCAGAACAAATCTGAAGTCTCTGAGAAAGAGAAAGATGTGAAGAAGTTTGATGGGCAAGGATATGACAAAGACCTTATTGAGGCCCTGGAGAGAGACATCATATCACAGAACCCCAATGTTAAATGGTGTGTGTGTCACTGGCTATGATTATTAACCTCCTGAACAGGATCATCCTAAAAACATACATGTTTCTCTTCGTAAGGGTTGACTAACAGGAAATACTTATTTTTTAAATGCCTATAGGGATGATATTGCAGATTTGGAAGAAGCAAAAAAGCTTTTAAAAGAAGCTGTTGTGCTACCCATGTGGATGCCTGAGTTTTTCAAAGGCATACGAAGACCATGGAAGGTATACATCGAAGCCCAAGGCCCACTTGATTAATATGTTATTTTGATTGGAAGAGTTGATATGATGCCTTGCTAATATGTGGTGTATCCATGTGCATTGTTTTCCTAGGGTGTGCTTATGGTGGGTCCTCCAGGCACAGGAAAGACTCTTCTGGCTAAAGCCGTCGCGACAGAGTGCAGAACCACATTCTTCAATGTTTCATCTTCAACTCTCACTTCCAAGTACAGAGGAGAGTCTGAAAAACTGGTCCGCCTTCTATTTGAAATGGTAAGATCCTCGTCAGCTCCCCTACCCAGGTGGAATATTTTTTTCCTAGAAGAAAAACTGGTGGTATCATATTAGATGATGGAAAGGGTGGTGTTTTTGAGGTGTTGTGGCTCTAGTCAGTGTTTCTTTTCTCCTCTGGATAGGCCCGGTTCTATGCTCCCACCACCATATTCATTGATGAGGTTGACTCCATGTGCAGCCGCAGAGGAACATCAGATGAACATGAGGCTAGCCGGCGGGTGAAGGCAGAGCTGCTGGTTCAGATGGATGGTACAGTAACAGCAGCCACTCTGATTATGGAAGGCCAAATTAATTACATGCACAATTAATGTCTATATAAAAATTTTTCTTGCCCAATAAATTATTGTACCCTAAATACATAGCAGTGATAGAATTTTGCTATAGTTTTTGATGCTATCGTTCATAGGATATTATGCTGTTGTTTAGGTGTGGGAGGGGCATCAGAGAATGAGGATCCCTCTAGGATGGTGATGGTGCTGGCAGCCACTAACTTCCCCTGGGATATTGATGAGGCTCTGAGGCGACGTCTGGAGAAGAGAATCTACATCCCTCTGCCTTCAGGTCCACAAACACTACTCACTGTAAATCGTCGATCATATTCCAAAACATGTAGGCATATGGACAGCAGTGTTCTAGAATATTGGACCATTGGCTTTCATAATTTTTGAATTCTCAAGCAATTTCTCCAACTGTCAACACATTCAAATGAATAGAGGATGCTTACCGGAGCCGCATTGGTTGGGAATTGTGGGGAGGTGCACGTTCGGGCTGTGCGTCCCCCGCGGATGGTGGTCTCAGACCTGCGTAGCTATGTCACAATGGGACACCGGAATATCGCGTCTCAGCGTCTGTGTACTATAATGATTTATGCTTAACACTGCGTTCCTGAAACATATACAGTTAAAAATCGAAAATATATTTAACTTGTGTATGTATATATATAAACTCAGCAAAAAAAGAAACGTCCTCACTGTCAACTGCGTTTATTTTCAGCAAACTTAACGTGTCAATATTTGTATGAACATAAGATTCAACCACTGAGACATAAACTGAACAAGTTCCACAGACATGTGACTAACAGAAATGGAATAATGTGTCCCTGAACAAAGGGGGGGTCAAAATCAAAATTAACAGTCAGTATCTGGTGTGGCCACCGGCTGCATTAAGTACTGCAGTGCATCTCCTCCGGACTGCACCAGATTTGCCAGTTCTTGCTGTGAGATGTTACCCCACCCTTCCACCAAGGCACCTGCAAGTTCCCGGACATTTCTGTGGGGAATGGCCCTAGTCCTCACCCTCCGATCCAACAGGTCCCAGACGTGCTCAATAGCCATGGCAGAACACTGACATTCCTGTCTTGCAGGAAATCACGCACAGAACGAGCAGTATGGCTGGTGGCATTGTCATGCTAGAGGATCATGTCAGGATGAGCCTGCAGGAAGGGTACCACATGAGGGAGGAGGACGTCTTCCCTGTAACGCACAGCGTTGAGATTGCCTGCAATGACAACAAGCTCAGTCCGATGATGTGTGACACACCGCCCCAGACCATGACGGACCCTCCACCTCCAAATCGATCCCGCTCCAGAGTACAGGCCTCGGTGTAACGCTCATTCCTTCGACGATAAACGCGAATCCGACCATCACCCCTGGTGAGACAAAACCGCGCTTTTTGCCAGTCCTGTCTGGTCCAGCAGTGGTGGGTTTGTGCCAACAGGTGACGTTGTTGACGTTGTTGACGGTGATGTCTGGTGAGGATCTGCCTTTCAACAGGCCTACAAGCCCTCAGTCCAGCCTCTCTCAGCCTATTGCAGACAAGTCTGAGCACTGATGGAGGGATTGTGCGTTCCTGGTGTAACTCGGGCAGTTGTTGCCATCCTGTACCTGTCCCGCAGGTGTGATGTTCGGATGTCCCGATCCTGTGCAGGTGTTGTTACACGTGGTCTGCCACTGCGAGGACAATCAGCTGTCCGTCCTGTCTCCCTGTAGCGCTGTCTTAGGTGTCTCACAGGACGGACATTGCAATTTATTGCCCTGGCCACATCTGCAGTCCTCATGCCTCCTTGCAGCATGCCTAAGGCATGTTCACGCAGATGAGCAGGGACCCTGGGCATCTTTCTTTTGGTGTTTTTCAGAGTCAGTAGAAAGGCCTCTTTAGTGTCCCAAGTTTTCATAACTGTGACCTTAATTGCCTACCGTCTGTAAGCTGTTGGTGTCTTAATGACCGTTCCACAGGTGCATGTTCATTAATTGTTTATGGTTCATTGAACAAGCATGGGAAACGGTGTTTAAACCCTTTACAGTGAAGTTATGTAGATTTCTACGAATTATCTTTGAAAGACAGGGTCCTGAAAAAGGGACGTTGCTTTTTTTGCTGTGTGATATATATATATATAGATATATAATATAGACACACAACCGGTCAAAAGTTTTAGAACACCTACTCATTCAAGGGTTTTTATTTTATTTTTGCTATTTTCTACATTGTAGAATAATAGTGAAGACATCAAAACTATGAAATAACACACATGGAATCATGTAGTAACCAAAAAAGTGTTAAACAAATCAAAATATATTTTATATTTGAGATTCTTCAAATAGCCACCCTTGCCTTGATGACTGCTTTGCACACGCTTAGCATTCTCTCAACCAGCTTCATGAGGTAGTCACCTGGAATGCATTTCAATTAACAGGTGTGCCTTGTTAAAAGTTAATTTGTGGAATTTCTTTCCTTCTTAATGCGTTTGAGCCAATCAGTTGTCAATACGGAAAATTTCAAGAACTTTGAAAGTTTCTTTAAGTGCAGTCGCAAAAACCATCAAGCGCTATGATGAAACTGGCTCTCATGAGGACCGCCACAGGAATGGAAGACCCAGAGTTACCTCTGCTGCAGAGGATAAGTTCATTAGAGTTACCAGCCTCAGAAATTGCAGCCCAAATAAATGCTTCAGAGAGTTCAAGTAACAGACACATCTCAACATCAACTGTTCAGAGGAGACTGTGTGAACCAGGCCTTCATGGTCGAATTGCTGTAAAGAAGGACACCAATAAGAAGAAGAGACCTGCTTGGGCCAAGAAACACGAGCAATGGACATTAGACCGGTGAAAATGTGTCCTTTGGTCTGGAGTCCAAATTGGAGATTTTTGGTTACAACCGCTGTGTGTTTGTGAGATGCGTTGTGGGTGTACGGATGATCTCCGCATGTGTATTTCCCACCGTAAAGCATGGAGAGAGGAGGTGTTATGGTGTAGGGGTGCTTTGCTGGTGACACTGTCTGTGATTTATTTAGAATTCAAGGCACACTTAACCAGCATGGCTACCACAGCATTCTGCAGCGATACGCCATCCCATCTGGTTTGGGCTTAGTGGGACTATCATTTGTTTTTCAACAGGACAACGACCCAACACACCTCCAGGCTGTGTAAGGGCTATTTTACCAAGAAGGAGAGTGATGGAGTGCTGCATCAGATGACCTGGCCTCCACAATCCCCCGACCTCAACCAAATTGAGATGGTTTGGGATCAATCGGACGGCAGAGTGAAGGAAAAGCAGCCAACAAGTGCTCAGCATATGTGGGAACTCCTTCAAGACTGTTGGAAAAGCATTCCAGGTGAAGTTGGTTGAGAGAATGCCAAGAGTGTGCAAAGCTGTCATCAAGGCAAAGGGTGGCTACTTTGAAGAATCTCAAATATAAAAAATATTTAGATTTAACACTTTTTTGGTTACTACATGATTCCATATGTGTTTATGTAATAGTTTTGATGTCTTCATTATTATTCTACAATGTAGAAAATAGTAAACACAAAGAAAAGCCCTTGAATGAGCCTTTTGGGGCTGTCATTTTCCTTTTACTGAGGAGTGGCTTCCATCTGGCCACTCTACCGTAAAGGCTTGATTGGTGGAGTGCTGCAGAGATGGTTGTCCTTCTGGAAGGTTCTCCCATCTCCACAGAGGAACTCTGGAGCTCTGTCAGAGTGATCATCGGGTTCTTGGTCACCTCTCTGACCAAGGCCCTACTCCCCCGATTGCTCAGTTTGGCCCGGCGGCCAGCTCTAGGAAGAGTCTTGGTGGTTCCAAACTTCTTCCATTTAAGAATGATGGAGGCCACTGTGTTCTTGGGGACCTTCAATGCTGCAGACATTTTTTGGTACCCTTCCCCAGATCTGTGCCTCAACACAATCCTGTCTCGGAGCTCTATGGACAATCCCTTCGATGTCATGGCTTGATTTTTGCTCTGACATGCACTGTCATATGTGGGACCTTATATAGACCGGTGTGTACCTTTCCAAATCATGTCCAATCAATTTAATTTACGACACAATCCTGTTTTGGAGCTCTATGGACAATTCCTTCGACCTCATTGCTTGGATCTGACATGCACTGTCAAATGTGGGATCTTTATATAGTCAGGTGTGTGCCTTTCCAAATCATGTCCAATCAATTGAAATTAACATAGGTGGACTCCAATCAAGGATGAACAATGGAAACAGGATGCACCTGAGCTCAATTTCAAGTCTCATAGCAAAGGTTCTGAATACTTATGTAAATAAGGTATTTGTTTTTTATTTTTAATAAATTTGCAACATTTTCTAAACCTGTTTTTGCTTTTTCATTATTGGGTATTGTGTGTTGATTGATGTGGATTTTTATTTATTTAATAAAAAAAATTAACAAGTCTGTAACGTAACAATATGTGGAAAAAGGGAAGGGGTCTGAATACTTTATGAATGCACCATATTTATTTATTCACAATGGCGTACGTTATGTTTGCTTGTTTTCTCTGCAGCCAAGGGCAGAGTGGAGCTGCTGAAGATCAACCTAAAGGAGCTGGAGCTGGCCAATGATGTGGACATGGCAAAGATAGCAGAGCAGATGGAGGGCTACTCAGGAGCTGACATCACCAATGTGTGCAGGTAAGGCCTTTGACTTTTCCGTTTTTCTTACAAACAAATTATTCACAAATAAACTCTAGATTGGTCAAGTGTGTTTGTTCCAATAACTCAGCTAAGACTATCACTGATTTGTAAACGAGATGCCTCTTCAATAAGGAAATCATGGAATAAAGAACCACTCGTAATCTAGTTATGTGATGAGAGTAATGTTATTTGTGTTCCATTGCCTTGAGTGAACCCTGTCTCCATGACGTCTGTAGGGACGCCTCTCTGATGGCCATGCGGCGAAGGATCGTGGGGCTAACGCCAGAGGAGATCCGTAACATCTCCCGAGATGAGATGCACATGCCTACCACCATGGAGGACTTTGAGTCTTCTCTGAAGAAAGTGTCCAAGTCTGTATCAGCTTCCGACCTGGAGAAGTACGAGAAGTGGATTGAAGAGTTTGGCTCCTGCTGAGAGTTAATCAGGAAGCATGCAGCGTCTCAAATCTGCAGGGGAATTAGTGGGAGGCTCAGTTGATATTCTGGGAACAATAATTGAACTAATGTCTTCCTTTTCTTTGTAAATTATTTATATCTTAGGCTATGTGATGCAACATGCCTTAAAGTAGACTATCTATTTGCTTCTCTTGGTCAATGTCCTCCTGGATACGACCCTTAGCTGTGGTATATTGGCCATATATTGCCATATACCACACCCTGAGGTGCCTTGTATTGATTATAAACTGGTTACCAACATAAATAGAACAGTAAATAATTATTTTTGCGTCATACCCGTGGTAAGCCAATCAGCATCCAGGACCCAAACTACACAGTTTATAATATGCTATTATTTTCGGTCTGTTATGTAGAATATAAATTAGTCTCGTGGGTGAAAGACAATTGGTAGAAAACATTCTGAATCATGTTCAATATTAGTGTTTTATTATGGATCCACAGAGCAAATCCTATGATCCATTCTATTTGCCTTGAACACCTTTTGTTACCAATGTATCCAGTGTCTTTGGGTTTTATCTGGTGAGGTGCTATTGGGATATCTGTTAATCAAAGTTGCACTACCTGAAAACATTTCTTATATGCACTTGATTTTATTTTCGTAATGTGTATTTAGGGGACCAACTGGTTCAAATGTGAATTTATATACAATCATAGAAAACTAACAGTAAAATATGACTTGCATTGACGAGGCTTCCATGTGCTTTCTTTACATGCAACCTGGCTGTATTGTGTAGACTGAGTGAACGTCACAAGAACATTTACAGAAACATTTATTGAGCAGGATTTGGGAATTCAATGTACAGTTTGATTTGAATGAAAACACATGCCATGCTCCCATGCTTCAGTAAAACACAAGACTGAAATTGAATTTTGAGGCACCATAGAAGCAAGAGGTAAAATAACTGTTTAAGTTCTACTTCACCCACTCAAGTTCAAATCAGCATGCAGTTTCCTATTATGAAGCTGTTACATTGACAGCCAACTGCATTCCCTACTATGGCTACTAAGTTCTGAGGCAGAAAGTCAATGTGCCAGGGCCCCATTCAATGCCATGCGTAAGTCAACCAGGCGCCTAGTCTTGAGAATCACATTGATACAATTCTATTTTGACCATGCCTAGCCTGCTTTGAGGCAAACCAGCCAATAAGCTATTGGGAGAGGAGTAGGTTTGACTATAACTATATTCTGAGACTGAAGGTAAAGTGTATAAGGTCCTATAAGTGTAGCTTCAGATGTCTATGTTGACTGCACGGCCATTGTCATTAATTCACATTGCAAAGAACATCCAGTAACCATTCATACATTTCAATGAAGTTAAAACACATAAAAAACAGGCATAAAGCAGCAGGGGTGTATTCAGAGTGCAATGTTTCAGCGTGAACAGAAATGGAATGTATAGACTGGGCATGACTCTAATGCAGTTAATGTCTGTTCTATACTTTCCAGGTCTATCTATTTTTATTTTTTATTTTTATTTTTTTAGTCATTTAGCAGACGCTCTTATCCAGAGCGACTTACAGGAGCAATTAGGGTTAAGTGCCTTGCTCAAGGGCACATCGACAGATTTTTCACCTAGTTGGCTCGGGGATTAGAACCAGCGACCTTTCGGTTACTGGCACAACGCTCTTACCCACTAAGCTACCTGCCGCCTAATCAGGAAGCATGCAGCGTCTCAAATCTGCAGGGGAATTTGCAATGTTCTGTGACAAAGAGTCAAGTGAATATGCCCCAGAGATCATTCAGCTATAGGAACTAACAGTTTCTTCTCGATCAATTGAAATGGTTGGAATGAGATCTAATATTTGATCATTATTTGTTCTGCACTGCACTCATAATGATGGGTGCAAGACTAGGACCACCTGTCCTTTTATGAACCTAAGCACAGGCCAGTCAAGTTCAGTCAAAATGCAATAGCAAGATCAAAATATGTTTTGTTGTTGACATTTTACAACAAATGCATTGGTGAGGCTCCAACATAATATTGTGCACTGGCTGAAAATGCAGTAAATAAAAGCTGTTAATCTGTTATGATTTAAAGTTGCATGCAAACAAACACCAAACACCAAATCCTCAGTATCATCCAGTCAGAATGCTAAAATAGTATGAAATGAGCAATCAAAAATAAGTCAGTATTTCATAATGCAAAGTAGAATCGTTACAGAGGCACTGTGAGGTAACACAATCATAATATGAAAAGTAACACAGTGTGCAGTAGGTAGCTCTGCTTCCAGTAGTAACATTTCAGATTCATGTTTTGAGAGGAGGGTATAATGTTTGAGAAATAAAGTGAATCATGTTGTGTATGCAATGCATGTGTAATAAGTGCTACAAAGAGATGATGGTTTCTCTAACCACATAATGCCTTGTGTTTTCAACAGATGTAATCAGACTCATCCACTTCATCCTTCTTCAGTTTTCATTGAAGGCCTTTTCTCCTCCTCTGCCTCTATTTCAATGTTCTCCAGCAGGGTGTGTTTCTCATCTTCCAGCATCAGAGTCACAGGATTTAAATGGAAAATTCCCCTAGAGGAAAAGTACAACATTATCAGTTTTCCTCATGAGCATCACCCTTAAGAAAAGATGAGAGAACGGACGTGCCTAATTAACTGGTCTTGGCAGTAAGGACAAATCCTGCACACTGACCTGGCAAAGTTTCATTTAATTCTACAACAATCATGTAAGCAGGTTGAACAGGACCTGTGTGAAAACGTACTTGTGTTCGCATGTTGGGAAGAACATGTCCAGGATCTTGACAATGACCGCTGACCCAACCACACCAATCACCACCACCCACATGACCAAGAAGAACAGGGGCAAGGACTCAGACCAGAAGCGTCGCAAGCGGTCCCTCACCTCCTCCACCCATCGACACATGGCCTGCAAACAGATTTTAAGTCCAGAGCACATTATAGTAATGGAATTTTGTGGTTTTGATTTGGATCCGATGTCCAATTTACTTACACTGTAAGAAGAGATAGATTCTTTGAGCGGTGCCTCTGTCTGCATCTGATCCGACAGCCCTCCCAAGTCATCACCCTCATCATTGTTATCATACAGCAGGTCTGGGTCCATGCGAAGGGGAGTCTCTGGGAGCTTGCCTGGGGCAGCAGTCTCCTCCTGGGTGGTGTCAGCATGCTTCAGAGGGTAATGACTGGTGGTCTGGGACATCACTTGGTCTTCAGCTGAGCAGAAGGAAGTGGATCATTATCATTCACCAACTGATTTAGGAACATTGCTTTAGCAATGGAATTCAGTTATCTTGTCCTTTTCATGTGAGAGTACGAGAAGTGAACGAAAACAGCTGTTCTTGCATACCTTTTTTAGGATTTGTTGGATCTGTGATGACCACATCATTTTCCCTTGGGATCCTGAAAATCTCACTGTGTCCAATGGGATAGGTGTTGCTATACTGAGCAAGTGTCTGGAAATTGGGGCTCATCAGTATCTTCACTTCACACATTTCTGGCTGCTGGACCTAAATGATAGAAAAGGATACAAAGTCATAAGATCACAGATTTTCCATCATTGTACCACCATGGTGCAAATATGCTCCTTAAGCTGTTACATAAATACCCTAACACCATTATTTTATTGTCCTTTTCTCAATCAAGCAACTTTACCTTTTTCCCCTCCATCTCGATGACCTCGCTGAACACTTGGAGAGACACCACCTCTTCTGAATCACTCCACAGGCGATTCTGGCTCACCATCACCCGGGTGACAGTGGAGACATAGTCACCAGATTCAAATTCACTTGTGCCATTGGTGGTATCCACTGTAAACAGAGTGAAAAGCTGTTTTAATCAGGTGCAAAATGTTGTGCTGTAGCTAAGTTATAAGCAGCAGAAACATGTTCACTACTCACACAGCAAGGCTTGGCAGTTCAACCTGGTCACCCCTGACAACTCCACAGGGATGTCATTGATGAGCACCTGATCTTCATCCACTGAAATATTCAAGTTGATCTAAAAATGAACATGTATTGAGCTATACGTTATGTTGTTATTCAATACCATTATGACAGGCTTAATCTTGGACCACACTACATAATATTATAGCTTACCTGCAAGTTGTTGGACTCCTGCACCTGTGTATCATCCAATGGCCCTGCTGTCACATTGATCAGAATGCTTTCCTGTTTGAGAATCAAGAATGGGAAAGCAGGCCATTAATTATTATGATCATCATATAAGTTAGCTACCTAATACTTGAGGGCATTCTAGCTTGCTAGTATTACGCTCATGCTACCTGGCTAACAACATAAATATTAGCTAGCTGCAGTGAGTCAGATAGCAACAAAGGTAACGTTAGCTAGCTAGCTAGCTACCAAGATTAACGTTCCTACTGTACTATAGCTGACTAACGTTGACTAGCTAGCTGCATTCAGCAGGTAAACATACGAGTCTAGCTTGTTCATGTAGCTATCTAGTAGTATAGTCCTCTCCTACCGTGTTTAATTGCCGAGGTGGCGACTCAGCAAAAATTAATGACATAAACAGTACACATAGAGCATAAATGGATGTTCGTTTCATCGCCATCTTCTAGCTGTCGTAAGATTGTGGAGGAAACAACACCCCCCGCCCAAGTGACACGGAAATCAATCAAGAGCGCGTGCGCAGTCATTACGCAAGCATGGCGGTTCTTCTTGAAACAACATTGGGTGATATTGTCATTGATTTATTTACAGAAGAACGGCCTAAAAGTAAGCAAACATCCACCAACACACCCAACGTTAATGATGCCTGGTAACACACAGCCTACATTTTATAATAATGACATTTGCTCAAAGTAAAATCTCACCTTTTATTATAATGCTAGCAAGTGCTAGCTAGCAAGATTGCTAACCATTGCCCAGCTATAGCAAATAGCTAGCTAGCTAGTATTGCTAACTGTTAGCTAACTTGTTAATTTTATATTTCAGATAGCTAACTAACTAACATTCAGAAACATAGGATTGCCATGGGTACACTTAATCTGACAGTTTACTCTGTGTTAATGTGGTGCATCATTGAAATTCAGGGAAGGGAATTCCTAGCCAATATTAATGGACTAAGGGAGCCTAACGTTAATCCTACAGTCCAAGGTGCAAGGACCTTCCTTACATGTTCTGTTTATAATAATAATATAATATGCCATTTAGCAGACGCTTTTATCCAAAGCGACTTACAGTCATGCGTGCATACATGCTCTACCAATTGAGCTATAGAGGTTGCTTCTGGATGCCAAATCCTCAATCTAAACGTGAATCGATTTTCAATTGCGGTACGGTTCTAGAAACATAAATCCCTCTACTTTCATATCACATCAAAATAATTTCACAAATGCAAAATTCACACTTACTGTACACCTGGCCGTTGCGGTCGGTGCCGTTTAAAATGCAGGAGGACGATTATTTTTTTAATGAGCATGACCTTATTTCTATTACAGCATATTGGATGACTGTCATTCATATTCCATTCACCCAGTTCAATGTAACATCGATAGGTTTAGGCTACTACATGATACTCGAATTTTCCCCATACCCATCATGAGGTTGCTACAACCTAGCCAATGAATGAAAGTTTACAACATAGGTGCACACAGGTCGAGAGAAAGATTTGAGGTGACATACCGTGACGCATACAATACTGCCTTGCACACTCTTGCCTGCCATCTAGCTGGTCTAAGGTGTAGTCATTAGTCCAACAGTTGCAAACAAGAGTTTCTATTGGACAAATTAATGTATGTTTATCCCCGTTTCGTTCCATTTTAAGAAACGTTTTTCAACAGTTCACTTTCATAGCCACATACAAACAGCTTGTTGTATTCCTTCTCGCATCTACGCACTCTCCTCCTCACCTTTTCCCTTCGCTTGTGGACTTCAATGCACAACACATCAGCTGTCTGTGACCAGGTGAAAAAAACCTTTACATATCATAACTGCTACACACAGCCTACATCATTGTCACCATATTAGTTAAAGTAACGTTATAGTCAACATAGCTAATAGAACTAACGTGTTAGTAAACCCGCTACAATCATGCAGACCTGTGAACAGTCAGTAAGCGGTTTAGCAGTTACACCGGCGGGCCCCGGTGGCAATACATTTGTAAAACCAAAAGCTTACCTTGACTTGGAAGTTCCAGTGTTGGATAGCCATAGCCAGCTAGCTAACATAGCATCCCTCTCTGTTTGAACCGGGTGTTTGAGTAGGCTAAACTAGCTAGCTGCATTTGCTAGCTAAGTAAGTGAAAGTACATTTATATATATATATATATATAGCTAGCTCTCTCTCTCTCTCTTGCTCCTCCTTCATTTTTGAAGAAATCAATTTGTTCAAAAGTGTTCAACTATTGTCTTTCTCTCTCTTTGAGTCAACTACTCACCACATTTTATGCACTGTAGTGCTAGCTAGCTGTGGCTTATGCTTTCAGTACTAGATTCATTCTCTGATCCTTTGATTGGGTGGACAACATGTCAGTTCATGCTGCAAGAGCTCTGATAGGTTGGAGGATGTCCTCCGGAAGTTGTCATAATTACTGTGTAAGTCTATGGAAGGGGGTGAGAACCATGAGGCTCCTAGGTTTTGTATTGAAGTCAATGTACCCAGAGGAGGACGGAAGCCAACTGTCCTCCGGCTACACCATGGTGCTACCCTACAGAGTGCTGTTGAGGCAACTGTAGAGCTTTATTGCAAAACAGTGTGTTTTATTCAATTATTTGGTGACGTAAATATATTTTGTATAGTTTATCTAAAAAGGATAACTTTAAATGTTTCACAATTTTTATTTTTATAAAATTCACTGAGGAGGATGGTCCTCACCTTCCTCCTCTGAGGAGCCTCCACTGCTGTACACTGTTTTGACCGGTTTTAACACAGTTGCAGCCGACAGTATTTTTCAGTGACAACACATTTGTGGCGTCCATCTTCTGTTTACACACAGGTGTTCAGAGATGCAGATAGCTAATTACCACAGGTAGTCCACTCTGTCTTCCGGCTGTTTTCCGTAAACAAGCGCTGAACATGGAAATATGGCAGTGTGGAACCCTAACCCTATAAAGGTGTGTATCAATTTATTTCTCGCTGATATGAACGATAAGTGCCATATGCTTCCAAAACCGTACCGCAAGCGATGTTAATGTTCAGACCGAGCGTCGGGACTCTTAACAAAACTCCCCCATACAGAAGACCCCTTCCTCCAATGATTCTTATGTGTAATGTAATGGAACTGAGAGTCATGATCAAGGGCAAGGGAATTCCTAATGTCTTTTGATGTGTTGCTCTCATAATACTGATTATCTCCTTTTTTTACAGCCTTTCTGAATTTCCTGAAGTTATGCAAAATCAAATTCTACAACTACTGCCTTGTCCACAATGTCCAGAGAGACTTTATTGTGCAGACTGGAGATCCAACTGGGAATGGCCGTGGTGGAGAATCTGTCTATGGGTCAGTCCTCTTCATCAGCATCAATGTCTAAAATCATCACAGCTGTTTTTTAAAAATATATTACAGGAATGTTGATTTGTGAAAAATCTGTGGATGTGCCCTTGAGCAAAGCACTTAACCTTGCCTAAACGTCAGACTGTTACCATGGTTACTCCATTGCTTTTCAGTCTGACCGAAGTAGCCCTTAAAAATACGCAATAGTCTCTACAAGCCAGAATGTTGAATACAATTATATTTACACTTACTTTACCGGTTATACATGCTGTTGGCGGTAGGAGCTGGAGATGGGGTATCCAAAGGAAACTCTTGTTTACACAACCTTTTGCGTCGCGGTTAGGTTCTGTCACTTGCATTTTCAATCTTTGACGCATTTCACGTGATGCACAATATGTAAACAATAGCCGAATGTAACTGAACGTAGCTAGTCGACCGAAGCATGTTTCCTCTTAATCAGCTGGAAGTGTTTGCCATTCGGTTTGTGGTTCGGTTTGTCATGTGCGAATTGCATCAGTATTGAAAATAAAAACCATAAATACAAACCGATATACAGACCAGCGAACTGAAGGTCGGGTTGATAACATTTCCCTGTGGGTATTGTTTATCAGATTACTAAAATCGGCGAACAACAGGTAAAGTTAGTTGAAATGAACAACATTCTGACTTGTAATGGGACTGTTCGGGAATGCTGAGCCAACATGTTAGAGACGAGTGTGTAAATATTTCACTCTTTGGATTCTAAAAGAGGCTAGCTACACTTAACCCTAATTGCTCCTGTAACTCACTCTGGATAAGACTGTCTGCTAAATGACTAAAATGTAAATGTAATGATGTCTTTTCTATACCCTCAGTAAACTCAATGGAGACCAAGCCCGCTTCTTTGATGCAGAGAAAAACCCATAGATCAAACACAGAAAGAAGGGGATGGTGTCCATGGTAAACAATGGCAGTGACCAGCATGGTTCTCAGGTTGGTAAAACTGCCATCCACCTCCTCAGGATTTAACTACTATCCGTTTGAAAGCAACAAAGTTAGCCTACTGATTCGAGCAGGATAGATAGCAAGCATCTTAAATCTCAGAAATGTTCAGGTCAGCTTACTTGTGCTGTAACAATTTCTTTACCCCCCAGTTCCTGATCACCACTGGTGAGAACCTGGACTACCTGGATGGGGTCCACACTGTGTTCGGTGAGGTGTCAGAGGGTATGGATGTCTTGGCCAAGATCAATGAGACCTTCGTTGACAAGGACTTCATCCCTTTTCAGGATATCAGGTCAGCAGATTTCATTTTCTTGAATCAACTTTAAATGCAGCGATTTTAGGGGTACATTACAACTGAATTGAATACACTTTCTAATTCCCTCATGAATACCTCCCATACAGAGGTATAGATACAATGACCTTCTACTCAGATGGACATCCCAGTATAAGGTGGAAAGAAAAGAGGTGTAATACTTGTTTTGTGTCATTGCAGGATAAACCACACTGTGATCCTGGAAGACCCTTTCGATGACCCTGCTGACCTGCCTGTGCCGGACCGCTCCCCTGAGCCTACCAAGGAACAGCTGGATGTGAGTGACTGGGTACTTTCAGTACCATTGAAGTCAAAGCAATGCATGTCTCCCATTTCAGAGGAAGAAATTGATGAGATTTGAACAATTTGGAAATAATGTTACTTTCATATAAAGCCATAAGGTTTAAGTTATAGTTTCTCTGTTCATCAAAGGAAAGGTGAATGATTTTCTCAATAACTGAACAAAAGTAACTGACGCTTTTGATGTTATATACTGTACACCTTTGTTCATTTGCAAAGTCAAACCTTACTTTCCCCTCTTTGGTGTGTAGAGTGGTTGTATTGGAGCAGATGAAGTGATCAACGACACAGATGGGAAGGAGGCAGAGGAGCTGGATGAGCTGCTGAAGGAGAAGGAGGCCAAGACCCAGGCCATCCTGCTGGAGATGGTGAGAGGGGGGTCTTGTGGTTCGGTCCACCTAGCCTTGTAGAGGATGCACATACTTTCAGGAGTGATTGCAGAGGAGATTTTGTAACATTCCACATGACCACTTTGTGTACAGATTGCTGTTGAGGAACCCAAACAGTAGTTCAGTAGCTGGTAAACATATTAGTGTTGTAAAGATAATATGGTGGTTTTATGAGAGTTTTGTGGTTTGAGACATTGCCGTGTGTATGTGCATATATGCTTGTGTAGGTGGGTGATCTCCCTGATGCGGAAGTGAAATCTCCTGAGAATGTTCTGTTTGTGTGTAAGCTGAACCCTGTGACCACAGATGAGGACCTGGAAATCATCTTCTCTCGCTTCGGACTTATTAAATGGTAAAATAGACCACTTCACCCTGTCTATTTCAATATACTGGCCTCCATGACACTACGATACATATTTAATTAGAAATTGACCTAGTCCTAACCATTTCAATATTGAAATTGAAAGGAGACTTGGTAGAATCTTGGTGAATTATCCCGTATTAACATGTTCTTATTTCGGTACAGCTATTAGATCATCAGAGACTGGAAGTCAGGAGAGTCTCTGTGCTATGCTTTCATCGAGTTTGAAAAGGTGTGTATTTGTTTGGTTTTCACTTGATTTCTATATGTACCATGAGTTAGCATTAAATAATTTTACAACAATGATAAAAAGAGATTCATTTTTTAACAGTTTAAGTGCAGTAATGAAGAATACAAATAGAGGGCACCAGTTAGTCAGAATTGAGAAAACACAATAATTCACTTGAAAGGGTTTTGTTTACTGAATTGATAGGTTGTTTCCTTATTCACATAAGGGCTCAGTTGACCCTCTTAGATATAATTGGTGTCAATTCTCTCCACAGGAGGAGGACTGTGAAAAGGCCTTTTTTTTTAGTCATTTTAGCAGACGCTCTTATCCAGAGCGACTTACAGTTAGTGAGTGCATACATATTTTTTATTTTTTTCATACTGGCCCCCCGTGGGAATCGAACCCACAACCTTGGCGTTGCAAACGCCATGCTCTACCAACTGAGCTACACGGGACTTCAGCCAGCCAGTCTGTCTCAAATATTAAATGGAAAGGCAAAGGTAAACACTTATTAAAACAACTCATTAACTTTTTTAAATGTTTTGGGTTTTTCAATAATTCCATTATGTATACTTTCAGAGACGTTAAGCTGTAATCGGACACTTTAGTTGAAGGATGTGCCATTTACCTTCTCTTCTAAGTAGAGAACTTAACCAGGTCTTGTTTTCTAGGTGGGAAGTATACCAAGGAAGACTTCAAGGCCTATGAAAAATACGTGGTATCCAAATGAGCTCTTAAGGATAAAGTCAAACCCAAGCAAGAGTATCCTTAAATGTTTTTATATTTGCTATTCAATATGAAGTGAAAGATGGGGGTTAGAAACGTGTTAAATACTTAAACTCAACTGTGCACCATTTCACATAGCTATTAGGTTAGAGAGGTCAACTATTGTGAAGACGTTTTTGTTGGAGGGAATGACATTTCTCTGGAAGAAAGACTTTCTCTGTTTGAAATGTTGACTTGGCATTACAGAATTACAAGTTTTACTTCAAGTTTTACTTAACGTTCTCAAAAGCTCCAAGTACGACCTGCTTTTAGAGGAAGAAGGAATGAGCCATCAGCATGCTGAGAAGAAACACAGACAAGAAGCACAATCACTCAGTCAACGAGGACACCAGGAAGTCCAAGAAATCCAAGGTTGACCGAAGAATGTCCCCCCAACTCATTGTTTGTTTTCCTTGTGTTAGGCTGGGAAAGGAAAAATGTATTTTGTTTCACAATAATGTTCAGTCAGAGCATTAGAGTAAGAATATATGAGTAAGCATGGCTCATGTAATTTGGTTATGGCCTATTATTTCAACAGTTGTGACATCAGTCACTCCAGCAACACAGAGTCATTCCACAGTGTTTGACTTGGCTGTGTTACAGAAAACACCAAAGATTTCTCTATAACCTTTGTCAAACCTCTTTCTCTCCCATGTTATACCTACAGTGGGACAGTGAGGAGCCCCGGCAGGAGAAAAAGACACAGGCAGTGTTCTCGCTCCAGGGAAAGAGACGGAGACGGACACCATCAGCACAGCAAGTCCCGTGAAAAGCACCGCCCAGAGGGCCGTGACAAGGGCCACAGGGAGAGTAGCCATAGTCACTCACCCAAGAAGTCTAAAGACAAGGAGAGGAGCAGACACCGATGATGAGAGAGGGAGAGGAACGAGGTTGAGGTCCGTTCCATTTCAATTCCCATCAATTATAGAATAGGAAAATCCTCTTTGAAAATGAATATCAGTTCTTTTCATGAATTGACTGAATTTAAATGGAATTGGTCCTCCCAAATACCTGGCACAGTGGCCCCTACTACCCTACCACCACCACCCATGTCTGGGAGAGCAGAACCAGGGACTCATCATGACTAAAACCTCGGCAGTCAGTAAGGTTGTAGAAGTATATTTGTCTTTTTGGTTTGACTTATACAGTTGAAATCGGATGTTTACATACACCTTAGCCAAATACATTTAAACTCAGTTTTTCACAATTCCTGACATTTAATCCCAGTAAAAATGCCCTGTCTTAGGTCAGTTAGGATCACCACTTCATTTTAAGAATGTGAAATGTCAGAATAATAGTAGAGAGAATGATTTATTTCAGCTTTCTATTTTTTTCATCACATTCCCAGTGGGTCAGAAGTTTACATACACTCAATTACTATTTGGTAGCCATTGCCTTTAAATTATTTAACTTGTGTCAAACGTTTCGGGTAGCCTTCCACAAGCTTCCCACAATAAAGTTGGGTGAATTTTGGCCCATTCCTCCTGACAGAGCTGGTGTAACTGAGTCAGGTTTGTAGGCCTCCTTGCTCGCACATGCTTTTTCAGTTCTGCCCACAAATGTTCTATAGGATTGTGGTCAGGGCTTTGTGATGGCCACTCCAATACCTTGACTTTGTTGTCCTTAAGCCATTTTGCCACAACTTTGGAAGTATGCTTGGGGTCATTGTCCATTTGGAAGACCCATTTACGACCAAGCTTTAACTTCCTGACTGATGTCTTGAGATGTTGCTTCAATATATCCACAGAATTTTCCTTCCTCATGATGCCATCTATTTTGTGAAGTGCACCAGTCCCTCCTGCAGCAAAGCACCCCCACAGCATGATGCTGCCACCCCCGTGCTTCACGGTTGGGATGGTGTTCTTCGGCTTGCAAGCGTCCCCCTTTTTCCTCCAAACATAACGATGGTCATTATGGCCAAACAGTTCTATTTTTGTTTCATCAGACCAGAGGACATTTCTCCAAAAAGTACGATCTTTGTCCCCATGTGCAGTTGAAAACCGTAGTCTGGCTTTTTTATGGCGGTTTTGGAGCAGTGGCTTCCTCCTTGCTGAGCGGCCTTTCAGGTTATGTCGATATAGGACTCGTTTTACTGTGGATATAGATACTTTTGTACCTGTTTCCTCCAGCATCTTCACAAGGTCCTTTGCTGTTGTTCTGGGATTGATTTGCACTTTTCGCATCAAAGTACGTCCATCTCTAGGAGACAGAACGCGTCTCCTTCTTGAGCGGTATGACGGCTGCGTGGTCCCATGGGGTTTATACTTGCGTACTATTGTTTGTACAGATGAACGTGGTACCTTCAGGCATTTGGAAATGTCTCCCAAGAATGAACCAGACTTGTGGAGGTCTACCATTTTTTTTCTGAGGTCTTTGCTGATTTCTTTTGATTTTCCCATGATGTCAAGCAAAGAGGCACTGAGTTTGAAGGTAGGCCTTGAAATACATCCACAGGTACACCTCCAATTGACTCAAATTATGTCAATTAGCCTATCAGAAGCTTCTAAAGCCACGACATCATTTTCTGGAATTTTCCAAGCTGTTTAAAGGCACAGTCAACTTAGTGTATGTAAACGTCTGACCCACTGGAATTGTGATACAGTGAAATAATCTGTATGTAAACAATTGTTGGAAAAATTACTTGTGTCATGCACAAAGTAGATGTCCTAACCGACTTGCCAAAACTAGTTTGTTAACAAGAAATTTGTGGAGTGGTTGAAAAACAAGTTTTAATGACTCCAACCTAAGTGTATGTAAACTTCCGACTTCAACTGTACCTACCCCACCCCTCTTTCTCTGTTAATCAAAGGGCAGGTGAATTGTTTTTTTCCATGTTTGTCTATGTTTGACCTTTCACTGTAGTTTTTCACAGCTTTTGTACAGTAAATAAATGAAGTGGGCATGGAAAACATGAGTGAGTGCACTGCAGAGGGAAATCCCTGTGTAACCCTGCCCATGAGTTCGAGCAGTGTGATATCACTGAAATGGCATGATACCTCACCTTCCACCACGCTGAGTGAAAACAAGTGGGAGGAAGCAATGCTAGCTGAAAGTCGTGTGGGCTACATTTAGAAATGAGGGATCCTCTTTTGGCTACAGTTTTAAATGTTTTGGGTCTGTGTATATTGGCAGTACTGTCAGTGAGGGTATCGGTTAGCCCAACCTAAATCCTGTGTTGGAAGTATATTAGGGACGTGAGGGGAAAACCAAAAGGGTTAGGCTATATGTAATTTGATACAGCCCTGACCAAAAGTGTTCAGAATAATGTTTTCAGCCTTGGCAGACATAGAAGAATAGCACAGTGATGGGTGCGTGTGCAGCTATCAAACAGTCATTGAGTTTTCCACAGGGCCTCTCCTTGTGCAATGCAGTGGGTCACCACTTCTAGCCCCCTCTGAGTTCCCTGAGTTAAATGGGTGGCGCACAATTGGTCCGGCGTCGTCCGAGGTAGGGGAGGGTTTGGCCGGCAGGGATGTGGGTTCGTTTCCCACGGGAGGCCAGTATGAAAAAAATTAATAAAAACATGTATGCATTCACTAACTGTAAGTCGCTCTGGATAAGAGCGTCTGCTAAATGACTAAAATGTTAAATGTTAAAATGTTAAAGCACGAGAGACCCAGGTCAACATTCACCATATTTGGTCTGTTGACATTTGGAATCATTTCACATTTGGTTGCTTCTCAGAATGAGATGCCATTTTGAAGCTTCCCATAATGGGTTGTTTTTAACTTATACTGAGCATGGGGGTGGGGAGGGGGTGGAACCAGATGGTTGTTGGAGGGAAGCATGTGAGGCTTAGCGTGGTTAAAGTTGTAAAAAGACTCCGGATAGACAGAGTATGCAAGTATTGTTTTCCACCCCCATGTCTAACCACTGTCAGAGACTTCCCCAACAGCCCACAGTACCTGACTGAGCACAAATTGCACTTGACAAAAGGAGTGAATATAATGGCCCCTGTAGAAATGTAAACCATGAGCAGACAGTTGTAGGATCCCATGGTCAGAAGCTAATTCCCATCATTGGCCAGAATGAGGATGGACTTGGGACCAAGGGAAGTGTAGTCCTTTGACAGTCAGTCATCCTCTTAGTTCTAGAGACAGCCGGGTGTAAAAAGTGAAACGTCTCCCCACTGGGGGCACACTGGTTGAATCAACGTCGTTTCAACGTAATTTGTCAACGTATTGTGACGTGGAAGTATGTGTAAACACTGAAATTAGGGTAAAACTTTAACTTAAATACATTGGTGTAACAACCTCAAATTAAGTCAGAGAACTATGTATACATTGAAATTCCACATTGAAATGTTAATCTTTTTCATCCTATATTGGGTGGTTGAAATTATGTTGAATTTCACATTTGATTAGGCATATTTTATTTGACCTTTAAAAAAAACTGAAATATTACATTTACATAAGTATTCAGACCCTTTACTCAGTACTTTGTTGAAGCACCTTTGGCAGCGATTACAGCCTCGAGTCTTCTTGGGTATGACGCTACAAGCTTGGCACACCTGTATTTGGGGAGTTTCTCCCATTCTCCTCTGCAGATCCTCTCGAGCTCTGTCAGTTTGGATGGGGAGCGTCGCTACAAAGCTATTTTCAGGTCTCTCCAGAGATGTTCGATCGGGTTCAAGTCCAGGCTCTGGCTGGGCCACTCAAGGACATTCAGAGACTTGTCCCAAAGCCACTCCTGCGTTGTCTTGGCTGTGTGCTTAGGGTCGTTGTCCTGTTGGATGGTGAACCTTCGCCCCAGTCTGAGGTCCTGAGCGCTCTGGAGCAGTTTTCATCAAGGATCTCTCTGTACTTTGCTCCGTTCATCTTTCCCTCGATCCTGACTAGTTTACATTTACATTTGAGTCATTTAGCAGACGCTCTTATCCAGAGCGACTTACAGTTAGTGAGTGCATACATTTTTCTTACTGCCCCCCCGTGGGAATCGAACCCACAACCCTGGCGTTGCAAGCGCCATGCTCTACCAACTGAGTCTCCCAGTCCCTGCTGCTGAAAAACATCCCCCAGCATGATGCTGCCACCACCATGCTTCACCGTAGGGATTGTGCCAGGTTTCCTCCAGACGTGACGCTTGGCATTCATGCCAAAGAGTTCAATCTTGGTTTGGCCGGGCAGCCAGCTCTAGGAAGAGTCTTGGTGGTTCCAAACTTCTTCCATTTAAGAATGATGGAGGCCACTGTGTTCTTGGGGACTTTCAATGCTGCAGAAATGTTTGGGTACCCTTCCCCAGATCTGTGCCTCGACACAATCCTGTCTCGGAGCTCTACAGACAATTCCTTCGACCTCATGGCTTGGTTTTTGCTCTGACATGCACTGTCAACTTTGGGACCTTATATAGACAGGTGTGTGCCTTTCCATATCATGTCCAATCAATTGAATTTACCACAGGTTGACTCCAATCAACTTGTAGAAACATCTCAAGGATGATCAATGGAAACAGGATGCAGCTGAGCTCAATTTCGAGTCTCATAGCAAAGGGTCTGAATACCTATGTAAATAAGGTATTTCTGTTTTTCATTTTTAATACATTTGCAAAAATTTATAAAAACCTTTTTTCGATTTGCCATTATTGGGTATTGCTTGTAGATTGATGAGAAAAAAATATTGAATCAATTTTAGAATAAGCCTGTAACCTAACAAAATGTGGAAAAAGTTGAGGGTTATGAATACTTTCAGAATGCACTTTAGATGGAAACAGTACTGGTTGATGAAGTATTTTAGAATTCAATGTTGATTCCACGTCACAATACTTTGAAAGAACGTTCATTCAACCAGTGTGCCCTTGCAGTGAGTGGGTCAGTTGTAAGAGCTAGGAATGTATTTGTGCAGTTGTTTTCTCTTAAGCCTTTTGAATAGTAGTTAAAGATAAGACTAGACAATAACTTATTCAGTCAACAATACAAAGCTGCTCAAATGTTTGAATAACTTCACCCACGTTCAAGTTGTTCTTTTCTACTTTGTTATACAAGACAATCATTTGGCATCTGATGTTTTCCAGTGTTAATATCTACTGTCATATAAAGTGTTTGTCAGTTCCAGGAAACCTATCAGGTTCATTTAAAAGGTCCCACCCTCTCACTTCTTTCCCCTGTTATCAAATAAATATCAAACAGCTCAGTGAAAGTGGCGAGGTCGGGTCCTCCTGAGGCGTAGTGCCATTGGGTGAGGAGGAGGAGGAGTAGAGAGCTCTCATTTGCTTTGCCTCCACAACTCAAGTGATATTTGAATGCAACATGTCTTGAGGTTAGTTACAGCCACGTGTCCTTTATTTAAAGGGAGAGATCAAGCTGATCCTAACTGTTATAGGCCAATTTCTATTTTGCCCTGTTTATCAAAAGTGTTAGAAAAACTTGTCAGTAATCAACTGACTGGCTTTCTTGATGTCTGTAGTATTCTCTCTGGTATGCAATCTGGTTTCCGCTCAGGTTATGGATGTGTCACTGCAACCTTAAAGGTCCTAAATGATGTCACCATTGCCCTTGATTCTAAGCAATGTTGTGCTGCTATTTTTATTGACTTGGCCAAAGCTTTTGATACGGTAGACCATTCCATTCTTGTAGGCCGGCTAAGGAGTATTGGTGTCTCTGAGGGGTCTTTGGACTGGTTTGCTAACTACCTCAAAGAGTGCAGTGTATGAAGTCAGAACATCTTCTGTCTCAGCCACTGCCTGTCACCAAGGGAGTACCCCAATGCTTGATCCTAGGCCCCACGCTCTTCTCAATTTACATCAACAACATAGCTCAGGCAGTAGGAAGCTCTCTCATCCATTTATATGCAGATGATAGTCTTATACTCAGCTGGCCCCTCCCCAGATTTTGTGTTAAACTCTCTACAACAAAGCTTTCTTAGCGTCAAACAAGCTTTCTCTGCCCTTAACCTTGTTCTGAACACTTCCAAAACAAAGG